>NC_137184.1:7793333-9252500 GCF_951804945.1 Podarcis cretensis | reverse complement strand
TGTTGATAACACAGCCATCTTGGCACTGGCAATCCTGTTGACACCCGTAGTGTGATTTTAAAGAAGCCTTCATCGCAATTCAATCCTTAACTGAATCCAGGACTGAACCTAAGAGGAAATCACATTAAGGTATCATCGAGCAGAGATGGGAAACTCTAGGCCGTCCAGATGTTGTTGGACTACAACTCCCATCATTCCTGGAGATGCTGAGGCCAATGGAAGTTGGAGTCCAGAAACAACTGGAGCCACCACATACCCTGCCATCACTTTCAACAATCAAGAGGGTTTTTTTGTATGTTTGCCCAATACATTTCAAGCTTTTTGTTCTATCTCCCGGGGGGGGGGGGGAGGGCAGGACTTTTATTGTGGGTAGCGGAACTGACGTGATTGGTGAGTTCGTTAAGTATTTCTATTGTTTTACTTGATCAAGGGAGCAGCTGCCTGCCCCTCCCAGCCCCCTTGGCTACGCCCATGCAGGGATGGGGATTCTCAGGCCCACAGGCAAAATATGGCCCTCCAAGTCTCTCTGTCTGGCCCTCAGGACTGTCCCCAGGCCACACCGCTCACCAGCCTTGCTTCTCACCCTCCCTGAGTGTTTTTGCCTGGCTGGGATGTGTCCTTGAACTCTGATGATGCCTCTTGCTTGACTGAATAGAGAACAGAGAAGGGAATACAGTGGTACCTCGGGTTAAGTACTTAATTCATTCCGGAGGTCCGTTCTTAACCTGAAACTGTTCTTAACCTGAAGCACCACCAGAGTACGATTTCTGTTCTCACCCTGAAGCAAAGTTCTTAACCCGAGGTACTATTTCTGGGTTAGCGGAGTGTGTAACCTGAAGCGTATGTAACCTGAAGCGTATGTAACCCGAGGTACCACTGTATGTGAGTGTTGTAGAAGCTGGCCTACTGCACAAAGGTAAGGTGTGCATTCATTGCTCTACCCACCTTAGTTCATAGCCCTGCCCACCCCGGTATGTGTCCCCCTCCCAAGGGATTGAGGCCCACTGGCTGAAACACGTTCCCCAGCCCTCTTCTATACCAAGAAGCAAAAAATATATGTGCATCCCTGAAAGATGGAGACATTATTCTACTTATCATGCCTAAAGAATGTGCCCAGTATATCAATATTTGTGTTTTTAATTAATTATGGTCACTGCAACAACAATTATAAAAAAATAAAATGGATGATCAACAACACTCAAGAACACTCTGTCTGTGGAACAGAGAGAATTAAAGTCAATACTGTATGCTTCACATTCAAGATACACAACAATCAAGGCATCTGCATTGATTTAAAACAAAAACAAAATGGATTTAAGGAGAAGTTATTAAAATGACTGGATCATTTTTATTACAGTGAATGTTATAAATACATACCTATTGATTTGCACATGGATTGGAAGCATCTTTAGACGTGATAATGGATATTCTTTCAGCTGTATGTATTCATTTTGATTCCATGGAACTCTCATTAAAGAGCAGAAAGCTTTTGAAAGAGATGTGGAGCATGTGTGTAAATTAACAAATTGTCCTTGTTTTGCCCTCCAGTACATTCTGGATGTCCTCTTCTCTTTATGAACAGAAAGGTGGGGTGGAATTTTTACTCCCAAATCGGCATTAAAAAGGTAAAGGACATCTGACAGTTAAGTCCAGTCATGAACAACTCTGAGGTTGCGGTGCTCATCTTGCTTTACTGGCCGAGGGAGCCGACGTTTGTCCGCAGACAGTTTTTCTGGTTTATGGGGCCAGCATGACTAAGCTGCTTCTGGCGAAACTAGAGCAGCGCACGGAAACACCGCTTACCTTCCCTCTGGAGGGGTACCTATTTATCTACTTGCACTCTGACATGCTTTCGAACTGCTAGGTTGGCAGGAGCTGGGACCGAGCAATGGGAGCTCACCCCATCACAGGGATTCAAACAGCCAACCTTCCGATCGGCAAGTCCTAGGCTCAGGGGTTTAGACCACAGTGCCACCCACCTGCCCTTTGATTTCACCACCAAATTATGCCTATCCGTCTCACGTAAAGAATACCTGAACTCAGAGCCATTCAATCAGTGGTGTAGCGTGGGTTGCTGGTACCCACAGCATGGCAAGTGTTGTGTCCCCCTGGTGGACTGGGCAGCTGGGGGAGCAAGACAGGGTGGTGTGCTAGGGCAGCCCATGCGGAGGGTGAACTGAACCCACCTCCAACAGACTCCTTGCCCGTTGCCTCCAATAGGGATTGGGTGGTGCTGTGGTCTAAACCACTGAGCCTCCATCATAAGGACTACAGGATCCAACAGGGCTCTTCTTACGATTACTTTAGTTGGTGGGTCGGGCAGGGGAAACCTTTAGTGGATTCATGGAGGTTAAGGCTATTGGTGGCTAGTACCCACAGTTAGTATGTTCCCCCCACCCTACTGTCAGATGTGGTATGCCTCTGAACGATGGGAACTGCGGGTGGGGAAAGGACAGAGGTTGGACGGCCATCTGTCAGGGATTCTTTAGTTGTGACTCCTGCATTTCAGGGGGTTGAGCTAGATGGCCCTTGGGGTCCCTTCCAACTCTATAGTTCTGTGATTCCACATTACCATCTGAAGAAGCACACATACTGCCTTGAAGACCGTTAAACTCTGATCTACTCTGAAACTAAAATCACCTAACTGTAGCACTGCTTCTGAGTTCCCCTTTGAAGGGAAGGGCTCTCGTTTTGTAATAGCCTAATAACAGTCCTTTCTGCCTCCCAAAGCCGGCCTTATCTCACCAAACACTAGAGGATCACCTGTGTTGAATCATCAGGGTCATATCCTGCCTTCCTCAGTAGAATCCAATGCATTGAGTTGATCAAGAGACTGGACACCAGGAGGTGCTACTCAGCAGTCTGAATCACTCTGCAGGCTTGGGGGAAAGAGCATGTCTCCTTTGTGCCTCATCCTTCCCACCTGGGAAATGGGGAGAGTAGCACTTGTCTGTTTCATAACCAGGGGTTACAGGTCATTCATGGCCATCAGCTTGGGTTCCTGACTCATAGGGGTTGTTTTAAGGATCATCCTATGTGTGTCCCAGCCCTACCACCCACCACCCACCTCCCAAGCACCAGATTCAGGTATCTAACTGTCAATATGAAAGGTGTTTTTCCAAAGCAACATTAGTTTATTTTTCAAAACGAGCAATTCATCACAATAAGCTGTAGTTTGGTTCAGCAGCTCAAACTTCACAGATCTTTCTGAGTTGTCTACAACCAGTGCTATTTTTCTAGAGAAAAAGGTGCTGGAACTCACAATGAACACCTCCCTTGTTCTCTTAGAATGGCAATGGTGCCTACCTGAGAGATGCTGGAAGTGACTTCCAGCTGAGAAAAAGCCCTGTCTACCACCATTTAATTTAATTGATCCTTATTAGTCATGTCCATTAATTTTAATGGGCTTGCTCGTGGCAAACATTGGCTACAATCCTGTTTTTTGAAGAGTAAGTGCTTCAGGTAGGAATTAGGTAGGAAGCTGAGGCAGATAAGAAGAGGAACTACTCTTGATTTTGCTATATTCCTCCTGTTACAAAGACAACTGCAACAATTTACAAGCAGAGGCAGCAGCATTCGTATATGATATTATGAGGTTTTGGGGGGACTAGATCTCCCTAAATGTGTTTAAGATTTAGTAAAAATTAGAATTAATCGAAGTTTGATTAAACTTTGTTGAGCAGGGAAACCCCCTGGATTTATGCTAATGAGCCAAGCCAGCTCCTAGAAGTATCTGAATGGGCCATGATTAGACAAAGTCCAATAATGGTCCATCCAGGAAACCATCAGAGGGCAACAGCCAGGCAAGGGGGAGTTGGGTCCCTTCTTTGCAGGGTGCTAGTTGTTGTTGTTTAGTTGTTTAGTCATGTCCGACTCTTCATGACCCCATGGACCAGAGCACACCAGGCACTCCTGTCTTCCACTGCCTCCCGCAGTTTGGTCAAAATCATGCTGGTAGCTTCGAGAACACTGTCCAACCATCTTGTCCTCTGTCATCCCCTTCTCCTTGTGCCCTCCATCTTTCCCAACATCAGGGTCTTTTCCAGGGAGTCTTCTCTTCTCATGAGGTGGCCAAAGTACTGGAGCCTCAGCTTCAGGATCTGTCCTTCCAGTGAGCACTCAGGGCTGATTTCCTTCAGAATGGAGAGGTTTGATCTTCTTGCAGTCCATGGGACTCTCAAGAGTCTCCTCCAGCATCATAATTCAAAAGCATCAATTCTTCAGCGATCAGCCTTCTTTATGGTCCAGCTCTCACTGGGTGCTAGTAGGCAGAGGCAAAGGCCAGGTTTAGTGTTCCAACATTTAATGATATATGCTGAAGGGAGGTCCTGGGAGTCACTTAACAGCAAGAAGGAGAAGGAGAGGCAGAACTCCAAGTGAGCTGGGGATGATAGATCCCCAGAGGCTTGAACAATGAGATACAGAAGATGGCTTTTTGCTGTCCTTTGAAGTAAATGCTGCACTTATGGGAGAAGCAGCCAGAACCTCATAGCACGTGAATGCTCAGAAATCCCTCCATCTAGGTGCAGGTTGTATATATGTGTAAATAAAACTGTGTATTACAAAGACTCACTGCAGATGGTGACAGCAGACACGAAATTAAAAGACGCCTGCTTCTTGGGAGGAAAGCAATGACAAACCTAGACAGCATCTTAAAAAGCAGAGACATCACCTTGCCAACAAAGGTCCGAATAGTTAAAGCTCTGGTTTTCCGAGTAGTAATGTATGGAAGTGAGAGCTGGACCATCAAGAAGGCTGATTGCCGAAAAATTGATGCTTTTGAATTATGGTGCTGGAGGAGACTCTTGAGAGTCCCATGGACTGCAAGAAGATCAAACCTCTCCATTCTGAAGGAAATCAGCCCTGAGTGCTCACTGGAAGGATAGATCCTGAAGCGGAGGCTCCAGTACTTTGGCCACCTCATGAGAAGAGAAGACTCCCTGGAAAAGACCCTGATGTTGGGAAAGATGGAGGGCACAAGGAGAAGGGGACGGCAGAGAAGAAGAAGAAGAAGAAGAAGAAGAAGAAGAAGAAGAGGAGGAGAAGGAGTAGTAGTAGTTTGGATTTGATATCCCGCCTTTCACTCCCTTTAAGGAGTCTCAAAGCGGCCTACATTCTCCTTTCCCTTGCTCCCTCACAACAAACACTCTGTGGGGTGAGTGGGGCTGAGAGACTTCAAAGAAGTGTGACTGGCCCAAGGTCACCCAGCAGCTGCATGTGGAGGAGCGGAGACACGAACCCGGTTCCCCAGATTACGAGACTACCACTCTTAACCACTACACCATACTGGCAAGATGGTTGGATAGTGTTCTCGAAGCTACCAGCATGAGTTTGACCAAACTGTGGGAGGCAGTGGAAGACAGGAGTGCCTGGTGTGCTCTGGTCCATGGGGTCATGAAGAGTCGGACATGACTAAATGACTAAACAACAACAACAACAACAACAACAACATTACAAAGACACCACAGTCTCTGTTGCACCTCATTCTCCAAAAGGGAACACAGACCCTGGCAAGCGATTCTGCAACCCCTGGAATCTTGCACTGATCATGGAGCTTGGGGTTGCAAGTAGCAATACACACGCACATGCCTGCAGCACATTCATCTAAAATCCTGTGTCAGGTAAAATGCACTTGTGCAACAAGTACTAATTAGCTAAACTTCTGCTAATTACAGGGAGGAGCTATGACCACCCCTCCCACGAGTGTTGGTGATTTCATCAGTGACAGCTCACACATTTCTTTCACGAGGGCCAGAAACTTGAGCAGTGAGTTTCTCAAGATTGCTGAATTCTCAGCTTGATATCAAATGCAGTGCTGCCCTGACCCGTTGCATGGGCAGAACAACTTCTGTGGGTCCCCTTATCTTGCAAGAAGCAAGGGGGTGCCAACTGAGAATGCGCCCAAGCTGCCTCCAATCTTGAACAACCCTGTGCAAAGTTAGAATCACAGATGGTGGGTTGGAGCACTGGTTTCATAGCCTCAGTTATTAGTATTGAACCTGTTAGCTGATTTGAGAAACCTTGATTAATCACTGAGGATCATATTCAAGTAAGCTTCACTCAGAGTCAAGCCATTGAAAATTATGGACCAAACTTTGTCAAGTTCATTAACTTCAATGGGTCCACTCTGAGTAGAACTTAGTTGGGATACTACTCTGTTTTAGTTGATTAACTGTTTCATTGATTAATCCTGTATCCCTTTTCACCTGTTAAAAACTACAAATGGTCCAAAGTGAGGAGAGCATCCTTTGTTTATAAAAGACACATAGCGGCACTTAAGTTGTGGGCCAAGACAACAGTGTTGTTAATTAAAGGTGTGTGTGTGTGTGTGTGTGTGTGTGTGAGGGAGAGAGAGGGAGAGAGAGAGAGAGAGAGAGAGAGAGAGAGAGAGAGAGAGAGAGAGAATATAATGCCTCTTTTCATATGTCACCAGTCACCCATCTCCCTGTGTTGCACAGTTATCCATGCACATGTGAGTGCAGGCATCATATTAGAAGAGGTTTCCTCTCTGCTAAAGGAAGAGGGAATGTCTTTTCTTGGAAGAGACTGTGCTGCGTGGGGTTCTGTGTATGTGTCACAGCCTGCATCCTCTCTCTTCAGATAGCACCCTCCGCCCCACTTCCCCTCATTGCCTGTAGGTCTCACAACAAGCCTTGTCTATGAAGAAGCATTCTCTCTTCTAAGGGAATAAAGCCTCTAAGACAGGGCTTGTCACCTGAAGCTCTTTCAACTCACAATAGTCAATTAATTTTGTCATTAATTGATATGGTTCCATGTTTATTTTATGATGATTTTTTTTTTTTTGCTAGGGGCTCTGGTTGTATCACTTCCCATGAACGTAGCCAGGATTTTTTTTGGGTGGGGGGACATGCCTTTTGTTAGAGGGGGCAAAAAGGTAAAGGTAGAGGGACCCCTGACAGTTAAGTCCAGTTGTGGATGACTCTGGGGTTGCAGCGCTCATCTTGCTTTACTGGCCGAGGGAGCCGGCATTTATCCGCAGACAGTTTTTCTGGGTCATGTGGCCAGCATGACTAAGCCGCTTCTGGAGAAACCAGAGCAGAGCACGGAAATGCCATTTACCTTCCCACCAGAGTGGTACCTATTTATCTACTTGCACTTTGACATGCTTTCATACTGCTACGTTGGCAGGAGAAGGGACCGAGCAACAGGAGCTCACCTCATCGTGGGGATTCGAACCACGACCTTCTGATGGGCAAGCCCTAGGCTCTGTGGTTTAGACCACAGCGCCACTCGCGTCCCAATTAGAGAACCTCAGTTTGTATTTTTTTTTATTGGCGGGCAGCTGCCCCTCCCTGCCCCCCTTGGCTGCACCCTATCTCTTTGCTATCCCCTCACACCTGGCCAGACCTTGCTCCCTTTACACCTTGCCCACTTCCTCACCTATTCCCCCATTGTTGGCTTGGCTTGGCCCAAACTCCACCACCCAGCCTACCTTTAAAAGACCTGGAGGTGCTTCACAGAGTGGCTTGCTAAACGGGTGTGTGTAGTGCCCCCCCCCACTCACCCTGCTGCAGGCATATTTAACAGGGGTTTGGAAGAGGCACATCTCAGCATGCAAACCACAGAGCATGATGGCACCTTAAATTTATATAGTAAGATAAGAATATTTGTATACTGCAATTTCATTTATTTTTTTAAAATGTAGCTAACAACAATTAAAATAAGAGCAATGCAAAAATTAAGCAAGCCACCAGCTGACTGTTACAGAACAGTATGTTTTTCTTAATTGTCCTCATAATGGTCATATAAATCAAACCGAGTTGTTTGCTGGATTGTCGAATTAAAGTTTCAAAATGATTTAGTATTTGAATGTTATTGTAACAATTGACTTGCATTTTTATTGCTCTGTTGTCAGTCATTTTGAGCCTGTTTATAGGGAATGTAGCATTCAAATTTAAATAATAAATTAAAAGTTTCCCACATTCATCTTAATCATTTGGTTTTTTTTTTTTTTAAAAAAATATGTTTATGATTATCTGGGAGTGATTTTTAGCTGATCAAAACTTTTTTTAAATTGATGTTGTTGGACAACAACTCCCATCATTCCTGAGCTCTGGCCTTGCTGGCTAGGGGTGATGGGAGTTGTAGTTCAACAACATCTGGGGACCCATGGGTTGAGAAAGGCTGGCTAGCTGATGAGCCAGTTCCAACATGGCAGCTTTCATTCCTTTACGTGTCCCATGTCACGACACTGATAGATAGCAGACCGTTCAGAGCTGACTCAGGTGAAGAGATGACATAATCTGCCATCTCTTGTGGGTCACTGTCTTGTGGGTTGTGACATGGTAGGAGTGTGCCCTTTGTAACTGGGCCACGCGGAGAAACAGGTTCCTCCTGCGTCACCTCACGAGAGCCCTCTGGCAAACACAGTTGTGAGCTCTGGAAATAGACCCAATCATCCCTAGTTGTTATTCCATGCCTACTCCCAGTCCCAGTTAGTTCTACCTAAGGAAGAGCTACTGAAATTTATGGGCAATGAACTTAGGTTCGTAGGACGTGGGTGACGCTGTGGGTTAAACCACAGAGCCTAGGACTTCCCGATCAGAAGATTGGTGGTTCGAATCCCCGCAACGGGGTGAGCTCCCGTTGCTCAGTCCCTGCTCCTGCCAAGCTATCAGTTCAAAAGCACATCAAAGTGCAAGTAGATAAATAGGTACCACTCCAGTGGGAAGGTAAATGGCGTTTCCGTGCGCTGCTCTGGTTCACCTGAAGTGGCTTAGTCATGCTGGCCACATGACCCGGAAGCTGTACGCTGGCTCACTCGGTCAATAAAGCGAGATGAGCACCACAACCCCAGAGTCGGTCACGACTGGACCTAATGGTCAGGGGCCCCTTTACCTAACTTAGGTTCATGAATTCCAGTGGGTCTGCTTTGTGGAGGACCTAGTTGGGATACAAATCACAGCTGCTCTGGAAGACGAGGAGCCTTGGTGCAAAACCGAACCGTTCTTCCAATGTAGGCACAGAGAGCCTGAATTCAGATTGAAGTCATAGTGTCTCTGTGTGTCTGTGTGTATGAGAGAGAGAGGAGGAAGGATGAATACATTGATATACATTGGGGTTTGTCTACCACCACTATTTGCCTTTTTAAAATTCCATGCAGTTGCCTTGCATACATTGGTGGAAAGGCAGGGTAGAAATGTATTTTTGTTATTAAGTAATATTAAGGTTGCTGCTGACCCATGACAGAGCCTTCTCAGTGGTGGTTCCCTGGTTGTGGAATGTCCTGCCTAGTAAGATGTGCTTGTTTCCATTACAGTCATACCTCGGGTTAGATGTGCTTCAGGTTGAGCACTTTCGGGTTGCGCTCCGCGGCGCTTCTGGGCAATCTCCGCTTCTGGGCAATCTTCTGAGGGCCACATGCCAGGGGTTGGCAGAGCAAAAGGCAAAAGCGAGTGGAGCAAATTAATGCTAGGACCAATGGGTGTGGCCTAGCAAGAGTTCTGAGGGATACACAGACAGGCCTGGATGACCACATCCAGCCCCTGCCCTGAGCTTCCCCACTGCTGCTCTTTTCACTGATCACCAGAAAGCTTTCACACAGCTGTTTCTTTCGGACATGTGCGTTTATTTTCACACTTTGGTCACAGCCGCATTAATTGTGGTGTCCGTTTACATTCCAACTGCTTGTGATGCTCCTCTCAGATGCCTTGTCATCAAGAGCAATCTTCAGGGGCCAGCCATAGACCTAATGTGCATATCTGCAAGTTTTTGCCTTGTGTGTTCAGTCAGATGATTATCAGCTACTTTCATCACTTGACGTGCAGAGGTGACTAAGGAGGAGAGGTGTGTAACCGTGCACTTGACAAAGAGCCTTGGAGGCTCAGGATTGATCCGCAAGGCTTTGGTCCTGCATTCCTGGACTTCCCCCTGCTTTGTTTGTGTTTTGTAAGGCAAACCTGCTTTGTCACCACCATTCTTGATCACTGCTCATGTAAAAAAAAATATTCCTGGAATCATAAAATCAAAGGCTGTGAAATGTCTTCTCAGCAAAAAGGAAAGCACGCTGGTTGCGTCTTTTAAACAAGCACGCCTGAGTGTTGTAGAACAGCGATGGGGAGCCTCAAGGCCACGTCCCTCGCCACCCTTGTCCCACCCACTTTTACATCTGGCCCCACCCATCGCTGGATTGCAGCCCCAAGTCTATAAAAGTATTCCATCCCTGTTGGATTGAGAGGCTGTGTTTGTTTCCCCCATTATTGCATCTCTGCACTGCAGGGGGAATGTCACTGTCAAATAATCTATGCCTCACCAGAGATATAAGAAGAGGCAGTGCGGTTTAGGGGTTGGAGTGCTAGCCTATGTTTGCGGAGTCCTTGATTCACAGCCGCACTCAGATGCAAAGTTTGCAGGTTGTACGTTGCTGAGCCAATCACTATCCCTCAGCCTAGCCTACCTTGGAGGACTGTGGTGAGAATAAAAGGTGTATGGGAATAAAAAATGTGGTGTGTGCACACCGTCCCACAGTCCCTCCCCCCACATTGTAATCCCTCAGCAGGAAGGAGGCAAAATTAAAATTAGTTGGCTCCGCCTATTCTCGGCTCTGGCTCCACTTCGTGTTGGCTGCCCTGCCTTCTGCCCTTATCAGTCCCATATAAAACTGCTGAGTCACCCGTCACTGAAAGCCCTCTTGAAAAATAAGTTCTGCAAAACTAAAAGCAAAAATGTTAGACAAACTTGTCTACATTTGACCAGGAGCTGATCCCATAGAGATGGAGCCACCACACTGAACCTCAGTTTGCAGAATTCTTAACAATACTGCTATGGAAGCGTACAGTTGCAGGGCAGGTGCTTATACAGTGGTACCTCGGGTTACAGTCACTTCAGGTTACAGACACTTCAGGTGACAGACTCCGCTAACCCAGAAATAGTACCTCGGTTTAAGAACTTTGCTTCAGGATGAGAACGGAAATTGCGTGGCGGCTAAAGTGGTACCTCAGGTTAAGAACAGTTTCAGGTTAAGAACAGACCTCCAGGATAAATTAAGTTCTTAACCCAAGGTACCACTGTAGAGGCAAAGGGGCCCTTCAGGTACCTGACCCCCAAGTTGCATTGGGCTTTGAAAATACTGTGCTGAAAACAAAACATTGAATTGAGCCCAGTAAAGTAGCAATTAAAACAAACAAACAAATGTTTTGCATGCCTCTGTAAGTGTGCAAAAGGCAACGGGTTGTATATAAAGCTTGTTCTATGCCGCGGAGAGCCATTGATAAATAATGGACATGGCTAACTTAGATCAGGGTCTACTCTCAGTAGAACTTAGTTGGAGACAACCCTAAGTTTGCAGTGGAAAGGGCAGTCAACAGTAGGCTATTAACACACACACACACAACCCCCCCACACACATTACCAGTTTGTTTCCAGGACAGGTTCAAGAATTTTGTGTTAATTCCAAAAGCCCTAAGCAACTTGGATCCAAAGTACATTAGAACCATCTGATCCCTTATATTCCACCTTAATTCTTACGGGGTTCTCCACACTCCTCAGGGTTTGGTTGACCTTTACTAGGTGCCCTGTGGAACTCACTGCCACTAGAGGTTTGGGCAGGAACCATCCCTGCCTTTTTTCAGACATCCTCTGAAAACTATTGTTTAGACCTGCCTTTGCTATATGAATTTCTTTTGTTAACCAACTGGTATCTACTGATACTTTTTTGATGTTTTTTTAAAAATTATTTTTAGAGGTATTTATGTATCGATTTTATTCTATTTTGTAACCTGCCTGGAGATTATAAAGGTGAGATTATAAACATTTAAATAAGCTATAGATTATAAAAATATAAACTTAGGGATGCTGGGGTAGTGGAATTCCCAAATTGGCTGGGGGGTTGCTAGATGACCTCTGGATTCCTTCCAGCTCCCTGATTCTGATCTAGCTAATCTCTTTTCAATCTTTGCTTCAGCTGGGTTCCACTTGGGAGAGCTATGAAAAAGGTCAGAGGGTGGGAAGTCAGAGAGGATGTCCTGACCCACAGGCCCAAAGGAGGGCCTATGCGAGTGGTTTGATGCAAGGAAACGAAAGAAGGATGTCAAAACCACCAGAATGGCCAGTTCTAGTGCTTTATTAATGAAAGGTGTAAACTTACAACACAGCCCTTTACAGACTCCAGAGGGATGCCAAAGCACCAAGCTGTCGCCATGACTTGTCTGCTAGGTGCCATTAAAGATTCGGGGAGGTAGCCGTGTTGGTCTGATGCAGTCTAAATAAATAAAAAAAATAAAAAAAAATGTCCAGTAGCACCTTAGAGACCAACCAAGTTTGTTCTGGGTATAAGCTTTCGTGTGATGCACACTTAGGTGCTGTTAAGTTACTCATTAAAAGGTAAAGCTAAAGGTACCCCTGACCATTAGGTCCAGTCGTGGCCGACTCTGGAGTTGTGGCGCTCATCTCGCTTTACTGTCCGAGGGAGCCGGCATACAGCTTCCGGGTCATGTGGCCAGCATGACTAAGCCACTTCTGGCAAACCAGAGCAGCGCATGGAAACGCCATTTACCTTCCCGCCAGAGAGGTACCTATTGATCTACTTGCATTTTGACGTGCTTTCGAACTGCTAGGTTGGCAGGAGCTGGAACCGAGCAACGGGAGCTCACCCCGTTGTGGGGATTCGAACCGCCAGCCTTCCGATCGGCAAGCCCTAGGCTCTGTGGTTTAGACCACAGTGCCACCCGCATCCGTTAAGTTACTCATTACTTATACAGAAAGGCTGGCATCATTAACCCACCCCTGGCTTAGAGGCCCATTCCCAGCTCTTCATCCATCTCCCAGGTAAGGGAGTAGCTCCTGGCTCCTCCCCCACTTACCTAAAACTAAGGCTTCAAAGCAGGTAAACGTATATGAGCTCATTCTTGCAGCTCTTGACAATTAAGATGGCATTTATAGGCCTTCTGGAACATTTTCACCATTTGGTTCTACACAGGGGACCACTTGCTTCTGTCAAAATTAAGTAATTTATCCATAGGAGGGGGTGTTATTTCACCCACTCCTCGACTTGCATCTTGTCACTGCAGTCAATGAAGAGAGAGAGACAGAGAGAGAGAGAGAGAGAGAGAGAGAGAGAGAGAGAGAGAGAGAACGCATACGCTTGGCTGCACTTCATGTGGCTAAACACTCTTGTTGCCGATAACCACCGGCCACTAAGTTCCTGGAACATGAATCAGTGCTCTGAGCTCAGGAGCCTGTTGTTAACCGTGACAGAGAAAACAGCTCTGGGATAATGTGCAGCAGGCTAGATTTTCTCTTTAATAGGGTTACCAATGGCTTGTGTGCCATCATGGCTTACTCTAGGGGCAGGGGAACCTTTTATTTTCCAGATGAAAAAGTGCACCCGTATAGCCACAGCTCTGCCATCATGATTGGCGTGTTTCCCTGCTCCCTGGTGTCCATTCCCACAGCCCTCATTGTGCATGGTTCCAGGTTTCATGAAAACTTCCACATGTACAACTGTATGCTCAAAAGCCCCCCTTCCCTGCAGTACTCTGCACTTTGCACATGACATGAAAAGCATGGCTGCTTGGTCCAGTTGCTTCCAAGCACTCCGAGTCTTTGTGAGTGCTATAAAGGTAAAGGTAAAGGGACCCCTGACCATTAAGTCCAGTCATGACCAACTCTGGGGTTGCGGTGCTCATCTCGCTTTATTGGCCGAGAGAGCTAGCGTACAGCTTCTGGGTCATGTGGCCAGCATGACTAAGCTGCTTCTGGCGAACCAGAGCAGCACATGCTTAAGCCATTCTAATGCTTAAGAAGTAATTTTAGAAGTCATTCTAGGGCTGGGGATAACAAGGTAAAGAAAGGTAAAGGACCCCTGACAGTTAAGTCCAGTTGCGGACAACTCTGGGGTTGCAGCGCTCATCTCGCTTTACTGGCCAAGGGAGCCGACGTTTGTCTGCAGACAGTTTTTCTGGTTTATGGGGCCAGCATGACTAAGCCACTTTCGGCGAACCAGAGCAGCACACGGAAATGCCGTTTACCTTCCCGCAGGAGTGGTACCTATTTATCTACTTGCACTTTGACATGCTTTCAGAGTGCTAGGTTGGCAGGAGCTGGGACCGAGCAATGGGGGTTCACCCCGTCATGGGGATTTGAACCGCCGGCCTTCCAATCGGCAAGCCCAAGGCTCAGTGGTTTAGACCACAGCGCCATCTGCATCCCCTAGGCTGGGATATGCTGGTTCAAATGCCCTTTCACAGCAGCAATTAAGCTTGCTAGGTGGCTTTGGGACCTGTTATGTAAGCCTAACCTACCTCACAGGGTTATTGTGGCGATAAAATGCAGCTGGCTAGGGGCAGGTGGACAACAACAGACCTATACTCTTATCCTGAGCTCTTTTGCAGAAGGATGAGATGGAAGCAGCAGCAGCAATAACAACAACAATAGATGCCAATGTATGTGGCTTTTTAATGTGTTATTTGATATCTGATATGTTTTAGGCACACACACGACACACCCCATAGGGAACTGCATAGTTCAATGGGTGGAGCAAATGCTTTGCATTCAGATGACCCCAGGGTCACTCTCCAGGAGGGGAAAACACTTCTGCCAGTCAGCAAGGCAATAGTCGGCTAGCTGGACCAGGACTCAGTATAAAGCAACTTTCTGCGTTCCTTTGTTTTGCACCCAGAAAGTGTAAGACCCCAAATCCCACTTGGATCCTACAATAACTTACAGAAGGAAATACTCCTTGTTCCTTCCCATGGGACATCCAAAAAGTATAAAACAATGCAGCTGCATAAGGGCATGAATCATTCCCAAAATATAATTACAAACGAGCCTCTTAAATATGTAAAAGTATGCATTCAATGAGAGGCGTGAACTTGCTTTTGCTGGGTTATCTCATTTATATTAGGTCTAACTTGAGACAAACAAACTCTCATCTCCTCAACACAAACAAACCTTTCTGTTTTCTAATCCTTAATATTTGTCAGAATTGAAAATCCCTGTTCCCAACAATGCATCATGGAGAACTATAGAAGAATAGCCAATGCTCTTGGAAAGAGGCATGGGTACTGCTTCCATACTACATGGGAATCTTTAATGTTTCTTTGTCCCTGAATCTTCCTGCCACACTTACCATCCTCTCCTTCCACACCAGTGTGGGGCACTGCACGCTTAAAAACCACTATAAGTTTATAGTATGGAGAAACTTCCAGCTCTGAATGGCTGGAATGTAGTCTATTGTAGAAAGGGAAGAAGCACATCCATTGTCCTGCCCACTTTTGCCCTTGACGCTGCCCATCCACGGACATATGGCCCCTAAAAGGTAATTCACAAGTGAATTTGGCCCTCGGACTGAAAAAAGCCCCCACCCCAAATGCACAGGATATTGACTAGAGGGACGGATGGTGTGACTCAGTACTAAGGTGCCCCCAACCCCCGCGCAGAAGACTGGGTAAGATAGGATGGCAGATTTTACTTCTGTTAACTTGTTGATTCTGTGGTTTTCTGAAGCTGTGCAGGGGTGATGATTGAGAGATTCAGCAGGTATCTTTTGCACTGGACTTGAGTGAGAATGGCCCCCAAAGCCCTGTCCTGACGGCGCTGCTGCTTGCGGCCCGGCGATAGACTGCCTCCGAGCCCGGAGGCTCTATCCTCAGCTCTTCTGTCTGGAAGATAAACCTGCACAGCGTCTTATGAATGCGGCTGATCCTCGTGTGACACACAGAGACCCAAACATAGACCCAACTTCCAAGATAAACCCATCATCTCATCTCGCGGGGATGAAATCCAAACGCGTAAATAGCGGCGGCGCGGGGTTAGTGTTTCCTTGACTGGCTGCCTCTGAAGCTGAATACCAGGATTAAGGAAGGCAGGAGGAGAGGAGGCGGGGCCACGGGATGGCCCTTTAAGGGGCCGGCCATGCGCAGGCCGTCCCCTGAGCAAGCAGGTGGAGAGCGAACGAGAGACGAGCTGCGCCTTCCGCAGTTTTGCCCGGAGAGGCGGAGAGAGCAGAGCGGAGCGTAAAAGCGCAGCAGGCATCAGCCGCCGCCGACCGTCGTCCCGAAGCAGCTAAAAAAGAGGAGCCCGTAGCGACAGCAAGAGCGCAAGGCCTCCATCGTCCGACCCCTTCCAGCCCCGGCTTGGCTATGGGGAAGATCCAGCTCTTCGAGATCCGCCTGGGCGACAGCCGCGTCGTCTACAGCCCCGGCGAGCCTCTGACTGGCACGGTCACCGTCCGCCTGGCTGGAGCGCTCCAGTACCGCGGTGAGCGAGCAAGTAGGGAGGGAGCGGGAGGGGAGGGGGACTCCGTTTCCCACGTCCGTTCCACTACCCTCTCCACGTCTTCCTATTCCCATTAACCCTCTGCGTGAAGCCTGCTTGCGAATAGGTGCAGGGGTGCACAGCTGTCAGGACACTTTTTTGGGTGGTGGGGGGGGGGACCTTTCCACCTGTCGTCCATCTTCTTTCACTCTCTAAGCCCCCTTGCAATTAGGCGCCGAGGCTCACAGTCGCACCGTGTAGCGCCAGGATTACTTTCTTCTTCCCACTTTCTTTCGTGGGGGAGAAAGAGGAGTGGCTTTGATGTGCGCGCAGCGGGGGGAAGTTTAATTACGGTTGAGGAAAATATCCTCTGTCTATGCTCAGGGACTGTGTATTGTATCTTCGCCTGGTTTGAGCAGCGAGACTTGATTTTGGGGCGTTGAAGGAGGCCTTAACGTCAAATAAGCCACACCCCACAACTACCTGTCTGAAATGATAACTTTTTTCCTGTTGTCTGTGGCCCATGTCTTTGCTGCCATGTAGGTGTATTTCTCTCTGTGTCTCTTCTGTAGGTCTATGGTGGTAAAAATCTTAACCCCATCCAGATCCACTGAAGTGGTGGGATGAATCTTAAAATACTTTAGGACCTACATTTTTATTATTGTAAGTTGTTTTAAACTGTTGCTGACATTTTGTTTTAGTGTTATAACCTGCTCTGGGACCCTAGGGTTAAAGGCAGGTAATAAATTAATAATAGTAATAGCCACACACAAGGGAAACCCCCCCCCCCATTGTCTGGCTAACTCTTCAGCATTCTTTCGGAAAGGAGTGCCCCAGAGGCTTAACTCCTAAGTGAGTGGTCAGGTCTGGTAAAACTGCTTTCTGTATGCTTTGCTTTGCCTTGTGACGTGATTATGTTAGGAGCTTCTGAACATGTGGAGAGTGCTTCAAGTTCTTGGTGCTTGAGTAATCTTAAGCATCTGAGCTTAATGGGCTCAATGCTTCCAGATTTGGTGGAGTAGGAGAGTGACAGGCACCCCAGAACTCTCTTAGTAGAACTTAAGTGTGTTCAGCACAGTTAGGGAGTTTGTGTGAACTGGGATGGGGAGTGGTCTTCTGGAAGGGGACAGTGTTCTGTTTGGTTTAAGGCGGTGTGGGCAGGAGACAACCTGTGGCTCTTCAGATGTCACTGAAGTCCAACTCCCACCAGTGCCAACCAGCATGGCTAGTAGTAAAGGATTATGGGAGCTGTGGCTCAGCAACATCTGCAGTGCCTCAGGTTTCCCCACATGTATAAGAAGCAACCCTGAGCATTCTGAAATCTTGGTTGCAGGGGAGACAACTTTTTCTATATTCAGCTGAGCCAGAATGAATCAAAAGTCCAAGTTGCATCCCTCCTTGTTGATGGTTGACTGAGGTTACAATCCTGTGCATGCTTACCTGAGAGTAAGCCCTACAACTTGTTGTAGACATGTATAGCATTGCTGTGGGTGGTGCTGTGGGTTAAACCACAGAGCCTAGGACTTGCTGATTAGAAGGTTGGCGGTTCGAATCCCCACGACGGGGTGAGCTCACATTGCTTGGTCCCTGCTCCTGCCAACCTAGCAGTTTGAAAGCACGTCAAAGTGCAAGTAGATAAATAGGTACCGCTCCGACGGGAAGGTAAACGGTGTTTCCGTGCACTGCTCTCGTTCGCCAGAAGCAGCTTAGTCATGCTGACCACATGACCCGGAAGCTGTACGCCGGCTCCCTCGGCCAGTAAATCAAGATGAGCGCCGCAACCCCAGAGTCAGCCACGACTGGACCTAATGGTCAGGTGTCCCTTTACCTTTACCTATAGCATTGCTCTATCTGTGGCATGAACTCTGGACAAACCTTTTTCTGCACGAGGAGAAAAAGGCTGGGTGAGAGATATTGTTACATTGACATCTTGAATTTTATGGCTTCCCACCAACCTTGCATGGTAGGTGGGTGACTGGCCCATAGTGACTAGGTGAGTTTTGTTGGGTGAGGATTTGAACCCAAGTCTCCCTAGCTCTGATCCATTGCTCTTAGCCACTACCCCAGAGGAAGCCAATGTGCCCGCCAGATGTTGCTGAAGTGCAACTCACCCTTGACCATTGGCTGCACTTGACTGGGCCTGATGGGAGCTGGAAGTCTGGAAACATCTGGCAGGCACCAGTACACCACTAGCTGTACCTGCACTATTAGACGCATGAATAGCATCTGGAGGCAGAGTGACTTGCTGTGCCCTTTGCATGAGTGCGCATAATGTGTGAAATGTATGTAGCATTGACATCTGGAGATTGGAACATATGGTGGACTTGGATAAGCTGGTTAGGCTTGGGTGTTGTGTGGCCAGGTGGTGGTTGGGGAAGGTGCAGAGCAGAGCTTTCCAAACTTTTCATGTTGGCGACGCACTTTTTAAGACATGCACCCTTTCGCGACACAGTAATTCAGTTTTACTAGCAAACCAGAGGTTAAACTAACCCCTTCCCAGCCCTGGAAGGGAGTGTGGGGAACGTTTGTGTGACACACCTATGCACTGCAGGCCTGACACATTAATGTGTCGCGACACACGGTTTGGAAAGCTCTGGCACAGAGGAACCTGGATAAAACAGATGCCTACATTGGGAGTGGATTTGGAAGTAGATTTCCTTCAACTGTGCAGATCTGCAAGGTAGGGATTGAAGCTTCCAGTTTTCTTGTTTTCAACCTGTCCCAATGAGATATAATGCCATGATATTCATCAGCAGGTAGGGAAACTTCTTCCTCTCGTAGGCAGTGTTCCAAGGGTTGCATGACAATGGCGGGTACAACCAGAACCCAAAAGTAAATGGAACAATGGCTTGTACAGTAGGATATAGTACACCAAAACCAAGATCAAGTTCAGTCTATAATTTTTATTATGATGAACCACCCTTTAGCAGCAGGTCCCAGGACAGGTTACAGTAATTTAAAATTCAGCATTAAAAGCAGTGAAAACAGACTGCAGTCACAGGAATGGAGTGAGCCTTGAAGTCACATAGTTCAGGTTTGTCTGCGTATACGCACAACCCTCCATTCTTCAGTCACACAGAAGCACTCAAGGAGGACACAAAGTGGGAGTGGAAAGGAGTGTGGTCTGAGAAGAGGGGTGTGGCTTGCAGAGAAGGAGTGGCCTAGGAAGAGACCCAAGGGCCACATCTGGCCCTCTGGTCCTGAGATTTCCCCCTTCCTGATACTTGTAGTGCAATTTTTGAGCATTCAAAGTGATTTTCTTATATCTTCAGTTGTTCTCACAGTAGCCCTCTCAGGTAGGCTGATGATATTAACCACATAGTGCAGCTTGTGTAGGTTGGACTTGAGTTGTTATTATGTTGTTATTATTTATTAAGCTTATATACCACCCTCTACCCATGCTTCACAAGATAAAATCACAATATAAAAACGCAAAATGCATAATCGAAATAAGGCAGCTCAGTGAAGTCCCTGTTGGAGGTGAGGTTCCAATGGGGAGGGGTACTTCTTCATCATACGCAGCAAATACTTCCACATGCTTACTGGGGGAGTAAGTCCCCCTGGGGCTTAGTAAATTGACTTGGTATAGCTCAACCTCAGCATGTTTACTCACAAGTAAGCCCCTCTAAGTTCAATGGGAATTCCTAGCAGGTGTACTTCAGGCTGCAACCCTAATATCTCTTGGCCACCTTTGTTAGAACTTTTATTGCAAAATATAACCTATATTTCTTCTGAGTATGCCTAGTATCTGAAATGGTAAGTATCATTGCAATGGCCTTGCAAAGAAGTAGGATAGACTGAGAGGTGGTGATTTGCCCAAGGCCACCCACTGAACGTTAAAGCTGAGTGGGCATTTGGACCTGGTGTGACACTCTAACCGGAATGGCCCATGGTCAGAGAGGATGAGAATTTTAGTACAACAGCCAGCTGTGCTGTGGTCTGTTGTCAGAGACCTGTTGCTATTTCTGCAGCAGGGTCCCTGCTTCCAGCATTCTAGAGCCGCTCCATCAGCATGAAAGGGGGGCTTTTTAGCCACTGTGTACTCCAAATAAGGATGCAGGTGGCCCTGGGATGCAGGTAGCACTGAGGTCTAAACCACAGAGCCTAGGGCTTGCCTATCAGAAGGTCAGCGGTTCGAGTCCCCGCGCCGGGGTGAGCTCCCATTGCTCGGTCCCTGCTCCTGCCAACCTAGCAGTTTGAAAGCACATCAAAGTGCAAGTAGATAAATGGGTACCACTCCGGCAGGAAGGTAAATGGTGTTTCCGTGCGCTGCTCTGGTTCGCCAGAAGCAGCTTAGTCATGCTGGCCACATGACCCGGAAGCTGTACACTGGCTTCCTAGGCCAGTAAAGCAAGATGAGTGCTGCAACCCCAGAGTCGTCAGCGACTGGACCTAACAGTCAGGGGTCCCTTTACCCCTTACTCCAAATCTAAGTATTTAGGATTACTGAAAACCCAAGGAGCTCCATTTTCAAGAGCATGGCATGCAAGCTCTTTTAGGTACAATGGAACTCCACAGGAATCACAGTTCAAGTCATTCTGAAAGAAGATATTGGATTACATGCCTATTGCCCCAGGAAATTATTTTCTATGAAACATTCCAAAATTACACCAAGCTTAACTCTGCATTGTCATGCAAGGCACTGTCAAGAATACTGCCCTATGCCAATCATAGTGTACATAGTGTATTTAGAAATGTATAAGGCGCTGGGAGTATAAACCCCCAAATATGTTTTGGGCAACCAGAAACCATACACTTGCAGAGCTAGGAGAGTGTTTTCCCTTAGATGTCCCAGTGTTGTCTCTAGGTCAACACTAATTTCTTTCCAGGGTAGGGAACCTTTTCCAGCCTGGGTTCCCTTCTGGGAAAGCTTCCAAAGGTTGGGGTGGGTGGGGTCAGAGGCAAAAGTGGGTGGAGCAACTAATGTAAATCATTTAACGCACAGTAGCCAAAATTCTACACTCACTTGCATACCCTTCTCCATCCGTCATCCAGACAAGGAAGAGGCATGATAAGAATTCGGGGACATACAGTGGACGCTCGGGTTGCGAACGTGATCCATGCAGGAGGCACATTTTCAACCCGCAGCATTCGCAACCCCCAGCGTCGCATCTGCGCATGTGCAGGTCGTGACTCGGTGCTTCTGCACATGCGCAAAGCATGATTTAGTGCTTCTGCACATGTGCAAGCGCCGAAACCCAGAAGTAACCTGTTCTGGTACTTCCGGGTTGCGATGCGCAACTTGAAGTGTCTGTAACCCAAGGTATGACTGTATTCCAGCCAGGCAAAAACACTGAAGAAAAGGGATGAGGCATGTGACCTAGGGAAAGTTCTGAGGACCAGATAGAGAGGTGTAGAGGACCACAATGGGATTCTGGGTCTCTCTGTTCCTTATCCCTAATGGTTCTTGGGTCTGAAAAGGTTGAAGACTCCTGCAGGATACATTCTTGGTTGTGTCTTTGTAGGATAGGATGCTGTTCAAAGCTACGGGACAAGGATAACTGTGACTTTAAAGATGAATGGGAACCCTTTACAAAGTATTTGAAGACGCAACAAAGTGAACTGGACTCCTTGGCTGGTTTTGAATAAACATTCACAAACTTTTTATTGATAATAATCAGCTAAATAGTTTGAGGATCTATACAACTTTGTAACATGCAGAAAACAGCATTTTTAGAGAAATCAAAGACTGGAACTGACGGAAACCAGGGGGTGGGGGTGGGTGGGTTCTGTGGGGGGAGGGAGGAAAAAGGGGGGGAATAAGGATGATACGTTTCTGGATAATATGTTTTGTTTTAATTTTGAATAATTATTTCTTTTTTAAAAAAGGATGTTGTTCAAAGCTTAGGGTGCATCCCTCCACTTCCTTACTTTTAAGTGTGTTTTGGGGTTACCCCAGGTTTAATAGCATAGAACTAACAAACAGGCTCTTACTGAAGATTGTTCTTCTGCATTGCACATGGGACAGGTCCTCAATCATGGAGGTGTACTGGCTATGGGATAGTTAGGTCATATAAGCATCAACTTCTTATCGAGCCTCTGCACTTTTAAAAATGTATTATTGTTATTTCTGAAATACATGCAACAGGCAAACATAGACAACAGCGATCATATTGTGGCTGATCCCTAAATGGGGATGCATCGAGAAAATAACAGTCTTGAAAGGTATCAGACATGTATATTCATTTCTTAAAGAATTCAGTCCAATAAGTCTCTTCACAGGTTATAGTGGAGAGCGTGCTTTGTTTTGAACTTTTGTGGGAATCTGGAATGGGGAGCTGATAACCCATTTTGACCTTGTGAAAAGTGAACTATTTTGTTGTTTTTAAAGTTATCCACTTCTTGGACATAAGGTGACTTGAAGGCAATTCTCTGTAGTTAACAGATAAAACCGTGCTACTATATATATATATATATATATATATATATAGCAAAAAACCAAAACCACCATATCTTCTTGAGTTTTCCTCTGTCCCTATAAACAGGTGGAAAATCTGTGGCTCATCAGGTGCACAAGAATATTAAGATTTGATTGGTAATTTTGCTGATGATTTTATATTCTTTTTGTAAATTGATTTGAGATATTTATTATTTATTTATTTTTACAGCCAAAGTGGCATATAATTGTATGAAACAAACCAAAAATCCACATGGCTGGGGGAATACCTTGAGTTTTCCAGAAATCTTCATCAGGTGTGATCAAGGTTGGGGAGCCTCAGTTCCAGGGGCCAATTGTGGCATTTCCAAACCTTTCTGTTTGGCCCTGGGATGCACCCCAGGACGACATCATCATCATAATCATACCCCGCCCAACTGACTGGGTTGCCCCAGCCACTCTTGGGGGCTGTGGAGATGCCTTATGCTTTTCTGGAAGGAGGAGGGTGAAAAGTATATATTTGGCTGGTGGTGAAGCCATCACTGTCTGTATCTTGGGTTAAGAACATAAAAATAGCCCTGATGGATTAGGTCAAAGGCCCATTTAGTTCAGCCACCTGTTCTCACAATGGCCAACCAGATGCCCCAATGGGAAGCCTGCAAGCCAGACCTGAGGGAAACAGCAGCTTGTGATTCCCTGCAACTGGCATTTAGAGGCATATACCGTATTTACCAGGGGAACGCAGGTGGCGCTGTGGTCTAAACCACTGAGCCTAGGACTTGCTGATCAGAAGGTCAGCAGTTTGAATCCCTGTTACGGGGTGAGCTCCCGTTGCTCGGTCCCTGCTCCTGCCAACCTAGCAGTTTGAAAGCATGTCAGAGTGCAAGTAGATAAATAGGTACCCCTCCAGAGGGAAGGTAAATGGCATTTCCATGCGCTGCTCTGGTGTTAGTGTTCCGCTGTGCCAGAAGTGGCTTAGTCATGCTGGCCACATGACCTGGAAAAACTGTCTGCGGACAAACGTCGGCTCCCTCGGTCTGTAAAGCAAGATGAGCGCTGCAACCCCAGAGTCGTTCGCGACTGGACTTAACTGTCAGGGGTCCTTTAGCTGTACCTTTTTACCGTATTTACACAAATCTAATGCACCATCGAATCTAATGCACACCTTGAAACCAAAAAAGTATTTGCTGGTGAATGTAAACACGTCCTCAAATCTAATTCACACCCTAATTTTCATGACATAATTTGGTCAAAAAAGGTGTGCATTACATTTGAGCAAATATGGTATACTGCCTCCAGTACTGAAATTGGTCCACAGCCATCAGGAATAGTAGCCATTATCCTCCTCCATGGGTTTGTGTAACCCCACCCCCACCCCCAATCCTTTGCTAAAGCCATCTTAAGTTGATGGCAATCACCTACATTCTGTGGCAGCAAATTTCCAGTTTATAATTCTGTGTTGTTTGAAGTATTTCCTTTTGTTTGCCCTGGATCTTCCAATATTCAACTTCATTGGTTTAGTGCAGGTTCTAGTACAATGAAAAAGGTAGGGGGAGAAATGTAACTCTGTCCAGTTTTATGTACCTCTGTCTTGTCTCCTTACTACCTTTTTATACAGACTAAAAATGCCCCAACTGTTCCTCGATTGGGAGTTCCTCTCACCCAGTGATTATCTTGGCTGCCCTTTTCTGAATCTTTTTTCCAGCCTTACAATCTCCTCCTTGAGATTCAGTGACCACAGCTGTGCACAGGATTCAAAGTGCGGTTGCACCATAGATTTGTATAATGGTGTTACAATATTAGCAGTTCCTTTTCAATCCTAACGATCCCTTACATGGAAATTGTCTTTTCGGCAGTGGCTGTACACAGGACCAACATTTCTGCCAAGCCACGCACCGTAACGCCATAGCCCCAATATATTTCCTGGTGAGTCACACTGCCCTTTGCAGACCCTATTAGTGTATATTTGAAACTGGGGTTTATTCCCCCCAAGCATGCATTGCTCCACGCTTCCTTACATTGCATTGCATTTGCCTCTTAATGCCCATTCACCCAGTCTGGAGAGATCCTTTTGGAGCTCAACACCAGGACAGTTACATATATGTTGGAAAGCACAGGTCTCAATACTGATGCCTTACTCCACTTCTTAACATCCCTTCTTTCTAAGCACCATTAACCATGCTGGTTGGGAACTGAGAGTCAGATATAATAGAGGGGCCCTTGATATGGCCGGCTGTAATGACAGATAAGGCTTTCTCAGTAGTCACACTCAAGGTAGAATTTATTTCCCTTTTGAGTTTGGATGGCTTCCTCTTTAACTGCCTTCCAAAGGCTAGTGAAGGCAGTATTAGTAGTAGATTTTGCCCTGCCGGGCATATCACCATCTTTTTATCTTAGAGTTTTGTTTTTAATCAGTTTTGCCTACTCGTGTTCTGTATTGTATGGTTTTAAGAAATACGTGCGTGTGTATATATGTGTTTGCTTTTATAATGATGCTGTGAGTTTAACTGTTATAAGCTACCCTAAGTGATGCATCTGCATTAACAGGGTAAAATTTTACAAAGATACACATATATTGCATTTATATCCCACTTTTCGTCCAGTGAGCTCAAGGTGGCATACATGATTCATCACAACCCGGGGGGGGGGGGTAGGTTAGGCTGAGAGACAGTCACTCACAAGAGGTTACCCAGTGATCTTCAGCATGGCTGAGTGGTGATTTGAACCCTGGTCTCCCAGTTCCCAGCAGGGGCCTGTAACCACCATACCACTGGCTAATAAATAGGTAAATACCCTGGGGATGTTTCCGTACCACAAATCTACATGAGTTGTTCTGCCTGGCTTTGCATCTGGCCCACCCACAACTGGCATATGGCTCCTGAAAGGTTTCCTAGAAGGGCATGTTGCCACAGACCGAAGAAAGTTCCCCATGCTCTTGATTTGGAGCAACATGAATGGGCTTCTGAGTGCTCAACTGGCTAACGGGAACCAAGGAACCTTTATAAAGCAGACTGCCAACTGAGGCAGGGAGCCAGGACCACCCTCTTCTCCTACACAGGGATGGCCTTGGACAAATGCAGATGCCTTGAAGTTGGGAAGGGACTGTTGACTCAGCAGCTCCTGGAACATCTTGGTCTTTTCTCAGGCTGGGGGCTGCAAAAACAAGGGAGCGGGCTGGCTTTGCCTCTTTCAGTATGCTACGTTCTGTTTCTCTCTCTAGGATCAGAGCTGTGAATATTAACACTTTGGGGGGTGGTGGTGAGAGAAATTCTCTTGGGTAGGCTTGGTGAGAAATTGCCAAAGCAGGCAAGATAAGCCCTCACCTCATACCCTGGCTTCAGATTTTTGCATTCAGTTTGCATTTCTGCCCTGCCTTGTAGCATAGACAGAGATGGCAGCCTTGGCCTGAGGTCATGCATGGGTGTCACAGCGCAGGGGGGGCTGAACCCCTGTCCCAACCCAGCATGGTTCACTCCTCTTGTCGCAGCAGCTAAGGCAGTGTCTGGTTGGCTAGGGTGAGGTGTGCCAAGTTGCCTTGGCAGTGGTGTGTGTGTATATATGAAGGTGTTTTGGAAAGAACACCCAAACAACTGCCAACTTTTTTTGGGGTGGGAATGCTGACATTGCTTTTGTAAATAGTTTCTTAACGCTGCCTGTGGCAATTATTCTGGAGTAAGACCTAGCAAAGGGACGCGGGTGGCGCTGTGGGTTAAACCACAGAGCCCAGGGCTTACCAATCGGAAGGTTGGCGGTTCAAATCCCTGCGACGAGACTTCCGGGTTGGCGCCATCGCCGAATGGCGGACTCCCTCCGAGCTCCGGAGGGAGCCTGCTCGGCAGGGGCTGGGTTCTACCGCGCCGGCGACGCGGGGACCCTCAAAAACCATGGGCGCTGAAACCCATGGGCATGGTGACTCGGCGGGCACCGTTTGCGCCCCCCCGACCACGCGAAGGAGCCTTTTTAAAGGCTGCAGAGCGGGTGACAGGGGGGGTGGTGGTGCTGTGAGTCCTCCGCTTCCCCTGCCGAGCGAAGCCGCATGCCATTTGGCAGAGAGCGCTGACTTCTTCCATTGAAAATCTGGACTTAAAAGAATAACCCGTGAGTAATTGGAACTTGGATTAAAAAGGGGAATAAATTTTTTCTTAAATTCGGAGCGAGCGGGGGAGGTATAAAAAGGAAGTCAACCTCCCCCCTGTTGTAGAGGAGCTAAAGCAAAGGACCTGACAACTAAGATCGAGTGCAACCTTTTTTTTTTGATAAAGATATTAATTTCGCGATGGAAAACTATAAGCTGGGCTGGAGGAGAAGAGTGAAACGTGAATTAAAATACAACCCCCCCCCCCCCCGGAAACCCCGGGAGCGATCCGTGAGAGTGCCTGGAGAGGAGAAATAGAGGTTTTGACAGCTGTCAAAGGAGCTGCCAAAACTGAAGAACAAAAAGAGAACTTTGTTACGAGGACTTTGCTGGTTACATTTGTTATAAATTGGATATAAACTGTTTAAAACAAGGAATAATAAGTTACTTTGACTGGTGGGTGAGATCAGGAATGAAACTGAGTTACTATAATCCCTCTAGAGGAGCTGTGGGTTATTACAAGTATCGCTGGCATGGAATTTGAATCGGACTTTTTATCTCCTGGGAAACTGCAGAAATGGAACACTATTTTGTCTACAGAGGTCTACACACTAAAGGAGACAATAGATTTATCTATTGAAGAATGGAAGGGACTTGACGTAATGTTTTGTTCCTGAATAACAAAGCCTCTGTAGAGGAATTACAAGCTTTTTGGAATTAGAACATTTGTGCAGGAGAGCAGGGGGGAAAAAAAAAAGAGGAGAAGAGAGAACAACAAGAACAACAAGAATAACAAGAACTGGACAAAGTTGGAAGATAGACCCCTTCCAAGATTGGACATTTGAAATTAAAGATGATTAAAAAACGGTAAAGACTATTAAAAAGACGGCAAAGCGGACTGGTGAAGGATTATGGCTTAGATGTGGGAGCTCCAGGAGACAGTAGATATTGATGGACATTGGGAACGCAACCGGGAAAGGGGGGAGGGAAATTTGGAATCCAAAGGGTGTTAAATTATATTTTATTCTTTTTTAAATTTTTTTATCTTAATCTGTATTTTATATTAAAGAGGGGAACTCGTGGAAGGGAATAGGTCGATTTTAGGGGATGGGAAAATATTTTTTAAATTGGGTTAATGATAATAATTTTAAAATTTGGGGTAAGAATTTGCTGAATCTATTTGAAAGAATTGGAATATAAGAGGGGGTGGGGAGGGGGAAGTCCTGGAAAGATGATATTGAAAATAAGGCCTTAAATTTGGATGCTTTTCTTTTTTTGTTATATTTGAAAATCTTTAATAAATATTATTAAAAAAAAAAAAATCAAATCCCTGCGACGAGGTGAGCTCCCATTGCTTGGTCCCAGCTCCTGCCAACCTAGCAGTTCGAAAGCACAATGGTGCAAGTAGATAAATAGGTACCTATCTGGCGGGAAGGTAAACGGCATTTCCGTGCGCTGCTCTGGTTCGCCAGAAGCAGCTTAGTCATGCTGGCCACATGACCCAGAAGCTGTATGCCAGCTCCCTCGGTCAATAAAGTGAGATGAGCGCCACAACCCCAGAGTTGGCCACAACTGGACCTAATGGTCAGGAGTCCCTTTACCTTTAAGAGCTAGCAAGAAATTGGTAGCAGGTTCCAATTTTAATACCTCACCTCTTCTCCCCATGATCCACTGAGCTGGAACAAAGGCCTTATGTCAAGTCAGACCACTGGCCCCTCTAGGATCCTCTATACTGACTGGCATCAGCTTTCCAGGATTTCAGACAAGAGGTTTCTCCCAGCCCTACCTGGAGATGCCGGAGATGCCCGGGGGCGGGGAATGAGTGTTCAGACCCCTGGGCCCTCACTTGTGGGGTGCCTCAGGGTTCTGTCCTCTCCCCCATGCTTTTTAACATCTACATGCAGCCGCTGGGAGAGATCATCAGGGGGTTTGGACTGGGTGTCCATCAATATGCAGATGATACCCAGCTCTACCTCTCTTTCAAATCAGAACCAGTGAAGGCGGTGACGGTCCTGTGTGAGTGCCTGGAGGCGGTTGGAGGATGGATGGCGGCTAATGGATTGAGGTTGAATCCTGACAAGACAGAAGTACTGTTCTTGGGGGACAGGGGGCGGGCAGGTATGGAGGACTCCCTGGTCCTGAATGGGATAACTGTTCCCCTGAAGGACCAGGTGCGTAGCCTGTGAGTCATTTTAGACTCGCAGTTGTCCATGGTGGTGCAGGTTAATTCTGTGTCCAGGGCAGCTGTTTATCAGTTCTGTCTGGTACGCAGGCTGAGACCCTACCTGCCCGCAGACTGTCTCGCCAGAGTGGTGCATGCTCTAGTTATCTCCTGCTTGGACTACTGCAATGCGCTCTACGTGGGGCTACCTTTGAAGGTGGCCCAGAAACAGCAACTAATCCAGAATGCAGCAGCTAGACTGGTGACTGGGGGCAGCTGCCGAGACCACATAACACTGGTCTTGAAAGACCTACACTGGCTCCCAGTATGTTTCCGAGCACAATTCAGAGTGTTGGTGTTGACCTAAATGGCCTCGGCCCAGTATATCTGAAGGAGCGTCTCCACCCCCCATCATTCTGCCCGGACACTGAGGTCCAGCGCAGAGGGTCTTCTGGCGGTTCCCTCATTGTGAGAAGCAAAGCTACAGGGAACCAGGCGGAGGGCCTTCTCGGTAGTGGCGCCCGCCTTGTGGAATGCCCTCCCATCAGATGTCAAAGAGATAAACAACTACCTGACATTTAGAAGACATCTGAAGGCAGCCCTGTTCGGGGAAGTTTTTAATGTGTGACATTTTAATGTATTTTTAATCTTTGTTGGAAGCAGCCAAGAGTGGCTGGGGAAACCCAGACAGATGGGCAGGGTACAAATAATAAATTCTTATATTATTATTATATTGAACCTGGGATCTTCTCAATGCAAAGCAGATGATTTGTTACTGAGCTGTAGTTTAGGAAGGTTGTTGGCAAACTGGAAGGTGTGCAAGATGATAAAAAATCTGGAAACCAAGCCTTATGAGGAAAAGTTGAAGGAGCTGCATATGTTTTGCCTGGAAAAGGGGGAGACAGAGGAATTATGATAGCCGTCTTCCAATGTCCGAAGGGCTTTCACATGGAAGATGGAGCAAGCTTGTTTTCTCCTGCTCTGGCAGGTAGGACTCAAACCAGTGGCGTCAAGTTACAAGAAAAGAGATTCCAACTAAACATCAGGAAAAGCTTTCTGACAGTAAGAGCTGTTAGGCAGTGGAGGGTCTCCCTCGGCAGGTTGTGGACTCTCCTTTCTTGGAGGTTTCTAAGCAGAGGTTGGATGGCCATCTGTCATGGATGCTTTAGCTGAGATTCCTGCACTGCAGGGGGTTGGACTAAATATTCCTCAGGGTCCCTTCCAACTCTACAATTCTATGATTCTAAGACTTTTGCTGCAGAAAGGTTTGTGGTTCTCTGCGCCCAACCCCAAAAGAAATCGATGGCGAGGACATTTGGGTAGTCGGTGGAGAATTAGTGTGATGTCCCAGGATGTGGAAACTTGTTGAAAGCTGCATTTAAATGGGGGGGGGCAGCACTCAAACCTATGACTTGCTCCACGTGCATTCTAAAGTAGGGTTGTACCACATGCTCTATTCCTGATTGTGTGGGTCTACTTGCTTGTGCATCATCTGAACACGGTGCTAAGCTGATGGGGCAGCAACACTTAAACATTCTGACGGTGGGGGAGGAATTTGTGATGACTTCACTCATGTTTACCATTGGTGACTCATGAACATGCATGATGTGTGAATTGGACCTTGGAACCTGTGGCAGAAGAGTGACTCAGCTGCGCCCAAGTTTCCAAAGGTGCTTACAGGTGTGGACGTTGAACAGTGTCCCAATTATTGCTGCTCTCCTTTAAGCTGTGAGTGGAATGGCTACTCTAGTTCCATATTTCTTTAATTCAAATAACAGCCTTCCCCTCATTAATTTTACTGGACAAGCCAACAGCTATTGCTAATTCACGTTCAGTGACACCTATATTTTCAGTTTGACTTGTGTTATGTTGTGTACCAGCATTTTCTGGTGCTAACAACCAGTCCTTTTTTTCTGGGGGTTCTCGAGGGTATGCAGTACCAGCACCTTCCTCCCCCCCCCCCCATGTTACAAGTGCCACACTTACTGTAACAACTTCATGGTACCAGCACCTTTTTTTTCTTAAAACAAAAACAAAAAATACCACTGATAACAGTGGTAGCCAACTAATGATTCCCCAACCCCACCCCCACCCCCAGCCTCACTATACATTTAAATCACTGAACAGGTGAATATGAGGGGAATGATTTGCTCGTGATGTCTTGCAGAAAAAAGGGAGCCTGGCAATTCTGTGTTGAGTGCCCAGTTGAGTACCTAGACTGTGGGTGGAGAACCTCAGTCCCAAGGGCAAAATGCAGCCCTCAAGGCCTCTCTGTTTGGTCCTTGGAACTCACACCTCACCAACCTGGCTTTGCAACCTGAGAGCTCTTTTGCCTGTCTGGAATGTGTCCTTGAATGCTGTGCTTGCTTGCCTGGGTGGAGAATAAAGAGGTGTGTGTGCATGCATTTGCATAGAAAGTAGCCGACTGTACAAAGGTGAAATTTACATCCCTTGCTCAACCCATTTTTATCTCTGACCCCACCTGCCCTCAGGCACTGAAAAAAAGACTTGAAAAGATTCTCCAAATCACCAGTCATCACAATTGGGGCAGGATAAGAAACTGCACTCCATCCTAGCTACATGAACAGGCCTATGAGTGTGTACAAAACAGTTTCCTTCAGACTTGCAAGATAATCAAGGGTGGCTGGGGAGCTTGATCTGTCCTGGTGCTAGGAACTGATAATAGGAGTAGATGGGTGTGTGTGGAGTGGGTGTGTGTGTCTCTTTAGAGCAGTGCTTGCCAAACATTTTTGGGCCACCCCTTCTTTGGTTCCACAAACTCATCCCCTGTGTCCTCTGCCCAATAAAAAGCATTGTTCAGAATAGCAGCTTGCATGACCCACTAAAGAAGATAGCAACACAAGAAAATACCGTATTTTTCGCTCTATATGACACACTTTTTCCCTCCTAAAAAGTAAGGGGAAATGTGTGTTCATCTTATGGAGTGAATGCAGGCTGTGTGGCTATCCCAGAAGCCAGAACAGCGAGAGGGATCACTGCGCAGCGCTCCCTCTTGCTGTTCTAGCTTTTGGCTTAGCTGCATGAAGCCTCTTCAGGGCATGGGGAGCCTTTATCCCGCTGCCCTGAAGAGGCTTCGTGTGGCTGTTGCTGGCTGAGGACCGCCCCTCAGTCTCTTCCCCCACCTCCCAGAAAAGCCCGCAAGAGCCGTGCTCTCTTTAAAGAGCCACGCGGAGTGTGTGTGTGGCTCTTGGGGGCTTTTCCCCGAGGAGGAAAATGCTCCTTGCGGCTCGTGAAAGGGAGTGCTGAGCAGAGCCTGGGATGCATACAGGCTCTGCTCAGCGCTTCCTTTAAAGAATATTTTTTTTCTTGCATTCCCCCTCTAAAAACTAGGTGTGTCTTACGTTCAGGTGCGTCTTATGGAGCAAAAAATACGGTACCAAACAATAACCAATAATCATAGATTTATTCAAAATTCAATTAAAACTATTCAGTTTAATTAACTCAACAAAACTGATGAACTTGACCCAGTCATACCAGCTTTTCAAAGCCTGATAGTCACTTACACCTCCAGTGGCCTCTTGCTGCCCCCTTGCCTTTTAGCTCCCCACCCCACAAGGTAATCCTACTGTCCCCCATCGGGCAGTACCACCCCTTTCGGGAACCAATGCTTTTAGACCTTTGTGACTTCTAATGTCATGTTGGATTAATGTTTTGTTGTTAAAGCTGCACAATGGTGTCAGTGGGGCCGTGGTGTCTTGCAGTGTTGGTCCTGCTGTTTGAAGATAATCTCTCTCCCATTTGCTCAGTGGATTCTGAAAGGTGGGGGGAGCTTAGGCAGAGAAAGAGAAGCCAAATATCGAAGCTGGTCAGCAGATCTGTTCTGTGATTGTGCCCTGTCCCTTGTGCTCAGCTTCAGTTTGTTATTTTGCTGAGATTTGAAGTGGGTGAGTGTGAAATCTTAAGCTTCTGGCTGCTCAATCTCACAAAACCCCTCCCATGTCTTGTGAATGCTGGTCATCCAAAGAGAAATGAGTTGATTAAAATTGAGTAATAGCAACTTAATATTGAGGCACTGCAGGACTAGACAATTTATTCTGTCAAAGAAGTGGCAAGTTTTTAGGGAACTAAGAGTGCATTAGATTAATCGGCTCCAGTCCACCAAAGCTGGTGCCACAATAAATTGCTGTGTGTTTTTAAGAGTGTTTTATGGGTCCTCATTGTTAAGCTGCCATTTCTCATGTTTATATCTACTCTACTCTCATTTGACTGCAGCTTAAGATTTATTTCATTCATATAAACTGATGCATGCCACTGTCCTGGGCCCTTGCACCTTATTTATAAACAACTGTTGTTAAGAACATAAGTAGAGACCCTGCTGGATCAAGCCAGTGCCCATCTAGTCCAGCATCCTGTTCTCACAGTGGCCAATCAGATGCTTATTATGGGAAGCCCACAGACAGGACCTGAGTGCAACAGCCAGTACTTGTGATTCTCAGCAACCTTGGTAGTTGTGATGATTTAGAGAGTTCCATTCTGTTAAGTATCTGGTGAAGACCTTCCTCTTCCAGTAAGCCTTTTAAGTAGATGTTTTCCCCAGACTTTATCTGTATTGGAACTGTGTTTAGATTAATAATAAAAACAATTTGTTACCTGCCCTTCACCCTAAAGTCCCAGGGCAGGTTACAACATTAAAACACAATATTAAAAATGGTTTTCAAACAACTTACAATCACAAATGTACGCTGTATTATTGATTGCATGTTCCCTGCCCTGAGCTCCTTTGAGTGGAAGGTTGGGGATATAAACTTAACTTATATAGGGTGATAACTTATACACTACAGGGAGGCCCTAGCTTTTTTCAAAGAGGGCCAGATTTGATGAAGTTAATGTGTGAGAGCCGACCAAAGTTGAGCTTTTTTTTTTTTTTTTTTACAATTTTACCCTAAAGTTGTTGAGCTTTTTCTAGGATTTAACCCCAGAGCTGTTGAGCTGTTTTTTAGGATTGAAGCTGTTGACCTTTTTTTTTTTATTTTTTTTTATTTTACAATGCTGAGCCTTTTTTAGGATTTTACCCCAAGACATATACTGCCTGTTATGCAGGGTGTCTTTTGGGATGGTAGTTAGCCATGCCCATTAGGAATAACTATTGGATTCAACTCTTGGAACCAGCACTCTTGAGAGGACTTTTTGAAAAAGCCTTTGGGGTACAGCCGCAGAACAGATTGTTTGGGGATCAGACCTGAGTGGCACATCAAACGCTTCATTGGTTCTCTTATCTGGCATAGAATTGGTATAAAGTTGGTCTGCTCCCTGTTTGGTTTTGCACAATGAGCTCTGGCTCTCTGTGATCCCTCCTGTGCCTGCTTTCCAAAGACAGCTGCAAACTAGACCTTCAGTCAGCATTTTCCATCCCTCTAACATTGTCCTCTTGCTTGGGGAGGGATGGAGTGTCTGCTGCACTGGCTTTGCCCCCTAGGCACCACACAGTTCCCCAGAGGCAAAACAAAAAAATTCCTTCCAGTAGCACCTTAAAGACCAACTAAGTCAGTTCTTGGTATGAGCTTTCGTGTGCATGCACACTTCTTCAGATACACAATGTATCCGAAGAAGTGTGCATGCACACGAAAGCTCATACCAAGAACTGACTTAGTTGGTCTTTAAGGTGCTACTGGAAGGAATTTTTTTGTTTTGACTATGGCAGACCAACACGGCTACCTATCTGTAACTTCCCCAGAGGCATTACACACAATCCAGAGCAGCCTGCTCCACTGCTTTGTGTTGTAGGCTGGTATGAAGTGGTGCTGGAGGAGACTCTTGAGAGTCCCATGGACTGCAAGAAGATCAAACCTCTCCATTCTGAAGGAAATCAGCCCTGAGTGCTCACTGGAAGGACAGATCGTGAAGCTGAGGCTCCAGTACTTTGGCCACCTCATGAGAAGAGAAGACTCCCTGGAGAAGACCCTGATGTTGGGAAAGATGGAGGGCACAAGGAGAAGGGGGCGACAGAGGACGAGATGGTTGGATAGTGTTTTCGAGGTTACCAGCATGAGTCTGACCAAGCTGCGGGGGGCAGTGGAGGACAGGAGTGCCTGGCGTTCTCTGGTCCATGGGGTCACGAAGAGTCGGACACGACTAAACGACTAAACAACAACAAATTAAGTGCATTACTCATTTTGGAATGAAGTGCCCAGGAGGGAGACTTTCAGAGGGTTTGCTGTGGTAAGTCTGTTGTTGCCAAAAAAAGAAAGAAAAGAAAAAAGGTCACACAGCACCTTTTTATGAACTAACAGGTGTTGTGGCATAATGTTTGTGGAGTAGGATCCATGTCATCAGATGTATGTCTACAGCACTGGAGGCTGCTTCATTAAGGTGAATGGGGCACTGCCTCACATCCTCAGTCCTCCCTCAGTCACCCCTTGTCTGCCTGCCATTCTTACTTACAAACTAGCTCAGGGGGTGGCCAGCTTCCTTCTCCTCCTGAGGGCTCATCCAGACTTCTGCTTCTCCTGCCACTTCCCCCCAAGGAAGACCCCATCTTTACTGCTGATTTGGAGCAAACATCAGTTGGGTTTTCCACAGATTTGTGTTTGCTCCAATTCAGTGCTTAAAGAGCAAAATTTCCAGGGAAAGCAGTGGAGCAAACAGAAAACAGCTCGGACCTGTTCCTTCCAGAACTGGAACAAACGGAAGTGTGTTAGTCCTGGTAGAACTCAGGAGGGAGGAAGATGGGGACAAAGCTAGGATTGGTTGGCTCATTGACTCTGGGTCCTCCTATCATTGGTTCTGGCACCAACAACTTTTGGGCTCCTTGCTTTCCACCCTACCAGTCTAGTAGGCACCAACTGATACTGCACCCTATCTACCAGGGAGTTTCTCTTCCTCCCCTCTTCCTGTTCCTTTATTTGCCTTGGGTGGGGGGCGCACCTTGTTTGACACCACTTTAAACAGTCATGACTCCCTACCCCCCAAACATCTGGGAGCTGAAGTTTAAGGATGCTGAAAGAAGACCCCCATTATTTGAAAGAAGCCATGACTGTTTAAAGTGGTATCATAGTGCTTTAAACATATTGTGTGAATGTGGCCTTAGCAGTGTTTGATGACAGAGGGGTAGGACCAGCTTGCAAGTGAGGGTAACCCTTCCTGTCTGAATGTGAGTGTTGTCAGAATACCATCTGCAGGGAGCAGCAGGGTCACAGTATGGCTGTAGCTCTGCAAGTTTGCTCTCTGGTTAGCACACAGACAGGCGGGTGGTCTGGTTCTGGGCTCCAAGCCAGCCATGCCCTTTTGTGCTTATAGCCATTTGAGGTGGTGGGACGTCGTCACAAACTCGAAGGGTCTCTGTGTCTGTTGCTAAGGAACTGTAGAGTTGACTGTGGCAGTCCTTTCTCTTTGAAAGGCTGTGTGTCCCGTCCCCCACCCCCAACCCCCCATTTCTGTCAACCCTAATCTCATGCCTACCCTACAGGACTCAAGGCTTGCTGTTTTGATCATGCATGTAACCCACCACTCTGGTGAGCAGCAGCAGCAGCAAATTGATTTGGCAAACCATCTTGAGCCAGGTTGGGCCACCTGCCACATTTCCAGGTGGCCCGTGTGTTTGTTCCCCCTCCTATTTGCCTGAATGCTGAATAAAACCCCATCGGGTTAAAAATAATGGGTGAATTCATGCACCTTGTGCTGGTGCTGGCTTTCCATCATCTTGGAAGGGGTGGGTGATGTAGAGCCATTGCTGCCCACAACCCAGATGCTCTTTTTAGTGCTGGAAGTGAACGAAAGTCGGAAGCTGCCTCCTATTGAGTCAATGCTATCTCTAGCTTAGCACTTCCTACACTAGAAGATAGCAGCTCTCCAGGGTTTAAGGTTGCAGACTTTCCTAGCTTTACCCAGAGATGCCAGTGGGATTTCAATCTGGAACTTTCTACCTCCAAAGCAGGCATTCTACCGCTGAGCTATAGCCCTTGCCTCCAATGTTGTGCTCAAATGTGTTTGTTTGCCTGCACTTCAAAATAGTAAAAAGAGCACCATCTGCACTGTACTTTCAAGCAGTGTCACACCACTCTGGCTTTCCCCACAAAGATTCCTGGGAATCGTAGTTCACGAAGGGTGCCAAAAGCTGCTAGGAGATCCCCATTTCCTTCAAAGAGCCACAAGTACCTGTGTGGTTCATAACAGCCAGTTGCTCTTCCCAAGGAACTATGGGAACTGTAGCTCTGTGAGGGGAAAGGAGGGTGCTCTCAGCATTGTTAGCAAACTATAGTTCTCAAGATTCTTTACAGGATGCCAGGGATGTTTAAAGTGCTATGATGATGCTTAAAATGCATAGTGCAGATGTGGCATTACTTAAATGCTGCCTTTTATTGCCAGAGAATGCCAATATACAGCATAACATAAATCAACGTAAAACACACTGTCACTGTGAAGGTGTATTAGAGATAGGCTTCAAAAGAGAAATTAATCAAGGAAATCTTGGCTATTTGGGCTGCAGAAGTCTGGAACCAGACTTGATATTCTTCTTACAGATTAAAGGAGAGCAGCAAAAATTGGGCACTGTTCATCACCCACATCTGTAATCCTAAGGCCCAGAAAATGGGCTCAAGGTGTATGGTGGTTAAAGCTGAGCAGGAAATGGGTGGGTTGGCAGCTGGGTGGAAGATTTATTGGAAGCCCCTTATAAGTTGCAGCAGGATAGAAATACATAAAGTAATACACAAGCAGAATTAAAACGAAAAACAAAAACCAGAGTCCCATTTGAGAGGCAGTGTGATGTAGTGGTTAGGCTGAGTACTGGAGCTTAACTAATGGAGGTGGCTGAGAACGAAATGGGATAACCCAGTGATTTCCAACCAGTATGCTGTGGCACCCCAGGGTGCCTTGAATGATGGTCAGAGCTGCCATGGGCAACACTGGCCTCTGCCACTCTTACCTTCCCTCCCTGCTCTGATGCCCTCTCATGTCTCTGCTTCCAAAAGGCCTGCACAGCTGTTAGTTGCAGCAGCCCTGGCTACAAGCTCCCTGGGTGAATAGTACCTCTGGGGATGGTCAGGGGGTGCTTCCCAGGCCCCTGTGGGGCGGTGTGAGGAGGCACCTCTCTTTGGGTTGGGGAGGGCAGCTCAAATATCAGGGGTGGCAGCAGTGCCTGCCCAGAGGACTCCCAGGGAGAGGGGAGAGGAGGCTGAGGGAACACCCCACAAGGGAGGGTGTTCGAAAAGGGGTGAGAAGCTGCCAGCTTGGCAGGTAAAGGGTGCTATAACTGGGCTCCTGAGCCCCACAGGGGTGCCACAGAAAGCATGTAGTTAGTCAAGGATGCCGTGGACTCAAAAAAGTTGAAACCCCATGGGATAACCCCATGGCTCCTTGTAAGAAGGATGACAACACGACTTCAAAACATTCTCTCTTTTTCCTTGCTTTCAGTACCATTGACCGTGGTGTTCTTATGGAGCAGCTGTATGAGTTAGGAGTAGGTGGGACTGCTTTATGCTGGTTCTGGTCTTACTTGTCTGGTTGTTTCCAGAGGGTGATGCTTGGGGAATGTTCTTCGGCCCCGTGGAGCCTTCAGTGTGGGGTACAATTTTATTCATGCTGTTTAACATCTATATGAAACCACTGAGTGGGGTTATTTGGAGGTTTAGAGTATGTTGTCAGCAGTATGCTAATGACACACAGCTCTACTTCCACTTTACCTCTGCAGGTGAGACAGTGGATGTGCTGGATCATTGTCTTGCCTCGGTAATGGACTGGATGAGAGCCAACAAACTGAAACTCAGCCCAGATAAGACTGGAATAGCGGGTGGTTCACTAGACAGGATGGAAGGGAGGTTGCCTGCTCTTGATGGGGTTACACTCCCTCTGAAGGAGCAGGTACATATCTTGGATCTATTGTTGTCTCTTGGCTCAGGTGACCTCAGTGGTGTAAAGTGCCTTCAATGAGCTTTGGCTAGTGGTCCAGCTGTGCCCCTATCTAGGGTGGGATAGCCTAACCTCTCTTTTCTATGCTCTGCTAACCTCTAGGCTGGATTGCTGCAACGCAATATACAGGGGGCTGCCTCTGAAGATGGTTTGGGAACTTCAGCTGGTGCAGAATTCGGTGGCCAGGTTGCTCACCAGGGCAAGATGATTTGAGCATATAATGCTAATCCTGGCCCAATTGCACTGGCTGCCAGTTAGTTTTGGGGCCCAATTCAAAGTGTGGGTTTTGACCTATGAAGCCTGAAATGTGGTCCCTCTCCACATAGAAACCTACCTGGATCCTGCAATCATCCCCTGAGACCCTTCTTTGTGTGCCTTTTCCACAAGAGGTCCGGAGTACTGGCAACACAACAATGGGCCTTTTCTGTGGTGGTTCCCCGTTTGTGGAGTGCTCTCCCCAGAAGGCTTGCCTGGCACCTTCCTTACATATCCAAGCACAATTCAAAGTGTTGGTGCTGACCTTTAAAGCCCTAAACAGCCTCGGCCCAGTATACCTGAAGGAGCATCTCCACCCCCATCGTTCTGCCCAGACGCAGAGGGCCTTCTGGCGGTTCCCTCGCTGCGAGAAGCAAAGCTACAGGGAACCAGCCAGAGGGCCTTCTCGGTAGTGGCGCCCGCCCTGTGGAAAGCCCTCCCATCAGATGTCAAAGAGATAAACAACTACGTGACATTTAGAAGACATCTGAATGCAGCCCTGTTCAGGGAAGTTTTTAATGTGTGACATTTTAATGTATTCTTAATCTCTGTTGGAGAGATGGGCCAGATGGGCGGGGTACAAATAATAATCATAAAAAATAATAATTATTAATCTGTAGGCGCCAGACAAAACAATTCCTCTTTCCCCATGCCTTTGGCTAATTAAATAATCTATGGCCATTTAAACTGTATTGGGAAGTGTTCTTGTTTTTGTTTGTAACTATGCTATGTATTTTTGTGTTTTTATATTTAAACTATCCTGTGATCCTTGAATGAAGGGCAGTATAAAAATTTAATTAATTTTACAAACAAACAAAGAAATAATGAGGTGTATGGGTTGTTAGGCAGCGTTCGAAATTATCCTGCATCTCTAACTAAGAAAGATCAGGTACTGAGAAAGACTTCTGCCTGAGATTCTGGGCAGCTGCTGCCAGCCAGGGCTGGATGAACCAACTATGGTATGTGGCAACCCTCTGTGGTCCTAGGAGACTCTGGTAATCAGTTCCAGTTCTCTTTTTTAAAAATCTCCTTTTGTGACTGGATCGAAATGTCCTGGCGCCACCCTCGGTGTCTGGCACCTTCACTTGCCTGCCTGCAATCAGCTGGTCTGTCGAGCACAGCGGTAGCAAAAGACCTTGTGCCTTTTGCCGTTGCGCTACCCCCACCAAACCTCTGATTTGCCTGGCAGCATAAATGAATAAATAAATTGCTGCTACCCTGCAGACCCCCTGATTAGCCCAGCAGCAAGTTAAATAAACAAATCCCCTTTCCCCCCCCCGCTGCCGGGTGAATCATGTTTTTTGTGCAGTGGTGCCATAGCAAAAGACATGGCAAAATCAGCAGACCACCTGATTCACCCAGCAGCATTGGGGGGGGGGTGTCTGCACGGCTGCCTGGTCTGGTAGCAGTGCAAAAGAAGAAAAAAAGACAAAACTTTTGTTTTGGCGCCAGCAACCTAGGTCCCATGAGCCCCATGGCTCCTACCAGTCCTATCCCAGTTTCTAACACTGGTGTTAGGGGAGGGGTAGTATCTCTGGTGGGGAGCAAATTGTGCTTCTTCTGGGGCAGTTTGCCCACCTTTGGTCCCCACTCTGCACTCAGCTCTCACCTGGGGCTCCTGGAAGCTGTCAGCTTGTAGCAACAGCCACACCCTAGGAAATGGCTTTGACTGGCTGGCTAAACCAGGTGAGGGCAGCCGATGGGTCTGAAATCCTTGGTGAGTTAGGGTCTTCCTGTGCACATGAAGACAGGCTCTGGAAGACTGAGTGGACAAAAAGACCAAGAGTGACTCCAATGGTCAGGAAGGCAGTTTCTGCATGTGCTGTAGAGCAGGGGGTCACCAAACTTTTTCAGCAGGGGGTCAGTCCACTGTCCCTCAGTCCTTGTGGGGGCCGAACTATATTTTTTGGGGGAGGGAGTGAACGAATTCCTATGCCCCACAAATAACCCAGAGATTCATTTTAAATAAAAGCACACATTCTACTCATGTAAAAACACACTGATTCCTGGACTGTCTGTGGGCCAGATTTAGAAGGCAATTGGGCCGGATCCAGCCCCCGGGGCCTTAGTTTTCCTACCCATGCTGTAGAGCAGTGGTTCTTAACCTGTGGGTCCCCAGATGTTGTTGGACTACAACTCCCATAATCCCTGAGCTCTGGCCATGCTTGCTGGGGCTGATGGGAGTTGTAGTTCAACAACATCTGGGGACCCACAGGTTGAGAAAGGCTGCTGTAGAGGGAAGTGTGGGGCAGATGGAGCTCACCAACCTGGGAAGGTAGCCCCACTAGGAGAAGGAAAACTCTGATTCTAAACTTCTGCTGCCTTGCAGGAGAAGATTGGGTGGTTGGGTGGAGCCTTGTATACCTCCTTCTGGCAACTCTGCAGCCAAGCTGGTGCCAAATGTATCACTCTGCTTTCCTTTGGATCACATCAGTGAGGCTGAGAGGGTGGTCTTGTCATCTTGGCAGCCCAAGACCTCCATACACACTGCCCAGGCTTGCATTCCAGGGAGGTCATTTTAGTGCTGCTAATGCAGAGGTTTGGTTTCATCCCCAAAGGCAGACTCTATCGTCTCTCAAGACAGACAGATGCAAACAATAATTATGGATGTGATTTTTTTTTTTAAAAAAAGCATAATTTCTTCATAACTGATTTCTGTGTTGTTTTCTTCCTACTTTCACTTCCTTGCAATGAGGGTGTAGCTTGGCATACATTTCCTGGCTATGTGGGTGAAGAGCTGCAGCTCAGTGAACTTGGCATGCAGTAGGTCTCGGTTTTAATCCCAGACATCTCCAGGAAGTGCTAGGAATGCCCTCTTTCTGAAGCCCCAGAGAGAACTGTTGCCAGTCAGTGTATACACTACTGAGCTGATGGGCCAAGGGTCTCACTCTGTGTTAGGCAGCTTCCTATCCTTTTTAGTTGACATGGCATTCACTGAAAGCAGTGGGTATCTAACTTAAAAGCTGATTTAATTCATTGGGACTTTGGAGCTGGTTTGCAGACTTAGTTTGGAGCACAATTGGTGGCTTAGATACCTACCTACTTAACTGAAACTCTGTACTAAGCTTTGTCTGCAATGGGTGGCATTATTGACAGATGGCTGTCTGGTCCAGTGGAGGATTCTGTTAGCAGCACTGCAGTGGGAAGCCATTTTTTTGCCTATTCCCTCTGTCCCCAGTCATGCTGTTCTGCCCTACCACCCATCTGCAGCAGATTTTGGAGGGTGCAGGGGCACGTGGACAAAATATCCCCGTGGTACTGACAGAACCCTCTATTGGGTCAACAAGCTGCCAGGACACTGTGAAGGACATTGCTATTGGATATGTGCTAAAAACTGCTTGGTTCCACCCTCCCAGCCTACCCCCGCCAAGAATAGCATAAGAGAGAAAGGCGTTGCTAGGAGACGTACCTAAATCATAAATTGGGTGATTACTTTATAGAGAAAAAATACCGTATTCTAATATTTGGGTTGCAAGTACAGTGCGTGTTTGTTTGTGTGTGAGAAAGAGAAAGGGAGGGAGGGGAGGGGAGGGGAGGAGAGAGAGAGAGAGAGAGAGGGAGAGGGGATCACTTCCAGTGCCAAGTCTGTATGTTCATCATTTGGGGCAGGACACAAGAAGAACATTTTGGGCAATATGGAACTTCTTCATTCTGCCCCACTCTTAACATGGCATACAAACATGGTATTAGGGTAGGGTGGCCCAGCACAAAGTCCGTGGGGACTTTTTTGGTGGCTGTTGGCAACATTTGATGGCCCACTGCCCTCACACTGCCTTCCCAAAGCCTGGTTATTGAGATGCTGGGCTTTGGGAAGAAGGCATGAGGGCTCTAGGACCGTGCCAGAGCCTCATGCTTCCTTCCCAAAGCCTGCTGCCTCACTTACTCAGCTTTGGGAAGGCAGCACAAGGGCTGGAGGGGCATCAAATGTTGACCTCATTCCTGTTCCTCCCCACAAGGCAGTTATTGTGGCCCACTTGGTATGAAAAGTTGGACAGGTCTGTATTAGAGGAACCTTGGGTATATTTGTGCCACTGCTTTAAAACACCGAGAACACCCTGTCATGGCTCGGTGCCAGCAACATCTGGACTTCTAACAGAGCATAGTTAGGGAGCCACAAGGTTCCTCAACTTCAGAGAATTGATTGCCTTACTCAGCACTGGGCAGCTTCCTATGTTGATATGCTGATAAATACTGATACTCTTTATTTTGGCTTGCCAAGAAAGCTAATATTTTCTCCTCCCCTCTTCTTCTTCTCTTCTCCTTTCCAGCTATCAAGGTGAGCTGTGTGGGTTCCTGTGGGGTCTCCAGCAAAATAAATGACACTGCATGGACTGTGGAGGAGCAGTACTTCAATACAACCCTTTCAATGGCTGATAAAGGTATGATTGGAGGAGGAAACTCTGGATGTAGATGGGTCTGGTTGTTGAAACAGTTGTGTGGCAGCAAGGACTTGTACTGTCTCCTGAAGAGGTCTCAGACTCTTTTCCTGGTAGCTGGTAAAAGTCAAAGCACAGCTATGCATAAGTCTCTAACTCTGCCTTTGGAGTGTCAGACTAGGACCTGGAAGACCTGGCTGCAAATCCCCACTTGGCTATGAAGCTCGGTGGGTGCCTTGGGCCAGTCACTACCTCTCAGCCTCACCTACCTCACAGGGTTGTTGTGAGGATTAAATGAGGAGGGGGGAAACCAGTAAGGCTAGCTTTGAGCTCCTTGGAGAAAAGAGGGGGGAGGGGTAGATATGCAATGGGTCAATCAGTAACTACAGTCTGTTTTCCCACTACCCCAGTATTATGAGGCCATTTTGCTTCTCCCCTTATATTGAGTCAAACCACTGGCCCTTTCACCTTTTATTAGAGGATGCTATAAAACCAGGTGTCTGCTGGGCAGGGGGGAAGAGCTTAACAAGTGGAAAATGCTCTTCTTGTCTTTCCCCTTCTAGTTGCCACCTGCCTTGCATCTTGCAGGGCATCCTGAATACAGCATTGGCAGGTGACCTTGGTTTGCAGGTGGGTTGGTAATGGGAGTGGGCAGGTCCCAAACCATGTGGGATTTTACAGCAGGTGCAAGAAGCATATGGTCCTCCAGGTGTTGCTGAACTTTGACTCCTGTCATCCCTGGCCACACTGACCATGCTTGCTGGAGCTGATGTGAGTTGCAGTTCAACAAACGCTTGGAAGGCCAGAGGTTCCCCACACCTCCTTTAGAGCTGAGCACCAGAACCTTGGGACTGGAAACGGATTGGAAGCCGGAGGAACTATTGAGCATTGGCAAGGTTCTGTATTTAAGAGGGTCTTCCTCTGGTGCCCATGAATCTCTTGAGTCCCCCACTCCCCTGTGTCCTCTTGGTCATGAGTGATAGCCCTTGAGGTGTTTCACTTGCACCCACTCCCCACCTACTATCCTCTTGGTGGTGACTATTGCTTTTTAACTTCACCGTACCAGCACCTTTTTCTTCCAAATGTTAAAAGTGTAGCACTTGCTGTAACAGCTTCGTGGTGAATACTGACACCTTTTTCTTCTTTTTTTAAAGCACTGGTTTTGAGGGGCATTACCTCTCCACCACCACACTTGAGAAGTGCATATTATTATTATTATTATTATTATTATTATTATTATTATTATTATTTCATTTATACCCCACCCTTCCCAGTTTAAAAATCGGGCTCAGGGCGGCTAACAGCAAATATAAAACAATGATTAAAAATAGCATAAAATACAACGTAAAATGCAGCATCAATATCAATAAAATTCAAAAATTCTGGGGTCATTTTGGGCAGGGGGGGGGAACCCAGGCAGTAGACATCAAATGATCACCAGGGCTAACTGGCCAAGTTGGTCCTACTAGGGCCAGCAAGGAGACCAGGGAAGAATTTAAATGTGGGGTCCCAAAAAGGGTTTCTTCATAGAAGAGAAAAGGGAATAGAGGATCAGGCTAATTCAGATTGAAGGCCAGGCAGAATAGCTCTGTCTTACACGCCCTGCGGAAGGAGATCAAGTCCTGAGCTGAAGGAGGAAGTTGAGAGAGTGACAGCCTTCCCCACTTCCACTTTCGGCTCTATATGCTTTTCAAGGCTCAGATTAATTCCGCTGGGTATACAGCTTTTAACAAGAACTCTTGGAAAAAGCAAAACGTTTGTGCGCTTTAAATTTAAAATTCCTTATAATACTGTGCTTTAATGCTGTAACCTGTGCTGGGACTATAGGGTGAAGGGTCATACCTTGGATGAATACGCTTTAGGTTAAGCATTTTCGGATTGTGCTCCACGTCAACCCAGAAGTAACAGAACGTGTTATTTCCAGGTTTCGCCGCTCGCGCATGCGCAGACGCTCAAAATGACGTCACGCTCATGCGCAGAAGCGGCAAAACGCAACCCGCATGCGCGCAGTTGCGCAGTTGCATGTTATATTCACTTCAGGATGTGAACGGGGCTCCGGAACGGATCCCGTTTGCACCCAGAGGTACCACTGTAATCATTTGTCTCTTGCTAGTTCAGAGAAGCAGAGAGAAAGGTGGCTGGGCTGGTGGCACCTACAGAACTTTCCCAAACCCCCAAATGCGCTCAAGTGGGCCTTGGAGGGTTGGTGGCCCCTGCTGTACTAACTGCAGTTCCCCTGCTATCTTCAAGGGCAGCCCCATGTACAATGTAAGGCAGTATCATATTAAAGAGAACCAGTGTGCTCCCAGCAACAATGCAAGTTCTCCTTCTTGCATACATCCTGTCCCTCAGAAGGAAGGGCATTTAACTAGTACAAAAAAAATCGCTTTTCTGGGCACAATGGCTTCCTCCCTGGTGGGAACAGCATCTTTCGTTGGGGGCTGCCTCCTCTTGAAAAGAGCCCCTGCCCACCTGAAAGATTCCTGTTAATGAGCCACAGATCCACGGCGTAAGGTGTATAGGGGACCTGGCCACGTTCCAGAGACTCTCTAGGGTTGAATGATCGGCGCCTTCCACTGGCTGGCAAACAGGTTGCAAAGGGCACAGATTAATTTTGAGCATCGAAACTAGTTGGTGAAAAACGGCAGCAGCCACTGCTGCACAGTGGTGCTTTGTTAGTAAATGTACACTGGAGGGGAGGGGAAGGGTGTGTAAGAGCAGAGGAATTTCAAATGACGCACTGAAAAAAATGGGAAATGTGGCCGAAGGGAGCAGCCAGACTCGCTTGGCAACTTCTGCTTGACTGCGGACTTTGAAGCAAGGTGAGGGGAAGCTACTTGTATACCCTGAGCCAAAGTGTTGCTCCAGCTTCGATCCTCAAGCCCCACAAGGCAGTGTTCCTTTGCTGTTGCAGGTGGCCTTGGGATCTTGCTTAGAGCCTTGGTTTGTGTGTGTGAGAGAGAGAGAGAGAGAGAGAGAACAAACTTCAGGTTGTTGCCTTCAGTAGGAGGTTCCTCTTCTGCCTTTAAATGCCCAGAGCAAAACGGAAAAAAACAGCTGAGGATTTCATCCCTCCAAGTGTTTTGGCAAGTTCTGCAACAGACGCGTACTCCAGTCTGAATCTGGATTGCTGGGCTCTGACTCTTTAAAGGGCACTGGCTCTTGAGAGGCTGTAGGACATCTTTCTGCTGATAATTTGCCAGCATGCTGCCTCTGAACATGGGGGTTCTACCTGGCTATTGTTTGCCAAAAGTTATTGATTAGACATCTTGTCTATGGATTTGTCTAACTCCCTTCGGAAGCCACCTGTGTCCGTCACACCTTGCGACACCTAGTTCCTCTATAAATTGCTTGTTGCATGAAGCAATTTATTTTGCCTTCCCTGAATTTACCTGGTCTGTAGGTTTTCATTAGGTAACCTCCAAGTGCTAGTATTATAGCGAAAAACAGCCTCTGTGGCCACTGTTTTCTGGTTTTGTAGGGAAAACATGCCGTGGTGCTCACAAACTACTAGATAATTCGGAGCGTTGTTTCTTACAAGAGAAGGTAAGTTTAGATGAAACTGTAGGTGGTTTATCTTAACCAGGCTTAGTGGTTACATTAGAGGGAGTGGATGGCACTTTGCTCTAAACCACTGAACTTCTTGGGCTTGATGATTGGAAAGTCAGTGGTTCAAATCCCCGCAATGGGGCGAGCTCCTGTTGCTCTGTCCCAGCTTCTCCCAACCTAGCAGTTCGAAAGCACATCAGTGCAAGTAGATAAATAGGTACCACTGTGGTGGGAAGGTAAACAGCATTTCTGTGCACTCTGGCTTCCGTCACAGAGTCCTGTTGCACCAGAACTGGTTTAGTCATGCTGGCCGCATGACCTGGAAAGCTGTCTGTGGACAAACGCCAGCTCCCTTGGCCTGAAGCAAGATGAGCACTGCATCCCATAGCTGCCTTTGACTGGACTTGAGCGTCCAGGAGTCCTTTACCTTTTTTCTTTTTCTTTTAACCTTTAATAGTTACATTAGTCCTATCTTTACTGCAGTTCTGCTAACTGACATCAGGGCCTGGGTGGGAGCCCAGATCAGTGTTAACCAAGGCATAGGCAAACTCGGCGCTCCAGATGTTTTGGGACTACAACTCCCATGATCCCTATCTAACAGGACCAGTAGTCAGGGATGATGGGAATTGTAGTCCCAAAACATCTGGAGGGCCGAGTTTGAGGAAGCCTGGTGTTAACCATTGTTAACTTGATGGAACAAGTAGCCAGGGATAACTAGCCAGTTAGGCAAACAGAGGGAATTGGATATGTGAGCAAGGGGAAACTATGTGCAATCTCGTGACCCTCTTAACACAATTAAGACACAGCTCTAGCACAGCCTCATTTGCAGAGCTAAAGGAACCTTTAGCCCTCTAGATGTTGATGGGCTATAGCTCCCATGATCCCTAACAATTGGCCACGATGGCTGGAGCTGATGGGAAATGTAGTCCCAGTACTGTACTAGTTTTATGGGAAAGCAATGCAGTTGATGGGTCCCGGAGAGGCAAAGACTACATAGACTGCTGTAGGTGTAATTGTTCTTTTTAACTTTTTAAATGTGGTTTTTATTATATGGTTTTATGTTTTATTTGAGATATACAGTGGTACCTCTACTTACGTGCCCCTCTTGTTATGTATCCTTCAGGATACGCACGTGGCAAACCCAGAAGTACCTATTTATCTACTTGCACTTTGATGTTCTTTCGAACTGCTAGGTGGGCAGGAGCTGAGACTGAACAACGGGAGCTCACCCCGTCGCGGGGATTTGAACCACTGACCTACTGATCAGCAAGCCCTATTTCCTCCCCTGCCCTCCCCCCCCCTCAATGCACAAGTGGCCACCCTCCAAGGGATTGTACCCCACCCCTTAACTTTAGTTTTTGGGGACTGCACCGCTGGTTCTTCAATTTTCTTTAAAAAGGTTGCTGTTTTCTTCCCTACTTTTTGTTTTTTTTAACGCTTGGTAATTTTGTGTTTTTATGGTGAGGTGTTTTTAGTTGCTTTTGAAGCTGCTCTAGTTGCTTTTGATGTGCAGGGTCTAAAAATATTGTTTTTATTTTACAAGAAGTGCTTGCTTTGATGATGCTGTTGTGATCCTTTCTGGGTGGTTATGAGGCTGCTGGTACTTATTGCTACTAATACCGATAATGATCATACATAATAACAGCAATAATTTTAAAAAGAGAACTGGAATTGATTACCAGAGTCTCCTAGGATCATGGGGGGAGCTGCCACATACCAGTAGTTGGTTCATCCAGCCCTGACTGGCAGCAGCTCTCTGGCAGAAGCCTTTCTCAGTACCTGATCTTTCTTAGTTAAAGATGCCGTGGGCTGAACCTTCTGCCACTGAGCTCTGGTCCCGGAGTGCTCTCAAACTTTATTTTATTTACTTATTTCAGAAAAAAATATATACTACTGTACTTGATTGCAAGACAAAAACAAAAGAACCTCAAAGCTGTTTACAAAAAAAAGAAAGAAAACCAGTTTTGTTGATTTTTTTTTTTTAACCAACTCAGTTCAAAACAAGAAAATTTAAACTTGCAAAAATAGTTAAAAACAGATTAAAATACAGGTCAGCTTTCTACATGTCTGGATAAAGGTAAAGGGACCCCTGACCATTAGGTCCAGTTGTGGCCAACTCTGGGGTTGCGGTGCTCATCTCGCTTTATTGGCCAAGGGAGCTGGCGTACAGCTTCCGGGTCATGTGGCCAGCATGACTAAGCCGCTTCTTGCGAACCAGAGCAGCGCACGGAAACGCCGTTTACCTTCCCGCCGGGGCGGTACCTATTTATCTACTTGCACTTTTGTGCTTTCAAACTGCTAGGTTGGCAGGAGCAGGGACCAAGCAACAGGAGCTCACCCCGTTGCGGGGATTCGAATCACCGACCTTCTGATCAGCAAGTCCTAGGCTCTGTGGTTTAACCCACATGTCTGGGTAAGCTTGCCTAAACAGAAATGTTTTTAGCAGGCACCAAAAAGAGTATGGTGGAAGTCCATGCTTGATGTAAATAGGCAGGGAGTTCCAAAGTGCAGGTGCTGCCACACTAAAAGATTGTTTTCCTACAAATGCGGAAAGAGCGTTACGTGGCACCTGCCTGCTCTGCAGAATGGAGTGGTTGGACAGGCCTTTATGGGGTAAGGTGATTTTTCAGGTAAACTGGTCCCAGGTTAATGGGAATGGTAGTTCTGGGCGCACCTGGACCTCCTTAGTTCCTATAACACATTTCACAGAGTCTTTGGGGAAGCAACACTGACCCACTGGCTGGGTAGTCTGTCTGCACTCCAGAAAGCAAGCCAAAAAGGTCCCTTCCTTCTTCCATGCCTTCAGACAGCAAGCTGAAGCCACATGTGCAGATACAAGCCTGGCTATGTCTAATCCTCTGTGTCTGAATTCCCATCTTTCCTCTGACATCACCTCCATTTGCAACCAGGTGGAGTTGTTCGTGCGTCACATAAACCTCTCAACAGCAGCTTACTACATGCACAAGAGCTGAGTCACCAGACGGACTCAGACCACAGAGGTCCATCAGCAGACCTTCTCGGAGGTCCAGAGAGGCCTGTGCCACTTCCAGCTTTCAATGCCCCTGGCTATTTTTGAAAAAAAAGTATTGATGACTCATGGGGGTGGGGGGGGGGAAAGAATGCATGTCTCTTACTAAATCACAACTATACTTTGCTGAAATTTGGAGCTTTAAGCTGAAAGAGTGCATCACGTTTGGGCTGATGTGTATAAATATATAACAAATGTCTAAACTTGTGACTCTGGCCCAAAGGCCCTCCTGGCTCTCCCTACCTCACTCCCACCTCCTCTAATTGGCACCTGGATCTAGAACAGGATGCAGGCCTGACCCAACAGGTGGTTCTTGGTTTCTTGTATAAACAGGTGGGTCTTCACATGTGAAACTGGGTAGAAGTCTCCCTCCCTCCCTCCCTCGTGTCAAAACTAAGATTGGCTGGGTTGGTAGCTGAGGGAGTTTTGTATTGGAGCTGTATGCTCCACACACAGCTATCCCTTTTGACTTTGTTGCATCGTCATTTGTGCCAAGTCTCTCTCTCTCTGTGTGTGTGTGTGTGTGTGTGTGTACCTAATGACACACACAATACACTACCAAATTGGTTTCCAGTAAGGTTGTATGCTTGTTAGTTCAACTAAGCCTTTGGTTTATTGAATCGTAGAATGGAGAATGTAAGACGGCTTCTTTTCAACCCTTGATTCTGTCATGCCACTTTCCTCAAAGAACCCTGAGAACCATAGTTCTGAAAGTTGTCAAGAGACCCCTATTCACCTCACCAGTTGTTTTTCCCCTGAAAAATAAGGTGGGCGAACTCACCACAAAGTTGCTTGGTTAGTATATTGTGGGGCCAGTCATAGTGCCACCCCCCTCCCTGGGCAGTGGCTAAATGTAAGATATGAATAATAAACTCAAGCAGACAATGGTTTGGATTAGAAACGGCCACAACTTACTGAATATTGATATAGTGGATTTTTGGCTTTGGGAGTATATCCATTCCGGCCCCCGGCCCCATACAAAAAATAATTATTATTTAATTTTTAAAAGGTAAGGGGAAAAGGTTACCTCAAGTTTAAAAATAAATAAATTGCACCTTTCAGAGGTACAATTTCAGGATAGGTCATCACACTCAGTCCCTCTTCCCAAGGAACTGTGGGAACTTTAGCTCTGTGATGGAGATTCTGTCTCCAGTCAATTCTTGGGACCCTTAATGAGATATACTTCCCAGGATTCTTTAGGGAAGCCATGACTGTGTGATACAGGAGTGTCGCAGTGGATATGACCAGCTTGCTTTTGCTTCAAATGATAAGCTTTCTATCTCATTCTCCTTTTCCACCTTCGGATGTAGAAGCCAAAACAGGTTTGAATATATGCAGTCTTAACTGGTTAGTGGGCAGATGACTAGTGAATAGGAAGACTGGAAGCTGCCTTATACTGAGTCAGACCATTGGTCCATAAAGCTCAGTATTGTCTTCATTGACTGACAGAAGCTCTCCAGGGTTTCAGACAGGGGACATTCTCAGCCCTGCTTGTTGTTGTTTAGTCGTTTAGTCGTGTCTGACTCTTCGTGACCCCATGGACCAGAGCATGCCAGGCACTCCTGTCTTCCACTGCCTCCCGCAGTTTGGTCAAACTCATGCTGGTAGCTTCGAGAACACTGTCCCACCATCTTGTCCTCTGTCGTCCCCTTCTCTTTGTGCCCTCCATCTTTCACAACATCAGGGTCTTTTCCAGGGAGTCTTCTCTTCTCATGAGGTGGCCAAAGTATTGGAGCCTCAGCTTCACAATCTGTCCTTCCAGTGAGCACTCAGGGCTGATTTCCTTCAGAATGGGTCGGTTTGATCTTCTTGCAGTCCATGGGACTCTCAAGAGTCTCCTCCAGCACCATAATTCAAAAGCATCATTTCTTCGGCGATCAGCCTTCTTTATGGTCCAGCTCTTACTTCCATACATCACTACTGGGAAAACCATGGCTTTTACTATACGGACCTTTGTTGGCAAGGTGATGTCTCAGCCCTACTAGCATCATGTAAATATATGGTAAAGGATTAAGCAGTGGTTCCCCAATGCAAGCTTGGGTTAAAAGTGGGTCCTGGGGCTGAAACAGTTGGGACAAGCCTGCTCTGTACTGAGCTAGAAGGAACATAATAAGCTGCTTTGTTCCCAAGTGGGTGTTCCAAGCCCCTTGACTGTTGCTCCACGGAATGCAGTTCCTCTTCTCTAGCAGACAGGATCTGGCCACTCTTGGCTCCTTGCAGCTCCCAAACAGCCTCCCTCACAGAAAATGATGAAGTTACCTTTGCTGCTCATGTTTCGAGTGTCTCTTCTCCTCTGAAACCAGATCGCCTCCTCCAAAGCATCCAACCTGTGCCTTGTTATTATATTCTAGGGAACAATTCAGCAGTGTGGCCAGTGAGGCAGGTAGCAGCCACCTGGATGGGATGGGAAAGGCGCAGAGATATGCTTGCATTCAAAGCCATGGAAACTTGGCCTCTATCCCACAGACTTATCTGCACCTCAGAGGGGAGAGGGCGAAGGAGGTAGCGCTGGGGGAGAGGGTTCTTGCTTATATCAGGGGCTTGCTTATATTTCTTGCTTATATTTCGACCTTCAGGGTCGAAAGACGCCAAATATTTCTGTTGCCATTTCAAAAGGTGGATAGCAAGTTTTTGTGTTTTGTTACAACTATTAGTAGCCCACTATTAGTGTGCATTTTACTATTAGTATTTTAACAAAAGACAGATTCCGCTTAACTGCGTATAAGTCCTCTAAGCAGTTTACAAAGTATATCAACATTGGAATTGTCAGCAAAAAAACAAGTCTTAAGAAGAGCAGAACGAGTAAACTCAACAATTAAAAGTATGCTTTATAAGGTAAAAATACAGATTAAAATATATGTCAACTTCACATGTCTGGGGAGGCGTGCATAAACAGAAGTGTTTTTAGCAGGCACACAAAACAAGACAGCAAAGGTACCGGCCTTGTGTCAGTGGTAATCGGGCAACAATCACACCAAAGACTTAAAAGAGTGGGAAAGTGTGGAAGAATATATTATAAAACATTGTTCCCAAATCAAACCCTTGATATGTATTGACTAAATTTCACAAAGTAAAAATTCAGATAGATATGTTATTTATTGTGTGTAAATGAGATAACAAAGGTAATCAACACAAATGAAAAGAAAAATAGAATAGAAGAAGCTGCAGTGTGGTTGTGGGAAGTCACGGGTGAAGAAATGTGGATATTTTTTGGATTTGTTTTACATTCAACGTAAGTTAAAGTATAGATTGGAATATGTAATTGTATAACGAAAGAAAATCAAATAAAAAGCATCACAGGGGGGAAAATGTCAATGGGCTGAGAATTCAGAGTTTAGGATTTTTGGCTTGTTATTTTATTGGTTAATCGCGTTATTGGGGGGGGAGATGTTTCAGTGACACTTAATAATGAAATAAATTGAAATGGATAAAATTAATTAAAAGCCAAATTAAAATGATATACAACAGAACCCCCCAACTCTCATCCAACTGTACATACAATAAAAAGAACAAGCCTTATCCCTGCCACACTCCCAACAATTAAAGGAAAACAAAGCTGAGAGACCTTTGACCCCTCTCGATGCTGATGGACTCCAGTTCTTATCAGCCCCAAGTTTTAGAGTTGATGGGAGTTATAGGTCAGAGTTTCCCCAGCCTTTGTGTGTGTTTTGAGTTGGCATCTGTCTGTCTCAGGAGACAATGGAGGAGTGCATCTTCGGGGGTCAAACTGTTGGAGAGTTGCAGCGCCTGCTGTGGCTGTAGAGACCGAAATGGGAGAGACATGTTCTGTTGCAGGTGGGGCAGGTGAAAGTGGCTGGTTGTGCTACTGCAGTTGCATCATGGCATTTCTTCTCTCTGCTCTCCTCCCTGTGGTCATTTCTCCTCTTGTCACTGCTGTGGATACCCAACCTGATTGATTGTGTCCAGGCACTGTGGTAATCTGCAAGGAATTCCCACTATAACTATTGAGACTGCGTACATGGGAACTGTAGTTTAGGGTTACTGGGAATTGTAGCTCTGGCATGTTCGGGTTTTTTAAACAATCTTTAAAACCTCTTCTTTCCTGATCTTGCTGGCTGGTGAAATCTGTGCAAGTACAGTGGTTCCTCAGGTTAAATAATTAATTCGTTCCGGAGGTCCGTTCTTAACCTGAAACTGTTCTTAACCTGAAGCACCACTTTAGCTAAAGGGGCCTCCCGCTGCCGCCAGAGCACGATTTCTGTTCTCATCCTGAAGCAAAGTTCTTAACCCGAGGTAATATTTCTGGGTTAGCGGAGTCTGTAACCTGAGGTACCACTGTATTTCAATTACCTCAACGATAAATTAGTGTGTAACTTGACGAAAAACCAACAAATCATCCTTCAAAATATTTGTTGCTTTTATTGTCTGTGCCTGGAGCAGGAGGAGGGGCTCGACCAGAAAATCTTGCTCTAAGCCTTGCTTACACTGGCAGACCATCAATATATACTGCTCAGTTTTCTTTTCTTTCTAAATGAAAGCTCCATATGGCTTTCTGCAGAAATAAGGCATGACGCTCTCCAAGAAGTTTCCTAGCTATCTCTCCACTGAGTTCACTGCTCCCACCTAAGCCCCTGCCTGTCTCCTCCCTGGACAAAGGGGACAATGGGAGGGGGCATTTACAGGTGGAATCTGACCTAGCAGCCTCTAGGCATAATGACTTTCTCTCAGAGGTATTTTTAGCTGTGAACAAATTTCAGGAAAAGCTTTTGTGTGGGGAGACACTGAGCCCTTTGTTCAGGCTTCTGGGAATGAAGTAAGCCCTGAATGGTTTTTAGAGTTTTATACACTGAACTCCTGTCTGCCATGATCAAGACTTTTTTTTTATTTTTAATGGGGAGAAATGGCATTTTGAGCAAATCTTGGAGGGGAAAAAGGGCTTGTTTCTCTGATCAAGACTTCTTGGACCAAGGTAACTTGAGCAGAGTCAAGGTGACTTGGGAAGAGTCTAGCCCAATAGTATCTGCTTGAGTTTTGAACTTCTTTCTGAGGCCCTGGGGGTGAAGTCAACCCCCAGCCTTTGTGCTTGATGCCCTTAGCTGGAGATGCCAGGGGGTTGACAGTGGTGCTTTATGCATGCAATGCCAGGGGCTTTTACCCACTGAGCTATGGGCTTCTTTACAGTCATACCTTGGGTTACAGTTGCTTCCAGTTGTGTTTTTTCGGGATGTGGACCACCGAAACCTGGAAGTACCGGAACGGGTTACTTCCGAGTTTCAGCGGTCGCGCATGCGCAGAAGCTCTAAATCACTCTTCGTGCATGTGCAGATGCGCCGAATCACAACCGCACATGCACAGACGCGACACTGCAGGTTGCGAATGTGCATCCCGCACGGATCACATTCGCAACCCGAGCGTCCACTGTACATGGATCCAGCATTTCCTGCTGCTAGCTCACATTACTTTTATAAGCGTTTTACAACAACCCTCTAGGGTAGGTCATTGTCAATATCTCTCCCCCCACCCATAACACAGACAAGAAGCTGAAAGTGGCTTTGCTGCAGACTTCCTAGTGAGGACACAGCAGGAGTGGGGTTCAAACCTCAACCTCTGAGAACAACACCAACCTAGTATTGCTGTTGGCGTCTAGCACAGCACACTTTAGAATGTGTGAAGAACTTGGCAGACATTCATTCATCTTTGCAACAACCCTCTTGTAAGGCAGGCTTGCATTCCCCTGTACTGTGTGCAAACCTTGGCCCATCACCCCAAGGCATCTCTCAAATGCATCACTCCCTGGGCTCATCCAAACTTCCACTTGTCCTATGCTTTCCAGGCACGAGCCTGAGTGGTTTTTCATTCTGCTGCTTTTTAATCCACTGATTAACACTGAATCAGAACAAACATAAATGCACAGAAAACCCGACTGATGTTTGTGCAGTGGGACAAGCAGAATTGTGGATGAGCCCTCTGTCTGCTTAACTCTCATTGACTGTGAAGTTGCCTAAAGTCACTAACCAGCAAGTCTCTTTTTAGTAACAACTCTCAGTGTTTGAGAGCTTCTGCTTCGAGTATTGTGAGTGCTGTCAATTGCATCTTTTCCTCTTCCCCCTCTGGGGTGGGGATTAGGCTTTTGTTTGCTCTGTAAACAGAATTGCACAGTAGACTGTAGACACCAAGTTTTATTCTGTTCTCTCAACAATCAAGGGAAATATTTTGTTGGGGAGGGGAGAGAGAGAGAGATATTTTGATGGGCTCAGTACTCAAATAATGGGTTGTGGAGAAAAGGTAGTTGTCCTGCTGCAAGCATTGACCTCTGCCACAGCAAGGAGATGCTAAACTTCCTTGTGCAAGGCTCACACTAAATGCCAGAAGAGAACAAAGATACAGTACAGTGTTGGGGAGGGGAGGGGAGGGAAGCAGAGCTCTAATGTTGCTTCAGCAACAGCCAGCCTTATACTGGGCCCTATATAGGAGCAAGCAGTTCTTCTTAAGTTGTATAACTTGGGTTAAGTGCTTAATTAGTTCCAGAGGTCCGTTCTTAACCTGAAACTGTTCTTAACCTGAAGCACCACTTTAGCTAGTGGGGCCTCCTGCTGCCACCACACCGCCGGAGCACGATTTCTGTTCTCATCCTGAAGCAAAGTTCTTAACCCAAGGTACTGTTTCTGGGTTAGCGGAGTCTGTAACCTGAAGCGTCTGTAACCTGAAGTGTATGTAACCCGAGGTACCAATGTACTCTACTTTCACATAAAGGTACTTACTTCTTCAGTTAAATAGGGGCCACCAGTGCCAGATTTACGTATAAGCTAAACAAGCTATAGCTTAGGGCCTCACTCTCTTGGGCCCCCCAAAAAAATTTAAAGGAAAAAACAAGCTGGATGTACATTTCCAAAATACAGTGGTACCTCAGGTTGCATACACTTCAGATTGCATACGCTTCAGGTTACAGACTCCACTAACCCAGAAATAGTGCTTCAGGTTAAGAACTTTGCTTCAGGATGAGAACAGAAATTGTGCTCCGGCGGTACGGCGGCAGCGGGAGGCCCCATTAGCTAAAGTGGTGCTTCAGGTTAAGAACAGTTTCAGGTTAAGAACGGACCTCCGGAACGAATTAAGTACTTAACCTGAGGTACCACTATATAAGATGAAAAACAAATAAAATAAAACCTACATATAGCAACAGTGTTTTGTGTTCTGTAGGCTCCTGTGATGTAAGTAATGGGCCCCCCACCTGCTAGCCAGCTCCCTAAAATATCACATATAAAGGGCCCCATTACCTTCAGTAGCTTAGGGCCTCATCGAACCTAAATCCGGCCCTGGGGACCACCCTGTTCTAGCAGTCTTTGCTCAGCTGACCGCTTTCACATGCTTTAAAAAAATCTTAGCAGTTTATTTTTCCTTTTACAGTTGTATGGGATTTGCATTCCCCAGTGGTTACAAATTTGGAGTCATGCTGGGATGCATTTAGCACAGCGCTGCAGCTGTTTCCTCAAAAAGTTGCACAGAGGTCAAGGGGTGGCTTCCCCTTTAAGCTGTGCTCCTCTATACACCTTTTGGAGGAGGAGTCATTGGTGCCATCAAGGAAGGCCTCTGGGCTGTATGTACAGAGTTGCACTAAGCAGAATGAACCGGAGGGCCCCCAGACACAGCAAGGCTTCAGCAACACAGGAAACTGCCTTATACTGCATCAGGCTATTGGCACATGTAGCTCAATATTGTCTACACTGGCTGGCAGCAGCTCCTCCGGGGTTTCAGGCAGGGATCTCACCCAATCCTACTTGGAGATGCAGGGATTTAACCTCAGACCTTCTGCATGCAAAGCATGATGCTCTGCCTGTGAACTATGGCTCTTCCAGCTGTGAAGCAATATGCATTACAGTGGTACCTCGGGTTACATGCGCTTCAGGTTACAGACGCTTCAGGTTACACACTCCTCTAACCCAGAAATAGTACCTCGGGTTAAGAACTTTGCTTCAGGATGAGAACAGAAATCGTGCAGCAGCGGCGCAGCATGGCAGCAGGAGGCCCCATTAGCTAAAGTGGTGCTTCAGGTTAATAACAGTTTCAGGTTAAGAACGGACCTCCGGAACGAATTAAGTACTTAACCCGAGGTACCACTGTACTGTCTAAGGAGGGGATGGTGTGGTGTACAGGTACAGTTAATTTTTCAAGTATGCCAGAACTAGACAATAGGTGACTGCACCGAGCTTAATTTATACAGGGTGAGTCTTTTAAAAGAGGCCGCGTGGAACATGTGTACTCTGTATCCACAGGACTTTTTTTAAAGGACTCACCCTGTATTTATACCTATATTTGAAAAGCTACTGCTGATCCCCCTAGTGGCCAGGCAGGGTATTATATTTCAGCCAATTTGTAGGACAAGAAGAGCCTGAAGCTGAGCACACTGGGGTAGCCAACATTGTTGGATAACAGCTCCCATCCAGCCATCATGGGATCCTTGGCCATTGGGCATCCTGTGTGGGGCTGATGGGAGTTGGAGGGATGAAAAATCCACCCATGCATGAAGGCCTTTCAGCTTCCTGCCCAGTCTCGTAAAGGTAAAGGGACCCCTGACCATTAGGTCCAGTCATGGCCAACTCTGGGGTTGCGGTGCTCATCTCGCTTTACTGGCCAAGGGAGCCGGCGTACAGCTTCCGGGTCATGTGGCCAGCAGGACTAAGCTGCTTCTGGCAAACCAGAGCAGCGCACGGAAACGCCGTTTACCTTCCTGTCGGAGCGGTACCTATTTATCTACTTGCACTTAGACGTGCTTTCAAACTGCTAGGTTGGCAGGAGCAGGGACCGAGCAATGGGAACTCACCCGGTCGCGGGGATTTGAACCGCAGACCTTCTGATTGGCAAGTCCTAGGCTCTATGGTTTAACCCACAGCGCCACCCGCGTCCTACATGTCTGGGTCCTAGGGGGCCTCATCTGCATCACTGCTCCAGGACAATCCATTCTGCTATATCAAGGAATTCCTCCTTTTGGCCAGTAGCTCAGAGTGTGGCTAAGTGAGCTCAAGTTGCTGTGCCTTCTCGTTCAGCAAGGCAACCGAGTATAGTTTTGCACCTTCTTGGGCAAGAAGACGAACATGGCACAGGTGTTGTTGGTCACTGCAGCAGCTCCTTCAGCACCCATGTCTCTTGGTCCTGGGTACCCCCTGAGGCAGCACTTGGGACCTTCCCCTCAAACCACCCTCACAAATGCCCCTGTTTACAAGTTCATATCATAATATCACACAATAATGATATTATACAACCATATTTTGCAGCCATATCATTAAATCATGCAACCACAAGATCACATTATCATACAATCATAAGATCACAATACAGTGGTCCTTCGGGTTAAGAACTTAATTCGTTCCGAAGGTCCGTTCTTAAGCTGAAACTGTTCTTAACCTGAAGCATCACTTTAGCTAATGGGGCCTCCTGCTGCTGCCGTGCAATTTCTGTTCTCATTCTGAAGCAAAGTTCTTAATCCGAGGTACTATTTCTGGGTTAGCGGAGTCTGTAACCTGAAGCGTCTGTAACCCAAGGTACCACTGTATCTTACAATCATACGATCATACAAATACAACACCATATAGATATCACAACATCACAAGGCCATACAATCTTAATATCACAAATCACTATATCATAATATCATATCACACAATCACATCATAACATCATCAGATATAATAGCCCTCAATGATACCCCCCACATATGATTGGATGAATGTGTGACAGTGTGATATGATTTTATGATATTGTTATTTTGTGATATTGATTGTATGATATGATGATTGTGTGATAATCATATTTGTAGCGTGTTAATTATTTTTATAAAGACAAGCTAACCAGATTCATTTTGCACATTTGGCCATTCTGTTCCCAGGATGGACCACCCAGTGGTTTGTGGCTTTTCCTGACCACGAATATACAGTCTTGTGGGACTGAGTTGCAAAGTCTGTCTGGTTGCCATTCTCAGTTTAAATGGGAATAAACTCCATTAAACATATTAGGATTTAGTTTGCATTTCCTCTGATGTATGCAAATTGTGTGTAATTTTGTCTAAAATTTGCACTTTTGCAGCCAGTTTCCCCTAATATAGTATAGGTTATTATATTGCTTTCATCAGTATTTTTATGTACACTTTCCCCAAGTATATACTCTATTTTTTTACATACTTTTAAAAATTGGAGATCCGCCCTGCAAAATTTGGAGGGGTGTGAATTTCAAATGATAGATGCATTGGGTTCATCTGCTGCCTTTGGGAAGTGTTAATTGGGTAGAGTCACAATGAAATGGGAACTGATTCAGTTTCTCACATGTCTTCATTTGCATCCCAAGCTATGGAGATCTACAAGCAACATTTAGAGTGTACTTGTATTACTAAAGGGTATGCTGGTGACAGCATTTATCCTAATCTTTTTTTTTAAAAAAAAAAAAATTGAACAGTGAGAAATACATTTTTAGTTGGTGTTCTTTTTTTTTTTTTTAACTGAGCTTCCTTCACCCTTGTCGTATGAAGTCAAACATTTTCATGTGAGATGTTGAAGGCCTGTGGATTATTAATTAACTTGAAGTAGCAACTAGTAAATTTCCTACAGTCATACCTCATGTTACGTCCGCTTCATGTTACGTTCTTTCAGATTACGTCCCTCAGCAACCCGGAAGTACCGGAAAGGGTTACTTCCGGGTTTTGCCACTCCCGCGTGCGCAGAAGTGCTAAATTGCACTTCACGCATGCACACAAGCACCAAATCGCATCGCGCACCTGCACAGATATGGCGCTTCAGGTTGCGCTCTTTTCATGTTGCTAACGGGCCTCCGAAACGGATCCCATTCACAAGCAGAAGTACCATTGTACTCTATGTAAGAGGCAGAATGTAAAAAGAGACCTGCATCTGGTCCAACATTCTATTCCTACAGTGGCCAACTAGAAACCTCAATAAGGGAGCCCACAGGCAGGTCCTGAGCTCAACAGCCCCTCTCCCCACCCCCTTGTGATTCCCAGCATCTGCCACTCAGAGGCGGACTGCCTCCAACAGCGGAGGTAAAACAGAGGCATCGTGGCCAGCAGCCTGTTCCTCCATGAATATATCTAATCCTCTTTTGAAGCCATCCAGGTTGGTGGCCCAAATTTGATTAGGGTTGATAATCTAATCAAAATCCATCTTACGGGAGACTTGTAAGCAAGACCCAAGTGCCACCCAACTATTCAGAAAATGAAGAAATGGGACAGATTCCGTCATACACGTGCTGTTACAGCTAATGTCTTGAAAGGTAAAGGTAAAGGGACCCCTGACCATTAGGTCCAGTCATGGACGACTCTGGGGTTGTGGCACTCATCTCGCTTTATTGGCCGAGGGAGCCGGCGTGCAGCTTCTGGGTCACGTGGCCAGCAGGACTAAGCCGCTTCTGGTAAATCAGACCAGCGCACGGAAATGCCGTTTACCTTCCCGCCGGAGTGGTACCTATTTATCTACTTGCACTTTGACATGCTTTTGAACTGCTAGGTTGGCAGGAGCTGGGACCGAGCGACGGGAGCTTACCCCGTCGCGGGGATTCGAACCACCGACCTTCTGATTGGCAAGCCCTAGGCTCTGTCGTTTAACCCACAGCACCACCCGTGTCCCATCTCATATATGTATTGCAACATTAATATATATTAAAAAGTCTCCTGTAAGATGGGGCATCTGGTTGGCTGCTGTGAGATCAGGATGCTGGACTAGATGGGCCTTTGGCCTGATCCAGCCACAGGGTTCTTTTTACGTTCTACCCCCCACCCTCTCTGAATAACAGTTCCTGGGATTGCAAGTGCAGAGGGTGCTCAGGTCCTGCCTCTGGGCTTCTCGCAGGTATCTTGTTTGTCAAGGTGAGAATAGGATGCTGTACTAGATGGGCCACTAGCCTGACCCATGCTCTTATTTCGTTCTGTCTCCTCTGTTGGAGGCAGTATATGCCTCTGGATAGAGGCTGCTGAGAATTACTAGTGAAGAAAGGGTGTTTGCATTCAGGCCCTCCTTTTGAGCCTCTCACTGAGGCTACCTGGCTGGCCACTGTGAGGCCAGGATGTGGGTCTAGATGGGCATGTGGCCTGTTTCTTCTTAAGTCCTGTTTTACAGTTCCCTGCTGGCTTTTTCTTTTACCTACACTTATTCTGCATTTATATTTTGCAGGGGTCCTGGCAGCTGGGGAGCACACATTCCCTTTCCAGTTCCTGCTTCCAGGTATAGTGAATTTATTCTTTTGCTCTCTTGTTCCCATTGATTTCCAGGACTGCGACTGAACAGTGACTTCAGACTTCCTATAACCTCGGTTTTAATGTCCTGTGAGCACAATCACAGGGTTGCCTGGGGTGTCATGCAAGTGCTTAACTGCTGTCAGATATTGCTATTATTATTGCCTTTCACCCTAACTTACCACGGCAGGCTGCAATGATTTAAAATACACTGTTAAAACAGCTTACAACTAAGTTAAAATCATAGGAGTGTGGTGGGTCTCAGTTGCATCAGCGGACAGAAAAGAGAGGTTTATTTTCAGCATACGACAAAAACTATTCAATGAAGATGTCAGATGCACCTCTGTGGGGTGGGAATTCCAAAACCTGTGCAAGAGCTACCCATGGTTTTGTGTCAAGTGAATGAATGTGAATGAGGTGTTGTTCTAACAACCACAGTCTGCTTTCAGCCAGCCCCCACCTGTCTACCTTGCTGCTTACTGCCAAGTCCAGTAGCTGTCAGATTGCGCCGCCTCCTACTCCATCTCAATGTTGCCTTTGTTGAGGGAGGAGGAAGAGGAGGAGGAGGAGGAGGATGGGGACAGAACTAGAATGGGTTGGCTCTTCCTCCCCTTTGGCAGCACCTCCTGTTGGGCTCCCTGTCTTATTTATTGGTTTATTTATTAAATATATATATATATACGACCCTTCATCTGAGTTCACATGGTCACTAGTCACTATGGGCTCATACACACTAATGGTTCACTGTGCTTTTTAGGCACAGTTCTGTGCTTTTCCAGTCTGTGTCGTAGCATTTCTATTTTAATTTTTTCCTCCTCAGCCGCTTTCCTCATGGAAACCCACTGTTTAAGGCCCTTGGCAACTTGCAGAAAAGCCCAAATTGTCATTTGTTCCAGTTTGGCGTTAAAGATCAGATTTTCTTGGGGAAAGTGGTGGGGTTGGGGAAAGTACTCTAGCGCAGACCAGGAAAGTGCGGGTCTGTTGCCTAGAAAGCACGGGGCAAGTGTGAATGAGCCCTACAGCTGAATATGTGGAACAGAAGCTGATCTGCAGTGCCCCCCCAAAAAAAATTTTTTTGCACCTATCAGGGTCTTCAGGTTCAAATCATGCACTCCATTCTCTCGCTTAATTTTTAAAATTGGTTGTTTCTATATAAAACCGTGAAACATTAAACAAGAACGTTATTCCCCTCCCCCCAAAACCCCTGCTTATTCATCATAGTTTGTTTGTTTGTTTGTTTTAATTGAATGGCTGAGCTTTGACTTTGTGGATGTGCATAAGAACATCTTCTCTGTCAGGAAGCTCACTGGGTGGATTTTGGGCTGGTCACACCTTTCCTGCCTAGCCTACCTGCAGAGTTGTTAAGCTGGTGTCCATGGGGGTGTTTCCAGTTTGTCTTGAGGGTTTGTTTGTTTAAAGGAAGCTGGGGATATAAAGAATAAACAGTTAACTAAAATAACTAGGAACTTCTAAATCTTCTAAAGAGAATTTAAAAATGCTTAGAAAGAGGGGTAGTTGAAGAACGTGTCTGTCTGGGGCTGTTCATAGTCCATGCAAACACCAAATTGAAAACAGACTTTGATGCAAAGCACAGAACTGAACATTCCTAAGAATATTTACATTCTGAAATTTGATATCTATACTAATTATGGATTGTATGGATTTCATCATGCTGTTTCTGGAACATCGATTTTATCTTGTCCCTTTTAAAAAAAAAATACTGTACCATTTTTGTTCTACGCATGCTCCATATGTTATTCTGTAATGTACATTGCTTAGAGAGCTTTGATTGCAGGTGATTCATGAATATTTTAAACAAATAAAAACAATTGGCATTCGTAAGGCAGCTTGCAATATCCGCCTGCTTTTCCTTTTTTTAAAAAAAAGAAAGCAACAATTTTCTAGTCCTTATGACCTGCACAACATACGGCCCACTTGCAGATCCCCCAAGGATGGCCTGCAAAAAATGTAAACGAAAGTAAAGATGTAATGAGTGCTTTTCCATGTGCCACTTGAACTGCCTTCTGCTATTGTGCCCAATGTTTTTCTTCTAGGGAAAAAAGGTGTTGGTACTGCATACCCCTGCGTACCCCCAGAATAAAAGCGCTGATTGTGCTCATCATGTAATTTGGTGGATGGGTTGCCACTGAACATTCTCTCCTGTTTGTCACGTAACCCACGGCAACCAACCATTGCCAATCTATCTCTAGTCCGAGAGGAGTGAGAGTCATATATTTCCGCTGTGTTTTTGGTCGTTACTGGCATTGGACAGGGACCAACGCAGCTGACACCTGCTATGCGGTGAGCGGCAGCAACATGAGGGCTTCTTACCCCACCCTTGCTGCGCAGCAGCCCACCAAGTTAATTTATCTTAATTGAAATTTCCCTTTTTAAAAATATGGTTTATTTGCAAAACAGTTTAATCATTAATTATACCTTTACTTGGAAATTGGTCCGAAGAAGTTTAGCCTATTTTAATTTTGGCCCCTACCTACTGCCAAGTTGTGCAGGTCTGCCTTATAGTCAGGGCCGGCTCAGCCGTGAGGCGAAGTGAGGTGACTGCCTCAGGTGGCAAGATCCACCAGGGCAACAGATCCTGATGTCAACCTTTCCTCCCACCCCCACCTTATTCCTGATGTAGATCTTCCCTCACCATTTCTTCCCTGGTGGGGAGGGAGGTGCCATTTTGGGGTCTGCCTCAGGTGCCAAAATGTCTTGGTTTAGCCGTGCTTATGGTTGTAAAATGCCCCACATCACCCTCCTCCCCAAAACCATCAGAAATCAAGAAGATGTACGGTTTTGGTTTTACTTCTAATGTTTGCAAAACATATGCATGTCAAAACCATTTCCTAGAGTAGAATGAGATTTTGGCAAAATATTTTTGTTGTTCTTTTCTAGTGCAAGTCATAAGAAAGTGTGTTTGTGTGGGTGTTTAAAAGCTGGGGGGAAGTACATTATATGCCATGTCTTGTCTCTTTTCTCTTTGGAAAACAGCTTCAGCTCCTACATCCTTTGAGGGTCCCTTTGGGAAGGTCTTGCACCAGGTCAAAGCTGTGATAGAGACACCACGGTTTTCCAAGGATCACAAATGCAGCAAGATATTCTATGTCCTCTGCCCGCTGAACCTGAATGATATCCCTGAGATTGAGGTAAGAGTTGGTGGGAAGGAAAGAAGGTGGTAGGCACCCCCACACCTTGCTTTTCAATCCCAAGGGATAGTTCATTAAACCACTTTGGGAATTCCGTGAAGGGAATAGGAATCTCCTCGTCATCTTCAGCAACCTTAAACTATAGTTCACAGGATTCTTAGAGGAGAAGCCAATGATGGTTCAAAGTGGCCTCATAGTGCTTTAAATGAATAGTGCAGGTGGGGCCTAACTCAGTGGCAGGCAGGCTGTGTTTTCCCTTCTCATCCTAGTGTTCCTTTTCTGCAGCAGCCAAACACAACGTCGATCACAAAGAAGTTCAGCTACAAGCTCGTGAAAACTGGCAACGTGGTCCTGACAGCCACCACAGACCTCAAGGGCTACGTTGTAGGGCAGGTCATCCAGTTGCGGACAGACATTGAGAACAAATCAGGCCGGGACTCCAGCACCATTGTAGCCAGCCTCATCCAGGTAACCGGGCTAGGCTTTTGATAGTGTATTTTAGGTGCTCAGCTTTGCTTGAGGGGCACTTGTTCATTTTTCGTTCCCTTGCTGCAGATGCAAACATAGGAAGCTGTCTTTATGAAGAATTAGGATTAGCTGTTGATGAATCCAAGGCAAAACTATAGGGTTGTATTCAACTCAGTTCTTCTCAGAATAATAGGCCCATTTTTTTTAAATTAGATGTACTTGGAGTAGGTCTGGTTGTTGTTTAGTTGTTTAGTCATGTCCGACTCTTCGTGACCCCATGGACCAGAGCACGCCAGGCACTCCTGTCTTCCACTGCCTCCCGCAGTTTGGTCAGACTCATGCTGGTAGCTTCGAGAGCACTATCCAACCATCTCATCCTCTCTCATCCCCTTCTCCTTGTGCCCTCCATCTTTCCCAACATCAGGGTCTTTTCCAGGGAGTCTTCTCTTCTCATGAGGGGGCCAAAGTATTTTAGCCTCAGCTTCACAATCTGTCCTTCCAGTGAGCACTCAGGGCTGATTTCCTTCAGAATGGAGAGGTTTGATCTTCTTGCAGTCCAAGGGACTCTCAAGAGTCTCCTCCGGCACCATAATTCAAAAGCATCCATTCTCCGGCGATCAGCCGCCTTTATGGTCCAGCTCTCACTTCCATACATCACTATTGTGAAAACCATAGCTTTAACTATACGTACCTTATTTTCCCCTTCTCTTCTCCCAAACCCAGAAAGTTGCCTACAAATCCAAGCGGTGGATCTATGACCTGAGGACCATAGCGGAAGTGGAGGGTTCTCCTGTGAAGGCCTGGAAGCATGCAGAATGGAGAGAGCAGATTCTCGTCCCAGCGCTGCCTCAGTCCATCCTGCAAGGCTGCAGCCTCATCCATATTGACTACTACATCCAGGTAAGGTCCAGGTTCTGCTGAGGATTAGGAGCACAGGTTGTGGGTACCAATATAGCAGAGGCAGCAGGGGGCCTTTTTCAGCCCGAGGGCCACATTTCCTCCTGGGCAGCCTCTTGAGGGCCAGAAGCAAAAGTGGGTGAGTTAACAGGGAAACAGGTGTATCAAGCAGCACATATATTTTGTAAATAATAAAAAAACACCTTCCAGGCACCAACATCCCTAGGGAGGGATGAAATGTAGACCTGAGGGCTAGACAGAGAGGTCTGGAGAGCCATATTCAGCCACTGGGACTGACACTTCCACACCCCTGATGTATGGGTCCTTGGTCTGACCCCACAGGACTGCTCCTTATAGAGTCATAGAGTTGGAAGGGCTGTAAGGGCCATCCAGTCCAAACCCCTGCAATGTCCTCATGCTTGCTGTCATATTGTTGTCTCCCTGCCCCTAGGTTTCCCTGAAATCTCCTGAGGTTTCTGTTGCTCTCCCGATCTACATTGGCAACATCGCTGTGAACAGGATCCCCCTCAACCCGACCCGCTCGGTCCCTCACGTCCCGTCGCCCGTGATCCCGAGTGCACCACCGGTGGACGAGGAGGCTGCCGGTGGCTACCACCCCATGGACAACATTTCCATCCCCACCAAGAGCCACTCCCAGCAGCAGCCTTTCAGCTATGCACCAGGCTTGAGCTTCCCGGAAGCAAGGCTAGACTCTGAGCAGGGCAGCTCGCCCAACCACCCCACACTCTGCCTCTCGACAGGAGCGACGGTCCCTTACTATGCCGAGGGGACGGTGGTTCCGGTTCCCACAGCCAGCTCCCTCATCCTGCCTCCAGAGTATAGCACCTGGGGTTACCCCTACGGTAAGCAGCTGCCTAGCCTCAGATAGGATTCCCTGGCTGGGGCAGAGACCCCAGGGGTTGTGCTGTTTCCCATATGGACAGCAGTGTGTGATGCCTATGGGGACTGGTGGGGCAGAAGGGCAGGGAGGTCAGCAGCCAGTGGCACCAGAGCAGATGACAGACAAAGCCAGTATATTCTATCTTTGTCTCCTCCTCCTCCAAGACTAAAAAGGAAGGCCCACAGCTCTGTGACAGAGCACCTGCTTTGCATGCAGAAGATCCCATGTTCAGTTCCCAGCATCTCCCAGAAAGAATGGGAGAGTCTCTTTCCTGGGGAATTTGCAACTAGGCAGCCTCAACGGCACTGAACTGAATGGACCACTGGCAGCTTGTTATGTTCCTCAGGCTGCAGACGGTTAGAGCTCATGGTCTACTGATCTGTGGACCATAAGAACATCAGAAGGCCAGTGGCCCATCTAGTCCAGCATCCCATTCTCGCAGTCGCCAACCAGATGCCTGCAGGACCTGAGCTCCAGAGCCCTCTCCCCTTGTGCAAGTTGCAGCAACTGGTACTCAGAATCATTGCTGCCATGGAGGATAGCCATCATGGCTAGTAGACACCATTAAATTTACTCCTCTGTTAATTGGTCTAATCCTCTTTTGAAGCCTTGCAAGTTGGTGGCCATCACAGCCTCCTGTGAAGTTAAGTTCCGAAGAATGACTAGGGAATGACTAGGGACTGACTGTGTGGCCACAGTTTGAAAACTCTGAACTAGATGGCTTTCAACTTCTCTCTCTCTTTTGCTTCCTTCCAGAGGCACCCCCTTCATATGAACAAAGTTGCAGCAGCGCAACCTCCAGCCTGAGCAATGGCAACTAGCCACGAGCTCACAACCTGATGTCTGGCGTGCCAAGCTGGGAGAAAGGACAGTACAAAACATTGCCTGGAGGGGGCGCTCTCTCCCCCAGCAATAGTTCCCTGGGCCATGGCTGCCTTGCACAACAGTCTCTTTCCTTGTGCTGTACAGTTCATCATCTTACTTGCTGCTTTATAATCCGAACACCCGTGATGCCTTATCTGAAATGTGGGAGTCATCGTGTATGGAAAGATTGAGGTGTGTGCAGATCAGTGTGTGTGTGTGTGTGTGTGTGAGAGAGAGAGAGAGAGAGAGAATGAATGAATGAATGAACAAATGAATGAATGAATGTACATATGTATATATTTTGAGTGCCACCCCATATCTGTTGTGTGCTAACCAGAAAAGGTGTGTGGGTGTAGACAAATTGCTTCTCTGCTGGGCATCCCGTGATTTAAGCCCAGTGCGCCCTTTTGCACTAGCTTGCCCTCTAGAGAACAGTACAGGCAGTGCAGGAAGAGCTGCTATCAACATTCCTTCTGATGTAGGGCAACTGGCATTTCCCTGCCATTTTTTTAAAAAAATGTGGCATAGCACATCTGATTTTTACTCTGGGTGCTTGTAGTAGTTCCTTTTTTGGCTCTTGAGTGCTTGTAGTAGCTACCATTTCCCCTCTCTCTGCCACCCCTGTAATCCACAGACTGGAGACAACTGACAATCACAATTCTAGCCTAACTCTACCTCTTGACTTTGCTTCTCCCAGGAAGTGAGTCCAGATGGAGGAGGGGAAGGAGGAGAGCTTTTTGGAAAAGAGAAGAAAAACATACAGTTTGTTAAGCATCATTCCAAATAGTTAGGAGCTTTGGGTGGTGATGCACTTGATCCATTGGACAACAGTGGGTGGGAACAGGTCTCGTGCTGTGCTCCACAGTGAGTGGCTCTGCAGCTTTGCAGCTCATGGCCAGTGGAGGTGTGAGGCTGGTTGGCCATATTCCTTCTGGAGTTTCTTGCCTCCTCCTTCAAATAGAGAGTTCTGGCTGCTTACTAGCATAGCAGTTTTAAAAGTGGACTAGCTGTTGCCCAGAGAGGCTCCTGGCCTCTGCAATCTCAATGTTACAGAACAGCCAATGTCAAAGTACTTTTAAAGCAGGTCTTCTGACACACTGTGTGTGTCTGTGGGTTTGTGGGGGTTTATTTTTCCCATGGCTATTTACCACATTGGGCGTTATGTTTTTCTGTGTGTGCAAGTCTGATCTGCTAAGCACCACCTCTGGAGTAGTGAAGCCTTTTTCCTTTCTCTCGGCCAGCCTCTCTTCATGAGCTCCTTCAAGTTTGCTGGGTGGCTGATCCAGCAACATGGACATGCAAACGTTCACATTCCCAGCACCACGTGGTTTTTATAGGACAATTGATCCTCTTCAACGACCCTTTTTATTTGTGTCTTTTTCCAATCAGCCTTGTTTAAATGGTGAAACTTTGAAAACACAGATTTTAATGTATTTAATAAATTATTCTGAGACCTTGAATGTAAAAATGTCTTCTTTGCTTCGCTCGCAACCCCCCCCCCACTGCACCCCTCTCAGCATCTCTGATTGAATCAGGAGTTAGCCCTCTAAGTGCTGTTCTGAACAACTGCCGGCCTCATCCTGCATGTGTGTGACAAGAGTTTTCCAGCAATGGAGGGCCACAGGTTCCCCATCTCTGGATTTAACCATAAATGTGAAGCAGGAGTCATTCTGCCTGTCCTGGCGCATTTTGCAAATCCCTCTGTTTCTGAAGGGACGCGGGTGGCGCTGTGGGTTAAACCACAGAGCCTAGGACTTGCCGATCAGAAGGTCGGCAGTTTGAATCCCCGCGACAGGGTGAGCTCCCGTTGCTCGGTTCCTGCTCCTGCCAACCTAGCAGTTCGAAAGCATGTTAAAGTGCTAGTAGATAAATAGGTACCGCTCTGGCGGGAAGGTAAACGGCGTTTCCATGCGCTGCTCTGGTTCGCCAGAAGCGGCTTAGTCATGCTGGCCACATGACCCAGAAGCTGTACGGCGGCTCCATCGGCCCATAAAGCGAGATGAGCACCGCAACCCCAGAGTCAGCCACGACTGGACCTAATGGTCAGGGGTCCCTTTACCATTACCTTTTACTGTTTCTGAAACAGAAGAATGCTGGTGCTAATGTAGTCAAATCAGCAACACCCCCCCAAGAGGGGGTGTATCAACAGGAGGTATGAGAAGTACCAAAAGTTGGCAGCCAGTGTAGGGTGGAGAGGAGAGAGAGAGACAGAGAATCTAGGTGCTCACAGTGAGATCTGGGTATGTTCAATGGACAATTGAGTGTCTGTAATGGGGATATGATGGGAAATCATTCAGGATAGATAATGGAATGGAGCAGCTGGAATTATGGAGAGGGAGCCCTTGAAATACTGCTGTTTCATTGCAAGCCCTCACCTGTCTTTAATTTGCAATGAAGTAATTCATTTTATGTATTTCATTTAATGAAAAGGCATATACACTCCTTGAATGTAGGAAAACCTTGAAACAGTTTGGAGCATAAAAATTATTGCTTGAAAAGGAGCATTGTTTTCAAGACAAACAAAAACAAAAGATGATTGAAATCAACAGATAAAACCAAACTCATTTGCTACAGTGCTGAATGGCAATCCTGTACCACCCAGTTTCACAAACTGTACAATTTCAGCTGAGGCATAAAGCCAAGATGTGCATGTCTTATCCACGTCAGATATAAAGCTCGTGCCGGAGGACTTGATTTGCTTGTGAGGGATCTTCTGGTATCTCTTCCCTGCCTTCGTCTCCTCTGCCAGTGTTGTGACATTTCCAAAAGCCAGTTCTTCGTCTCCAAACCAGATGCCTACCAGTCACAGCTGTCTGTCTGTCTTGCCCTGAAGGGGCATGGAGGGCATCCTTCAAATATTCATAGGAAGTACCGTATAAGAGGCAGGGCTGGCTGATGTTCAGAGAGAACCAGGCAGCAGCTGGATAGCTGGATGGTCTTGGCTTCTGCTTTCTGTAGTGGGAAGCGCTGCGAAGTCTTGTGTCAGCCATTTTCTCTCCTGGTTTTAATCAAGTGGATTCTGTAAAAGCGAGGCCATATTATGCACATATCTGGCATCTCTGAGCTGGGGTCGCTGCTAACACTTTCCCTGGCATTCCCATTAATAAATATGAATAGTCCAGCTTGGTGATTTGAGCAGTGTTGGGTAGCTGGGTGTAGTGGCCATATATTTCACAATGTCCCTGATCTGGAGGAGGGTGAGGAGAAGTTTATCATAAAGGGGGCCACACACCAGTCTTGGGCAGGGCCACAGCAATGGGTGTACATTACCTTTGTAAACCATAGGCTAATTTCCACATACACAGAGAGACACAGCCCTCTCTGTACCTCAAACAGACAACCAAGAGGTGTTCTCAGAGTTTAAGGATACATTCCAGCCAAGTAAATACCCTCTAGGAAGGTGTGAAGCGAGGGTGGTGAAGGCATGGCTGGGATGCCACATTTGGCCTCTGCTCTGGACGCGGGTGATGCTGCAGTCTAAACCACAGAGCCTAGGACTTGCCGATCAGAAGGTCGGCGGTTCGAATCCCCACAATGGGGTGAGTTCCCATTGCTCGGTCCCTGCTCCTGCTAACCTAGCAGTTCGAAAGCACGTCAAAGTGCAAGTAGATAAATAGGTACCGCTCCAGCGGGAAAGTAAATGGCGTTTCTGCGCGCTGCTCTGGTTTGTCAGAAGCAGCTTAGTCAAGCTAACCACATGACCCGGAAGCTGTACACCGGCTCCCTCGGCCAGTAAAGCGAGATGAGCACCGCAACAACAGTCGTCCGCGACTGGACCCTAACAGTCAGGGTCCCTTTACCTTTACCTGGAGCATTCTGGGAAATTGAAATGGCCATGTAGCTTGGCCATGCAGTGCTGTTTAGTATTCAGGCAAGCCCTGGAGGGGGTCCACTCAAAGCTCACTTTGCCCTCCTCAGACTTAGATACAAACCCTGCACAAAAGCATATTGTATCACCCCTGCTTCTGGAAACTGTCACACCGCTGGCTTCTACCTGTGCACATTCCCATGTGCACTCTATTATCTAGGCTCCTAATGATGCCCAGGTAGCCTTTTTTTTTTTTTAATGCACCTTCTAAGTCTTCCACTTGTCAATGCACTGTGTTTTCTGATATCTCTCAGTGCTAAATCACTACCGTGTGTGTGCCTCCATATGTGCCTTTTATGAATGCCTTTTAAAACATTTTGTCAGCTGTGGTGCTACTAGCAGCAACCCCCCAGCTAGGTTCTGCCCATCTCCAAGCCTAACTTCAGCCCTTGAAGGTGGCAGATTCATCCTGACCCTAGTATATGTGCAATGATTTTATCCACAATGATTAAAGATGAAAGCCCTCCTTAGTGTCTTTGGGGTTTGGGTTTTTTTTTTGGGGGGGGGAGTTCACAATTGGATAAGATCAATTAGCATAGCACCAAAATCACACCAAAAACTAATCTAAGAGAGCATCCTCTTTCCACTGCAGTGGTAAACCAGATGCCCCTGGAAAGCCCATGGCACCAGGGATGTCTAAAGTCTGTTTGGGGGGGCCTAATCCCCCCCAAAAAGCTCAGCAACTTTGGGGTAAAATCCTTAAAAAAAAACACCTTCAACAACCTTCAACAATCCTAAAAAAAGTCAACAACTTTGGGTGGCCCTTTGGTGCTTCACTTCATCAAACCTGGCCCTCTTTCCAAAAAGTTTGGACACCAGTGCCTAAGCCACTTAAGCTGGTGGTTCCCACATCCTGGGACTTCCATACTTTAAATGAACAGTGTGACAAATTCCTTCTGTCTGTCCTGAATCCCCCATCATTCAGCTTCATCAGATGGCCTTGGGTTCTTGAGTTCTTACAGAAAGAAAACACCATCACCCTATCTCTCCACAACATGTGTAAAACTCTACATCATGTATCTCCTTTAAGTTAAATTAACATATTTAAAAGTACAAAAAAAAAGAAGTTGGTAGTTTTAGCTAACGTGGCTGAAAGCATGAGCTTGGAGGCATGGTGGAGAGACCCATCAGGTGCAGAAGAAAATATAAAAGATTGCCTCCTTTGTTACAGAACTCCCACCTAGAGGAGGCAAAGAAAGTGACCATACACAGAGCATCCTCTTTAGGAAGTTGAAGAACTCTGTGCTTGTTTGTGTCCTGTGCTTGTCTAGCAAAACATGCACTTGTGATTTGGGCTGCAAACCCCACACCTTATGCAAGCAAACCAAGTGTACTACAGTACCACTGAACTTTGGCCATATCCTTGAATCTATTAAAACCGAATTGAGCAGCTGAAGACCAGTGTTCTAGGATCATATGTGGCTATGCACTGCTGGAAGCAGAACACTAAGCTGGAATGGATCTTCATTCTCATCTAGGAAATCAGTTCCCGTGACCTGGAAACCAAGCGTGTCAATATCTTTGGGCTCAGTCATGTACCAGCAAATTCAGGTTGTGCAATTACAGTTAAATTGGGAGCTCTTGTACAGCACACCTGCTTCCTCTGAAGATCAGACTTTTTCTGATGAGGAAACAGGTGGGGAAATGATGCAAAGGTCCTCTAACCTCCCTGCAAACAATTCAGAGGGTTGTAGTCTACTAAGTTATACTCAGAGTAGCCCCTATGAAGCTAAAGGATCTAAGTTAGGTGCATCCATTATTTTCAGTGGGTCTACCCTGAGCAGGACTAGCAATTGGCTCAACCAAGAGCTATCAGCCCGTGTCATCTTATCTCCCTGCAAACAAATCAGGAATACAATAAACAGGCCATCCTACAGCCACCCCCCCCGCAAGATGATGCAGTCATTCCAGGGTACCCTTGTATATTGCCCACTGTACCCTAAGTCAAGTCTACTGGTGGGTGGGAGCTGGGCAGCCTGGTGGAGGCATATATCTCTTACCAATGGATTTTGCAGTCGGGAAAGACTCTTATTTTGGCAGCAGCTTTGGGATGGGCCGTTCTGCAAAGCCGCCATTGGATGGCAGCAGCGTATTGGTTTTTTTCCTCCTGCTTGCCTGCAAAGGGTTGGGCTGGACGGCCTACTTCAGCTAAGAGCCAAGGTCTGCAGCCTGGTGCCTTTTATGGGGGACTCATGGTTTTGCCAAGAGATCTAAGGCGGGCTCTCAACACCCTCCTCCCCCACCTCTGGGGTGTGCAGTGTTTGTTCCCCGAACAACCTCTTAGGCATCCCCTGTTGGATAAACCCAAGGCAGTCAGCCACAGAGGCCACCATGCCTGCGATGCAGAGCTATGATGGGCAATGGGTGATCTATAGCCGCCTCTGTGGCTTCTATGGGTTGTATAATTTTAACATCATAATCGAGTTTGGCAATTTTACCTGCTTAGCAATGTTGCTACGTCCCTATTTTGCATAAAAAAAATTAACATTTAACATAAGTTTTTTTTAACGTATTTTGATTTAGTTTGGTAATTTTACCTGCTCAATAGGTTTTACATATTAGTATTTTAAACTCAAATTGGAAAGTTCCAGTGGCTGATGCAAACATCTATCAATCTATCTAATTTATTTATTTATTATCTCTTCTTTATTCTTCCTTGTGCATACCACCTAAAATCAAACTCCACTTTGGCTAACACAGTCCTGACAAATGACATTTCATGCCTGATTTTATGCTGCTCAATATTCCCCTCCCACCCCCTTTATTGTCACCATCACCATCCGTTTATTTTGGCTGTTGGACCAAAAATAAGACTACAAATAAACCAATGAAATCTTAAATGCAGGAGAAATACAAGAAAATGTATTCTGTTAAAAAGGGGCAGTGGTGGCTGCATACCATACATTTAAAGCACACTCCCTTCCCCAAGAAGGCTGGGAATTGTAGTTCACAGCGCTACAATTCCCAGCAGCCTTAGCAAACTGCCGGTAGTTTCTAGGATTGTTTCTTGTGAGGATTGGGGGTGTCCTTTAAATGTGTGTGAAGCCATAGTAACAGCCATAGCTCAGTTATATACAAAATAACAAATAACCTCAGTTGTCCCTGGAAATCACTCTTCCAGCTTCAAGTGGTAAACTCCCTTCTTTCTCTCCCTGCCAGCACGTAATAGATATTTGGGTCACTGTCAACAACCCCATGGGATTTGATATCCCAGCAAATATTTAACTTAGTACTGAGCTGCCCCTTCTGGTACTTTTCGCCAGTAAAGGTAAAGGGACCCCTGACCATTAGGTCCAGTCGTGACCAACTCTGGGGTTGTGGCGCTCATCTCGCTTTATTGGCCGAGGGAGCCAGCGTACAGCTTCCGGGTCATGTGGCCAGCATGACTAAGCCGCTTCTGGCGAACCAGAACAGTGCACGGAAACGCCGTTTACCTTCCCGCCGGAGCGGTACCTATTTATCTACTTGCACTTTGACGTGCTTTTGAACTGCTAGGTTGGCAGGAGCAGGGACTGAGCAACGGGAACTCCCCCCCCCCCCCGTCACGGGGATTCGAATCTCCGACCTTCTGATCGGCAAGTCCTAGGCTCTGTGGTTTAACCCACAGCGCCACCCACGTCCCTGTTTTGGCCAGTAAAGCACCAAAAATTTTGCTGAGGAGCTGCAGCCTAGAAACTGCAGAACAGAAGGACCCCTTCCACAGATGCCACCTGCTGGTTGTTGTTCTTTTCTTAAACGCTGGTACATATTTTTTCTTGCAAATAAATAAATAAAACACATGAAGGCTGCAGTCCTGCAGGCATGCCAGAGGCCACTGGTATGGTCACTAGCCACGATGGCTATCTTCGATCTCCACTGTCAGAGGCATTATTCCTCTGAATACCAGTGGCTGGGAATTGTGGGTGGGTGGAGGGCTAGGGAAAAAGCTATGATTAATTTCATCCACCTGTCATTGGCTGTGACTCTGCCTACCTTTGACTCTGGCGCCATCTACTGATGGCATCCGTGCCTTATGCCCTACCCAGTCCAATGAGCACCAGCCACTACTGATTGACTGGCAGTGCCTCTCCAGGGTCTCAGACAGGGGACATTTCCGTGCCCTACCCCTGAATGCAAAGTCTCCGTTTTTATTGCAAAAACTCCAGGACAACATCAACAATGGATAGCAGAGTATGTGAAAGAAAGGTTAAAACAGAGTAGGTCAAATAGGCCTCACAGAGGAAGGAGTTCCACAAAGCTGAGGCCTTGCCTGTAAAAGCCTCATCCTTGGTGCCTGTCAATAAAACCAACATTGTTGTTGGCATCTGTCTACCTCAGGAGACAATGGAGGAGTGCGCCTTTGGGGGTGGAGTCACACCGTTGGCAGGTTACAATGCCTGCTGCGGCTGTAGAGACCAATACAGAAGAGACATGTTTTGTTGCAGTTGGGGCAGGTGAAGTGATGGGGAAGGGTAGTACCTCTGGTGGGGGCATGTCATGCCCCATCTCAGGGTAGTTTTTCCACCTTAGGTCCCCACCCTGGAGAGGTCACTTCAGTGCTGCAAATGCAGCAAAACCAACATCAATGGTGGGTTTTTCTTGTGCATATCCTTTTGCCTCTACCTTATCACCCATCTCCTAGCTAGTGCTACAAGGACAGAAGCAGATGGTGGGGTTGGGGTGGTGTGTGCATCATCACTTATGAACCATGGCTCCACTATTTATTTTGCTGCAAGTATATTTATGTCAGGGCAGGATGTGGAGGGGTGTGTGTGCAGTATCTGAGGCCCCACACAACTGAATGTGGAGGAGGATACCATATGCAAAAGACAGTGCTGGACTAAACCCTGTGGAGGCCCCTAGGCAGTTGAAATCTTGGGGGGGGGGGCCTTGTACATATGCTCTAGAGGGATAGCATTGATCTAAGAAAGCTTGAATATAAAAAAAATTTCAAGATCAAATCAACATTATTTTGATTCATTCTTGTGGGGCCCCTAAAAGGAATGGAGCTGATAGGCTGCTGCCTACTCTGCCTATATGGCACTGACGAACCAGACCCACCTGAAGGGGCAGGGAGGGCTGCTTACCTGACTTGGCATGCCAGAGCCCTCCTGCCTCCTCCCCAAAGCCTGCTAAGTGCTTGCCCAGTTTTGAGAAGGGTGAAGGGCTCTAGGACCCAGAGCCCTGGAGCTTCCTTCGCTGAGCCAGGCGCCTTATTACTTAGCCGCAGTGCGGGATTTAGGGCGATGGCGGCAATTCCACGGAGCTGAGGTGGTGCAAAATTGAGAATATCCATTTGGGGGCGCCAAATGTCCTCCCACAAGGAGCCATTTTATAAAAGACTACAAAAGTTCCACCATTTTGTCTGGCTTTTGGAAGGTCGGTGCTATGGCTCTAGGATGCTGCCAGAGCCCTGGCACTGCCTTTCCAAAGCCAGGCGACCTTGTGCAATCACAGCTTTGTGCAGGTATATGTGGGAATAAATGGGAGAGTGGGTATCCCCTGCTCTCCATTTATTTTTAACCCCACCCCCACAAAGATGCAATCACATAAGTAAAATAAGCGTAGGATGTGTGTTACCTGTAATGCTGCCATCACGGCAGGATTTGGGGTGGGGGTGGGGGTTCAATTCCACACAATAAGCTGGAGGGTCCTCAAGCTTATTTGAAGTTAGTGAAGTACTGTAATGTAGCCAACTAGTGTGTGTGTGTGTGTGTGTGTGTGTGTGTGTTTTAAAGACCCTTTTACAGATTTTAAAACAAGCTTTGTCAACCTAGCACTCTCCAGGTATTGCCAGACGGCATCTTCCACCATCCCTGACCGTTAGCCATTCTAGCTTCATTGTGAGAGGGGCTGAACTAGATGACCCTCAGGGTTCCCTTCCTATACTATGATTCAGTGAAATAAAATAGGTGGTGGTGGTGTAGTTAGTGCTGGACTAAGAACTAGGAGGTTGATGTTCTATTCTGCATGCAGCTTTGAAGCTCACTGGGTGTCTCTCAGCCTAACCTACCTCGCAGGGTGGTTATGAGGATAAAACAGAGAGTGGGGGAGAATGGTCTGCACCACCTGGCATTCCTTGGAGGAAACGTGCAATACAAATATACATGAATAAATAAATATCTAGAGGACACCAGGGTTGTTGAAAGCCTGTCTTAAAATTACCAACCTGCACCATTGATCTACGTAAGGAAAACATTGTGCGCACAAAGAAGCCCACAGTGGGATTCCGGAAATTCAGGTCCTTGGTCTGCATGTTTTGGGGATTAAACATCCGAAAGTGATGAGCTCGCCCACTGGTTGCTGATTAATAGGTCTGATTACGAATATTCCTTTCTTCTCTGTGAGTCCTGCTGCTATCCTTCTCATCTAAGCACATCTTCTCTTGATTGGCAAAGGCATCAATCAAGGCTGGATGCTTCTGATAGAAGTCCACTATATGGAGAATGAGAACCACCCTCTTTGTCTCGGTTAAGGCTGTTAAGAGGATTAATTGCTGCCCTGTTTGAATGGCTGGTGTTCAAGACCTGGGAGAAGAACTGGTGGAGGAAGACTGGAAGAAATTTAAGGACTATCTACAAAAACATTGTAAATTGTATGAATGTTAAGAAAGATGTAAGATTAGCAAAAACATGGCTTCAACAAACTAGGTATAAAGAATAGAAATTTAAATTTAATTGGAAGACGAAAAGATAAATTTTGGATAAGTAACATTTTATGATTAAGTTTCAATAAGAGTATGTTAAATCCCAAAATTTGAGATATTAATATTGGAAAATTATATTATATGAATTAAACCAAGTTAATAATTTGCTGGTAAAATTTATGAGTTTAGAAAGCAGGAACAAGGGTTGTGAGGAAGTCCAAAGATGAATATGAAATGTGGATATTGGAAAAGAATGTGTTATTATCTATGTATTTTATTGTTAAACTAAAATTTAATAAATATTATATAAAAAAAAAAATGAATGGCTGGTGTTTATTGTTCTCCCCAGAGGAGCTGAAGGATGGAACGTCATTTTTAATTTATTTTTTTAAATTTTGCAATTAAATCAAAACACTTCTGAACAACAAGAGAGGTTTGAGGGTGCTGCAGAACGTAAACCTCATTTCAACATTTGCAAGAGTAGGATGGAGAAGGCAAAACCCTTTTATCGGGTTAAATTTGTTTTGGCCGCAGATTTTCTGCTGGGCATTTACAAGCTTAGGACTCAATTCTGGCCAAATTAGCAGCTGTTCCAGAAATCTTTTATTAACCCAGGAAGTGTTAGAAAAAAACACGATGTTTTAATAAACACCCCCCCTCTAGGATTTTACAGCACAGTCGTATGGCCTTCTGGTGGGTTTTCCTTGTATTTTGTTATTAAGAGATTTCTATACTTCCCTTCACCAAAAAACTGTCACTGTTTTTTTTTAATGATAAAAAGTAAGGTATTATGAAAACATAATAAATATGATTAAATAATCTATGGCCTTTAAATCTCTGTGTCTTTTTGTTACTATTCTATGTATTTCTGTGTTTTTATACTGTAAACTGCTCTGTGATATTCAGCGGAAGAGAGGTATATAAATTTAAATTGTAATCATTTAAGTAATTCTCATAAATTACATAACTGACATCATATAAATGACTTAACCCACCAGTCCCTAAAAGCCTAACAAAAAAGGTGGGATTTTTACAATTAAAAGGGTAAGACGTTGGGATAAGATGTGCTTCAGTGAGGAATTCATTCTACATGTGTGGAGCTGCCACTGAAAAGTCTCTTCTGTAGACCCCCCCCCCCATTTACAGTCATACCTCATGTTACGTCCGCTTCATGTTACAGTGGTACCTCTAGATGCGAACGGGATCCGTTCCGGAGCCCCGTTCGCATCTAGAAGCAAACATAACCAGTGATGAAGAAGAGTTTGGATTTGAAGGAGTCTCCAAGCGGCTAACAACCTCCTTTTCCCTTCCTCCCCCACAACAAACACTCTGTGAGGTGAGTGATATGATAGCCATGTTCAAATATATAAAAGGATGTCACATAGAGGAGGGAGAAAGGTTGTTTTCTGCTGCTCCAGAGAAGCGGACATGGAGCAATGGCTCCAAACTACAAGAAAGAAGATTCCACCTAAACATTAGGAAGAACTTCCTGACAGTAAGAGCTGTTGGACAGTGGAATTTGCTGCCAAGGTGTGTGGTGGAGTCTCCTTCTTTGGAGGTCTTTAAGCAGAGGCTTGACAACCATATGTCAGGAGTGCTCTGATGGTGTTTCCTGCTTGGCAGGGGGTTGGACTCGATGGCCCTTGTGGTCTCTTCCAACTCTATGATTCTATGATTCTATGAGTGGGGCTGAGAGACTTCAGAGAAGTGTGACTGGCCCAAGGTCACCCAACAGCTGCATGTGGAGGAGCAGGGAATCGAACCCGGTTCACCAGATTACGAGTCCACCACTCTTAACCACTACACCACATTGGCTCGTCTGCGCACGTGCGCGTCGCTTTTCATCACTTCTGCCCGTGATGTCATTTTGAGCGTCTGCGTATGCATAAGCGGCGAAACCCGGAAGTAATGTGCTCCGTTACTTCCAGGTTGCCGTGAAGCACAACTTGAACATGCTCATCCCGAAGCACATTCAACCAAGGTATGACTGTACATTCTTTCAGGGAAGTCCCGTGGCAACCCGGAAGTACCGAAAAGGGTTACTTCTGGGTTTTGCCGCTCGCGCATGCGCAGAAACGCAAAATGACGTCACGCACATGCGCAGAAACGGCGAATTGCAACCCGCACGTGCGCAGATGTGCCGCTGTGGGTTGTGCTCTTTTCATGTTGCGAGTGGGCCTCTGGAATGGATCCCGTTTGCAACCAGAAGTACCACTGTACTTCATTTAGTGGAGGGAAGCTCCCTGATTTTAACGCATGGGCAGATTATTCAGCCATATTTTAGCATTTGAAAATTTTGATACTGTTTTAAGTGTATTTATTATGATCATGTCTTGCACTAACCTGCTGTTGACAGATTTAGGTGGGACAAAAATTATTATAAAAAATTAAACATATTTACTCAGAAGCATGTCCTATTGAGTACAGTGAGACGTAATTCTCACATGAGTCCTTCTCTATATGGAAGGCCACGGATTGAACCCAGGACCTTCTGCACACAAAGCATATGTTCTACCACTGATCTTGGTCATTCACTTAAAATACAGCAACAAGGGAAGCCACCATACACAGATTGGTTCATCTAACTCCTTATTATCTATGATGACGGGCAGAGGCCTTTTTGTAGTTCTACAAACACTGGGATTCCGTGCAGTGTTTCCATACTCACTTGTTGTGAGCGGGTGGTACTTACGCACAACCCCAACCTCTGAGCAGTGCGAAATGGAAGGGGTACCAGGTTTATTTGCACATATCTACAACATGAGCCTGTGATGGAGGGGTTCAACAGCATTAGCACCCCAAGAGGTTCTGGCTTCTCCCATAGGCACAGCAGCCTTGGACTCTAACAGATGCCAACCACTGCTCTCATATATTGCTCTCTGATTCTCTCTCTCTCTCTAGCCCACTGCTTCATATTTCCTTTGTGTTGTTTTAATGGCTCATCCCCAGGCTATCACCTGAAAAGCAAATTAGGCAGACTTAATTAGCTTTTCACACTTCTTTATTCCCTGGGATTAAAGGGGTGTCTGACACAATGCTTAAAACACATGGGTCTTGATTAGATACTAACGTGGGTTTCTGACATGCAGTTTTAACACACAAGCCTTAATTAAATTCTAACACTAGCTTGATTTGGAATATAGTGGCACCTCACGGTGCGAACAGGATCCGTTCTGGAGCCCTGTTCGCATCCTGAATGGAATGTAAGACGTGACGGCGCATCTGCGTGTGCGCGGGTCGCGTTTTGCCGCTTCCGCACATGCGCGTGACATCATTTTGAGCGTCTGCGCATGAGCGAGCGGCGCAACCCAGAAGTAACGCTCTCCGTTACTTCCGGGTTGCCGCGGAGCGCAACCCAAAAGCGCTCAACCTGAAGCACATTCAACCCGAGGTATGGCTGTACAGGGTGTATTGGACCCAGCAACTCATAACAGTACTATTTTGCCTGCACAAGTATCCAAAGTTAGACAGTACGCTGCTGGATGCCCTTGGATGCCAAATGCCCTTCTTGCTTTAATTTCTTACTTCCAGGCATGGGGGAGGAAGGGCCTCCCTCCCTCCCCCCCAGAATACCAGAATTGTGTACAACCACACTCCACATACCTGTACAACAAAAATAACACCCAAATGCTTTTATATAAACTTTTTTTAAAATAAAAAACCCCATTTCCCATAGGTGCATAGCTGTCAACGTTTCCCTTTTTAAAAAATTCCCTTATTCCGAATAGGATTCCTCGCAAGAAAAGGGAAAAAGTGACAGCTGTGCGTAGGTGAGATCGATTTGGGAAAGCAGAACAAAAAAATGCGGTTTTTTTAAAAAAATTAAAATGCATTTTTAAAGTTTTATTTACAAAAATGCACCCCACGCTGTGCAAGAAAGCACGTAAGCTAATTCTGTAGTATTACATCCCTCCTCCCCTCTCCTTCAAGAATTTCCCTTTCTCCCGGATCTGTGGGCATTCCTGGCCCGGCGCGGTACTGTACGGACAAACGGAGTTTTCATGGGCGCCGCCATGACAGCCAGAGAGGAGCAGTGGGCGCTGCCATGCCATGCAAGGCGGCGCAGGCGCAGCGGGAGCCTCCCTAGCGAATGAATGGAAGGGGGCGGGGCGCGCGCGCCTGAGAGCGTTCAAAAGGGAGAAGGGAGAAAAACTAAGTGGGCGGAGTTTCGCTCTAGGGCTGCTCCGGCCACGGCCACAGCGGATGCCGAGGTTGGTAACACTTTTGGGGCTTCACTGGGGAGGGGTGCTGTTGGAGGAAGAGGAGGAGGGAGATGGGAGGAGAAAGAGGAAGAGGTGTCGAGGGGCAGACCGGGGTGCGGGGAAAGAAGGGCCGCTCATGGCATTGCCCCAAGTCAGGCGCGACCTGGCAGCGAAGCCTCCACACGCGCTGTTCTGTACTCGCGCCCACCCTCCGGCACCCCATGGTTCGGTCCAGTCCCTCCAAAGGAAAGCTGGCGTGCTGGGCGCTTCCATTGTGGGCGACGGGGGGGGGAAGGGGAGAAAGCAGCCCGGGAGAGGATGACCACCCCCGTAGCCCTGCATAGAGAGCTTGGTGGAATCGAGGGTGGTGTGGCTGCTATGCAGGTTCCGGGGTTCCCCCGGCGTTGGCAGACTATGCAGAGTCCCGCGTTCGGCGTGGAGAGGCTTCGGGCCCGGGTTCTCGCCGGAGGGGCGGGGCCAGCCAAAGGGGAGGGAGCGGAGCGTGTGCTTGTTTGCGTGTGGCCTTTGGTAAAGCGCATGCAGGGCCGCCTTATGCCTGAATTCAGGGCGCGGGGTCCACGGGCTGTTATGAGGTGTCCAGGCTGCGGGGCTCTCAGTGGGTCAAGCCGAGGGCGGGAAGGGTTGGGGAAGCCAACCCTCCCCCCCCCTCCCCCTCGTTACTGTTGGTTGGGGAAAGCAAGTTAAAAAAATAAAACACCACAAACACGTTTAATTTAAATCTTACGAAAAATAAAATGTGTGTTTTTTTAAACTTGCTTTTTAAGACATACAAAAAGTTTAAGACGCGCAAAGCACATTAAAGTCACTTCAGCCATTTCTAAGCACCTGAGTGGGGTTGCCGAAACGGGAACGTTTTTAACAGCAGGCGGCGAAAATAGCACAGCGGAAGCGGCCGCTGATTATCAAGGGGCAGGGCGTTCCGAAGTTGTGGGAACCACCGCGCTATAAAGAATTGTCCTTTATAGGTGTGTCCTTCACAAGCGCATTTGCAACGGTGCCGATTCCGCCAAAGGAGTTGAGGCTACACCTGCATCAGATTCATCAGCTGTTGCTCCGCCCCCCTCCTTTTTTTTTTGCATGGGGTAGAACTTGTATTTGTGTATTATTTTAATTCAGAGATTTATTTACTTTAATTCAAAGGTTGTTGTTGTTTTCATAGCAGAAACATAGAGTGGTTAAAACCATTTCCATTTCCACCACTAAAATATTTCACCTCCTGGGGTAAAGTCAAACTACTACGCCCGGGAGCAAAGAAGGGACTTCCCTGGGGTCAGTTTGTAGGGAGTTCCTGGGCTGCCCTCACCGATGTTGTCCAAAGGAAAGCAGAACAATATGTTTGGCACCATCTTATATTCATGAGTTGCAGGAGTTGCATCCAACTCTTTCGGGGGCTCCACTCTGGACCAGCCCCATCTACCCCTCATTTCCCTCTACACTACAGCAGGTGCAGAAACCACCTTCTTAACCATTGGATCCACTATTGCTCTCATCTGCTCAATCCATGGGAGCCTGTCTTTGTATGCAGGGAAAGGATTTGAAACTTACTAATGACTTTCACCTGGTTTAGCTGGCCAGTTACAGCCATTCCTGGGGTGTGGCTGCTGTTGCATGCTGAGAGCTTCTAGGAGCCACAGGTGAGAGCTGAGTGCAGCCCATACACACTCCAGTTAAGTGTTATTAACACTACTAATATTTATTAGTCGCTTTACTCATAAAAATAACCAAGAACAACTTCTAACCGCAACAGGAATACTAACAAACACAGCAGGGCCACTTAATAGAAACAATTGATTGCTCTAATTTTTCATAATCACATAAAATAGATTGATTCTGTTTCCATCCAAATCAGTCAGATTTTATATATATGTCAAAAAATTAAGGTTAAAAAACGTTTTGAGGGTGTGTTTTTTTAAAGCGGTGTATAAATTTTATGAAACAAGCAAACAAAATAAACAAATCCTGTTCTCACAGTGGCCAACCAGATACCTGTGAGAAGTCTGCAAGCTGGACCAGAGCGCTGCAGCCACTCTTCCCTGCACTATTTTCCAGTAACTGGTATTAAAAGCACACTGCCTCTGACAGTGCAGGTAGTAAGTATTGCATAAATATTTTTGTTTCATGCTCAGGTTCAAGTAACTTGCCCAAGATCGTCTGTTTCAGTTCCAGGCCTGGCTTAGTAGGAGCGTTGGAACCACGATTCTCATTTTAAGATCCAGTGCCTCTGCCTTGGATACATTTAATTTGATAAATAACAGAAGGACATGCCAAACTGACCACTAGAGAGTGTTTCGCTGCCAATTTTAGATGGGGCTGCTGTTACTTTGACTTTCTCATTGTGCCCTTTTTGGGAATAATTCACACAGCAGCACAGCACGCAGATCAGGTTTTGCCAGGCTTCGGCTTTGTAGATTTAAAGCATGCGTCTTCTCCCAAAGAATATTGGGAATGGTGGTTGGTTAAGAAAGTTGGGAGCTGTAGCTGTAGCTCCCAGCATGGTTTTTTTTGGGGGGTGGGGTGGGGAAGCCATGTGCTTTAGATGTATCTTGTGTATGCAGCTTAAGGAAGAACATGTTAAAAGTTGCTTGGCTCCTGAGCAGGAGTGGAGGAAAGTGGCTGAAAAGGAATTTATCCCAAGGTGAAAGAAGACAATGCACCTTTTTACTAGTGGTCTTTACAGGGTTTTCAGCCACGAGGAGGTTTTGTGTGTGTGTGTTCTAAACATACTGGTACCCATTTATAGAACACTCAGAAACACTGAAGAAGATGCTACATCTGGGTGCCAAATCTTTCGAGAAAACTGTGCTTGCCAACTTCCTTGAGCGCGCCGTCTCAGTAGCTGTCATAGTCATAATTCTGAGCATCTCTGGAGATTAAAAAGCACAGCTTCTAAATGTAGCACCAGGGACAGGAAATTTAACATGCACAAAAGATTCCTTTCCCTCTGCCTTCCCCTTGAACTGGAGGCTAGGGTTGTAGTACAGTCATACCTCATGTTACGGACGCTTCAGGTTACAGTGGTGCCTCGCAAGACGAAAAGAATCCATTCCGCGATTCTCTTCGTCTAGTGGTTTTTTCGTCTTGCGAAGCAAGCCCATTGACGGATTAGCGGATTAGCGCTATTAGCGGCTATTAGCGGATAAGCGGCTTAGAAAAAGGGGGGGAAAAGGAAAAAAACCGCAGGAACTCGCAAGACATTTTCGTCTTGCGAAGCAAGCCCATAGGAAATTTCTTTTGCGAAGCACCTCCAAAACAGAAAACTCTTTCGTCTAGCGAGTTTTCCGTCTTGTGAGGCATTCGTCCTGCGGGGCACCACTGTACTTTGCAATATAGAGCATGTCCGCTGAAGTTTGTGCAACTGTTTCAGTGATAAAAGTGGGAACGTACAGATAATTAGTGGTGGATTTAAAGGTATGTGCAATATGCACAGAATTGGGGCACCCAGTGGTTTAGGGCTCCCCATGTTATTAGTATACATAGTTAACACAGAGGATACCTTTGAAACAAGATGGCAGACAACTGCTAATACTTTTTAGTATTTTAGTGTGTTGTGGTGTTTTCACTTTTCATTTATCCTGCTCCCCAAATAAGCCAGTGGGGTCCTGCTCTGTTAGGGCAGGGGTTGCCAGTAGATTAATGAGCTAAATCAGAGGTTTTCAATCTTTTTAATGATTAATCAGCTAAATCAGAGGTTTTCAATCTTTTTAATGATTAATCAGCTAAATCAGAGGTTTTCAATCTTTTTGAGTCCACGGCTCCCTTGACCAACTACATTCTTTCTGCAGCTCCTCTGTGGGGAAACATGTTCCAAAATTCAGAAGCCCAGTTATTTCAACCCTTGCCTGCAGAGCTGGCAGCTTCTCACCTTTTTTCAAACACCCTCCTTTGTGAAGTGTTCCCTCAGCCTCCTCTCCTTGGGAGTCCTGCAGGCAGTCACCATGACCACCCCTTGTCCCTGAACCTCTACCCCTCCACCCCAAAGAGAGGTGACTCCTCATGTCTCCTCACAGAGGCCTGGGAAGAGAATGTGCCCAGCGTTAGCGGCCAAACGGAGACTGACAGAAAGTGAATGTGAGGTCACCATCTTACTCACCTTGAGAGGTGGCAATGGTAGCTGCAGGCACCGCTGGGCCTGCGTGGCGGAAAAGCTCCCTTTCGGTGCCAGGCACTCGGCTCCCAGGCAGGCCTTGTAAACAGCAAGCACAAGAAAAGCTAGCACAGCGCTTGCCTGCCTGGCCTCCCAGTTGTCTGTCCATTCCCAGCAGCAAGGGCTGGTGGACTGGCTGGCTAGGCTCCCTCACCCACTTGCTTGCTTAATCTAAGGCCGCTTCAGCTCCTGGCAACCAGCACCCCCTGGCCAGCCCCAGAGGCACCACTCGCCTGTGGAGCATGTAGCCAGGGCTTCAACAAACAGCTGTGCAATCCTTTGGGAGGTAGAGACCCAAGACGGCATCAGAGCAGCGAGGTAAGGAAAGAAGGACAGAGGCCAGTGTTGCCCGCGGCACCCCTGACCAAGGCACTGCAGGATGCCATGGCATACTGGTTGAAAATCCCTGAGCTAGATACTCTGATAGTCTACATTTGAGAGGGGCAACTTCTAAAGAAATAAACCGCTTGCTTACTTTGTTCCCTGTCCTCTCCATTCCATTGTTCTTTCGTTTTTGGATAGGGCGGGGCTTGCTCAGGTTCGTGTGGCAGCAGGCCTTTGGTTTTGATAATGCGTATTTGTGTCATAGTTGGCCTCATTGTAGAAAAGACATCCATTCCTGTGGGAAACTTGGTATTACCTACTCTGACTGGCAGTGGCTCTCTAGGGTTCAAGGTAGAGGTCTTCCCTGTTCTTTCACCTTATCCTTTAAGCTGGAAATCCCAGGAATTGAACCTCTCGTCTTCTGAATGCAAAAAAGTGCTTTACCAATGAGCTTTGCTCCCATTCCTCACAACTAGTTAGTCAGGTATAGGTTTTAACTCTTCAGAGATAACTGAGCTTATTGTGGCATAAAAGTCTTTTTTTCTTTTTAAAATTTTATTCCATATTACATCACAATGCAAATATACCATTGTGGCATAAAAGTTTCTCACACATTAAAAGTGTAATAAGATTCTGTTGAATGAGGTCAGATTCATCTAGTACTACATCCTGTTTTCACAGAGGCTAAGTAGATATACCTGTGGAAAGCCTGAAATCAGGTCCTGAGTGCAACAGCCATTTGTGGTTCCCAGCAACTGGGATTTACAGACAAACTGCCTCTGGAGGTAGAATATGGCTAATTGCCATCGATAGCATCATCAACCATGAATTTGTCTAATCAACATTTAAAGCCATTTAAATAGGTCACCACTGCTACCTAGTGAAAGAGTGAATTCCATATCTTAACTATGCCCTGTGTGAAGAAATATTTCCTTAGCGTGGGGAATAGTTCACATGGAGTTCAGTGCTTGGGGAGGGGGTCAGCCTAGCTGATCAGATAAGAGCTGAGTTTGTCCAAGGCCAAAAGCCTGAGCATGCAATGCTGAACCAATTCCTTTTATTTTCCCTTTCAGTTATGTCAGGTGGAGTGGTGCATCTCCGGGCCAATGAATGACGATTTATGTTAAGGATGGAAGGGGGGAACAGAAAGTGGATTGAAATATAAAAGCAGCAGAAAAAGACCTGTCTTTTTCTGTGGATGTGAATAGCCAGCATGCAGCTTAAAGGGATGAAATTTGGAGTGGTGTGGCTAGACTAGGATTATAGTCAGGTAAGTGGCTTACTCTATGCTTTGCAGACGAATGCAGGAGAGGACAAAAACACAGGAATGCATTCCTTGCTTGTCCATACAGGAAAGGAGAAGGGTTTGGAGGGTCAATTATTTTGAGTGATTGGCATGAAATCCCAGGGCTCACCAAATGGATGCAACTTAAATGAGATCTCCATCAGATTTGGAGGAGGCCAGGAGAACATGACTGCTGAGCTCCTGACTCATTTTGGAATTGTTCTTTTTGGAGATGGATTGCATTTGCCTCTAGTCCAGATACTGCAGGCTGTATTTTAACTGGCATTTGCAAATCAAGGCTCAATACAGATTATTTTCTCCAGTTGTAGTTCTCAGATCTTTTGCTGTGATCTCTTGCTGGACCATCAGAGGAACAATGTACCTTTTTTATATAGCTTGGGATATGGAAGCTGTGGCCCTCCAGCTCCCATCATGCTAGTCAGCATGGCCATTGGCTATAGCTGACTGGACTCATAGGTACAATAAATGTTGCTGCCTGAGGCAAAGGAGCAAATGGTCCACCACAGTCAAGGTGCACAGTGTGATTATGAGTTTTAACCATCAATCCTCTGGGAATGATAGCTCTGTGAGGGGAATAGTGGGTTTCCCAACAGTTCTCAGCATGCTTAACAAGCCACGCATACCAGGATTCTGTGTAGGGAGCCATGGCTGTGAAAAGCTTTGTGACAGTGTGGATGTGGCCAATTGGATTTACTTCTGAGTTAAAACACAGGGTTGCCCTGAGCAATAGTCAAGCTGGCTGGCTCTAAACCCCCCCCCCCAGTAATTTTGCTACCACTTACCTGAACTGTGGCTGATTGTGAGGGGGATTCCCACTTTCCCACACATCCCCCTCCTTTTAACTTGACTTGTGATCTCTGATGGGGAAATGCTTGAACTCCTTGCTTTTTATTCCTTCCCAGTCTTTTAACTTGAGCCTGACCTGCTGTGAGGTAATTTATTGCTTTCTCACATTTTGACTTCATAAAGAATACCTGAGCCATTTCTCTTCTCTTGTCTCGGTTTAATGCTTTATGTACGAGGAAGCAGCTTTGGACACCCCACTGGATGACCTGCTGCTTCCCTTGAAAATGGGACCTGATTCAAAAAAGGACCTTCTCATCCCAAGACCAGACTTTGGTCACATTCACAGCATACATTTGGAGCACTGTTTAATGTCACTTTTATGGCTTTCCCTAAAGAATCATGGGAACTGCAGTTTAAGGGTTCTGAGAGGCATTAGAAGACAATTCTCAGAGCTACAGTTCCCAGCAGCCTTAACGATCTACAGTTCCTGGGATTCTTTGTGGGAAGCGATGCTGGTAAAGACTGTTTTGGGTGTGGGTTAAGAGACAGGGTAGCAGCAGGGCGACCAAACATACTTTACTTCTCCTTCTCCCTCTCTCCTTCGCCTACAAAAGTGGCATCCTTCACATGCACCCAAAAGCTGATGAAAGGGGTCAGTGATACGTGAGGGTGTAAAACCTCTAAAGGTTGCCTACATTGAGCCCTCAAGATGTTGTAGTGACATGTCCACACCATGTATTTGAAAAAAATATAACCCCTGGTAAGAGCTGCTTGACAGTGATACACACTACCTTGGAAGGTGGTAGATTCTCCTTCATTGGAGGTTTTTTAGCAGATGTTGGGTGGCCATCTGCCAGGGACTGTAAGCCTGGCCATCACGTGGGTGGAATTGGTCCCTCCCCAGTATCCATTTCTGTGGTTGTATAACAGACCTAACTTCTCCTACACTCTTAAACCACTGTGTGTGTGTCTCCATCGCCTTTCTTTGTTATCCCTTCTAATTTATTTGGAAAGGGAAAAGGTGCTAAGCTGTTTCTATTCTCCCAGTTCCCTTGGAAAACCACAAAGGTGAGTTCAGTGGTTAAAGGTTGCAGTTCTTTGCACAGCTGCCAGAAAGTAATCCTCGCCGAAACACAGTGGGATTTCTTCCTGAGTGAACATGCACGGGTTTGCGTTGCACAGGAAATGTTTATTAAGTTGGATAGTGCTGGTGTTTAATGTGAAGTGTATCACTGGGATGTGGGTCTGAAATTCCCAATGCAGAATCAAGTGAGTCATAGTGATTGGGAATTAATAGTGACAATTTAAAAATATCCGTAGTCGTCATTTCATTTGTCCTCCTAAACCTGTCAAGACTATTACTGCTATTGTTGTAATTTATTCAATTTATTTCTCAAGAACACTTTATGCAAAGATACTTGGGCAAACAAAAGTTTTCTTTTACCTGTCTGCTTTCCCTGCAAAGTATTGCAGTTACGAAGTGGCAACTATTAGTGTGGCTAATCTTTATTAGACAAACAAACAAGCAAACACCACCAGTGATTTCTAGCCCTACTTTTAAGGTGGTTGGGGGAGAATTTGCTTGCATTGGCATTATAAGATGAACGTGGGTTTTAATGTTCCAATTCATTTCCTCTGTGTCTAGGCCTGCAAGTGGTGATGGCCATTGTCACGCAATCACGTATTATCGACTGCTCATTTAGGCCAGTGTCTTTGAAAAAGGAAATCCATAGGAACCAATTTCCAACTTTCAAGGAGGGAAGCTTGTTCCTAGATGGGGATTAATGGGCCAGCTCATCTTATTGATGTCCTGACTTCTGACAGGTTACAATCAGGGGTGGAGCCGGATCTCTTGGGGCCCCTGGCATGACATTGCTGATGAGTGCTGCAACCTCTCCCCATTTCCCATCTATCTAGGCAGAAATAGAGCAGAAATTTCCAAACTGTGTGTCATGACAGGTTTAGTGTGTCAGCTGCAGTGTGTACGTGTGTCATACAAGCTCTTCCTGTGCTCTTCCTGGGGCTTAAAAGGGGTTACTTTAACCTCCAGTTTGCTAGTAAAGCTGCATTACTGTGTCACAAGGTGATGCATGTCTAAAACGTGTGTCACCAACATGAAAAGTTTGGAAAGCTCTGCTACAGAGCTATGAAATCAATAAATTTCATAGATCTATTGGCCAGGGCATTACATTTGAGGTAATGTAAAATGGTGAATGCACACTATAAATGGGAACTAAGCTTGGCTCTTGATCAAAAGTGACACTGCTGGACTGCAGCACAAGAGTTTATATGATTTCTGCAAGTGAAGTTTTTAGTATTGTGATGGAAAGCTTGGAGGACCCACCTGTCAGGAAACCAAATCAGAACTTTATTGTGTCTCTCAACAAAAACAGGAAATTAAAATACTGACTATACCCAGATCTGATGTATAGTGTTGTATAGTGATTAACCCTGTTTTTTCAGTGTAACTCACCTAACTCAGTTCCGGCACCTCTCACGTGGGCACCATTGCCATTATAAGAGAACAAGGGAGGTGTTCATGGTGAGTTCTGGCACCTCATTTTCTAGAAAAGTAGCACTGCCTACTATGTTGCTAGCCACACAAATTGGAATAAGGTAAAATATTGTGGGTTATATGCAATGTTAGTGCTACTCAGTATTTGTTGTTGTTTAGTCGTTTAGTCGTGTCCGACTCTTCGTGACCCCATGGACCAGAGCACGCCAGGCACTCCTGTCTTCCACTGCCTCCCGCAGTTTGGTCAGACTCATGTTTGTAGCTTCGAGAACACTGTCCAACCATCTCGTCCTCTGTCGTCCCCTTCTCCTTGTGCCCTCCATCTTTCCCAACATCAGGGTCTTTTCCAGGGAGTCTTCTCTTCTCATGAGGTGGTCAAAGTATTGGAGCCTCAGCTTCACGATCTGTCCTTCCAGTGAGCACTCAGGGCTAATTTCCTTAAGAATGGATGTGTTTGATCTTCTTGCAATCCATGGGACTCCCAAGAGTCTCTTCCAGCACCATAATTCAAAGTTCATCTTGATGTTCCTTAGCACAGTATAGGCCCATTGAAATTAAGGAAGCTATTGAATCCAGCATATAAATGTCTTCCAGACTTCATCACCTTTCCCCCCAAAGCATTGATGAGTCAGGTTTTTAGAGATCTTTAATTTAATATATATGGGTCTTCTTAAAAGATAATCAGTTCTGCAGTTACCTTTTAAAGAGCAAAGAGAAACCAATATAGATTAGAATAAAAGAACAGAGAAGGAAAAATCCCATTGGCCCAGGGACTGGGAGGGGAAAAACCCCCAGTTCCTTTTCCCAGAGTTTGCAGTGTGTCATACTGGGCTCATAACGAGGTCCAGAAATAGGCGTCAAAGGGAGCAGCCCATCAATAGCTCAGTGGCAGAGCATTTGCTTTGCATGCAGAAGGTTCCTGGTTCAATTCCCGGTACCTCCAGGTAGGGCTTTGAAAGTCTCCCTGCCTGAAACCCTGTAGAGCTTGATTGGTGCGACTTCAGTTTCAGATAGCTTCCTATGTTCATCAGTTTTTAAAAAATCCCCCAAAACAACAAAAACCTCACCTTTTCTGTGTTTAGTGAAAAAGTCAAGGGCAGACAAAATAATCGCCAGTCTCGTAGAGAGAGAGAGAGAGAGAGAGAGAGAGAGAAAATACAGAATTATATCGAAAGACATACAGCTTTCATGAGACGGAAAGCACATCTGAGACTGAAGATTGTTTTTTCAGTCCTTGGGAAGTAAATAGCACATGGTGCTAAGGAACATCAAGGTGAACTTTGGAATTGTTTATGGGCTGATATGTGTTGTGTGAACTCTATTCTTGAAATGGCATTTCTTTATGTCCATGGCTGCAGTTCTCATTTCATGAAATGGATGCAATGTCTGAAAGGAGAGAGAAAGAGAAAGAAATCTTGCGGGAGCATGCACACTGGAAGACTAATCCTTCAGAGGGAGTTGGCAAGTTAAGCCACTGTGTTTCTCTGCAGTTGCCTGCAGTAAACAACTGTTTAAAAGACATGGGGGCTGGGGGTGGAAATGGATGGAGGGACAGATTGACATACACTGTGCATATCTCCCTGCATTTGCTTTTGATGTGGAGAGGTTCAGAAATGCCTTTTTATTTAAAGAAGAAAGCCATTAAAACATGGGCAGGCAGACTAAGGCCCGGGGGCTGGATCCGGCCCAATCCCCTTCTCAATCCAGCCTGCAGACGGTCTGGGAGTCAGCATGTTTTTACATGAGTATAATGTGTCCTTTTATTTAAAATGCATCTCTGGGTTATTTGTGGGGCATGGGAATTATTTCATTCCTCCCCTCACCCCCCAAAAATATAGTGTGACCCCCCCACAAGGTCTGAGGGACAGTGGACTGGCCCCCTGCTGAAAAAGTTTGCTGACCCCTGCATTAAAAGATCAGTGCAGTATTCTCTTGGGTGACCTTCGCAATGTATTTGTCTCTGTTTCTAGGCCAATTTAATCCTATTTTATAGGACGGCCATGCTAACACTCTGGAAGTAGCAGGCAATGCAGTGTCAGACTACAGCTGCAGTCTTAATCATTTCAACAGTGCAAACCTAACCGTGTCTACTTAGAAGTAAGTCCTTAAATGGGGCTTGGTCCCATTTATGTGGGTTTAGGATTTCAGGCTATGTTGGAAGGAAGCCCCATGGAATGCATGGGGACTTTGTATCTGAATACATTTGCATAAGATTGTGCTGTGCAGGACATTTCTAGGTACAGTGTGGTACCTTGGTTTTCAAAGGTTTCCGTTGATGAATGTTTCGGTTTTCGAACTCTGTAAACCCGGAAGTAAATGCTTCAGTTTTCGAACACGCCTCGGAAGTGGAACATGCCACGTGGCTTCTGCTGAGTACAAGATCCTGAATGCAATAGCTGTCGGCTAATGAGTTTTCGGTTTTCAAACATTTCAGAACTTGGAACAGTCTTCCTGAATGGATTACGTTCGAAAACGGAGGTACCACTGTAATGCCTATCAGACAATGTTCTGTAGTGGTGGTGGAGCACCTGTAGCACTTGTTAAAGGTAAAGGTAAAGGTAAAGGTAAAGGTAAAGGTAAAGGTAAAGGTAAAGGTAAAGGTAAAGGGACCCCTGACCATTAGGTCCAGTCGTGACTGACTCTGGGGTTGTGGCACTCATCTCACTTTATTGGCCGAGGGAGCCGGTGTGCAGCTTCCGGGTCATGTGGCCAGCGTGACTAAGCCGCTTCTGGCGAACCAGAGCAGCGCACGGAAACGGTGTATACCTTCCCGCCAGAGCGGAACCTATTTATCTACTTGCACTTTGATGTGCTTTCGAACTGCTAGGTTGTCAGGAGCAGGGACCGAGTAACGGGAGCTCACCCCGTCACAGGGATTCAAACCACCGACCTTCTGATCTGCAAGTCCTAGTCTCTGTGGTTTAACCCACAGAGCCACCCGCGTCCCTTCGTAGCACTTGTTACTACTTCCTTACAATTTTGTGTTTTAAAAAATAAATATATTCCCTTCAGGCGTTGCTGACAAATATGTAAAGAGATAGACATGGCTGTTTGGAAAGGAATTCAGTTTTTACTTATGCTTAAATAAATTCAAACTTACTACTTCAGTTGGGAACAGCCTATGGGAGTACGTCAGTTCTCCTGTGTGCATACTTCACACGCCAAGGTTTATTTTCCTGGCCTGGTTGAATTGTGTCCTTAAACATGGATAATGCCTCTTTCTTGCCAGGACAAGAGTGTATGGTAGAAACTAGCCTACCATACACATGTAACATTTAGCTTTCTTGCTTCATCCAGTTTAGCCTCTGGCACTGACTGCCACTGGCATTTTGCCCTTGGAAGGTTTCCTAGAAAGAAAAGCAGCCCTCTGGCTGAAAAAGGTCCCCCACCCATGCTTCTAAGAAAAGCAAATTGTCTTTCAAGTTTAAGGTGAACTTAATAAAAAATAAAATACATAGTTTGGTTCATTCTTGTTCTTGATAGGGATAGAGAAAGCCATGAGGCAATCTACCGCTAATGAATCCTTCTGGGAGATGATGAAATTTGAGTGAGCTGATTGTCAACTGAAAATGCTGAGGGATTTGTAGGGAATGGGCATTGAGGGTTATAGTTTTAGCATAAACTAGTGGCTTCTGGTACCCACTGGGGCCTGTGGGGCTAAGCATGGTGCAGAGGGCAGTTATGGGGCTAGTGGGTAGGCAGAGCCAGAGATCACATTAGGCATGCGACACACTTGACAATCCTGCAGCTCGGATGGTGGGGTGGGGAATCAAGCAACTGAAATGGTGGCAGTGGGTCTTTCCCTTCTATGAGATCAGATCAGAAATAGGAAAGGGGGGAAAAAAGGGTTTGAAGTTTGTTTATGGAAGGGAACTTTATCAAATTTGGGGGAGTAAGTGCTTTTGCATCTAGGGCTGTATCATGAGAATGGTTTGATGCACAAATTTACAATAGCACACAAGGTAGTTATTTGCTGGAGAAGCTGCAAAGCAAAAAAAAAAAAAAAAGCATAGGAAGCTGCTATGTTGGTCTGGCTAGTTTAGGATTATCTAAGTTGATAAGGGACGCGGGTGGTGCTGTGGGTTAAACCACTGTGCCGCTTGGACTTGCCGATCGGAAGGTCGGCGGTTCGAATCCCCGTAACGGGATGAGCTCCCGTTTCTTGTTCCCTGTTCCTGCCAACCTAGCAGCTCGAAAACACGTCAAAGTGCAAGTAGATAAATAGGTGGGAAGGTAAATGGCATTTCCATTCTCTGCTCTGGTTCACCAGAAGCGGCTTAGTCATGCTGGCCACATGACTGGAAAAATTGTCTGTGGAAGCAGACAAACGCCAGCTCCCTCGGCCTGTAAAGCAAGATGAGCACCGCAACCCCACAGTTGTTGGGGACTGGACTTAATAGTCAGGGGTCCCTTTACCTTTATCTTTAAGTTGATATAGCTGGATGTTGAGGGAAAAGAGCTTTTGGGATGGGGGGTAGATATAGGGAGAAAAGTATATGATTTAAAACAGTGAGGAAGAAAGGCTGATTTAAATTGAAATAGTTTCCTATTTCTATTTCATATATTTCGTAAACAGTGTTGGAAATCTGACCACTCAAGCCATGTTAATTTGCAATGAAATAGAATATTATTTCATTCCCACGTTGTTGTTGTTTGTATGACTGAACACAGGTTGCATAATTTCTTTTTTTAAAAAAAGCTATAGAGTGAATGTCTTAAAAATATTCTCCTACAGATGTTTCTCATGACCAGGTATCAGATCATTTGTGAAGTTAAATATGGGAATACAGGACCTTGGTTGTTGTTTTCCTGTTCCTCCTCCTAGTTTTTCTCCTTTCTGCTTCACTTTGCCTTGGGCCCAGCCACACCTTTCCAAAAACAAAGTTGTGAACAAAACTGTAAGGGCAATGAAATTAAATGCATGGGATGAGGGGGGGACTTGTTTGACAGTATTATATGTGAAAGGAATCTTGGGAATGTACAATGTGATGCAAAAAAGGCTAATGCAATTTTTAGCTGCATTAATATGAACCATAGTTTCTTAGGTCACAACAAGTAATAGATTATCATCATCATCATCATCACCACGGGCCTTTCCCCCTCCTCTGTTGGATTTTTAAAATTGCAGTACGTTTTTGATAATATAAGTCACCTCAAGACATCAAGCAATTGAAATGAGTAATAGCAGCGATGATGATGAAATTCTGAAAATTATGATGAAATCCATAGCAATAACAGCTCCACTTTATCCTACAGTAGCTTAACCTCTCATTAAATATTGGGTCCAGTTCTGGGTGCTGCAGTTTGAGAAGGAAGTAGGCTGCTTGCACACCATATACAGTGGTACCTCGGGTTCCAGACGCTTCAGGTTACAGACTTCGCTAACCCAGAAATAGTACCTTGGGTTAAGAACTTGGCTTCAGGATGAAAACAGAAATCGTGCAGTGGCAGCGGGAGGCCCCATTAGCTAAAGTGGTACCTCAGGTGTTAAGAACAGTTTCAGGTTTAGAACGGACCTCCAGAACGAATTAAGTTCTTAACCCGAGGTACCACTGTATTTAAAGCATGTGACTTCCCCCCAAAATTCCGGGGAACTGAGTTTCCCTCTCGCAGAACTATGATTTCCAGCATGCTTAGCAAACTACATTTCTCATGATTCCTTGGGGGAAGTCACATGCTTTAAATGTTTGGTGGCCTTATAGAAATTGGAATGGGTTCAGAAGAGGGAAAACAAGGATGGTATGGAAAACAAGTCCTATTAGGAAAGGTTGAAATAATTGGATACACTCAGAAAGTGCGTCATTCCAGTTCCGTGACATTTCCTTACCTGGTAATTTTTGTGTATTTTATGTGATCTTTCACATGACATAAAATCCACTTATGGAAAGCTAGCGGAATCTAGCTTAGCAATCATTTTCCTGCTAATTGATTCCAGGAAAAATCCATTTGTAACCCCATTAGCTTGGGAAATTGCAGGAGTTTTAGGCTCCTGCAATTTCCCCATGGTTTTCAAAGGTCTTAACATGACAAAATTTGGAGCACTATTTGAACATGTGGTTCTTTCCTGTTCTTTTTCTGGGTGAATCATAGGGGTACAGAAGTGTACATGCGCACAGAGGGTAGTGACATGTCCAGCAATGCCTGCTTGTTGTGTCACTTCATGCCTTCTGGTGTGAACGAAATGTGAAAGGTGGTGGTGGTATGTTGATCAGAAAGCCATAACCCAAAAAGAAAGAAAGAAAGAGCCATAATCCAGCAGCTAATGCAGCATAAAATGGATATTTGAAACTGGGATATTGTAACCAGGAAAAATAATACAATAATCCCCACATCTGCTTGCACCTTTATTCTCCAGAAAACAGAAATAGAGCTAATGTGTTAATCTTACAGGAGGGTAGAATTTGGGAGGAGAAGCTTGACTATGGAACCAGTTGTCTAGAGGGGTGAGCTCTGTGAGGTCAACTCCAGGTTGACTCTGGAGAATTGGAAAATCAATTGAGGATGCCTTTCCTCTGAGTTTCCTTCTTCAAGCAGAGAGATTTGGACTGTAAAATGACCTACAGAGTGGCCTTTTATTGGTGGCTCCCTGCTTGTGGGTTACCTCTCCCTGAGGACTGGTGACATCATCCTTAAATAACTTTAGGTGCCAGGCAAAAACTTCTTTTTCACCAGGCCTTTGATTCTTAACTATCTGTGATGCCCTTAGTTGGGTGGAATGTTTTAACCCTGCCCTAAAAAGCTAAAGGTAAAGAGACCCCTGACCATTAGGTCCAGTTGTGGCCCACTCTGGGGTTGCAACACTCATCTCACTTTATTGGCCGAGGCGGCGTACAGCTTCCGGATTATGTGGCCAGCATGACTAAGCCGCTTCTGGTGAACCAGAGCAGCGCATGGAAACGCCGTTTACCTTCCCGCCGGAGAGGTACCTATTTACAGTGGTGCCTCACAAGACAAAATTAATCCGTTCCGCGAGTCTCTTCGTCTTGCGGTTTTTTCGTCTTGCAAAGCACGGCTATTAGCGGCTTAGCGTCTATTAGCGGCTTAGCGGCTATTAACGGCTTAGCGGCTATTAACGGCTTAGCGGCTTTAAGAAAAAGGAAACAAACTCGCAAGAACTCACAAGCCCATAGGGAAATTCGTCTTGCGAAGCACCTCAAAAAACGGAAACTCTTTCGTCTAGCGAGTTTTTCGTCTTGCGAGGCATTTGTCTTGCGGGGCACCACTGTATCTACTTGCACTTTGACCTTCTGATCGGCAAGTCCTAGGCTCTGTGGTTTAACCCACAGTGCCATCCGCATTTTGGAGTTTAACTCTAAAACTAGGATTTTAATGTACATGTTTGTTTAATATATATTGTAAGTCATTTTGAGTAACTTTGGTAGTGAAAGCGACCAATACACTTAAGTAATAGTAATAGCATTTTTCAGTTTTCCCCCTTGAGTTTTAATTCAGTGGTGCCCTGCAAGACGTATGCCTCGCAAGACGAAAAACTCGCTAGACGAAAGAGTTTTCCGTTTTTTTGAGGTGCTTCGCAAGACGAATTTCCCTATGGGCTTGCTTCGCAAGACAAAACGAGTTCTTGCAAGGGGGCCACTAGGTGGCGCATCGGAAGATGGCTGACAATAACATCTCTCCGACCCACACGAGGTAATTTGGAGGCTATGATGGGGGTAATTAGCCTCCTTAACCCCCCCCCCAGGATTATGGGGGGGACGGCCCTTGCCTGCTGTGCCCTATACCACCCCCGAATTTGTGGGGGTGGGGGCACTAGGCACAAAGCCCTCCTGTGGGATTTTCGGCACTCCTCGACGCCGTCCCCGATTCGCGCCGCTGGTTGCAATGATCTTTAAAAGAAATAATTTGGACATGATTAATTGCACATACATCAAGGAAAAAGGGGAGTAAATACTGCTGACAGAAGAGATCTCTGATAACAAGACAACAATAAAATACGAGAAGAACGTCAAGATACGGTAATGACTGAGGAGGGAGGGGGGGAAAAACCTGCCTCTACCTTTTTATGTGAGTTAACAAGAATCCCCCTCCCCTAATGAGTCAGAAATTAAGGACTTAAGCTGTGGATTTAAGGCTGTGTGGAGATAAACTTTCGATCCAAAGCAATGTTTCAAGATGAAGCTGGAAAGCTAAGAGTTTTGGAGTGACGCAGTCAGGAAAAAATGCCGTTCGCCATTTTGTGAGGCATTGTGGGAGCTCTTGGGTCTGGGAGGAGAAAGAGAGAAATAGAGTTGTTTACATATCGTGAATCAACTCCTCGGTGGGACTTAAGAGCGACAAATGCCAAAATTATGGGGGGGACGGATGGATAAAGTGATGTTATCTACGAAGGAGATATATGGAAACCATCTGGACTTAGTGGAGGAACGGGAAATCCACACAGGATTATTACACTTGCTATCGGCTTAAGGAGACTAACAGAAGAGATCGTAAAGGAAAAAGAGAAATTATACGAACAAGATATGATGTGGCAACACCAAGATAAGACTGGATAGAATTATGAACTCTGTTTGGACTGATTGGGACTGATTTGGACATTAACGCAGTAATAAGAAGATGATCTGAATTCCCCTTTGGATCTTGAAGTATGGGTTCCCCCAACAAAATTTAAAAATTTGGCTTTGTAATTCGGAATTTATATGATGTGATTTAATTTGATGTGATTGGCCAGTTAATAAAAAAAAAATTATTAAAAAAAAAACAAAAAACAAAACGAGTTCTTGCAAGTTCTTGCAAGTTTGTTTCCTTTTTCTTAAAGCCGCTAAGCCGTTAATAGCCGCTAAGCCGCTAATAGCCGCTAAGCCGCTAATAGCCGTGCTTCGCAAGACGAAAAAACCGCAAGATGAAGAGACTCGCGGAATGGATTAATTTCGTCTTGCGAGGCGCCACTGTAAAGACAGGTAGGTATTGAGAAAAGAAATGAAAGAAAAATTCAGGTTAGTTTCTAAAAAAATAAAAAAGATTAGTTGTCACAATTGTCAATGAAGAAATATAGGATGCAGCTCTGTAACTTTATAAATAATATAATATTCTATCTCAGTACTTTGCGTCAACTCTTTTTTTCTCCTCTTCCTTCAAATTTTTAACTAACAACTTAGTTTTGTTTAAATTAAATCCTGCCACTTCCCCAAATTCTTGAATCTTTTCTATAACTAGGGAGAGAGTTTTTTGGATCCTCCACCGTAATTACTAAATCATCAGCATAAGCTTTCAATTTAAATTTATTTTTTCCAGTTTTTATCCCTGTGATCTCATTATCTGCTGTTATATTTCTTGCAAGTCCTTCCAGGACCAGAATAAACAACAGCGGTGATAACTGACATCCTTGTCTAGTTCCTTTTTGTATCTTACATTCATTCGTTATCACCTGATTTACAATTAGCTTAGCACTTTGTTCTGAATATATTGCTTGTATTCCTTTTAAAAATTTAAATCCACAATTAATTTATTCAAGCAATTTTTTCATAAAATCCAAAGAAACATTGTCGAAGGCTTTTTCAGCATCTATAAACATCATTGCTGCTTTTTTTTTTCATTTTTTACTTCCAGGTATTCTATTACATTCAGAATTTTCTCTTTCATTTGTCTACCTGGAAGGATTCTGTCTGATCTTGATGTATATACTCAGTTAATATTTTTTTCATTCTGGTAGCTAAAATGTTTGCAAATAATTTATAATCATTATTTAATAGAGAAATAGGCCTATAATGTTTTATTCGCAACATATCTGAATCTTGTTTTTGGGATTACTGGAATATAAGCTTCTTTCCATGTTTCTGGGATTTCACCTGTTTTTAAAATCTCATTCATCACATCTTTCAATGGGTTTACCAATTGTTCACTTAATTTTTTATAATATTTTGCCGTTAGTTCATCTGGTCCTGGAGACTTGCCACTTTTTGTCCTATTTATGGAGTTTTTTGTTCACTTTTTTTCAGCTGCCACGCTAGCAGTTTTCCTGATTTATTGCATTTTCAAAAGATTTCTGTTTCATTCTTTTTATCTTCCTGCTAATTTCTTCATTAACTATCATAAAGTATTGGGTTTGTAATATTCTAATTGCCTGCTTGACTGACTCTTTATTAGCTTTTTTTGACAATTGTTTCTCCTTTTCCATAATTTCACTTAAGATTTCTTTTTTCTTTTTTTCTTTCAATTTCCTTTTGAATGAATTTTGTTGTACAGTGGTACCTCGGGTTAAGTACTTACTTCGTTCTGGAGGTCCGTTTTTAACCTGAAACTGTTCTTAACCTGAGACACCACTTTAGCTAATGGGGCCTCCTTCTGCTGCCGCGTCGCCGGAGCACTATTTCTGTTCTCATCCTGAAGCAAAGTTCTTAACCCGAGGTACTATTTCTGGGTTAGCGGAGTCTGTAACCTGAAGCATATGTAACCTGAGGTACCACTGTATATAAGTGTTTTTACTTTCTACTCTGCCAAAGTATCAATCTGTCAAATTCTGTCCAGCTGGCAATTTGTATCCTACCTTTATCCAAAGGACAACTTGACACAGTTGTAGCTAATATGTATCCAAGAGAAAGAGAGTCTCTCAAAAGTCCAAAGTCAAACTGTTACAAAGTCTCCAAAGCTGCAAATACTATGCACCCGTTCACAAAAAATCCCCTTGCAGAGCCTGTCCGGAGAAATCGGAAGCTGACTTCCTTTTTGGCTTCCGTTTCACCAAATCAATCAATTTAAACCTGGTTTCTTCTCTTATTCTTATTTGGTTTTTACCTCTTAATTGGGAGATCCACTGCTTATGGTGGCGGTGTGTGGCTCCGGCTGTAGAGTTCGCTGGAGCCGTGAGTGGACTCAAGCCTCTTCCTTTCCCCCGCGCAAAAACGGCAGCTGGGGGATCAGGGCCGGCGGGTTTGTACACTCTGCTGGACCCCTAGAGCAGTGTTTCCCAACCTTGTGCCTCCAGCTGTTTTTGAACTACAACTCCCATCATCCCTGACTAGCAAGACCAGTGGCAAGGGATGATGGGAATTGTAGTCTAAAAACAGCTGGAGGCACAAGGTTGGGAAACACTGCCCTAGAGTCCCCACTCTTTTGTGGGGAGTTTTTTTTGGGGGGGCACCTGGCCCTGGCATGCACCCCCAAGGCTCTATCAGCCTGAACTGTGTCATCTTTTAGACAGACGACACGGAGCGCGCTGCCATTGCCTCCGCAGCGAACTGGAAGGTCAATTTACCAAGTCTTGGAATTCCAGTCCATAGCACCTGTAGCACCCATATTGCTGAACTATATGCCACTTATCTTAAAGGAAGAATACAAGGAATATATATCCTTTTCAGTGGCTCAAAACTGGAAAGTTACATTACTCTTATTGGAAATAATGGCTTAATAAAGTTTGAGACTTGGTCATAATGGCAAAAATAGCTGAGAATTGCAGCTGACTATAGAAATTAATTCTGGGAAAACTGGTTGCTCCATATACAATATTGTCAAGAGAACAATTACTTCCAGCAAAAGCAAATTCAAGTAGGGTTCTGTTTGTTTTGAATTTTGAAATTTTATATTAAGCCATATTTTTTGCAGAATATTATGATCTGAAGTAATTTTATCTGGGCCGAGTTTTGTGGTGGTGGTTAATCATTGTCAAATGATTAAATTAAAAAAGTTCAGAAATTAATGGATCCAAGTCAGTCATGTGCATTATTTTCAGTGGGTCTACTCTGAGTAAGACTAGCATTGGCTGCAACCCACAGTTAGCCACCTGCAGGTTAAACCCACTTAAATTACTGGGCATGGCTTACTTAGGTATGATAATTTCACCCTATGGTGAAATTACCCTATGGTAACAACCGGTTGAAGTAAGGTCTAAAAGCTAACTGGGCAGACTTCAGAATGAAAGTGAAATGCAGGTAGAGTACAAGTATTCATACTCTTGTTTTTAATTGTTTTCCTAAGTCACTTGGAGTTTGTTTATGGACCCAATTCAAGGTGCACATGTTAGTGTTTAAAGCCTTAAACGATTTAGGCCCCAAATATCTGAAAGACCGTCTCCTACACTATAATGCTAAGATTGGCAGAGGGGGCCCTCTTGGTAGCTCCACCACCCTGAGAGATGGTGGCGGGGTGTGTGTACCCCAGGATAGGGCCTTATCTGTGGTAGCCCCTAAATTGTGGAGCTCCCTTCCCACATAGGTTCATCTGGCACCTTCATTATACAGCTTCCAGTGAATTCTGAAGGGGCACCTCCTTAACATTGGTTTTTTGCACTTGAGTATGTTTTTAGGGACGTGGGTGGCACTGTGGGTTAAACCACAGAGCCTAGGACTTGCCAGTCAGAAGGTCGGCGGTTTGAATCCCCGTGACGGGGTGAGCTCCCCTTGCTCGGTCCCTGCTCCTGCCAACCTAGCAGTTCAAAAGCACGTCAAAGTGCAAGTAGATAAATAGGTACCGCTCTGGCAGGAAGGTAAACAGTGTTTCCGTGCGCTGCTCTGGTTTGCCAGAAGCGGCTTTGTCATGCTGGCCACATGACCTGGAAGCTGTACACCGGCTCCCTCAGCCAGTAAAGCGAGATGAGCACCACAACCCCAGAGTCAGTCACGACTGGACCTAATGGTCAGGGGTCCCTTTACCTTTACCTATGTTTTTAGGACCCACCTTATCCTTGTGATGGGAAGTTGTTTTAAACTGGTTTTAGTTTTGTAACCCACACTAGGAAATTCACACTGGCTTATTTATTCGGAATGTTTGCAAGTCATGCCAGTAAAGGTTTGATGAGGACAATGACTAGGACATTAAAGTGAAGGGTGGGTTAATAATAATAATAATAATAATAATAATGTAACAAGATGATGATTGTGTCCATCAATTTCTGTTAGATTGCGCTGAGTAAGGCACATGTGAAAAATGGTGATGTTCCCTGATTCACTCAAGGTGAATCTCCTGAATAGCCAGTCTTGCCAAGATTATCACCCTGAGCAAGACAGGATAATAGGGTGCTTAAAACACCTAAGGAGAAAGGGAAAGTGGCAAATAGGCTAGGCGATGCCTTGTCTTCAGTCATTACTTGTCTAATAAGGACCATTGGAGGCTTGTGGCCTTTTCTGCAGTCCCTTAACTCCTTTAGCTGCTCATTATCCAGTTGATGACAATCTTAAATTCTTACGTTATAGCTCTGAGGACTGTAATTATGAGTGGTGATGAGTCCTCTTTATGCCAAGAGGGCTTTAAAAAAAATGTCTTGAAAACAGGAGCTGTAGTCATCTCCCTGGCAATTTTATCTCCCTCTTACACTCCCCACCCTTTTGCTTTATGTTCCAGGAGAAAAGGTCAGTCTATCTTGCTAGCATTCCCTAGCTCAGAGTGTTCCAACACAGAACCTTCCTCTTAAAGTACCTCTGGTTCTCTAACCTTGTTCAGTGCCATGGCTGAATATTAAGGGGGAAATGTTGCAAGGGAAAGAGCTGAAACTTTTGAAAGCTTTGATTCTCTTTTGTTCCAGGGACACATTATCTGTATGCTCCTTGATGATTTTCACATGTTCCTTGATGACTTTACGTTGAAAACTGTCCTGAAATCTATAGATGAAGGGTGCTACAAAATTTTAATAATAATGATTTTCATCAGAAATATGTAAAAACAGGGAGATGTCTGCAACAGAAAGACATTTATGTGAGGGAGGCGTGTTTTTTGTTTGCTTGCTGAAGGGAGCTAAACAAGGATGCTAATAAATGCACATGCAACACATAATTATTCTGAATAAATCCAGTCTTTGGCTAGCAGCCTGCAGGAAAGTGACCCCAAATTCACACTTAACAACTTTATTAAGGGATTATGATTCCTGCAGTGATTCCTACGTCATGGAGAGTGGGCTTAGTTCACTGCTGGAGCTCATGCTAAAGGCCTCGGGCTCAGTGCCTACCACTTTCGGGTACTCCTGGGAAAAACTTCTGTCTGCAGCCCTGGAGCACCACTGCAAGGCAGCATGGGAGGTCCTGAGCATGAGGGACCTCATGGCCTGACTCAGTCTAAGGCAACCTCCTCAGTTTCCATTTAGATACAGCGCTTTATTTGCCACCAAGACGACTGAACTTCTATTTTTAGGTCAAGGACAACAGTTCTGTGGTAGAACATGTCTATTGGCATGCAGGAGGACCTAGGCAGTGTTTCTCAAACTTGGGTCCCCAGCTGTTGGACTACAACTCCCATCATCCCTGACCACTGATCCTGCTAGCTAGGGATGATGGGAGTTATTGTCCCAAAATAGGTTTGAGAAACACTGACCTAGGGTCACTCCTTGGCATCTCCTAGGTAGGGCTGGGAAAGACTCCTGTCTAGAACCCCAGAGAAGCACTCCTGATCACTGTAGACTTGTGCTTCTCAAGATCCACCCCCCATGGTCCGCTTGAAAATTGCTAATGGTATTGCTGGACCATATAGTGATTTTTCTGCCTGTTGGAGCAATTGTAATACACTGTGCTAGATGCTGTATGAATTTTAATTTGTATTGCTTTATTTCATTACAATTTGCCTTCCATAGAATTCAAATTGTAATACACTCCAGAACGAATTAAGTTCTTAACCCGAGGTACCACTGTACAAAACAAGAAATGCAAGAATCAATAGAAATATAATTAAAACAGATATTAATATTTTAATGCAAACATACAGTGGATCCCAGGTGGTCTACAGACCATGGTTTGGGAACCTCTGGACTGAACAATACTGAAGTAGATAAGCCAATGGTCTGACTAGGTATAAGGTAGCTTCCAAAATGGAAAAGCTGTCTGTTACAGTACACAAGGAAACTCCTTGGTAGCCCCATAATGTGTTATCACAATAAAACACTGCCCATTTTTATCTAGCTGCTAGCCTATGCACGTGTGCTTTAAGCACATAAGAGCCTGTTGGATCAAGCTGGATCTATGAGGTCCAGCATCCTGTTCTCTCAGTGGACATTCAGGTACTTGTGGGAAGCCCGAAAGCAGGACTCAAGAGCAATAGCACTCTCCCCACTTACAATTCTCAGCAACTGTCATTCATTACATCCTCTGACAGTGGAGTGAGGAAATCTTCTCATTGGACTTTACTCAGGCTACCTTCATTGGAAGCAGTGTTAGAAACTGGGAGATGAAACTAGGCGCCATGTGGCTCCTGGGACCCGGGGCTTGGCAGTGAGTTGCAAAAAGGACTCACTGATGAATGCGTTGTTGTGGTGGTGGGGAGCTCCACCCCCATGACTACTGTGTCCTAAAATCTCCATGAAAACAAAAATGTTCTGCATATTGAAAACTCATCTAAGCTGATTAATTTGTTTACTCCTATGATCCTCTCCTACACATGCCTTTTTTTTCTGAAACCCATTTGCCCTTCGGATGTTGATGCTTGCAAAATGCTGCCCTTGGTTGAAAAGATGGAAGCTGCACATTGAAAACGCGCTCTTGCTGTAAGCGATGATTTATATTTCAACAGAATTAAGCCTCGGTAGGGTCAAAGAGGACCCACTGATCTTTCCTTTATAATCCATCTACAGATGAAGAAGGGATGGGTGGAAGGGGTTGACCCTGTTGTGAAAGTGATATGCCTTCTCAAGTTGGAATTTGCACAAAGCAGTGACAGACTAAATAGGAATCCTTAAAACTACACAGTGCCAAATCTAGACATAAAAGAGATAGTTCTTGGAACCAGCCCAGATGCTTGAGGTGAAGGACAAGATGGTGTCCACAGTTCCATGTATAGAAGCCAGCTAGCCTAGGTCCCATCTGCACCATATTTTTAAAGCCATTGTAAACAGTCATGACTTCCCCCAGTATCATGCGTACTGTAGCTTGTTGATAGTGGTGTGAGTTGTTAAAAAAGGTAAAAGTAAAGGGACCCCTGACAATTGAGTCCAGTTGCAGACGACTCTGGGGTTGCAGCGCTCATCTCGCTTTACTGGCCGAGAGAGCCGGCGTTTGTCCGCAGACAGCTTTTCCGGGTCATGTGGCCAGCATGACTAAGCCGCTTCTGGCGAACCAGAGCAGCGCACGGAAACACTGTTTACCTTCCTGCCGGAGCGGTACCTATTTGTCTACTTGCACTTTGACATGCTTTCGAACTGCTAGGTTGGCAGGAGCTGGGACCAAGCAATGGGAGCTAGCCCCGTCGCAGGGATTGACCTTCTGATTGGCAAGCCCAAGAGGCTCAGTGGTTTAGACCACAGCGCCACCCTGGTGTGAGTTGTTAGGAGACTCCTATTCCCCTTATGGAGCTATAGTTCCCTAGGAAGAGGGATTGATTCCTAAACTTGTTTGTTTACTTTTGCAAAAAGTGTAAGTCCAAGGGAACAGCATCTTGCAAAATAAAACCATGCTGTATGTTGGAAATAGCTTCCCCAGACAATATTTTTCTAGTCTACTTTTCACCAGGTGCTATCTGTAAAGTGACATAAGATCATAGCTTTGTTCAGAGATATGCTGTTGAAAAGTGGCAAACACCTGAAAGTGACCTCAAAACTTTAAGCAAGCTGAATTGCATGCTCTTGGGTTTTGTTTTGTTTTTAATACTGTTTCCCTCTCCCTCCCTCTTAAAGAATTACAAATCCATGTTGTCATAGAAACTACAGAGGTTGATTGAAACACCTGAATTTAGAAGCTTTTTTTAGAGGGGGGGGGCATAAAGAAAGACCCACTATCTTAAGTCACAGAGAAAGCTGGCTTGATTTATATAACTGATGCTCTTATTTTTACACAGGAAGAATATTTATTCGCATATTGTTGGGGAGTTGACTTTGACCTCAAATGTCTGAGCTTTTCCGTTTTCATTTGAGGCTCCAAAAATAACCTTGATTTGGTTCAGGGATAACGAGCATGGTGGAATTCATTTGTTTTAGCCTTCCTCACTCAGGGAGGAATGCATATTGTGTAATTAACTTGAATGGGTTTTGTTGCTTGACAAGCTTTGTCTTTGTGTGTAATTATAAGTGTGCATCACAATTTGGTCGTCTACTTTTTTTTAAGATGCATTTTAGGGTCCGTGGGGGTATGAGAACTAAATACTCTATAATGTGTATAAAACTACCCCTCCCAACTCTTTGCAAGGAATACTGTCTCTCCTGTTCCTTCAATTTCTTTCCTCCTTTTTTTCCTCTCTGACTGGTAATGCAATCATTGGGCCTCTGGGGGCATTGTGAGATTGCACTACAGAGCATGCTCCTGAGCACCTACTGTGGCTTTGGTTGGAACGCGTGGAGGGAGTAGATTAGGCCTCTGAAACGCCTTGACAAGAATCCCAAAGGCCTGCACAGACAGACTTGAGGTATGAGCACTTCCAAGTTATATTTTAAAGGGCTGGTTTCTCTCTCTCTGTCTCCCCCACCCTTGTCCTTGGGAGGGTATTTCGGAAGGAAATGCCTCTGTACTGGAATAACTCTAGCAGCAAAGCAGTGCCTTTCTGTTATCAGATCCTTTTATCTACTCGGCTGGAAGGGGGTCCTTGTAGCCTGGAACCTTTTCCATTTGCACTGAATGGCAGAGCTGGCTCTGAATTATGAGGCATGCCTCTGTTTTACTTGAAGGCAAGCTGCTCTTGCAAACGTTTATGGAGTCATGCCTCAAAGCAGGCAAAGCCATGCTCAAAGCAGCTAGTTGGTTGCTGCTGCTGCTGCTGCTGTTCTGTCTGCCCAGCTTTTCTCATTCTTTGCTATAACCTTTTCCTTGTCCATTGCAAATTACATTGTTCTCAACCTTTTGTGTAAGGGGCAGCAAGAATGTATTTTGAGAGCTCCAAAGAGTAAATAGCACAAGATAACTAAAACCAACCAGCCAGACAAACTAGGGCTCTAGGGGATTTTGTGGCTACTTGATTAGACATGTTGCTTTTTAATGCAGGATTTCGAAATAATTGCTTTAACTGGACCTTATCCCTTCAAAATGGCTTCTGTGTATTAATTTTAAAAGTATAAATGGTCTTCTGTTTTACTCAAACAATAATTCCAAATATGCCCAGTATTGGAGATGGAGCAGCAAGCTCTTATGGTGCCAAACATTTTTATTTGAAGTTGGTTTATTATCCTGGATGAGGTTTGCAAGACTACTTTCTTTTGTATGGTAAATAGTTTTCCTCGCATAAAGGTAAATAAAAGGTAAATTGTGTGTACAATGACTTTTAATGGGCCTGTCTTGGCTTTGATTTCCTGATTGTATTGATAGAAGTGTGGTTCACTTGAAGTTAGAATCTGTTATGTTTAGAAAACAATTCTAAATGTACCTGGCTTTGAAGTCGAAGAGGACCTAGTTTAGAGCTGAGCAATGTTGCCACCAAGTCATCTGTGCCTTTTATAGTGTTCACAGTTGATTGTATTTCAGTCACACTTAAAATTGAGGCTATTTTAGGCTGGCAAGCCCAGGTGAAACTAACACTTTAAAAAACCCATGTGCTCCTCTGGATCATCTGGGTTAATGGTTTTCTGCAGGGTTTCTGTGCAACACGGCTGGGAAAGCACAAAATAAGGAGGGAAATTCACTAGAACTGGCCAGGCACTTGTGACTGGCTGTCCATTCACAAATCCAGCCTTTGAAGTGTTTGGTTTCAGCCTTTTGTTTTACTTTCATGAGTCTCCCAGGTGCCTGCCACCATAATCAAGTCAATCACCTTTGGATAACATACTGCGGTTACAATAAGGTGAAATAGAAGTAACTGTGCTTTCATTTTGTTCCTTGTTGAAACAGGCCTCAGCCTCTGGCATCCATCTTGGAAAAACAGCCTGAGTGCTGGAGCTTGTTCTGTTTTAACTTCCTAGACAAAATTATTCACCTCTTCGCCTGCTGTGTTGCATTCTTCACCCTTTAGCTTATGACAGGTATACATGCATGAATTAGAGGAGCCCGGGGGGAGTGGGGAAGAAGAGACAAAATGAATAGAGTATAAATGAACTCAGTATATACTGCTGTACATGCAAAATCCATTAAAAAAAATGCCTCCCTTATATAACAGAAAACTATTGTGTTTATAAATCCATTCCTTCTCTAGGTTTGGGTTTGGAATAGTGTAGTACAGGCTTTGCCAACCCAGTGCCCTCCTGATGTTTCAGACTACAACTCCCTTCAACTCATGCAAGCAGCAATCTTCTGCAAAATAACACAAAACCCTCTTCCTCATAGCACATACGCACAGGAGTGCAATGCTGTCAGATATTTATTCTCTTATTCAGAAGACCTATAAACCTCTTGATCAAAAAAGCTCCCTAAACAGTGTGCAAATAAGATTGGAGATAAACCGCAGCTGAAATCCATAGTCTTGATTGAAAGTGTATAGACATAATACCATCATTATTAAAAACAAAAATATATTAAAACCTCTCATTTGATAACTTGTTAGCCACAAAAGTGGTCTTGACTATTGTTATAGGACCTGACATCTGGAGAGGACCATGGTCAGAATTGAGAACATTTAACGATCTCAACAACAACAACAACAACAACAACAACAACAACAACAATTCTATGCTGATTTTTGGCACAAAAGCCCATACAGCAGTGAATAGCACATTAATGCAAAAATTATTGATTGATTCCATTCTCTCAAAGGAGCCTAGGCTAGCAAAACACATAAATGATACACATTTAAAAGATCTAAAAACAATTTCAATATAGCCCGGGAAATATTTATTCTTAAAAGGCTTGATAGAAGATAAAGGTCTTCAGTAGGTGCTGAAAGGGCAACTGAGATGGCACCTGTCTTAATATTTAATGGGGGGGGAATTCCAAAGAGTGGTGCCGATAACACTAAAGGCCCAATACAAAGGGTAAACCTATCTTTCATGACTCCTGCTCCCACGCTCTCTGGGACCTTATATACCCAAACTAAACCACCCAAACCAGCACCTTGAACTTATAATAATAGTACAACCCCTTCGGCCCTCCATTTGTTGCTGAATTCCCAACATCCTTGGCCATTGAACTATCATGCTTCCTAATACTCTGAACTTTGAAATTGTAACCACATACAGCAGAATGGGGCAGAAGAGTCTTTAAGGGGCAAAACTGAAGGTTACAATACAGACATTTGCATGCAGAGCAGATGCTATACCACTGAGCTACATACAACACTTATTTCAGAGGGAGCAAACTATTAGGGAAAATGAAAAGGAGATAAAAGCAGCAAAATGCAACAGACTTCAGGGAAGATGGAATTCTAGTAAGTCACAAGGCTCAGGATGCTTAGCGAAAATCAAAGTAGAGATGGTGGTGATTGGGTATTTGAAGGAATAAGGGGAATTTGAACATGTACAAAGAGAGAGAGGAGAGGAGATATTTTTGCAATAATGCTGAATGTTGTGTTGGTATTCAGGATCTCTAGCAATGCACATAAAGAAAGATGGCCATGGAGGTTCTTGTTTGCTTATTACATTGACATCCATCTTTACTCCAAGGAATTCAAGGTGTTATGTGTAGTTCTCATCCTCCCCATTTTATCCTCCCCACAACCCTGTAAGGTAGGTTGACTAGCCCTCAAGTAAATTTTCCTCAATTCTAAAATTGAAAATAGACTGAACTGAAAGCTGCTTGTGACCTGGAAGTCCATCTTTTGAGCTTCTTCTCTGCTAATTAGCACAGTGTCACAGTCTGCTTTTATCTCTCTCAAGAGGTGCTCTGGTGTTTCCATTAATAACTGCCATTGCGATACACAGCAGGAGGAGATCTGGATTTGTGGAGAGTTTGTGGCACAATGATTTTTACAGTAGTTGGACAACGGGTTTGCGTTCATCTTTTCCGAATGATTTGGAGTACCAGAGCAGAGCAGCACTGGATGTGCTGGACTGTTGTCTTGCCTTGGTAATGATCTGGACGAGAGCCAACAAACAGAAGCTCAATCCAGATAAGTCTGAGGCACTATTCGTGAGTGGTTCCCTAGGTCAGATTGCCTCATCTTGATGTGATTACACTCCCTCTGAAGGAGCAGGTGAATAGTTGAGGGGTACTCCTGGATCCTTTGCTGCCACTTGAGGCTCAGGTGGCTTCAGTGGCGCAGAGTGCTTTCCATCATCTTTGGCTGGTGACGCAGCTGCGTCCCTATCTAGACAAGGGATAGTCTTAACTACTGTTGTCTGTTCTTTGGTAATCTCTACAATGATACATGGGTCTGTCTTTGAATACAGTTTGGAAACATCAGCTGGTGCAGAATTCATTGGCTAGGTTGCTCACCAGTTTGAGCATATTACACTGATCTCAGCCCAACTGCACTGGCTGCCAGTTAGTGTCTGGTCCCAGTTCAAAGTGTTATAAAGCCTTAAATGGCCCAGGACCACAATACATCAAGGACTGCTTCTTCCCATAGGAACCAACCCGGATCCTGTGATCACCCTCTGAGGCCCTTCTTCGTGTGTACCTTCCATGAGAAGTCTGTAAGGTGGCAAAATGATAACAAGCCTTTTCTGTGGCGGAATTCTCTCCCCAAGGTGGCTTGCCTGGTGCCTTTGTTACATATCTTTAGGCACCAGGAAAAACGTTCCTCTATAACTAAACCTTTGGCTGATTAAGCATTCTATGGCCTTTAAAGCTGGAGGAGGAAGACTATTGTTTTTGTTTGTTTTTGGTTTTTATTTGTTTGTAGTCCTCATCGGGAGACTGACTCTTTCCTGTATTTTTGTCAGATCAGTAGAAAGGAAACGGCATTAATAGGCTGCAGATATGCTACAAATGTACTGTATTTTTCACTCTATTAGACGCACCGGACGATAGGATGCACCTAGTTTTTAGAGGGGAAATGCAAGAAAAAAAGTATTCTTTAAAGGGAGCGCTGAGCAGAGCCTGTATGCATCCCAGACTCTGCTCAGTGCTCCCTTTCACGAGCCGTGTGGAGCGTGTGTGCGGGGCTTGCAGGCTTTTCCCTGGCTCTTGGGGGCTTTTCTGGGAGGTGCAAAAGCCAGGGACAGCCGCACAAAGCCTCCGCAGGGCAGCGGGAGGAAGGCTCCCCGTGCCCTGCGGAGGTTGCGCGCGGCTAAGCCATAAGCCAAGACAGCCAGCGGGATTGCAGTGCAGCTTAGCCACGCAGCCTCTCCCGGGCAAGGGGAGCCTTCATCCCCTGCCTGGGAGAGGCTGTGCGCGGCTAAGGCTCCCCCAAGAGCTGCGCTCCCTTTAAAGAGCGCACGGAGTGTGTGTGCGGCTCTTGGGGGCTTTTCCCCAAGGAGGGAGAAGGACTGCCCAAGAGCTGCACACACACTCCACGGCTCTTTATAGGGAGCGCTAAGCAGATCCTCCCGCCTGCATTCGCTCCATAAGACACACACACTTCCCCCCTTACTTTTCAGGAGGGGAAAAGTGCGTCTTATAGAGCGAAAAATACGGTAAGTGCAGACTCCTAGATGGGTTGAATCACTATGCTTTGGGGGATTTAGCCAAAGCTCTTTTTCTTTACAGATTAGTGCGTGCGAATTCTGCACATGAATAAGATTTGTGTTGTTATTTATTATTTCTATAGCACCATCTGTGCATGGTACTTCATAAAGAATAGTTTCAATAACACACACTTTGTGATCAGTTTCACATTACCAAATATAGAATGCAAACTAGTTTGGAATGGGATGGGTATAATTAGATAACTTCCATGATTTGACGAACTTCACAGTTCTTTGTTTTCTTGAGCATTGACGGAAAGTACCAAAACTTTGCCTCCTTTTAGTTTTTCCTGTTAATTCAGCCTTTCAAAGAGATAAAAATAGAAAAAAGGTTGAGCACAAGGTTTATTGACCTGTAATTTTTTCTCCTCCTTGGTTTTATACCAGCATCCAAAGGGATGTCAGAATCTTTTCCCACTGTAATTATGTGAGCTAGTAAAGTTGTCAGCTTTTTGCACTCAAGTTGAGGCTTCCTTATTTTTATCTCAAGTTGAGAAAATCTCACACTACTTTCCTTTGACAGAAAGACCTGCTGCGTGATTGCATTTTTGCAAAGTCAACCTCTCTGCAAGGCTGCACAAGTGTATACCATATTTTAGTTTGCGTCCGCCACGAGAAATGCATTGCAGAAATGCATGCAACTTTTTAAAGGTTTTTTGCTGATAAGAGTGTTGGGGTTCCTTTGAGTAGCTTGATTCAATGGGCACTTTGCAATAAGGTTATGTCATGCTCAACTTGATCAAAAGTATGAGTCACCTCTGTGTTTCATACATAGCTTAAGGCTGCAATAAGCCCCACCCAAGGTCGTAAGAGTGACCTTATTGGTGCTATTTGGTGACAGTCATCAGAAGCAAAAAAAGCAGCATGATGGCCATCCTTGGTAGAGTATTGTTTCTTGGCATACTGATAGATCTCTGGTGATTTGAAGTAGATTGGCAAAGATGCCAGAATCCTGATACAGTGAAGGCAATAACAAAATGATCTGGAGGTATTCTACTTGTGCAACCTCACTTTGCAGAATATACAGTGGTACCTCGGGTTACAGACGCTTCAGGTTACTTACTCTTCAGGTTAGAGACGCTGCTAACCCAGAAATAGTGCTTTAGGTTAAGAACTTTGCTTCAGGATAAGAACAGAAATCGGGCTCCGGCGGCTTGGCGGCAGCAGGAGACCCCATTAGCTAAAGTGGTGCTTCAGGTTAAGAACAGTTTCAGGTTAAGAACGGACCTCCGGAACGAATTAAGTACTTAACCCGAGGTGCCACTGTAATAGGTTGTTGACTCCCAAAAGGATACAGTCTGCATTTGTCCCTGTACTGTGGAATGTCCTTCTCTCTGTCACACGTGAAGCAGTGACCACCAGTTGCTTCAGATGTCTTGCAAAGATCTTGCCTGTTTTCCCAGGCTTTCCCTGGCTCTTAAAACAGGACCCAGTTTGTGTGTATGAATCCCCTGAACTCTGTTTCATTTGCTTTTATATCTTGTTCATACTGTTGCATTGGTTTTAGGTTGCATTTTTGTTTTAATGGATGTTGCTTTTTCATTGCTTGCAGTGCACACCTGTTTAGATACTGGTTGTTTCTGGAAAACACTAAATGTTTAAGAAATGCTTTTAAATAAAATGAATAAACTAAAATGACACTGACCCCACATTATATTACTGAAGTGAAGAGTGGGGGATAACCAGGAGTGGATTTGTGTGGGGGAGAAGTGCTGGCTCAATTCAAAAACAAAGTCCTGGCTTCAAAAGGATTTAGTTCTAAGTATGCCTTTTGCAGCTTTCTTCACTTGGTGGATCTTGAGTTTCCCGTTAAAAAACTCAAAGTAGACCCCACAAGCCTGACACCTGCCTGCTCCGACTTTAAAGCATCTTCTTTGGGCGAATAGCACGTAGGCTCAGAACTATTCTGCAGGCCTTTGAAGGAGTTCAGCATTCTAGTTTCTTCAAATCAAATAGTTCAGCCACAAAACAAGAAGAGTGTAAAAACAATTTAAAACAGTTCCACATTAAAAAAAAACTAGTTCCAGAGCCAGAACCAGATGGGGAAAAAAGAACTCTGCTCATTAGGTTGGTTGGAAGAGGAAGGTTTTTTCTAACAGATGCTGAAAAGATAATAGAGATAACACCTATAAGAGCAGGTGCTGGCCACACTAAAGGTCTAGTTCCTACATCACCTGGAATTGACCTCCTTATACGATGGTACCTGCAGGAAGTCCTCTCCTGCAGAGCACAGGGATTGGCTGGGTCTGTAAAGGGTGAGACAGTCTTTCTGGGTCTAAGCTTATAGGGCTTTATAAACAAATACCTGCACCTTGGTATTATCTGGGTCAGTATGGTGTGTGGAACTTCAGTGAACATGCTACAGCTGTGTTCCAACTCTGTATGCTTCTTCACTTCCATATTTGTCTGTTCTGTGTTGCCAACTGTAGGAACTAAGTTATTTTGATTATTAGTATACCTTTTGGTTAAAGCCTTTGCTTATTTAAATGAATATCTGCACTTGTGGGGTGTGTGAGAGCAGCCTTTGCCTGCTAATCTAATCTTCTGAAGACAACAGAATAAATGTATAAAAAGCCTGGAGGCTAAAATTGAACAAATCAACTGAATGCACAGCAGTCTCATGAAGGACTGGTTCTGCTTTTGTGGAAAGCTAACTAGCATATTATTATTATTATTATTATTATTATTAATTGAATTTATATAACTGAACTCAAGGGGACCTTGCAATGAAGGTTGCGCAATAGCTGAAGAAGAGCATCATTTGGCTTTGACTGAAATGTGAAATTGCTTAACTCTGAACAAAAACACACATCTTATCCCTAAGATCAGCCTCTGCAACAGAGGACTGGAAAGTAGCCAATGTAATTTTTAGAAAGAAATCAGAGAAATTTATATGCTGGTTAGCTTGAAATGGTAGAAAACACAATTTTTTAAAATCAAGTGTATAGAAGAACAAGTCTTGCTGAAGAAGAATCAGCATGGCTTCTGCGAAGGTAAGTTCCAACTCGCTATTTTGTGAGTGCTAATAGGCATATGGATGAGGTGTGTTCAGGTAGACATAATGTATTTGGACTTTTGAAGAACTATTTGCAAAGCCTCTCACCAGAGGCTCATGAGTAAAGACAGCTGTCGTGGGAGAAGAGGACCAGCCCTCTTATTGAAACTGGCTAAAGAACAGGAAGCAGAAAGTATAATGGACAGTTCTCCCAGTCAAGAGATAGAAGAAATGGGGTTCCTCAAGGTTCTGTAATGCCTTCTTTGCTTGTTCATTTATGACTCAGTTGGGGCAAGCAGTAAGGTAACCGGGTTTGTGGGCAGTGTTAGAAACTGAGGTATAAAAACTATTTGCCATATGGCCCCATAAAGCTGAAAATAATTTGTGTGTATTGCCAGCTCCAGCTAAGATCTGACCCGTGGCATAGCATGGCAGCAAAAAAATGCTTCTGTGTACCAGCCAGCCAGATGGTGGAGGTGTCAGGCGCCATCCTGGCGCCCATGCTCCTTCACTTGGTCACAAGTGGTCAATAGTCAGGTGCAAAATGCGCCTGCTGCCTGGCTAATTTTGAACACTGTTTGCAGGTGGTTAAAAACAAAAGGAATTGTGTTGAATCTCCAAAGGGCTCTCTTCAAATTGAATGGATGGGCAAAAAGGAGCACTAATGGGTTCTGAATGTCAGTGACTAACCAGGAAAACTTTTTTCTACCCCTGGATTGTGGATAGTTAAATGAAGACATTGACCCCAACGGCTATGAAAAGGCAAATTGCGTGCTAAGGATCATGGAATGGAAAATAAAACTGCTAATAACATAGTGCCTTTATAGCAATCGATGCCGTGACCACGCTTTGAATACTGTGTGCATTTCTGATCACTTCATCTCAAAAAGAATATTGCAGATCTGGAAAAGGTGCAGAGAGGTTGCTCCCCACGAGAGCACAGTGTTTTTTTGCATGCTTTAACTTAGGAAAAAATGTGAGAAAGGGATGTTTATAAAATAATGTACGCTGTGGAGAAAGTGGACAAAGATATGCTTTTCACCTCGCTTTATAATACGAGAATCTGAGCTCATCCACTAAAGCTGAATATAAGAAGTTTCCAAAAAAAAAAGAAAGAAAGAAAAGGAAATGAGTTCTTCACTCAGTGCCTAGTTAAACTATAGAACTGACTTCCACAAGGCGGGAAGATGGCCACCAACATGAATGGCTTTAAGAGAATATTAGACAATTCACGGAGGAGAAGGCTACCAGTGGCCGTGGACACAATGGCTATGTTCTCCCTTCACAGAATGCCTCTTGAGTAACAACAGCTGTGTATCGCAAATGGAGGGAGGATTGTTGCACTCTGGTCTTATTTGCAAGATGTGACTGCCAAATTAGACCAATTAGTGGATGATAAGGCCATCTGTAGCTACTAGCCAGCTACCTCCAGGTTCAGAGGCACATGCCTTTAAACACCAGGTGCTGATAATTGCAAGAAGGGATATTATTTTTGTTTTGTTTAGGTCCTTTGGCTTTGTCATAAGAGGTTTTGGACACATTCCCAATGAGGAAAGGCTGAAGTATTTGGGGCTATTTAGCTTGTGGGAGAGGCTAATAAAATTATACATGGTAGGAAGAAAGTGACTAGAGATACGATGTTTTCCTTTTCATAGGGCTGGCACTTGTAGCAGGGTTGGTCACTGAATAGAGGAGGGTGGCTGGATGTTCAGAACAGACCAAAACATGCACTGTGCTTCTGTGCAATGCAAAAATAATTTATGGGATTTGCTGCCCCAGAGTGTGATGATGGTCACTGCTTCAGATGGCTTTAAAGTGAAATTAGACAAATGGTATTGGCCATGATATCTAAATGGGGCCTCCATGTTCAGAAGCGGCATATTGTGGAATAACTTCCTGGGCAGGGAAAGGGCATCAGTAGAGGAGCGGCTATTATTGTTAAGGAGTTTACAAAATAATAGTAAGATCTTCAACCTGACCTGGTAGTGTAGGGGCAACCAGTGCAAACTTTTGAGCACTGGAGTTATGTGCTGATGGCAGCCTGTCGCTGTCCACAGTTTTGCTGCAGCTGGAGTCTCCAAACCAGGCCCAGGGGTAGCCCCACATAGAGCACATTGCAGTAGTCGACTCTTGAGATTATCAAGTTCCTGCAGAGGCAGCCTTCAACTCTGGAACCTGACCTTTTAGCAAAACCCACCTGGGAAACGGGAGAAATGCTCTTTTTGCTCTTGATGCTTTATTCACTCTGCAGTTCAGGCAAATCTGTTTTTCAAAAAACGGTGTGCTAATGTGTAACCTTTGATGTTAAAAGGCCTTTACATGGTTTTCTACTTAAATTGTTCCTCCACTGGAAGCAGAGTTCCTGCTCTGTTATAAGCAACAGAACCTTGACTTGCATGCTTTCCTCCTCATCCCCAAATACCAGAGAAGAAAATGCTTTTGGGCACACATCTTCAGAAAGAGGTAGCCCTAATCAGCTGGCTGGCTGCTTTAATCTATATACAGTGGTACCTTGGGTTGCAGACTCTTCAGGTTACAGACGCTTCAGTTTACAGACTCCTCTAACCCAATGGTACCTCAGGTTACCTCAGAAGAAATGGTACCTCAGGTTAAGAACTTTGCTTCAGGATGAGAACAGAAATCGCACAGCGGCAGCAGGAGGCCCCATTAGCTAAAGTGGTGCTTCAGGTTAAGAACAGTTTCAGGTTAAGAACGGACCTCCAGAACGAATTAAGTTCTTAACCTGAGGTACCACTGTATTTTAATAATAATTCTGTTGGTACCTAGCTGGTTTTCCGAAAAGGCTCAACCCCCCCCCCCCCGCCCGCCCTGTACTGACAAGAGTTGAAGGCTTATTTTCATTATGTAACCATTAAAAAAGAAGCCCTTCTTGCAAGATTTGCAAGAGCCCCCCTCCTTGGTTTCCAAGGAAACAAGCTGGAAATGCTTGAGCTAGGTGTAGATATAATCATCAAATGTGCCAGTTTCTTATGGGATCCAAATATATTTAATATGATATTTTAGGGTTGAAAAAGGAGAGTGCTGGTTTTGTGGTGGTCTTTGTCAGCAGGACCTATGAGGTTTAACATAAGAGGGGCTGTACTGGATTAGACCAAAGGCCCATCAAGCCCACATGTCACAGTGAACCACAAGCAGGACCTGAGTGTAACAGCTCTGACCCCAATTGCTATTCCCAGCACCTGTCACTTATTGCTTCTGACAGTGGGGGCAGAACAATAGCCATCTTGTCTAGTAGCCGCTAGTAGACTTGTTCTCCATGAATTTGTCTAACCCTCCCTCAAAGTCACCCAGTTCAGTGACCATCACTATATCCTGTGGGAAGATTTAGGCTGGCAGACTATGTATTTTGCACAAGAGAAAGCATATGTCCAGATCCTGAACTTGGAAGTAGAACCTTCCCAGGAGAGGTGGCTTCATAAGACCCAAATGACTGCCTCAAGGCCTCTGCATTGCGAACAGGATAAACAAACTTCTTTCGGAGAAATAAGAGGCCCCACAAAGTGCACATTTTAAATACCGTTATGGTTGACCTTCCAGGGCTTGGCCAAGTACAAGATCTGAAGATACCTGGTAAAGGTTTATAGCCTTGGCCTTGACATTTTCCTCTGATCAGGGGTGTGCTGTGAGATGAACGGCTTTCAGAAAGAGGAGCCAGCTTTAGTGTAGCATACTTGGGGGATGCAGAGTAGCTGCCTCGGGCCAGGACTGAATTTTGCTCTTTTGGTTAGTTTTGCCTTTAGAAAACGAAATGAAAATTGGGCAATGGTTGCCCTGGCTTGAAATGAAGAGGAAGCAGGGCCCAAGGTGCTCAGCCCAGTCTTGACACATGTGCTTCAATTTTAAGCATCTAGTTCAGGGGTCAGCAAACTTTTTCAGCAGGGGGCCAGTCCACTGTCCCTCAGACTTTGTGGGGGGCCGGACTATATTTTGAAAAAGAAGAACAACGAATCCTATGCCCCACAAATAACCCAGAGATGCATTTTAAATAAAAGGACACATCCTACTCATGTAAAAACACCAGGCAGGCCCCACAAATAACCCAGAGATGTATTTTAAATAAAAGGACACATTCTACTTATGTAAAAACATGCTGATTCCCAGACCATCTGCGGGCCGGATTTAGAAGGCGATTTGGCCAGAACCAGCCCTCGAGCCTTAGTTTGCCTACCCATGATTTAGATTGAGTACAGAAATATTTCCATAGTGTTACTAACTCCCTGCTTGTGTGCTTCTGGCATGCGCATCACCACCAATGTGCATTGTTTTTGGCCCTGGAAGGGGGTGGGATGGGGTTTATGTGCACCCTGCTGAATGAAACCCCTGTGCAAACGGGAGTTGCCTGTATCCCCTAGTGCAGGCTCCTCAACCTCGGGCCTCCAGATGTTTTGGGACTACAACTCCCATGATCCCTAGCTAGCAGGACCAGTGGTCAGGGATGATGGGAATTGTAGTCTCAAAACATCTGGAGGGCTGAGGTTGAGAAGCCTGCCCTAGTGTGTCTTTGCATTGCATACTGACGATCTTCCCCACCAGCACCTGAAATGTTTTGTTACCTAATAGGAGAAACGAGTAGTAGACAGAAAAGGGCAGAACATAAACAAGTATTGGATGGATATTTCTGATTGCCCAGTAGAACTTGGAAGAGGCAAAGGGAGCAGTGGGGCAAGTTGCATTTTAGAGAATTGATCACAGTAAAACGGTTTGATTCTTAATTCTCCTGTGGTTTCCTTCTTTGCTCATGTGAGTAGCGCCATTGATTCTAAACAGCTACTCATGTAAACTGGAAAGATGTCTAGCATTTTACTGTGGGAATTGTTTTGTGTGCGCGCGCATGTACATTATCTTTTGACGCTCGGGTTCCTTGATTTGCTTTTGGGCATTCTGAGAAGGCATGTGGAATACGAATTAGAAATGAAGGAGTAATTGTATTGTGAAATCCCCTCCTCGGTTATAAAGATGGTTGCTAGCAATAGCTCAATTAACAAATCATAGGCTGGATCTTTATTTAGTAGTTCTTTTTGTGCTTCTGTACATTGCACGTGTGTGTCCCTCTAAATATGAACATGAATTGGCTTGGGATGGGTTTCTAGGCATCGTGTGAAAGATTCCATGTTTAGGGTTAACACGGGAACCTCTCTCACAATCTGCATTTTGAAATGCTTTTATCAGTTGGAACATTCTTTAATGGCATCTGATGAAACTTGTGGCCTAGGGTTTCAAACGTTTTCTTCTAATGGATGTGCATTCTTTTGAACACAAGTTCTTGCACTCATTCTGCTGGAGATGCATGGCTGCTTTTTGTTGCCTTCTGCCTGTCACAAGTAGGGAGCTGAATCCTGCATTTTTATATGCCTGAACAACTCACCTTGATAGGGGCTGTGGATGTAACAAGGCTAGGTTGGCTGAATCCCTGAGTCTTTCTGAGCTTAATGGCACTTCCTTCTGCTTGCGTTTCATTAAAGCTCTGAAATGGCTGAAGATCAGCTTCTACTGAGCATGCTCTGTTGTGGAAACTGCACCCATAGAGGGAGATGGAATTGTGAACGAAGGAATTAGAGGCCTGGAAGGAGATTTCGCAGCTTTCTCCAGACAGAACCAGAGGTAGGGGTTATCTGGCAGCTTCATTCTCTTGCCAAGGGGGCTTCAGCTGACTATGGGGCTCTAATTGCTTCTTTTGAAGAAGCTGGAATCGGTTTTGAAAGCAGCACAGCCAAGCAGTTGACACGAGATGGCTTCAGACTGCTTCCTGCTGATATATGTGTGTGTGGAGGACTTGAACATAAATATATGTAGTTTGGCTGGCCTGTTCAACCAGCACAGAGCAAGGACCTGCTTTTCCAGTGTTTTGGAGCGTGGGCTGGTAACCAGGAGAGGGAAAGAACTGGCAGAGATGGCTTATGATGTGTTTCTGAGCTGGGCCTCTACATCTCACATGGGAAGCCTTCGTGGTCAAAGGCACGAAAGCAATTTAAGTTTCACACCAAAATCTGCTGACTGTCGTGAAGCTACGGAATGCCATTGCAATAATCTTCTTTTCTTCTGCAGATGATTTATACGATTCACTGGCTTATTTATTTATTTTAGCATTTGTTTTGCTTTTCATGATCTGGTCAATAACATTATACCATGGCAAAGCATGCAGGCAGGTGAACAAAAGCATTGCAGAGACATGGGATGGTATATTTGTGTGTGGTGCATGTGGCCTTGGTTTGATGCATTGTTTCGCTCTGATTGGCATGCCAGTTCAAGGGGAAAGAACAGCTTTGTCACTCCAAGGCTTTGCCAAAAGGTGGTTTCTGTCATGGCTGGGTTTCTGCTGTTGCACTAGACTGGAAAGGAAGGTGGTATCCTAAAAAAGAGAGGTCCATAACTCTAGGCTTGTTGCTCCACAGTTGTTCTTTTGGATTATTTTGATTTTGGCTTAGGGTTTTGGATTAGCAAAGATTGACACAGGTCCTGTGTGGCTTCCCAAGCAATCAACCTTCCAGGCAGTGAAAAAACAAAACAAAAACCCTCTTCACCGAAAAAAAAAAAGGGCCTTAACTGGGGTTAGTGGTTTATATGCTGTTTTGTGTTTGATTCCCAAGATTGCGCCTGCTGCTTGGAAATGTTGCTTGTGTGTAGATCAGCAAAGCTTGCCAATTTGCCGTGCATTCGCAAATGCAAGCGCAGCAGGGGATTTGAAAAGGACAAGACATGAAAATCTTTCAGCTTCTAGACAGCGCCTACCTAACCTAAGTCAGACGTCATGGTTCAAAGAGGTTTCTCTTGCAGTAGCTCTGCCAGAAACAGGCTTTATTTCAACTTTCACAGGCAAAACGTTCACCAGCTGAATCTGGAATGGAAGAGCAGTTTTGCAGACTTGGCTGGGAAGAGTTTGGGATATAATTGACCTAATTTACTCTCTCTTATATAAATGGTAAAAGAGTCCCAAGAGCTGTCTGGAAAAGTTGGCAGCCCTGGGCCATCCCTAGGGCTCAGACCATCCTTCGCCATTGTGGTGCCCTGCAGGTGTCTGTGGACAACAGCTGTCATCAGCCCCAGCCAGCATGACACAACTGCCTTGTGTGGTTAAGTCTTTCATGTTAGGCCAATCAGTAGAGTTACCTGGATTAATCTATGTGGGGCAGTGATATAGATTTAAAGTCTCAAAGTCTCTAGCTATGTACGAGGTGACACTCCCTTACACTGATAATTGTTGTAAGTCAGGAAACGGCACGCACAGTCATTCATAAATGTATTTTGAGCTGTGAAAATAAGGCTAAGCACGAGGGTCTGTGAACAGAAACTAGATCTGAAGTCAATGCAGGAGGCGAGACTTTGCTTGTGTACAAAGATCTATTCTTTACTCAGGTCATTGGCTTTTTATTACTTTGCCTTCAAAATAGTTTCCGCCCACGTTTTCCTGTACATTTGCCTTCACGGAGAGAGGACTTTACAAGATGCTCGATGTTAAAATCTTATGAAACCATTTTTGCTGTTGCTTTCGCATGAAAAAAAAAGTGAACTAGACTTTCACTGGTTCACACTACCTCCTTGCAATTACTTCATCACTTTTATTTTTGGAAATTGCAAGGGTGAGTTGCAGTCCCCACCCATGGGTGTTTTTCTGCTCATTATATGTGGAGTAGAGGCCTCACCTTTTGCCTGGCAGAATCCATTGCTTGGTTGACTAACAGAATCAACGCCACTCAAGCCAACTGCAGGCATTACAAGTGTCAGCAATTGAGAAGTTTTTTTTTAAGGGGGTGGATTGCTAGGACAGAACCAACAAATCAGGGTTTTCTGCAAAGAGCACAAGAGCGTACAAAATTTAAGTGGTTGAGATAGGAAGGGAAGTGATGTGGGGCGGGGGAGACACCTTAGAGCCCAAGAGAATTGGAAGCAGAGCTGTTGCTCGTGTTATCTGCAGTGTTTTTTTGTAAAAAGCAGCATGGAGGAAGCCATTTTGTCTGCCTCTTTCACTGTCAGAGTTAAGATCACATCCAACATGGCTATGCCTTTATCTCACTGTACAACACCTCTGATTATTTCCATCTGTCTCCTCCTCCTTAGGTAGTAGAGAAACGAATTCCTTTGGCTGAATGCAGTCCCATTGATTTAAAGCAGTATTCTTGAAGCACATTCTTGGAAGTTAACAAAGAGTGTGTGTGATTCAGATATTCCTTTTCACTCAAGCAATTTCTGGTTTATGCATCTGCTGCTGCTACAACATGCAGTGGGGCTTAATGAAGACAAGAGATGACCATTATAAAGTACTGTATTTAATGTGTTGTTGGTTGCTGAAGTTCACAGGTTTTGCACGTTGAGCCTTGCCTATAGTTTGTTTTTCAGATATAGTATAGCAGTTATATAGTGACCTGACTAGGTTTCATTGAGTTGACGATTCTCAACTTGCATTGTCAGATCAGAACAAGAGCATTGTACACCAGCAGATATTTATTATGAATGTTTTAAGAGTGCAGTCCATTGTATTGTGTGCACACCATTCATTTAAAGCACATTACTTCTTCCCAAAGAATCCTGTGAACTGTAGGTTGTTAAGGATGCTGGGAATTGTAGCTCTGGGGCAGGGGTAAACAGCAATTCCCAATATTCTTTCGAGGAAGCCATGTGCTTTAAATGTACTTTTAAATGCATGGCGTGTACAAAGCAAAGCGTTGCTTAAAACTGCTGAAATGAATAGGACATAGGTTTTCTTAGCAGTGACCCTGATAACTTCCCCATCTTCCTTTGCCCTCCCAACATTTACATTTCTGGTGGATTGAAGAATTAACCAATGCAGGTCTTGCCAAGCTTTGACTTCACCTGTAAAAATGGGTGGCCTTAGAATGGGCAGAAGTTTGGTTCCTCAGTCTCAGATGCTGAATAGGAATGTAGGAAAGCTGTCTTAAACTAAGTCAGACCACTGGTCCATCTACAGTAGCTCAGTATTGTCCATAATTACTGGCATTGGCTGTAGGGTTTCAGACAGGAGACCCCACATCTTTAGGGTTTCAGACAGCTATGACACTTACCTTTCAAAACCGTTTGTGGAGCCTTGTAGGTTTAGAATAACAATCTCCTCCTGAGAGTTATTTCAATGGTAGTAAACAATGGCACTCAGGTTTTTTTTTGCAGGGATGGCCATCTACACCCCCCCTCCCCCGGAGTATACAGAGGAAAATGAGGTTTCTGTGGCACGGGCTGAGTAGCTTTAATTTAATGGGAAAAATAAAAGATGCAGGAAAAATAATTTTTTCTCCCCTTGGGAGTCCTTTGTTTGTTGCAGTCTCTTTATGCATGTTGTGCTGCATTATAATTTCAGTTAAGACTTTCAAAAGTGACACCAGGTCTTGGAAGAGATAAGGTCAAGAGGGAACTGGGAGGTTTGTGCAGGGTGTGTGCAGAAGGCTGGATTTGGGACCTTTCCCCTTTTATACCTGCCAGGAAGGAATCTCTGAAAATTACGTATTATTATGATGTAATTAACCAAAAGCCCGTAAGGAAGAATGTGTCCTTTTTGGAAAGGAATGTTCTTGTTTTTTCCTTTCTTTCTGAAAATGGGAGATCCTGAAAGGAAGAAAGAGAAAGTAAAAGAAAGAAAGAAAGAATTTATTGATACCTGTATGGCCGCTCGCAGAACACATTGTGAAAAGAAGCTGTACAGTGGTACCTCGGGTTAAGAACTTACTGTAATTTGTTCTGGAGGTCCGTTCTTAACCTGAAACTGTTCTTAACCTGAAGTACCACTTTAGCTAATGGGGCCTCCTGCTGCCACCGTGCTTTTGGAGCACGATTTCTGTTCTCATCCTGAAGCAAAGTTCTTAACCCGAGGTACTATTTCTGGGTTAGCAGAGTCGCTAACGTGAAGCGTCTGTAACCCGAGGTATAACTGCTTTTCTTGAACTGAAACTTTCCCTTGATAGTAGCAACTTCCAGGAAGGTTGCCCTGTTTCTTTGGTTGCAGCAAAAGCAACTTAGGTTGCATATACACCCGTATATTTAAATCACACGGCCCCAAAGAATCCTGGAAACTTGTTGTCACCCCTCACAGAGCTCCATTCCTCAGCAATCTAGCAAATCACTCTTCCCAGGGTTGTTTGGTGGGTGGGATGGGAAGATGAGCTTTAAATTTTTGGCGTTTGTGTAGCCAAAGAATCTTGTGGCACTTCAAAGACTAATAAAATTGTCACGCATTTGAGGCTCCATTAGGCCCCATTCTTACCTGGAAGCCTATTTTGGAGGTGTTGAGGTTCTAGAACAGAGCTTTCCAAACTGTGTGTTGCAACACATTAGTGTGTTGGCTGCAGTGTGTAGGTATGTCACTTGAACGCTCCCTGTGCTCCTCCATGGGCTGGAAAGGGGTTAGTTTAACCTCTGGTTTGCTAGTAAAATGGAATTACTGTGTAGTGAAATAATGCATGTCTAAAAAGTGTGTCACCAACTTGAAAGGTTTGGGAAGCTCTGCTCTAGAGGCTTCTAAAATAGGCTGTCTTCAAGTCAGAACAGAACCTAAGGCAGGCGTAGGCAAACTCGGCCCTCCAGATGTTTTGGGACTACAACTCCCATCATCCCTAGCTAACAGGACCAGTGGTCAGGGATGATGGGAGTTGTAGTCCAAAAACATCTGGAGGGCCGAGTTTGCCTATGCCTGACCTAGGGGATATCTTAGTGACTAGTTTCTAAGGCCAGCTTGCTTAACACTAATCATTGTTTAGCCAGTATATCCAAACTAATTTCATCCCTCTTGAAGGGGAAGAGTTGTTTTTCTCTCTCTGGGAGGAGGAGGGCAAGAATGAATTCACAAAGTCACAAAGCAGATTGAATAGTTAAAACCTACTCAATCTTTTTTTTCCTAAAATGCCAGTAGTCTCCCACCACCCTGCCACCTCCTTGTGTGTGAGAGGTCGTGGTGACCTTTGTTTTAAGAGCATAGTTTGTGCCTATGAAATGGCTGCTGTTTCAGCAGCAAGGAACGTTGGAAGGGAAATGGTTCTCCTTCCTTGGCAGTCTCACTTTGGTGCAAAAGGCCTGTAGAGGGAGCCCTGCCCTGTGTGGCCTTAGCTATGTCTGTTTGCTCATGTATTCCTCTTCTGCTACAAACAGCCTTTGTCCCGGGCGTCGGACAATGAACGCAGGAACATTTGGGGCATGTTCAGGAAGACACAGCTAGAGCTGAATGTAAAGACTGGTGATGAGCTTCACTTCTGGGTATTGCAACAGATCATTGTAGTAAGTCATGCTTGCAGTGCTCCACTGAATGAGGGTTGGTGGTGTTGTTTTTTTTAACCCCTCTCCTGTCAACAGTGCACATTAAAGCTTTGGGTTTAGGGCAGTAGCCACTGAATGGCAGGGCCTGGAGCTAGCAACACTTCTTAATCTTTCCAGGGCTGCTCTGGAGCAAAAGCTCTGCATTTCGACTTTGTGAATTGACCATGCTTTCAACACCCAAAGCAGGGAATCATGCACCTGGCAAAGTGGGCTCTAGTTCACCAAAGCTGGTGCCGAAATAAAAAAGTGTTGGGTCTTTAAGGTGTTATGGGACTCTTTCAGTAAGGAAGGGAGACCTGTTGAATTGCTTGCAACTTGCATCTTGCTTAGAATTGGGCTATTATAACATAGACCAAGATATGACGGGCCTGGGCAGGGAATCAATAAGAGGTTAAAAAGGGCTTTGGGTGGGAAAAAAGTTTAGTGTGGAAAAATTAATTAACGAGTCTCAGACATAAAGGGCATAAGCATGTACAGAGTGCACCTTCTTTGCCAATGAGGAATTCCTCTATTTAAAAAGATTACTCCATAATACAGCAGTATTTCTTTATTTTTAACATTTTTTGATTCCTAGTAATGGTGACTGATGAGGATGATCGATTATTTATAAAAATAATAAATATTATTGTTTACTAGCTCAGTATTGTCCTTCCTGAGGAGGTCTCATTTGCACTGTACAGTGGTACCTCGGGTTACATACGCTTCAGGTTACAGACTCCGCTAACCCAGAATTAGTACCTCAGGTTAAGAACTTTGCTTCAGGATAAGAACAGAAATTGTGCTCCAGCGGCGTGGCAGCAGTAGGAGGCCCCATTGGCTGAAGTGGTGCTTCAGGTTAAGAACAGTTTCAGGTTGAGTACAGACCTCCGGAACGAATTAAGTACCTAACCTGAGGTAACACTATACACTTAAAGAGGTAACATGCCTGTCACTGGGTTCCCCCAAAGAATCCTAGGGACTGTAGTTTGTTCAGGATGCTGAGAGTTATTAGATGACACCCCCTAACCCCCCCCACATACAATGCCCAAAGTTCTCTGCGAAGAGGGATTGATTGTTTAACTGTAGTTCCAGTTCCACAGATTGATGCGGTTGATATGGTTGGGCATATCTGTGGTAAGGCAATTGCTCAGGTAAACTGGTCACAAGGTTTTAAGGGCTTCTTGATAAAGAATAGTTGTGCACCTTTCTATTGCCAAGAGAGCCCCAAAATTGATAGATTCCGCCTGTTCCATTTTTTTAAAAAAATAAAATCATAGCCCCACAGCATATCTCAGCTTTGTCCTTCCCATCTCCTCTTTCTGGTATTTGGAGAAAAGCTAAATCTTTATCACCACTGCAAATACATGTTGACTTTTCTTTTCTCATTTGTGCTCGTCCTTAGCCTTAGTGGAGCTTTTTCTTTGGTGGGGTGTGTGTATTTTTATGTATATATGTATATATGCTTTGACTGTCATGAAGGATTGCAATGATACGAGCTTTAACAGTGAAAAAGGTGGGAGAACTGCTTGCGATTTAGAAGCTGTATTTATTCCGAATTTCCATCCAGTTTGTTTGGTTGAATTGTGCGAGTTGCTGAAGCATTCTGTAGCTGTTTACATTTATATCGAGTTCTTCTCGTGTGTCCTCATTAACCCCCCTTTAAAAAGAAGTATATGTTTTTGAACCTGTTGGTGATTGAAACAAAAAAATTCAAACTGAGAACAACTGCAGCCATATAACTTGATGCAGTTAAAATACACTTCAAGCTGGAGTTTGCAAACACCTTTTTTTGCATTTATACTCATGTTGGGAATCTTAAATTCCAAGCTCCTCCACCATTTTGCCTGTTGCAGTTGGGCCACTGGCATAAAGAGCTTCTCCATAAAACCTTTTCACTGTACTTTCCTTCTAGGCGAGTGTAATCTGCCTCGAGTTTGGCAAAGTGTTAGAACGTGTGCCGATTATCTCGGTTAACCGCATATCATATCTAGAGAGAAGGGCAGTGTCCTTGTATCTGTGCTGCCTGAAATACCAGCAGCTACCGAGAAGCCTGCGAGTTTCTCTTTGAAATGGCTGGAGCTTTGAAGGGTGAAATAGTTCTCCACCGAGCATGCTCACTTTAGAGGGAGCTTTAATCACATGAGCAGCAACTGAATGAGGATCTGGTTGAGTCTTCCTCAAAATAAGAAGACTTTTGCTGTGTTGACAGGTACAGTATCTTGTCACTTCAACCCTTTCCTTGTGCCTTCAGTAGTAGATTCCTTCCTCTTGCAGGAATACTGCCAGCTGCTAAAAGGAGGGAATCTTGGACGCAAGATTTAAAAGATGATCATGGCTGGATTTAGTTACTGTATTTTTGTACTGTCCGTTCCCCTACTCAAGAAGTGAAACAGCAGAGCAGAATGCTGCCTCTTCCAAATCGGTGCAGGATATTTTAATGGTGCCTGGGGCTTGGGTTTTGGGGTTAAAGAGGATGGAGTGTCTGGAGAATATCGTAGTAAAATTACCTGCTGGACTTTTGTTGTTGTTGCTGCTGCTCAGTAGAATGGTATTTATGGTTGAGTGAAAAAGTACCAGTTTTAGAACGGTTGTGCTGAAATTTTGTAAATGATTGCAATTTTACGTTTTCCTGCCTCATTTAATGTACATTTTTTGGGGGGAGTGTGGGAGAGGGCTGGGAAGGGGTCGGTTAACAGGAAGTTATAAACTATTACTTAAGCATGTTGTTTCTCACTGGGATGGCCAGTTTTGCCCTCAAACCCTTTAATACACACACACACACACACACACACACACACACACACACACACAATGGGAGGTTTGAGTCTCTTGGAGTTTGATTTTCACTTGCCTGATGTGAAGTGTTTAAAAAAACCCCCAAAACATTTCTTTGTGTCAGGAATACCCATAGTTGTGTGTTCGGAACAGTGTGATGTAGACCTGGTGTCTTTGCTTTGAGAAAGAGCAAGCCAGGTATCAGTGGGGCTTGCCTTCTCTGGGGCAGGTGGCATAATATCTCTATTCAAGGTGAAAGGCCCAGGCATAGAGAGCTATGCACAAGGTGTGACCGGAAAGTTCAGTGAATGGTCACAGAAATCGGACAGCGAGAAATATTTGAACATACATTCGGCATCAGAAACCCACGAAATACTCACAATTGTGTATGGAGATAAAGCTGTAACTTGAAAGACAGTGTATGAGTGGTTTAAGTGTTTCTGTGAAGGGCGGCAAACCATCGAAGATGACCCTCAGTCTGCCAGACAGTTGATGAGCAGAACGGCGGCAAATGTCAACAGAGTTTGTTAGTTATTGATGTGGGATTGGCGTTTGTCCATCCAAATGGTGGTGGAAGAATTGCATATTCTGCGTGAAATTGTTACTGAGGTTGCTGAGTTATCCCGCCCTCCATATTCTCCTGACCCGGCCCCACCGGATTTCTTTATCCAAAACTGAAATCTGCACTGAAAGGGTCTGGTGCGTCTTATAGATCGAAAAATTTAGTGGAAGAATTGTGGAGTTGGAATGGTGGTGGAAGAATTGCATATTCCATGTGAAATTGTTACTGAGGTTGCTGAGTTGTCCCACCCTCCATATTCTCCTGATCTCACCCCACTGGAGTTCCCCACCGAATTGTGGAATCGGAAGGGACCCTGAGTGTCATTGGCCAATCCCCTGCAAAGCAGGAATCTCAACTATATCATGCATGACATTTGGCCATCCAACCACTGCTTAAAAACCTCCAAGGAAGGAGAGACCACCACCTCTTGTGGGAGTCTCTTCCACTGTTAAACAACTCTTACTTTCAGAAAGGTCTTCCTGGTGTTTAGCTGAAATTTACTTTCTTGTAACTTGACTAGGGCTGGGCAATATCTTGATTTATAGTCCAAAACCAGTTTGAAGTCCATATTATGATGTCAGTTTCGTAATTTTTGACCTGGCAATATATCATGAATCATGACGTGTGTGTGTGTGTGTGTGTGTGTGTGTGTGTGTGTGTTTGCATGCATTGCGAAAACCACAATGCAGGAAAAACTGAAGCCAGCCAATACCTCTACATAGCTCCATCTTTATTTCAGACATCATGATGTACTTCTGTTGATGTAGCCTAGAATAGCATTTCTTTTTGCTGCTGCATCACATTGCTGACTGATGTTATGTTTGTGGTGTGCTAAGACCCTAGATCATTTTAACATTAGGCACACGTATGCTTCCTAAGTCTAGAACCTGAGATTTGTCCCTGTTGAATTACATTCTGTAGCCAGTAAACCAATCTATGGTTTTGAGGGAAACATTTCCACACACACTTCATTTATATTCTTGCCTTGTTTAATGGTTTCATGATCTGTCCATATGATCCGCAAGTCTATTTTTATAATCTTTTATAAATAATTTTTTATTAAATTTTACAATTTTATCATCATCACAATCATTATTTCAAAAACAAAATACTTTATAAATCCTCTGCCCCCCCCCCGTGACTTCCTTCAATTTCCTTTTCTAGTTTTTTTGGCATATTATCTCACCCTGCTTATTGGTTAATTCTTACTCTTCTTCACCTATCATTTTAAGATCTTATTTCTATTTCTGCATTTTGTAAATTGCAAGTGTTTAATCAAACCCTGCAAGTGAGTCCATTTCTTCCCATTGATTCTGTATATAAAACATAAATTGTTCCCATTCCTTCTTAAAATCTCTATTGTCTTTATCTCGAAGTCTTTCCGTTAGTTTAGCCATTTCAGCATATTCCATCAGTTTTCCTTGCCATTGTTCTTTAGTTGGTATTTCATTGCTTTTCCATCTTTGTGCTAGCAATATCTTAGCTTGACCTGAAATAAAGCTTCTGGATTCTCATCTATAATTTATCTTTGGAATCTAGATATGGTGTAACTAAACCCTTTCTTCTTGTCTTCTTTAAAAACCTCATTTATTTTACGATATTGCAACCAGTCATAAACATAATCCTTTATATCACTAAACTCCTTAAGCTATATGTGGGCCATTCTCGTTCCATATTTATTTTTTGAATTGAGATTACTTCTAATGGAGAGACCCACCATGTAGTCTTTTGTTCTAATAGGTCTTTGTATTTTCCCCATACCTTTAAAAGTGACTTCCTAATTATATGATTGTAAAACGCTTTATGAGCCTTCCCTTTAAAGGTAAAGGTAAAGGTACCCCTGCCCGTACGGGCCAGTCTTGACAGACTCTGGGGTTGTGCGCCCATCTCACTCAAGAGGCCAGGGGCCAGCGCTGTCCGGAGACACTTCCGGGTCACGTGGCCAGCATGACATCACTGCTCTGGCGAGCCAGAGCCGCACACGGAAACGCCGTTTACCTTCCCGCTGGTAAGCGGTCCCTATTTATCTACTTGCACCCAGAGGTGCTTTCGAACTGCTAGGTTGGCAGGCGCTGGGACCGAGCAGCGGGAGCGCACCCCGCCGCAGGGATTCGAACCGCCGACCTTTCGATCGGCAAGTCCTAGGCGCTGAGGCTTTTAACCCACAGCGCCACCTGCGTCCCTCTATTATACCATACCTTTATTATACCATAAATACACATAAATACACATGGCATCCAAATCTGTTATCATGTCCTTCCAGATCTAACAAATCTGTATTCTCTAATTTGATCCAATCCCAGATCCAAGTAACACAGGACGCTTCATAATAACATTTAAAATCCGGAATTCTCTTCTATCTTTATTGTCTGTAAGTATTTTGTATTTTATCCTTAGTTTCTTCCCTTTCCAGATGAATTTTGGGATAGCTTTTTGCCATTTTTGAAAGCATATTGTACAACTTAGAAACGGTATTGTCTGGAATAAAAACATTGTTGGCAATACGTTCATCTTTATTGCCGTAATTCTACCTATCTTTATAATTTTGAGGCTCTTGTCATCCAGCAAGGGAGACGTGGTTTTTTAAAATTGTCAACCAGAAGAATTTAAAAGAGCTATGTTAAATACACATTGGAATGGAAAATAACTTTAGCATAAGTAAACTGTCCTTGAATATGATTTTTTTTCTTAGCTGGTTGCTGGTCCTGGCCTAGGACTGTACCTTCAGATGCATTTGATGTTTGTAATGCTTTTCATGAAATGAGCTTTATTACTGATGACTGTTGTAGAAAATTTGATTTGGTCATATTTAAAAGTCCATTCTCAATGCTTTCCAACAGACAAATTATTTCTTTTTGCAGAACTGAATGGAGAATGTTGAATAACCACAATTAGAAATAATGCATTTACTGTTAAAAGGTGTAATTGGTTATCTTTATGTTACTTTCCATTAGTTTTGCCAGCATTGTGTGAGCTGCACAAGTATAGAAGAAAAGATACATTTCAGTGTATAACAAATAATGCTCGTAACTTTTTTTAAAAAGTTTCTAATCTAGTTTCTCAGCTGCTTATGTGGGGCTTGTGAACACATGCACACACACACACACAGAGAGAGAGAGAGAGAGACACACACACAGTGGTACTTTGGGTTACATATGCTTCAGGTTACATACTCTTCAGGTTACAGACTCCGCTAACCCAGAAATAGTGCTTCAGGTTAAGAATTTTGCTTCAGGATGAGAACAGAAATCGTGCTCTGGTGGCGCGGCCCCATTAGCTAAAATGGTGCTTCAGGTTAAGAACAGTTTCAGGTTAAGAACGGACCTTCAGAATGAATTAAGTTCTTAACCCGAGGTACCACTGAATATATATATGTATGTATATATATATGTATGTATATATATATATATATATATATGTATGTAATGGATTGTGAAACCTCTAAAGAAAGCAGGAGGGCACTTAGTAGAAATTGTAGTAAGCACGATCACATGGTTCTGTGTAATGCCTTGCTCCTGCCTATGACTACCAAGCAGTTTCAAATTCACCTTTTCTTGGCAAAGAGCATGGATCACTGCCACAGAAGTGTAAACATGGCCATTGGTATTTAATTATCAAGAAAATCTTGTGTAGGCCACCTTTTGAGGCATAGCTTGCTCATGGTTGATTGTTGTTGTTGTTTAGTTGTTCAGTTGTGACCGACTTTTCGTGACCCCGTGGACCAGAGCACGCCAGGCACTCCTGTCTTTCACAGCCTCCTGCAGTTTGGTCAAACTCATGTTAGTAGCTTCAAGAACCATCTCGTCCTCTGTCATCTCGTTCAACCATCTCGTCCTCTGTCATCCCCTTCACCTTGTGCCCTCAATCCTTCCCAACATCAGGGTCTTTTCCAGGGAATCTTCTCTTCTCAAGAGGTAGCAAAGTATTGGAGCCTCAGCTTCAGGATCTGTCCTTCCAGTGAGCACTCAGGGCTGATTTCCTTCAGAATGGAGAGGTGTGATCTTCTTGCAGTCCATGGGACTCTCAAGAGTCTCCTCCAGCACCATAATTCAAAAGCATAAATTCTTCGGCGATCACCCTTCTTTATGGTCCAACTCTCACTTCTATACATCACTACTGGGAAAACCATAGCTTTCAACAATATATCATGGAAATTTATAAAAAAACCCATAAAGTTAATGGGATTAGGAGAAACTTTTAGCAGAAGCGTAGAAGCATTTTTCAAAATCAGAAAGCAAAACTGATCATAAACAACGAAATATCTGACAGCTTCAATATAAAGAAAGGAACTAGACACGGCTGTCCGTTATCCCCACTGCTAATTATTGTAGTCCTGGAAGTATTGGCAATGCTAATTAGAGAAGGTAAGAAATTAGAGAAGATTAGAGATAAAAGGAATAAGAATAGGAAAGAAAGCCTTTAAATTAAAAGCATATGCAGATGATTTAGTAATAACAGAAGACCCATTTGAAAGCTTACCAAAAATCTTAGAAAGGACCTATGAATTCGGCCAGGTAGCAGTATTTAAATTGAATATAGATAAAACTAAGGTCTTGGATAAAAAATATGAAGGCTCAAGATAAATTACAATTTCAGGCGTCGCCTGGTCTATCAATTGTCAAAAAAATTAAATATTTAGGAATCTGGATCACTGCGGAAAGCATAAATTTATATAACAACCATTACATTAGGACATGGAAAGAGATGAAAAGAGAATTATTAATATGAAACAGATTGAATCTCTCATTTTGGGGGAGAATTAAAATGAATGTGCTGCCCAAAATGTTGTTCCTATTTCAGGTGATTCCAGTGATAGGCAGGGCAGGATGCTTCAAAGAATGGAAGAGACACTTTTCAAATTACATCTGGCAGGGCAAAAAGCCCAGAATAAAACATAAGTTACTTATAGACATTAAAGAAAGAGGAGCCTTTGTCCTACCAGATTTGAAGATCTATTACGAGGCATCATGTCTATGCTGGTTAAAAGAATGGTTTTTTTAAAACTATATAGTAAGGAAAACACTATACACAGTATGGGATAAATACAAAGGCCTATTGGAACTGAAAACTCCCTGGTGGCTTTCACCGTTAGAAGTCATTTCGGTAAAGAAAAAAAGCATTAAAAGAAAAAGGGCAACCTATAAAGAATTATTGAAAGAGGAGGCAAATCAATTGATGTTAAAGAAATTTGAAGAAATTAGGCATTATATGATAGACTGGCTGCAATATCATCAATTGAATGAAACCTTTAAATTAGATAAGAAAAATTCAACAGAAAATTCAAAGCTAGAAAAAGAATTAATACAAAATAAAAGCAAAGTGTTATCCAAAATGTATAGATTATTATTTGATTCGGAAGTAAAGGATGAAGAGGTAAAATAAGTCATGATTAAATGGGCAAAAGACTTTGGGCATACGATACAGATGGATGCATGGGAAAAATTGTGGACCAGAGATTTAAAATTTATGGCGTGCTACACACTAAAAGAAAATGTTATGAAGATGTTTTACAGGTGGAATTTAACACCTAGTAAACTAGCAAAGTTGTACAAAATAAACTCAAATAAATGTTGGAGGTGTAAGTAGGTAGAAGGAACACTTACATATGTGGTGGGGATGTAAGAAAATTAGAAACTTTTGGGATAGTATTTATGAAGAATTGAAAAAAATGTTCAGACAAACCTTTGTCAAAAAGCCCGAAGCATTTCTCTTGGGTTTATTATCATCAGATATCCCAAGCGATAAAAGGAGGATATTTTTATATGCCACTATAGCGGCAAGAATGCTTATTGCCAGAAAATGGAAAGGCGAAGAGATTCCAACAAAGGAAGAGTGTCAAATAAAGTTATTTGAATGCATTGAGCTGGCCAAAATGACAGAAATAATTAGGAACAGGACAACCCAAAAGTTCAGTAAGGAATGGGAGTGTTATAAAAATTACCTAGAAAAAAATTGTTCTCAAACAAAACCCTTACTATGCTTTGATTAACTTTTGCAAAAGACAAAACAGTTATAATTGAATAACTTATAATTAATTGAATAATTGAATAACTTAATACCAAGAAATGAAAAACATCTAAAGAAGGCAGTTAAGGAAAGAAAAGAATAACTCAAATTGAGGTGGTGGACGGAAGTCAGCACAAAGAACTAGAGTGGTTAGGTTTGATAATTCAGAATAGTAATAATGGGTTATTGATGGTGGGAAAGATATTTAGTTGTTACGTATTTTTATGTATTTGTTTATTCTTAGTTTTAGTTTGAATTTTGGATGGCATTTTTCTGCGTATGTATGTAAAGCAAAATTCAGTAAAAAATATTAAAAGAAAGAAAGAAAGAAATGTAAAGTAGCTACAAATCCAAAGAAACCTTTTGGCATTATTTTTAACCTCCCTTGCAAGCCTGAGCTGATTCTGAGCTTTGACCAACCTGGTTTTCTCCATGCAGCTGTGTATGCTGGAACTGGAAGTCTATAGCAGACACTCACAGTAAGGTTACTGTTATTTCTCTATCCTACAGTTTTTACCCATATACAGTGGTACCTCGGGTTACAGTCGCTTCAGGTTACAGACGCTTCAGGTTCCAGATTCCGCTAACCCAGAAATAGTACCTCGGGTTAAGAACTTTACCTCAGGATGAGAACAGAAATCACGCGGCAGCAGCGGGAGGCCCCATTAGCTAAAGTGGTTCCTCAGGTTAAGAACAGTTTCAGGTTAAGAACGGAGCTCCGGAACGAATTAAGTTCTTAACCCGAGGTACTCTCAATCTGCCTTCCACACTCCAAGTGTGGATTTCTCCACAAGTGTACACATTATTTACATATAATTCTTCTACTTCTCCCTTCCTGCTTGACCTATTCCTTTTAAGCAGATTGTTTCTACTTTTAACCCCTCAGTTTCTACGTTCCAGTCATGAGTTTCAGTAATGCTTATTCGGTCATATTTTCCACCATGTATTAAGAGGTCAAGTTTTTGCTTGCTTATTTAATATATTCTGTGCATTTGTGTAGAGGCAACTGAAATGCACACTGCTGCCTCTGTCCCCCTCCATAGGGAGTCACCTGCCATCACCACTTGATGCAGCAACACTTGAGGGTGAGGAAACTGGACTCAGAATTGGGAGTCACTGCACACATGATGGGAATTGTTAACCCCAACTTGGTGCAGCCATTTTATCTATTTATCTTCAACTCTCTTGTTGTTGTTTAGTCGTGTCCGACTCTTCGTGACCCCATGGGCCAGAGCACGCCAGGCACTCCTGTCTTCCACTGCCTCCCGCAGTTTGGTCAAACTCATGCTGGTAGCTTTGAGAACATCTTGTCCTCTGTCGTCCCCTTCTCCTTGTGCCCTCCATCTTTCCCAACATCAGGGTCTTTTCCAGGGAGTCTTCTCTTCTCATGAGGTGGCCAAAGTATTGGAGCCTCAGCTTCAGGATCTGACCTTCCATTGAGCAATGTGATTACTGATCTGTCTTTCCTCATTTATCCTTATAATGGTGCCCTCTGAGATGTGAATAGTACTGAACTGGAGAACGAAAGAGATCTTGCAGAGAATTCTTTTTTTTTTTCTTGCAGAAGATACCTTGTTCCTTCTGCCTGAAATGTGGATGTTCTGCTACTGAGCTGTGGCCTTTCCTCAGTGGTCAGGGTCAGGGAGTTGCAGCCCAACAGCATATTTGGAACCCAAGGTTGCAGAACTCTATGTTAGGGCAAGGGATATAACTCAGTGGTGGATTCCATGTTTTGTTAGCAAAAAGTTCCAGGTTTGGTCCCTGACATCTTCAGTTATAAGGATTGGGCAACAGATGATGTAAAAGACTTCTGTTTGCCTAAGACCATGGAGTGGTCCAGTGACCATCCAGTGAGGCTATGTAAATATTAGCAGCTGGAAACACTGTGAAATGTATTCCCCCCCCCCCCATGTTTCAAGTTGTTTTTCTTTACTTTCCTGCACATGTCAGAGAGGTGGCAAGGTTGTCTTCACCCAATGCATGCTACCCTATTCATTTCCTTGTGCCAAACTTCTATTTGCTGAAGCTGGCACCTGCGCAGGTATACTGGCTGCCTGAAATCTTCTTACCTCAGCTGCACTGCAGCTTCCATTTTCTAAGTGTATGGATATTGATTTGAGGAGAGTGCATGAAAGAGGAATCCTGAAGAAGCTTATGGGAGACAGGTAGATAACAGCTAACATCATGCTTAAAACAGCTTAAAACACCAAAAGTTGGGAGGTGGCACAAATGGTAACACAACTTCTAAGGAGATGGTTGTGGGCTAGACAGACCAATAGTCTGACCTGTTGGAAGGCAAACAGCTCTGTGTCTAGACTAGTGCTTTTCAAACCTGGGTCCTCAGCTGTTGGACTACATCACCCATCTTCCCTAGCTAGCAGGACCAGTGGTCAGGGATGATGATGGAAATTGTAGCCCAACAACCGCTGGGGACCCAGGTTTGAGAAACCCTGGTCTAGATCATAGAATCACAGTGGATCATTTCCTCATGGTTGTCTTGTGCAGCACACAGCACACCCTGTAAATTAAACCATCCGGGTAGGTGTCTCCATGTTACCTGCTTCCTGGTCCGTTTGAGCACATTCTGTTAAAAAGCCAAGAGCCTCCAGGAGTCCTATAGAGGATGAGGATTTTAGGACCTGCTGCTATGGAAAATTTCCTTTTTACTCCAAGCTCTTACTGTCTGTCTATCCTTCTTGTGTCCAACAAGGGCCCTTGTGCATGACCTCTTGGGTGTTCTGCTGATGCCAGTTCTGTTTTTTTTTTTTTTTTTAAAGCAAAAGCTGGTTCCTTGGTGTGACAAGCTTTCGAATTTAATGTCTTGTGGAAGAGCAGGGCTGGCCAGGTGTGGTGTTGACTGTCTACCTGGGAATGCAAGAAGCTACCTTACACAGAGTCAGACCCATTACATGGGTAGGCACTCTCCAGGGTTTCAAATAGGGAATCTTTCCCAGTCCTACCTGTAAAGGCCAGTGACTGAATCTGGGACCTTCTATATTCAAAGTATTTGTTCTGCCAGTGAGCTATGGTCCTTAACACAAAAGAACTAGGAGCATAGTGTTATACAGGGTCATACCATTGGTCCATCTAGCTCTGTATAGTCAGCACTGACTCGCAGTGACTCTTCGGGGTTTCAAAGAGGGAAACGCCAGGGAATTTAATCTTTGCATGCCAAGCAGATGCTCTACCCTTGAACTGTTCCTCTTCCTGTACAGCTACTCCCCTCTTTCTTACTGTGTGCTTCTTTGAACACAGCTCTTGGGTTCTGTGATGGAAGAAAGGCAAAATATAAAAGTAAAAAAACAAGCTGATAAAACAAGCATTTGCCTGTTTCTAGAAATCAACCTCCAAAAACATTTGAAGTAGGGTTTTTTTTTGGGGGGGGGGAATATATCCTGGAGTCTTCAAAGATGCGGTGTTAAGTAAGTTCGAGAATTCCTTCCCTTTTTAAGAGTCACCTGGGGGCTTTAGCAAGCTTTTGTTTTTTAACCCTGTACTGAAGAGCTTATGTGTGTGTGAGACACACGCTAGCAATTTTGAAATTTCATTTGTACAGATTTGGTTGCCGCTAATCACTGTGTTTGAATTGCTTTAAGAGGGTGGCAGATTCACTGTGCCTAACAGTCTCCAGAACATACGATAATCTGGTAAATCCCCCTGATCTAACTGCACAGTATATGCCTGCACGAATGTGCTTGTAAAAAAAGAAAAAGAAATTGTTTGCACAAACTATACATGCCCTGGTAATTTGCTGCTTTGGGGTGTCCTCAACCTTCTATTGCAGACAGTACTGCTGATGTCCAAATTATTAATGCCCAGAAAAAGGAACCAGAGTGGTGCTAAGAGGGAATTAAATGGGAAAACCACCCCCCTAAAATGCACATTCCTGTATCTTTTTTTCATTTTTGAGAGGATCTGTGCTTTCCTCGCTTCCTCCCTTCCTCCCTTTTGGTTTGGGGCTTTAGTTTAAGGTAATACTTGGTAGGCAGGTGGGTTACCTGAGCCCAGAGGAGATGGCTCTTGGCTACCTTGTGGGGCTTTTTTTTGCACCATTCATATTGGGGATGCCTTCTTTTGTTTGCCGGTGCCTCTTGCAGACATGTGTGTGGGCTTGCATTTGAAGATGGAAGTAGCTGTTTTGCTGGAATTTAGCAACTCCATTTGTTGAAGGGAAATAACACATAGGCAACCCTTTCTTCCTCTCTCTACTCCCCCCTACGCCCCAAAAGAAACCCCCCACTGGAAGGCATCAGAGAGGAAGGCATCAGAGAGGATTGGCGTTTAGTCACAAAGGAAAATGCCACCTGGAAATCTTGCTTCCCATTTCAAGGGCAGCTCCTGCAGGACATGTTTTTTACTGGGCTGGATTCTTGCATTCCTTTTCTTCCTTTTTTAAGAGCCCAAATAGCTTTAGACCTGAAAACGTGGAACCCGCCCTGTTGTTTCTTAGCTGGCTTTTTAAAATTTTTTATAAAAAACAAACAAACCAGCAACTCAGACCAGGATCTTCTCTACTTTTTCAGAGAGAGGTGCCTTTCTAAACTGGGCCGGGGGTGTTGAACAGAGAGAGAGAGGGGCTCTCCTCACGTTGCAAACACTAGCTGCTTCTTCTGGCAAAGAAAGAAAGAGAAGGGGGAAAAATGGCAGGTCGTCGTATGTCTGTAAACAATGCAGTTATGAAATGGCAGTCCTCAGCTGAGCCGGAGCATGCTCACAAAGCAGCCTGTAGGGGGAGGTGATCTGAGAGGAGATGATCTAATTCAGAGCAATTTTGGGGATTGAAGGGAAAGGCCAGACTCCATCCCCCATGACAGAGCAGAAACGAGACTTCTGGGAGTAGGGCCTTGTAGGCTGTGTCTGGGAGCTTGTAAAGGGGTCTGTTGCTCTTCCTGGGGTCTTGGCTAGTGGGTGGTGAAGATGCCTTGTTTTCTGCTTGGGTTTTGTTTGCTTGTTTAAATGCTTTTCCAAAAGGGACCAAGTCTTAGCTGATGACTTTATCTGGGCTTAGTGGGGGATATAGACCTTTGGGTGTAGTTCCTTCCTCTTAGTCCTCCCCCTCCTCACAGCTTTTCTCTCTCTGTTCCTCATGCTGAAACCCTCCCCACCCCCCTTTAACTAGAGTGCCTGGTTTACTTTGGCCTTTTCCTCCTCCTGGCTGAGTCTCATTTTGAGCATCTTTTTGCACTCCTTGGTGGGGAGGCCTTGCACACTCCATTCCACAAGCACATGTTTGGGGGCAATGGGGATGGGCACCCATGATTGTGTTTTATTTCATACCTGTCTGAATTCTCTCCATCTAATCTTCTGAAATTTAGAATCAGCCCGGTACAGGGGAAGGAAAGGAGAAGGGCAGTTCTGATTATTTGGGGGTGAAGGGGGGGAAACCTTTATTCAAAATGGTAACTTCTGGGAAGTGAATACTGTGTGTGTGTGTGTGCTCTATCTGACATCTATCTCTCTATCTTGCTATATATTCTCATATTCATTATTTGTGTTTCTATGGGCCAACAATCCTAGTTGGGTTTGCATTGCCTCTTCTCTCCCTTTATAATGCTTTGTTCTTGTTACTCTTGTAGGTCTTCTAGTGGCCTGAGGTTTTCGAAATGGACTGTTTCCTGCCATCAAGAAGGTCCTAGTTTGCGAGACAAATCCTAAGCATGTTTACCCTTAAGTAAGTCCCATTTTATATCCTTGAGACTTACTTCCAGGTAAGTGTGCTTAGGATAGCACCTTAAACGCTCTTCTTTCATCTCCCTCCTCCCTTCCTGATGTGTCTTTCGCCTACCCTTAGGGTCATGAGACCAGAAGTTCAGGATAATACTGCAATATTTTTTGCGGGGGAGGGTAGCAATGACATCCTGAGCAAAGAGACATTCTCTCCACTGTGTGTTTGGGCATGGAGTTCTGCATTGACCCTTGCAATTAATGCTTAATAGCTCAAAGGGCCTCTGTGATTCCTTTCCTTTTATGTGTGTGAATGTGGGAGGGGGGTTTTAATAGCTGTGCTAGACAAGAGGTATTGTCTTGGTGAGCTGGCCTTATGAAATGGTTTTGAATATTAAAAGGCACACCTGAGAACAATAGGGAGGGAGATTTCTTTGTTTGATTGCTGTGGGCCCCATGCTGCAAAGGGCCTCAACCTGCAAAGAGGCAGTGGGGGAAAATGATGATGCAAACCAATGGCCTTCCTTTTTTTTTTTTTTTTTTGCATCCTCCATTTTTTGGGGTCTTATTCAGGAATGTGCAGCATCATTTATGGGCATCTTCGGTGTGCTTGGGCTATCAAAAATCACGCCTATAAAATGCTTTTCAAAGTATCCTTCTCTGGAACTGCATCTGCATTTTAATTATTTAAAAAAATAAATCAGTAAAATTAATACTGGTTAATAATTGGCAGCGAAAACACTTTGCTTCCTTGTTTCCTTTCCTGCCCTGCCAGTGTTAAGGAGGCCAGTTAAATAATAATCACCAAGGTATAAAGGATGCTGCATGGTTCTAATCTCTAGTTGTTGGGAGTTGCATTATTTTATTTATTATTAAGGGCTTTCGTCTATCAGTTTTGCCTCCTATACATATTGCATGCTTAGGCTGTTTTTCCACAGTACGTGAATAGTTTCTTTGGCGAAACAAAATCCTGGAGTACGTGATTAGAATGCGGTGGGTTTTTGTGTTGGTGTGGGGTTTCTTTTTACTAGAGATGGAGGTGTGACGTTGTGACTCTAGAAAGCATTAGACCCTTGTGTTGGGTGGGCTGTGGGGCTGTGTTGCAAGAGATGGGAAGGGCAGCCCAGCTCTTCTGAATCATTTTGCTCCATGCATCTGTGTGTGCTTTATAGGCCTTTCAGAACATTCCTTCTGGTTGTTTTTTTGGGGGGTGGGGGTCCAATTTCCTGCATGCAGATTTTGCTCTGGCTGGGTACAGTATTTTTATACTAGCATGGCTAGATGTTAGCCTCCCCTTCATTTGACCTATTTCAGTTGAAATAAGAAGGCGTTGCTTCTGGGTTTCGCTTTTGTGTGTGTGTGTGTGTTTGCACGCTTCCAAATGATAATTTCAAAACAACATCATCAACAAAACCACAGACCAAGAGAAGCCCAGTTAAGGATGGCACCTTAGCATATTGAGCACCTCCTCTGTGTGAGGAAGGGTGTGGGGAAGAGTAGGAGGAGTGAAGGCCGAAGAAGGCTGTGCTTTGCTGTTGAAATGCATGTGTAGTGGTTCCTTTTAGTACGTTCTCATTAGATAGATGCAAGTTGCTCCAGGATAGGGTTCTGAGACTTTGCTCTTCATGGATCTGGTTCAGTGTTTGGAAAAGATGCTCATCCTTGGGGTCTTCAAGAGCATTCCTTGCATGCACCTTCTGTCATTCCAAGGTAGCAGCAGAGAACGGGACTCAGAAATGGAATGGAAAACCATTCCTAGCTTGAGCTCTTTGGATTGCCATATCCCCCACCCCCTTTCTTAAAAAAATAGCCTCTACAAAGGGGCCTCACCAGCTCTAGGCTTTGAGATGCAATGATTTTTTCCACTGTGTTTCTGTGTGTGCATGTCATATAAATGCATATGTATGCCTAACCTTTGTGATGAATCTCCAGCAGCCGAAGATTAATAATCACTCTGTTGTGGGCAGGGAGAATGGAGGAAGACAGCTGTAGGAAAAGGGAGGGAGGAGAGTGATTAGGAGACTCTTATTCTGAAGCAGTCTTTGCTTGGCCGTTGGCTTTTGTTTGGGAGTGCTATTAGAGCAGACATTTCTCTGCATGGGAGGGTTGGGTATAAGATTTCTCTGCCAATCAGGAGCCGACAGATTGGGGCATGGTGGAGTGTGAGCAGAAGGGAAGTTTGCTTTGCATTTAAGTGGGTGTGGGAGGAGAAATGGAGGTACTGTCACAGTTGTTGGGGGAAACATGTTGGGGTGGGCTTTGGTGGGTGTTTGGAAGGAGCTGGTTGGGCATAGCAGTCTGTGGCTGATTTATGGGGAGCAGTGTGTGGCTCGAGTGTCGTCTTTGGGGCAGGGTGTAGGGTTCTCCATGGCTCTGTTTTGTGAGAAATACCATTCAGGCTTGCAAACGCTGATTGCAGTTCATATTTATGATTTGATCAAGGTGGAGGGAGTTTGCATCCTTGGCATTTTCATGGAGTTGAAGCAAGTGCCTCCTTTGGTTATAATACACTTCAAAACCTGTCGTTCCCCACTCCCCTTCTCCCTACAAGACAAAGAGATAAAATAGTCCTCATTTAAACACCACTGTTGGATTTGGGATGTTGTCTTTTGGTGGAGTGAAACTTAATTTTAAAAGAAAATAAGGAGCTTTTGGAAGAATGGCTGCAAATGGTGCTCAGTGCATACAAGGCTGGCAAAAGTGTCTAATGGGATAGCTGTTTTTGCATTCCTGGAGGTAGGGATCGTGAGCACATTGTGCATTGTCTTTGAGAAGCATTGTTGCATGAATTTTGTGGAAGTGTTCAAACTGTTGGTTACGGCTTGCTCTGTCTTCATAGCCTACTCTGTTGACTACCTGCAAAAGCCTTTGCCAGCTGTGTTGGCTGGGGCTGATGGGAATTATAGTCCACAATATCTGGAGAGCACTAGGTTGGTGAAGGCTGCTCTACAGTATGTTCTGGTTTCCCAGGTACTTCAGAGAATTCTGAATTTCCTCTGTCCCTAAACAATACCTACCTTGTTTGATAGGGGTGTCTGTTTCAAAGATCCTCAAGTATAGCAATCAAACCAGCCACCTCAAACCTTGTGGCGTTTTGCTGGAATTGAAGCACACAAATGAAATGCCTGCCTGCCAATTTTTATTATGGGGCTGGGATAGTGAGAGAAATTGCTTTTGGTGAGCATAGATGCAAAAGGGCCATAACCCTGTGTTAGAGCTCTTGCCATATGCATGCTGATCGTCCCAGGTTCAACTCCTGGCATATCCATTTGGAGCTGAACATGTTCCCTGCCTGAAACTCTGGGGAGCCTCTGCCAGTCAGTGTCTATACAATACTGAGCTGGATGGACCAATGGGTCTGACTCAGTATAAGGCAGCTCCCCATGTCCCCTGTTTTTATGCTAACATGGAGTGCCCTGGTTTTTCTTTTTTGTGGCTTGCACTTTGTTCGCAGCCATGAAAAACACCTCTTAACAGATGAAACATTGGATTAGTTTCTAGGATTCTGGGTCTCCCTTGAAAGGGAGCTGCTTCAGTATATGCTGCACACCTGATTCATGTTTGCTCACCCTCGGATGCTACGCCTGTTCAGTGTGTCCCAGACTGACACTGGGACTGGCAAAAGGGGGGCCTCTTGGAAGGCAAATTCATGGAGGACAAGGCTAGCAGTGACTACTGGAGACATTGACTGTGTTCTTCTTCCGCTGTCAGAGGCGTCTTGCCTCTGAGTGTCAGTTACTGGGAGTCGCAAGTGAGAAGAGAGTGCTGTTGTGCTGAGGTCCTGCGTGCAGGCTTCCTATTGGCACATCTGGTGAGAGGGAAGAGCAAAATGCTCACTGACTGTAGCAGGAAGGATCTGGGGGGCAAAAGGACACATACCTTCTTGTCTGCAAGAATTCATTTAACACAGTACACTTGCTTCTGAGCACAGCCAAGTAGTTTACAGTCATAACTCGGGTTACAGACACTTCAGATTGCGTTTTTTCGGGTTGCGGACAGCCAAAACCCGGAAGTACCAGAACGGGTTACTTCCGGGTTTCGGCAATCGTGCATGTGCAGGAGCGCTAAATCGCGCTTTGCGCATGCACAGAAGCACCGGATCGCAACATGTGCAGACGCGCCACTGTGGGTTGCGGACGCTGCGGGGTGCGAACATGCATCCCACACAGATCATGTTCGCAACCCGAGTGTCCACTGTACTCTATCAGGAGCATAAGAAGCTGTCTTGCCAGGTGGAACCAGTGGCCCACCTACCTCAGACCTCGCCCAGCCCTATTTGTGGCTGCCGGGGATTGAACCCGGACCTTTCTGCAGGCAAAGCAGATGCTCCAGAACTGAGCTGTGGGCCTTTCCAGGAACCTATGAACCAGCGTTATACAGAGTCACACCATTTGTCAGTCTTAGCCCAGTATTGTCAACTCGGACTGGCAGCAGCTCTTTGGGGTCTTGAGTAGAGACAGGTTCATTTCCCACGTTTTGTTACTTCATCCTATTATTTATTATTATTATTTTTTGTATAAACACACAAAGAAACCTGGTGATGCCAGGGATGGAACTTGGGTTTTTCTGCAGGCAAAGCGTATAATATTCTCCACCACTGGGTTATAGCCATTCCCCCAGATCTCTGGGAGATAGGGAGGATTACTTATATTATTTCTTCGTAAGGTACCTTTGCCATAAGATCCCAAGGTGGTTTGCAGCAATAGAATACAGTCGATGCTCGGGTTGCGAACATGATCCGTGCAGGATGCACATTTGCAGCCCAGAGTGGCATGTCTGCGCATGCGCAAAGCGTGATATAGTGCTTCTGCGCATGCGCAACTGCTGAAACCCGGAAGTAACCCGTTCTGGTAGTTCCAGGTTTCGGTGTCCGTAACCTGAAAAAAACGCAACTTGAAGCATCTGTAACCTGAGGTATGACTGTATACAATTATAAAAGCAAATGAAACCATTGCAATTATAAAACACACAAATGGAATGGAACAATACAAATTCAAGCAGAAGAGAGGGTTCTGCAAAACAAAACACTTTAGCTTTTGAATTTAGTTAATAGTTGTATTTTGTTTTTCCAGTGACAATCTTCAGCTCAAAGCAGCTCACAATAATAGCAGTGACATTAAAATTAGCCAGCATTACAATAGCCACAACCACGTCATAAACACAATAGGATATAAATAAGGCAGAAAGTGAATGAAGTAAACAGTGCAGTCCAATACAAACTCAATAAAATAAATGGCTGCTGAGCACCAGGCGACATACTGGCTTTTGCTGCACTGAACGCAGAAGCAGCGCATGTCCAGGCAGCAAAAACCTTTCATAGTTGTTCGTCTATAGACTTCTTTTTCACCTTCGAAGAAAGGAATCAGTTGCTTCTGTGTTGTTTTTGGAGGAGTGGAGCAACAAGAGGAACCAGATTGTCTTCCTGTCCATCAAAAACGATAAAGGGCATGGAGCAGTTCACCTCGGCTGCAGTGCCTGGGACTTTGTAGCTTAGAGGAAAGGCAAGTCAGAAGTGACATGGTAGAAGTTTATGAAACTTTGCAAGGCATGGAGAAAGTGGATAGATAGAAAAAAGCTTTTGCCCCTCTCTCAAAACACTGGAACTAGCGGAAATCCAATGAAGTTGGACGTTGGAAGGTTCAGGACAGACAAAAGAAAATACTTTTTTTTTACACCGCACGTGGAGGAGGCAGTGATGGCCACTAACTTGGGCTGCACAGATTAATGCAGAATAAGGTGGATCAGCGACTGCTAGCCATGATGGAGGCTGTGTTCTGCCTCTGTGGTTGGAGGTAGGGATGCTTCTAAATGCTAGTTGCTGGAAAGCACAGGAAAGGGCAGGTGGACCCTTGTGCTCAGGTCCTACTTTAAGGGTTCACACAGGCATTTGGTTGGCATCTTTGAGAATGTGATTCTCTACTAGATGTGCCATCGACTGATTGAGCATGGCTCTTCTTAACGTTAATTACTTGGGGGTTTGGAGTTGGATGCGTTATCTAACCTGTTTAGATCGGCAGGGTTTGTTTCAAACACTTAACTCTGCTGCACTATAGGACTTAAGTGATTATTTTTACTGTTAGCTTAGTCTTGCTTTTTTTGGAAATGTTTTTTGTCGTCGTCGTCATCCCCACCCCCTCCGGATACTTCATTTCATTTTTATGTTCCTATATTCGGCCTATTATTGCCTGTTTTCCTAAGTTACATACACTGGAGAAAAAGTTGTATGGAAATGTGAAGCTGCTTTATTTGTTTATTTCTGGGTTAGATAATTGGTCTTCATAGCCCAAAACTATCTTTCTCTGAGTGGGAGCAGCTTTTTGAAGAGCTGAGACTTCTTAGCAGAGACTCTTCTTACATCAGTGATGGGAAACCTCAGACCTAGATACCAAATGTGGCTCTCTAGGACCCTGCCTCGCCCTTGGGAGCCGCCTCAGACCAGTCTTTCTGAACCTTGGGTCCCCATATTTTATTGGACTACAACTCCCATCATCCCTAGCTAGCAGGACCAGTGGTCAGGGATGATGGGTGTTGTAGTCCAACAACATACAGAGACCCAAGGTTCAGAAAGGTCGCCTTAGGCAATGCACTCCCCTCAGCCACATATCCTCCTTGAGTCTTTTTGCCTGGCTGGCAAGCATCTTGCTTTCCTGACTGGAGGATAGACATATAAGGAACACGAGGTTAGGGTGAGAGTTCTGGCTTGAATTAGACCCATCTAGTGAAGGTTATATGGGAATGTCAGAGACTGCCGTAAACCCTTATATAACTAGTGGTCTGCAGGTGAGTTTCTCCTGCAAGTTCCAAAGATCTCAGAAGCCCCACTCTGCAGTAACTCAGAGCAGAGCTTTTGAAGTGGTTGCCCCCATTGTGTAGATTTGCATTCCTATTGAGATACCCACTATCTTCACTTTCCAAAAACAGTTTGTTTCTTGTTTCCCCAGCTGGATAAATGGATCTTTGCCACATGTACCTAGTTTATATTGGTTTTGTTTTGTTTTAAATGTGTCGGCTGCTTTTTTGTACTTTTAACTATTTGTTTGTTTTGCTGCTTTTATTGTGTATCACCTTCAGACAATTTTATAGAAGGCAATTGATAAATTAATGGTGATGATAATTTGAATCGAAGTTATTCTACTCCACTCAGCTTTCTTAATCCAGCAGTGGGAAACCACCAACTCACTTTCTTAATTAGTCCCACCAAGCCTCTCCATGGGGCCAAGCCATGTTTATATATGATGTCAGGGTTGATGGGAGTTGTGGGTCTTGCACAGCTGGCATTTGTCAGTGTCAACAATCATCTGATTATTGTTGCTTCTATCCATTCTCCAATGATCATCTGGTCAGGATATAACCACTACACTTCCTTGCAACTTTCTGGCAGTTTCTTGTTGCAGTTACTTGGGAGTACATTTTTTTGGGGGGCCTATGGGACTCAGCTCTGGTTTGGGGAAGAAAGCATGCCCTACTCAGCAGTGTCTCTTGCTAATTTATAAGCATATAAGAATCTGAATTTCCTCTCCTCCCTTCTGTTCCTTTTAGCAAGCTCTAATGAGTAAAGGAGAAGCCAGAAGAGAGATTTGTATGAAGACAGAGCTGCTGAAAGATATCACCAACAGCAAGGAAGAAGGTAAGCAATGCATTCTGCTTGAGGCTGACCTTATGGGCATCCTTTTCAGGCCAGAACACTTGCACTTCTGGGCCCTCTTGTAAACCTTAGGGTGCCTGGTGTTTAAGGGAGGAAAACCTTGCATTAAAGCAAGAATGCAGGCAAACAACCATGGTATTTGACCGGGTGAATTCGTTATCGGCATATATTCAGGCAGTGTGCAGAAGACACCCCAAATAAATGTAACAGAATCCTATGCAGGTCAACCCAGAAGCAAGTCCTATTGAGTTCAGTGATGCTTATTCCCAAGCAAGTAGAATTGCGATCTAGGTCTTGGAGCTATGCAATGGGTTCAAAACACACATTTTATTTCCTTTCTGAATCTCATTGGTAAAAAAAATATGTTTTGGATCTGCACTGGTCAAGTCCCTAAGAGAGGACAAAGTGAATGTAGATCTTAGATTTTTAATTGTAGCAAAAATTCCTTTAGCAGGTGTGTTCAACCTCTGTGTCTTACAATGCTCCCCGTCAAGGGAAAACCATTTAAAAAATGAATATAAACCACCACAGGTATACACACAACTTGAAATGTTTATAGTGTTATTTAACAGCTGCAATACTCTTGCAGTTCAGTGACACAGATATCTATCAGAGTTACTCAATGAAATGTGAATTTGAAGAAACCACCAGAATGTTTGTTTTCTGTTGAGAATGTCCACCTTGTTTGTCTACGTACAGTTGCATACTATCTTAAATTTGAGGCAGCATGTGTGGAATTAGCTCATTTTATATCCTCATGACCCTGTTGTGGGAGGGTAGACTTGCCTGAGATTGATCTTGAGGGACAATTTGAGAAATGTCCTTTCTTATAAGCATAAGAACTCCCATGCTGTAAGGTGGACCAAGAGTGTTGGCTTTGAATTTGGGAGATTTTGGCTGAGCTAGTTTGTGGTCATCTGCAGAAATAGTGTCTGTAGAAAAGGTGTGAAATTGTTGAGAATATTTGTGCTCATCCTTGTACTTCATTGATCCTATCCCCACAAATATACACACAATGAAGATCAATATAGTTATGAGCAGCACCCAGTGATAAAACAGGCTAACAAGGCCCTGGAGTACGGGCCATAATTTTCATAATACTGCACTGGTTTTTGATGAAAATGAGGATTCTAGTGCAGAAGGGGTGTGTGTGTGTGTGTGTGTGTGTGTATACCTAAACACACCTGTATACCTAAACACACACACACACACACACACAGAGAGAGAGAGAGAGAGAGAGAGAGAGAGGCAAAGAGTATTCTGGAAGGGCATTCATTGCAGTAGAAAAGTAATACTATGGTTATTAAAATAATGAGTTGCTTTATGAACTTTGCTTTGTAGAACAAATAAAATAAAATAAGTTGATCAAAACCATATCTGCAAATACTGTATACAATAAGTAATCCATATTCTGGAAAGCTGTTCTTGAATAAAAATATCTTCAGTGGGTGCCTAGACAAGTTCCCCCCCATTTTGGTATATTTATCAAAGGAGACAACTAGTTTGTGGGTTAAAAGAATAAGCAATAATACAATCATTTCAATAAACTTTTAAATACAATAGCACTGCCTTTACAAATTCTAAGAATAATAAATTCTTCAGATGTATATCTGAATTGATGCATAAATGACTGGGGCACACTTTGGAGAGGTGTATATTTAAAATATTTCCAATATAGATCCAGACTGGAATATAAATATCACTTATAAAAGGCTGGGTGAAAGAGGAAGGTCTTTGGTAGGCACTGATAAGATGACAGAGACAGCGCCTGTCTGACATGAAATGGAAGGGAGTTCCAAAGAGCAGGAGCTCTCTCTTCCAGTATGCTGTTGAAAACCAGTACCTGGGAGTCATAAGTGGGGAAATACTTTTGCACCAGGTGCTGCTTTCAGGCTTCCCAGAGTCATCTTACTTTGAGAATTGGATGGTGGACTAGATGTGCTTTTGGCCTCAAATAGCCAAGGTTTCCTTATGCTTGGAAGAACATAGGAAGTTGCTGTATATTGAGTCAGACCAGTGGTCCATCTAGCTCAGTATTTTATACACTGGCCAAGGGGATTGTACCTGGAGTTGCTGGGGTTTGAATCTGAAACTTTATATGCATAGAAAGCAGGTGCTCTGCCACTGAGCTGTGGCCCGTATGTTCCTTTCAACCTTCACTCCATCTATCCCCCTCTTTTTCTGCCTCCAGGATTTAATGCTATGGCAGCAGATGAAAATGCCATAGAGAAGCAAATTGGAGAGCCAAAGATGGCCCCTGGAGGTGAAACCAATGGCTCCTATGAAAGCAAGGAAGCCAAGAGCCACACAAATGCAGCTAAGAACCCTCAGGACAGTGTAAAAGTGAGCCAAGGGGACTCCACTGCGAAGCTGAGCAGAGTAGCAGAGAATGGCATTTCTGAGAGAGACAGTGACACTGGGAAGCAGAACCACATAAAAGCAAACGATTTCATGCATACTTCGGTCACGGGGAGCAATGGCTACATTTTACCGAAGCAGATGGCTCATGGGCCGCCCAAACGGACTTCTAGTGGGGCTTTTGCCACGAAGACACTTCCCGCAGGAGGAGGCAAAGCAAAGGCGATGAGCACCTTCTCCCAGGCACAGGCTGCTCTGCCGGCTAAGTCTGGGGAGGGTGGGAATGAAATGGAAGCTAAGAAATCAGCAGCGGCGCCTGCCAGCGTTAAGATCCACAGAGCTCGAAAGACGATGCCCAAGCCCTCCTCTAGCCTGGTAAAGTATACATAAAGTATCTGCTAATAAATTGTGGGGCGAGGTGTGTGTGGGTGTGTAGAGGTTGGGTGTGTGTGAGTGTGGGCCAGTGTAAGCTTGAGGCTGTTGTGCAGCATTTATTCTCTCCCCAGGTGTCTGTCAAACTTGAATGTCTCTGTAGAATTCTGGGGGTTCCCAGATCCTGAGAAGAATGACTTCTGGGGCAAACTCAGTCTAGAGTTACTTTATCTGTAACTTTGATTTAGAAAAAGATTTTGTGATCTTCTAGGACAGGAGTTGCCAATGTGGTGCCAGTGAACACAACAGCAGCCTTCCGGTCCTGCCCTGGTTCCCATTCTCTGAACACACACATATACTGTCCCCTTGGTCATGACGAGGTGAGGCGGTTACTTCTTTTCTCGCTTGAAAAGTGCATAGAGCTGAAGGAGGAAGTTGGAAGAGGGGCACTCTTTCCCACTTCCTCTTCAAACTCTATGTGCTTTTCCAGGCTCAGGTTAATGGGTCCAGCTTTCAAACAGATCCCTTGGAAAAGGAAGTGAATGTGTGCACGTTTTCTTTCCCCTTTTGTTTGAGGAGCGGCTGCTGATTCAGGGTCAGTGAGAGAGACTTGATCAGAAGAGTAATATCTGTAGTACTCCCTCAAAAAATCCAAAGGTGCCCACAGAAGTTGCAAAGGTTGAGAAACCCCTGTTGTAGGAGCACCGTGACCAGCAAGTGTCCTTAAGTGGTTTTTTTTGCATTCACCCATTCATTTCCTTCATTAAATTGTATAGCTGGAACATTCTGTGCTCATCCTGTAACAAGAGCAGTTGATATATCTCTCCCTCCTGCTTCAGAAGGGGATGATACCTGTGTTTCTCCCATCACTTGCAGACAGTGCACAAGGAACTGGCTTGATGGTTTCATGCCTTTAAGATCTGCCCTGGTGTAATTGTATCTCTATTTGTATTTTTTATATACAAATATCTATCATCTATCTATCTATCTATCTATCTATCTATCTATCTATCATCTATCTATCTATCTGTCTATCTGTCTGTCTATCTCTAGAAGATCATGTGGCTGAGCTTTATACAGCCAGGCACCCAAGACATTGATCGATAAACATTTACACAACTTACACATGTGTGATTCTTGCATGAAGCTTAGGGCTTCTTTAAGCTTGCCAGTAGATTCTTGGTTCTTGGATTTATTGGCTCATCAGCAATCCTTCCACATTTTCCAGAGCAGCTGCCCTGGGGCAGGCTGTAGATATCTGGCATTGTGTTCAGGGAGGCTTTGCTCAGAGTGCATGAACAGCTCTATAATTCTTCCACCTGGCATTGATTTTTAAAGGCTCCTGCACTTGTGTGTTGTTAACAGGGACCTAGGATTGTGGTAGTGGTGGTTCACCTTTCAGAAATGTGTTTCCAACAGCCTATTCTCACCTGATGCCTGGCAAGTGTATTTAAGGTGCAGGAAGGAATTGCTTGAAGTTGTATAGTCAGAGCACATCAAAGTGCAAGTAGATAAATAGGTACCACTCCAGTGGGAAGGTAAATGGTGTTTCCGTGTGCTGCTCTGGTTCGCCAGAAGCAGGTTATATTTGCTGGCCACATGAACCGGAAGCTGTATGCCGGCTCCCTCGGCCAGTAAAGCGAGATGAGCGCCGCAACCCCAGAGTCGTCCACGACTGGACCTAATGGTCAGGCGTCCCTTTACCTTTACCTTTACCTCATGTTATGTTTGTTTCAGGTTGCATGTTTTCAGGTTGTGTCCGGGTTTCGCTGCTCATGCGTGCACTGACGTGCAAAATGATGTCACGCGCATACGCAGAAGCGCCGAATCGTGATCTGTGCGTGCACAGACGTGGGTTGCGTTCTTTTCAGGTTGCGAACGGGCTTCCGGAATGGATCCCATTCGCAACCACAGGTACCACTGTATATATAAGTCATTTAGGTAAAAGGCTGCTGCAGATGCCTTGATCCTTCCAGCAAATCATGAGGGTAAGCAGAGAAACTCACCATCATTGAGCCAAGGTTTAGAATGGAGAAAGGCTATGTATTGTAGATGTTCATGCAGAGGTAGGGAACCTCAGGGCTGGAGGCCAAATGCGCCCCTTGAAGCCTCTCTTTCTGGCCCTCGGAACTCTCCCCAGGCCACTGATCCTCACTGATACTACTCGCACCTCCAGTGTTTTTTTATCTGGAATGTCTCCTTGAACTCTCATCGTGTCTCCTGCTTGCCTGGATGGAGGGTAGAGAGGGATGTGTGTAGAAACTAGTTTACTGTACGGAAGAACAAATTTACATTTCTTGCCTTGCCCCACCACTGGCATGTGGACCTCTTAGCTGAAAAAGGGAACTCCAGGATGGAATGTGGTACTTGGACAGCTGCCAAAATCTCCCCACTGCCTTGTTAGCTGAAAATAGTGGCAGCTAGGGATTTGTGATTTTTCTCTTCCCTGGAACAGTTATGGACAGGCCCCCCCCCCCAATTTATGCACATTCAATAAGCGCATGACCATGTATATGTGAATCTCACTGAACCTGGAAGTCACCTGGAAACATCATAAACACATCACTGAAACATCATTTGGTGCATAGCTTCTTATATATCTGAGTTTCTGGGTATACCCCCTTCATCAGCACCTTGTGAGTCTGCAGCCTGTTTGAGTTACATGTCTCTGCATTGACCGGTGTAGAAAGCCTGTTGGTTTTCATAAGAATCACCCATTCAGGGTTTTTTTAGGCTGCCTTTGGAAGCAAAGGCACTGTCAAAATGTTCGTTTGCTTCAGATTAGACCTACTGAAATAAATGTGCTTTCAGAAGTAACTGCCCCAGCTATGGATCTTATAGAAGAACAGGGATAATGTGCTTTCTGCAGTGAAAGCTTCTGTTTGGCTACTGTCATCACTGGAGGTTAACGCTGAACCTGAGAAGAGTGTCACATTTATATTTTCAGCCACAGATTTCTGATGGTAAAGAGGGAAGGGAGGAAAAACCCTGACTGCAACCCTGGAGAGCCACTGACAGTCAGTGTAGACCGGCAGTTAGATGATTTGATTTGCTATTAAACACTTTATTATCTTCCTAGAATGAACTGTACTGCTTCAGTTTTGCAGGTGCGGATCAGATTTTTAAAGTTCTCACTATGTTAAAAACACATCTCCCGTAGGTAGAAATAAACAGAGCAGGGGTTTTTTCTGATTATCAAGAAGTTTTCTGGTTCTTCATCCTGCGGGTTTAATAATTAAAAATAGAAATAATAGGAGGGAATTATTGTTTTTAATAATATTGAAAATAACAGCAACAACAACGATGATGATGATAATGATGATGATGATGATGATGATAATAATAATAATAATAATAATAATAATAATAATAAAACAATATATATGTGTATATATGTGGAGAATAAAGAAAAAGAAAAAAGCGGGTAGAGGGAAGGGTGTGTGTTTGTATATAAAAATAATATATATCTGAATGAAATCGAACTGTAGGGTCCAATCGATGTCAAAAATCGAAAGTTAAAGAAAATTTAAAACAGAGAATTATAAGGTCAAATTAATGTTAAAGATCAAAGGAAAATAATAAAAAATAGACATAAAATTCAAACCCAAGGATGGTCCAAACTGCAGAAGCAACAACAGCAGGCTTGTGGGGCTCAGCCATGTGAGAGAGAGTTTGGGGGTGGAGGCAATATTGGGGAGTGGGGTTGGGTTAGACTTCTCCCCTCTGCCCTCACATGGGAGGGCTCTGCCCCACGGTCCGGGGGGGGGGCCCTGATCCCCCGCAAGCAGCTGGCATGAAGCGGGAAAAGGAGGGAAGGCCTCTCCAGCCCCCTCTAAATGTTGCTCAGAGGCTGCAGCTGTGTGGGGGCCTCCTTTCAACGCTGCCCTATTCCCCAACGCTTGCCCCCGGTCGTGAAGGCCGCTGAGATCCTGCTCGCGTGTAGTGCCCAGGAGTGCTGCTTGCCTGCCAGTGTAGAAGCAGGCCCTTGCCGGGCAGCTGCTCTGTCTCAATGGCCTGGCAAGCTGGTCTTGCCGTACCTGGAGGTGGGCTGAGGGCACCCCACAAGCCTGTCTCCTGCTGCCTACCTCCCAGTTGGGTGAAGGTGGCAGTGCCCGGCGGAATAATAATAATATAATTTTTTATTTATATCCCATCCTCCCCAGCCGAAGCCGGGCTCAGAGCGGCTAACAACAATAAAAGTAGCACAGCATTCTAAAATCAATTCATTTTAAAATCAGTTCAAAATCAAATTAATGGCAACCATTGGGCTAGAGTTCTGTGAGGATTACCAAAGGAGGGGGGTCAGACTGTGCCTTGGCCAAAGGCCTGGTGAACAGCTCTGTCTTGCAGGCCCTGCGGAAAGATGTCAAGTCCCGCAGGGCCCTAGTCTCTTGTGACAGAGCGTTCCACCAGATCGGGATCACAGCCGAAAAAGCCCTGGCTCTGGTTGAGGCCAGCCTAACCTCTCTGTGGCCTGGGACCTCCAAGATGTTTTTGTTTGAAGACCGTAAGGTCCTCCTCCTTGGGACATACCAGGAGAGGCGGTCCCGTAGGTACGAGGGTCCTAGGCCGTATAGGGTTTTAAAGGTTAAAACTAGCACCTTAAACCTGATCCTGTACTCCACCAGGAGCAACAGCAGCAGAAAACTTCAGTTGCACAACAACACCAGAGTCCTATAAGATGCCTAGGAGTTGTATTCCACTTTAGTTCTACTCAGAGTAGACCCACTGAAATTAACAGACATGACTGAGGTATGTTAATTTCAATATAGTGGTGCCTCGCAAGACGAAATTAATCCGTTCCGTGAGGCTCTTCGTATAGCGGTTTTTTCGTCTTGCGAAGCAAGCCCATTGACAGCTTAGCGGATTAGCGCTATTAGCGGTTTAGCGGCTTTTAGCGATCAGCTGTTAAGCGGCTTATCAGCGGATCAGCTGATAATCGGCTTAGCAGCTTAGGAAAAGGGGGGGAAAAGGGGAAAAAACCCCGCAGGAACTCGCAAGACATTTCGTCTTGCGAAGCAAGCCCATAGGGAAATTCGTTTTGCGAAGCGCCTCCAAAACGGAAAACCCTTTCGTCTAGCTTCCGTCTTGCGAGGCATTCGTCTTGCGGGGCACCACTGTACTCTTAACTTGATTGAATTAATACAATGGGTTTTTATCACTCTCTCTTTGTTTGTTGGTTTACCTACGATCCACTATCATTCTTTCATGTGAACGGCTGCTCTTAATAAGATACTTATCACTGCCTGTACTTTTCTGGTTTCATTTCCTGGTCTCACAATTGATGATTCTGACTGCATGCCCCTCCCCAGGCACCCCAATATGTGTACATCCTTGAAACTCAGGACACTTATTTGATCTGATGAGGTGTACTCTATAAAACCTTATGCCATTATAAATTAATGTGAGACTTTTTTGAGACTCATGTGAGACCTAGTTTGCTTGCCTTTTGGGGGGCTAGCAGAGGAGAGACATACTAGAGGTGGAGAAGAAGGCTGCTTCTCTGATTGTCATCACGGGTGCAGTGAAGGATAATCTCTCTTCTGTCTGCCCACTGACCTGCCCTCATGGAATTCCACACACTCTGTCCGCATGCATTTAGGGTTCTCCTGTGGCAACCAGGCTACCCCTTGTATCCCATGGGTTATTTCCAGTACTAAGAATAGGACCCATTTAAATGGATGGACATGACTAACTTAGGTGCATTAATTTCAGTTAGTGTACTCTGAAGTTGGATGCAACCCAAAGCATCTGGTTGGCAACTCTTAGAACCCAGTGTTGGACTCGATGGACTGCATTGGTCCAGCAGACTCCTCTTCTGTTCTTAAGATTGCTTAAATAGTGCATTCACCTCCCAGAAGCCATTAACTATAGTTTTCTGGCTTGGACGTAATAGGAAACTGTTCTTAGCTGAAGGCTTCCTATTATGTTTACTTTCTTATGCAAAGGGTAGGGGAGCAGAGCAACTCTGTTCAAGACCATTAGTTCCGTTCATATCTTATTAACCTGAAATATGAGCATCCAAACATAGCCCCTGCCTGCCATGTTCAGAGGCTGGCATTGCCCATTCCCTCTTCTTGAAGCCTTAACACAGGAGTAGCCAACATAGTGCATGCCACATGTTGCTGGGCTGCAGTTTCCACCATCCCTTTGTCATTGGCCTTGTTGGCTGGGGGCTGATGGAACTACAGTGGCACCTTTGGATACGAACTTAATTCATTCCAGAGGTCCGTTCTTATCCTGAAACTGTTCTTAACATGAGGCGCTATTAGTGAAAGCGTGACTGCCGCTGCGTGCCCGCAATTTCCGCTCACATCCCAGGGCAAAGCTCACAACTGGGAACAACTGCTTCCGGGTTAGCGCAGCTCGTAACCTGACGCATGCGCAACCAGAAGCGATCGTGTCCAGAGGTACCACTGTAGTTTCCAGCAACATTTGGAAGAGTACCACATTGGCTGCTCCTGTCTTACCACATTCTGCTCCAGTGCAAGCCACGAGTAGCTGCTTGATCCATCAGTCCAGAGGCCCATCCATTCCAGCATCCTGTTCTTAACAGTGGCCAACCACACACCCTGACGGAACGATCGCAAGCAGGACTTGCATTCTCTTGTGCTGGCAGTGGAAATTCTGCCTGATCACCTGTGCCCTGCGCCCTTCAATATCAAAACACAGTGCAGGGTCATAACCTCTATTCATATGGTGCAGTAAGAAATGTTTGTCCCAGTATTCTCTGCCTCGGACTATTTTCTAATGGAGGGGTGTTTTAAGTAAAATGAGTCTGAAGTGTGTCTGTTCCTAGCCCAGTACATGTGTGTTCCATTAAGCAGATGTTCTGAGTACCTAAACCTCTGCCAATAGAACCATCAACAGGCACTTTTCATTATTGATGGCTGCTTTAGATGAGTGCCTCTTAACTGCCTCCTGTAATTTCACTTTGATCCTTCATGCATTTTTTTTTATTTTTTAAAAAATGAAAACAAAAAGAAAGAAGGGCACCTTATGTGGCTGAAAGAAAGGTTGTGGGCTTTAGGTGTCTTTACTCATCGGCTGTGCTCAAGTTCTTTGCTTTGGACGGGGGGATTCCATCTCTCTTTGTGCAAGAGAAAGGTTTGGGAGCCAGGTTTACATATTTACAAGAAGTAAATTGGATTAAACTTCTTTCCTTCCTTCCTTCCTTTTTAAAGTAATGTTTTCTTAAGCTAGTTGATGTTCACCAGAAAAATATAAAGGGTTCTTTTTTATTTCTGTTCCCAGCACACAAGTAGAGACCCCAAAGAAACACCCAAGGAAGATGGAAGAAGGGAACTTTTGGAATTTGGGAAGCCCGTCTCTTTGCCCCCTGTTCCTGGCCTTCATTCATCTCTACCTCAGAACCAGAGCTATGTGGCAGCATCAAAATCACAGACAGGTAAAGAATTAACAGTGCATACCCCCCCACTTTCTATTTTATTTTGTGGGAGGCAAAAGCTCAAGTTGGGAGTCTGCTGGCCTTTTCTGTAACCCAGGGTTTCCCAAATTGTGGTCTGCAGACTACCAATGGCCCATGAGCTTCACCAGGTGGTCCACAGGGTGTCCATAAAAATAAAATTAAAAATCACACCACATCTAGCACAGAGCATTATATTTGCTAAAACGGGGGGGGGGGGGGAACACTGTTGTGGCCACTTCCACTACCGCCATCTGCCCCCTTTGATTGGATTATCAGCCCTTGCAATTTAAGGAGAAAATTGCTGGAACACTGTGGAGGTGGAGCTGAAGTTCCATGCACCTAAAGCTTAAATGAGGGACAAATTTGGCTTAACACACCAATAAACAGAAGGTCAGGGGTTTGTCTGCTGTTGTTTTTTAAATGTAACAGTGTTTGTGTCTTGTGTATTTTCAAATGAACCATAGCATGCAAGAAGGGGAAGCTTAAACCCTTCCCTCTCCAGCCAGGATCCTGACAAATAAGAACTGCCATAAGAAAAGAAGCAGAGACCTGCTGGATGAAGCCCTTTAATCCAGCATCCTCTTCAAACAGTGGCCAGCCAGATAACTTTGGGAAGCTTGCAAGCAGAACCGAGTGCAGCAATGCTCTCTTCACACTTGCAGTTCTCAGCAGCTGGCATTGGAGGAGGGGTGAAAAACAAGGCACATCTAATCCTCTTACCTAATGCTTGTTTCTTTTTACTCCTCCACCAACTCTTACATGTGTGTTTCCCCAGGAGACAATCAGTTTTCCCTTCCCTCTATGCAAGGAGCAGAGGTGCCCCAGTAATTCTCAGAACCCTTAACAAACTAAAGCTCCCAGGATTCTTAGTGGGAAGCCATTAGTGTTTGAGTTATACATTAGTGCTTTAAAATGCAGATACGGCCTTGGATTCTAAGGGCCCATACATACCTCACATTAATGTGGACTGTGAACCTTTAATTGCCTCTTGTACATGGGGCATTCTCCTCCAACTTCTTGGAAGGAATTCAGTGGCACTGTGGTCTATAAACCACTGAGCCTCTTGGGCTTGTTGATTGTAAGGTCGGCAGTTCGAATCCGTGTGACAGGGTGAGCTCCCATTGCTTTGTCCCAGCTTCTGCCAATCTAGCAGTTTGAAAGCATACCAGCAGGAGCAGATAAATAGGTACCACTGCGGTGAGAAGGTAAATGACATTTCTGTGTGCTCTGGCTTCCGCCGCGGCCTCCTGTTGCACCAGAAGCGGTTTAGTCATGCTGGCCACATGACCTGGAAAGCTGTTTGTGGACAAACGCTGGCTCCTTCGGTCTGAAAGCAGAGATAAGTTCCATGCTCCGTAGTCAAATTCTACTATACAACCATCCAAGGGTCCTTTACCTTTAAAAGTAAAGGTAAAGAGACCCCTGACTGTTAGGTCCAGCCGTGACTGACTCTGGGGTTGTGGTGCTCATCTCACTTTATTGGCTGAGGGAGCCGGCGTTCAGCTTCCAGGTCATGCGGCTAGCATGACTAAGCTGCTTCTGGCGAACCAGAGCAGTGCATGGAAACGCTGTTTACCTTCCCACCGGAGCGGTACCTATTTATCTACTTGGACTTCGTGCTTTCAAGGTTGGCAGGAGCAGGGACCGAGCAATGGGAGCTCACCCTGTTGCGGGGATTCGAACTGCTGACCTTCTGATCGGCAAGCCCTAGGTTCAGTGGTTTAACCCACAGCACCACCTGCATCAAAATTCTACTAGACAACCGTCCAAGGGTCCTTTACCTTTACCTACCGTTAACTTCAACTTCTGCTGTCCCACTCTTTCTCCTCCCTAAATCCAGAGATTCCCTATGCCAGTGTTTCTCAGACTAGCCAGCAGGACCAGTGGTCAGGAGTGATGAGAGTTGTCGTCCAACTGGTGATCCAAGTTTAAGAAACACCATCTATGCTTTGAAAATCTTGAGAGGAGAGCTGCATCAGGGAATCTCTGGATTTGGGGAGGCAGCAAATTCTTTGCATCACAGCCTAATTGCTATTCTTCATTGGGGAAACTTTTTGGTGTGGGAGGAGTGGAACTGCCATTGGACACAGCCTTCATCTTTATCATGAAGAGGCTTGTCCTCACCCCTAAATGTGCACTCCTCCATTGTCTCCCAAGACAGATGGATGCCAACTGTATGATGCAGATTTGCATGAGTTGGATGCTGCCTTTTAATAGCTTTTAGTCAGTTGCTTTGCTTGTCCTCAAGGCCGTATTTACATAAGAGTGCATTTAAAGCACTGAGAGATCACTTTAAGCAGTCATTACTTCCCCCACAGAATCCTGGGAACTGTAGCTTTTTTAAAGGAGCTGAAAGTTGTTGCATCTCACAGAGCTACAATTCCCAGAGTGGTTGAACAGTCTTTTCCTCTTCCCAAGGGATTCTGAGAATTATAGAGGGGGAATGGCAAGATCAGTATAATGCAAAGAAACTATGCAGGGCTCCTGACCTCCCCACTTGCCCCCCAATCTCCTGGTAAGCAGCTACAGTGCAACCAGACAGAGGCCAGGTGAGCAGTGCAGCTCCACCAAGCGCTCTGCATCTACTTATAACTAAAACAGGGGGAGTGAAAATGGGACTTGGTGTTTGATTGTGTGTTCCTTTGTACTTAATTAACTGTTTACTGAATTAGCTGTTGGATGCTGCATCTGATCCACCCTTATACCTTATACCTTCTTGTGTTTCTGCACCCTACTTTCTATTTTCTCTTGTGTCCCTCCTGTCCAGCTGCTTCAGTATCTAGGAAGAAGAAGCGAAGAATGGGAACGTACAGCCTGGTTCCCAAGAAAAAGACCAAAGTTTTGAAACAGAGGACTATGATTGAGATGTTCAGGAGCCTTGCCCATTCCACTTCAGGTGGCAAGGTGAGGGATGTGGAAGAGAGCGAGGTGCTTGGTGGATGAATGGAAGCTGGTGTCAGCCACTCTCGCAGCCAGAGATGGCGGAACAGATCAGCAAGGAACTTCTCTTTGTGCAGTGTATCTGTATGATCCAGGGAATTGTTTGTTTTAGAAGAAATGTGACTTATCACAAAAGAGACAGACTGGTTTTGGGTCTTCTTCTTTCTTAAGAATCCAGTGGTTCTGCTGGATTGGACCAAAGGCCCATCTAGGCCAGCATCCCTCCATCTCACAGTGATTCCCCAATGGGAAGCTTGCATGTGGTTTGCGAGGGTTAACAGCCCCTGCAGGTATTTGTGGAGAATAGGAAGACAGGGGAGCACCCATGGTCAGCCCATAAAATGATTATATATATTCAGTAAGCCTAGATGTAGACCTCTTCATTTTTAATTACTTTGCTATTGCATTTTAAGCTTACCCTTTCTTCAGTTTGCTCAGGGCAGTGTGCATAGGCCCTATCCCAACTTTATTTATTCAGTACAGACCAGGGTAGGGGGATATCTGTGGCCCTCTGCTTGTCATTAGGCTCCAACTCCCCACCAGCATCAGTTAGTATGGGCAACGGTGAGGTGTGATGGGGGCCTACAGACATTCCCTGCCCCTGGTTTACAGGACTGCAGCCTGAAATAAGCAAACAAGGAGTGGGAAACCTTTAGTCCTCCAGGTGTGGTTGGACTCCAGTTTCTATCATGCCTTGCTGGCTCCTTGTTTGATGGGAATTGGAGCCAAACAACATCTGGTGGACTACAGGCTCCTTGTCCCTGGTTTAATGCAAAGTGGAACCTGTATATATTTGTAGCAGGGGAGGGAAACCTTGACCCTGGTGGCCAAATTGAGCCCTCCTGACTTTTCTGTCTGGGATTCAGGGCTCTCTGCAAGACACAGTCCTCACTAGCTCTGCTCCATGCCTTCCTCAAGTACTTTTGCCTGGCTGGAATGTGTGATTGAACTGTGGTAAGACCTCTTGCTTCCTGCATGGAGAGGTTTGTGCAGCGGTGTGGCATTCTCTTTTGCTGCTTGAAGGCACTGCGTCTTCACCGTGGCCCTCAGAAGGTTCCCACCAGTGAATGTGGCCTGAAAAATGTGTTCACTTCCCTTTCGATTTAACTGTTTGTCCACATGGGTGCATTCAGGTTGAAAAGGGTGATTCTAGCCATCATGTGAACGGGGAGAGCTTAGATGCGGATTCTGAAGAAGAGGACTCAGATGAACTGGAAGAAGACAATGAACGTGGAACTGAGCAGCAGGCTGCCTTCCCTGCAGAGGAGAACAGAATGGCTAAGGAGGGAGTTGTTGATGGCAGTCGTGCCAGAAAGGTGATTTGAATGCTTGTTTGAGATGCTTGATGACAACTTTTAACTTTGATCAGTATTGGTGGGAGTAAAGGAAGCGACAAGGTGAAACAAGAGTTTGTGGTGTAGCACAAAGGTGCTTTCCACCACCACCTTCAAGGGCTTAGGTGCCTGAGTGTTCTCCAGATGTTGTTATATCCAGATGTTTCAAGGAGGAAATGGGAGCTGCAATATTATGTCAGTTAGTTGGGTTGATGGGTCAGTTAAAATATTTTGTTCATTCTTTTTTAAAATTCTGGATAAATTGGAACACAGGCTCATTATTTTTAAATACTCCTTTTAATTGCCACATTGAAAAAACAATGTTTTATTAAAGAGTTATATTAGCTTTGAAAGCTGCATTTCTCACCCCCTTCCATGCCATCACTAACTTCTCTGCATAGTCTGATTAGCTTAAAGTCCTAGAGATTCACGGGGACATAAATGACAAAAACCAATCTAATAGCCCTTAAACGTTTCCAAAACAAATGCACATTTGTAAATCATCATTGTGGATGGCAGCTGTCCATCTTCACATTGCTTCATTTTCAAAATGTATTCTGTCCCTCAATGAGAAAGCAAAAGTTTTCCCTGGGTGGCTTTAAAGAAATTTTAAAAAAATGCCAGAAATCTTCCACCTTAAAAAAAGAAGCCCTTATACAGGAGGCAGCCATTCTTCTCTGAGAGTTCCCAATGCAGTATGTGGGGGCATGATCTTTTAAAAAATTCAATAGAAGCTTGATTCCACTCCCCACATTTCAGAATTTCCAATTTGCATGCAAACATATGCAGATTTAATCAGCGAAAACCTGTACAATAAATTGACAAAAGGCTTCTTTTAATCAGGAGGTAAAAAGTTTATGGCAGATTTGATCTCTCTATTTTTCTCTCCTCCCCTAGCCATCTTCAGTTGGGTCTTTTTAAAATTTGAAGCATAAAGCACTAAAGAGAGATGTATTGGTGATTATTGGTTCAGTTGGACCCAAATTTATTTACTCATTTATTGCATTTATGTCCCACCTTTCCACTCCAAGGAGCTAAACATGGTGTACACTGTTCTCACCCTTCTTGTTTTTTATCCTCACAACATCCCTTTGAGGTAGATTAGGCTGCGTGAGCTTCACACCTGAGTGGGGATTTCAATCCTGGCCAACCCAGATCAAATTCCAGCACTCTAGCCAATACAGCATCCCTAAGGAACATTCATTCTTAACCACTGCAACACCCAAAACGACTATTCATTCCATGCACCACAACATCTACAATGGAGGTGAAAGGGGCAGAAGGCTCAGTGGCTCAGTGCTGATTCCTTCCCCTGGTTTTGTGAGGGCGTGGGGTGGGAAAATGACACCCATATACTCACATACAATACCAAAACCAAACCAAAACAGAGCTCATAAACATTACAAGTTTGTTACTGTAGTTAACCTACTTTTAACCTAATACAGTGTTTATAAAAAGGAGTTCCAAATATCGTTAAATTTGCCCATGTGTGACAGATGTGCCCAGTAAGGAGCACAACTTGCTACCCGATCCGTGGCATTCTGCGGCAGCTCTGGCCTCTGGGCTATTCTGGCTCCACTATCTAATCTCTGAAGACCAACGTACAATGCAAAAACACAGCTGCCCGCAAAATGCAACAAGGCTTATTTTGCTGATGGGAATTAAGCATCAAGACCACATCAATACTGACCTGTTGCCTAGATATAAGCTTCTGCCAGCGGGCGTGAGCCTTGAGGCTTGGTGCTTCTGTGTAGGAGTTGCTCTGGCTTCTTCCCTGGAATGGAATCTCTGCCTTGGGAGTATCTGCGGTTTGGTTTCTGGTGTAAACTACAGATAAAGGGAGGAAAACAGTTCCTCAATTAGAACTGCAGTGTAGATGATTCATGGCTGCCACATGCCACACGAGCCTGAAGGTGCGTTCCAAGCTGTGTGCTGCTGCTATTATTATTATTTAATAATTTTATTATTTATGCCCACTCATCTGGCTGGGTTGCCCCAGCCACTCTGGGCGACATACTGCACATACATAATAAAACATCAAACGTTTAAAACTTCACGATGCAGGACTGCCTTCTAAAAATTCTTTATAGTGTAGTTAATTTATCTCCTTGATATCTGATGGGAGGGCATTCCACAGGGAGGGTGAACAAAACGAATAAAACAAAAACCTAGGAACTAGAACCAGGGACCATGAAACCTGCTTTGTGTGTACAAATTTAAGGAGAACACCCAATTTAGGGTTGTAGCCAACTAAGGTCTACGAAGACCCAGTGGACCTTAGTGGATCTATGTTAGTCATATGCATGAATTTCAGTGAGTCTTCTCTGAGCAGGATTAAAGCACAAACACAAGTAACTTCTATTGCATTAGTCCTTCAACCAAAGCAGAACAAAGCAAGGTTACAAAATCTAAACCAGGTAACAGAATTTAAAAAGGTAAAGGTACCCCTGCCCGTACGGGCCAGTCTTGACAGACTCTGGGGTTGTGCGCCCATCTCACTCAAGAGGCCAGGGGCCAGCGCTGTCCGGAGACACTTCCGGGTCACGTGGCCAGCGTGACAAAGCTGCATCTGGTGAGCCAGAGCCACACACGGAAACGCCGTTTACCTTCCCGCTGGTAAACGGTCCCTATTTATCTACTTGCACCCGGAGGTGCTTTCGAACTGCTAGGTTGGCAGGCGCTGGGACCGAGCAGCGGGAGCGCACCCCGCCGCAGGGATTCGAACCGCCGACCTTTCGATTGGCAAGTCCTAGGCGCTGAGGCTTTAACCCACAGCGCCACCTGCGTCCCTTAACAGAATTTACATAAACTTAAAAAACAACAACTCTATTCACTATTTAAAAGTAGAGATTAATAAAAGTAATAATTAAGACTAATAAAATGACAACATATTCCTATTGAAACGTACTAAAACACATTTTAAGAAATAAAACATTTTACTTCGCATAAAAGATAAATCTATATTAAGGTGTGTTTTTCATAATACTGGATGCAGCTGTTGGTTTGCTGCACCCAGCAAGTTGCTTCTGAGTCAAAAGTGGACAATTCTGTGCTAGGTAAAAACAAATAATCTGACCTAGCATAAGCTAGCAGCCTTGGTTCTTTAAGTGGGCGACAGCTTTTCTCATCCGATTTACTTTCTTGCTCACTTTCCTTTGGCCACCACAGATTGTCCATGGTGAGTCGGATGACGAGCAAGACTCTGCAGACTCCGGGGAAGATGAGGAAGACGGTGACGAGTCTGACTTGGTGAGCTGTTCCTCCTGTATGCCTTCCCACCTCAGTTTATGTGTGCAGCAAGAATCATGGTGAGGAACACCCATGCAAGGCTCAGCATTCTTCTTGATAATAACATTTAAAAACAAAACAAACATTTTTTTTTTTTTTACCCAGCTGCTCTGCCTGCTTTTATGGGTTTCAAACAATGTTTTCACCTTCTAAACAGTTCTATGTTACAATAAAAGTTTATTGATTTCTTGTTAGGCCTCAGCAGGGGTCTGCCCTTGCTTGCCAGATGCCAAGACAAGGGAGTGGTCCAGACAGGCATGGTCGAGGCTGGAGCAAGCAGGACAGAAGCAGGGGCTTGGTCCAAACAGGGACTATCCAGGGCCATCTTTCACGGGAGGCAAGGCAAGGCACCAGGAGTCTGCTTGCTACTGTTGTTGTTGCTGCTGCTGCTGTTGCTGTTGCTGCTGCTGCTGCTGCTGCTCATAGTGACCCAAATTGCGCAGACTGACGAGGGAAACCCTGTGGCAATGGCTTTTATCAGCCTCAGAGAGCCAGGATTGGCCTGTAGATGATTAGCTGATGCTTACTGCAGCCTAGGGGGTAGTTCCCTTGTACTGTGGCACTTAGGTTTGTAGGAGAGCACTAGATGGCATAGCACCAGGGATGCAGGAGGTAAGGCTCTGATTCCTGACGACTGGGTGCTTCAATTCAAGACACAAACGCGCCGCATCACAGGCACTGCACTATACTGCACCACACCCCATATATATGCACACTTTCCCCATGTGCTTTTCCCCCTCGTGTTTTAAATTCTGCTTTGGCCTTTGATTCAGCCGTTTCCCCTTTCTTCGCCTTCTTTGCTGATTTCAAGCGATGGGAGCTGCACTGGAATCCCGAAGCATAAAGAGTTGTGTTGGGTTTGAATACAGGGGGCCCCAGGTTTGACACAGAGCCTGTTTGGCTTGCATTGGGCAAGTTGCTGTACCTTGATAAAATCAGTGGTAAGGCATATTGGTAGATTGATTTGCAAAGATGAATATTGTCCTGCTTGCCTCAAGCCATAGTTGCAGCTATATCTGAACCAGTCAACTGTGGTTTGGGTATGGATGTACGTCCCCAACAAAATACTGAGAATGCACTTCTAGATAAGATTTCCACAGTGCAATCTTATGCGTACTCCCTCAGAAGTAAATTCCATTATATTCATTGGGGCTTACTCTTAGGAAAGTGTGCACAAGCTTGCAGCCTTGTTTTTCCAGTTAAGTTCTTCGTTTGATGTAGTGTTAATACAGGCACAAAATGCATTTGCTACTCAATGTTTGTAACAGATCTGAGATCTGACAACTGATTAAAGAATTCTTAGTGAATCAGTAAGCTGGTTTTAAAAATTATTAATTTGTGACCTTCTAAAAATTTGCACAAATTAATATATTACCGAAACTGTTCATGGAAAGTGATAAATACTTTAGTTTTGCAGGAGGATATTAAAAATGAAATGGCATTTGTTTCTATTAGTTGCACACAAGTTGAACTGTTAAAAGGTTCTCTTGTTGAACTGGTTACCAGAATCTAATCCACTAGATACATATAGGCTTAACATTTCTAGTTCCGTGGTTTGAAGGATCAGACCTGAGACCAGTATTGGCTTACTGAACGGTTTAAATAAGCCCTCCAAACCAAGATGGCATACCACAGTTTGTTCCTGGTTTAGAGGACTCACGGAAAGCAGACTTTACGGGTTCTGGTGTAACTGTAAACTATGGTTTGATTAAATCCTTAAATTATTAATTAAGCTGAGTAAGTGATGGGAGGAGACAGCACACAAACACAGGGCTTCCTCCTAACCACAGCTGAATGATCTCCAGGAATTTTGTTTGATTCCCCCCCCCCCCCCTTGTGCTGAATGTGCTGATTAATTGAGTGGTGGGGTGGATTTTCATCTGGTATTAAAAGTCTTGTTGATATTAATCAGTGAATTCCTTCAGACTTCCTGGCTTAGTGAAATGCACAAGTATGAGGGCTCCCAGAATGCAATTTTCAGCCACTTTGCTCCTCTCTGGACCTTTTTATTGTTGCACTTTGCTGAGCTAATCCAAGGTTTGGCTTAACTTGTCTCTTGAACCTGGGACTTGTGGTTAAGTGCTCGCCTCTCAAGAAAAAAACTTGGTTGCAGCTCATGATTAGCAAGCCAGAGACCTTAGCCAAACCATGGCTTGGCTCAACATGACATGGGAACCTGAAAGAATCAGAGAGGAGCAGAGGGGTATGGTTGAAAAGGAGATATGCCCTGGGGAGAGTCTCAGGGGCCAGAGGAAGAGGCTTGGAGGGCCACATTCAGACCCCAGGCCTAAGATTTGCCACCCTTCATTTAAGCGTCAAAAGAGGTTGTAATCATCCCATCCCGAAATATTTCGGCTTCAGTCCTGCACAGACCTGGGCTTTCTTTAAAAAAAATCTATTCAGTGGGACTTAAGTGCATATAATTGTGCAACAGGATAACACCTTGTTCCCAGGAGTTAGCTGACAGACAGTTAAGGATTTTCTTTTTTACTCCTTTGGTTTAGCCTTGTTTTAAATGGTTATAAATGCAGATAGGATACCTCTAGGTACCATATTGTCTTACATTCAATGTAACCAAAAGACTTTATAATCTGAGCAAAAAAAGAGAGACATTGCTCATTCTTTCATAATTCATGAACATATTTAATAAAAATTATTATTAAAAAATAAATATGAGATAAAAGTCCTATTTGCAAATTTTTGTTCCAGAGGAGCAGAGTTAAAACACCTCAAGCTTGAATTTCTCTGGAAGGGCGAGTTTTGCCTATTAGTAAGTTGAGTCAGACTGTCCAGTATTGAATCCCTTCTGTACTGATGATCAGGCTGCGGCTGTAGTCTTCCCTTTCAGTACAAAGCCCAGTCTGTGCTCATAAATATGGGCAGGGATAAGCAGAGCATAGATTAGGATCTGCTGGAAAATAGCTGGGTGATCTGCAGTACAATAACAACAAGAGGTTCTCCTCTTACATTTTAAGACATTGTTATTTCAGTGTTCTTTTTTCCTGGGTGGTAACCATCTGGCCTGTTCCTGACATCATGATCCTGGCTTCTTAAACCGTGGTTGGGAATTAATAGGTGCCTATGCACTCCTCTTTTGCTTACTGGCTTTAGCGCTGGGATCCTTGCTCAAACTTCATTTCCTCATTGCATTAAAACCAGGGATCTGTGGTTTAATGGTGGTTTACCAGGATAAAAGATCCCTTTAGGTGAATCAACATTAAACCACAGTTTTGGGTATCAAGACTTAATCGAGAAGAGCAGTTAAGAGAGACATGGATCTAAACGCTGAAGGTGATAAGAGGTAAGTGAATGACCTTCATGAAACATGGTGCAACCCAGTATGGCCTGGTTGACACATGATGCTAAACCATAGCTTTGTGTGTATGCGCTATGCACAGGCACAAATGAGCCGCAGTGACTCCTGGGATTATTCTCCTTTCCCCTCTCCTCCCACACACATACAAGGGGAGCAGTTCAGAATCTTTTCTGCTTTTGGTTAACTGCAGTTTGTTGTGTTGTTTTGTTTGACAAATTGTGGTTAACATTTACTGTGGCTAGTTTAAAACAAACCAGTTTCAAACCATGGTTTCTGAAGCAAGCTTTTGAAAATTAACCAATCTAATGTTAATCACAGTTCAGGGTCCCATTGTCACGGCAAGCTGGGTTTCACCAAAAGTATGTGCATCTGAATTTTCTGGAGGCCCCCTGTGACTTATTCCTGCTCATGCACATTTTGCTAAATAATGAACACATGAAGACAGATTGTCTGGATTTGTTGCTCTTTGGTTTTGCTCCTTTCTTGTGCTTTGCTGATCAGCATTTTATTTGTAATGATTATATCTATCATCTCTCTGTGATTACTTTTGATTATTGGGTGCTTTGTAAAGTTCTTTTTCAGCAGAAGAGTGGGGCAAAAATATTTTTAAAGAAACAAATATGCGGCTAGAAACCAGAAGTAAAATGCTTTTATACTATGCGCCTGCCCTGAATAGTAAAGATTACATGATATAATAAAGTGCAAAATAAGTGAGGTTGGGCAAAGTTGCCTACATCACATCATATGGATCAGGCCAGTGGCCCACCTAGTCCAGCATCCTGTTCTCAAACTGACCAGCCAGATGCCTCTGGTAAGCCCGTGCGAGCCTTACTTCTCCGGATCCATCACCATCCACTTCTCAGCCCAGGTAGATATTCTCCCAAACCACCTTGCTGTTAAAAATCAAAACAATCATAAAGTTCCAAGAGAGAGTCTTCAGGTCCCTGACAGGTGGAGCTGATCTTCTCATCAAGAAGTCCCTGATAAGATTCCGAAGGACCTCAAGATGCCACAGAAAGCAGTTTTAGAACTTAAGAAAAGCCCTGCTAAATCAGGCCAACCAGACTTTCCCCTCCTGTGGTTTCCGGCAGCTGATGAGAAGAGGCATACTCCCTCTTCTGACAGTGTAGGTAGAACATAGATGTCATGGCAAGTAGCCATTGGTAGCATTAGGTTTCTCTTGGCAGAGAAGTTGGATTGGCTGGATACACACAAGTTTGGCTACAAAGGAAGCAGAATACAGGAATGAGTCTGAGACTATAGTGATTTCTTTCCAAGCTTGCAGATCTCTTTGTACTACCTTGGCATGTGGTGGCAGTTCTGTGGTATTTTCATGGAAGGAGCTATATTACGCAATACAAGACGTGCCAGTCTCTGTGGCTGACTTGAAAATGGTGAAGGGAGAGGCAAGTTTAATAATAATAATAATAATAATAATAATAGTAATAATTCAATATGAATATTGAATACAGTCAGGCCAAGGACCAGCTGAATGAAGCTCCAAGACCACCGTGTGGTCCATGGGCCACAGCTTAGGAACCCCTGATCTAGGCAAGACTCAAGAGGCTCCAGCTTTCCTATTGCCCCTGGTGGGTAGGGGGGAGAGTAGAGGATTGTATTTCTGAAATACGTTGGGCTTTTTAAAAACTCAGGTGCTTCTGAGAGCATTGCCTCTCTCCTGTTGCCTACTAATCACAAAGAAAGGTGAAGGGCATAGCTTAGGATCAGTCAGGCCACTGCTTTCCTGAAGCAGATGCCTCCTGTGGTTTTTGCAGAGTTCGGAATCCAGCCTCAAGAAGAAGGTGATGAAGAAGAAAGGCAAGATGGAGAGTCCCTGGCTGAAACCCACCCGGAAGAGGAGGCGGAGGAGTAAAAAGAAACAAGCTGGTGCATTGGGTAACAGGATCAAATGTGTCTTATTTTCTATCCCTTCACCCCAGTAGTTTTTGTTCAGTGGAGACTGAGGCCCCAGTCATACTATACATTTAAAGTAGCATCATGCCACTTTAAGCAGCCATGGCTTCTCCCCCAAAATATTCCTTTGAACTGCAGTTTATTAAGGGTGCTGGGAGTTGTTAGGAGACTCCCTGTTCCCACCAAAGAGCAGTTTTAACAATCCATTCCTTTTCCCAGGTAGCTAGGAATTGTAGCTCTGTGATGGGAACAACTCTCTGCCCCCTTAACAAACTACAACTCCCGGGATTCTTTGTGGGAAGCCATGGCTGTTTAAAGTGATGTGATGTGGCTATAAATGTATAGCACAGATGGGGGCTGAGCAAGTTCTTTCCTCCTTCATTTCCTTTGCAAAGGGAGCACAGGCAGATTGGCTTAGGATAGGGGATCCAAAACTGAGACCACAGAGCCATCATGAGGAATACCACCTGACTCCTCAGTTTCCAGCCAAGATGCAAGAGTAGTAATGTTCGGAAGGAGATGAGATAAGACTCAGCCCTTCCCATTTGCCATTTCTCCCGTCCCCAAAACTTCAAAGGTGGCTTTTTAAGCAAAGTAGTTGCTGCTCTGGGACTTGCGCTTAGGAGCCAGGGGGTCTACTCTTTCATTCTTTTTAAGGAACATAGAAAGCTGCCTTGTACTGAGTCAGACCAATGGTCCATCAACCTTGGTATTGTTGCCTACATAGACTGGCAGTGGCTGTACAGAATTTGATGCAGGGAGTGTTTCCCAGTCCTAACTAGACACGCCAGGGATTGAACCTGGAACCTTCTGTGTGCAAAGCAGAAGCTGTTCCACTGAGCTAAGGCTTTTGCTTCCCAAACAGTTTTGCTTTCACTTTCCTCTCCTGGGCTGAGAAGGGCAACTGGTGTGTCCGGCAAACCTTTGCTTATAGAGAAATGATTGGAAGAGGTAGTATCCTCCATGGGTGAGGGCAATACTCTTCTCCCAAGAGGCTCAAGATCTTACAGGGCTTAGGGGAAAAGTTCTGCAGGCCCTCCCCAGTCTGTCTCTTATCCTTTCACCAATGCTTGGTAAAAACCGCTTTGGTCGTTCAGTATCTGATCGGTGACCCTCAAGTAGCTCAGAGCATTTATTCCCTCCTCATACTGGCTCTTGGACAATGACACAATTTTAGGAGAAAGAAGAGGCTTTTAAAAAAAACCCTGCAGGGTTAATGTCTGGCTCTAGATCTCCTGACTCACTAGGCTGGCATTGTGCTTTGTTGGAGGGAGGAGGGCAAAATATTTTGGGGTGAGGAGGGGAGTGTGTGTGTGCACTTGTCTCTTGGAAGGAGCAAATAGGAAAAAGAGGTTCTCATATTTGTTTTCATTAGCAAACCCTGCTTTGCTCATTGAGAAGCTGTACAATTGGCTCTGAACACTCTTTTTTCTTTGCCTTGAGCCAGATGTCTCCTGTCCCCTTCATCTTGTTTTCTACACCATTGGGTCTCTTTTTAAGCATTGCTGAGATCCTTTTGCATCAGGGTGTGTAGGGTGAGTCAAGGCAAGCCCAGGTCCTTCTCCCTTCCTCTTTCTCATCCACGTTTCTGCTGCTAATGCAGTGCAGCAGCAGACAGATGTGTCTGAAAGGGAGGACCTCTCCTCCTGGTAGCTGGCACCTTTTTTTTCCTCTCCCAAAAAACAGTGCAAGGGTGGGGTGAAATCTGCCTTATTCAGGCAGAGAGAGTAGGAAGAAGGGCTGAAAAGATCAATTGGCCCAGTTGTTGCATTTTAATTATTCTATTAGCATCTGTATTTGCTAGAGATCCATCAGGCTGTAGCCTGCATACAGTCTGCTAGAGATGAATGTGGCCTTTAAGAGAGAGAGGGAGAGAGACACACACACATACATGCATAGTTCTTTTCTTTGCTATATAAATATGTGTATATTTTAAACCCAGGTTCGGAAGCCTACAAGTCTTCCTTAGACAGTGGAGAAGGAACTGGGGTGGAGAATAACATGGAGTACATGGAAGTCTCTCTGGATTCCTTGGATCTCCGAGTGAAGGGAATTCTATCTTCGCAATCAGAAGGTGAGTGTCAGCGTTCTAAATATGGCCATGTACCATTTTGGTTCTTTGTTTCCTTGGATTTCATTTCTCTGTATTAAGATGATGCCCCCTGGTGGCTGCCAATATTGAGAATGAGAAGAGGCCATAAAGGCATATCAATGGATCAAACGGAGAGTGAGACTAGAGCAAGGGAGAGCAGCTAGCAGATCACCTTTGACCCAGCAGTGTGTGTGTGTGTATTTGTGTGGATACTGCAGGAAATAACGCTGATGGGAATATCCTGGGGAGCGTTACGGCTTTAGAACACTTCTGGGTGCAGTTGTGATCTAAGACAATTTGACTAATCCCTGTGGCTTTGTCCCCTTGGTCATGTCTTCGGTTTTTTTGCTTTTTATTTTCCCCTTGCCAAGAAAAGAAAAAGAGTTGTTCTCCCCTTCCAGTTTCCTCCAGTGCTGCTCCCTGTTCTCAGGCAAGAGGCAAGTGACAAAATTCCAGAAGGGCTCCTTCAGAGAAGTAGAAGGTGGCACACAGCTGACGCATGCCAGAGGACTGCTTTGTAGAGCAGATGGGAGATTCCTGGCAGTCTGGCTGGGGCGTCACTGAGCCACTGCTCAAGGCAGTCTGGCAATCCAGCCTTTTCATCTGGGCAGGAGCTGTGCCATTCCCGCATAGTATTGGCTGGGTGCCACCTTTTGCATTTAAGAAGGTCCGTGGCTCTGTGATGTAGCATCTGCTTCTGGACCAGTGGGCTGGCTCTGCAGGAAGCAGTTTCCTATGTTCCAGAGGGCAGGACCTGGGTCAACAGGCTCAAATTACAAGTTCACAGCTCCAGTAGATAGGAATGCACTTGCTTGTGTCTCACAAAAAGGCCGCAGTGCCACAGTAGAGCACCTGTTTTGCATGCCAAAAGTCCTGGATTCAGTTCCTGGCAGGGCTAGGAAGCAGCCCATCTGAATTCCTGGTGAGCTGCTGTCAGTCAGTGTAGACAAAAACAAGATGGACAAAAGGTCAATCTTACTGGGTTTGTTTGGAGAAGTACAATGATAGTGCAGACCATGCAAGAAGGTTCCCAGTTCAATCCCCAGTACCTCCAGGTTGGGCAGGAAGAGAACCCAGTCTGAAATCCTGGAGAGCTGCTGCCAGTCAGTGTAAAGAGGTGGACCCAGGAGTCTGACTTGTTTATAAGGCAGCTTCCTATGTTCATAAGAACTTACGGATGGGTGCAGAATTCAATTTGGACCTTCACCCTTATGTTTCCCATGTTCTTTTGTTGATGATGTTGTTTGTAACCTGTTCACCCAGTTAGGCTGCAATAGGCTGAGCAGACTCTTAATGATGCATGCTTCACAATGCTTTTATACTTAAGAAAAGCGATTCAGAAAAAACTGCCCTCTCCTCTCCTCCCTCCTCCTTCTTCCTGCGGTTGTTACCTCTGGAGAGGAGCTTGATGAGACAAATAACATTGATTTCAAGAGGGGTGCTTGCACCAACACTGCGACCAGTACATTGATTTCAAGTGGCAGCTGTTGAAAACCTGATCCAGGAAATGATGGACCGGTTTAACAATTCATTTTTTTAATGGCCTCTGTATCATCCAATTGCAAACATAAAGAGTCCTCAAAAACAAATCAAGTTTTGAGCATTGTTCGGATTAGAAAAAAACACCAAAATAAAATAAAAGGGAAAAGAAAGGCTGTATAAGAATGTCAGAAATAGTCTTGCTGGAGCGGCCCAAAGGGCCAGCATCCTGTTGTCTCACTGGCCAACCTGATGTCTCTGGGAAACCCATAAATAAGCAGGACCTGAGTTATCTCATGCTGGCACTGGAAACTCCGCATGGCTCTAGGCATTCTGCAGAGCATGAGACTGAGTCACCAGGCCTATTTTTGTAGTGTAGGTGTGTTGCCTGCAGGGAAGGCTGTAGCTCAGTGAATCATAGCTCATCTGCTTTGCATGCAGGAAGGCCCAGGTTGAATCCCCAGCATCCTCAGCACTGGGAACATTGGTTGTCTGAAACCCTGGAGATCTGCTGTCAATCATTATAGACTGAGCTATATGCACCAATGGTTCTGTCTTGTTATAAGGCCACTGCATAATATAAGGCAACTTCAAAACCAGCAAGCAGGAACTGGTTTTTGCTCCCTTAACAACTGGTATGAGTGTAGTATGCAGGTATCATGATTGTCAAGGCCCTTGACAAGCCTTATGCTTCATGTGTTTTTCCAGCTTCCCTTTTAAGCTGTCGAAGCAGGTGGCCATCGCTGCGTCTTGCAGGAAATTCAGTTCAATGGTGAATAGTGAAGGAGAATAGCTTTCCCCCCTGGGTTGCTTCAGGTATCCCGACTTTGGTTGAAATAGGCTAGAGTTTGGAAGACTGTAGAGACTTAAGTGGAACCATAGAATTGTGGTATTGGAGGGGATCCCAAGGGTCATCTAGTCCAGCCCCCTGCAGTGCCAGAATATCAACTAATGCATACATGACAGATGGCCATCCAATCTCTGCTTAAAAGCCTCAATCAAAGGAAGGAGAGTCCCACCTTCTGAGGAAATCCAGTTCTTCCTGATCTTTAGTCACAATCCCCTTTCTGTAGCATGATGCCATTTGTTTGGGTCCTACCCAAACTTGATTTTTTTTCCCCTTAGGGAGCTTATACACCTAATCCAAAAGAAGTGAGTATGAATCCACACCGAGGGAGGCAGATTATGTACACCCATACCTCTGTGTAGGTCAGAGCTGCTGTGCTAGGCTCTCCACTGGTGGGCCACTGTTGCTTATCACAAGGGAGAGACGGCAAGAAGGTTGGTGCTGTGCTGGTTCACCAACAATTGGTTCACCAGATTGTCTCTGCCTGGTGCATTTGCACTGCACTGTCCCCTCCTCTTCCTTCACTTAGTTTTAGATATCCTTTCCATCCTGTAGGTCTGGGAAGGACTGCCAGCCTGCCTATGTGAAGATGCAGGCTGGAAGAATCGCAAAGTGTTTGGGGTGTCTTGTCTATATGGGGCCTTCAGAATGTCAGACATTCTTACACAGCCTTGACCAGGCTTCCTCAACCTCAGCCCTCCAGATGTTTTGCGACTACAACTCCCTTGATCCCTAGCTAGCAGGACCAGTGATCAGGGATGATGGGAATTGTAGTCCCAAAACATCTGGAGGGCAGAGTCTGAGGAAGCCTGGCTTTGACCAAAAATATATATATAAAAATGAAGTTGCCTGGTAGTGACTGTTTACAGCCTGTGTTACCATTGTGCTGTGGTTTCTCTCCCTTCTCAGTCTCCTTATGTGGATTGCAGGAGAGCTGGGTGGTTTACTTACTCTTTGTGTGTGTTGCTTTTTCCTGCAGGTCTTTCCAATGGCCCTGAAGCAATGGAAACAGACAGCCTTCAGGAAGCGCCTCTCTGTAGCTGTCGAATGGAAACTCCCAAAAGCCGGGAGATCACCACACTAGCCAATAACCAGTGCATGGCAACCGAGAGTGTGGACAAGGAGGTGGCGTCACCCTTCTCTTTTTCTGTTGATCTTTGTAGTTGGCACTTGGCACCCTCCATTGGAGCGTCATCTCTGCTTGGCCAGGGACCTGGTTGGCATGTCCTATAAAGGCACATGCTAATCTCCTCCCCTTCCTCAAAATAACTGGTGCTTGCTAAACACAGACTTGAACACAGTCCATACATGGGGCTTCTTCCTTGCTCAGGTTCTGAAGTGTGCAGCTCATCTGCAAGGACCAGGGTGGGTGGGATCCCAGGCAGAGAGGGCACTGAAGTCTGGTTCCAGTGAGTGGGGTTTGGCATAGGATGTGGAAGAGAGGTAACTATTATTGGGGATGGAAGCAGTCCATAATATCCGAAGATAAGCCCTGCCAGAGCTGGCCAAAGTGCCTTCTAGTCCAGCATCCTGTTCTGGCCAACCAGATGTCCCAGATGGAAAGCCTTGCAAGCAAGACCTGAGTGCAACAGCACTCTCCCTATCTGCAGTCCCCAGTAAACTATTCAGAGGCACCTCCAGCAGTGCAGGTATTACACAGGGACAGAGAAATATGCCTTATCAGATCATTGATCCATTTAGCTGAGTATTGTCTGCATCCAGGCATAGGCAAACTCTGCCCTCCAGATATTCTGGGACTACAACTTCCATCATACCTGACCATTGGTCCTGTTAGCTAGGGATGATGGGAGTTGTAGTTCCAAAACATCTGGAGTGCCGAGTTTGCCTATGCCTGGTCTACACTGATTACCAGTGGCTTTCCAGGATTCAGGCAGGGAATCATTCCCAGGCCTACCTGGAGATGTCAGATTGAACCCAGGACCTTTTGCATACAAAGCGTTGGTCTTCCACTGACCTCCCCCGAGTCATTGACCTTACTAGCGTGTTGAGAACAGAAACTTCCTGCACAGAGGTAGCTAATGCTTTAGCTCACTCTTAAGAGCATGAGACATGCCTCTTTGCTGGAATTTGCTGTTTTGTTTTGCCAAATAATAATAATGCCTCCCATGTTTTGTGCATGGGTGCATAATCAAAGCACAACAAATTAAGTTGAGGTGGAATGCAGATGCCTTGGTTTCTTCTGAATTGTGCAGTCCATGAAGTACGTCAGTATCTTACACTTTTCACAAACTTCGGGGTGGAATAATTGTGGTTTGCACAGGGATTGCCTCCCCAACTCCCAGATCTTGCATATGTCCTGTGCATGTGTTTCCTACCTGCCCTCCCCACTCTTTCCCTTTCTAGTGCTGTCTCTGATGAGCTCTCTCCATTTAGTCCGCTGTCACTGGCTGTTCTGTAGCCCAGTAAAGTTCTCTGATGCTGTTGCAGACTGCATGCCAGCAGCCGCCACCCCATAGTTTCTCAATTAGCCACCACTGGGGGAGCCAAGATCTAATGAGTGCCTGTGGTCAGGAGATAACTGGCAGATTCTTCTCCTGCTACTACGGCTTGGATGGCATCTCCTCAGGACTGATAAACAGGGCCAAAGAGTCAGGCTGGGAGCTTTCTCAGATTGGTGGCATCCGTGTTTGGGAAGAAGGGTGGCTGTGTTCTACCTCTACTGCTAGAGAGAGGGTGCCTCTGAATGCCAGTTGCTAGGGATTGCAAGTGTAGAGAGTGTTGTTGTGCTCAGGTCCTTTTGGGGGGCTTCCTATAGCCATCCAGTTTTCCATTGTTAAAACAGGACACTGGGCTACATGGCTCTTTCTCTTCTTAACAGCCTTAAGGAGTTCCAGTTCTAATCCCTGATGGATGAAGTCGAGATTCTAATGGCTTTTGTTTACTTAGGAGGAGTGAAGAATAAAGGATTGTTACGTTCTTAGGAATGCAAGTTACAACCCCCCCCCCCAATATTTTATTAGCCATAACTTCCCACCTTAAAATAGGGTGTTTCCAGGGGGCACGATACGTTCAAACAGAGTGGACAGGAAAACACAGAGGGTTTTTGGAAGCCCAAGTGCAGGTGCCCTTCTTGTACAATTTCAGGCATATTAATGTTCAGGAAGGAAGTGCTAGGGCTGGTTCATGTGTGCACAGTCATCACTTGATGACTGCAACAGGTACAAGAGAAAACTGCTCTTAAGGGAAGGGCTGCGATTCAGTGGTAGAGCATCTGCTTTGCCTACAGGGTCTGATCCCAGGTATGGGATCCCAGGTATGAGACCCCTGCCTAGAACCCTGAAGAGCTGCTGTAGGCAGTAGATGAGTGAATGCTCTGGCTCTGTATGAGGAAACATCCTATGTTCCAGAGGGTAGGACCAGGCATCTCCAGGTAGGACTATGAGAGATTCCTGTCTGAAACCCTGGAGAGCAGTTACTGGCCAGCATAGTCTTGAGTCTACATAAGCTTCCTGTGTTCCTGACATCAAGTGATGACTTGTTAGGCTATAACAGACTGTTTTGAATTTGAGCTCACATGTTCAGGTGCCTGACATCAAATGTAGAGAAATGAAGTGATGTGCAGTGTACAGTCCGGATCGCCTCAACTCAAAAGAAGATACTGTAGAGTTGGGAAATGTTCAGGAAAGGGCAACCAAAGTGATCAAGGGAATGGAGTGAAAAGGGACTTTTTAATTTTGATTAAAGGCGAGTAAGAGGTGACATGATGGAAGGCGAGTAAAGATTAAAGATGGATTAAAGGCGAGTAAGAGGTGACATGATGGAAGCCACCCCACCCGAAATCCACCCTCATCAATTAGGAAAAAGGCAGCTGCATCCGTCACCACTGCACTCACTCACAGAGAGAAGCTCTTTGCTCCTTTCCCTTGTTTAGGGAGGGAGGATGTGTGCCCAGACTTGGCCCCCAGTGAAATGTGGGCGTGTTTTAACAGGATGTTCATTTCAGGAAAGGCAGGGCCAATGCGAACAGGAACTGAATAGAAGGAGCAAATGGGGGAGATAAATGATGAGGTCTTTTGCAGGTGCCATAAGGAGGTTCTGGCAGACACACTTGTGCCTGTGGGTGCTGCTTGGGCAAGTCTTGGTGCAATGCACCTCTTCTTTAAACAGGACTGAGCAAGAAGTGGAAGACATTGCTCCCACGTGGCTTGCCTTTGGTGATTCTGGAACTGTGTTTCGTCCTCGTCCTACAGCCATGTGCCAAAGAGAGTAAAGTGGAACATTTCTCGTGCTGATATGAAGTATTAAGCTGCTTGGTGTGCATGTCTTTGAAATGGGGGCTTTCAGTTCAGTCAGTTCAGTGTGTGAACTCTCAATGCACAGCACAGCATAGCAGAGAAGAAGAGTTTGTCCCCCGCTCTCTCTGGTGCACTCTCCAAGAATGACGTCTTTTCCTCTTCCAGCTAAGCCGTTGCACAAGCCAGGTGCTGAAATATGAGCTGATGCGCCCTTCTAACAAAGTCCAGTTCTTGGTACTTTGTGAGGACCACAGAGGGAGGATGGTGAAGCATCAGTGCTGCCCAGGTTGTGGCTTCTTTTGCACTGCGGTAAGTTTCTCTTTTGGGCCGGAGGGTGGGCGGGCCAGGGGTGCTTGTGCTGGGCTGGCAGGAGAAGAATAACAGTGGCCTTCGTAGGAAAGGGCACTTTCTACTTTGCTCCCCACTTTTGTTGCATTCTTTAAAGAGGACAAAAAGAATTATTGAAATGCAGGCAAGGTAAAAAGCTATGTGGCAGTTGTGGGGAGCCTGTGACCCTCCAGGTTCTCCTGGATTACCACTTCCACCAGCCCCAGCCAGCATGGCCAGTGGTCAGGCATGATGGGAGCTGAAGTCCAATGGTGTGTGGAGGGTCACAGGCTCCCCATCCCGTCTCTGCAGTATGGGTTTGCAAACTCTATTGTAGGAACGTAGGACTCAGTCAAACCAAGAGTCAGTCTAGCTCAGTATTGCCCACAGCAGGGATAGCCATTATGGTGCATCCCAGAAACAGTGGGACTACAACTCCGATTGTCACTGAGCATTGCCTGTGCTGACTGGGACTGATGGGAGTTGTAGTTTAGCAACATCTGGAGGTTACTACATGCTGCTTCTGATCTGGCAGTGACTTTCCAGGATTTCATATGATGTATGAGCAAGTTTTCTTAAAACACAAGTTCAAAACCTCCCCTAGTTATAGGAGATCGTTGCGCTCTGAGGTTGCAGCATTCATAGAATCATAGAGTTGGAAGAGACCACAAGGGCCATGGAGTCCAACCCCCTGCCAAGCAGGAAACACCATCAGAGCACTCCTGACATATGGTTGTCAAGCCTCTGCTTAAAGACCTCCAAAGAAGGAGACTCCACCACACTTCTTGGCAGCAAATTCCACTGTCGAACAGCTCTTACTGTCAGGAAGTTCTTCCTAATGTTTAGGTGGAATCTTCTTTCTTGTAGTTTGGAGCCATTGCTCCGTGTCCGCTTCTCTGGAGCAGCAGAAAACAACCTTTCTCCCTCCTCTATGTGACATCCTTTTATATATTTGAACATGGCTATCATATCACCCCTTAACCTCCTCTTCTCCAGGCTAAACATGCCCAGCTCCCTTAGCCGTTCCTCATAAGGCATCGTTTCCAGGCCTTTGACCATTTTGGTTGCCCTCCTCTGGACACGTTCCAGTTTGTCAGTGTCCTTCTTGAACTGTGGTGCCCAGAACTGGACACAGTACTCCAGGTGAGGTCTGACCAGAGCAGAATACAGTGGCACTATTACTTCCCTTGATCTAGATGCTATACTCCTATTGATGCAGCCCAGAATTGCACTGGCTTTTTTAGCTGCCGCGTCACACTGTTGGCTCATGTCAAGTTTGTGGTCAACCAAGACTCCTAGATCCTTTTCACATGTACTGCTCTCAAGCCAGGTGTCACCCATCTTGTATTTGTGCCTCTCATTTTTTTTGCCCAAGTGCAATACTTTACATTTCTCCCTGTTAAAATTCATCTTGTTTGTTTTGGCCCAGTTCTCTAATCTGTCAAGGTCGTTTTGAAGTGTGATCCTGTCCTCTGGGGTGTTAGCCACCCCTCCCAGTTTGGTGTCATCTGCAAATTTGATCAGGATGTCCTCTTTAATGTGGTGGTGGGGTTGGGGTGGCAGGAGGGGCACACACTAATGCAGGTTTGGAGAACCTGTTGCTGGACTGCAGCTCTCACCATCCCTGACCATTGACCATGCTGGCTGGGAGTCCAGTAGCATCTCGAAGTCTAGAGCTTACCTATCCTTGACCTTTGAGTGATGAAGGGCCGTCCCTCAGCTCACTGTAGAACTACAAGCAGAGCATGAGAAGCCACCTGTTTGGGGATGGTCTAAATCTTTGGATTTCCTGCATCCACGGGGAGATTTGACTAGAAGCCCTGCCTCTGTTGTATCATATGACTCTTTTCTAGCTTTCAGTCTGGCAATCCTACAGCCCACACAATATTTCTTTCTGGCTCAGGGTGAATTTTTCATCATTGCCGTAAGAGATGCAGGAAGCTGTGGGCCAACCATTCTCATCATCCCTGATAATTGGCCATGCTGGCTTGGAGTTCGCTGGAATCCAGCAATGCCTGGAGGACATTTCCTGCCCTATTGAAATCAAAGGGTGGCATCCAGTGATACATGTCAATTCATCGAAAATAATGAGCCTGTGTTACTCACGCCAATAAATGTCAGTGTATCAGCTCTGAGTAGGACTTGCCATTGGATGAAAACCAAAACTTTTGTGTAGGATAGAGGCTTTGATTTGCGGCACTGACCACTTCATGACAAGGAATAGGGCATCTAGTTGTCTCTGTTGCAGGGATAGGAAACTTGTGTCCCTCTGTATATTGTTAAGAGACTCCGGCTCCCACCATCCCTGACTATTGGCCAAGCTGACTATGGCCCATGGGTGTTGGAGTCCAGCGACACCTGGGGGGCACCAGGTTCCCCATTCCTGCTCTTACGAGGCAGCTCCCTCTTTCAGAAGGGAATAACTCAGTGTTAAGTAGACCTGTTGGCCACTGTGGGAACAGAACTTGATGGGTCTTTGGCCTGACTCAGCTGGGCCCTTCTTACATTCTACCTCCACTATTGCAGGCACTATGGCTCGGGAGGCCAAGTAAGGAGTGCTGTTGCACTTGGGTCTTGCTTGCAGAGAACAGGATGCTGGACCCAGGTGAGCCTTTGGTTTGATCCAGCAGGGCTCTTCTTAAGGTCCTCTGTAAAAACTGCAATCAAAGGACGATACTCTCCAGCAGGTAGAGGTTGAAAAACCTCAGCCAAAGGCGAAGCACCACTTGGAGATGTGTAACTCACGGAGATTCCTTCTTTTCATTGTGTCTCTTTCCTTTAACCAGGGCACTTTCATGGAGTGCCAGCCAGAAAGCAGCGTCTCCCACCGGTTCCACAGGGATTGTGCCTCCCAGGTCAAAGGCACGAGCTACTGCCCACACTGTGGGGAAGAGGCCTCGAAGGCTAAAGAAGTGACTATAGCAAAGGCGGACACAACCTCCACGCTTCCGCTGAGCTACGAGCTGAAGAAACCTGGGACTTCTGAGGGGAGGGCAGACACGACAACCGGAAGGTGAGTCCAGAGGGTGGCAGTGCTGAGCATGTGTTGGGGCCCACTGCCCACCTCCCCAGCCATGCTCAGCATTGTTCTTCCTTTCTATTCATTTTCACTCTTTTGAAGAATGAGAGGGGTAGGGGGGTCTCAGGTCCAGGGCAAAATGTTCCCTGGTACCTGCTGCACGACACACGTCCTCACCAGACCTATTGTACACCCTTCCTTGAGTGTTTTTTCCCTTGCTGGAATGTGTGCTTGAGCTCTGTCCAAATGGGAGACAGAGAGGAGTGGTTTTTTTGTGTGTGTTTTTTATGGTGAGGATGCATAGAAGCAAGCTGACTGTGCGAAGCTAACAATGTGCACTTTTTGCCCAGACCAATTTTGCCTCTGGCACATGGCCCCTGGAAGGTTGCCCAGGTAGGAATGTGGCCCTTTGGGGTGGAGAAGGTTCCTCACCCCAGGTCTGCTTTGTGAAGTGCTACCCTGTTTGGTATGCCTTGCCTTGCTGCTCACAGCCAAGGCTGCAACAGCTGGCAGCTGTCCACAGAATCCACTTGCAAAGCTGTGACCTCAAATGCCATCCTCTCTCTGGCCATTAAGTCTCCCGTAGGATGCGCTATGCACTTGGCTCTCTTGGAATGCAACACTTAATCCTGTAGGACAGCGGGTTGCATGTTTTGTCCCTACATTATAAACTCAAGCTTGGCAAGTCACAGGGAGAAGACCTATGTGCTTCTGCCTCACATGTTAACTTTCTGCTGTGAGAGTTATTATTTTTTTAATAGTGAGGGACGGATCTAGGTAAGCTGCTACTCCTACCTGCAGCCTGAAGGGAAGCAATCCAGTGAGGGTTGTACTGTCCGTGTTCTCTGCCTTTCTGCTAAAAAGAGATGGACCACACAGTAAATGGAGAGAAGGATTTTAGGTGGAGTGGTTACAAAATAATGGTGTGATGCTACTGAGTATTTGCAAACTATTTGCCTTTAAAGCCTACATCTTTTTCCTTGCTTGATGCAAAATGCGAGAGTGTTATTAATGGTTTGTGAAGTGTGCATTTAACAGAGAAAGCATCCTCATACTGAGTCATCACTGGTCCATCCAGCTCAGGATTGCCCACACTGACTGGCAGCAGCCTTCCTGGTTTCTAGGGATGGAACCAGGGACTGAGCGAGGGACCTTCTGAATGCAAAGCAGATGCTTGTCTTGCCCCTTATATTTACTGAATTGATTCCTGCTGTCTTCAGGTTAGATTCCTCTGCAGATACCATCTTATCAGAAAGTCCATTCCACACAATGCAGGAAGGCGGCCTTTTGTGCTCCCTTAAAATACACAAGGAGCTGCCTTATTCTAAGTCAAACCATTGGTGCACATAGCTCAGTGTACTGACTGGCAGAGGCTCTCTAGGGCAGCCTTTCTCAACCTATGGGTCCACAGATGTTGTTGAACTACAACTCCCATCACCCCCTAGCTAGCCAGGCCAGAGCTCAGGGATGATGGGAGTTGTAGTCCAACAACTTCTGGGGACCCACAGGTTGAGAACCGCTGCTCTAGGGTTTTTGGACAGGGAGTGTTTCCCAGCCCCATGTGGAGCTGTCTGGGATTGACCCTGAGACCTTTTGCATTCATTCATGCATTTATTTCATAAAATTTATACACCACTTGGCTCTGAAAAATCTCAAAGTGGTTTTTTAAAGACAGGACAGTAAAACCAAGAAAAACTCACAACCATGCTTTAGAACATGCAAAGTTTAAAGTATTGAAACAGATAAAATCACCTGAGCTTTCTAAGCCACCTGGGTAGGCTTGTATAAGTAGGAATGTTTTTAGCAGGTGCCAGAAAGAGAACAGTGAAGGCACCTGCTTGATCTCAACAGGGAGTTCCAAAGTGTAGGGGCTGCCATACTAAGCAATCAAGGGCTTACATATGTGGAACAGGTGTTGTTATGCGGCACCTGTAGCTGTGCCCATTACACCAACCGAAGCAGTCAGGTGGGCACGTGTGGGCTACCCACATCATGCAAAGCAAATGCTACTGCCCTCCCTGAACCCTTCCTCTTTTTTTGGTCACAGTGGGACTGGAGCACAGCTGTCTGAAGAAGTCCGGTCTGAGACTTCGTCTGCTGAGGGATTTGACTTGGCCGGGACATCTGCCTTTCCCAAACCTGCCCCAGCCTGTCTCTCCCAGGGACCAGTGAAAGAAACCTTGGAAAGCGCCTTGATCGCTCTAGATTCTGAAAAGTAAGAATCGTCTGGCCGTCGGCCCATGGGAATTGTCTTTGTAGTTTTTGTGGATGTTACCTGGGTGTGGGCCCAGTCAGTCTCTTGGAAGCCAGGACATATCCAGCAGTAACTCAGACAAAGGCTTTTGGTGTGGCTTCTCCCGCTCTTTTCTTTTTTCTTTTAAAAATAATTTTTATTAAAGATTTTCACGAAGTACAAAAGATTGCACAATCTCTCTTTTTTATTCAGATTATAACAAATTATAATATAACCATATAACAGATTATATGATTACATTCAGTATAAGACTATGGTATCCAGGGGTGGGGGAGAGAGAGGATAGAGGTTCTGTGGCAAATCATTCCTGTTCAGATACGTCAGGTGCCTGCTACCTGCACTTACCAGAAGGAGCTGAAGACATTTGTGTTCCAGTAGGCTTTTCTAGCTGAATAAATCAGGTCTTTGCCAGAAGCACCTGCTCGTTAGTGTTTTAGTCTTGTCTTTAAATGCATTTTTATGTGTGCTTTTAACTGTTTTTAATTGTGTATGTGTGTAAACCTCCTTGAGACAATAGTTTAGAAGGTGATTAATAAATCAGCGTTGTTAATAAATAATAATAACCAGCCTTTTGTATGTAGGACCATACTTGCCTAAATTCTTGTCACCAAATTCTGTTAATTTATCAAGCAATTAAGAAACCCAGTAACTGAGCTTAGCTAAAAAAAAAAAACCAACAACAACAACTAGCAGAGAGTTATTTGCTCTTTTAACAAGAAATAAGCAAACAGAAATAGCCTTGGTTGACTTGTTGATGTTACATGGGTGTGGAACTGATCAGTTTATTTAGAAACAGGATAATGAGCATAATGAACAAAGAGTTAAAAGAAGCAGAAAAAATAGTTGACCATGCAAGTAGACCTCAGCCAACTGGGGGACTGGTCATCTGTCAGTAGGGCAATACACCAGTCCTATACATTGGATTCATGCCAGTGTGGTGTGGACAATAACATGGGGAAGCTGAGTTCAAATCTCCACTCGGCCACCACTTAGCTCACTGGGTTACTTGGGGTCACTTACTGTCTCCTCAGCATCCCTACCTCATAGTTGTTGTGAGGATTTTTTAAAAAGCTGGGGTGGGGGGCGGGAGGAGATGTTAAAAACTCTTCAGTAATACTAGTGATAACTGTTTCCTTTTGACAGACCCAAGAAATTACGGTTTCACTCAAAGCAGCTGTACTTCTCTGCCAGGCAAGGGGAGCTGCAAAAGGTTCTTCTCATGCTGGGTAAGTGATTCCCCCATGTTTTTCTTAACTGATGGATAACTCGCATCACATGGCAGAGGCGAGTTTTGCTCCTGCTGAGAATGTAGCCTTGATTGATGCTTCAGCCTTGGAGGAGGAAGGGACTGCACTTTAGAAGGGAGTGTTTGCGCCAAGACTTAACCAGAAGGCTCATAGAAAGAAACCTCAGTTGAACCCCCTCCCAAAGTATTCAGTTATATCAGGGCAATTATATCAGGGCTAAATAAGTGGATATATTGTTCTGCCTTGTGGTGGAGCAAGGCTCAACCAGGGTGTAGAATAAAAGGGGGGGGGGGTTCAGGTAGGCCAGACATAGATTGTTTGCATTTCACCTGAACTGGGAGACCTACAGTTAACAGTGTTGGAAGAAGCCAGGATGTTTAGCCAGCTTCAAGGTACAGGTTAGTCTTCTTGCAAACCATAGCTTATCAAATTTGGACAGCATGGGTAACCATAGAAAGCATAGTGGTGTAGTGGTTAGAATGTTGGACTTGGTACCCGGGAGATGAGGGTTCACCTCCCCACTCAGCCATGAAACTTCTTGGACCAGTTGTCTAACCTACTTCCCAGGGTCCTTATGAAGATAAAACAGGGAGGGGGAGAAGTTTTTGTGCCACCTTGATCTCCTTGGAGGACAGGTGGGCTAGAAATGTAATAACAAGTAAATAAAACATAGCCAGTAGAAGGCTTCCAGGTAGATTGGTCGATTTACTTGCGTTTGTGGCCAAAAGAGTAATTCATATCTCTCCTTAATAAGCTGAGGTGTGATGATCCTGGGTGTGATCTGTTCCTTTAGTGGGAGGCTGCCTCACAACCGTGGCAGAATCCCGAGCCAGAAAAAGTCTTTGCTGTCATCAGGGCCGTCTCCTGTAGGTCATGAGACTATTTGGTATCCTAGCTGTGTAATTCTGTTTGCCTATGGAGGCTTCCTGATAATCACCTCCAGATACAATCTTGCTCCAGGTGCCCCATCAGAAACAGCCCTACTATGACTCCGTTCCCCTTGACTTTACACTGTGGGCCTGTGTTTGTTTTGTAGTGGATGGGATCGATCCGAACTTCAAGATGGAACACCAGAACAAGAGAACTCCTCTCCATGCAGCAGCGGAGTCAGGACACATGGACGTTTGCCACATGCTGATCCAGGTTTATCCCAGTTTTTTAGTTTTTTTGGGGGGTGGGGTGGGGGTGTGTCAAGAGGGTGGGGGTGTTTCCTTGTCACTGCTCCTGCCAGTACATCCCTCTGCCAACTCCCACCACAGAAGCCCCGTCCCTGTCCAATCAACCAGTGGTTTCAAGTTTTCTATTCTTCCACTTAAAACAGATGCTGAGCCTGTTCTAGTTTAGAAGGAACCTATTGCGAAATACTGCTAGGGATGAGTCATGCTGATCTGGGACTTTAGTTAAGTGTGAATTGATAGGATGTTAAGGACCCCTCTGAGGTTTTCACAGGGTGTTTTGGCTGCCCTTTTAAAAGAGAGAATTAATTAACCTTTCAGCCTGTGTGGTGTAGGTTAGAGTGCCAGACTAGGACCTGAGACACCCAGATTCGAATCCTCATCCGGCCATAAGGCCGTGTGTGTGTGTGTGTGTGTGTGTTTATTTGTTTTATACAACACCCTTCACCCAAATATTATAGTGCAGTATAAAAACACAAAAAGCATAACATAACAGCAACAAACACACCCACTCCCTGATACATAGAAAAAGTCAAATATTGCTTAATCAGCCCAAGGTAAAGAGAAATGTTTTTGCCTGGTGACTGATAATAGGTAACGAAGGCTCCAGGTGAGTCTCCCGAGGCAGAGAATCCCACAAATAGCAAATATGGAAGGCCACAGGTTAGCCTCCCCAATGCACTAGATGAATGACAATGTGACTTGCTCCATTTTGCGTTGATGAACATCTCTGCTTTTGGGTCGCATAGGCTCAGGGGAACAGGAAGCTGCATATTTCTTAGTGACACAGGATAAGTTGTTAATCAGCCATGAGCCCAGCTGTGTGACTCTCTGCAGTAACTTACCATGTGTATCTGTCTTGGCACAGGCTGGCGCTAATATAGACACCTGCTCTCAGGACCAGAGGACCCCCCTTATGGAAGCAGCAGAGAATAACCACCTGGAGACTGTGAAATACCTCATCAAGGCTGGAGCATTAGTGGATCCCAGGGTACTGATGGCGTCTGGATTTTTTTATATCTAAGGTGGCAATGGTCTCATTGGCATGTCAGATTATGACTCAGTGCAAATGCACAGGCAACGCAGGCTCTAAGAGGAGAGAGCGGACACTTTGCTGCTCTGGCTGAGCTAAGCAGTGACTTTGCTATGTCATCATCAAAACCTGGGTTCATGGTTTAGATTTCCCCAGACTAACCACGACCCATAACCAAGGTTTGTCATATGCTTTGCAGCTTGTGGTCTGTCTGGAAGAGCTAAAGCACAATCCTTGGCTCCGATGACGTGCTAAACTGAACCTTATCTTTTGTCAGCAGAGTGACTGGGAGGAGGAAAGCAGATGCAATCTCCTTTCTGAGAGTCCACACACTCTTGTGTTTGTGCTGAGACACTAATTGGCTTAGTGTGACGTGCAAACCAGGACATGGTGTGGTGTTCTGCCCTCATTTGCAATGAGCTACTTGTCGCAAGATTGCAGGTTGTTTGCAATCTTTTTAAAAAAATAATGTCCTAGGACAGAGAATTTTAAAGCAGTTCCAGGGGCTCTATTGGCTGACTGATTGATTCAATTTCTATACTGCCCTTCATCTAAAGATCACAGGGTGGTTTGCAGTATAAAAACACAAAAATAAATAACATAATAGCAAAGAAAACAATATGCTGTCCCCCCACAAGATTTGAAAGGCCATAGGTTGTTTAATTAGCCAAAGGCCAGGGAGAGAGAGGAAGAATGTTTTCGCCTGGTGCCTAAAGATATGTAAAGAAGGGGCCAGGCAAGCGTCCCAGGGGAGAACGTTCCACAGATGGGGAACCACCACAGAGAAGGTCCATTCTTGTGTTGTTACCCTTCAGTCCTTGCATAGAGGGAGCATACTAAGAAGGGTCCGAATCAGTTCATTTGGGGAGGGTTTTGCCTTGCGGTTTTGCAGTCCTGAGCCATTTCAGGCTTTATAGGTCAAAACCAGCACTTTGAATTGGGCCCAGAAACCAATTGGTAGCCAGTGCAGTTGGGCCAGGATTGGCTTTATATGCTGAAACCATCTTGCCCTGGTGAGTAGCCCGGCCGCTGAATTCTACACCACCTGAAGTTTCCAAACCATCATCAGAGGCAGCCCCACGTATAACGCATTGCAGTAATCTAACCTAGAGGTCTCAGAGCATGGACAACATATCAAACACACCCCTCATTTTCCCCTTTGCTGTTTCTTCCTTTTCGCTTGTGGCAAGCTGTAGCATGGATGACAACAGGCCAGTTTGTGCTCGCAGGCGGTCACCTAGCCATTCCCTCCAGCCTCAAGATTTTGAGATTTAGTGTGTGGGATACACCTGGGGCCATGGTAAATGCTAAGGACAGAGACCTGCACATTCCACCATGTTACTCTGCTGCTGCAGGAATTGCACTGGCTGTCAGTTAGCTACTGAAGGATAGCCTGATCTCACCCTCCATTGCCTCAGCCTGAGCAGAAAGGTCTGCCTTGGCAGGACATGAAAATGGATACAGCAATGAGGCCAGACACACCTCGGATGGGAGGGCATTCTGCACCATTGGGGCCACGAAAGAAAATGTCCCACATGCAATGCTGCTCCAAAAACGTCACAGGGCAGCAGACATGCTAGCAGGACCTCCCTCTTCCTCTGAGTGGGAAACATCTAGCCATTATTAAACTACGAGCCCATTAACCCTGACCATCGGCCGTGCTAGTTGTGAATGGTGGAAGCTGTGGCTTGGGAGCACCGGCTGCCAATTAGCCACCAGGCTAAATTCAAGGTGCTGCTCTCGCCCCTTATATACCCAGCCAAGTGTGCTCTGCAGGGGAGGGCTCTCACAGACACCAGGCTATCTTGCTCACCCATATGGAGGATAACAAGGAAAGTGTGGGGAAATCAACATCTGTTACCTTCACCACTTTGACTTCTGGCCCTGTCCACCTCTTGCATGTGGCCGCTAGAAAGTTGCCTAGAGAGGAGCACAGCCATCTGGCTGGCAAATCTTCCCACCCCTGCTATACAGTGGTGCCTCGCAAGACGAAATTAATTTGTTCCGCAAGTCTCTTCGTCTTGCGGTTTTTTCGTCTTGCGAAGCACGGCTATTAGCAGCTTAGCGGATTAGCGCTATTAGCGGCTTAGCGGCTATTAGCGGCTTAGCAGCTTAGAAAAAGGGGGGGGGGAGGAAAAAAACTCTCAAGAACTCGCAAGACGTTTCGTCTTGCGAAGCAAGTCCATAGGGAAATTCGTCTTGCGAAGCACCTCAAAAGACGGAAAACTCTTTTGTCTATCGAGTTTTTCGTCTTGCGAGGCATTCGTCTTGCGGGGCACCACTGTATAACAAAACCTGAATCCAGACTGGTTTATTCATGTACAATTCCTGTAGCCTATTAATCATCCTTGAATGGTGACCTGATATCTCTCTCTCTCTCTCTCTCTCTCTCTCTCTCTCTCTCACACACACACACACACACGCACACACGCACACACGCACACACACCCTGCAAAAAAGCAGCCTATTTGACTTCAATTGTTAATGAGCAGGAGTTAGTAGGGGAGCCAGAGATAATAGATTTCAGACAGGGGCAGCATGCCATGCCCTGCAGGTGGAGGTGAGCCTCTGAGGGATAGGGCTTAAGTTCCCTGGCGATCAGTGGATCAGTGCTGTGTGCATGGCTGCCAGAATGAGGTGGGCATGAGCGGCTGTGCTACTGAGGTGGTAGAATAGTCTCGTGTCACTTCAGGCTAAGAAGTGGGGGGAATCACATTTTTAGATGTGCCAGCTTAGGCTCGTTGATTTGGAAAGTGACCTTAGAGGTCCTCTACTCCAACCCTCTGCTCAACACAAGATGCATCTACAGCATTCCCAACAGATGACCATTCAGCCTCTGCTTAAATAACCTTCACCACCCTATCCTTAAACCAGTGCAGCAAGGGGAGACTGGCCTGGAACCTTTCTCCTTGATATACTGTACTACTTTTGTACTAGAAAAAAGGAAAAGAAACTAAAAGACTGGTGCACAGTAGCACTTCTTGCCACCCTAGCTTTCTACCTGCTCATTCTGTTGCCTGTGTTTCTTCTCCTTTCCTGCAGGATATCCCGCAACACCTCTTTAGCAAAGGGATTATCAAGGCATTACAGTCAACAGCCCCACCTCCTTCCTGTTTCCAGCCCAACAAGTATTTATATTTGCTCTGACAAAAAATTGAAGTGTGACCGGTGGTGGAGCATCCACTTTGCATTCAGGAATAGGGCGTGTCAAATTTTTAAGCTTTCAGATTCCCCAAATGAGGGATGCTAAAAGGTTGTAACATGACCCGGGAGTTCAAAATTTGTTTTAGTTAAATTAATATAGTTTAGTTTTGCTTGCTAAGTAAAACGTGTGTAAAATTGCATAGGACTCATTTAAAATGATTGCCAAGTACCTGCAGTTATTATTATTATTACTATTATTAAGCGTTGCCTGATATTCTCAGAAGATAACATTAAAATTCTTCGGTTTTCTGAAAGCAGTTTATGTTCCTTATCAAACGTAGACTTACCAGCTAAATGTTGTCCAATCACCAAAATAAAAGATTAAAATTCCTCACACCCCAAAACATTTTTAAGACCCCTCCCTGAATAAATTTGCAAAAATTTAAGTTTTGCCCCTGATTGCAAGAGGGTTTCAATCCCCTGGCATCAGTAGAGAAATCGGAGTCTGAAATCCTGGAGGGCTGCTGCCAGTCAGTGTTGACAATACTGAGCTTGATGCACCAGTGGCCTGGGACTATATTGGACAGCTTCCTATGTTCTCTTTGAGATGGGTCTCTAGCTCAGTGGTAGAGCATCTGCTTTGCCTCCAGAAGGTCCCAGATTCAATCCCTGGCATCCCCATGTAGGTCTGGGGCTGTCCCTTGCCTGAAATCCTAGAGAGCTGCTGCTAGTCAGTGTAGACAATACAGAACTAGATGGACCAGTGGCTTGAACTCTGCAATTTCTACTGCAGACGTATTGGGTTGAGGGCCTACACTCAGCTTGATGGGTCATATTATTTAGGCTCTGGCCTCCAGCGTGCTTTCTTCTAGAAATCCACACTGAAAACATACCAGTGACTTGAAGTGATACATATTCCTGCTTTTGTGTGTCCTTGTTCAGGATGCGGAAGGTTCCACCTGTTTGCACCTGGCAGCCAAGAAGGGCCATTACGACGTGGTGCAGTACCTCCTGGGCAACGAGCAGGTGGATGTCAACTGCCAGGTAAGCTGCTGCCCATGCAGTCCTTACAAAGCATCAGGACAATGAGCCGTGTGTGGCAGACACTTGCACACTCAGAACAATGCCGCCTCCCTAGACTCCCATATACTGGGATGGGAAACCCTTTCAACTTTAGGGCCACACTCCCTTCTGGGCAACCTTCCAAGGGCCATGTGCCACTGGTGGGCAGAGCCAGAGGCAAAAGTGAGTGGAGCTACTAATGTTGCTTTTACCTTAGCACAGTAGACTAGCTTCTACACAAACAACCTCTCTGTCCTCCAACCAGGTGAGCAAGAGGCGCTATTAGAATTCAAGAACGTGTTCCAGCCAGGCTAAAACACTCAAGGAGGTTGCAAGGCAGGGCTGGTGAAGGGTGTAGCCTGGGGGAGAGTCCCAAGGGGCAGGACCTGAGGTTCCCCTTCCCTGCTCTGGGGTCTGGAGCTACGCAAGATAGGTATGGTAATACCACATTCTGCTGCTGGTGGAAGTGCAACATATCTGCAGACTGCAGCCCATTAGTAGTAATAGAACCTGAAGATGTTCTGCATAGCCAACATTCTCCACTCCTGGACTGTCTTAATGCAGTAAGGGAGCACACTTGTTTGGAGTGATTAGTGCAACAGCCTGAAGTTTGCAGGCCTGAGGTTCCCCACACCTGGGCTGCCACCAGATGGAGCTTGGGGTCTGATCAAGCTGGGTTCTTCCTACATTCCCAGGATGATGGAGGCTGGACACCAATGATATGGGCCACTGAGTACAAACACGTTGAGCTGGTGAAGCTGCTGCTGGCCAAAGGGTCAGACATCAACATCCGGGACAATGTAAGTCTTGGGCTCTGCTCTGCTTAGTATTTGGTAGCAGTTTAAATTGTCAGGCCTGATCAGACTGCAGTTTCCATCGTTGCTGGGGATGGTGGGGGTTGGAGTCTAGCAACATTTGGAGGGCTCCAGGTTCCCCATCCATACTCTTTTAAGAGTCCCCTGCCCTGCCCTCAGGAGGAAATGCATTTTCTAAATAGGGACATTCTCCATTCCTTGCATGCAGTATAGAATGCTGCTCCTTAGACCCAGGGTGGGAAACCTGTGATCCTCTAGGTCAGTGCTCTTCAACTTTGGGTTGGGTCCCCAGATGTTGCGTTTATCATTCCCTCAATCTCCACCCAGTTTAGCTAATGATGAGGGATTATGGAAGTTGCAGTGCAACCCCTGGGGCCCCAGAATTCATGAATACTGCTCTGCGTGTTGCTGGACTATAGTTCTCGTCATCACTGGCTGCTGGTCAATCTGGCTGCTGGGGGTTAAAGGCTGGGAAACTTTTCCCAATTAACACTCTTCCTTGTATTGAGAACCAGGATTGGCCCAGGGATTGTGGTTCAGGGAAGAGGGGAACATTTTTCAGCTCAAGAGCAGTGTTGGGCATTATAACAAGAGCAACTCAGAGCCTGTTTACTCAGGAGTAACTTTTGCCATGTTTGGCGAGGCTTACTCCCCAGCAAGGGCTATAGGTTTGCACAAATCTTTCAGGTGGAACAGTGAGTGGATTGGCATCTGCCTCTGATTCAAGGGTGGGGATTTTTTTATCTCGGCCAGAGGTCCACATTCCTTCTGGGCAGCATTCCTGGAAGTATATACACAAGTGGTGAGTGGGGCCAGATGCAAAAGTAGGTGGAGGAACAAATGCACATTTTCCCTTTGCACAAGAGGCTAGATTCCACACAACTCATAAACTCCTCCTCTGTCTTCCATGCAGACAAGCAAGAGGCATGATCAGAGTCCAACAAGGCCCTGGATTTTAAGTTCCTCACCCATAGCCTATACACATGCATTTGTCTGTGCATAGGTCTCTCTTTAGACCAATGCCAAACAGACAGGTAGTAAGGTGGCGGTGACACAGGTGTATTGGGGTCCTGGTTAGCGCCAAGGTCCTACTTCTCCCATGTCCACAAGAACATTTGTCTGGAAAGCCTGTATTTCAGTATCAACAAGGTTACGCCTTGAGCACCAAGCTGGCAGAGGAAGCACAGAGCAGACACAGCCACTTCTGTTGCCATTGCACATCTCTGCAGGATGAGGCTCATTTGCTGAGTCTCACTGAGATGGGGGAGCAGAGCCCTCAAGGAAAACACCCTCTCGCTCCAGGGCAGCTGCTAACAGCTTTGGCCTGTGATGTGAATAGGGAAGACGAGATTTGGTCTTGTTTCTGTTCCTCCACTCCCACCCCGTGAAAGATTTGTCCTAGTAGAGCCCTTAATAATAGCCCAGGAGGGGCTCCAGGCTGCTCTCCAGAGCTGAGCAACAGTAGAAAAATCCACAGGCTCAATTGATTAAAAAAAACCCCTTTTCTGCAGCAGGCCAATCAGTATTCAAATCTTTCCAGATCTGGAGGGAAACTCTACAGCCAGGAGCAATCAAGGGTTGCCCAGAGGCAGCCTCTGACTGAGGATGGTGGAGGCATTGCTGCCTCCCTCCATCCCTCTACAAATTTGCCAGCTGCTGGCCCCCCTTGGGGGACTTGTCTTTTCGAGACTTCCACGGGTGTCCTACATGCCTGGGTCACACAGTTCCTCTGCTAATACCTTCGTGTCTGTGGCAGCGTCTCCCCATGGATTCACCCAGATCATGCTGCGACCTGCAGACAAATGACTCATCTGTCCTTATAAGGCAAGGAGGGCAGCCCTCGCTTCAAGCTTCCCCCTCCCCCACCATCCTCAGTGAACTCGGAGGCGGCTGTTGCTGGGAGCTCCCTGCCTCACATGCCTGAAAGCACAGCTTGAGCAGCCGAGAAAAGGCAGCCCACGTACTGCAGGGAACAAGAGCTTAAGGACAGGGTAGTCCCCCCCCCCCTTCCCTGGTGCCAAGGATGAGCACACTAAACTTTCTGTTCTCCCCCCTGCCAAATTTCCAGGAGGAGAACATTTGTTTACACTGGGCTGCTTTTTCGGGGTGCGTCGACATTGCGGAGATTTTGCTGGCTGCTAAGTGTGACCTGCACGCAGTGAATATCCACGGAGATTCCCCACTGCACATCGCGGCCCGAGAGAACCGCTACGAGTGTGTGGTGTAAGTACGCCCCACCCCCCAGGAGTCCCCCCTCCCTCTCCCTTCATTGCCCTCCTCATGGGCGGGGGGGGGGGGGAGGCTCCCGGGATGGATGGGCAAGGGGAAAGGTGATACCTTGTGGTACCTTCCCATTTCTTCCACTCAGCCTCTGCTGAACATGATAAAGGTAAAGGGACCCCTGACCATTAGGTCCAGTCGTGGCCGACTCTGGGGTTGTGGCGCTCATCTCGCTTTATTGGCCGAAGGAGCCGGCGTACAGCTTCTGGGTCACGTGGCCAGCATGACTAAGCCGCTTCTGGCGAACCAGAGCAGCGCATGGAAACGCCGTTTACCTTCCCGACGGAGTGGTACCTATTTATCTACTTGCACTTTGACGTGCTTTCGAACTGCTAGGTTGGCAGGAGCAGCTGAACATGATAGAAGTGTATAAAAGCTTTCCCCAAATGCACAATTTTGTACACAAAAAAAGTTTTTCTTAGTCTCACAACCCCGGAAAAGCTGAGCATTGAAGAAACAGCCATGCCTACTGTACTTCTCTATTTCTTTCACGGCCAAACCAAAACTCCTTTAAATTTCTTGCTTATTGTTGCTTTGAAAAGGGTTGGGGGATGACACAGCACATAACTGGAATTCGCTTCCACAATAGGTAGTGATTACCACCAGTTTGGATGGCTTTGAAAGAGGGTTAGACAAATCCATAGAGGAGGAGCATGTCCGTGGCTGCCAGCCACAATGGCCACGTTCTCCCCTCCACTGTCAGAGGCAGTGTACCTGAGAATTGCAAGTTGAGAAACCACTGTTGCGCTCAGGTGCTGCTTGTGGGCTTGTTGTCAATCTTTTTTATTAAATGATTGCACATAGGGCAGACGTTCAAACATTAGATCTCAGTCTGAGAATTGTTCATTCAAAGGCCAAGTGCATGGCCCCAGGGAAGCTACTTGAATCTGAGCATGAAACGAGGGTATTTATGTAATATATACTGCTTTCACTGTCAGACGCAGAATGCCCATGGATACCAGTTGCTGAGAATCGCAAGCGGGGAGAGTTCTGTTGCACCCAGGACCTGCTTGCAGGCTTCCCATTGAGGCATCTGTTTGGCCACTGTGAGACCAAGAGGCAGGACCAGAAGGATCTCTTGACTGATCTGGCAGGGCTCTTCTTACGTTCTTAAAAATGCCAAAAGTCAGGAAGAGAGCAGTGCTTTGCTATTTCCTTTTGTTAAAAAAACTCTGGCATTGGAGCAGTACATTTGACTGCCATTCTGCAAACAGTTGCAACCAATGGTGCTGCGATTTCTGCCACTGGAGGGCAAAGCAGCCTTAGGTTGCCCCCTAAGTGTTTATCAAGCAGGCAGACCTCCAGATGCCAGCGTTATTGCTCATGTATCAGGTCAGACTATCTGGGCCTTTAGGGATGGGGAGCCTATGCTCCCTCTGCCCCCAAATGCTGTTGGACTACAGCTGTCACCATCCTAACCATAGAGCAGTGATGACTACTCAGCACCCTGGTGTGCCTTGAATGATAGTCAGGTGTGCTGCAGGCAGCACTGGCCTCCATCCCTCCTTCCTTCCCTCCCTCTTCTGATCCCCCCTTGTGTCTCTGCCTCCCAGAGGCTCGCACAGCTGTTCATTGCAGTGGCCCTGGCTACAAGCTCCCCAAATGAATGGTGCCATTGCTGCCTCCTGAGATGAGTAAGCTGCTGGCCTCACATTCAGCTGCCTTTGATCAGGGGCATCCATTTCCCAGGTCCCTGTGAGGTGGCGTGAGGAAGTTCCTCTCTTTGGGGTGCCTAAGGGGGTGCCTTAGAGATCAGGGGCTGCTGGTGTAGTGGCAGCAACCACCACCACTGCTGCAAGTACTCCCAAGAAGGGGAGAGGAGAAGAGGCAAAGCTGAAGGAACCCTCCACAAGGGAAAGAGGCAGGAGGCTGCCAGCTCTGCAGGCAAGGGGCAACATAACTGGACTCCTGAGGCGTGAGTGTGTGCGTGAGTTCTTCACAGGGGAGCAACAGAAAGAATGTAGTTGGTCAAGGGAGCCATGGACTCAAAAGGGTTGAGAACCTCTGCCCATAGGCCATGCTGACTGTGGTTCATAGGAGTCAGGCGTCCAATAACATTCAGAGAGCCTCCCCTGTGATAGAGCAGCTGGCCACCTAAAACATGGAAAGGGCTTCCTCTTAGACAGGTCCACTTCAGCTGTGTGAAGGGAAATGGCTAGAGCACAGTGGTGGAACACATGCTTGGGATGCAGAAGAAGGTCCCCCAGGTTCAACGGCTTAGTGCAGCCTCCCCCAATCTGGTGTCTTCCAGATGTTGGAATGCAACCCCTCTCCCATCATTCCTGGCTACTGGCTCTGATGGGAGCTGCAGTCGAGCAGCACTTAGAGAGCACCAGGTTGGGGAAAGGTGGTGTACGTTTTGAAGTCCAGTGCCTCATGATGACTACTCCTCCTCACCCAAGGAGAGTTAGGCAGGCAGCTGTATTGATCCATTAGATACATTGATAGGCTTCATTGTGTATAATATACAGCAATTCTGCACAATCCTGTGAAGAGTTATCTGGGTATATGCTCCATTGAATTCAGTGGTGATTCCTTCTGACTGCACAATTCAGAGTAGAGGGACCTCACTCCAGGCCTCTCTGTCTGACCGCTGGAACGCTTTCTTCGTCATTCCATTTTTAAGCTGCCTTATACTGAGTCAGACCATTGATTCACCTAGCTTGGCATTAACTAAGCTGACAGCTCTCCAGGCTTTCAGACAGGGAGACCACCCCAGCCCTACCTGGAGAGGCCAGAGATTGAAATTGGGACTTTCTGTGTGCAAAGTAGATGCTCTAACCACTGAGCTATAGTGGTGGTGGTGGTGATGTTAATTTTATTTGTACCCCATCCATCTGACTGGGTTGCCCCAGCCACTCTGGGCGGCTTCCAGCAAAGTAAAAAAACACAGTAAGATATCAAACATTAAAAGTTCCCTATACAGGGCTACCTTGAGATGTCTTCTAAAAGTCATATATAAAGATAGCTGCTAGATGACTTAGGGCTACATTAGTTTCACATCTTTTTGGCTCCCCCCTCTCCCCCCCCCAATCTTGCAGCCTCTTTCTTTCACGTGGTTCGGACGTTGCCCTGAAAAACAAAGAAGGCGAAACTCCCCTGCAGTGTTCGAGCTACAACAGTCAAGTCTGGGTTGCTCTGCAAATGAACAAGACCCTCAAGGATTCGATGCCTGACAAGCCCATCCAGGTGGAGAAGATACTGAGCAGGTGTGAGAGGTTTGCCTGCCTCACCCATAGGCCACTGCCCTCTGCACTTGCAACTCTGGAGCGCCCTGGTGACAAGCTTAATGTTGGGCAACCAAATGTGTAATTAAAAAAAACAGGGATCTCTGGTGGCCAAGGATCATTCAGAGAGTCTTGGCTGCAGATTTTCGAGTTTGGAAACACCAAGATGAAATGTCAGTATGCTCTGCCTCCCCAGTCAGAGACAGCGATGCTTCTGAATATCAGTTGCTGGAAACCACAGTAGTGGGAGAGTGCTCTTGTGCTCTGGTCCTCCATGCAGGTTTCCCACAGGAGTCCAGGAGGCCACTATGAGAAGAAGATGCTGGACTAAATGGGCCATTGTCCTGGTCCAGCAGGGCTCTTCTTCAGTAATTAAAAGCAATGTCATACTGGTTCATGTTGCTTTAGGACAGTCATAAGCAAACTTGGCCCTCCAGATGTTTTTTGGTCTACAGCTCCCATGATCCCTAGCTAGCAGGACCAGTGGTCAGGGAAGATGGGAATTGTAGTCCCAAAACATCTGGAGGGCTGAGTTTGCCTATGCCTGCTTTAGGATGACTCTGAGTTGTACCCAGCTAAGTTCTGTTAGAGTAGACCCATTGGAATGAATGGATCTGTGTTAGTTGCATCCATTAGTTTCAGTGGGTCTACTCTAAGCAGCACTAGCACTGGAGACAACACACAGGGAAGTGCTCTTTGCTTTGTGTCTCTTTTATTATTGTAGTTTAAAAGTGATTATTTTCTTCTCCCTGCTGCGACAGAGACATTGCCAGGGGTTATGAACGGATCCCGATTCCTTGCGTCAATTCTGTCGACGTCGAGCCCTGTCCTAGCGACTACAAATACGTTTCGCAGAATTGTGTGACGTCCCCCATGCACATTGATAGGAACATCACTCATTTGCAGGTTAGACAGGCTGCTTGCAGCTACCTTTTTGATCTTCCCTTTTTCTTTTCTCTCTCCTGCTATTTATATGATAGCCCACTTTGCATGAATTTCTTGGGGTGGCTTATGAAGAAAAGAAAGGAAGGCATACAATGTCCAGAATGAATGAATCTTTAATTGCATCAGCCATCAGCCATAGCAATAAAACAACAACACGATAAACAGTACAATGTCCAGAGTTTAAAACATAGATTGAAAACCCCAAAGCAGCATTCATGGTGCAAAAGCCCTCCTGAAATAAAAACTGTTTGGACTTAACACCTGGAATTTCTCCCCTTTCTCCTCGTCGTGAAAGAGGGTGCTCTCTGCTCAGTTCACACCTGAGCAGGCTGCTCAGTCTCCCCCTCTTCTTTCTTGTCTACTCCCTTTACTCCTTTACAGTTTGTGTGGGAACTGATGCACTCAGTTTTTCTTCCTCTGTCATCTCCTTTTGGAACTTAGGAGCTCATCGTGGAATGTGATTATAGAATAGCCAGTTCCACCTACCCTACTCCCAATGTCTATTATGGCTGAAACTGTGGGGCAGGTTAAGAATGGGACTGGAGCAAAACGGGGCTTGTAGACAGATGATTGGCGGCAGCTGCATACCCCTGCGCACAGCACTTTGGAAATGCAGGCAACCAGCTGATCATTGGGGATTGTGGAGTGCTGTGCCCTTGCAGCCCTACATAGTCTGGTAAACTGGCAAAGATGAGTCCTCTTATGCCATTGCAATGTCAGGTGATTGGCAGGCAGTTTTACACCACCTGCCTTTCAGACTTGGGCTGCAGCGGGTGAAGGAGGTCAGGATCCACTACCACTTGGAATCCAGCTCCTCTAGAATAAGATTGCAGAATACAGATGCCCATCCTGACAAATGTCCATTGCCTTCCTAAAACCCTCACCCCGCTAACGGGGCCCCAGATATTTGGTATTTCCCCCATCTGACAGAGAGCTTGAGCTCCAGAACCTTCATTGGCTTTCACAGCAAGATCCCTCCTCCTTTTTAATATCCTTTTATCCAGCACTACGCACTAGTGATATGCAAAGCCTACATGATGCTTCTTTGTAGATCAACTAGCTGGGCCCCACAAGCCCTATGGTGGATCAGCTCCTTGCAGGCCACCATCATGCAAACCTTTGGATTATATGCGCGCACACACACGTGTGACTTGCTGCTTCTTGCTGTTTTGCTTGCAGTACTGTGTGTGCATAGACGACTGCTCCTCCAGCAACTGCTTGTGTGGACAGCTGAGTATGCGCTGCTGGTATGACAAGGTGAGAATGTTTGCCTGCTTTCTCAGCTTTGTGGATTTGGAGGGTGTGGGTGGTGGGACTGGGGGGGGGGGATCACTACTGCTCAGGCCTAGAGGGGAGCTCCTCTTCCCTGTTAAGAGAATCCTCAGATGGGTTATCTCTCCCTCTTGCAAATTAAGTTTTTCTTACCCCTCCAAGTTCCACCCTGCCTAGCACAATGTGCAGGGTCAGCTGAAAGACATAACCCTTTCCCCTTGAAATGCATAGTTTGATTTCCTAGGGGAGTCACGGGGTTTGAGGCTTGATTTGGATTCATTGCTTCTGCAGAAGAATCTATGGAAATGCTTGTGGGCAGTATTGAGGGGGAAGGAGGGAGACATACAGGTGAGATGTTGGGGAGCAACAGCAGCACTGTAGCTCTTTGGGGGAAGGGGAGCAGAAGCTTTTTCAGAGGCAGGGCTGTAGCTCTGTGCTTCTGCTTTGCCTGAGAAAGGCCCCAGGTTCAGTCCCCAGCAGCAGCTCCAGGTTGGGGTAGAAAAGTACCCCACCTCTGAAGGGTTGTAGAACGACTACCAGTCAGTGTGGACAGTACTGAGCTAGATGGACCAATGACCTGAAGTCAGCATAAGACAGCATTATGTGCTCCTATGTCTGTAAGTACTCTATGACTTGAGGGAAGGGATGTAGATCAGTGGTAGGACATCTGCTCTGCAAGAAGAAGAAGAGGAAGAGTTTGGACTTGATATCCTGCTTTATCACTCCCCTTAAAAGGTAAAGGTAAAGGGACCCCTGACCCTTAGGTCCAGTTGTGACCGACTCTGGGGTTGCGGCGCTCATCTCGTTTTATTGCCCAAGGAAGCCGGCATACAGCTATTAGGTCATGTGGCCAGCATGACTAAGCCACTTCTGGCAAACCAGAGCAGCGCACGGAAACGCCGTTTACCTTCCCGCCAGAGCAGTACCTATTTATCTACTTGCACTTTGAGGTGCTTTCGAACTGCTAGGTTGGCAGGAGCAGGGACCGAGTAATGGGAGCTCACCCCGTCGCGGGGATTCAAACCGCTGACCTTCTGATTGGCAAGTCCTAGGCTCTGTGGTTTAACCCACAGCGCCACCCGCGTCCCATATCACTCCCCTTAAGGAGTCTCAAAGCGGCTAACAATCTCTTTTCCCTTCCTCCCCCACAATAAACACTCTGTGAGGTGAGTGAGGCTGAGAGACTTCAGAGAAGTGTGACTAGCCCAAGGTCACCCAGCAGCTGCATGTGGAGGTGCGGGGAAGCGAACCTGGTTCACCAGATTACCAGTCCACCGCTCTTAACCACTACATCACGCTGGCTCAAGGCCACAGGTTCAATGCGCAGCATCTCAAGGTAGAGTTCGGAGTGACTTTAGTCAAATGCTGCAGAGCTGCTGCCAGTCAGTGTAGACTTCTGAGCTAGGTGGACTAGTGGTCTGACTCAATATAAGATTAATTCCTATGTTTACTTGAGGAGCAGGCCGGATGTCCTGGACCAAGATAGACCAGAGCTGTGGCATAAGTCCTCATTCCTCATTAAACATTGCGATTCTTCCTGTGCACAGGTGTGCACCTAATGCATCTCTTGTCCACTTTCCCTCTCTGCAGGATGGCCGGCTCCTGCCGGAATTCAGCACTACCGAGCCGCCTTTGATCTTTGAGTGCAACCATGCCTGCTCGTGTTGGAGGAATTGCCGGAATCGTGTGGTGCAAAATGGACTCCGGTAAGACAGCTAACACTGTTTTTTTTTGGGGGGGGGGCTGCTCACCCTGTTCTGTGACTGAGAGGCAGTGGGGTATAGTGGTAAGAGCAGGAGAGTCTGCAGCCCTCCAGATATCATTGGACTCCACCTCCTTTCAGCCCCAGGCAATGTGACCTGGTGATCAGAAATGATGGGAGCTGTAGTCCAGCAAATATTTGTGACTGCTGGTTTGCAGTGCTGGACCAGGACCAGGGAGACCCAAGCTCAAATGGTGCCCTGGGGATAGTAGACACATTGAAACAGATGGACATCACTCACTTGAATGCTTCAATATCAATGGGTCTACTCTGAGTAGAACTTGAATGGGCACATCTCTCAGCCTTGGGATTTAGAGAAAATTGCTTACCATGAGGGAAGTATTACATGCAGCATCCTGAGTTCCTTGAAGGATATAAATTGAATTAATTACCTAAAACCCAAGGAGAGTTTTTGAAATGGAAAGGAAGTGGGGACCAGGAAGCCCAAATGCCTTGGATCACTGTTGTGAACCAAAGCAAATTCCGAAGGTTGACTAGGATGAGGAAATTGTTAGAGCTGCTGGGATATCATTGTCATGCCTTATCCTGAAAACCCATTTCCTCTGACAGGGCCTTAACAATTAACAACAATAATTGCAATAATGGTACTTTTATGGTATATGCTGTGAACTATGGTATATTTGAAAGATGCACTTTCATTCCATCTGAGTCTGTGGTGGAATTTGTAACCTTTTGCTCACTGTTCTTTTGATACTTGCCTCTTGTCAGCTGGATGGATGCCCTCAGTATTACTATATGTAATCGGATCATTACTGTATTTTGATCACCCTGTTGAATGTGTGCTTTATCACCTCCTGATGCATATGATTTCCCTTGCCCCCCTTTTTTTTAAAAAAGGGGGGAATCCTGGGTGCTTTTAAATGGAACTGTTCTATCACGGGTATTTTAATAATTTGTTTAATTATTATCTCTCCTACATGGTCGATTTAGGCAGAAGGAGGGGGAGCGGCCATCCCAAGAACCACCCACTAAGCTTTGTAACCGGGTTGAGATCAGAAGCTGTTGCAAGTCCAGCACCTCCAGCCTTTACTAGTTGCTTATCTCATCCTAACCTTCCTTGCCAGGTTTTGAAGCCCTTTGTGTGAGGCTTTAAGCTGTACTTTTGTCATCTTCATTTCCTGTGTTGATTCAAAAAACGCCCTGGGCCTTCCTTTTAATGTATTTTGAAGGCGTTTTCAGGGCTTTGGTGTAGGAATGCTTAAACTGAGGTGCCGGCAGCGGAGGAGGGGGGACTTCCAGTTAGGCTGACACTGCAGGTGTATTCTAAGGTCTTCTTGGGATTTCTACAAATCCAGCGGAATAGCTTAAAATGCATTAACATTTCCCCTTCATCTCTCTGCTCTTTTCTCCAGTTACAAAAATGTGGCTTTGAAGCAGCCCATTCCACAGCATTCTGTTCAAGTTCCGGCTGCCTTCTTGATAGTGTGGTTTGTTTTAAGCCAGCACACTAGGCTGCTGTGGACTGATGGTTTGACACCCTTCTCAAAACAATCATCTTCATAGAATCATAAGAGTTGGAATGGGTCCCAAGGGTCATCTAGTGCAATGCAGGAAACTCAACTAAAGCATCCATGACAGATGGCCGTCCAACCTTTGCTTAAAAACCTCCAAGGAAATAGTCCACAGTCTCCCAAGGAAGTCCGTTCCTTTTCTTCCTAATGTTTAGTCAGAATCTCCTTTCTTGTAACTTGAAGCCTTGATTCGAGTCCTACTCTCCAGAGCAGGAGAAAAGAAGCTTGCTGCATCTTCCTTGAGACATTGGAAGATAGCTATTGTATCTCCTCTCGCCTCTTTTCCAGGCTAAATATACCCAGCTCTTTCAACAGTTCCTCATATGGCTTGGTTTCCAGACTCTTCATCATCTGGGTTTCCCTCCTCTGCCAGTTTGTCAATATCTCCTTAAATTGTGGTGCCCAGAACTGGTTGCAGGACTCCAAGACATTATACTTCTGCTGATACTGTCTAGAATAGCATTAGCTCCCCCCCCCTTTTTTTTTTATTTTTGCTGCTGTATCACATGTTGACCCATGTTAAGCTTTGGACCTCTAGATCCTTTTCACATGTACTACCTGACGAGCCAGGTTTCCCCCTTCCTGCATTTGTGCAGCTGGTTATTCCTGCTTTTAATTCTTACTCTTCGCTTTTATCAGATTGTAAATATTGCCTTTTTACTTGGAAGTGAGTCCCACTGAGTTTATTGCATAGGATTGTGGCCTTAATGAACAAGGGAACCTACAACAAAATGTTACAGTGTAAGGTTGCCAGCTAGCCTGTTTTTCCAGGATTCTCTATTCTAACCCCACCCACTCCTGCTCAATTTTGCATTTCCACTTAAAACATGCAACATTTGGTGGCCGCTGAGCAAACTCAGCCCACATTGGACTGACACTCTCTCTCTCTCTCTCTCTCTCTCTCTCTCTCTCTCTCTCTCTGTTTCATTAGGCATTCCTCTCCCCATATTCTTTCTATTTCTGCTAACATGGGGGTCCCGCCACATGCTGGCAAACTGGGAATATCAGTCAGCTGCGCAGTTTAGGACATACCACACCTTTCCTCCGCAGAGTTTCTTTTTCTTTGAGAAAAATAAGCCTTTCACGTAAATGTAAACTAAGCTTTAGTAATAAAGAAAACTACAACAAAATAACATGATGAGAGAAGCCAAATAAAACATGTGGCAAGTTTGAGGCAAGAAACAAGAAGAGGCAGTTGGGCCCTCATAACTGACACTCTTAACTGAACACACCCTAAAGAGAGGGGCTGATTCTGGAGCAAAGCACACAAGCCCCGCCCACCAGATACCAGGCACTCTACTATTCAAATTAGGCCCGTGTTTTTCTTACAGGGACACACCATAGAAGTGGATTCTGGAAGTGTTGATGCTAGGGAAGCCATACTGGCTTCCTGCAATGATCTGCAAATATTTGAAGAATTTCAAGCTGGGGAGGGGGGAATAGATAAAACCAAGAGAAAGATTGTGTAGGTGGCACATCAAGAATTATTCCTTGAAGGCAGCCTACATGACTCACCTGAATTCTGATCGGTAGCAGAGTCTGGATTCTGTTTTGAGTGTTTGGCTGGGAGAGTAAACTAGTCTGAAATGAGTCCTGTGGGCTGCAGGCTGGCAAACAGCTTCAAGACATGTTGAAGAAGAAGAAGTGTCCAACTGAGTTCAGCTCAGAGTAGACCCACTAAAATGAATAGATTAAGCAAGTCGTGTTCATTATTTTCAGTGGGCCTTCTCTGAGTAGGACTAGCATTGGATGCAGTCCAAAATAAAATGAAAATTATTGGTTTCTGCATCAAACATTCAAGTTACTTTCAAATGGAAACACAAGTCCATAGAAATTAATCTGGCTGTTTCTGTGACACACATGTAAAGCTGTTCCATGTAAAGCTGACATTACTTTATGCTGCAATTTTAGCTCGTGGGATAGTTTGTAAAACAATTGATTTTTCTGATATTCCAGTTTTTAAACATGTTGACTTTTATTTTACAATTTTTCATATAAATTTTACATTCTTTAGGTTTCATCCAATGCTAGGCCTTTTCAAAATAGGCCTGTTGAAAATAATGGGCACAACTAACTTACATCCATTAATTTCGGGGCACCTGCTCTTTAAGTAGAACTTAGTTGGACACAACTTTGAACCCTCAGAGGTTTTGTTTGCAGCTAAGCAGGGAACTAATTCTGTTAAATCTACAAATGCATTTTAAAAAAATTAGTTCTCACAGGGTTGATCTTTGCCTTCCAGGATTCGATTACAGCTTTATCGGACACAGAAGATGAGCTGGGGTGTGCGGACAATGCAGGACATTCCACTGGGGACCTTTGTTTGCGAGTGAGTGCCTTGCCTTTAGAAAAAAAAAACAGTTGGAAGCGTGAGCCAGTGTGGTGTGAGAGCCAGTGTGATCTAGTGGTTAAGAGCAGTGGACTCGTAGTCTGGTGAACCGGGTTCGATTCCCTGCTCCTCCACATGCAGCTGCTGGGTGACCTTGGACCAGTCACACTTCTCTGAAGTCTCTCAGCCCCACTCACCTCACAGAGTGTTTGTTGTGGGAAAGGAAGGGAAAGGAAAACGTTAGCCGCTCTGAGACTCCTTGGGGTGGTGATAAAGCAGGATATCAAATCCAAACTCTTCTTCTCTTCTTTTCTTTCAACATAGTAGGAAGAGAGAACTCTCCTTAGAGCTTGTGTCACAAGGGCTTAAGCTTGCAGTGTGCCCCCCCTCCAAACACACACTTCCTTACTCAGTCTCTGAACCTTCCATATGTGGACCCTTGAGTTTTAGCCCATGTGCCATTATTCTTATATCTTGGAAGAGGCCATGGAATGTGGGTTCAAGGCCTCATATTCACCTTGGGCTCAGGTTGTATCCAGTTGAGATTGTGGACTTGGACTTGGAAATATCCCAGGCAAAAATTCATTCCCCATAAGAACTGTTTTGTGTGGCTGTTCTCTCCCCTCTCTTAACAACCAGGCAATCAATAGAAATGCTGTTGAAATAAATAAATAAATTCTGCAAGGTTGCCAAGTGCCATTCACCAGCAGCTTACGTGATCTCTGTTGCACTACCTAGTATGTGACAGTGACAGACACCTTGTGTGTTGGGTAGTGATGCACGTGCACACTCACTCACTCACTCACCCCCCCCCAGTTCACTGCAACTAGTTGCCCATGGGCTTAAAACAGGGGTAGGCAACATGCTGAACTACCCCTGCCCTGGTCCACTGCTAACCATGCTCCTCATTGTCCTTGTTGCTTTCTATTCAGCTGCTCTCTGAAAGTAGGGCAAGTGCTTGTGGGGCACCTCAGGCCTGGGGGCCAAATGCAGCCCACCACACTTCTCTATCTGGCCTTTGAGACTCTCTCCAGGCTTCACCCCTTCTGGCCATGCCCTGTGGGCTGTGATAATGCCGCCTCTTTCCCTGCGCGGAGAGGTGTATGAGAGTGGAAACCTTTAATTTTTGCATGGCTTTGAATGTGGCCTGATTCATAAAGGCATTCCACCTCTGGTTTGTGGCCCTCGAGAAGACTGCCCACGAGGGGATGTGGCCCCCAGGCTGAAAAACATTCCCTAGCCCTGTCTTCATTCAGCCTTGCTTCCACAGCCTCCTTCCCCACAGTAAAAAGAAATATCAAGTGCCCCTTGTGAAACCTGGTTCTTCAGCCCAGCCTTAGGAAGGTTTGCTGCATTAGAAATTGGTCATGTTTTTACCCTGGGAGTTTCAGAAAGCTCTTCCAGGCCATCATTTGTTTCCCTTGGACTATCTTAAGTGGAGAGGAGATTAATCACGTTGATTTCTGGAGCCTGCCTGCTCTGGTGATTAATGAGCCTTCCTGGTTCTGCCCTTCACATCAGTTCAGGGCGCCTTTGGTTTTAGCGGCTAATCGCTCTCCCGCATTTGATGTCATAATCCTCTGCATGACATCACATCTATTTCCATGGAAAAGAAAAGGAAGCACAGTGCCTGTGGTGGAAGTGTGGGCCTTCAATAACAGAAGGGGACAACGGGCTGTGAACTCATACATGTGGACTTCATACATACAATACTTTGTGGAGTTAAGGGAAACCGTTTGCTTCCTTCTGTCCTGTTTTATGAATAAGAAAATAACAAAGAGCCCTGGTGGATCCACATCTGCTCCAGCGTCCTGCTTTCACAGTGGCCAAGCAGATACCCCAATGGAAAGCCTGCAAAGCAGGACCTGAACACAGCAGCAGTACTCTCCCAGCAATTGGCAGTCAGAGGCAGTAGAGGTAGAGCACACCCACTGCAGCTAGTAGCAATTGACAGCCATGAATTTGTTTTACTCCTTTTAAACCCACCCAACTTGGTGGCAGTGGATTCTATTAGCTTCCAACATTCAGCTTCATTGGGTGGTCCCAGGTTCTAGTATTTTGGGAGAGGGAGAAATACTGTATTTTTCGCTCTATAGGACACACTTTTCCCCCTCCAAAAATTAAGGGGAAATGTATGTGTGTCCTATGGAGTGAATGCAGGCTCCCTGGCTTCAGTGAATGCAACGTGAAGCCTCCGAAGTGCAGAGGGAGCGCTCTCTCCACGCTCTGGAGGCTTGGCAATGCTTTCGCTGAAGGCTGGAGAGCCAGAGGGGTCAGTGCGCACCGGCCCCTCTCGCTCTCCAGGCTTCAGGGATAGCTGCCTGAAGCCTTCGGAGTGCAGCGCGAGGTCCCACTGCGCTCCAAAGGTTTTGGGTTCCTTTTGCTGAAGCCGGGAGAGCAAGACTCTCCTGGCTTCAGCAGAGAGGAAGAGCTGCGCAGCGCCCCTTCAGCGAAGCGGGGGGAGAAAAGGAAGGGGCTCCATTTCTCCTGCCGCTTCGCTGAAGGGGCGCTGAGCAGAGAGGGGGAGATTTTTCTTCTTCTTCTGTTCTCCCCCTCCTATGGTCTGGTGCGTCCTATAGAGCAAAAAATACGGTACTCATTTTGTGCTTTCTCCACACCATTCATGGTGCCATACGCTTCTGTCATTGCCTCCCCTCCACCTAAATCAGGTGGGGGAAAGCTGTGGCTCTCCAGATGTTGCTGGACTCCCATCTCCTGCCGTGATCTAGCCAGCATGGCCAATGGTCAGGGATGATGATAGTTTTCAGTCCATCAGCAGCTGGAGGAGCACAGGTTCACCATCCCTTTTCTAAACTAAAACGAAGAACACATAAGGTGTCTCCTCAAAGGGTTAGTTTCTGTAGCCCCTCAATCATTTTAGTTGCCCTTTTCCTGTACCCTTTTCAGGTGTACAGTCAAGCTCTCACTTGGAGCCAAGAGAGATAAAATGCAGAGAAGTCACAACAGCTACAGAGAAAGCCTACCCAAAAAAGCATTCCTTAAAACAAAACAAAAATGGCCACCTAAACATCCCTAATTGATTCCAGGGGGCTGGAGGTGCAACACTAAAAGCCTGGTTACTAGTACATAACTAAATGAACCTCTCAGGTATATGGCACTCTCAGCATTACCCCGTCAGAGGAGCACAGTTGCCAGGCAAGAGTGTCCCTTAGGTCTCGTATATTTCTTAATAACCTTTGAACAGCCCAAGGCAGTTTGAACCTCCAGAGCAAGCCTGATGGATGCGACTTTTCCTCAGCAGCCGAGGTGAATTTTTTACAGCCTCTGCAATGCTACAGAACTGCTTGATGAGATGCAAAGTCAGAGGCTCAAAAGACAGAAAGGAGGTATGCAGCGTAAAGGCAGCCTAGCTAGCAACCTTTAAAGTGTGTGTCTGTTGATTTCATATACTTACTGAATCTGTATCCAGTCCTTCCTCCGCAGAGGAGCCCAGAGTGGCAAACAGATACACAATTTAAAAACAGAAACATTCTAAAACAGATTAACACATTCTAAAAACAATTACAGCTGAAAGAGATCTAAAAGCAATTACAGTTAAAAATGTTCTTAAAGTAATTACAATTAGAAATGTTATTCCTAGCACATCTTGTTAGAGTTGCTCTGAACCAGATTATTGTTGTTGTTGTTGTTTAGTCGTTTAGTCGTGTCCGACTCTTCGTGACCCCATGGACCAGAGCACGCCAGGCCCTCCTGTCTTCCACTGCCTCCCGCAGTTTGGTCAGACTCATGTTTGTAGCTTCGAAGACACTATCCAACCATCTCGTCCTCTGTCGTCCCCTTCTCCTTGTGCCCTCCATCTTTCCCAACATCAGGGTCTTTTCCAGGGAGTCTTCTCTTCTCATGAGGTGGCCAAAGTATTGGAGCCTCAGCTTCACGATCTGTCCTTCCAGTGAGCACTCAGGGCTGAACCAGATTATTACTTTCTAATTAACCTGGTATGACATATTAGCATTGTTTAGGAGAAGGTGGGTGGAAACAATTTCACCCTTAAATGTGCCCATGTGTTTAGGAGGCCCACCTTTTAACCACACTCACCAATGGATCTGGAAGAGATTGTGATGCAGGAGGGACACTCCAGAGTGGAAGGCTCCCGACTCCCATCAGCCCTGGCCACCATAGCAAATGGTCAAGGATGATGGGAGTTGTAGTCCAGCAGCACCTTGAGGGCCACGGGACCCCCACCCCAGCTTTAAAGGATGCTAGGAGGCAACTCTGTGAAGTGGTCTCACTGTGTCTTGGAAAAGCTGCAGACAGAAGAGGTGGAGCTGCAGCCAGAGCAGGAATGGGAAGACCCTCTGGTCTCTCCCTAGACCACACCCCTCACTGGTCCAGCTTCACATTATTGAGTGACTTTGTCAGACTGAAAATGCTTTGGGAGCATCTCTAACAGAGTTGTTGGTATAGAGCAGGCACCCCCAAACTCGGCCCTCCAGATGTTTTGGGACTACAGTTCCCATCACCACTGGTCCTGTTAGCTAGGGATGATGGGAGTTGTAGTCCCAAAACATCTGGAGGGCCGAGATTGGGGATGCCTGGTATAGAGTAATGGAGGCTGCTCTACTGGGAAAATGGAGCCCAGGCTAAGCAACACTAGTCTGCCCTCAGCCAGCCATCACATGCCTGTCATCCTACTTAGAACCAGCCCAGGATGTGCTGGCCTTGCCTGTAAGCTTCCTCTTGTTTAGTCTCAGTGTTGTTCCCATGTAGAACTCAGCAGGGCAGAGCAGGACAACATGTTGGCATCACTTGTCATTGCCTCTGGCCCCCCCTACTGTTGGTCTCCCTGCCATCTGCCCTACCAGTCCCAATGGGCACCAGCAACTGCCGTCAGCCTTTTCGGACCCAGGACCTTATTTTAACCCAAATATGCATTTGGGGACCCATTTATTGATCTCTTACCATGTAGTCTAGCTCCTCCTACAGGCTGTGGCTTTTTGCTTCTGGGAACAAGAGTGCAAGCTGACCCCTTGAGGGGAGCAGTCATTCAGGTCACCCAAAACTTGTCAAAATGGAGAGGACCGGGTTTTGGGATGTTAAGGAAGAGGCTGTCTTGGAAGGAGGTTCTTTTGAATGCATCAACTACCATATGTCCAAATCTGTTGCAAAAAAAAAAGGTCATTAGTCTCCAATTCTGGTTTCTCATTTCTCCCGCAGGTATGTTGGAGAGCTAATTTCTGATTCAGAGGCAAATGTACGGGAAGAAGACACCTACCTTTTTGAACTTGGCGACCAGGTAGTAAATTTGATGGGCTCACAGGACAAGCAGAAAGTGCTAAAACAAATTCTGCCTCTTCCCCCATCCCACCCCCCATTTCATCATCTGTAAGTTGGTGTGACAGGAAGCTCTTCTCGCCTTTTAGGAAAAGCAAAACATCCTGTAGAATTGGGAAGGGGAAAGGGCTGAGAGACCCAGGGGACAGATGATGGGGGAAACTGGGACATCTTCTTCTGGGCCACCAGCTCATAAACAGCCTCTGCTGAGCACGACTCTTTGCCGAAAGGTGATGGGGGGGGGAGGGACAAAGATTAGTTACCAAGGATTGTATCCAACGCTAGTCCTGCTCAAAGTAGACTTACTGAAGAATAACAGACACTATTTAACTTGGATCCAGTAATCTCAGTGGGCTTACTCTGAGTAGAACTTAGTTGGGTACAACCCTGAAAGGCAAAATGGCTCATGCAGACCCACTTCCACCATGGGGCATTAGTTGGAAGCTGCCTCTTAATAACTTTTAATTCAGCTGTTTTGCTTGTTCTTAAGGCCATATCTACTATGCATTTAAAGCAGCGGGGCACCACTTTCAAACAGTCATGGCTTCCACCAAAGAATCCTGCGAACTGAAGGTGTTAAGGATGCTGAGAGCTGCTAGGGACACCTACTCCCACTCACAGAGCTACAATTCCCAAAGTGTTTTAACAGTCAATCCTTCTTCCCAAGGAATTCCGGGAATAGTAGAGGAGGAAGGGTCAGCATAGTGCAAATGCATCCCCTCCGCTCACAGGGTACTCTGGGGATTGTACCTCTGTGATGGGAATAGGGAGTTCTCCTAGCAGTACTCTGCACCCTTAACAAACTATAGTTCCCAGGATTCTTTGGGCAAAGTGGTATAAAGATGCTTTTATTGTATACTGCAAATGGGACCTTGATCTCTATTGAACGAAAAGTATTCAGGGGAGGAGGATGGAAAATGAGACATATTTGAACCTGTTTCCCAACTCTAGGAACTGTAGCTCTGTGAGGAAGAATGTGGGGGGTGGGTGAGTTTCTTCTAGCAGTACTCTTGCACCCTTAACAAGCAACAGTTCCCATAATTCTTCAGTGGAAACCATGACTTTCAAAGTGGTATAAGAATTGCTTTAAGTCCATGGTGCATACGGGGGCATAAGTGAGTGGCTAAAATACCTGCGCAGGATAACTCTTCAAATAATTTCCTCCAGCTCCAGCAGAGACTGATTTTACATGGAACCAAAACTCAAGTCTAATCAGAGGTTCTCTCTGTCCCCCTCCCCAACTTCCTCAGAACAAAGACGTGTACTGCATAGATGCCCGCTTTTACGGCAACATCAGCCGCTTCATCAACCATTTCTGCGAGCCCAACCTGACCGCCGTACGAGTCTTCATGTCCCACCAGGACCTGCGCTTTCCCAGAATTGCATTCTTCAGTACCAAGAATATCCAAGCGGGAGAAGAGATTGGGTATGTGTAAGAGGAAGAGAAGGAAATGGCAGGAATGGAAAGCAGGAAGAGGAGGAGGAGGAGGGAGGAAGAAGAGTTGCTTAAGCACAGGGATGGAGGCAGCCCTTGGTCTGTCAGGGGCAGCCATTCCTTCAGGGATAATATTTATGTGGTGGGGGATCAGATTGTGGGCACCTGTGGGTATAGTGCCTGTACATCACGTCTAATTTCCAAGTGCTAGAAACTCACTCTTTGGGGGAAGGGAGCGAATAAGTGCTGGAAATTGGGATTATGGTTCATCAGTTCACGGGGAGGGGAATCGCTCCCCCTTGACCTCCTGCCCCATCTCCATGGACGCCCATGGGTCACATGCTAGCAGTGGGGATGTCTGAAACCAGCAGAGGTCTGGGTCAGAACCTACCCATTTCCATCTCCCTGTTCTGCAGGCTCCTTCTCTTTGGGTTGCATTCAACAAAACAAGGTCACACTCGGACCATACATTCAATGTGCATTTCATTGAATCATGGAACTGCGGAGTTGGAAAGAACCACAAGGGTCATTAGTTCAACCCCCCTTGAACCCACAACCCCAAGATTAGAGTGTCTCATGCTCTATTGACTGAGCTATATCAAAGCTCATGGCTTTTCATGGCTTTTCTGGATCTGCTTTCAAGCGTTCCTCCAGCTCTGTGCATGTGTTGGCCTTCTTCAGATCTGCGCATGTGTGTTCACGCCCTCACCCCTTGCCCCAGCTTACTCGCACAGAAGCCATGAAACAGATGTTGAGAAGTAACACTAAAAAGCAAATCAATCTACATAAGGAGGCGTCTGTAACTTCCTGCTCATGGGAACCCATTGCACCACAGTAACAGACTATCGGCTATGCATTCTGAAGGTCACAGGCAGCGTTCGAAATTAGCTGGGTGCCATTTGCACTTTGTGACCAGCAACTGGCCTTTTGAGACTGTCTGGATGCCACCCTTGGCCCCTAGCATCTCCACCTGCCTGGCTGCAGCAAAAAGATGCACGTCTTTTGCTGCTGGACTACCCCACAAAACACCTGATTCACCTGGCAGCACAGCAGCAAAAGACGTGTTTTCTTCTTTCTTTTTTTTTTACTGCCAAGCGAATCAGGTGTTCTGCACTCATCTTTTGCTGCTGTCCTGCCCTGCAGAACACCTGATTTGCCCAGCAGCAAAAAATAAAAAATACTTTTTTTGCCATCACCGCACTGCCAGGTGAATCATCTGGTCTGGTAATGCGGAAGAAGGAAGAAAAAAGTGCCTAGACATTTTGTTTTGGTGCCCACAACCTAGTTCCCACATGGCTCCTAGCTTTCCTATCCAAGTTTCTAACACTTGTCAGAGGTTCAAACCCCTGGTATCTCCAGGTAGGACTTGGAGAGACTCCCAATCTGAAACCTTAAGGAGATGCTGCCAGTCAGTGTAGACAGTACTGAGGTTGATGGGCCAATGTTCACATTATAAGGGGCCATGACTCAGTAAATGCAGATAGTTGCTTGTTCGACTATTTTTTGTGGTTGGGGTATGGGCTTGGTGTGGGGGAAATGAATTTTGAAGGTGTGGGGATCATTAATAAGCTTGAACTGAGCTTGATTAAGCTTTCTGCTGGCTCTTAAGATTCTGTTTCATTTTTAAAATGTATTTTGCACTTCCCTTTTAAAAATCACTGTATTCCTTGTTTATATTGGAACCCAACTTGGAAAGTGTTTCTTTTAAAAGTCAGTATTATAGGAACAGACAAATCTGCCTAATTACTGATTCAGACCATTGGTCCACCCAGCTGATTACTGTCTACACTAGGCATGGCCAAACTTGGCCCTCCTGCTGTTTTGGGACTACAACTCCCATCATCCCTAGCTAACAGGACCAGTAGTCAGGGATGATGGGAATTGTAGTCCCAAAACAGCTGGAGGGCCAAGTTTGGCCTTCCCTCGTCAACATTGGCTGGTGTAGTCTTCAAGCTGTGCATATTCCATCAGCTTAAGTTGCCATTCTTCTTTAATTGGAATCTCGCTCATTTTCCATTTTTGGACTAACAAAACACGGGCCACAGTAGTGGCATACATTTTTTGACACCTGAGAAATTCTGTCTGAATTATCCCCAACAAAAAGGACTCTGGTTTTTGAGCGAAGGTCCTTTTAAACTTGTTTTTCAATTCATTATGGATCATTTCCCAGTACCCTTTTACAAGTCCATCACAAATGGAAAAAATGTTCCCTCGACCTCCTTGCATCCCCAGCACTTATCTGATTCAGTCTTATACATCTTAACAAGTCTCCTCGGAGCTAAATGCCATCTGTAAATCATTTTCATATAGTTCTCCTTCAAAGAATTAACATGCTGTGAACTTCAAATAACTTTTCCAAAGTTTCCCCCCGAGGTTAAAGTGCAGGCTTTAACCAAGGCTAGACCAAGGTCTAGTGCAGGCTTCCTCAACCTCGGCCCTCCAGGTGTTTTTGGCCTACAGCTCCCATGATACCTAGCTGGCAGGACCAGTGGTCAGGGATGATGGGAATTGTAGTCTCAAAACATCTGGAGGGCCGAGGTTGAGGAAGCCTTGTCTAGTGTTTCCATCCAAGCTGATCCTTAAAAGAACTACTAAACCCTTCTTCAGGCAGTCACCCCCACTTTGGCTTTTGGCCCCACCCACTTCATACATGAGTGGGATGCGGGTGGCGCTGTGGGTTAAACCACAGAGCCTAGGACTTGCTGATCAGAAGGTCAGTGGTTCGAATCCCCACGCCGGGGTGAGCGCCTGTTGCTTGGTCCCTGCTCCTGCCCACCTAGCAGTTCAAAAGCACATCAAAGTGCAAGTAGATAAATGTGCAAGTAGGTAAATGGCGTTTCCACGTGCTGCTCTGGTTTCGCCAGCAGCGGCTTAGTCATGCTGGCCACATGACCTGGAAGCTGTACGCCGGCTCCCTCGGCCAATAAAGTGAGATGAGCGCCGCAACCCCAGAGTCAGCCACAACTGGATCTAATGGTCAAGGGTCCCTTTACCTTTACCTTTACTTCATACATGTAGCCCTTGGGAGACTGCTTCGAAGGGAGTGGGGGCCTCAGTCGGTTGGTGGGGGAGTCCATTCCCCTGTGCTGTTTTTGGTGGTGATGGTGGTGGAATCAACTGTGTGACTTCCTCCTGTGTATATTTGCCCAGAAGTACAACTCTCTAACTCTCTCTCTCTCTCTCTCTCTCAGGTTTGACTATGGCGATAGGTTCTGGGAAGTCAAGGGCAATTACTTCAGTTGCCTGTGCGGCTCTCCCAAGTGCAGGTACACCAGCGCCATCCTGGCTCAGAGGCAGGCCAGCACTTCCTCATCCCAGGAGGTGTTGGAGAGCAGGCTCCCTGACACGAGCTCTACAACAGCAGTGGCAACAACCTCCTTTTGAGGGCTTTCTACACACATAGAAAGAAAAACAAAACACCACCACAGATTGTAAGATATTTCTTTTTTATATATTTTCGAGAAAGGAGACTTCCCCCTCCCGTTTAAAAAAAACCCAACACAAAATACCACCCCGCAGCCCTGCAGCAGTCCAGCGTTGAGGCGCTGCTATTGAGTGTTACTGGACAAAGGAACCAGGCACCTTGTGCTTCGTCACAGATGACGCAGGTCCGCTCTGCTTCCTTCTTGCACCCACAGCAGACCAGGAAGTAGCTGGCTTGTGAACCAGGGGCAGCTGCTCTCATCCTTCCATGCTGAGAGGCCCTTTAGAGGCCTCTCTTAATGTGATCCCTGTTCTCCGAGCCAAGGAAGAGGTCTTCCGCCCCACCCACTTGATTCCCCCTCCTGAAAGGACAAGATTTGAATGGACTGCTGATGTTGCATCTCTCCAGTTGTAGTAGAACTCTGAATACTTGATGAAATGTGATGATGATTATGGTGATGACGATTTCTTGAAGCCAAACCCACCTCCTTGGCACAAGCACCGGGGCCAGCTTAACTTTGCAGGCAGACCTTCCTTTCTCGCTCATCGTCCGAGGATTGAAACGGAACTTCTTTCGAACAAGGTGCCTGCCTTAGCCAGCGTATTTGCTGTTCTCCGTCACAACCTCCCAGAGGTTCTCCCAAGTCCAGATAGGGGCTTCTCCATTACAGAGAGTTTTCGTTTTTTTTCCAGTGTTTCGGCGCATACACCCCTATCGTGCAATGGGAGGCTTGGAAGGATTCCTTATGTCTTACATAACACTAACTCTTGGAAAAGGAATCAAGGATTTTTTTGGTTTGTTTTCCCATACGGAGAAACTGGCACTTACAGAGAGGCCCTCTTCCAGGCATTTCCTGAAGCAAAAGCTCAGCCTGGGCACCCCTGAGAACATGGTGGCAAATGTGGTCTATCTGTGCCATCGCCGTTTTTCCGATTTCATTCATTTCCTCCCCATGACTCCCCGTGTAAAGCTACATATTGTGAGGTTGACGGTTGGATTGAACTGATTTCTCTTGTACCATACTGGGGGGGGGGAGCTGAACAGAAAAGCAACTCACCCGAGCAACTCAACGGTGCTGATTTTAGTGTGATTTTTTTCTCACTACTACGTAAAATGAAATTTTCAATTGTATAATAAAAAGAAGAAAAAAAGAAAAGAACAAAGTGATCTTAGTATAAAATGCAGGGACGACAAAACCCACAAGACCTTTTGTTAGTATTGTAGTGGGAATAAAATCTGTCATCACCTTTTGTGCGGTGGTAAAGCAGATCATCTTTTTCCCCATTTATCTCTTAAATACTGTAATTAGTGCAGTACCAGGTTTGGGGACTTTTTTGTTTTGTTTTTTGTGGGGTTAATTTTTCTTTTTTGGAGGGGGAGGGGTGCATCTCTTCTAAACCGTTCATATTGCTGGGTGGTCTTTTCCCCCCTTTTCCTTTCTGTTAAATGTTTTCTTTTTTTCTTTTTCTTTTTTTTTTGAGTTTCAAAGGTTCCCACCTTTGGGCTCCTGTCATTTCCTTGTTCTGTTTTCAATGAAATCAATAAAAAGTGCATTAAACATTTTGCCCCCTTTGGCCTCTTTAGTCTTTACTAGATTAAATTTTTGCAATACTTCCCCTTGCGCTCCCTACTATGCACAGTTTTATTCCAGTTTAATTAATCCAGGAACAATATCATCCTCAGAGCAGGGTTCACTGTGCAGCTACATCACATGTTTATAAGCAGCTCAAAAATCAGGCAATAACAATGGCATTTGAACATTTCTGTAACTTTTTTTTAGATGCTCATAGGACCTTGTGTTACGTTTTTGTATTGTGTTCCCAACAAAAACCCTGGAAGGCAAGTCACTCATGGCTGTCCTCTAAATCTGAGGCTGAGTGGCTTGTCAGACACCACCTTCTGCAAGTGGGATTCCAAGTCTAAATTAGAAAGTGATGAGAGTTGCAGGTGGGTGTGCACACATATGTGACTTTATAAGAGAGAGACAGGCAAAGCCCCAGACCTTAACGAAATGATTACTTTTTCTGTGCCTCTGAAAAGGGCATAGAGCTTTTCTTGACTGTTATTTACCTTCTCCATTCATTGCCTTCTCCAAACCATAACTCAGTGCATCACAATCTACAAGTAACAACCGCTGAGTGGTGCGGCATCTACTTTTCATGCAGAAAGTACCAGGTCCAGTCCCTGGTATCTGCAAGTAGGACTGGGAGAGACCCGTGCCTGAAACCCTGCTGCCAGTCGACATAGACAGTACTAAACTAGACGAATCAACAGTTTTGCTAAATATGAGGCATATTTCTATGTTCCCAACTGCTGCACCTGATGCACATTTTCCCAGGCAGTTTGCCTTCCTTCTGTTTACCCAAACCTTCCTATTACCCATATAGGATTCTCTATTTCTGCCATTTGTATAATTCTTGTCCTGGCTATAAAGTGTGGATCATATGGGATTTAAAAAAAATAAAATAAGTAGCCCCACTAAAGACTACTCATCCACATGCACCTTGGCCAGCTGGAATGAGCTGCTTACGTTTCAGTGGGGGTATTGGTGCTACTTAAGTGGAAGAAACTGAATTTAGGGAGATTTTATACTCTGCCACTGATGCGGTTGCAGGCAAGGGAGAATCCTAGTACAAGGAAGCTTTGCAGTAGGGGTGGGTAAACTCTAGGCCTGAAGGCTGAATGTGGCCCTCCAGACCTTTCTTCTGGCCTTCTGAGCAATCACCACCATCTCAGCCACACCCATTCCCAGGCCACACCCACAACCAACCCTACTTGAGTGTCCTTTGCATGCCTGGAATCTGTCCTTGAACTCTTGCCTCTTGCTTCCCTGGAGAGGGAGGGTTGTGTATAGAAACTAGCCTGCTGTAAAAAAAAAAAAGAGAGTAACATTTGTGGCCCCCAGAAGGCTGCCCAGAAAGGGAATGTGGTCCTAAGGCTGAATGCTTCCCTATTCTGGCATGTGAATAGTAAAGGTAAAGGGACCCCTGACTGTTAGGTCCAGTCGTGGCCGACTCTGGGGTTGCGGCGCTCATCTTGCTTTATTGGCTGAGGGAGCTGGCGTGCAGCTTCCGGGTCATGTGGCCAGCATGACTAAGCCGCTTCTGGCGAACCAGAGCAGCGCACGGAAATGCTGTTTACCTTCTTGCTGGAGCGGTACCTATTTATCTATTTGCACTTTGACGTGCTTTTGAACTGCTAGGTTGGCAGGAGCAGGGACCGAGCAATGGGAACTCACCCCGTCACGGGGATTCGAACCGCCGACCTTCCGATCAGCAAGTCCTTGGCTCTGTGGTTTAACCTACAGTGCCACCCACGTCCCCAGTGGCATGTGAATAATACTGAGCTAAACTGAACCCTGTGGTCTGCCTTTGTCATGATGCTTTGCAGACTAAATAGTACAGGTTCCAGTTTGCCAATGGGTGGTTCCTATCTGCTGGTTTTCTTACCACCATTTCCCAAAACTTAAATATATCAGAGTGAATCTGAGGCTGGTGGGAGACCAGACCGCTGCTCTGCAAATGTCACTGGCAAAAAGCATTTTCACACACCAAATGGTGATGCTCTGGGGTGACAGTGGAGGCGGAGGCCCCACCAGTCTGTGATGGCTTCCCCTAGGAATAGCAGCCTCTTCCCATTGGCAAAGCTCAGGTTTGAGGAGGCCGCAGGCTATTCACAGCTGACTGCCCTCCTGCGCAGCCTCAGTCTATGCTTGTTTACCTTAAGATAGAAGAAAGTCCATTTGAATTGCAGCGAATGGGATTCTTGCACTGCTTTTCTGCAACTGCTCTCAGTGTAGGGTAAGGCACAAAGCAATAAATATCCTGCAACTCAACTAAAAAAAAACCTCTGTGTTGTCTATAAGCAAAACAGCAGCAAGATCTGCCTGAAGGATCAGCCCTTTGTTGCCGTTCTCCCTTTGCTACTGGTGCCAACTTGGGTGGTGAATTGTTTCCCACCTGAGGGCCCTGTTTTCCTCTGAGCCGTCTTCCAGAGGCCCTACACCGGTGCTGGGCGAGGCCAGATGCAAGGGAAAACGGATGCAAAAGCAACTGGAGTTGTTATCCTTGTGCAGTGGGCTAGTTTCTATACATAGGCACACCTCTAAGATACAAGCAAGCAAAAGTCATTTTTACAGTTCAAAGTCCACATTCCAGGCTTGCAAGAACACTCAAGGAAAAAGAAGGCTGGTGATATAAGTGGTCTGGGGAAAGAATGTGGCCAAGGAAGGGGTGTGGTGTGGGGAGAGTTCCAAGGGTCAGATAAGAGAGGCCTGGAGGGTCACATTGAGCCCCTGGGCCTGAGGTTGCCAAACCCTGATCTAAAGACTGGAATGCAGGCTTCCTCATCCACTAGGAGGCTGGTCCCATTTTATGGAATAACAACAGCAAGGCCAAATAAACTGCTCATACAAAGCTCGTTGCAGATCTCTGATAATTTGTCGTTCCCAATTTGACATCCCCATAATTTGAAGCAAGGCTTAAATGCCAGCCAGTCTTAAGTTTAAAAGGAAATGTAGGATTGCATATAACTCCGAGTCAACCCATTGACATGAATGGACCTAGGCTAGTCATGTTCATTAATTTCATGGGGCTACTTTTGAGTAGGATTGGCTTTGCTTCAACCCTTTGGTTGTAGGGGGAGGAGGACACTTATTGAGAGACCCAAACCCACAAATGTTGACAATGATTCCCCCCTCCAAATAACCTGGGAATTGTAGCTCTGTGAGAGGAAAACTAGAGTTCTCACTGTTCTTGGGGATAAGGACACCATGTGCTTTAAATGAATGGTGTAGATTTGCCTACAGTTTTCCTCTTCTACCTCCCACCCCATACATATGTAAGTCTACATTGACTGCAGGCATGAACCAAAGGGTGAGAGCAAAAGGACTGTTGGCTGAAGGCAGAAAAGAGCACAAAGGGGTTTTTGGCCTGAGGCTCTCAGCTATGGGCCAAAGGCTGCTGTGCAAGCTATGAACCAGTTGGAAGAATGGAGAGGGAAACGGTTGCATGCCAGTTAGAGAACCAATCTTCCTTCCTTCCTTCCCCTCCTTTCCTTTCCTTTGCAGGCATTATAGTAGATGAGACAGAATTGATAAATGCACTCTGAAAATGATACTTGAATTATAAGCAATACATGCTGAGGCAGGATCCCCCTGTACCTGCAATTAACAGCAACTCTTTTCCCCCCTCCATTGTTTTCAGTACAAGATGGTTCTTTCTTTCTTAAAATTGTGGTGTTCATCCTCACAATAACTACGTTAGGTAAAGTTAAGAATATGCTCAAGGCCACAGCATGATCCTCGGGGATTTGATCCTGGCTCTCCTGCAAGCCAGGCTTGAGACTGGATTTTGACAAGCCGTGTTTGTGAAATGTTCCCGGGCCCAACCCCAGCTGATGACATTTCTGGTAGCTGACTGCCATGGAGTTGAATTAAACTGGTTCAATTAACAGTTAATGGCAGCAGTTCATTGTTGATAATAAGGCTGTCAGGCTCCCGTCCCAAAACATGACAGAGACTTTTACTTCTTAAGTAATAAATCTTCACTGCTAATAGTATAGATTCAAGGGACGCGGGTGGCGCTGTGGGTTAAACCACAGAGCCTAGGACTTGCCAATCAGAAGGTCGGCGGTTGGAATCCCCGCGATGGGGTGAGCTCCCATTGCTCGGTCCCTGCTCCTGCCAACCTAGCAGTTCGAAAGCACATCAAAGTGCAAGTAGATAAATAGGTCCCACTCCGGCGGGAAGGTAAACAGCGTTTCTGTGCGCTGCTGTGGTTTGCCAGAAGCTGCTTAGTCATGCTGGCCACATGACCTGGAAGCTGTATGCCAGCTCCCTCGGCCAATAAAGCGAGATGAGTGCCGCAACCCCAGAGTCGGCCATGACTGGACCTAATGGTCAGGGGTCCCTTTACCTTTTAATAGTATAGATTCAGTCCTGAGCAAAAGGCCAGAAGCGAAGATCCCAAGGTATGAGCAAGGCAAGATGTTCATAACCAAATGGAAGTGATGAAGTTGTCCCAACAGTTGGCATACCCTTCCTACCAAGCTTTTAAAGACAAGATGTGGTGAGCTCACTTGCTGGACTCTCTCGCCCTACAAGTCTGTTGTGCATGCACACTCGTGCTCTGGGTAGATGCAGCTAATGTCCCCACTACAAAGGCAGTGCCTGATCCCTGGCAACCAAACTTATGTCTGCCTCTCTGCCTCCAGCTCCACCACTTCCTCCTGTTCAGCCCCTCCCCCTGGCTGGTCCAGATCCTCCCTGGTGGTAGCTCTGTCCTGAACCCTGGTGTACTTATTGACCAGTGCTATTGGTGTATACAGTCCCAAAGGCAAATGCTAGCAAGTAGTCTGGAACTCCAGCAGTCAGGAAAGACAGTCAAGGTTCAATATAGCAAACCCAAATCAAAAGTCCCAACAGTCAGGTCAGGTCCTGCCTCTGCAGCCAGTCCAGGGGCAGGGAACCTGGAGTTCAGTTCTGAAAAGCATGGTCCTGTGGAGCTCTTGGTCACCCCGGCCATGGTCTATTAACATGGGAAGTTGAGCAGACACAGTACCTCATCTCTGCTTCGAGCATCTGGGCTTGATGAGATGTGACCCTCACTTGTTCTGAGGCTACTCCAGCTGAAGAATCACACACCACCACCCTGAGCTAATGAGCCCCACCTGGCCAGCTAGGGAGTTGGGCTGTGGGCCCTTGCCTGCCGCAGCCGCCTAGAGCATACCTCCTGCTGCTCCCTACGCATCAGAGCCCACTGTTCATGCAGGCAGGGGTCCCTCTGGTTCCCCATCCCCTCTGTTGCCCCATGGGTACTTTCTATGCCCCCAACTTCTCCATCCCCACCTTGCCATGGTGTGAACCAGTCGCAGCTACAGCTCTCCCCAGAATGCTCTTCCTCCTCCCCCTTGTCTTGCCAGTTCATGACACTCTGCTTCTCCCTCTCTGACATCTAGAGCAGCAGGGGGGACATCTCCATCCATGAGTGCTAGCCTTTCATCCCCATGTCTGTTTCTTCTTCCTCTTCCTCGTCTGTCTGGGACTGCCAAGGGACCCATGGCACCAACACACAACTGCTATTTACTCCAGGTTTGGATTGCTGCCCCACCACAAGAGCTGAATTAGCATTGTGGCAGCCAACAGGCATCAACTAGGGTTGCCATGTGTCTGGGAAATCGCAGACGTGCTCTCTTTTGGGGGGCCAACATGCCCATCTGGGGGATTTTTAAATTTTAAAGGAAATGTCTGGGTTTGGGGGAGATTACTATTATTATTATTACTATTACTAAGTGACGTGGGTGGCTCTGTGGGTTAAACCACAGAGCCTAGGACTTGCTGATCAGAAGGTCGGCAGTTCGAATCCCCGCAAAGGGGTGAGCTCCCGTTGCTCGGTCCCTGCTCCTGCCAACCTAGCAGTTTGAAAGCATGTCAAAGTGCAAGTAGATAAATAGGTACCGCTCCGGCGGGAAGGTAAACGGCGTTTCTGTGTGCTGCTCTGGTTCGCCAGAAGCGGCTTAGTCATGCTGGCCACATGACCCGGAAGCTGTGCGCTGGCTCCCTCGGCCAATAAAGCGAGATGAGCGCCGCAATTCCAGAGTCATCAGCAACTGGACCTAATGGTCAGGGGTCCCTTTACCTTTACTACTGTTACTACTACTATTACTATTACTATTATTATTATTATTATTAGCTTGGGCGCAGGCTGCTCTGCATGCCATGGCTGCTGCCAGCCCAACATGGGGTATAGGTGTTTGGGTGCAGTGGCCACGTCACACCTGCACCCGTGTTCCTCTTTCCCTGCTCGGGCTGACAGTGGCTTGGACTGTCCTCTTTTTTGCTCTTCAAGATACGGCAACCCTACATCAACAGAGTTCAATGACATATTCCCGACAGACAGAAAGCACTTGGAAATGGTGCAAAGCAGGGCTGGCGAGGAGTGTGTAGTTTGGGAGAGTTCCAAGGTCCCAACAGAGGGGCCTGGGGGGGCTGCAGTCAGTCTCTGGGCATGAGGCTCCCCACTGTCATGTTCTGTTTTTCCCATGGAAAAAAACTGCAACACTGAAGGCAAGGCTGGTCAAAGGCTGCTGATGAACCACAGACATCTTGAAGTGAGCAACTTGCTCTGGGTAAGGCTGGGAGCAGACTGAGGCCTTCTGTCTCCAGACTTCCTCCAGGCTGCACCCCCTTAAGAGAACTTCAGAGCCTTATAGGTCCAACCTTGTGGCCTTAAGACGGACACTTCTCTATTCCTATTGCGCTCCCTGCACTGCCAGACCAGTGATGTGCACTGGGAGGCAGCTGGTGCCCATGAGGGCCCAGAGCTTTAGCCCCACAGACCTTGGTGGTCTGGAAGGTTCTCCAGCTTTCTAGTAGCCTTTGGCACAATTTTCTCCTTATCTTCAGCAGCTGGGTCTGAGCCCTGGACCTGACCCATCTGCTACCTCTGCATCTTAGGACTGTGTCCAGATCACTACTAGATTTGGGTCATGACACTTAACCCTGCTGTCAAGCATACTCAGATATGGCTCCAGCAATGCCCACCATCAGCTGTGGCTTCATCCACTATTGGCTGACGGCTCCTGGTCAGTGGTCCTTTCATGGGGGGGAAGGTTCTCCCACTATGGACATAGCCGGGGGGGGGGGAGCTGCCCTCATCAATACAAATCAAAAAGACACAGCAAACTGAGATTCTGCCCCCCCCCCAACAAAAATCCTGGATACACCCATGTTCCCCACTGCTTTAATTGCGTGAAAAACGAGAATTCTATATCAGGAAGCTTCCCCCTGACAGATTGATGCCCAAAAGCTGGTTGAACACTGTTGGCTGACTTCGAACTGAGGTTGTTGTTTTTTGCCTGGCCATGGCAATAGGAAAAATGAAATGAACATATCTTCCTGCCATTTCTCCTCTTTCTTCTCCTGCTGGTGTTGATCAAGCTTCAAGCTAGACTCTCCCCTTGGGAAGGCTGCGACCCAACACTTGGCTGTAAGCTTCTTGAACTGGTGTCTTGTTCATTGATTTCCTAATAGCCTGGTTTAGAGTAAAGCCTACCCTGGCCTTTTTGTCTCCTTAATTATCCTCTTCGGCACTTTGGGGAGTTAGCAGAAAGGAGGTTTGGTGAACTCTGCAAAGCTGCCCTCCTTTGGGGAGAAAGGTTGGATTGGCAAGATCAGCTCTTCACCTTGAGGAGCAGGGAGGAGGGAGCGTAGCCTGCATGGGGTAAGCTAAGTCTTTGGGTAAACTGAAGATGGGTGGGAGACAAGCTACTCCTCTGTACTTCCCTGGGGAGGGAAGACCACTTGTGAGCTCTGCCAGCAGATGATCATTTCTATTGCCCTCTCCAAGTTTATGCTGTTCTTTAAACAGTGGGCTTTGAGGAACAGGTGACTGCCTAGGCTCATAAACTTCCAGGTGTCCCTGCTCTGTGAGGGGTGCATTACAACAGTCATGGCCAGAGCACTCTGGGACTGGTAGGGAGGCAAGGAGTCCAGCAGTAGGTGGCACCAATGACAGGCAAAGGCAACTCCTAGTTTTGCCCCCATTCTTCCTCCCTGCCAAGTTCTACAAGGAACTAATAATAATAATAATAATAATAATTTATACCCCGCCCTCCCCAGCCAAGGCCGGACTCAGGGCGGCTAACAAGCAATAATAAAAACAATTTGAATGAATACAACTTAAAAACAAGATTAAAATACAACATTGAAACATTAAAACAATTGAAATGCAGCCTCATCACAGGAGGAGAAAGGAAAAAGAAAGAGGGGGAGGGAATCAAACTGACTCCAAGCCAAAGGCCAGGCGGAACAACTCTGTCTTACAGGCCCTGCGGAAAGAAATCAGATCCCACAGGGCCCTGGTCTCATGAGGCAGAGCGTTCCACCAGGCTGGAGCCAGTATTGAAAAGGCCCTGGCTTTGGTTGAGGCTAACCTAACTTCCTCAGGGCCCGGGACCTCTAGGGTGTTGCTATTTATGGACCTTGAGGCTCTCCGTGGGGCATACCGGGAGAGGCGGTCCTGTAGGTACGAGGGTCCTAGGCCGTGAAGGTCAAAAGCAGCACCTTAAAGGTCAAAAGCAGCACCTTAAATCTGATCCTGTACTCCACCGGGAGCCAGTGCAGCTGGAAAAGCACTGGGTGAATGTGATCCCATGGCAGAAACTAAGGAGAGGATGCTGACAGCCATGACTATCCCCTGCACTGGGAAAGGTGGGGATGGTTACCCATTTGCCCTCATGGACCAATCTTCACTATGTAAGAGAGGGATTTAGACCGCAAGGAGGCATTGGGAATGGTGACCATGCGACATTTGCAAGAAATTACTGAAAGAGAATGACTCCAGCAGAGACTATAAAGCCACCAGACAAAAAGGCTTCTTGTAGCCAACCAATCACAGGCAGAGTCCACTAACTCCACCTGTGTCCCCACCCTCCTCCCTATTGAGTTCTACAATGGCAACTCTGAGGCTATGTGCACAGTTACAGATAGGTAGCCGTGTTGGTCTGCCATAGTCAAAACAAAATAAAAAAATTCCTTCCAGTAGCACCTTAAAGACCAACTAAGTTAGTTCTTGGCATACCAAGAACTAACTTAGTTGGTCTTTAAGGTGCTACTGGAAGGAATTTTTTTATTTTGTTTTGGCTATGTGCACACTAACCCTTTCATAACACGAATTGTGTTTCTCAATCCAGAATCATCCATGCTCACCCTCAACATACTGCTTTCAATCTAGATTGGTTTTAGATCCAGCTGTCCACAAGGTTGAGCGGTGGTTGGTTAAGACACATTTGGTAAAGCCGCCCTTGATTAGGTGCCTTTTCCTACCTGTGAGTTCTCCCAGGGGGATGAAGAGGAAAGAAATGATAATTGCAGTCTCAGTTTACACTCACCCACAATGTCATGGGCAGGTGTGGATACAACACCCTCCTTCCTCCACTGCCAGGACCACATATATCTGTTTTCTAATAGACACACTGTGGGGTAATGCAGAATTGATTTGCAACAAGATAGATAGATTTAGATGGTGGGTGTACCACATAGGAAAAAACAAGTACTCTATCGCCTTTTACTCCAGAATAAAATGCTGTGGGTGTGCAGCCTGAGACTAAGGAAGAAGGAACTGACAGCCCCCCCCCCCCCCCGGACTGCTTATAAATAATAAGACAGGCATGTGGCAGGGCTGTGTGTGTATGCGCATGTGCGCATGCTCTTCTTACATGCATACTCTGTGGACAGAAAAGTGGGAAGTGTGGGTACAGCTCGCAATGGGATGCTCCAGATGTTGGTGCTCCAAATATTCCTGAACCATGACTCACATCTTCCCTGACTATCCTGGCTGGGGTTGATGGAAGCTGCTGTTCACCTGCATCCAGAGGGCCACAGGTACCCCATCCCTGCTTCACAGTAACACCCCCCCAAGCTTTATGGGACTAGAGTGAGCAACATACAGTGGTACCTCAGGTTACATACGCTTCAGGTTACAGACTCTAACCCAGAAATAGTGCTTCAGGTTAAGAACTTTGCTTCAGGATGAGAATAGAAATCGTGTTCCAGCAGTACGGCAGCAGCAGGAGGCCCCATTAGTTAAAGTGGTGCTTCAGGTTAAGAACAGTTTCAGGTTAAGTACGGACCTCCGGAATGAATTAAGTACCGGTACTTAACCTGAGGTACCACTGTACATTGGAGCAGGCTTTTAAGTTTCATGCATGACCATACCCTTGTCTTATTTAGAAGTGAAAGGATTTTTATATTGTTATTCCAGAGATGAGGAAGTTGCATCCTTGCTTACATATGATGTTGGACGCCAAGCATTGTTGACCATGGGGCTCATTGGGATTGGTGGGAGTTATTATTTTCTACACTGACTGTGTGTGGCTACCATCCTTTCCCATAAATATAGGAATCTGCCCTACACTGAGTCAGGCCACTGGTCTATCTAACTCAGTACTCTCAGTACTGTTGACACTGACTGGCAGCAGCTCTGCAGGGTTTCAGATAGGGGACAGTCCAAGGCCTACCTGGCAATGCCAGGGGCTGAACTTGGGATATTCTATATCAGGCATGTCCAACCGATCGATCATGATATACCGGTTGACCGCAGGACATCCCTGGCCGAACCTGGCCGATTGCGTGATCCTGATGGATCGCTCAAAACAACAACTTTGGGTCTTCCTCCCCCCCAAAAAGCTCTACAACTTTGGTGAAGGCTCTTCAAAGAAAGCTCAACAACTTTGGTCAATCCAATGGGTAGTTTTTGTTTTTCTTTTATTGTGGGAGTAGATCGCAGTCTCTTGGGAGTTGGATGTGCCTGTTCTATATGGAAAGCAGATGCTTTACCCTTCCTTTCTGCAGCCCTCCCCTTAAGGCATAGGAAGCTGCCTTGTACTTGGACCATTGGCCTGTCTAGCTCAGTATTGCCAACACTGACCAGGCACAGCTCCCCAGCGTTTCGGACAGTGTCTCTCCTAGCCCCCCCTGGAGATGCTAGTGCTTGAACCTGCAACCTTCTGAATGCGAAGCAAATGCTCTAACCAGAGCTACAGTCATTGCCCCAAGGCTCTGGAGATTCGAAGGTCCACCGTTCTTGCGTCCTTGAAATGTATTCCACCCCCCACCCCATCCTTTCCCTCTCCCAGTCACAAAGTAGAGGACTACTTGGATACCTCTGCTCATTTCGCATGTAGACAGAGGCTTCAAAGAGTTTCTTGGAAATTAAAAGCAGTTGCTTTAGAGGTGTGTGTGTGTATGCAAGCAATGCCTGTGAAAATGTCTTTGAGCCCAGGCCGCCTTATGCTGATTTCAAGCACATATCCAAGCGGAAGTGTTGCTGGAGGATCCTTATCTCTCTCAGGCTGACATATTATGAGAAAGCTGATGGGGAGGGGGCGATAGGACAGCTGCCTGCGCAATTGGCAGGTGAGGATGGTTCTGCCTATACAAATGTGAGCCATTTCCTCACACAAGTGGCTTTGCAAGGCTCGTTGAGAAATATTAGCTCATCTTCCCCCCACCCTCCGCATAGTAGCTCATATTCCATCTCCACCCCTCACCCCCGAAAGAGAGGCTGGCTATCAACTTTTTAATTTCCTTTCGTGACAGTGCGTGCACATTGTCTCGGCTGGGTAAGTAAAACTGAGAGGATCGTTATCTTTTATCAGAAAATGAAGGCCCCGCACTGGAGGCATCCGTAGCCTCCCTTGCCATGCAGTCATCTGCTCTGAAAATGGTTGTGATCCTTAGTTTGAAGATGGTTTGCCGAGCGCCGGGTGAAATTCCTAGAATTTTCGTAGGTCAGGGCTTGGCTGCAGGCGGCAATCTGACGTGAGTCTGGAGCTATAGAAAAGCTAGCAAGCAGTGTGATGTAGTGGTTAGAATGGACCTTGGAGACTAGGGTTTAGGGACCCCCCCCCCACTTAGCCATGAAGCTCACTGAGCAGGGCCAGCCCAAGACATTTTGGCACCTGAGGCGAAGCTCAAAATGGCACCCCACCAGGAAAGAACAGGTAGGTAAATATCTACATTGGGAACCAGAGGTGGAGGGGGGTGGGCATCAAATCAAGCTTCCCTGATGGTTGAATTCAAATGCCAGGGGGAGGGGGCAGGGAAAAGGGCCTGCTCTGAATCATGCCAAGCAAGTGTAGACCCCAAAGGGCGGCCCCAGCCATTTCCTAGGGGTGGGAGGAGACCAGCAAGGGGCTGCTGAGGAGGCAGCATATCTGGCCCCCAAGGAGTGTTGCAATGTATTCCTTGGAGGCTGGATCTGTTGCCCCCATGGAACCTGCTGCCTGAGGTGGTCACCTCACCTTGCCTGGCACCTATGATTCAGGCCACACGTTTTAAATGCAACAATACCACTTTAAACAGTCATGGCTTCCTGAAAGAATTCTGGGAGTTGTAGTTTAAGGGTTCTGAAAGTTGTTAGGAGACCCCTTATTTCCCTCCTTTGGGAAGCGGGTGGCGCTGTGGGTTAAACCACAGAGCCTAGGACTTGCTGATCAGAAGTTTGGTGGTTCAAATCCCCATGACGGGGTGAGCTCCCGTTGCTCGGTCCCAGCTTCTGCCAACCTAGCAGTTTGAAAGCACGTCATGTGCAAGTAGATAAACAGGGACCGCTCTGGCGGGAAGGTAAACGGCGTTTCTGTGTGCTGCTCTGGTTCACCAGAAGTGGCTTAGTCATGCTGGCCACATGACCCGGAAGCTGTCTGCGGACAAACGCCGGCTCCCTCAGCCTATAGAGCGAGATGAGCGTGCAAGCCCAGAGTCGGTCACGACTGGACCTAATGGTCAGGATTCCCTATTTCCCTCCTAGAGCTGCAATTCTCAAAGTATGTTTAAGAATCGATCCCTCTTCCCTGGGAACTCTGGAGATTGGGCAATAGGGGGTCTGCTAAGAACTCTCAGCCGCCTGACAAACAACACTTCCCATGATTCTTTGGTTCCCATGATTCTTTGATTCTGTTTAAAGTCAGTCATGCTGCTTTAAATATATGGCGTGGATCTGGCCTAACCGATGTAGCCAGATCCTACCAGTGATCACTTGAAAGCTAATCCAATTGTATTCAGTGGTGCTTCCTCTCAGGTATGTGTGTATAGGATTGTGCTCTTAAAAGTTTGATTAAACTGCTTTAAAAAACCAGGTTCCTGCTGCTCTTCTTCTTATGTACAGTATTTCTTTTATTTACATGTGAGCTGCCTTTAAGTGTGATCATTTGGGTAGAAAGGATTTGGGTTACATCTTTGTTTTTACCATCTTTTTTCTTTGTAAAAACCAGACTTTTCACCCTTAGAGAACAGCACTGAGGACAACTGTTACCATTTTGTGAGTTCTCAGTCTGGAACATTATTGCAAACATAAATTTCTTGCAAAACTTTGTGTACTGTGATAGTTTATTACCACCACTGCTGTTAAGCATGGAAGCATTCTTTGTAGGCAAAAATATACCTGGAGGAGTCAAAGGAAAGAAAGACTCATGGCCAGTGTGTGTGTGTTTCTTATATCAAGTAACTTATAACTAAGGAAGATGGGGTATTAAGAAGGAAAAGAGATTCAACATGGGCAGAAAATGCAAAGGGGTCAGAAACCTCTGGCACATAGGCCAAATTTAACCTATGATGTTGTTTTCTAAAACCTGCATTCACCTGCTCCACACTCATTGTCATATGAGGCAACAGATGTGGGACAGGTAAAGCTGTGGGTGATGAGCTGGGGGTTCCCATCTTCCTTTGTCAATATCTCCCTTACATCTCTGTGGGTCACCTGCTACCTACCTGCCAAACGGGGCCAGAAAGGTAAAATAAGATAAACATCTGGCTCTTAGTAAAGGTAAAGGGACCCCTGACCATTAGGTCCAGTCGTGACCAACTCTGGGGTTGCAATGATCATCTCGCTTTATTGGCCGAGGGAGCCGGCGTACAGCTTCCGGATCATGTGGCCAGCATGACTATGCCGCTTCTGGCGAACCAGAGCAGCACACGGAAACGCCGTTTATCTTCCTGTCGGAGTGTTACCTATTTATCTACTTGCACTTTGATGTGCTTTTGAACTGCTAGGTTGGCAGGAGCAGGGACTGAGCAACGGGAGCTCACCCCGTCACGGGGATTCGAACCGCCAACCTTCTGATCGGCAAGTCCTAGGCTCTGTGGTTTAACCCACAGCACCACCCGCTTCCCTTCTGGCTCTTAGAGCACAACATAAAAAAAGAGAACACAAGACACATAATAAAACAAAAACAAACCAATAATCCACCCTCCCACAAACATATTTAAATGGCCATAGAATGTTTAATCAGTCAAAGGCCTGGTTATAAAGAAACATTTTCACCTGGCATCTAATGATATGTAATGAAGGAGCCAGGCAAATTTCCCTAGGGGAACATGCCACTAAATGGGGAGCCACTGCAGAAAAGGTTCGTTCTCATGTTGCTACCCCCTGGACCTCTCGTGGAAAAGGCACATAAAGAAGGGCCTCAGACGATGAGTGCTGGGTCTGGGGCAGTTCATATAGGTAGAGGCGATCCTTTAGGTTTTGTGGTCCTGAGCCATTTAAGACTTTATAGCTCAAAACAAGCACTTGGAATTGGGTCCAGAAACTAACTGCATACCCTCCAAGTGTCCCTATATTCCAAGGACAGTCCCAGAATTATGAAAGCCATCCCAGATTTGATCCTAGAATGTCCCTATTTCTCCTGCCAGCACTGCTACCACAAAACCCGGGGAGGAGGATGAGCTGGCAATTATCCTGAGTGGTGGCGGTTGCAGTGGCAGTGGTGAGAGAGCACCCTGTTCCTTCTCCATTTCTCTTCATAGCTGCTTCTGCAGACCTCCTCCATTGGGCAGCTCATAGCAGCTGCTGGAGAACAGGTGAGAAGGAGGAGAAGAGGGTGCCGCTGCTGAGTCCCATCCCCGTGTAATGCATTACCTCTGAGGGGCAGGCAGAGGGCAGAGGGCAGGGCCACCCTGGGCAGGAAGAAATGGGGAGCAGAGCAGAGTGCAATGAGTCTTGATTATGGACTCACAGCTGTCCATGGAGGCGCAGGTTAATTCTGTGTCCAGGGTGGCTGTTTACCAGCTCCACCTGGTATGCAGGCTGAAACCTTGTCCCTTTTAAAATTTTATTTATATAATTGGAATTAAGGGGTTTTCTCAGGACTGGGGTGTGTGTGTGCTGTAGCCCGTTGGTGTAGTGGTGGCGGCACTTGCCCTTATCCTGATAGGAAATGCTCTGAGGGGGGTGGGGGTATGTGATTGGCAGACAGTGCAGGATCACCAGGATTGGTGTCATGCTCAGACGTGGAGCTGCCTCTGAAGGCAGTTTGTAAACTGGTGCAGAATTCAGCAGCCAGGTTGCTCACTGGGGGACGGCGGGTTGAACATCTCATGCTCCTCCTGGCCCAACTACACTGGCTGCCAGTGGCTCAGGACCACTACCAGAAAAATAATTAATTAAAAAATAATTAATTAAATTAATTAATTAAATTAATTAATAATTAATTAATAATTAATTAAAGCAGGGTGGTACAATGAACAAGCCATCTGGAACAGAATGGCATTGGGGTCTGGGGGCTGCAGGAAGAGAAGGGATCTCTGAAATGGTGACCTCCCTTCCATAAAGACATGCCTTCCATTTTTCCAATATATTAACCATTGGATCCAAACTATAACTGGAATGATTTCCATCAGTGAAGTGGAAGTAAGTCTAGCTTTTTGTGTCTGCATTTTCTTGAGTGAGCCAGAATCCCAAATTATAATTTAATATGCTCACTCACAAGATTCTTTTCATCTAATTCTGCCTCTCTGCAGAGCATGTCAGCTGCTAGCTCCATGTCTTCATCCAAAATTATGATGGAAGCAGTAGTTTCTGGTGTGGTTCTTTGATGGCCCAGTTTGGCAGACATAGTCTCTAATTGTTGTATATTGCTCATTTGCTATTGAGGTTGACCTCATAGATTCCTATTCCAAATGTATTTGCCACTTTTATCACAGCAGTGTATTTTAACAGACCCATAAAGTAACTGTAAAACAAAAACCAAACTGTTAAACGCAGTAACCATAAAGTTTATATGAAACTTATAAATCAGGAGGAAATATTTCACATAGAAGCTCAGCAGTTTCACAGGTTAGTTTTATAAGCAGTCATTGGTGGATACTTTCTGGCATCTTGATTAAATTTACAGTATAACCCAATCCCAATGCATGTATACTCAAAAAACTTTAGTGAAGTTTTTCCCAAGTAAGTGCACATAGGAATGCAGCCTCAAAAGTATTAATGCCCTAGTTTTGTATCAGGATATGTGTGTTACAGTTGTTTGACGAAAGATGAAAACGTCACTGAAGCCATACGAAAAAGTTAAAGAGCAAGTTTATGATTGGTGGCATTGTTGTTGTTGTTGTTTAGTCGTTTAGTCGTGTCCGACTCTTCGTGACCCCATGGACCAGAGAACGCCAGGCACTCCTGTCCTCCACTGCCCCCCGCAGCTTGGTCAGACTCATGCTGGTAACCTCGAAAACACTATCCGTCGCCCCCTTCTCCTTGTGCCCTCCATCTTTCCCAACATCAGGGTCTTCTCCAGGGAGTCTTCTCTTCTCATGAGGTGGCCAAAGTACTGGAGCCTCAGCTTCACAATCTGTCCTTCCAGTGAGCACTCAGGGCTGATTTCCTTCAGAATGGAGAGGTTTGATCTTCTTGCAGTCCATGGGACTCTCAAGAGTCTCCTCCAGCACCATAATTCAAAAGCATCAATTCTTCGGCGATCAGCCTTCTTTATGGTCCAGCTCTCACTTCCATACATCACTACTGGGAAAACCATAGCTTTAACTATACGGACCTTTGTTGGCAAGGTGATGTCTCTACTTCTCAAGATGCTGTCTAGGCCTGTCATTGCCCTTCTCCCAAGAAGCAGGCGTCTTTTAATTTCATGGCTGCTGTCACCATCTGCAGTGATCATGGAGCCCAAGAAAGTAAAATCTCTCACTGCCTCCATTTCTTCCCCTTCTATTTGCCAGGAGGTGATAGGACCAGTAGCCATGATCTTCGTTTTTTTGATGTTGAGCTTCAGACCATATTTTGCACTCTCCTCTTTCACCAGGTTATATAGAAAAAGAATCAAGTTTCCAAAAAGACATAATAAATAACGAGTATAAAACTTTGTCAAAAATGTATAAGATATTGCTGGAATGGTATACGAAAGATGAAGAGGTTAAGTCGGTAATGATACAGTGGGCAAAGGATTTTGGGTACAATATTCAATTTGAAGACTGGGAAAAATTGTGGAAAGAGCATATAAAATTTACGGCATGTACATCACTGAAAGAGAATGTGATGAAAATGTTTTACAGATGGTATATGACACCTGTAAAATTAGCAAAGATGTACAAGGTTGATAACAAATGTTGGAAATGCAAAGATAAAGAAGGGACATTCTTTCATCAGTGGTGGGAATGTAAGAAAGTGAAAAGTTTTTGGGAAATGATATATAATGAGCTGAAAAAAATGTTAAGATATACTTTTGTGAAAAAACCCAAAGCTTTTCTTCTAGGTATTGTAGGAAAGGACATAGGAAAAAAGGACTGCAAGCTTTTCCAATATGCTGTAACGGCAGCCAGAATCCTGTTGGCCCAGATGTGGAAACAAGAGGAGATACCGACGATAGAAGAATGGAGATCAAAAGTGATAGCCTATGCAGAATTGGATAAATTAACTGGGAAAATCAGATATACTAAAGACCAAAAGTTCATCGAGGACTGGGGAAAATTTGTGGATTATCTGAAAAATATATGTGGTGTAAACACAACGCTAGTGGGATTTAAAGAGGCACTGTAAATAAAAATAAGTATTGTTTATTAGAAATAATGGGAGTAAGGAGGAATAATGGCAATACGAAAGAAAGGAATGTGTATTAAAGGTATAAATATGGATGATTGTCAGAGACGCTGAAGGAAGTCAAAAACAGTCACAATTTGTTGTATGCGGGATTAAATGAATAATTGGATGGAAATTTATAAAATGCAAATAAAAAAATTTATAAAAAGAAAAGAAAAGAAAAGAAAGATGAAAACGTCAACCCCAAATGCGGGACCATGCCAGAATGAGAGCAGACACAGGATACCTGCTTCTAGTATATGAAAACTAGACGTAAGGTCAACAGACAAGGACAAAGAATGAGAAGGCCTAGTGCACTTTTCTCACAGAGATGGAATGTTGTACAAGTGCAGAAATGCACCTTGGATCTAAGTGTGTACAGAGGCGCCAATTTGTGAGGGTGATAATATTGTGCATGCGACGTCACAACATGCGTATGATGTCAAGATCTCGGGAAGAACCAGGGGCAGAGCCGAACACGGTGACTGCGCAACTCAACTTCAATGGCCAGCAGCTGCTCCTCTACCTCCTCTTAGTGCTGCCACCAATGGGAGGCTGCTTCAGCTCTTTCCCTTCTGCAGCGGGAGGAGTGGCCGGCCACTGGAGCCATGCAGTAGTTGGTGCCACACTTTGCCTCCATGCTTTTTGAACATTGGGGACCCCAGCCCCCACCCTAAAATATATATTGGGGCCTAGAAATTGATGCCCCTGTTGTTTTACATGTCTATACAGGTCACTCACAGCTTTAACGTGCACATTCAGATTTTTGTGTTCAGGAAGGAGGGAAGGAAGGAAGGAAGGAAGGAAGGAAGGAAGGAAGGAAGGAAAGAGGGTGGAAGTGGGGGTGAGTTTCTGGTGAAAATAATCTTGGCAATCCCACCTGACATTGAACCCAATGTATATATGATTTTGGCTTTACACACGATCCCCGGAACATAACCCCCACATAAGTTGAGAGTCAGTTGTATAGAGGAATTATTATTGTAGATTGCCTCAAACAACTTCATGCTAAACATTCTACAGTCAATCATTCCAAAGCAGAGAAAATTCATCTGAGTTCTTCAAAATTTTCATTTTTTACTCTTGAAAAAGCTGGAAAAATAGCATGCAGGGAGGAACAGGTTTGCACCAAATTTTGGATGAGTTTGGATGAGTGGGGATTGGTACAATCCCTGTTACAGTGCCATGTAAATGGTTACATTTACAGTGGTGCCCCGCAAGACGAATGCCTCGCAAGACGAAAAACCCGCTAGACGAAAGGGTTTTCCGTTTTGGAGGCGCTTCGCAAAACGAATTTCCCTATGGGCTTGCTTTGCAAGACGAAATGTCTTGCAAGTTTTTCCGACATTTTCCCCTTTCCCCCCCCCTTTTTCTAAGCTGCTATGCTGCTTATCCGCTTAGCCGCTAAGCCGCTAAAAGCCGCTAAACCGCTAATAGCGCTAATCCGCTAAGCCGTCAATGGGCTTGCTTCGCAAGACGAAAAAACCGCTAGACGGAGAGAATCGCGGAACGGATTCTTTTCGTCTTGCGAGGCACCACTGTACTTAATTTTTATCACACTTTGTGATAAAACAATTGTTGTCCCCAAGCTGCTCACCTCAGTTGAAAGGAAGGAAGGAAGGAAGGAAGGAAGGAAGGAAGGAAGGAAGGAAGGAAGGTAGGTCTAGGACAGGGGTCAGCAAACTTTTTCAGCAGGGCGCTGGTCCACTGTCCCTCAGACCTTGTGGCAAACCTGGACTATGTTTTGAAAAAAAAAGAAATGAACGAATTCCTGTGCCCCACAAATAACCCAGAGATGCATTTTAAATAAAAGCACACATTCTACTCATGTAAAAACACCAGATAAGCCCCACCAATAACCCAGAGATGCATTTTAAATAAAGGGACACATTCTACTCATGTAGTATGTGTCCCTTTATTTAACACTGATTCCCGGGCCTTTCTGTGGACCAGATTTAGAAGGCAATTGGGCCGGATCTGGCCCCCGGGCCTTCGGTTGCCTACACATGCTCTAGGAGATGGGAGGAAATAGATTTGTCCTTTTGGTCAGCATAAGCATGTATTTACATCCAGTTTGGGCCTAGTTGATCTTCACTTGCTGGTACTGTATTCTTGCTTGAATAGGTTCAGAATGTCACTTTGCCTTCCTTCTGAAGGGGATAACTGGAACCTGGAACAGGGTGTTCTTTCTGTCAGGGAGGGGAATTATGCATTATTTTGCAGATTACAATTTTAATAGAAAGAAAGAAGCTAAAATATGTTTGAAAATGGCTTGTTAGAAAGCAGCCTTTAAATCCTGAACTTCAGCTTTATTTTAAGGGACAAACAACAAAGTAGGCATTTATGCATGAATTTTGGGAGTACTTCACATAGACACTGCAAAAGAAATGGGAGAGCGCGTTATTGTGTCAAGCTTGCTCAGCTTTTGGTGTGGCATTGTTAGCAAGGTCAATGAATCTTTATAGAAGCCAACATTAAGGTGTGAACTGTATTGTTATAAAGGGGCACAAAGAGGATCATACAATCATATCATATAATCATCAGTCACAATATCATACAATTATAGTATAATATGCAATCATGATATAATATAATATAATGGTTTTCCACGGATCTGAGGGCAATGAAACAATCGTTGAGACGGCTAGAGCGCTGGTGGCGGATAACCCATTCTGAATCTGACCGGACACGGGTTAGAGCTCAATGTCGAGCCTACCAAGTGGCGGTAGCGACGGCGAAGAAGACTTTCTTCACCGCCTCTCTTGCATCTGCAGAAAACAGCACCAGGAGACTTTTTCAGGTGGTCTGCAATTTAGCGGAACCGCCTGCTACATCGGGGCCCAGTACGGGCCACATGATCTCCTGCAATGATTTTGCAAAGTTTTTTGCAGATAAAGTCGCTCAGATTCAGGAAGAGGTAGACGCCACCGTGGGACCAGGGCCGGGGCGGGAGAGTGCTAGAGTCCTGTCTAGTCAAATTGCGTGGGATCAATTCCAATCTGTTACCTCCGAGGATGCGGACAGGCTGCTTGGACGAGTGAAACCAACCACCTGTCTCCTTGATCCTTGCCCATCCTGGCTTATAAAAGCTAGCAGGGAAGGGCTGGGCGATGGGCTTCGTGGGGTGGTGAATGTTTCCCTCCGTGAGGGAGCCTTCCCAGACCCGCTGAAAGAGGCGGTTATTAAACTGCTTCTTAAAAAACCATCTTTAGATGTGGCCACGATGGCCAACTATCGCCCAGTCTCAAATCTTCCATTCTTGGGCAAGGTGATTGAGCGAGTGGTTGCTGAACAACTCCAGGCACGCCTGGAAGAAGCGGACCATTTGGATCTCTTCCAGTCGGGATTCAGGCCTCATCACGGGACTGAAACTGCCTTGGTCGCACTGGTTGATGATCTCCGGCGGGCTAGGGACAAAGGTGAGAGCTGTTTCCTAGTTCTGCTGGATCTCTCAGTGGCGTTTGATACCATCGACCATAGCATCCTTCTGGACCGTCTTGAGGGGCTGGGAGCTGGGGGCAATGTCATACAGTGGTTCCGCTCCTTCCTCCTGGGCCGTGTTCAGAAAGTGGTGGTGGGGGATGAGTGTTCAGACCCCTGGGCTCTCACTTGTGGGGCGCCTCAGGGTTCTGTCCTCTCCCCCATGCTTTTCAACATCTACATGCAGCCGCTGGGAGAGATCATCAGGGGGTTTGGGCTGGGTGTTCATCAGTATGCAGATGATACCCAGCTCTACCTCTCTTTCAAATCAGAACCAGTGAAGGTGGTGACGGTCCTGTGTGAGTGTCTGGAGGCGGTTGGAGGATGGATAGCGGCTAACAGATTGAGATTGAATCCTGACAAGACAGAAGTACTGTTTCTGGGGGACAGGAGGCGGGCAGGTGTGGAGGATTCCCTGGTCCTGAATGGGGTAAGTGTGCCCCTGAAGGACCAGGTGCGCAGCCTGGGAGTCATTTTGGACTCACAGCTGTCCATGGAGGCACAGGTTAAATCCGTGTTCAGGGCAGCTGTGTACCAGCTCCATCTGGTACGCAGGCTGAGACCCTATCTGCCTGCGGACTGCCTCGCCAGAGTGGTGCATGCTCTGGTTATCTCCCTCTTGGACTACTGCAATGCGCTCTACGTGGGGCTACTTTTGAAGGTGACCCGGAAACTACAACTAATCCAGAACGCAGCAGCCAGACTGGTGACTGGGAGCGGCCGCCGAGACCATATAACACCGGTCTTGAAAGACCTACATTGGCTCCCAGTACGTTTCCGAGCACAATTCAAAGTGTTGGTGCTGACCTTTAAGGCCCTAAACGGCCTCGGTCCAGTATACCTGAAGGAGCGTCTCCACCCCCATCGTTCTACCCGGACACTGAGGTCCAGCACCGAGGGCCTTCTGGCGGTTCCCTCACTGTGAGAAGCCAAGTTACAGGGAACCAGGCAGAGGGCCTTCTCGGTAGTGGCACCCTCCCTGTGGAACGCCCTCCCACCAGATGTCAAAGAGAACAACAACTACCAGACTTTTAGAAGACATCTGAAGGCAGCCCTGTTTAGGGAGGCTTTTAATGTTCGATGTATCACAGTATTTTAATATTCTTTTGGAAGCAGCCAAAAGCTTTTGGGGAGGCCCAGCCAGATGGGTGGGGTATAAATAATAATAATAATAATAATAATAATAATAATAATAATAATAATAATTATTATTATTATTATTATCATGATATGTGAAATTGTGCTGTCATATCGTATGGTCATGATGTTATAATATTGTACAATCCTGACCACATGCAATAATGCAATCCTGAAATACAATTATATCATACAATCATACAATACAATCATGCAATACAATGCAATCATGGCATTGGCTACCCCTCCTATTCTGAATTCTGTAGCACTCCACTTGTCACTTTTTTCCAGGATGACGAGGAACCATTGGCAACTTCATTAGTAATATCACAATACTGTACAATCATATCACAATATAAAATCATAATATCATGCAATCATAAAATATAACACCCCACAATTACACAATTACATCACAATATCACACAACCATAACTTCATATAATCATTATATCTTATCACAGAATCATATATTATTGTGTGGTATGGTATTTTGATAATGTTATATGATTGTATGACTGTGCTTGTGTGATATTAATTGTATGATTGTGTGATCCTATGATATTATGATTTGGTGATATGATGATATGAATCATTGTATCATGGTATCATATTATGTTATGACTGTATAACATATAAGATTGTGATTATATGGTATTACATTGTGAGTTTATGAATGATCATATATTATAGTATGATTGTATGGTTTGATATAATTGTATAATATGATATTCTGATTATATTATAACATGGTTGTACAATATTGCATGATGACTGGGGTCGGGGAAAGTGGCAATTGGAGTGCAACAGAATTCTGTCCTTGGCCCATTTGTTTTGTTCAACATCTTTATAAATAACTTGAATGAAGGAATTGAGGGGATGTTCATCAAATTAGCAGATGACACCAAACTGGGAAGGGTAGCTAATGCCACAGAAGGCAGAATCGGGATTCAAGAGGACCTTAACAGATTGGAGAACTGGGTCCAAAGTAACAAAATGAATTTCAATAGGGAAGAAAGAAGCAGCTGCACAAATATGAGATGGGAGGCACCTGGCTTGCCAGTAATACAAGCGAAAAGGATCTAGGGGTTTTAAAAAGGTAAAGGGACCCCTGACCATTAGGTCCAGTCGTGGCCGACTCTGGGGTTGCTGCGCTCATCTCACTCTATAGGCTGAGGGAGCCGGCGTACAGCTTCCGGGTCATGTGGCCAGCAGGACAAAGCTGCTTTTGGCGAACCACAGCAGCGCATGGAAACGCCGTTTACCTTCCCGCCGGAGTGGTACCTATTTATCTACTTGCACTTTGACGTGCTTTGGAACTGCTAGGTTGGCAGGAGCAGGGACCGAGCAACGGGAACTCACCCCGTCGCGGGGATTCGAACTGCCGACCTTCTGATCGGCAAGTCCTAGGCTCTGTGGTTTAACCCACAGCGCGTCCCTACTAGGGGTTTTAGTAGAGCACAAACTTAACCTGAATCAACAGTGTAATGCAGCAGCAAAAAAGCTAATGCTATTCTAGACTGCATCAGCAGAAACATAGGGTCCCAATCAAGGGAAGTAATAGTACTGCTCTGTACTACCTTGGTCAGAGCACACATGGAATACTGTGCACAATTCTGGGCACCACAGTTTAAGGAGGATAATGACAAGCTGGAATGCGGGCAGTGAAGGGCAACCAATATTATCAAAGGTATGGAAACCAAGCATTGCGAGGAATGGTTGAAGGAGTTGGGTATGTTTAGCCTGGATAAGAGGAGACAAAGGCTGAGATATGATAGCCTTCTTCAGATATCTAAAGGGCCATCACATGGAAGATGGGGTCAGCTTGTTTTCTTCTGCTCTTGAGGGTATGACCCAAATCACTGGGTTCAAATTATAAGAAAGGAAACATCGGGATGAACTTTTTGACAGTAAAAGCTGTTCAACAGTGGAAAAGATGTTGACACACAAACTACGGGACAATGATAACTGTGATTTTAAAGATGAATGGGAACCTTTTACAAAGTACTTAAAGAAACAACAAAGTGAACTAGACTCTTTGGCAGGTTTTGAATAAACACTCACTGTCAGGGACTCAGCGGGAGCGCAGGGAGGGGAGGAGATGGAGAGCGAGGGGGAGCAATCCGAGGGCAGCGTAGGAGAAGATGACAGCAGCCCGAGAGATTCCATGAGCCTCTCCAGCGAATCGGAAGATTCACAGAAGGGGGCGCCGATGGGCAGGGCAAGGGGGGACCCAAGGGGGACACCCCAGAAACAAGGGGCCAGCGGGGACTCCCAGAGCAGCAGTTGGAAATCAGGACCAGCTTCCCCACCAGAGCGTAGTGGGGGGGAGGAGTCCCAGGTATCAGTGCCCACATATTCACCACCAGCGAGAGAAGATGAGTCAGGGGTGGCCACGCCTCCATCGGAGAGCGAGGGAACGGTCAAGAGGCAAGTTGCAGGCTGGGCGCGCGCGCCAAGTTCAAATGTACAGGCGAGCGGCACAGAAGGTAGCCCGGATAGGGAACCAGGTCCTAAAGCCCGCCGGAAGGAGGGGGAAGAATCATCAGGGTCAGCGTCAGAGGAGTCCAGAAAGGATGAAACCCTAGCAGGCAGGAGGGCCCAGAGGAGAAAGGAACTTAGGAAGAGGTGGAGCAAAGCGAGAGTCTTAAACTGGTGTGGAAGGGGCGGAGACTCAGACGGGACTTCGCCGGTCTAGGGTTGAGACGTAGAGCTGCGCGCTGCGGCTTTAAAATGGAAACTGAACCTCAATAAAGACTTTTGTACATAACTACAGCCTAGCGTTGGTCCTCTGTGAGCTGGGACCTAGAGGCAGCTCTGACACTCACAAATTTCTTATGGACAATAATCAGTCAGACAACTTAAGGATCTATACAGTTTTGTAACATGCAGAGAATAACACTTGTTGATAAACTGGAGATTGGAGCTGAAGGAAGTCAAGGGGGAGGGGAGGGTGGATTATTTTATGGGGGAGGGGGAAAATGGGGGGTGGAAATCAAGGATGATATGTTTTAAGATTACATGTTTTGTTTAAATTCTTAATAAAAAATATTTTTTTAAAAAACAGTGGAAAAGATGCCTTCAGAACATAGTGGCTCTCCTTCGCTGGAGGTTTTTAAGCAGAGATTGGTTTGCCATCTGTCAGGGATGCTTTAGCTGAGATTCCTGCGTTGCAGGGGGTTGGACTAGATGACCCTCAGATTTCCTTCCATCTGTACAATTCTATGATTCTGCATCTTTAGGCACCAGGTGAAAACATTGCTCTTCTCCCTGGCTGTTGGCTAATTAAACACGTATGTATGCATACATACATACATAAAGGTAAAGGGGACCCTGACCATTAGGTCCAGTCGTGGCTGACTCTGGGGTTGCGGTGCTCATCTCACTTTACTGGCCGAGGGAGCCAGCGTACAGCTTCCGGGTCATGTGGCCAGCATGACTAAGCCGCTTCTGGCGAACCAGAGCAGCGCACGGAAATGCCATTTACCTTCCCGCCAGAGCGGTACCTATTTATCTACTTGCACTTTGACGTGCTTTGGAACTGCTAGGTTGGCAGGAGCTGGGATCGAGCGACGGGAGCTCACCTTGTCGCGGGGATTCGAACCGCTGACCATCTGATTGGCAAGACCTAGGCTCTGTGGTTTAACCCACAGTGCCACCCGCGTCCCATACATACATGCATACATATTGTTATGAGTTTGTGGAGTGCCTTGAACCCACTTCTAATTTTTGGGTGCCAGGTATTGGATTTAGCATGTTGAAATCACTCAGGGAATGGGTTAGTTAGGCTGAAGACCTGGCCTCCCTTTTAATTCCTGTATCCAGCACAGATTCAATTTCTGGAAAAGCCAGGCCAGCCTGGTAATGGCCCTCTAAAGGTGAGTCACTAGGGTGACAAAGAGATTGGCTCTGGCCAGCAGGCAAATGGGAGCGACCCTTCCCTCAACTCAGAATTAGTTAGAATGGCAAAAGCCGCTGAAGTAGGGTTTTTGCTATGCTGCAAGCTAGAAAGAAAAAGGTTGCAGTTGGTTAAAGTCAGCAAGCTGCAGAGATTGTCAGAGGCATGTTTTGGAGCATGTTTGATTTTCTGTTTGAATCCTAGGCTGCGGCTGGAAACCCCTCCATTCTATGGTCAGGTTGTATATACTGTATTTGTAAATAAACAATATATCACAAAGTCACCACAGTTTCCTTTGTGTCTTATTTTCTTTTTTTTTTTTTAAAAAAAAGATTTTATTTTACTTTACAATACAATAAAAAATACAAACTAATCTAAACAAAAAACAAAAAGAGAAGAGGAGAAAGAAAAAAGAGAAAGAAGAATACAAAGCCTTCTATTAGAGGTAGATCTTAACCCTTGTTTCACACCGAAGAGGGTGGAGCCTCTCACCTCTCACCTGGGAGCTTCCCCCTCTTCTCCCAGCCTCCCACCCCAGGAGATCTTCCCTTCCCTGCCCCTCACACAGGGACCTTCACCAACCATCCATCACCTTCATCTATGTACAATCCCTTCATTGATCCAGAATAGAGGACGTAAAAAAGAAGAAAACCCCAGAAACAAGAGCAAAGGAAAGAAGGGAAGGAAAAGCAACAGAAATATAGAAATAAAAAGAAATGAAAGAATGAAAGAGAAATAAACAATATGGACTTCCAGTTCTCTGTCTGTCAGTTGTATATAAAAAAATGATTCAAAATATTCAAAGCATTTACTCCAGGGTGGTATCCAGCTGTTACTCCTGCTAGACAGCATTTTTCCAGTCATCAGATCTAGAGATCTCAAATTCATTCGTTTTCTCCTTCCACACAAAAAGCCTAAGAGGCTCCCCAATTACTATTATCAATAAATGTTAACAATAGTCTCCCTCAAGCCCAACATAACAACTTTACCTCCAATACTGAGAAACAACAAATCCTTGATCATTATTTCCACAGGAGTCTTTTCACTGTGGTCATATATTAAAAGAGTATTCCATAGATATTTACTTCTTGTATAGTCATTAATTCACACCCAGGTCCATATCTTCCTTTCCCATTTCCGTTTCCTCTTCTTCCAAGAGTGTTGGGATATGTGAGTGAGGACATAAGTACCAACCTCCACCTGCAATTACAAATCCATGCACATAAATGCATCAATATGACGCAGGTGGCGCTGTGGGTTAAATCACAGAGCCTAGGACTTGTCGATCAGAAGGTCGGCAGTTCGAATCTCTGTGACGGGGTGAGCTCCTGTTGCTCGGTCCCTGCTCCTGCCAACCTAGCAGTTGGAAAGCACGTCAAAGTGCAAGTAGATAAATAGGTACCACTCCAGCAAGAAGGTAAACGGTGTTTCCGTGTGCTGCGCTGGTTCGCCAGAAGTAGCTTAGTCATGCTGGCCACATGACCTGGAAGCTGAACGCTGGCTCCCTCGGCCAGTAAAGCGAGATGAGTGCGTAACCCCAGAGTCGGCCACAACTGGACCTAATGGTCAGGGGTCCCTTTACCTTTACTATGTCTCCTCAAAGCACTATATCCCATTCTCACACCCTGAAAGAACCCTGAAAAACCCAAGCCATTTCCATAAGGACTCGTGCCCACAAGGTATTTAAAGTTTAAAGGGACAAACTGTCCACACCTCTGCTGTCAAATGTAAGTTGTGCCACAGCTCCTCTAGCAGCCACTCTTGGGTAGTAGCAGGCAAGACCACTGATTTCATGAATGATACCTCCCACAGCAAGCAACACAGAGAAAGGCTGATGCTTCCAATATAAATTATTATTGTTTGTTATTTTTGTATATTTTTGTGTTTTTATATTGTAAACCACCCTTTGATTTTTGGATGAAGGGTAGCATAGAAATAATAATAATAATAATAATAATAATGTCAGAGCTGCCTCCAGGTCCCAGCTCACAGAGGACCAACGCTAGGCTGTAGTTATGTACAAAAGTCTTTATTGAGATTCAGTCTCCATTTCAAAGCCGCAGCGTGCAGCTCTACGTCCCGACCTTAGACCGGCGAAGTCCTGTCTGAGTCTCCTCCCCCTCCACACCAGTTTAAGACTCTCGCTTTGCTCCACCTCTTCCTAAATTCCTTTCTCCTCTGGGCCCTCCTGCCCGCTAGGGTCTCATTCTTCCTGGATTCCTCTGACGCTGACCCTGACGATTCTTGCCCCTCCTTCCGGCGGGCTTTAGGACCTGGTTCCCTATCCGGGCTACCTTCTGTGCCGCTCGCCTGTACCTTTGAACTTGGCGCGCGCGCCCAGCCTGCAACTTTCCTCTTAACCGTTAACTCGCTCTCCGATGGAGGCGTGGTCCACCCTGACTCATCTTCTCTCGCTGGTGGTGCATGTGTGGGCTCTGACACCTGGGACTCCTCCCCCCCACTACGCTCTGGTGGGGAAGCTGGTCCTGATTTGCAACTGCTGCTCTGGGAGTCCCCGCTGGCCCCTTGCTTCTGGGGTGTCCCCCTTGTGTCGCCCCTTGCCCTGCCCATCGGCGCCCCCTTCTGTGAATCTTCCGATTCGCTGGAGAGGCTCATGGAATCTATCGGGCTGCTGTCATATTCTCCTACGCTGCCCTCGGATTGCTCCCCCTCGCTTTCCATCTCCTCTCCTCCCTGCGCTCCCGCTGAGTCCCTGACATCCATCCCCCCCTCGAAGCCCCCCCTTCCCCCCTCCCCCTCTTCTGGCGTGGGTTCCGGGTGCTCCAATGCTGTGGGGGTGCATGCCGGATACCGGTCTTCCCCCCTGGCATGCTGCCAGTCCGTGACGGGTACATCGACGTCGCTCTCCTCCGCTTCCATCTCGTTGCCGGCGTGCTCGAAACCAGGATCCTCCCCCAACCCGTCCATGCCCCCTTGTTCCCCCATTTCCTCTGGGTAGTCTGCGTGCCAGGGCCCTCTGAGCAGTCCCCTGCGCCACTCCTCCTCGGGTTGAGTGTCCCACCAATAAGAGCGCTCCGCACCCAAGTCTGAGACCGACCCCTCCGGCGAGGTAGTCTCTGGAACCGTCTCCTCAACCGAGGAGAACCCCTGAAACGTACTGGCTGAGAGTGTGGGGGTGAAAAGATATTCGTCAAAATAATCCTCCGGCATGGGCCTGTGTGGGAAGAGTGCGTGGAACTCGTCTTTGAGGTAGTGCTCCTCCACCGCATAGTACGGCACCCAGCTGTTGGCGCTGGCCGGGGCACCTTCCCTTGCGATGAGATATTCGACTCCCTCTTCCCCCCATCTCGAGTCCAAAATCTCCGTCACCTCGTTGAGTGGCCCCGCCCTCGGCGACCCCCCTGTCATGGGTGCATCTCTAAGCGGACTGGGAGCTGTCCCTGGCTCCTGAAACCTGTGAGGTGCCTTGTAGGGCGTTAGCACCGATCTATGAAAGACCGGGTGCATTCTGGAACCCTCCGGTAGTGTCAAACGGAAAGCCACTGGGTTGATCTGTGCCTCGACTAGGTAAGGGCCCAACTGCTTGTGTCCTAGCTTCTTCTTAGCTAAGGATCTGGCCGGCACTGCCTGGGCCGCTAACCAGACCCAGTCCCCTACCCGTATGTCCTCCCCCACTCTTCTGTGTTTGTCTGCTTGCATCTTGTATACGTGTTTTGCTAGGTCTAACTGTCTACGGAGCTGTTCATGGACCTCCTGTAACTCCTCTGCCAATGCCTCTGCTCCCTGTGGCTCCCCCTCCCCCTCTTTCTCTAAGCCCGGGAAGGTCCTGGGATGTCGCCCGTGGTTGGCAAAAAACGGTGTCACCCCCGTGGACACGTGTTGTGTGTTGTTGTAGGCAAACTCGGCCAGGGGCAGATAGTCTACCCAGGTCGAGGGCTGCTGGTTGGCGTAACATCTCAGGTACTGCTGCATGACGGCGTTGACCCTCTCCGCTTGTCCGTTGGTCTGCGGGTGTCTTGCCGACGCTAGGTTGACCTTGACGTTCAGGATCCCCATCAGCTTCCGCCAGAAACTCGAGATGAACTGGCGCCCCCTGTCAGACAGGATAGACCGTGGCAGGCCGTGTACCTTGAACACGTGGTCTATGAACAGCTTGGCCGTCTGTTCCGCTGTGGCCACCTTCGCGCAAGGAATGAAGTGCGCCATCTTGGTGAACATGTCGACTACCACGAGTACTGCTGTTTTGCCCCTCGAGCTGGGCAGGTCAGTGACAAAGTCCAAGGCTACCCTCTCCCACGGTTCAGACGGGGTCGGTAGCGGTTCTAACAGTCCCGCCGGCGGTCTGTGGACTGGCTTGGCCCTTTGGCAGGTGTCGCACCTTGTGACGTAATCCGCGACTTCTCCCCGCATCTTGGGCCACCAAAAGTCTCTGGCTACTAATTCCACCGTCTTTTCCTTGCCGAAATGTCCGGCGCTGGGTGCGTCGTGTAGCTGTTGCAGTACTGTCGCGCGGAGTTCATCTCCCGGTACGTAGATGGCCCCCTTGCGGAGGAGCAGTCCGTCGCGTATCTGGAACTCGTCGTCCTTTGCCGTGCCGCTGCGCACCTCCTCCATCTTGGAGCGCGCGAAGGAATCTGTTCGCAGCTCGCGCCGTATCGCTTCCAGGTCTATTGTGGCAGAAGCGCATGCCCACGCCTTGGGTGCAAAAATGTGTTTAGCCGCTACCAGTGCTGCTTCCTCCAGATACTGCGGCTTCCTGGATAGCGCATCAGCCATGACGTTGTTGTCTCCGGGGATATATTCTATCCTGAAGTCGAAATCCGCAAAGAACTCCGCCCAGCGGATGTGTCTCTGGTTCAGGAACCGCGCCGTGCGCCAGTACTCCAGGTTCTTATGGTCCGTGCGAACTTGCACCGTGTGTTTGGCTCCGATGAGGAAGTGCCGCCACGCCTTGAATGCTGCATGAATGGCCAGCAACTCTCTGTCCCAGATGGTGTAGTTCTGCTCCGACTTGCTGAGCTTCCTGGAGTAGAAAGCACACGGCCTCCAATCCCCTTGCGGGTCTCGCTGCAACAGTACTGCCCCCACGGCTCTGTCGGAGGCATCCGTCTCCACCCTCATGGGCTTGCTGGGGTTCACATGCAGCAGTTGTTCCTCGGAAGCGAAAAGACGCTTGAGTTTCTGAAAGGACTGCTCCGCCTGGTCCGTCCAGATGAACTTCTTCTTCTTGGAGCTGAGGGTGTCCGTGATGGCCGCCGTCTGCATAGCGAAACCCTTGATGAACTTGCGATAAAAGTTAGCAAAGCCGACAAACCTCTGGACCTCCTTCCGATTGCGCGGGCTCTTCCAGTCCAGTACTGATCGTACCTTGGCGCTGTCCATGGCGATTCCCTTGTCGGACAGCTTGTAGCCCAGGAAATCCACCTCCGTCATGTCGAACTGGCATTTCTCCAGCTTGGCGTAAAGCCTGTGCTCCCGTAGTCTTTGCAGGACTTCCTTGACATCTCTCTCGTGAACCTCCTGCGATTCCGAGAAGATCAGAATGTCGTCCAGGAAGCAGACACACTTCTTGTATAGGAGCCCCGCTAACACGTGATGCATGAAGGCTTGGAAGCAGTGGGAGCCATTTTGTAAACCGAAAGGCATAACCCTATACTCATAGGTGCCCAAGGGCGTGAACATGGCCGTCTTCCACTCGTCGCCCTCCCGCATGCGTATAAGATTGTACGCCCCTCGTAGATCCAACTTGGTGAAGATGCGTCCCTTCCTCACCGTCGCGAGCAAGTCGTCGATCTTGGGCATCGGGAAAGCCGTGGGCTTGGTTTTCGAATTTAAAATTCTGAAATCAACTACAAGCCTCTTCTGGGGCGTGTCTTTTTTCTTCACAAAGAACACAGGACTGCCCCCCACTGCTTTGGATTCTCGGATGAATCCCCGCTTCAAATTGTGATCTATGAACTCCCGGAGCTCTTGCAGTTCGTCTTCAGACATGGAGTACAGTTTTCCGGTCGGCAGCGTTGCCCCCGGCAGGAGGTCAATCTTGCAGTCGTAGGGTCTGTGGGGAGGCAGCTTGTCCGCTTCCTTCTCGCAGAAGACCTCCAAAAACGCCTTGTACTTGTCGGGTACAGCTTGCAGCATGCCCAGTTGTAGCTGTGGGTCATCCTCTTGCCCCTCGTCCTCCTGGTTAGTCATGATGCAATGTTCTGCGCAGTAGGAGGAGCAGAAGGTCAATTTACGCTGGTACCATGCCAATGCCGGGCTGTGCCTGTCCAACCAGCTCATGCCCAACACTATGGGCGTGTCTGACAGTTGGGTGACGTTGAAGCTGATGACTTCGCGGTGATTTCCAATGCGCATCACCATTGGCGGCGTTTGCTGTACCACCTGTCCCCCCAGCAATTCTCTTCCATCGACTGTCACTACTTTCAGGGGCATCGTGGCAGGCAGGAGTGCTATGCTATGTTGCTTGATGAAATCCACCCCCATAAAGTCTGCATTGCTACCAGAGTCAATGGTAATAGGCACTTCCATGGTGAGCCCATTGGGAAGCTGGAGTGTTGCGGTGAGCTGCACCACTGGTTTGGGCGGGAGGGGGTCTGTGGGCTGTAAGATTCCTGGGGACTGCTTCACTGATTCGTCTGGCTGGGCCCCAGCGGCTCTGCTTCCAGCCAGACTTCGTCGTTTCCCTGCTGCGGTTCCCTCTGCTGAGCTGCTTCTGTTACTTTTGCTGAGGCTGCATTGTGCTTGTGGAGCCTCTGGGGGCACTCTTTTGCCATATGCTGAGCACTTTCGCAGATGTAACACTTCCTGTTCCCTCTAGGAGGCTTCACCTTGGCTGCTCCTGGTGTGAGGGCTCTGGTCGCTGACTGAGCCTTGGCACCACCTATCTCCATCGGCTCCTCTCCCCCTCCCAGTGGAGGCGTGGATTGAGCGCGCGCTGAGTCTCTGGGGAAGAAAGGAGGTGCCCTTGCTGGCGTGCGTCCCCAACGCCCTTCATCTTTGCTCCAGGGACGTTCTTCCAGCCGCACACCAATCGTCAACGCCTTCTGGACCACTTCTTGAGTGCTCCGTGGCCTCTCCCCCCTTGCGATTTCGTCTTTCACAGCCCCGTTGAGCCCCTCCCAGAACAGGTCCCTGACGGACGCTGAGTCCTTTTCCCATCCCAGCGCGTTGACCAATGCAAAAAAGCGGGAATGATATTGCCTTACAGTGGCTCTGCCTTGTTTCAGACCGTGAATCTCTTTTCTAGCGACATCTACATCTATTTCCGATAAAAAACAATCATCCATCGCCTTAATGAAGGCTTTTGCGTTTTGGAGGGCTGGATCATTATCTCTCCACAGATTGCGCAACCACGCTTTAGCTTCTCCATGGAGATGCGTTAGTATGAAGCCTACTTTCTCCTGCTCATCTCTAAAGTCCTTCTCCAGCAACTTTAGCGCAAAAACTACGTCTGCTCTGAAGTTAGGATATTGCTGCAGACTCCCATCGAAATGCGACACCAGGCTCCCCCCTCTCTTCCCGAGCCCGATCCCTTCTGATTTGGCTGCCGGTGGCCCCTGTTTAGTCAACATTTCCAACCTGTTTTGCAGATCCTTGCAGACAGCATCTGATTCCTCTTCTCTCCTCCTTGCCGCTCGTATTTCTGCGTTAAGTTGTACCACGGCTTCTTGCAAAGCTGCCAGTCGTTCTTCTGTAGTCATCTTATGCTGCTTTTGTGAGCTCGCGAAGCACCAATCTTCGCCCCTCGCTGCGTCCTCTCACGTTGCGAGGTTCTTTGAAATTTGAGACAGGACTTACTGTCAGAGCTGCCTCCAGGTCCCAGCTCACAGAGGACCAACGCTAGGCTGTAGTTATGTACAAAAGTCTTTATTGAGATTCAGTCTCCATTTCAAAGCCGCAGCGTGCAGCTCTACGTCCCGACCTTAGACCGGCGAAGTCCTGTCTGAGTCTCCTCCCCCTCCACACCAGTTTAAGACTCTCGCTTTGCTCCACCTCTTCCTAAATTCCTTTCTCCTCTGGGCCCTCCTGCCCGCTAGGGTCTCATTCTTCCTGGATTCCTCTGACGCTGACCCTGACGATTCTTGCCCCTCCTTCCGGCGGGCTTTAGGACCTGGTTCCCTATCCGGGCTACCTTCTGTGCCGCTCGCCTGTACCTTTGAACTTGGCGCGCGCGCCCAGCCTGCAACTTTCCTCTTAACCGTTAACTCGCTCTCCGATGGAGGCGTGGTCCACCCTGACTCATCTTCTCTCGCTGGTGGTGCATGTGTGGGCTCTGACACCTGGGACTCCTCCCCCCCACTACGCTCTGGTGGGGAAGCTGGTCCTGATTTGCAACTGCTGCTCTGGGAGTCCCCGCTGGCCCCTTGCTTCTGGGGTGTCCCCCTTGTGTCGCCCCTTGCCCTGCCCATCGGCGCCCCCTTCTGTGAATCTTCCGATTCGCTGGAGAGGCTCATGGAATCTATCGGGCTGCTGTCATATTCTCCTACGCTGCCCTCGGATTGCTCCCCCTCGCTTTCCATCTCCTCTCCTCCCTGCGCTCCCGCTGAGTCCCTGACAAATAATAATAATAATAATAAAAAATCATATTGCCCCTTTGAGCATCCTAATGGCTGAATTTTGCACTAGCTGAAGTTTCCAAACCATCTTCAAAGGTAGCTCCATGTATAACACATTGCAGTAATCTAACCTAGAAGGTTACACATGCTTTCAAAGGGCCATTTGCCCACTTTTGGGCATATGACATTGGATGAGTGATTGGTGGTGTGGTTGATTGAGGACAGCTGTGTGGAACAAATGATCCAGTCTGAGCCATGCAGTTCAGATTGCCTAATGCTTGGGCTGGCCTTGTTTAGGGGAATAAGTCATTAGATGGACTGGCAGGGGGTTAAAAGAGCTGTCTGTATTTTTGTTCTAGACACTGATAATCACAAGTGGGGAAGCTTAGGGAAGGGAAGGCCTCTTGTTTGATTAAACATCAGCTCCCCACTTCTCTCTCTCTCTCTCTCTGGCTTGGGAGCATGTGAAGCAATAAACATCAGCTGAAATGGATTTGGTGCCCAGGGGAAGTTCCTCATTTTCTGCAACTCTCCTCCCAGATGAATTGTGGCTTCTGCCGTCTGTGTGATCTCATTGTCTGCCACTGGACCATGAATTCAGCCCCCAGAAGCAAAATTGTCTTATCGCACAGACAGGCGGGTTTTGCTTGCAGCGATTTTCCCAGAAGAAGAATGGGGGTGGCAGCAGGTAGCCTCATTAAAGGCTACTCCATCCGTAAGCACCTTTGCCAGCTGGGATGAGCTGCTTAGGTTTCAATGGGGCATTGGTGCTGCTTAAGTGGAAGGAATTCAATTTAGGGACATTTTATACCCTGGCACAGATGTGGTTGCTGGCAAGGGAAAATAAATCCTGATGTCACAGGAAGCTTTGCAGCCGAGTTGGGGGAACTCAGGCCTGAGAGCTGAATGTATCCCTCCAGGCCTCTCTGTCTGGCCCTCAGAACTCTCCTCAGGTTATGCCATATTCTCAGCCACACCAACTCTTCCCAGCCCACACTCCCTACCAGTCCTGGTTCAAACCCTCCTTTTGCTTGCCCAGATGGAGGGATGAGAGGGGTGTGTGTGAGAGAGTATGTAGGAGAAATGAGTCTGCTGCACAAAAGTAGTGTTTACATTTGTTGCTCCTCCCACTTTTTTCTCTGGTCTCACCTACCATTGGCATGTGGCCCCAGAAAATTGCCCAGAAGGGAAAGAGGGGTGTGTGTCTGTTTACATGGCAATTCAGTGGGATTAACTTTCAGGTAAATATACAAAGGCGGAAGCCATGCAATAATTAATAATAATAATAATAATAATAATAATAATAATTTATTTGTACCCGGTCCATCTGGTTGGGTTTCCCCAAAGATGGGTGGCTTCCAACAAAGATATAAAATACCTTAAAATGCCACACATTAAAAACTTCCCTGAACAGGGCTGCCTTCAGATGTCTTCTAAATGTCAGGTAGTTGTTCTCTTTGACATCTGGTGGGAGGGCGTTCCACAGGGCAGGTGCCACTACCGAGAAGGTCCTCTGCCTGGTTCCCTGTAGCTTTGCTTCTCACAATGAGGGAACCGCCAGAAGGCCCTTGGTGCTGGACCTCAGTGTCCGGGCAGAACAATGAGGGTGCAGATAATTTATTATTATTTTAGATAGCCTCGGTGGATATTTCCACCCCCACTGATGGATGGACACATTCCCTTCTAAGCAACCTTTTGGGAGCCACAAGTCGGGCCAGAAGGCAAAGTGGAGGTGAATGCCTGAAGAGGGCTTTAGTAGTTCTTATAAGGATCAGCCTTGGGTAGGGGCCCCCTCTTCAGGCCAAAGGCCACATTCCCTTCTAGGTAGCCTACACCCATTTACAATGTCCCTCAAGATCTCTTATCTGTTTCAATGCAATAGTAATGAGTCAGTCTTAATTTATGCAATCTCTTGGCTGCGGGGGACGAGGATGACAAGGATGACCTGCTGGACTCAACAATTTTGGTCATCCTCCCCCCAAAAAGCTCAACAACTTTGGCTCTCCCCAATAAAGCTCAACAACCCTGGTCAATCCAAAGGGTAGATCACTGCTAGTTTATTTATAGTGGGAGTAGATCGCAGTCTCTTGGATGTTGGACACTCCTGGTCTAGACTATCAGTTCCCTTCTCCTGGTTGCAAGCATCAACACCTCCCACAGGTTAAAGAGGGGCATCCTAAGCTGTCAACGAAGATGCAAAGAAAAAAGTTCTGTACTAGGAAGAACTATAGTACTCCAGGTATTTCTCTTGGTTGTCCTTTACCTGCACTTTAACAGTATTTGGGGGACGCAGGTGGCACTGTGGGTCAAACCACAGAACCTAGGACTTGCCGATCAGAAGGTCAGCAGTTCAAATCCCCGTGATGGGGTGAGCTCCCGTTGCTGGGTCTCTGCTCCTGCCAACCTAGCAGTTTGAAAGCACGTCAAGTGCAAGTAGATAAATAGGTACAGCTCTGGCGGGAAGGTAAATGGTGTTTCCGTGCGCTGCTCTGGTTTGCCAGAAGCGGCTTAGTCATGCTGGCCACATGACCCGGAAGCTGTGTTCCAGCTCCCTCAGCCAATAAAACGAGATGAGCGCCGCAACCCCAGAGTCAGCCATGACTGGACCTAATGGTCAGGGGTCCCTTTACCTTTAACTATTTGGTAATAAGTTTTGTCCTTCTCTCATAATACTAGAACTCAGGGCCATTCATTGAAGTTGAATGCTGGGAAATCCAGGACAGGCAAAAGGAAGCACTTTTTTTTCAAAGTATAATGATGTCTCTGCAAGAGGAGTAATGGACACCCACTGAGATGGTTTAAAAAGAACATTAGATAAATTCATGGAAGATGAGGCTAATAATAATTACTAATCATAGTGGTGATGTTCTGCCTCTGTCAGAGACAGTATTCCTCTGAATACCAGCTGCTGGGAACTGCAAGTGGGAAGTGTGTTTTTGCATTCAAGTCCTGCTTGTCAGTTTCCCATTGAGGCATCTGGTTGGTCACTGTGAGAACAGAATGCTGGACTAGAGGGGTCTTGGCCTCATCCAAAGGCTCTTCTGATATTCTTAAAAAATGCCTCCCAAGAACTTTGATCAAGCTTGTTTTCTGCTGCTCCAGAGGGTTGGACTTGAACTAATAGATTCAAATTATAAGAAAGGAGATTCTGACTTAACATTAGTAAAGACAACAACAACTTTATTATTGCATTAGCCGTGTGGCCATAGCATAATATACATAGAAATAACAGCATAAAATAGGGGGGGGGAGGTAAAGGTAGATATCGTCCAAGGCGAATACGAGGATAACAAAAGTGACAGGGGATTTAAAACATTGAGTGACAGAGAATGCAAAAACAGGTTCGATTGTGCGGCATATCGACTATGGCTGTGGTGTTAAAGAAGAAGTTGGTGCCGCTTTCCTCTTCATCACACTAAGCAGGAAGTTAGCTGTCATCTCGGTAATCCAACAGTCAGAATCCTGCAGAAGAAGGGACACTATCCAGGGCTGGATTGGGAGATGAAGCTTGTTCATGAGAGGAATTAGAAACCGAGATCTTTCATCTGTCCAGTTGGTACAGAAGAGCATTACATGTTCCATAGTCTCCATTAGTAAAGACCTTTTTACAATAAGAGCTGTTCAACAGTGGCATGGACCACCACCGAAGATGGATGACTTTCCTTCATAGGACATTTTCAAACAGAGGTTAGATAGCCATCTGCAAGGGATTCTTTAGCTGTGACTCCTGCATTGTAGGGGGTTGGACTAAATGACTTTTGGGCATCCCGTCCAACTCTATAATTCTTTGCTTATAAGTCATATGGCCTTAAATATGCAACTGGTTAATACAGGTATGAGATAAATGACACTTGTTTTGCACATCGCTTCAATTGTGAGAGAACAAGATCCATTGATTTTTGCTTTTCTTTCCCCAGCCAGCCCAGAACTGTGCCTCCCGCATGAGACTCGCTTGTGACTGGGTCTCGTCTGCTCCTCATTAAGCCATTGAAAGCCCTCATCTCCTTTCTGCTCCATGGCTGCTCTTCCGGAGTAGGGGGAAGGAGGGGGAAGAACAAGCAGCTGCCTGCTTTGTGAGCTGAGCCAGCGTCTGAATGGAGGGAAAAGGGGAAGAACATGTTGATGCTCTTCGCGCTGACATAGAGGGCACTAGAGGACAATGAAATTGTCGCGGCAGCTGCAAGGTGAGGGGGCTGAGGGCTGTGAAATGCGCTGCTACGGCTCTGCCTCCGAAACTTTAACTCCTGGGTTTGTATTTAGATTCTGGACTTGTGGAGACAGGCACTTCAGAGGCAGGAAAGGAGAAGAGGGAGGGACTTTTTGACCACCTGCTTATAGAATAGGAAATCATGTTTGTTTGTTTGTTTGTTTGTTTGTTTGTTTGTTTGTTTGTTTAGCTATTAAATTTATGTCCTGTCATTCCTCCCAAAGGAGCTCAGGGCAGAAAACAACAAGTTACAAAAGAAGAAAAGTATTGCTGTTATTATTATTCCAATCTTTATTAAGGCATCATGCATGTGAATAGCTTAAGAGATTCGACAAACGCATGACAAATGCATGTCAAAAGCTCCTGGCCTCTATGGCTATGCTCTGTCTCCAAGGCCCTCTGAGACAGTAATGCTTATGAATACCAGTTGCTGGACATCACAGATGGGGAGAGGGCTTTTGTGCTCAGGTCCTGCTTCCAGGCCTCACACTGGGACATCTGGGTGACCACTGTGAGAATAGGGTGCTGGAGTGGATGAGCCGTTGGCCTGATTCACAAAGGCTCTGAGAGCCAGCGTGGTGTAATGGTTAAGAGCGGTAGACTCGTAATCTGGTGAACCGGGTTCGCTTCCCCGCTCCTCCCCATGCAGCTGCTGGGTGACCTTGGGCTAGTCACACTTCTTTGAAGTCTCTCAGCCCTACTCACCTCACAGAGTGTTTGTTGTGGGGGAGGAAGGGAAAGGAGAATGTTAGCTGCTTTGAGGCTCCTTCGAGTAATGATAAAGCAGGATATCAAATCCAAACTCCTCCTCCTCCTCCTCCTCTTCTCCTCCTTCTCCTCCCCCCTCCTCCGCTTCTGATGTTCTTAGATATCCAGAAACAAAAAGGATAGCTGCGTATATTGTAATAAATCTTCCAATAAACTTAAAAACATGTAAGGCTTGCTCCACTACTCCATAAACAAATGGTTTTTTCTCCTATCATATCTAACCCCCTTTAATAATTTAAGCATATATACTACATCCCAAAGTTTCACAATCTATTCCTCCATCACTGAGGTTATTCCAGTCTGCTATCATTAACATGAGCAGCTGTTAAAAGATGTAGTTGTATATCTACTGGCAGCACCAAGTCTTTTTCAAAGCCAAAGGGTATAATTAGGGGATCTAGTGGTAGTCTGTAACCTGTTATCATTTCAATCTCATTTTCCAGCTCCTTCCAAAATGTCTTCATCTTGGGACAGAACCAAAATAATGTGGGTCTTATCTGCTTTTGCTAACTTACACCTCCAGTGTGTTATTAGCATTTGCATAAATATGGTGTCAGATTATATATATATATATGTATGTATATGTATATGTACTGGAATTGCTTTAAATATTATTTTAACACACACACACACACACACACACACACACACTTCCAGTACAAATCCAGACTGTGAAAGATCTCAACTTAAAAGTCTTGTTGGAAATGAAGGTCTTCAGTAAGTGCCAAAAACACAAAAGATAGAGTGTTTGTCTAATATTTAATGGAAGGGAATTCCAAACAGTGGATGCCACAACATTAAACGTCCAATTTCTATTTTGTGCAGGACTGACCTCCTGATAAGATGACATCTGCGGGAGGCCTCACCCACAGAGCATAGTGATCAATTGGGCATCTAAAGGGTGAGGTGATCTCCCTTGTGAGTTGGGAACCCTGAGATGCTGCAACTCCCATCATCCCACACCACTGGCCCTGCTGGCTGGGGCTGATGGCAGTTGGAGTCCAGCAACATCTAGAGGGTCATAATTCCCCCTCATTGCCATATAAGTACATATCTCCATCCAGGCAAGCAAGAGACATTCTCATGGTTCAAGGAAACATTCCAGCCAAACAGAAACATGGGAGGAGGACGTGAAGCAGGATCAGTGGATTGTGTGACCTGGGGAGAGGAAATGGCCAACTGATTGAATGTCCCTCTTTCCTGGTTCATTGAGTCTGATACCCAGCAGGCTTTGGGATCATTTAGTTTTATTTTGGCAGTGCCAATGCTGTACAATAGGGATGAGGAACCTATAGTCTTCCAGGTGTTCCTGGACTACAACTCACATCATTTCTGAGTTTTGGCCATGCTGGCTGGGGTCGATGGGAGTTGGAGTCCAAAAGTATCTGGAAGGAACCAGGTTCCCCATCCCCCTTCTAAGAAGCATCCCCCCTCTCTCCAGAGGGAATTAATCTTCTAGAAATTCCTTCACCTCTTCCATACAATAGGGAGTTCACCTTCTTAGAGCAGGGGTGAGGAGGCTGTGGCCCTCCAGGTGTTGCTGGATGGCTACTCCCAGAATCCCTAATCATTGGGCATGTTGCATGCTGCTGTGATGGGAGCTTGAGTTCAACAACATCTGGAGGGACACAGGTTTCCCACTCCTGAAGGGAAGAACTGGAACCCGGACTGCATCACCAACTGCCTGGCACCAGAAAGCCTCCATACTCACCTATGTACATATCCCCAATAACATTGTACCCTTGTTTGGATTTTAATTGTAAGCCACAATGTCTAGCTTGGCAGCAAAGTAAGGTGTACAAAAATGTGGTATATCTAGAGTTCCAGATGACAGTAGCTCCTGAATCATTGCTGAATTTGGAATGGGGAAACCTGGGTGACGGGAGGCAGGTCGCTCTCCTCAGCCTAGCTTAAGTAAAATAAGAACTCCATGAACTTCTTGGATACAGGAGTGGAATAGAAATGGAACCAATTATCACTAGCCCAAAGCATTCAGAGACCTCTGTATGCTCTGCTCCTTTGTTGAAACCAGGCACATTGCAGACATAGTCCCCCCGCTGCTTAGGGCTTTCCCCCTATTTATTTTGTGTAGTTCTCTGAACACTGGTATCCCCCAAAATCTGCTGATTCTATGTTTTGGGGGCTGCCCAGTTGCTTACCCATTTATTTATTGCATAAGATTTTTATACTGCTTGATTAAGAAGCTGTTTACAAAAAAGATGTGTGGTGCCATTTCTACAAAATCACTGGCACTCAAAACCTGAACATTGGAAATAGAAGGGATGGCAGGGCTAGCCAAAGACAGTTTGGCACCTGAGTCAAACCACAAAATGGTGCAAACACCCCTCACCAGTGAAGAAGAGGGGAGTGACGACGTACACCAGAAACATGGGGGGGGGGATAAATAAATAAAGATAAACGTGTGGGAACGGGGTGGGAGGAGACCAGCATTGCCTCCTATCCACCAAGAGGTCACTGTAGAGGTGATATTGGGAGCAGGGGCTGCCAAGGAGGCAGCAGATCTGGCCCTCAAGGAATGTGTTGCAGCTGTCACTGGCACCATGGCAGCAGAAGCAGTAGTGGGCAATTTGGCATTCATTGGAGGCTGGATCTGCCACCTCTGTGGATTCTACTGCTTAAGGTGGCCACCTCACCTTGTCTCATGGGTGGGCTGGCCCTGAGGGATAGGGATGGTGATGTGTAGTATTAGTATGAGCAACTGAGTTCATTATGTTGTTGTTTAGTCGTTTAGTCATGTCCGACTCTTCGTGATCCCATGGACCAGAGCACGCCAGGCACTTCTGCCCTCCACTGCCTCCCGCAGGGCACCAAGAGTTCATTATACTGGCCTTAATGAATCAAGAGTGGGGAAGCTTTTTCATTTCAAGGGCCACATTCACTTCTGAGCAACCTTCTAGGGGGCCACATACAGTGGGGGGCATGGCCAGGGGCGAAAGTATATGGGACAATGAATACTTATTTTGCCTTTGTAGAATAGACTAGTTCTACACACACCTCTCTATCATTTCTGCAGGCAAGCAAGAGTTGTCATCAGTGTTCAAAGGTGTATTCCAGCCAGGCAAAAACACTTGTGAAGCCAGGCAAAAATCTGTGAAGTATGGCTGAAGAAGGGTGTGGTCTAGGGAGAAACCTGAGTGCCAGGTAAAGGGGGCCTGGAGGGCCACGTTTGGGTGAGCTTCCTCACTCTTGCTATAAATTAATGAGTGGCTTAATCTTTAGTTTTGTAGCTAGGTGGGGTAATTTGGGAATTAAGGAACAATAGATCAACACCTTACTTTCTATTTTGTTCTAGCTGCTGTTATGTGGCATTTTGGGCTCCAGAGTTTGAGCCAGATCATTCTGAGCTACTGAAGCACACTGTGAATCAGCTTGTTAGGTGACAAATGGCTGCCCCAGGGTTAGATGCTGGCTTAATGAATGTATTTAGCCTGCTAGCAATCAGCCTTCTCACAGGAGGAAAATAATAAAAAATATAGATGTACATGAAAGACAATAGTCTATGCTGAAAAGCTATACTCCTTGCTCAAAGGTTAATGACTAATCACAAAAACATGAACCAGCAGCAAACACAATGGATTGAGAACAAACAAATCTTCAAACACAGATAAATTGAAATCATTAAAATCGGGGTGGGGGGTGGGGGGAGAAAGCCAAAAACATAATTACCTAGTATCGAAGAATTAGATGAAAATATCCCTTTTGGAAGGATAAAATTCAATTCAATTGTTCTGACTTTTGCCTTTGCCTATGGCAGTTCTGGGAACCCCTTTTACCCCGAGGGCCATATTCTCTTCTAGACAACATTCCAAGGGCCACACATCACTGGTGGGTGGGGGCAGAGGCAAAAGTAGGTTGAGCAATGAAGGCAAATTTTCATACAGTTTTCATACTGTTTTCATACAGTAAGCTATCTGCCCTCCATCCAGGCAAGCAAGAAGCAAGCAAGAACACACTCCAGTCAGGCAAGAACACTCAAGGAGAATGTGAAGCACAACAGGTCAGATGAGGCCTGGGAAGGGGGGGGTGTTTTGGAAGGGAGAGACCTAAGGGCCAGAGGAGGAGACTTGGAGGGCCACATTTGGTCCTCAACCCGAGGCTTCCCATGAGGGGTGCCAACTTGAATAAAATATTGTGGGGGCCCAGGTAAGCCCTGCCTGACACAATCCATCTCATGACACAGTGCACACGCACAATCTGAATGGGAATACCTATCAACTTTGTGGAGGCCTGGCCCACTCAAATATTTTATTATGGGGACCAAAGCCCCATGGCCCCTAGGAGTTGGCTCCTATGCTTCCCATACCTGGCATTGGACTTGAACCAGTAGCAACAATCTGTGAAACAAAAGGGCACAGCCAATTCTTGATGTGAGCATTCTACAAACATAGATCTAAAAATGAGGGAGTGCAATCAGTATGTTTCAGTAGTGCCATAAGGAATATCACCATAAGCTTAAAAAAGTTATTTTTCAAAAAACTGCAGAGTCATGCACATATCACTGCTTTCTGTGAATGTGCCTCTTCTAATTTCCCTTTCCTACTGGATTTATCAGTTTGGGAAAACTAATATATTTTAATTTGTAATCTGTTTGAACTCCCATTTTATTAAGGCTGGCACCTGATTATCAAAACCTCAAGCTGCAAGTCTATGCATGTCAACTCAGAAGGAAGTCCTGTCGTATTCAGTGGGGCCTGCTCACAGGTAAGTGAGGATTGCAGCCATAAATCAATGAATCATATACAATCCACAGTGCAAGCTGATCCGTGAATACTCAGAAGCCTCACCAAGTTAAATGGGACATACTGTACTCTCACTCGAGTGCACAAAGGATTGCGACATGAAAGCACAGTCCTATACATATCTACTTAAAAGTAAATTCCACAGAGTTCAATGGGGCTCACTCTCAGATGTATAGGATTGAAATCTTGGGATTGAAATCTGCACTATGATAGCACTGTAAGCAGTCATTGCTTCCCCCACAGAACCCTGGGAAGTGTAGTTTGTCAAAGATGCTGGAAGTTGCCAGGAGACCCCTGTTGCCCTCTCTCACACAGGTATAATTTTCTGAGTTTCTTGGGAATTGCAGCTTTGTGAAGGGAATCTCGCCTGAATCCTGCAAATACACTTGCAGTTATATAGTTGCTATTAATTTAAAAACTCATCATTCAAGAATTCTAAAATAACTAACTAACTAACTAACTAACTAACTTGGGATGTATCATATCTCTTTGCCCTATGCACAATTCTGAAGGTGGTCCAAGCGGGAGGAAAGGAAATTTATTCCAGCAGCTTGAAACAGAAGGGCATTGTTCTGTTTGCATGTGTGGGTCTCTTGTTGCATGTCAGGCAACCCCTTGGCCCAAAGGTAGCCCACTCAGTGCCTTCCAATTGTCATCATGGGCAGTGGTCAGGGATGATGGGAGTTGGAGTCCAACAATATCTGGCTGTTATTGTGTTGTCTCCAACACTAGTCATACTCAGAATAGATCCACTGAGTATGACTAACTTATGTCAATTAATTAAAGCGGGTCTCCTCCGTGCAGGACAAACGTTGCCTGTAGACTTTTAAGCTGAGAGTCTCAGGTGGGCCACTGAACTAGCTCCAGAGCTTGCCTAGGCAAGACGAGGTAGGGAGGGTGGCTGTGCCTATCGGGAATGTTGGGTGTGCAGTCAGGAAGGCCAACAGAAGGTGGAGCAGGAGCCAATGAGAGGCAGAGCCAGTCCATGATGGTTGTAATAAGGCAAGCAGGTGAGGGCAGGCTGAGATTGGTCGGGCAGTGCCCCATTCTCCCTCAAGCTCAGACTCCACTGGGAAGGCGGCCCTCATCTTGAGAGACTCTGGGGAGTAGTTGCTAATCGAAATCGCAGACAGCACTGGCCCAAACTGAGTCGATACCCCACTCTTGTCTAATATAGCTACCCTGCAGAGCTGGCTTGCGCCTCCAACATTGATTTCAGCACCTGGACAGCTCCTAGCGCAAGAAGAACGCGGCCGCCTCGCTGCCTGCCTTTCTTTTCTCGCACAATGAACTTCGCCGCCACCGACGTTGGCGGGACGCCTCCCTGGCGCCCGGTCTAACAAGCAAGCCAGGAAACCGATACGCTCGCAGCCCCCCCCCCCGCTCGCTCGCCCCACACTTTCTCCTCTCCTACGATCAATAGAGCTCATCAACCACCTTCTTTGCTTAGGCTGAAAATGCCTAGATGCCTGGCGCTTTGCTCGTAAGCGTTAGCAACCCGCTCCCGCCAGCCAGCCCAATCCTCCCCTTTTCTGGACACCAAGCCCTTGGGAAGGGGCGTCTCCCCTCCTCTCCCCCTCCCTGCTGATTGATACGGGGCTTGGCTGGGAATCCTTGTAGCGCTGGGTGGAGTAGGCGCCGGTGATTGGCTACCCGGCAGTCAGCTGCCTGGGCTTTTTGTGCGCTCGCGTGTGCGAGTGTGTGTGAGTGTGGAGGGGCGAGGTTCACAAACCGGTTGCTCTTGACGCTTCCATTTCATTTTCTCCAAGGCTGGAGATCTTGGACGGAGGAAGCCCTGGAGGAGGAGGAGGAGCGGGGCAGCCGCAGCTGCTGCCCCGTCTCTGCCTCATCCCCGTTTGCTTTATCCAGCAAAAAAAGGGAAGAAGCCCCAGAAGCACAAGATTTTCTCCTCTTTCACCCTGCCGGTGCAAAAAAAGAAAGAAACAGAGAATGAATAACCCCAGGGCGCCGGCGGATCAGGCAGGCTGAGCCTCGGGAGGGGAAGCCCTTCGTGCCTCCTACGAAAAGCCACGGGCGAGACCTGAAAAGGGCCGTTGCGGGAAGTTGAGCCCTTCCTCCAAGGACTGAGCCTCGCCCTCACCTCCATCGCTTGACGGCTCCCTCCCTTTTCCTTCTCCTCCTCCTCCTCTCCTTCTCGCCGAGCCTCGCCCCTGCCTGGTGGCGGCGGCGGCAGCAGCAGCTGCTTAACCGCCTCCTCCTCCTCCTTTTGCTGCCTTCAAGCTCCAGCCGCAGCCAGCCAACCTTCGCCAGGATCGCAGCAGCAGCAGCGGCGGCGGCGGCAACCCAGTGAGCCTCGCTCCCTCCCTCCTCCTCTGGCGCTGGGATGCGTCTTCCTCCTCGCGGCTCGGCTGCCAGCTTGGAGTGCTGCGACGCGCTTGGAGCACTATGGCTCGCTTCGGAGACGACCTACCCAGCCGCTATGGAGGTGGTGGCGGGGGTGGCGGCGGCGGCAGCGGCGGTGGGCCGGTGGTGGGCGGCGGAGGCCGCGGCAGTAGCCGCCAAGGACCCCCGGGCCAGCCCGGCCAGCGACCCCAGGTGTACAAACAATCTAAGGCCCAGCGGGCCCGAACCATGGCAATTTACAACCCCATCCCGGTCAAGCAGAACTGCTTCACTGTCAACCGCTCCCTCTTCATCTTCAGCGAGGACAACGTGATCCGCAAGTATGCCAAGAGGATCACGGAGTGGCCATATCCTTTGCTTGGCGGACGGTGGGGGAGAGTTTGGAGGGAGGCGGTTGGGGTCCGAGACTCCAGTAACGCGTGGGGACTGTCCTCCTCCTCCCGCCCCGTGGCCTGAGCACAGGGTAGGCTGAGGGTGCCTCTGATGAATCTGGACCGCTCACGTGTCGAGGGAATGGGGTTCAGGGACAGTTGCAGGTGTTCTTTCAGGCGTGGTTGTATTGGGGAGGCCGAGGGTCGCATTTCATGTAGTGGTTGGGCGTGCCTGGTCCTCTGAGTGAGCCAAGGCCGGACACTCTCCCCCATCCCCCAACTTTACATCAAACTCTTCTTAGACTAGATAAATGATTTTTTTTAAAAAAAGTGGGAAGGGGCTTCTCACTGCAAGCCCCCCCCCCGCCTGTATAGATTCTGTATAGATTCCCTGAGACACCTGAGGAAACATGAATGGGGTCTTCCTGTCCCCTGGGAGCACTAGGTTCGTGGCACAGTGTGCTCTCCTCTCAGTCTCTGGAGTATTTTCTGTCACCTGAAGCGACAGGTTAACCTCCCTAAACGTTGTCACACCTGACTTGATTCACTTTACTTCTTCATCCATCTCTCCAGCTGTTTGTATGGGTGTGAGTGGGCGGGTGGCAGAAATCTCAGGGTGGGGTGCTGGTTTATTGTTGTCTCCTTTTGGATCAAGAAGGCTGATGAAACTTCCCTCTCTCCCCTTCATTTTCAAAGCCTTAAGTTGTTACCACCCAAAATAAGTCAGTTCGTTATACCATACATTTATTCGGATTTAAAGAAGTTGGTTCATGTCTCTTAATAAGCCACTGTTTCGAGTAAACTGTGTGTCACACAATATCTGCATTTGGGACAATGCAGTTCAAAGCCTTTCTTGAAAAGACTGGTGTAACTGTTGATTTTGCTGTGGAGTGTGTGTGTTTTTATGTTATGTGGTGTGGCTCTACTTCAGTTTTGCACATTTCACTGTGGCATTGTAGAAGCAGTACCTCTCTTCAGAATTCCTGCATGCTCTTGTTAGTTTTAGCTTGTTCTTTTCATTTGTGTTCTATGTCAGGATAATCTCACCAGTGCTGGCAAAGTACTTAGATTCTTGTCCTGATAGTTGGGCTGTGGAAGACTTTCAGGGTGATCACCTCTCTAGCTAAGAATATCACCACAGATTTCTTTTAAAACCAGTCCTGGTATTTGGATTAGATCCATCTTCTTCTTTTTTTAAGAACTGGGCATGTTTCAGTATATTGTAGTGAGTTGTAAATTGTTGACATGTCAGTGATATCTGAAGGGGATGCATTTTGGCAAAACTTACATCAAGCCAAAATCCCTAACTGAAGAAAGCTACACAAGTGTGCCTGCTTTCTACTGTGTAAATGTGTGTGTACACAATTGTTTATGGACAGAGCAAAAGCTTCTGTACACACACATTGTGCCACAGCCAATTAAATTTTACTAAGAGCAGACCCCCTGAAAATAATGGACCTAAATTAGTTATGTCCATTAATTTCAATGGATCTGCTCTGAGTATGTTGAAACACTGGATGCAACCTGGTGTGTGCTATGTCAGCACATATGGCAAGCAAAATATCTCAGTTTTTACACCATCTGAACCTCCTGCACAAGTAAATAGCCCTATTTGCTATTTCAGAAGCCCGCTCAATTTTGTATATCAGGCGTGCCCATGTCTGACTTCTATGGAGCTGAAAGGGCCACAGTCTGTGCACATTTCCTCTGTCTCTCCACTTGACCTGACTCCAGAGGAGTCCCCTCCTAGGAACAAGTCAGACTGTCAGTTCATCTGGCTCATTGAACATGGCTGAACATGGGACCTTCTGCATGTGAAGCAGATGCTGTACCCATTGAGCTATATGACCCTTTCCTGTGCCTTTCTTCCTTTCATGTTGTAAGCAATTGTGGCCATGGTAGTGGAACTGTCTGTAGCAGAATGAGCAAAAAGGAGGTTCTTCCATCCTGAGTTTAGGGTTAGGTTGCTAAGTAATCCTTCCCTCCCTCCCTCTGTGTGTGTCCAAATATGTATTGGCAGATCTGTACTAGTGTCAGGAGTGTGCTTTCATGGCAGCATTCCCAGGGGGGTCTCCTGTTGTTTTCTTTTTATCTGAAATCATATAGCTAATAATGCTCGCAGAACAGCAACCAGACCTGCCCTTAGCAACATGGCAAGCTGTTCCCCTTCCCGGTTGAAACTGTGTGCATGCAGGGGAAGTATTGACAGGGCAAACAGAATCCACCAGATTGCTGGAAGAGGCGAATTGGAAGGCATCTGTGCTGCAGCCAAGCTTGGGATAAATGTACCTCAAAGAAAAGCTTTGTGGCAATTCAAGTGTTGTATTTCTGCAAGGCTAGATTCTTTCATTGCATGGTGGTGGGGGTGGGGTGCAGAAGCTTATTGGGAACTTCAGAAGCTCTCTAGTAATGCATGGTGACTGTGAGGCAAGCTTCATTTGGAGTGTTTTGGTTGGGGGTGGGTAAGTCTGTTCCAGCACAAGCATCTAGGAGGGCTGGGTGTGTGCTAGTGTGCTGGTGTGCCTACGGCGGTGACTGGTGCAAGGTTTAAATCAAGCCGTCTCTGGTACCCAGGGGAGCTCGCTGTGCTGCTGAAACACTTCCCTGCCATCTGGGCCTTGGCCTAGAATTGGGCATGGATCCAGTGATACACACGCTGCAGAGAAGGGAGCTCGCTCGCTATAAAGGCACAAGGCTACTCTGACATAAATCCTTGCTTGGAAATGAATTAAGATCCATTCTCTATGGTCCCCCCCTTTTCTTTTAGTCAAGCCCTTCTGCTACAAGGCAGCACAGATTTTGCTTTCTATACTGGCTTGGCAAGGCTGTTGTTGTGTAGTGATTCAAAACATGATCTGATATGTGCTGGTTCACATTTTAGCGAAACGCAGAACTTGTTGTGTGGCCTTTTTGGACAAGCTGTCTGCTCTTAACTTCAGCTCTTTCCCAGAGAGGATAAGAATAATGCCAGGCTACTTTACACGGTTTGTGCCAGGATTTGGCCAATGAGTTACTTTTAAAGCTGTTTGTCAGCAGAATGGACTCCATTGGGAGGTAGTGGACTTTCCTTCCTTGGGGGTTTTTAAGCAGAGATTGGATGGCCACCTGTCATGAATGCTTTAGTTGAGATTCCTGCATTTGCATGGGGTTGGACTAGATGACCCTTGGGGTCCCTTCCAATTCTCCAACTCTATGAAAATGGCATTTGAAAGAATTGGATACACATGAGTCCAGTTTATTGCTGATTTTCTCTTGCATACTTCTGTTGATCAGTTTTTTTTCTTTAACTCTTGCTTCCACTCCTTTTGAATATATGATCTTGGCTACAATCATTGCTAATTGCATCGTCTTGGCCTTGGAGCAACACTTACCAGTTGACGACAAGACGCCCATGTCAGAGAGGCTGGTGAGTACCATTTATTTTGTGGGGGAGGGCAATGTTGTCATTCTTACCCTCTTACTTAATTGTATTTATCTGATTCCACTTATGAAGCACTTCCTGTAAAATCTGTGTCTGTTGTTGGCATCTGTCTGTCAGTAAAGGCTTCAGCCATAAGAAATATTATTATTATTATTTATCTACATAGCAAGAACAATCCCATATATAAAAAGGTTTAAAGCAATAAAAAAGAATAATTTCCCAGTCCTGTATACATGCAGACTAAGATAAAAATCTCCACTTAAATGGCTCATTGGGAAAAAAGAAGGTCTTCAAAAGGCGCCATGCCTGATGTGTAATGGGAGGTAGTTCCAAAGGATTGGTGCCTACTACACTCAAAGTCCAGCATCATGCCAATTTGGCCCTACGGCTGTGGGTGTCCAGGGTCTTGGGTGCCATGCACCCAAGGCCCTGGCACCAAAATTTGTGGCTGCCTTGCACCATCATGGGATTTTTTGGTGGGTGTTTGGGCACCCAGGGCCCCAGGGAATCAGCACCAATGTGCAGAGAGGACCTCCTGATGAGATGGTGCTGTGGTTCACAGGGGATACTGTTATCAGATGGCTATGTTCTGCCATCACCACTGGATGCAGTATGCCTCTGAAAGCCAATTGCTGTGAATCACAAGTGGGGAGCATGGTGTTGTGCTCAGGTCCTGCTTATGGGCTTTCCAGAGAAATCTGGTTGGCCCCTGTGACAACAGGATGCTGGACTAGATGGACCCCCTTTGGTCTGATCCAACAGAGCTCTTCTTATTTCTTAACCAGGTCAACGTTAAAAGCCTTATCCAATGGATAGCCTTATGTAATGGAGGATAAGGCTATGTTCTATCTCTACACCAGTGTTTCCCAACCTTGTGCCTCCAGCTGTTTTTGGACTACAATTCCCATCATCCCTTGCCACTGGTCTTGCTAGTCAGGGATGATGGGAGTTGTAGTTCAAAAACAGCTGGAGGCACAAGGTTGGGAAACACTGCTCTACACCCACTGCTGGAGACAGCATGATTCTGAACACTAGTTGCTGTGAACTGCAGTTGGGAGAGCACTGTTGACCTGTTTGCTTGTTTCCCAATGGGACATCTGGAAAAACAGGATACTGGACTAGATGGCCCTTTTGACTGATCCAGCAGAGCTCTTCTCATGTTCTAACTCTTTATTAGCCTACAGAGAGTAAGCAAAGTACAGTGGGAGAATGAGCAACTAACTGGTGATCAGAGTAAGCATCTGGGGAGAAACAGTCCTAAGATGGAATGCAGGAGGAGTCAGTTTTTGGGTAAACGTTGGTTGGGGAGCTGCATTGTGAAGTTTAGAGACGTGTGAATTTCAAAGAATGTCAGTGTTTTGGTTCCTGGACTGTTATGGAAAATGCGAATTTGATTGGTTCACACTCAGATGTGAACGGAATGTCATTCTTCCTCATCCCTGTACCAAGGCCACTGGCTAGCTGAGGCTGATGCAAGTGGTGTGGTCCAGGGAAGTGGCAGAGGAAGCCACTCGGGCACCTGGGGTGGTGCACCCAGGGGCAGGGCGAGTCGCCCATAGGGGCGAGGTGCACTATAGGGCCTCTGGAGTTTGCCTGCATCCTCTCACTCAGCTGCCCTACAGCTGGGGGAGAGGCAGCGGGTGGACCGTTTGGTTAGCAGTGAGCCTGTGTACACCTAAGCCACCGTGTCTCTCCCAGGAGAGATGCATGGCTCAGGCGCACTGCAGGCACAGCCGTGAGTGCCACCTGGCATTTTGTCACTCCCCTCAGTGGTGACAACTGGGGTGGCCTGCACCCACCACACCCTCTTCCTCTGCCCCTGGTCCAGGGAGGGGTGGGTCTGTGGTTGAAGGAAGCACCAATTCTGTTTTCTCAAACAGGGTCACATAGAGGCATTTGATAGTTTTGAACTGTTCATGTGAAGGAGAGAAGAAGGGAGGAGGGGGGGGGTCTTCTTCTGAAGATGAAATTTGATGGATTTACCATATTCCCTTTAAGAGAAAACAACACTGGGAGCAGCCCACTCACAAAGAAAATAACTTACCAGCAGGCTTTATGGTAATGAGGCAATTATAATATTTCAAATGCAAAGCAGAATGATTTTTGGGATAATCTCTTCATTCTTTATCAGCTGGCAGGGAGGGGGTGGAGGAGAGAAGCAGGCAGCCAGGGGTAGACATTTTCCTTGTTTTTTTTAAGGCTGCTTTGGAATGTTTCCGAAGCTCAACCTGAGTGGGTTTGGCTGCTCCTAGCACAGGGAGATGAAACCTTGAAACCTCCCTCCTTTGAAACATGTTAAACCTAAAAAAAAGAACATTGGGGAATGAAGTAAAAAGCTGAGGGTTTTAGGCAATTCCTTTTGCCTGTTTTTAGATGGTTCATTCCATATTCCACAAGTCCGTTAATATAACAGTTCCTGGATTTCATCTACTATTGTAAATGGGAGGAAGCACTCCTAATGTGAGAGTGTATCCAGACTGCCATGGGTGAGGACCCACTCTTCCCATGGGTAAAAGGTAAAGGTAAAGGACTTCTGGATGGTTAAGTCCTGTCAAAGGCAACTATGGGGTTGCGGTACTCATCTTGCTTCAGGCTGAGAGAGCCGGCGTTTGTCCACAGACAGCTTTCCGGGTCGTGTGGCCAGCAGGACTAAACTGCTTCTGGCACTCAGAGGACTGTGACGAGTGCCAGAGTGCATGGAAATGCCGTTTACCTTCCCGCCACAGTGGTACCTATTTATCTATTTGCACTTTACCTTACCTTTTTTCCCATGGGTAGACCAGGTCTGTGGACCAGTTACACCTGGATGGACAGTTACAAAAGGCCTTATTGGAGCCCTGGTCTACAGCCCATTGGTCACAATGGGTAGACCAGGTGGCCAAAATTCCCAATGTGTTTCAATTGAGAAAGGGCCTTGGCTCATGGATAGAGCATCTGCTCTGAATGCAGAAGGCCCCAGTATCAATCTCTGGCATCTCCAAGTAGGACTGGGAAATAAGTCCTGTCTGGAACCCTGGGGAGTTACTGTCAACCAGTATAGACAATACTGAGCTAGATGGACCAATAGTCTAATTCAAAATGAGGTAATTTCCTACATTGCTGTGTTCTGTGGCCCATACAAGGGCTCCTTCACATATAGATATACTGATCTGGAGGTCTGCACATGGACCACTTCTTTAAAAGTAAACTGATTCACTTGCCTAGCATGAAATTTAAAACCATGTGGCTCCATAAGTTTGTCTCTTGGAGGTGAAATCTAGGGCTTTAAAAAAAATATCCAAAACCCTTAACTGAGTATATGATTTTTACATCAGTTAGTTGATTATATTTGTATAAATGCGTATATCATTAGAACAATGTTTTGAAGTGGAATATCATACTTTTAGATAGTGGGCATTAAGATATGTTGTAGTAGGTAACATCTCAGAAGAAACATCTACTTCCCGTGATCTTAGAAAAGGCATTCTTCCTTGTGTGTGAGAGTTAAGAAAATATGCATTTTCCAAGTACAGGGTGTGTGTGTGTATGTGTGTGTGTGTGTGTGTGTATTCAAAGTTAATCTTACTCAAAGTAGAGCCATTAAAATATTGGACACAACTAACTTAGGTGAATTAATTTCATTGGGTCTACTCTCAGTAAAACATAGTTGGATGCAACTCTTTAGATTTTTTGAAGTGTTGCCAAATTAATTGAGGATGTATGTTTAGCCAGTCATCTGTCTTCTTTATGAATTTATTAATTTTATATAAAGATGTCTTTCTCACCCATCTGCTGCCACTTAGGGAAGTTACTAACAATTTAAAATCACAGTGCAATAAAAAAAAGTTAAAAAGGAAAAAAGAATGAAATAAAATACCTAGCATTTAAAATACACAATCATACAAAATATAGAGGAAAGAAATATAGAAATCTACAAGCGTCTTAAAATGTGACCGCTAGATTGGTTATTTTTTGGTTTGAGACATATTGCTATGGTTGCCTTAACTTAGTTCCCTGAATTATGGTGAAAAAATTCTTATGATTAAAAATCATTAGAAAGAAGCATGTTGTTATTAAAACAATCATTAGTTTTTAATAGTAAACTGATAACTATATAAGCCCTCCTCTACAAGCTTTTTTTGTTATTTGTAAAAAATCCTACCCTGCCAACAATAAGAAAAAAAAATATCAGGGTGGTTAATGTGAAATCAACATTAAAATTATTATTAGTATTGTTATTTATAAATTTTGTATAATGCCCTTCATCTGAATATCTCAGGGTGTTTCACAGCATAATTAGAGTGGCTTGTGAATAACATTCATGAAAGAAATCCCAAATATGTCACAAATCAGTAGGTCAGATTAATAGAGCAACATGGCTGGATTACGCATCAGAAAAAGCCTGGAAGAACTGTTGCATATGTATTGGATACAGAATATTGTCAATTTTACAATATTTTGGATGAGAAAAACCATACTGAAAGCCTTGATTTGCCATCTTATTTGCCTGTCTGAAGTAATGAGAATATAAAATCATGATTATGATGATAATTAAATACTTATCTCAATCACCTTTCATCAGAAGGTTACAGGGCAGTATATGAAAGTGTGAAAATAATTCAAGCATATGATATATTTGGAACAAATGCACATAACAAGCAACAAAACAAAGAGCAGATGAAAACTTATAACAAAAGGAACAAAAGTAATTCTATCCAACATGTCATTATTTTGTGAGATGGATTCAAGAGCATCATTGAAGCTCCTAATTTGCACCATTAAAGTAAAGCACTCGGCCTGCACTAGAACAAAAAAGGGGGGAAACGCTAACAAAAAAGGATCTGCAATGAAAATCTTGGGATGAAGGCATTTTAAACACTGCCTGAGCAAATAGGGATGAATGCTTGTTGTCACATAATGACCCTGTTAACAAATCAGAATGAGTGTTCAATAAAGGCCAGATATAATCTAACCTGCGTGTGAGCTTTGTGCAACAGATCAGGATGAATGCTCAACAAGTAAGTCATCTGGGAGAGCTCCGAAGGTTCCAGCCCTTATTAAATCCAGTTGATCCACTATTTGGCATAGAAAGTGAGTAGGAAATGACTTCAATAAGCATATAAAAAGAATCACAAAAGGAGGCTAGAGAGCTTTGGAGATGGAGATGGTTGCCAATGCATTTCAGTAAAACTCTTTCGCAAAAGAAGGCAGTGGTGGCCACCAATTTGGACAACTTTACAAGGTTAAGTCCAGTCATGGATGACTCTGGGGTTGCGGCGCTCATCTCACTTTACTGGCTGAGGGAGACGATGTTTGTCCACAGACAGTTTCCGGGTCATGTGGCCAGCATGACTAAGCCGCTTCTGGCGAACCAGAGCAGCACATGGAAACGCTGTTTACCTTCCCGCCGGAGCGGTACCTATTTATCTACTTGCACTTTGACGTGCTTTCAAACTGCTAGGTTGGCAGGAGCAGGGACCGAGCAACGGGAGCTCACCCCGTCGCGGGGATTTGAACTGCCGACCTTCTGATCAGCAAGTCCTAGGCTCTGTGGTTTAGATCACAGCGCCATCTGCATCCCTTTACAAGAGCACGAGACAAATTCATGGGGGGGGGGAGGTTATCGGGCTTCCTGTCATGATGGCTATACTCTGGTTTCACAGAGGCAATATGCCTCTGACTATCAGTTGCTGGAAACCACAGGCGGGGAGAGTGTGCTTATTCCTGCTCCTTCTTGTCAGATTCGTACAGGCATCATCCGTTTGGCCATTGTGAAAACAGGATTCTGGACTAGATGGGCCATTGGCCTGATCCAGCACACTCTTCTTATGTTCTTAAAATAAACTTGCTTTAAAAAAACAAATCCAATAACCAACCATCAATATAATAATAAACACAACATTATCTAACCATGATATACACAGCTTACAGTTCACTCTTCCGTGTTTATTCAAAAGTATGCCCCACTGTAGGCAATGCTAGTCCTACTTGGAGTAGAGCTGTAGAAATTGATGCACAAGACTAAGTTAGGTGCCTTGGATTGTATTCAGCTAAATTCTACTCTGAGAAGGGTAGACACTGAAATCGATGGGTCTAAGCTATTTATTCCCTTTAATTTCACTGAATATACTCTGAGTAGAACTAACATTGGGTACTACCCATTAACTTCAAAGGGTAAACTCTGAATTGACCTTAGTTGGGTACAACCTGTTGAGGTTAATGGTGTTTACACTTGAGTAAGCAAATACAGTGTTATGGCCTTAGATCAGGCATGGCCAAACTTGGCCCTCCAGCTGTTTTGCGACTACAACTCCCATCATCCCCAGCTAACAGGACCAGTGGTTAGGAATGATGGGAATTGTAGCCCCAAAACAGCTGGAAGGCCAGGTTTGGCCATGCCTGCCTTAGATGCTCAATGTTTAAACAATTCAGTGACTGCTGAATTGTTTAAATGCTGAGTGTTTCAGCTATGTGCACTGTGTATTATGGTTAGATACCTGCTGATATTTTTTCTTATTTTAATAATGGCCAGCTGCTCTGAGACTAGTTTTCCACAAATAAGGAGCTTTAAATTCCCCCCTTTTGTCATATTATGTGTGCTATTTTCTCTTCCACCTTAAGCTTGGAGGAAATAATATCTCAGGAAGCCTGTGTCATTATATCTTGATTGTACCCAGGTGAAACCAGCGGCGTAGTAACCGCCTGCAGCACCCCACACACTAAACAACTACTGTGATCCCTCAAGCTCCCCTGCCACCCAGAATCCAAACCCCCAATGCACAGAATCCAAACCCTCAATGTGTCGCAGTACAGACCCCCCCCTATGACCTGCCCCCCCACTGGCCTGGTGCAGACCTCTCCTGGCTAGCTACACTACTGGGTGAGACCAAAACAGTTGTTCAGTAGCAACTTCTGCAAAACCTTTATCAATAAAGGTTTAAAGATGGGAGTTTTGTGAGGAAATTACATTTTTCTTATGCCTTTTGGTTTGATGTAAGACCAAATCTGCTTCTTGAACCAATGATTCAAGCATAGCATATTTTCAGGTGCGCTTAAGAATTCTGCATCTGGTATATGGTGCCATTAGGGATAGAAGGAGCTGTCGTTTTTCGTCTGTTTGTTTCTCTGTTCCTCTCCTTCCAAACCTTAAGTTCACTTCTCCACATTCTCACAGCAATTTTGAAAAGTCCTTATTTGCCAGCATTTTAGTTCAAATTTCTCCTAATGAGCACACTTTTGTCTGCAGTTTTGACTAATATCCATGTTTTACACGCAATTTTCTGCAGTATGGATGCATTTTTGTATGGTATTCAAATTCATGGAGGGGGAGTAATTTTCAATTTGGGTTTTCCTCTTCTGTCAGCAAAATGTCTTTGGTCCAGTTCTGATGCTGCCCTGTTGATTGATGGTTCCATTCACCCTTGTCCTACAGTAACTCTTGCTAGAACCATCTCCCAGGAAGAGAATGGATTAATCTGCCCAAGTTGTTTTCTCATCCCCACTCCCCATCTTGAAATCCAGTTCCTCACACTTCTGTAGGTCTTGCGCTTGTTGGGTGGGGGCAGGGGCGGCAGGGCCGGTGGGGATCTTAATGAAAAGTTACAAGCCTTTTAGAGTCAATTTCTTCCTAATTTTCACCTGCGGTTTTGACTAATATACACATTTATTTATTTATTTGCAAAATAGTTTCCCCTAAAATGATATGCATGCTTCCTCTTAATTTTGGCCCATGTTCTTTGCTTGGAAGATATGCACAACCAAAACCACAAAACTGTAGATTTCAAAGGGTAGCTATACTTTGCTTTGTGTATTGGTTCACAATGTGGGAATTGATTCCTTCCTCTTTAAAATGCAAACAATATGGAAATTTCTCCCCCATCCCTACTCCCAGTGGCATCCTGCTTGCTTGCGCATGCTGCCCATCCCCTCTAGACCAGATAAAAGATTGGAGCACATGGCCCTCATTGTAAGTAATCCATGCAGAAGGCTTCTCATTTACCCAGGATGTGCTGCTTGTTGGTTCTGACATGGAGGCAGGGCATAGCAGCTTTCTCCCTTATTTAACATGACAGCCTTTTCACTCGGCTAATGGGCCTTGTTCTGTATCCTAACCACAGGCTCTTTAAAAGCAGCGAGGCATGAGCCAGTCGTATTAACCTCTGTTGAAAATAGGAAGTCTTTTCTTTTGCATGGCACACCTAAGGCTTTTGGGATGGTCTTTTTAGGGGCCTGGGTAGCCAGCTCTGGGATTAGGTTGTGAGGGATGCTAATGAGATTTATTCTAGGCTGCATTGCTTTGCCGCAAAGAACACCTCACATGAGACTTTTGTTTTTGTTTGGGGGGGGGGCCTAACTGTGTTTGTATCTTGTAGCAAAAGAAGTGGCACCATAAAGACTGACAAATATATTACGACATCAGCTTTTGTGGGCTACAGGAAAGCTTATGCCATAATAAATCTGTTAGTCTTTAAGGCTCTGGAAGACTCTCTGTAGGACTCTAAACTTTGAGTTGTTCATCCTTAAGCGAGATGGGCAGGCATTGCTCTTTTGTCATATAATTTTGGATTAGCACTTTAGGTCTTCTTTGTTTGCTGTTCTTACATGGAGTAGACCTACTCAAGTTTATGAGCTTAGCCATGGCCATTAATAAATGGGTAGAAAAAATACTAAATATAGCCCAGTATTTCTTATTGCCCTTCTTCAGAGGATCACAGGGCAGTTTACAATATAAAAACAGAAAATACATAGCATAATAAACAAAACAACAGTACCCAACACTTGTTTTTATCCTGGACGATAGTATGATATATTACAGGACTTCCGGGTTGGCGCCATCGCCGAATGGCGGACTCCCTCTGAGCTCCGGAGGGAGCCTGCTGGGCAGGGGTTGGGTCCCGCCGCGCCGGCGACGCGGGGACCCTCAAAAACCATGGGCGGTGATGCCCATGGACTTGGCGACTCGGCGGGCACCATTTGCGCCCCCCGACCCGCGAAGGAGCCTTTTAAAAGGCTGCGGAGCGGGTGACGGGGTGTGTGTGTGTGTGGTGCTATGAGTCCACTGCTTCCCCTGCCTAGCGAAGCCACATGCCATTCGATGGAGAGCACCGACTTCTTCTTTTGAAAATTTGGATTAAAAAGAACAACCCATGAGTAAATTTATCGGACTTAAAAGGAAAAATTTGCTTTATGAATTCGGAGCGAGCGGGGGAGGTGCAAAAAGGAAGTCCGCCCCCCCCCGTTGTAGATGATTTAACGCAAGGATTTGACAACTAAGATTGAGAGAAGATTCTGTTTATTAGAAAAAAGTTATTAATTTCACGAAGGGAAATTACAAGTATTTGTGCTGGAGGAGAAGAGTGGTTTTTGAGAACTAAAGTGTAACCCCCCGGGAACCGGGAGCGATCCGTTATGAGAGACTGGTGAAGAGATATAGAAATTTTGACAGCTGTCAAAGTAGCTGTCAAAGTGGGAGAATAAAAGAGAACTTTGTTATGATGACTTTGCTGGTTAGATTCGTTACAATTTGGATATAAACTATTGAAAACAAGGGCAACAAGTTAATTTGACTTTTGGGTGTGATCTGGAAGGAAACTAAGTTACCATAATCCCTCTAGAGGGAGTTCTGGGACATTGCAAGAATGGCAGCAAGTGGAAAAATACTCATGAAATTGAACAGGACTTTTTATCTCCTGGGAAAGCTGCAAAAACGAAGCATTATTTTGTCTACAGAGGTCTCTACACTAAAGGAGACAATGGATTTATCTATTGAAGAAAGGAAGGGACTTGACGTAAGTTTGTGTTCCTGAACAAATAAAGCCTCTGTAGAGGAACTAGAAGTTTTCGAATTAGAAGGTTTTTGCAGCGGAACAGGAAAGGAAACCTGAGGAATAAGAACTGGACTAAGCTCGAAGTTGGAACATTTGGGACATCCAGACTTTAAAAGGATCAAGAAACAGAATTTGAGTTATACTCTTAAACATAGAGGTCTGGATGGAAGAAGAATGATCTTTTCTGAGAGTTTCTCCAAGATTGGGCCTTCTGAAATTAAAGACTACCAAAAAGACGGCAAAGTGGAATCGAGAGAGATTTAGACATGGACGTGGGATCTCCTGGCCGGCAGTAGACAGATGGATGGATTTTGGGGATCGAAACCGGGAAAGGGGGGAGGGAGATTTGGAACCCAAAGGCTGTAAAATTATATCTTTTTATTTTCTCTTGTTTTACTTTGTGTGACAAAAAAAGGGGAATTCGTGGAAGGGAACTGGGGTCGATCTTAGGGAAGTACAAAAAAATATAAAGATAAATGGTTATACAAGATAAACTAAATTGAATAATGGGCTAATTGTAATTATAATAAGGTTTTAAAATTTGGGGTAAGAATTTGTGGAACTAATCTAATGGAAATGGAATACAAGAGGGGGAGGGATGGGGAAGTCCTGGAAAGATGTTAATGAAAGTAAGGTTTTAAACGCAAATTTTATCTTTTTCTTTTTTCTTTTTTTCTTTTTTTTCTGGATTTTTTGGAAATTTTAATAAATATCATTTTAAAAAAAAGATAGTATGATATATTACAATTGTATGATATTATGATGTCACAGTTATGTGATATTATGATTTTATATTATGATTGTATGGTATTGTATCATGATTGTATAGTATTATGATTATGTAAGATTGATTGCAGCCTCCGGGAGCTCATAATCAGGACTTGTAAACAGGGGCATTTGTGAGGGTGGTTTGAGGGGAAGGTCCCAAGTGCTGCCTCATGGGGTACACAGGACCAAGAGACATGGGTGGTGAGGGAGCTGCTGCAGTGACCAGCAACACCTGTGCCATGTTCGTCTTCTTGCCCAAGAAGGTGCAAAACTACACTCAGTTGCCTTGCTGAACGAGAAGGCACAGCAGCTTGAGCTCACTTAGCCACACTCTGAGCTACTGGCCAAGAGGAGGAATTCCTTGATAGAGCAGAGTGGACTGTGCTGGAGCAGTGATGCACCTAGGGAGGTGGAAGATCTCCCCATGCAGAAGACGAACCTCTGGAGGAACATGACACGCGGATGCAAGACTGCCAGGATCCATGTATTGCTGGAGCTGCAAGGTTGATTCCATGCCCTCACCTTGGACTGCCTACGGGCCTCCACAGGGTTTAATCTGGAACTGCAGACATGCATTCTGGACCTTAAGAAGGCTGATTTCAAAAACCTTAAGGAACTACTGGGTGAGATCACATGGTCAGAAATACTTCAAAGATTAATGGGAGTTTCTTAAAGGTGAAAGATGGAAGACACAGATGCAAACAATTCCAACAAGAAAGAAATTGGGAGGCATCTAAAGAAACCAGGGTATCTGCATAAGGAGCTTACCGATGAGCTTAGATTTAACAACGCCATGAATAAGAAATGAAAGAAAGGGGAAATCACAAAAGAAGAGTATATATGAGTAACCAACAGTCTCAGAGAGAAGGTCAGGCAGGCCAATGCTCAGAATGAGTTCAGGCTTACAGGATACATTAATAATGATAATAAAAGGTTTCTTTGGCTGTGTTAGAAACAGGAGGAAGAATGAATAATAATAATAATAAATTTTATTTATACCCCGCCCTCCCCGGCCAGAGCCAGGCTCAGGGCGGCTAACACCAGTAAAATTACAGTAAAAAGAGTTGGAGTTTCTGGGTCAGCTTCAAGGGCAGCCCCACATAGAGCAAGTTACAATAATCAAGCCTGGAGGTGACCGTTGCATGGATCACTGTGGCCAGATCAGGGTGAGAAAGGTAAGGGACCAACTGCTTAATATAGCAGAGATGGAAAAATGCCACCTTTGGTGTGGCTGCAACCTGCGCCTCCATGGAAAGCAAAGTTCTCTGATTGGAAAAGACGGAGAAATGCTATTAGGTGATAGAGAGAAGGCAGAAATGATCAATACCTACTTTGCCTCTGTCTTCATCCAAAAAGGAAAGTGGTGCCCAAGCTGGTGATAATGGAATAAACAAAGCAAGGAGGAAGCTGCAGCCCCAGAAAGGAAAAGAGGGGGTAAGGGAACATCTAGCTACTTTAGATGAATTCAGATCTTCAGGGTCTGATGAGCTGCATCCAAGGGTACTAAAGGAGCTGGCATAAGTAATCTCAGAGTCTATAAACTTTGAGAATTCCTGGAAACAGGTGAGCTCCCTACAGTCTGGAGGTGGGCAAAAGTTATATCCAACTTCTCAAAAAAGAGGAAAAAGAAGACCCAGGTAACTACTAACTGGTCAGCTTGAAACTGATACCAAGAAAGATCCCCGAACAAACAATTTAATGGTTGGTCTGTGAGCACTTAGAAAAGGATGTTGTGATTACTAAGACCTGGCATGGTTTCTCAAAAACAAGTAATACCAAATGAGTCTCATTACTTTTTTTGATGGCGTTGCAAGCAGTGGCAGACTTTAAGCTCTTCAGCCAGGCCTCTACCATTGCACATACACACACATTTGCACAAATAACCTTCCAAGTTGTCCTAGCCAGTTGCCTGAATCTAAGAAAATGAGGGAGGGGGGCACATCTAGGGAGACAGGTGCTGTCGTTCTTTGCACCTTCACAGGTGGTGAACATGGCTGTTGTCAAACAGGTATCTGTTCAGAGCTGCTCCGAGTTGCCCTGCAACTTTCTGCAACAACTTCATCGTGAGTTCTGGCACCTATTTTTCGGGGGGGGGGGAATACTGATGATAACTCCCAACATTTCTGAGTTCTGTCCATGCTGGCCAGGGCTGATGGGAGTTGGAGTCCAACAATACCTAGAGCGAAAAAGTTTTCCACCCCTTCTCTAAGAAGCAACTCCCTTTAGGAGGGAATTCTTTCATGCGGTGGGGAATTCTGCTTCTTTGAACAGGGGTGAGGAGGCTGTGGAACTCCAGATGTTGCAACTCCCAGCATCCCTGACCATTGGCTGTGTTGCCTTCTGCTCTGATGGAAGCTGCAGTGCAGCAATATCCACCTGCTATATTCCTGTCAAGCTGCTAACAATACTCCCTCTTTGCTTCTTAGCTGACCTCAATTCTGGCTCAAAATGGGGAGAGTGATTGTGTAGATTCACTCTGCAAAGGGGGCAGAATCAATGAGGAAAGTAGGAAATCAGGAAGGATTTCGGGAAATGGGACACGAGGTAGTGATTCCAGTTTCAACTCATAAAAAGGCCTCAGATTATATGCAGAAGACACTGGATGACTCTACGATAACATAGGCTTGGAGGATAACACACTCTCATCTTTTCTTTTCAATCTTCATTTGCTTCACTATTTCATAAGTTTGAACCTAAAACACAAACATGAATTTGAGGTGACTCACAGGAGAGGAAATGCAGGGTAGGATGGCTGAGGGTGAAGTTTACAGTCTGTACAGTGTAGAAAAACCAAACCAAACAGTGAACTCTTGATAGCAAGAAATAAAACGTGAATTGACTATCCCAGCACCTGTAGAATTGTAGCTCTTTGCCTGACATTGCTGCTCTTCCCCTTCCCTCCTCTTCTTTTTAGGATGACACTGAGCCATATTTTATTGGAATATTTTGCTTTGAAGCTGGCATTAAGATCATCGCGCTGGGTTTTGCTTTCCACAAAGGCTCTTATCTCCGAAACGGCTGGAACGTGATGGATTTTGTTGTCGTCCTTACAGGGTAAGTGATCTCCCCCTCTCCCCGCTCTCTCTCGCCCGTCTCCACAATTCGTAGAAATTATGCTGAGAGTGAGTTGCTTTGATGCTTATTATTATCATCAGCAAGGTGAAGAAGAGAGTATGATGCTATTAAGATTCTATAGTAAAGCTATATTTGAAGACTTACAGAGGAGCTGTTGCGGAGGTGAATTTGGGCAAGCCTTTGTCTAGCCCAAGTTTATGAACACACTTAAAAAATAATAGATGGTTGGCAGATCTTAACTCTGAAGGCAATCCTTTTCATTTCTTTCTTCTTCTTTTTAATGCCAAATCGTCTTCTGAAAAGTACAGAACAGTTTCAAAAGCAGGAAATGTTTTAGAGGTGGATTAGATCGGACAATATGTGAACAAAAGGAGGCTCACTTTGCCTTAGAGACCAAGAAGAATGCAAAGGGGTAGGAGTCACGAAGTAGCAGAATACTGAATAAAAATGATCAATATGCTGGATATTTTGGAAAGATGATGATTTGCTCTTCAGTTATAAAACATCTAGTTGTGCCCTATTTTGAGCTTCTGGATATGGTATAATAAGGAGTGGGTGTCCATTTTCCTCCTTGTACCTTTACAGTTATTGACTGGTATAAACTGAGAAGTACCTCAGGTGTGTTGCTGAGCTGAAATACCCAACTGGCATCTTTGGATCATTTGGGGGATTGGGTAAAGGAGGGTGAGGGCTTGGCAAGGGGAATGGGGTTGTCCTAAGTAAGGTTGGCAAGCAACATAAGCAGGGTCTGCATCCCCAAATATTTATATAGATGGCAGACTGGCTTAGAGCTATTCTTCCTTTACTCATGGACAGGCCTGTGTGTTTGTCTGCTGTAACATGTGCCATTGTAATGAAACTAAATAAAGTGTACACCTGGCTCTTCATAATAATTGTTTTATTCACATGTGAATTGATTCAAAGTGGCTAATCAGTTAAACTTGTATGTTCAGACGGTTTAGTCTTAAGCATGCTTGCTCCAAAATAAGATTAGCATTCATGTTCAGTTAAGGAAGCTATGGTATCTAGCTAAGTTCTACTCAGACCAGTACAATCATACCTCAGGTTACAGATGCTTCACGTTGCAGTTTTTTTGGGTTACAGACCGCCGAAACCCAGAAGTACTGGAACAGGCTACTTCTGGGTTTCTGCGCTTTGCGCATGCGCAAAAATGCTAAATTGTGCTTTGCGCATGCACAGAAGTGCCGAATCGCAACCCGCGCATGTGCAGATGTTGCGGACGTGCATCCCACATGGATCACGTTCACAACCCGAACGTCCACTGTACACAAATAAGTCGTGTCCATCCATTTCAGTGTGTCTGCTCTGAGATGGGATGAATAATGGTTACAAACCTTAATTCTTAATGTAGTTAAAATAAGCACACTAAACCAGAAATACCTAATAATGGCCTACTTGGATCAGGGGAGTGCTGTGAACATAGCGTATCTTGATGTCAGTAGGTTTTTGACTAAGTCCCCCATGATATTCTTGCGGAGATATGTGGGCTGGACAAGGACCATCTGAAGAAGTGTGCATGCACACGAAAGCTCATACCAAGAACTAACTTAGTTGGTCTTTAAGGTGCTACTGGAAGGAATTTTTTTATTTTGTTTTGACTATGGCAGACCAACACGGCTACCTATCTGTAATTGGATGAATATATGGAGGGGATGCTCATCAGATTTGCAGATGACTGGAAGGGGATGCCAGTGATGCAGAAGACAGAATCAGGATTAAAATGATCTTAACAGGTTGGAGAACTAGGAGAAAACTGACAAAATGAATTTCAATAGGGACAAATGTCAGGTTCTGCACTTAGGTAGGAAGAACCAGCTGCCCAAATCTAAGATGGGGGGCACCTGGCTTGCCAGTAGTACATGTGAGAAGGATCTAGGAAACTTAATAGATCACAAGCTTAACATGAGTCAGCAGTGTGGTGCAGCAGGAAAAAAAGCTAATGCTATTCTAGGCTGCATCAATAGACATATATTGTCATGATCAAGGTAAGTAATATTACCACTCTATTCCCCCTTAGTCAGACCACACCTGGAGTACTGTATCCAGCTCTGGGCACCACAAGTTATGAAAGATATCAATAAGCTAGAACGTGTGCAGAGGAGGACAACCAAGTTGATCAGGGGTCTGGAAATCAAGCCTTATGAGGAATGGTTGAGGGAGCTGGGTATGTTTAGCCTGGTAAAAAGGAGGAGACAGGATTGCATTCTTCAAATATCTAAAGGGCTGTCACATGGAACAGGGAATAAGCTTGATTTCTCTTGCTCTGGAGGCTAGGACCTCAGTTTACAAGAAAGGAGATTCTGACTAAATACAAGGAATAACTTTCAGACAAATATCAGCGGAACAGCCTCTCTTGGAAGTTAGTGAACTCTCCTCCCTTGGAGGTTTTTAAGCAGAGGTTGGATGGCCATCTCTCATGGATGATTTAGTTGAGATTCCTGCATTGCACGGGGTTGGGCTGGATGACCTTTGGGGATCCCTTCCAACTCTACAGTTCTGTGGTTCTAAAAATGTCAATAATAACCTCATCATGTTTATATGAAAACATCTAAGAGTGGAAAACATATTAACCCAAACAGGTCTCAATGGTAATATATTTCCATTTACAGCTGAGTGGAGGAAGCTGGTGACCCTTCAAATGCTGCTGAACTTCAGTTTCTGTTGTTGCCAACAATTATGCAGGTGGTAGTCCTACAAAATCTGGAGAGCTGCATCCCTTTATTTAAGACATTTCTATGCTGCTTAATTGGGATGTGGGTGGTGCTGTGGGTTAAACCACAGAGCCTAGGACTTGCCGATCAGAAGGTTGGTGGTTCGAATCCTTGCGATGGGGTGAGCTTCCATTGCTCGGTCCCTGCTCCTGCCAACCTAGCAGTTTGAAAAGCACATCAAAGTGCAAGTACATAAATAGGTACCGCTCTGGCGGGAAGGTAACTGGCATTTCCGTGTGCTGCTCTGGTTCGCCAGAAGCGGCTTAGTCATGCTGGCCACATGACCCGAAAGCTGTATGCTGGCTCCCTCGGCCAATAAAGCGAGATGAGTACTGCAACCCCAGAGTCGGCCATGACTGGACCTAATGGTCAGGGGTCCTTTTACCTTTACCTTTATGCTGCTTAATTATTCACATTTCTAAGCAGCGTACATGAATACAATCCACAGAAATGGGAACAATTAAATAATCAAAAATTATAGGAAAACCAAACACTTCCTTAAAATGCCTGCTGGAACAAGGAAGTCTTTGCCATGTGCCTGAAGTTCACCGAGGTGTGTGTGTGCCTGTTTAATCTCAGTTGGGAAGGAGTTTCAAATGCACCTTTTCTAGTAGTTACAAGCCAGCCATCTGAGCCATGGTAGACCACCAACAGAGATTCCTCCAAAAATCATAGTGATCAGGCATGGAAATAAGGGATCGGGTGGTCCCAAAGATTTCCTAGACTCACAGTGCAAGGGGCATTGTAAATTACTACAATAATCTTTACTACAATAATTTTTTCCCTAAACAGTATGTAGTTCTTGGTGCTCTTATTTGAGGATATTCCCTTTTGCAAGACTCATTGAGTTTGAGTGGACTTACTTCCAAGGAAGTTCAGTTAGGGTTGCCATTTTAAGGTTTATTTTCTTTGGATTACAGCCCAGACTTAACTCAGAGTAGAGCTTTCTCAGAGTTAACTGAAGCTAGTAAATTTCAACTGAATGTTCAGTGGCTCAAACTCAAGACTGCTTAATGCCAATAAGTTTCTCTTCAGTGCTCCAAGCCAGTATATTATGTTCATAATCAAGGTGGTTCCCCTCCCCGTTCTTTCAAATATATACCTATAGGTAAAATGGGATTCTGATCTGTGTCTATGACAATGATAACAGCTTGGTTATGTTTGAGTTGTTCCAGATTGATTTGCTGTTCTGAACTATGCCTTCATGTATGTGGCATAAAACTTAAAATACTGTATTTTTCCATGTATAAGACTAGGTTTCCCCCCTAAAAAAATAATGTCAAAAATTAGGGAGCGTCTTATACACGGGGCCATCTCCCCCCCTTTACTTAAATCTGAGTCCCCCCAAATAGGGGGTGTCTTATACATGGGGGCGTCTTATAGACAGAAAAATACAGCAGTTGCTCTACCTTGTGGAAAAATCATGAGTAATGGGATCTTTTGGGAAACCGTCCTAAATATTATAGTAGGTTGTGTGTCTTCATAGCTTAGGGTTTTATTCAAAGTTTGACCTGCAGCAGTAGACTCATTAAAATTGATGGGCATGACTGACTTGGGAAGGACACTTGCTCTATGGTTAGAGCATCTGCTTTGCATGCAGAAGATCTCAGGTTCAATCTCTGCCATCTCCAAGTAGGGCTTTTGAAGCACCACCAGGGAGTTCTTCCTATTTAGTCTAAATCTCTCCCCTCTTGCGATTTGAACCCATTCGTTAGGATCCTACCTTGGAGGAGGGGCCATAGCTCAGAGCTAGAGCAGCTGCTTTGTGTGCAGAAGGCCCCAGCTTCAATCCCAGGTATCCCCAAGTAGGGCTGGGAATAAAATAAAAAAATTCCTTCCAGTAGCACCTTAAAGACTAAGTTAGTTCTTGGTATGAGCTTTCGTGTGCATGCACACTTCTTCAGATACACTGAAACAGAAGTCACCAGACCCTTCTATATAGTGAGAAGGTGGGGAGGGGTATTACTCAGAAGGGTGGTGGGATTGGGTGATTGGCAGATAGCTGTGATGAGCCTGTTGACGACTCTTAACGACTGCAATAGGTCTTACAGGGCTGGGAATGTTTCAGCCTAGTTGTTGCTAGTCAGTGTTGACAGTACAGTGGAAGCTTGGGTCAAGAACGTGATCCGTGCGGGAAGCATGTTCGCAACCCGCAGCATTCGCAACCTGCAGTGCCATGTGTGTGCATGCGTGGGTTGCGATTTGGCACTTCTGCAAATGCGCAAAGCGCGATTTAGTGCTTCTGCACATGCGCAGCCGCCCAAACCTGGAAGTAACCTGTTCTGGTACTTCTGGGTTTCGGCGCGTCAGTAACCCGAAAAAATGCAACCTGAAGGGTCTGTAACCCGAGGTATCACTGGTCTGATTTGGGTTAATATTAGTAGGTCTTCTCTGAGTAAAATTTAGTTGGATACAACACTTTTATTGCATAGGGGACTCTTAAGAGAAAGGAGCCTGGTGACGTGTGGGGCAAGGGTATTTTCTGTTCCATTGCTTGAAAGAAGTTAATTATTTTCTGGGGTGCTGCTGATGGATGCTGTCTTAGTCATAGGATCATAAACAAAGATGTGATGTTACATATGCACACACGATGTAAGCGATTTGTTTTAGAAAAAAAATGCCAGCCTTTTTTTTTTGGTATCATTATTGCAAGTAGTTTTAAGTGCTGTTTGATTTTTGAATATAATTGCACAATAGCAAGTTTGATTAGACAGCTGTAATAAGAAGCCTTGTTGCTCTCATCAAACACATGCATTCTTTTGAAGTGCAAGAGTGTTAATGTCAAGGCTTCTGGCTTCTCCTGCTGATCCTAGCTGGGATGTATTGAAAGTGTCTTGTACATGGGGCTTCCTACCAGGCGGGCAGCAGGGAGAGGACTTTGTATAGATAGTTGGTGACATTTCTTCGCAGAGAGGCTCTCTGCGGGGAAGAGGTTGCTACATTAACTGTAATGCCTGCCATTTCAACTTGCAGGACCAAGAGCAAAAACCAAACAAACACCCCTCCACAGCTTTATTTCAACACCACCACATATTGCTGAAACATCTAGAAATTTATAACTGGTTCACTGAATGATCATTACCTAAATACAGTGGAGACTCAGGTTGTGAACGTGATCCATGTGGGATGCATGTTTGCAACCCACAGCGTTTGCAATCCAAGTGGGTTGCGATTCGGTGCTTCTGCGCATGCACAAAGCGCAATTTAGAGCTTCTGCGCATGTGTAACCACCGAAACCCAGAAGAAACCCGTTCCGGCACTTCCGGGTTTTGGCGGTCCGCAACCTGAAAAAACACACCCCGAAGCATCTGTAACCCGAGGTATGACTGTAGTGGGCAAGGGTCATTATATTCAAATATCTAAAGGGCTGCCACATGGAAGGTGGAGGAAGCTTGTTTTCTGCTGCTCTAGTCTAGAGGGTAAGACCCAAGCCAATAGTTTCAAATGACAACAAAGGAGATTCTGACTAAACATTAGGAAGAACCTTCTGACAGTAAGAGCTGTTTGACAGTGGAATGGACTCCTGTCAGGAAACTGACTGTCAGGACGCTGACGAGTGTGCACCAGGGGAAGGGAGGCTGGAGTCTGACTTGGGAGATGGGGCCTGTACCAGGCAGGAGGCAAGAGGCAGAGGCAGGAGAAGCTCCATAGCTGGAGGGTGGAGCACAGGATGGGTTGGGAAAAGAGGAGGAATAGGCAGGCCAGGCAAGTGAAGGGCCAGGTGTTCCTTAACCCTTTCTTGCACCACTGTCTCCCAGAACCAGGAGAGGATTGAAGTGGGAAGAGCAGAGGCAGCTTCCATGCAGGCAAAGCCTCTAAGCTGTGTGTTTTAGCCCGGGGGGGGGGGAGGTAAATAAATGAGTGGAGGGAGAGTGCCCCCCAATTGTTGCAACTGCTCCATAGAGCACAGACTGGGGATTAGCTGCCTATACACTAGACAGGTGTGCCATAGAAATGATTGTAAGGGTCAGCTTGGCAATAAACTTTCTGTCCTGTTCATTCCTTTGGCAGGGGAGTGCATTTCATAATTCCCTAGAAAGGCAAACCCTCCAAGTGTCCCTATTTTCCAGGGACATCTCTGATTTAGAGAAGCCATCATAGGCGCCGACTCCATGGGGCCTGAGGGGGCCCGAGCCCCCTCAAAAATTCGTTTGGGGGGGCTCTGCCCCCCCAATAATTTAAGAAAAACAAAGCCACTCCCGATCTAGAGAGGGGGTGGGGTTGCGGGCTCTCGACCCATCAACAATCTTGCGGGGCTGGCGTCAGCCCCGCGAGAAGCGGGGATTCCCCCTAGCTCATTAATATTCACCGCCCACAGCGGCAGCCAATCGGCTGCCGCAAAGGGCGGGCCCTCACAGGTTCACTTAAGGTCGGGGCAGCCCGGGGCTCGCCCCTTTCGTTCCCCCAGCAGCAGCGGTTTGGAGGTCTTGGGCCCCCCCAATATTTTTTATAAGTCAGTATGGGCCCCCACCCCCCCAATATTTTTTATAAGTCAGCGCCCCTGGAAGCCATCCCGGTTTCTGATTTGACACCGGAATGTCCCACTTTTCCTTAGGATGTCCCTGTTTTCATTTGAGAAATGTTGGAGGCTATAGAGCTATCTGACCCCTGAACTGTCTGAAGGCAATCCTGTATAGGGAAGTTAAATTTTTTTTTTTTAATGTTTTATTATGTTTGTATATACGTTGGAAGCTGCCCAGAGTGGCTGGGACAACCCAGTAAGTTGTGTGGGGTATAAATAGTAAAATTATCCATATGGAATGGGATGTTACTATTATCAAAGAAATGTTGGAGGGTATGGGAAGGTGATGGAATCTCCTTCATTGGAGGTTTTCATACAGAGGTTCGGTGGCCATCCGTCAGGGTTTATTTAGCTGTGATTCTTGCATTACAGGGGGTTGAACTCTCCAAGTCTATGATTCTATGATCATCAAAGGTTGCTACTAGATGGTCAACATTTTCCAGGAGGGATTCAAGACCATAGCAGAAGTTTACATTTACACTATTAAAGCGTTTTAAAGTGCTTGCCATGGTGCAACAACTCCACTTAAAATGCAATTGATGGCAGGTATGGCCTGTAGCTCTACAATTGTAGGATCCTTGTTTCTATCAGCCCCAGCAAGTTTGGCTAATGACTAGGAATGATCATTGCTGAGCAGATGCATAAACACCCAATGAAGAAATTAGGATGAATGCTCACTGTCATATAACATGCCTGTAAATAAATTGGAATGAATGCTCAGCGAAGAAGTCCAACGGTAACCTCTGCATAAGCTTTGTCCAAGCACATCTGGATGAAGGCTCAATAAACAGTGTTTGATGGTTTACCATGGCTTATTATGTGTAAGCAGCAAGCAATTACCGTATTTTTTGCTCTATAAAACTCACTTTTTCCCTCCTAAAAAGTAAGGGGAAATATGTGTGCGTCTTATGGAGTGAATGCAGGCTGTGCAGCTATCCCAGAAGCCAGAACAGCAAGAGGGATTGCTGCTTTCAGTGCGTAGTGGTCCCTCTTGCTGCTCTGGCTTCTGGGATTCAGAATATATTTTTTCTTGTTTTCCTTCTCCAAAAACTAGGTGCGTCTTGTGGTCTGGTGCATCTTATAGAGTGAAAAATACGGTACATTCTGCCTGATTGCTCTTCCTTGGTCATGAGAAAGTGAAACTAACAGGAATCCACAATGAAACTTAGCTTCCCATTACAGCTAAGCCTAGAATGGCAGTTTCCTTCTCCCAAGCCAGTTGGAATCACAAACCAGACTTCAATAAACCATGGTGGTGTTTTTAGCTTAGGAATTCTGACTTATTAAGGAGAAACAAGAGCCATATATAATGGAAACCCAAGCAGTAGCAAGGAAGTAAGTGCTGGCACATGAGAAACCATGATAAGCTGGGAACTCAGGTGTGTAAATAAAGTGCATTGTCTTGGAACAGACGTAATTCTGACATGATAAACTTGCAATTGCTTCTTTGCATGACTATAGAACACAGGAAGCTAACTTATTTTGAGTAAGGTAAAAGGTCCATATAGTTTGGTGTTCTCTATAACAAGGGTGGAAAGCCTCAAGCTTGAGGGCCAAATATGACACACACACTCTGACCCTTGAGACGCTTTCTAGGTCACACCCCTTTCCTCAGGCTAAACCTCTCACTAAAAACTCCTTCCCTACAGTCCACCAGCCCTACTTTGCATTCTCCTTGAGTTTTATTGTCTGGATGAAATATGTCATTGAATTTTGGTAGTGTTTTTGGATGGAGGACAGAGAGGAGAGTGAGTGAGAAACTAGCTGAATGTAACAAAGTAAAATTTACCCTGTTGCTCCATCCCTTTTGCAGCTGGCCCATCCAACCATTAGCATGTGGCCCCCAAAAGGCTGCCCAAAAGGGAATGTGACACTTGGTGTGACCTCTGTAGCAGCTGCTCTCCATGGTTTCAGGCAAAAGTCTACCCCAGGTGTACCTGTACAATCCTGGCTATTGAAACTGGGGGCCTTTCATTAAAGAGAGAAACCATGAAAGGAATCAAGTCCGACAAAAAAAAGCTTTCTTCTTTTTTGCAGAAAACTCTGAACAAAGAGGACTGGATTAGAAAGGGATGAGCATTTAAATATTTGGCGCTGGCTACTTTTGAATAGAGCCTTTGAGAAAATAGCTTTGTTTGCTGGTGTGATGGATTCCATTTTGATTTCTTTTCTAAGACAAGGTGTCATTAAGCCAATTTCTTTTCAGCATCTCCAGCTGTGTGAGAGAAAACAGCAAAATAATCTACAGTAGTGAGGTTACTGTGGATGCAGTATTTAATATATGGAACTTTGATGACTTGGTTATTCCCAACCCTGACTTCCAACTTTGAATTGCATTGAGTACAGATTTGTAGTGGTGCATATCAGGGACGCTGACTTGCCCCCCACATTGAGGGGCCCCGGTGTCACATGACACGTCCAGCCTCTACCCAACATGCCAGCACTCTCCCGGTGGCAGTGGGGGATGGGGAACACGGAGAGTGAGCTTCACCCTCCATGTATCCTGCCCCTGCCCAGTGCACTAGTGCTTGCCCAGTGACAGCAGGGGATGGCACCCCCGTCAATATTGGGCAGGAGCTCAGCCCCTGTCCACAGATATTGAGGTGGCCGCAACCCCTTCCGCCCCTTATAATTTGCACTCCTGGTGCATATACGTAGAAGCCGTGTTTTTAATGCATTGTTATTGTAGCAGATTAGAGACTAAGCTATGACTCAGGAAATCCTTGTTTTGAATTTGCCTCTACCATATGCTTGGGAGCTGGTCTTGCAAAAGGGTTTTAGCGACTTCCCAAAAAGCAATTAAAGTGGCCACATTGCATCATTAAAAAAGAGGATACAAATTTACAAAGGCTGATCTGTGTTCAGATGCAGTTTTATAAATTCCTATAATTTAAGTAGAAATGCAATAGATCCTTTCATCATAGTGGGGGATGACTGTAGCCAGTATCCCTGCTCAGTCTGCCAACCAGATGCTACTCTTGTTGGGCTGCTTCAAGGCCCCTTCCTGTTCTCCATTCTAATGGTTCTTTGTTTTTAAACCAGACTTAGGCTGGACTGCCTTTCTAACAGAGAACATCTTCAACCAGAAGAGTGTAAAGCAGAGCACATGGCCATCTATTCTAACTGAAAGCATTTTATGCCCAGGGTTGGTTACAGACTGAGCATTAAATATATATATATATTTGACATATGCTTTGGTCTCAGTGTTGTCTTCAACATTTCATTTTAATGGATTTTATGTTTTAATGCAGGATTGGGGAACCTCTTATCTCTAGTCTAGGCCAAACTTGGCCTGCTGGGCTTCCCCATGCCGAGCCATGACCACCCACCCTACACCTGGTGTCATACAGGTAAGGGTGGAGCTTGGCCAAACTTGTTCAAGTGGCCAGAGGCGTACGAAGTGGGGGGGGGCAGGCCACCTTGTGTACCACTCTGGGTGTGTGTGTTACAAGATGCCCCCTGCCTCCCCCCAGCTGTAGAGTGGCCGAGGGTGCACACAGTCCATATGGGCGCCGCTCACGCTGTGTCCATACGGGCTGCCACTCTTATGCGCCGTCCATATGGGCTGCTGCTCTCTCACTCTGTCCATATGGGCTGCTGCATGCACACACTCCGTATGGGCTGCCTCTCTCACAGCCGTCATACGGGCTGCCTCTCGCATGGCGACCGTATGGATGGTGCATGCGAGCAGCAGCCCGTACGGACTGCACATGTGCGGCATCCTGTACAGAGTGTGCATGCACAGGATGCCGCACATGCACACTCCATACAGGCTGTCCTGCTCTGGGTCCCAGAGAGGGCTCCTCCACTGCTGTGAGTGGCTTCTCAAGTACCTGGTTTGGTAAAAGCTTTTGAAGTGCTTGGCAAAGCAGGAATCCAATGGTAAGCAAGACCACCCCTCCTCTTGTATTGGCAGCTGTGAAGGAAGGGTGATTCTGCTTGCTCTGGGTGTCCCCCTTTCCTTTGTCTCAACAGCTGTTGAAATGAAGGTGGGGGGAGGGAAAACCTTGTTTTTAGCAGCCCTCATCAGCAAGTCGCTTGATTGGACCTGGGACCTTCTGCATGCAAAATGAATTCTCTATCACTGAGCTAAGGCTCTTTTCCAAAATAGTGTAGGGAGCTGCTTTATACACAGTCTGCCTGCTTTATTTTTGTTGTTTAGTCATTTAGTCGTGTCCGACTCTTCATGACCCCATGGACCAGAGCACGCCAGGCATTCCTGTCTTCCACTGCCTCCCGCAGTTTGGTCAAACTCATGCTGGTAGCTTCAAGAACACCGTCCAACCATCTCGTCCTCTGTCGTCCCCTTCTCCTTGTGCCCTCCATCTTTCCCAGCATCAGGGTCTTTTCCAGGGAGTCTTCTCTTCCCATGGCCAGAGTACTGGAGCCTCAACTTCAGGATCTATCCTTCCAGTGAGCACTCAGGGCTGATTTCCTTCAGAATGGAGAGGTTTGATCTTCTTGCAGTCCACGGGACTCTCAAGAGTCTCCTCCAGCCTGCTTTATACCTGCTTTATACCTGCTTTGGGATGCGGGTGGTGCTGTGGGTTAAACCACAGAGCCTAGGACTTGCTGATCAGAAGGTCGGCGGTTTGAATCCCCGCGACGGGATGAGCTCCCATTGCTCGGTCCCTGCTCCTGCCAACCTAGCAGTTTGAAAGCACGTCAAAGTGCAAGTAGATAAATAGGTACCGCTCTGGCGGGAAGGTAAACTGCGTTTCCATGTGCTGCTCTGGTTCGCCAGAAGCGGCTTAGTCATGCTGGCCACATGACCCGGAAGCTGTATGCCGGCTCCCTCGGCCTATAGACCGAGATGAGCACTGCAACCCCAGAGTCGGCCACGACTGGACCTAATTGTCAAAGGTTCCTTTACCTTTATACCTGCTTTATTCAGCCTGCTTTCTACCACAGTCTATACATTGGTTTACCTAGCTCTATCTTGCCTACACTGTCTGGCAGCATCTCTCCAGGATTTCATACAGGAAATTTCTCCTGCTATACATGGAGACACCAGGGACTGAACCTGTGATACTGGGGCTTTGTCTGCTGCCAACTTAAATAATGGTTGGTGTGACTATCAATGCCACTCATTTCCCTTTATCTTGCAACTATTTGTATAAAACACCAGTTACTGCATCACTGATCCTAGGGTGTTGAGAATCTGCTTTGTCACAATGGAAAATTCTTTATGCTCTAAGCAGTCAGTCCCCTGCCTAGTCCAGGTTGTTGAAAACCAAACAGTAAATCCTGTGGAAGGAATACTCATTTGGTGAGAATGCATCTGTGCTGGAGAAAATTGTGTGTTAAAACATGGATACTAGTCAAAACTGCACACAAAAGTGTGCTCATTAGGAGACGTTTGTAATAAATAAAATAAACCCTTCCATGGTTCTCCACAAAATTAGTTTGGAATACGCCAAGCTATTTCCCCTTTTATTGTTTGTGGGGGTGGGGGTGGGGAGCCATAGGAGGAAGTAAGCTGGTTTTATTTGGGCTCCTCTCTCTCCTCATCAATGCAAAGCACTTGATTCCAAAACTGCTCCCCTCCCAAATGCCCCCTATCTCTCTTCATCTTCCCTGAACCCCCAGTTTGAATCTTAAAACATTTGCTTTGGCCATTGCAACATAATGACCACGGGTTTTATTTTAATTTTTTTGATCTGTCAATCTCAGACATTGGAACTTGTTAATTAGAAAAATAAATCAAGAGTTCTAGTGTCTTCTGCCAGGATCAATATAGCATCAAGCTGAACAGAAGCCTAATACATTGCAGCTGAAAGCAGCTTGTTCCAGAAAGCATTCGCTTGGTGTCTTAGAGCAAAAGGCTTTTGGTGCTGCTATCTTCTCCACTTCCCGGGAAACCTGGTGATTTGCTGTTAATAACAGAATGAGGGACATAGGCTTCTCTCCTCTTGACAGAGTATCTTTCCATCAAATGTGCCTTTTAAAATTCCTTTGGGGCAGCTGTGCACCAAGGCAATGGCTCACCCTGGGGAAGCCAACTTCCAGGTGGAGGAGAATAGGAGGGGGCTATTAATTTAGTGCCTGTTCAATTTACATGTAAACTGCTTAGAGGTTTTTGAGCTGTCGTTGTTCTTTCTCTCTCTTTTTTTACAATCAAGTGGCACATAAATTTTACGGGATAAGTAAATGATAAACACATATATTTCTACATCTTGGGATTTGGGTGGACCAACTCATAGGAACATAGGCTCCTGAGTCAGAACTCTGGCCCACCTAGCTCAGTATGGTCTGCATTGTCTGACAGTGGTTCTCTAGGGTTTCATACAGGGGTTGTCTCCCAACCCCACCTGGATTGGGATGCTTGGGATTGACCCCAGGGCCTTCTGCATGTAAAGCAGGTTCTCCACCCTTAAGTCGTGTTTTGCCTTTTGGTACCCTGAAAATTCAAGTATGCAACAGGGTGTCAGAAAGGTGGTGGTGGTGGGGCTTGTTGAACTTGTGGGCCAAGGGAGAAATAAAATTGGAGTCTGAATTTTTTTTCCTAACCCTGCTGTTGGACATCAGCAAGCTTTATGCTGGGCAAAATACAATAGTTGAATTGCTATTGGCCATGGTAGGGGGAGGTTGTTGGGTTCAGCTGTAATGCCAGTGTGAACAGGAAGCCAGGATGGTGCACTCAGCTCTTCTGTTTCCATACTTACAATTCATCCAATCTTGGTTCCATCCAAACCTCTCAGATTATTATTTGCGTTTGTCTGCAAATAGGGTAGTTGGGCATTGCCAAAACAAAAAGTACAAAAATAGAACACAGAGATTAGCATAAAATGTGCATGTGCATGGATTCAAGCTTATAAAATATCTGTCATGTAAATAAAAGCACAAAGGAGGGTATTGAATGTTAGTCGTACTCAGAGCAGACTCACTGAAATTGATGGAGAAGGCTAACTTAGATCCATTAATTCAAATGGTTCTTTTTTTAGTAGAACTTAGTTGGATGCAGCCCAGCATGTCTCAGGATAGGGAGGGAGACTGTTGATCTTTGTAGTGGATCCCAGTGCTAACCACCAATCAATACGTAGTGGATTTACCCTGCTAACTGCCCCAATCAAATATAGCGGACCCACCTAATGGTATAACAGTTAAATGAATGTCTACAATTTACTACAAGCTAGCTGACTGTGTGTGTGTGGGGGGGGTCTTGTGTGAGTGAAACTGTGATTCAGGGAGTCTTGAGCAGGAGTTAATCAAACAAGGGAAGTTTTATTTACAAGAAAGAAAGAAATTGGTGAAACAAAGTTGGGTCAGGAGATTAACTTATTACTAAAGTAATTACTTAAACTAAATATAAGGCTGTCACAGGCTTAAACACAGTATTGCGAGCACAGCTGCTCACAAATTCCCTTTACTCAAAATCACTTGTTTCACTTCAGTTTCTGTTACTCCTTTCTAGTCCCTTATGCTTTGTTCGGACAGATACTTCAGGTCAATGCTTTTAACACAGTTTATTATTTTGGTTCACAAGCAAAGGGTCACTTTTTGTCAGTTACCCACTCTCTTAGCAATCCTACTCCTGAGGTATTCCATTTAGTATAACAGACCCAGGGGATCCCCTCACCCCTTGTTACTGGCCTGGGAGTCTTCTTTACCTAGAAGATCTCTCCCCTCCTGGCTAGAATGAGACTCAAAGAGTCTGCATTCACACAGCTATACCTCTCCTGGCTCAGACTGAGCCCTCCAAGTAACTCCTGTTTGTACACCTTCCCAGACCCTCAACATGGTCTTAATACCCAAGCTATGAGACTCCTTCCTCTAGCTATCGATATTCTCCTCAGTGTGGATGTTCAACTCAAATCAGAACCAGTTTTCCCTCAGTCAAATCGTATCTCCCATTCAGTGCTATTTTTCTAGAAAAAGAGGAGCTGGAACTCACAATGAACACCTCCCTTGTTCTCTTAGAATGGCAATGGCGCCCACCTGAGAGGTGCCGGAACTGAGTTCTGGTAAGTTCCAGCTGAAAAAAGCCCATCTCCCATCTCAAATCAAGACCTATCTCTGCCCCTATCTAACTTGCTCTCTCAGAAACTGCTCCTTTTATTCTCCCTCCCAAAGTGCTGCTCCACTAGGATTGCCACCTTTGGTCAGGCAAAGTAAGGGACGGCTTGGGCAAAGTATGGGACAAGTGGGGGTTGGGGGGTTGGGGGACTAAACATTACTTTACCTGGTGCAGAAATGGCTTCAAAACAATCCATTACAATGAGTTGTTTCCAGTACTGGTCATACTAATAGAGTAGACCCAATGGAATTTATGGATCTAAGTTAGCAATGCACATTAATTTCAATGACTCACATCCTCCCCTCCTGCTGGATTTCTGCTTGTCAGTAAATGTTGAAACCCAGCCAGAGAAAGAAAGGTGGAGATAGCAATAAATTCTGTTTCCTAACAGAGTTTTGCCTCCAACATCCTGTTCCATATAACTGCTAATGCCAATTCATTCACACACACATGCATCATATTCAGACAAGTTCTTCCAACCACTAGGGTTACATCTTCTCCTGTCACATATTTGAGGCATTTTAAAAAGAATTCATCTGTTATCCATAGGCTTTCATAGTAGCATTGAATTGTAAAGTTGGAAGGGACCCTGAGGTTCATTCTAGTACAACCCCCTGCAATTCAGGTATCTTAAGCATCATTTAAAGCACGCTTATACCACTTTAACCCCAAAGAATCCTAGTTTGCTTGGGGACCCCCTATTCCTTTTCCAGAGATATAGTTCCTAGAGTCCTCTGGGATAGATTGCTATACCACTGTTCTTTCTCAGGTAGAAAAATGTCTTGGGCCAGCCCTATCCTGCCTATTTAAACAGACAGGAATGACTTCCTTGAGCAGGTCACCATGTGGAGTTTCAGCATTTGTGGTTACCCAGATGTTGTTGAACTACAACTCCCATCACCCCCAGCTAGCAAGGCCAGAGCTCAGGGATGATGGGAGTTGTAGTCCAACAACATCTGGCGACCCACAGGTTGAGAACCGCTGGTCTAGAGGAATGTCACCAGACTCTGGCCAGGCTCTGCTCTCCATCACAGTCTCCATCTGAGACTTTCCTCCAGGCGCTTCCTCTGGGGAAGGCTTGGATGGTGGTGATAAGGAAGAGGGTATTTTCGGTGGTGGCTCTCACTTGTGGAATGCTTTCCCCACTGAAGGCTGTTTTTGGCACCTGTTAAATGCTTCTCTTAGGCACCTAATGGATTATGATGCTGTCACTGTTTACTGGTTGTATGTTTTCGTGGCTGTTTCATTGGGTTTTAAAAAAATGGTTTATGGTATGGTTTACATTGTAATTTGCTCTCCTTTGTGCTCTAATTCTTTTGCAAGCCACTTCCGGCATCAGCCAAAATTCACCTCCCCCCCATTGCCCTCCTTCACCTATTGTTTTATATCCTAGGATGATGTGGCATCCGGCCAGGCGAATTGGAAAAGGCCTATCTATTTGTCTCTATGGCAACGGCAACCTCTTTGGACATATAAATGGAAGTGCTTAAGGGTCAGCTAAGTCTATTATCTTGCAAAAAGACTGGTCTGACTGGTTCAACATTTTCTTCTACTAGATTCTAAACCTCACTGATTACAGAATCACAGGCTTGGAAGGGACTTGCAGATATCCCAGGTGACCCCCCTCCAAAGAATATAACAATGCTATTGTGAGTTTGGAGGCGGGGGTTCCCTGGATCCTGGAGGCATTAAAATCTAATGGAAAATTCAATTCTTGAATTAGCCAGGCCAACTTCTAGTTAATGGGCCCTAGGTATGGGCCATTAGTATAAGAAAAGAAGTTGCTTTGTGCCAGAGGGCAAATGAGTGAGCCCTCTCTCTCACCAGGCTGGAGGTTAGAAGGACAAAATCCTCTCTCTCTCTCTCTCTCTCTGTGTGTGTGTGTTTGTGTGAGAGAGATCTGGGCTAGAAGTAGGCTGCAGGCAGAATTCTGAGAGTGAGAGCCATGCTTGGTTTCTGCTTGAATCCAAGGCTGTGGCTATGGGAGAAGCAAGAACTTCTGGGGTGTTAATGCTATGAGTATATCCATCACAGGCTCAGGTTGTATATATGTGCAAATAAACCATGTATCACAAAGACACCACAGTTTCTACTGTCCCTCCAAGGAAACTGAACCCTGGGTAAATGCCTGGAATCCCTGGAACCTCGCACTGCCTAGGGGTTGGAGTAGTGTGCAACACTAATAATGCATCTCCCACCATAGTGGACTGTGGATAGATGATTCATGTGCCTGCTTAGTCTGCTGTCAAGGTGCTCACTGTTGACAGGCAGCTTCAAGGCCCCTCTTCTGCTCTCCCTTCCTTAAACCAGACTTGGACAGGACAACTTTTCACATAAGAGGACTGTCCTCTCTAAGGCAGGGAAAACAGCCAGGCTCCTTGCAAAGCAGATTGCAAGATGAAGTTGAAATAAATGAATGACCATTAGGGATAGGGGAGAAATTCGGTTCAGTTTGCATCTAAAGGAAAACCTATCTAACTTCTGCTTCTCAAAACAGGACACAGATCAAAAGGCAGACCTCTTTCAAAAAGTGCATTTCTCCTTATTTTGGAATGCAGTTCTTGTCAAGTAATATGTACCCCCTCCAAAAAAATACAAATACTGGTGTAAAGTGTGTGTAAGAATGAATATATTAGTGAAAATAACACATAGCAATGCATTTTTGTAGGTAAATTTAATTGTTATTTGCTTTTCTCCACTCTTCTGCCAAAAAGACTCTCATAGCAGCTTACACACAATCAATTAAACTAAGACAGTCCCTGACTGTCATCCTATAGTATAAAATCAAAACACACAAGGGAAAAGGGACGAGGAGGGAAAAAAAAATCAAACTCAGGCATGAGTTGTTCTTACAATGACCAGCTGGACTAATTTAGGGGTAGGATGTGACTGATGAAGCTGGTCTGTTACAGCAAAGCTGTGGGAGTGAGCACTGCTTCCCATTTCTTCCACTGGTGGGATGAAATTGGTTGCCAAAAATGTGTTTCAGTCAAAGATGCCTACAAAAAGAAAAGAAAAAGTATACATTAGGATAAATCTGCATGAAAATGCTGACAGATCTTCATCGCACCTTTAAAAAACCACAATCCCAAACTGATGTGGAAACATGCAGGTGATTTTATGAATGAGGAATGTTTGGGCAGCTGAAATGGGCAGCTTGGCCCATCCTTAATGAAAACTCGATTCTTCCTATGTGCAAGGAGCCTCTGTACGTAATTCTATACTGAGCAAAAAACACAGGAGAGGGAAGTGAGTAATTTTATTCCCTCTCCTTTACCATTTATTTCATTCCTGTCTCCCTGCCTGCTGTGATCTAGCAACAAGAAATGCATATTGAGCTTGAACAGCAAAGAGTCTGCAGCACTCAGCATGTTCTCATCATTCGTGTTGTGTTTTCCATTTTATTACCAGAGGTTTAAAGATGTTGTGTCGCTCTAAGTGGGGAGAGGATAAATAAATGGTCATTATTCAGTGAAGGACAAAGGGAGAGCTGCTTCCCCAGCAAGGTGAGAGGAACCTGATGCAATCATTCCCCCGTTGGGTTCCCTGGTTTTATTTTCTGTGGGTTTTTTTTTTTGTTTTACTGCATTTATTTATTTGCTTTGCAGAAAGGTGGGAAATAAATCTTGATTCCTGAACAGCAATGAAACATAGGAAAGTTATCTGTTTTGATGCTGTAAGGGTGTTTGTCAGCAAATCAGATCCCAGACTTCCAGTCTGGGCAGGACCCACACAGAGATTGCATGAAATGGAAGACCTCCTTTTCTGGTTTGTTTGGCTCCTCTTGGCACCTTCTGGACCACCTTCCTTCCTTCTTCTTTAATTCCAGAAAGAAAAAGTTGTTGGTGTTTCACCAGTGATATTATTGGAGAGTGTTTGTAAACAGTGGTGGAGCTTCATCCTCCAGCATCGGGGGTGGGGGGGGGGGAGAGCAGGTGGGGGCCATAGCTGTCAACGTTTCCCCCTTTTTAAGGGAAATTCCCTTATTCCGAATAGGATTCCTCGCAAGGAAAGGGAAAAGTTGACAGCTATGGTAGGGTCGTGGCTGGCATGCATCCTGGGGGGCGTGGCACATGTCCCAGTGGCTTGGCTCTCATCCTGGGGGAGTGGCACACCACCCTGGGGGCATGGCACACTGCCCACAGGGGTGTGGTGCCCAGCGCGGGTGGGGGGAACGGCCGCAATGGCACCCCACCGGGATCGCGCTGCTGGGGGCGGTGCGCTCCTCCCCGCTCCCCTCTTCCTCCACCAGTGTTTGTAAACTCTGCATGGAAAAAGGAGAGAGAGAATTAAAATTAGAATTAGCTTCCTCTTAGTGGCAGGCTCCTTCCACAAAGCTGGTAACCCAAAACGCGCTCATTAGTTAAGGCATTGGTCTTGCATGATTTGGCGCTATTTAAAGTGGAGGCTGGGGGAAGGGAATTAGCAGCCATTCTGGGCTACTTAGTCCACAGAAGTGACTGCTCATTTTTTTTTTTGCAGCAGCAGCAGTTGCAGGGAGGTTGGGCCAGTGGTGGAGCTTCATTTTCCAGCACAGGGGGCGGATAGCAGGCAGGGGCATGGCTGGTGCATGTCCTGGGGGCTTGCCGTGCTGCCTGCGGGGGCATGGTGCCCAGCGCATGTGTGGGTGTGTAGCCGCGTTGACACCTCACCAAGATCATGGTGCCAGGGCGGTGCTCTCCCCCTGCCCTTCTCTTCCTCCCCTTGTGGGTTGGGCATCCCGCCCTGCTCATTATGCCTATTGTCTACTTGCCTGCCTCCCCTCTTTTCTGAATCAAATTCACAACACTGTCCAGGTTGGAGGCAGGAGATCTGTGGCGCTCCAGCTGTTGGTGGAAGATGGCAATGCTAATCTAGGAGTTTATTCCTTTGTAATAGAACAGCTACTTTGAGATCTTGTATAGAATGTCCTGGGAGATTGAAGTGTTCTCCTACTGGTTTCTCTGTCTTGTGATTCCTGATGTCGGATTTATGTCCGTTTATCCTTTGGCGTAAGGTTTGGCCTGTTTGTCCAATATAGAGAGCTGAAGGACACTGTTGGCATTTGATGGCATTTAATGGCCAACAGTGTCCTTCAGGATAAATGGACATAAATCCGACATCAGGAATCACAAGACAGAGAAACCAGTAGGAGAACACTTCAATCTCCCAGGACATTCTATACAAGATCTCAAAGTAGCTGTTCTATTACAAAGGAATTTCAGAAATAGACTGGAAAGTGAAGCTGCTGAATTGCAACTTATCACCAAACTTAAAACCATGGAGAGACCTGGTCTTAACAAAGACATTGGATTCTTATCTCATTATACATGACAAAGCCATTTTTCACCTTCTCACCCCTTGCTTTTTCCTGTAAGACCTATTGCAGTCATTAAGAGTCGTCAACAGGCTCATCACAGCTATCTGCCAATCCCATTCCCACCACCCTTCTGAGTAATACCCCTCCCCACCTTCTCACTATATAGAAGGGTCTGGTGACTTCTGTTTCAGTGTATCTGAAGAAGTGTGCATGCACACGAAAGCTCATACCTAGAACTAACTTAGTTGGTCTTTAAGGTGCTACTGGAAGGAATTTTTTTTCTTTTATTTTGTTTTGAATGTGTCCAGTGTTTGTTGAGTTGCAGTCTTATTTGTTTGACTTCCAAGAATGCTTCTGAGATGTCAACAAAAGGTGAAACATTCCACCACCAGATATTATATCCTCATTAGATGTCCTTTTTACAGTTCTGGCCATCTTAATATGATTACGCTGGCAACTATTATAGGTTTGTCAAGCCAAAGTCTAAAAAAGAGAACAGAGAAAAAAATTCCTTTGGGTAGCATTAAGGACACAGTTGCTGCTAAAATGGTCTGCATGCCAGATGGTTTTCAAAGCCAGGAACCAATATAGGAACTGCCTTTAGACTGAGGCAGACTATTGGTGCATCTAGCTCAGTATTGTCTGCACAGATTGGAAGCAGCTCTCTGGGATTTCATACAGGAGTCTTTCCCTAGGGAAGCTGGATGAAGCGTTGCCAATGTCCAGGGATGATGGGAGTTGGAGCCCAACAGAATCTGAAAGGCCACAGATTTTCCACTGCTGATTTGAAGGATTTTTAACTTGCTGCATATGACATGCTCCCTGCATGAGGAGAAGTGGGGTGAGCAGAACCGTTTTGAGAGTTTCACTTCAGCAAGTTCAGTTTTGCACAAAAATTAATTATGGCTTTTTAAAAAAAGCTGCCCAATTGCTGGGTGGGGAGTGGGGTGTGTGCGAGCATCTTCTGGTTTTCAGCAAGAAAGCCCTGAACTCACTGGTGAATGACTTCTGATTATTCAAATCTGAAGCTAAAGAAATGGAGACTTCAGTGTTGGGCGGGAAAGGAATCTATTTTAGCTTTACAGTCATTCCACATTCAGACAGGATGAGCTGCCTCCTGGCTGTGGAAACACACAGGGCTGATACTTCCTTTTATGATTTTAAAAGCAGCCTTGGCATGTGTTTTATTCAGAAAATAGTGGCCAAGGGAAGTGTAATTTTTATGCTGAAGATGCAACAGCAGCACAAGATGGGCCTATCTCTTGCCTGTAGAATGCCTTGATTCTTTTCAATTCAGGGGCCTATCTGTTCCGAACTTAAACATGGAAAGCGTAATGCTGGTGGTCAACAAAAGAGGTTTAAAGACTGTCGCAAGGTAAATCTAAAAAAAAGTAGTATAAACACTGACAACTGGGAAACACTGGCCTGTGAGTGCTCCAGTTGGAGAACAGCCTTTACCAAAGGAGTCATGGGCTTTGAAGACACTCAAACTCAGGACGCAGGGGAGAAACGTGCTAAGAAGAAGGCATGCTTGGCAAATCCACACCATGATCAGTTCCCACCCGGAAACCAATGTCCCCAACTGTGGAAGGACGTGTGCATCCAGAATTGGCCTCCATAGTCACTTACGGACTCGGTTACGAGTGATCGTTGAAGATGATGATGATGAAGAAGAAGATGCTTACTTTGAAATCTTCCTTTCCATTTCCCCACTGATCCCAGTTGGGATGGGAGAGGTATCCTCTTACAAGGCTGAAAGATGTTGGAACTGATAGGTGTGTCATAAAAACTCTTTGGCAGGTGATTCTATTGAGCTTTACTCAAAGCAGAATCATTGAAATTGATGGACCTGGGTTAGTCATGTCCATCAATTTCAGTGGGTCTACTCTGAGTGGAATTAACAGTGGAGACAACCTACTGTCTGCCTTTTATTTCCCCCAAGAAGCTCAGGGCAGCACCTATTGTTCTATCCCTTCCCCCACTTCATTCTCACAATGACCCTGTGAGGTAGATTAGGTGGAGAGAGGACCACTTGGTTCAAAGGTTGCCCAGTGAGCTTCATGGCTGAGTGAGATTTCAAACAAAACCCTAACCACCATGACTCTATAGTGCTTTAACCCAATGCTGAGTAGCTGGTTAGCTTTCTTTAGTGCACCACAGTGGTGTGGGACAAGGATAGAAAGCTTTGCACAAACATTTTTATAATTTCACATACTGTATATAACATATCGCAGGATGGGTCTGTAACAGCAATTCTAAAAAGTAGCATCAGGATATAGACCAGGTACACTCTGGGCTGCTTACCAAGGTTTCTGGCAGGTGTTCGCCGAAGCTCCTTATGGTGTTTCTGAAAAATTCTCTGTACTCCCTTGCCTGTGGATTCAGTACCATCTCCAGGTACAGGAGGGAGAGACTCCTGCCTGAAACCCTCTGCCAATCGGAATAGGCTTACCTGGATGGAGATGTCTGTGTGTTTGTGTAAAGGTAAAGGACCCCTGGATGGTTAAGTCCAGTCAAAGGTGACTTTGGGGTGCTGTGTTCATCTCGCTTTCAGGTCGAGGGAGCTGGCCTTTGTCCACAGACAGCTTTCTGGGTCATGTGGCCAGCATGACTATACTGTTTCTGGTGGAAGCCAGAGAGCACAGAAACATCATTTACCTTCCCACCACAGTGATACCTGTTTATCTCCTTGCACTGGCATGCTTTTGAACTGCTAGGTTGGCAGGAGCTGGGACAGAGCAACGGGAGCTCACCCCACTGCAGGGATTCGAACCGCCAACCTTCCAATTGGCAAGCCCAAGAGGCTCAGTGGTTTAGACCACAGTGCCACCCACATCCCGCGTGTGTTTGTGTAGAAGCTTCTGATTTCTGTGTGACTGGAATGTAACTAGTGCTTGTGGTTTTCTCCTGCCATGTTGCAGAACTAGTTTTCATCTAATAGTAACACTGAGGCAACACTATGTCTACTGCTTTGTGAATTGCCATTCTAGGGTTAATAATGTGTGTTATTAGCACCTTTAAGTGTAAATCAAAAGTGAAAATGTGAGAGTGGGCCCTATGTTGCAGCTAGGGAGTAAGAGGTGGCTCTCAGATCTGGATTGGTTGAAAAACAATAACAATATCCCTTTTTTTAAAAAAAAATCACACACCCATGTGCAGCAACAGACAGTTTCCAAAGGCTGTAACAAAATACGACCACTGCTTACTAACACAGTGAAACACCAAAGTACTGGCACCAAAAGGAAATGATGTTATATATTTTAAACTGCCAACAATAAAATTAGTTGGAAGACTAATCCATTGAAGGAGAAGCGTCCTCAGTGGAAACAGAGCCAGCGTGGTGTAGTGGTTAAGAGCAGTGGACTTGTAATCTGGTGAACCGGGTTCGATTCCTTGCTCCTCCACATGCAGCTGCTGGGTGACTTTGGGCCAGTCACACTTCTCTGAAGTCTCTCAGCCTCACTTAATTCACAGAGTGTTTGTTGTGGGGGAGGAAGGCAAAGGAGATTGTTGGCCACTTTGAGACTCCTAAAGGGAGTGAAATGCGGGGTATCAAGTCCAAACTCCTCCTCAATACATTTTCCCCATTGAACCCTCATTCTGCATCCTAAGGCCACCTTCACACCCTACATTTAAAGCGCCATGGTACCACTTCGAACAGCCACAGCTTCTCCTAAAGAGTTATGGGAGCTGTAGTTTGTACATGGGTGCTGAGAGTTGTTAGGAGACCCCTTATTCAGAGCTATCATTCTCAGAGTTTCCTGGGAAGAGGGATTGACTGTTAAACCACTTTTGGGAATTGTAGTTCTGTGAAGGGAATAAGGGGTTTCCTAGCCACTCTCAGCACTCGTAACAAATTACAACTCCCAGAATTGTTTAGTGGGGAGCCATGGCTATTTAAAATGGCACCATTCTGCTTTAAATGTATAGTTCGAATGTGCACAAAATCTGCTCTGGATCATCCCCTGTGTGGCTGCAAGGAAAAAGAAAAGAATAACCAAAAACTGTAAGCTAAGTGTCACCCTTCATCTGCTCTGGGCCTTTTAAGTGTGTCAACAGTTTTGATTTGGAGAGGTGTGAAGTAGGAGATGTTGGAGAGGGTGGTTAATGCTAACAGGCCTTAGCTCCTCCCGCTTCACCGAAGAGGTTGACGAACCATAGCAGAGTGATGTCTTTCTCCTCCTTTCCCCTCAACCCTGACTGCTTGGATCATTTCCCTTTTGTTGCTGAAAGGAAAGCACAGTATCAAGGGAAAACAAGTGTGATTCTCCTGAAGGACAGGAGAGGACACCCTCCAAACAAAGGTGATGCTGCCTCAAGGACTCTTCTCTGTTTCATTTGCAAAGCCACTTTTGAAAGGAAGGCGGAGGGGACAGGACTCTCTAGAAATAGAGCACACAGTGGTGTCTCTGCATCAGAAGCAGGGAATTTCAGGCCCTGAAGAGCGGTGGAATGAGGCTTTCCAGAACTCACTGTCCAGTCCTCTGAACTCTCCCAAAGCCACACACGCCACTCCTCAGGCTCCACTGCTCTCTGACCCTGTTTCATTCCCAGAGAGTTTTTGCCCGGCTGTCACTTTGCATGCACGCATGCTGCTTGGCCTCTGCTGCCGCTGCTCTGCCCTCTACCTTACCTCCACTGGCTCTACATCACTGTGGCAGCAACTTGGCTGGGGCCTCTGCCTCTGCTGTGGGGCCTCTGTTGGGGCCCACTGCAGCAGCCAAGGTGCTTCTAGGGCGTGTCTCCAGCAGTGCCCTTTGCCTTCTGGTCCGGCATGCAGTCAGGTGGTACCAACCTTGAGCTTCTCCCACCCTGCTCCAGCAACTGGCAGTGCTGGCAGGAGCCTACCCTTCCTGCTCCACCCCACCCTCCAAGGTACATTTGCTGCTTGTCCAAGGGTATATTCCTTTTGCTAGAGGGAATGATAAGAAATGCCTGGAGGGAAAGCAGGGCTCCCACACTGATCCCTGGTGGTAATGATGAGACTGATAAGCCTGGTGGTCAGAAGGAAACACAGTTTTTGTAAGAGAGGATGAGTTTGTGCTCTGTTAGCATCTTATCTCTTATGGGACGCAGGTGGCGCTGTGGGTTAAAGCCTCAGTGCCTAGGACTTGCCGATCGAAAGGTCGGCGGTTCGAATCCCTGCGGCGGGGTGCGCTCCCGCTGCTCGGTCCCAGCGCCTGCCAACCTAGCAGTTCGAAAGCACCTCCGGGTGCAAGTAGATAAATAGGGACCGCTTACCAGCGGGAAGGTAAACGGCGTTTCCGTGTGCGGCTCTGGCTCGCCAGAGTGTCTCCGGACAGCGCTGGCCCCTGGCCTCTTGAGTGAGATGGGCGCACAACCCCAGAGTCTGTCAAGACTGGCCCGTACGGGCAGGGGTACCTTTACCTTTACCTTTAGCATCTTATCTCACTTCCAGACTGTCAGTCTTTTGTGGGGATTCACGTATGCAGGTCAGATATCCAGGTTTCATGTAATCATTGTGGCACTGTGCTAGAGTGTTGGGCTAAGACCTGGAAGACCAGAGCTCAAATCCTTCTGCTCAACTATGAACCTCAGTGGGCGACCTTGGGCCAGGGACTGCTTCTCAGCCTAACCTACCCCATGGGGTTGTTGTGGGGATTAAATGAAGAGGTGTACAGTGGTGCCTCGCAAGACGAAATTAATCCGTTCCGCGAGTCTCTTCGTATAGCGGTTTTTTTGTCTTGCGAAGCAAGCCCATTGACGGCTTAGCGGATTAGCGCTATTAGCGGCTTAGCGGCTTTTAGCGGCTTTTAGCGGCTGATCGCCTTAGCGGATCAGCTGATAAGCGGCTTAGCGGCTTAGAAAAAGGGGGGGGGGGGAGGAAAAAAAACCTGCAGGAACTCTCAATACATTTTCGTCTTGCGAAGCAAGCCCATAGGGAAATTCGTTTTGCGAAGCGCCTCCAAAACGGAAAACCCTTTCGTCTAGCGGGTTTTCCATCTTGCGAGGCGTTCGTCTTGCGGGGCACCACTGTATAACCATGTGTGCCACCTTGAGTTCCTGGGAGGGAAAGAGGTTGGATGGCAATCTGTCATGGATGCTTTAGCAACCCAGCCAGATGGGTGGAATATTATTATTATTATTATTATTATTATTATTATTATTATTAGAGATCCCTGCATTGCATGGTGTTGGGCTAGATGGCCCTCAGGACTCCTTCCAACTCTACAATTCTAGGATTCTATGAATTATTTTTTTTAATCAAAATATTAAAAAAAATAATGCGTCCTCTTTTAACAAAAACAGCATACATTTTTGCAGTTTAGAAAGAGACAGGGAAAGGCGTTGAGAAGCATGGGGTGAACAAATGAGGGGAAGGTACATGAACACCCCAAATTTAACAGGCCTATTTTAAAATCATTGCAATAACATTTGAGGGCAATATTCCACTGTGTCCTTGCTTTTTATGTTAAGCTTTTGAATCTGAAGCTGCATCCCCCCCCCCATGTTATTCCAAATATTCTTCCTTAACATTTTAGCCTATCATATCCTACCCATTGTCTAGATATCTAAAGCAACAGCACCTGTAAATCCACCAGGCTAAACGAAACAAAATGATTGTGTATTTGTTTACATTTGCATGAAAGAAGTGTTCTGAGGTATGCAGTGCTTGTGTTGTGGCAGTTTAGAAACACCCCACAAGCCAATGCCCATTGTCTGATAGCCACACTGTTAAATCAGAATGAATGCTGAATGAATGTAATTATTTATTTAATTACATTTATATTCTCCAAGGAGCTCAAGGTGGTGTGTTGTTCTCCCTCCCCCCATTTCATTCCCACAACCACCCTGTGAGTTGGGTGAGGCTGAGAGGCAGCAACTGGTCACCAGTGAGCTGCATGCTTGAGTGGGGGCCAAAACCCCACCTCCCAGGTTGTACTCTATCCACTTTTTTAAAAAAATAAAATAAAATACATACACCACTTCGATTTTTTTTTTAATTAAAAAACCCCACAAGGTGGTTTGCAAACAGATAAAACAAGAAAATCAAGAAAAATCTACAAACCTACTTTGAAACATGCAAAAGTTAAAATACTAAAACAGATTAAAATTACTCCAAATTTCTAAGCCATACTGCAGTGGCTTTCTAAATATGGGACATAGTCTCATCGCTGTGTGCATAAGCAAATTGGAATGAATGCTCAATATATGGAGAAGGACTTGGGGTGCTGCTTCCATAGAGAGAGCAAATGGGGGAGCGGCAGACCTTGGCTGCCCTTTGAGGTGCTTTAAGCTGCCTTTCTCCACCTCTGCTCAACCTGTATATTTATAAACAGAAGCCAATAATATAATAGGGTTTGGAATGCAGAGCGGTATCCAGCACACTAGCGATCTCATTGTCAGGAGAAGCTGCGTTGTAGAGGAAGCCTACTGGTGCCTACAGAAAGAAGCCACCTACAGACAGAAGCACATTAAAATATTTTGTGCATTCAAAATAATTTGAGATCTGGTTCTCCCAACTCTGGGACTTAATAGAAAAATTGACAACCCATGCCCAAGAGATTCGAATAGACAAGAAAACTACAGGTGTTTGACCAACCAGGCATAGTATTATTACACCAATAAAATATAGTTAAGAACAGTGCTTTTTTTCTGGGGGGACGCAGGGGTACGCATACTCCTAAACATTTTGTGAATCTTTGTACTTTGGTCCATTTACTGTATTTGTTTTTCCTGATTTGAACTATAAAATGGTGATTTTCTTGAGTCAAAGTGAGAGCAACCCTAAACATTTTTTTTTTTTTTGTTACAGGCATCCGATATCCAATATCTTTGTTTAAAACTTAAATGATGTAAGAGTTAAATGCAATTAAATAGACATTTGCTGCCTCTGCTAGGGGTGGATGGGAATGTTCACTGTTGGTCGCTTCTCCTATAAAGAAGTGAAAACAATTTTTTTTTTTTTGGGGGGGGAATCTTTTGTGAAAATGAAAATTCAGCCTTCTGGGTTTCCTGCATCTCTTGGAGGCTCCCAGATGTCTTGGAATGCCCCACCCTAAATCTATTGAATCATCCTTTCTTTGCTTTTGTTGGAAGAGGAACATCACCCTTGCCTAGTTTCTATGGTGATCTTCCACTTAACTTGGGAGTTTGCAGCACGGATGCTTCCATGCGGTATGCTTTGTATCTGTTCTCTTTCCTGCACTATCTTTTCATTTCTGTGCATAGCTGTCAACTTTTCCCTTTTCTTGCAAGGAATCCTATTCAGAATAAGGGAATTTCCCTTAAAAAAAGGGAAACGTTGACAGCTATGTTTCTGTGTACCTACTCAAGTATGGGCCCTCCAAACAACCACATCCTATAGAGGGTGCATTTCACAAGAACTTGGCAATTGCCTGCATTTCATCTCGCAGAATAATATTTTTGACTGTTGCAATGTGACCGGGTGATGTTTGTATGCTGGAAGACTGGTCTTGCCAATGGCTTTGGGAAGAATGCATGAGTGGCAGCACCTGAATGTGTGTGTGTGGAGGGGCCACCCCAGAAGATAATGATAGGAAATGGAGAATGGGGTGCAATTTAAATAAGCAATATGTGATGTGCCATTCCTGGGCTGCAACCCCAAAGGAAAACAAGGAGCTTGGGAAGCTGCCTGTTGTTCCATGTAGCTGAGTATCTCTGTCAATAATGATTGGCAGCAGCTCTCTGGGATTTCAGGCAGGAGAGACATCCAGCCCTATCTGGAGATGCCCAGGACTGAACCTGGGATTTCCTCATGCAAAGCTCTGTCACTCTGTTACAGCTCTGAAATTGTGAGTAAGATCAATGTTTGTGAAATGTGTTCAGCAGGCGTGATGGGGCACCCTGTGGTTCAGGAGTTGTGCCCACGGAATTTTGGCTCTAGGTTTGGGAGCACCCTGAGCAGCCTCTCCTTTGCCTGCACTTGCCCCCATGTAAGTTCAGGCCCAGGGGCCAAATGCATCCCACCAGGCTTCCAGGCCACACTTGCCAGAGTGGTGCATACTCTAGTTATCTCCCACTTGGAGTACTGCAATGCGCTCTATGTGGGGCTACCTTTGAAGGTGACTTGGAAACTGCAGTTAATCCAGAATGCGGCAGCTAGACTGGTGACTGGGAGCAGCCGCCGAGACCGTATAACACTCGTTCTGAAAGACCTACATTGGCTCCCAGTACGTTTCCGAGCACAATTCAAAGTGTTGGTGCTGACCTTTAATGGCCTTGGTCCTATATACCTGAAGGAGCGTCTCCACCCCCATCGTCCAGCCCAGACACTGAGGTCCAGCGCTGAGGGCCTTTTGGTGGTTCCTTCGCTGCGAGAAGTGAGGCTACAGGGAACCAGGCAGAGGACCTTCTCAGCAGTGGCGCCTGCCCTGTGGAATGCCCTCCCATCAGATGTCAAGGCAATAAACAACTATTTTCCTTTTAAAAGACAACTGAGTTTTTAATATCTGACACTGTATTGTTTTTAATATTCGGTTGGAAGCCGCCCAGAGTGGCTGGGGAAACCCAGCCAGATGGGCCGGGTATAAATAATAAATCATTATCATTATCATTATCATTATCATTATCGTTATCATTATTTTCTTACCAGCCCTTTTTCACACCTTCCTTTGTGTGTATTTTGTGTCCTTGAGCTCTGATCATGACTCTTGCATCTCTGGATGGAGGATTGAGGGGAGTGCGTAGTAGAAACAACCCATACAAAGGTAGCATTTACATTCATTGCTCTGCTTTTGCCTCTGGCCCCACCCACCACCGGCATGTGGCCCTTGGAAGGCTGCCCAGAAGGGAATGTGGCTCTCAGAGTGTTAAAGGTTCCTAGCTCTGACTTTGAGTAAAGCGAGACTACTTGACTTCCAGTTTATTAGAGTGTTGCTGCCGCCAGCACCAGGTAAAGTCCTGCACTTGGTGAGAGGGAGGCTAACAGTTGCAGCTGCAATGTCACTCGAGGGGCCAGGAGGCAGTGGAAATGGTATATGAGTCCTACTGGGGTGTGTGGGCTCTAGCATTTGTCCAGCATGTCAGGTGCAGGCTCTGGCAAAAAATATTTCTGGATGTCAGCTCCATCACTCATGGTCAGAGTGCATTTTTGTTTGCATGAATAAAGTCCCCTAGGATTTCCAGCAAAAGGATTTCAGGCTATTGAAAGCCCTTGCATGAGCCCTTGGAAAGTTGCTGCCAGTCAGAGTAGAGAGCTTGTGAATGAGGTGGATAATAATAATAATAATAATAATAATAATAATAATAATAATAATAATAATAATAATTTATTATTTATACCCTGCCCATCTGGCTGAGTTTCCCCAGCCACTTTGGGTGGCTTCCAATCAAGTGTTAAAAACAATACAGCATTAAATATTAAAAACTTCCCTAAACAGGGCTGCCTTCAGATGTCTTTTAAAGAGAAGTTAGCTGCTTATTTCCTTCACATCTGATGGGAGGGCGTTCCACAGGGCAGGCGCCACCAATGAGAAGGCCCTCGGCCTGGTTCCCTGTAACCTCACTTCTCGCAATGAGGGAACTGCCAGAAGGCCCTCAGCGCTGGACCTCAGCATCCGGGCAGAACGATGGGGGTGGAGACTCATGGAGAAGGAGGCTAGGGGTAGCTACTAACTATGATGGCTATTCTCTACCACCACAACTGGAGGCGATAATGGTTCTGAATACCAGTTGCTGGAAACTGCAAGAGAGGAGACTACTCTTGTGCTCTGGTGCACTTGCAGGTTCCCCAAGGCATCTGGTCGGCCACAGGAAGAACAGGAACTGGACTGGATGGGCTCTTCTCATGTTCTTATTGTAGCTCAGTTATAGGGTTTTGCTTTTCATGCAGACACTTAAGCATGTTTGGCCTCTCCCATGAAAATAATTTCAAATAGTAAGTTGGGAAAAGAATGCCTGGCAGAAACTGCCAATCAGAGGAGATGATGATGGTGGACTAGAAAAAGGGGTGGGTCTTATCACTCTCCTCATGCCCTCCCCTGGCACACCCCTTCTCGCTAGTCCTGCTTTATTTTATTTACTTTATAAAATGTATGCACCACTTCATTGTGAAAAACCTTGAAGTGGTTTACAAAAGATAAAACAGTAAAATCAAGGGGGGGGGGGGAAGGGACCACAACATACAAAAGTTAAAATACTGTGGGATATAGCTATTTATGACAAATGCATACAAAAGTGCTATATGGGGGAATAAGCAGGAGAAATGATTTTGAGGAGATATGGAAGGTATTTGTAGAATTTGTACTGTTAAAACAGAAAGGGGTCAAAGCATCACAAGAGGGGTTGAAATTTTGGGAGGTTGCATAGTTATAATGGAATGGTCCTGGGGGTGGCGTGCACATTATTTATTTATTTATTTATTTATTTATTTATTTATTATTACCTTGTCATGTTAGGGACGCGGGTGGTGCTGTGGGTAAAACCTCAGCGCCTAGGACTTGCCGATCGTCAGGTCGGCGGTTCGAATCCTCGCGGCGGGGTGCGCTCCCGTTGCTCGGTCCCAGCACCTGCCAACCTAGCAGTTCGAAAGCACCCCCGGGTGCAGGTAGATAAATAGGGACCGCTTACTAGCCGGAAGGTAAACGGCGTTTCCGTGTGCTGCACTGGTGCTGGCTCGCCAGATGCAGCTTGCCACGCTGGCCACGTGACCCGGAAGTGTCTTCGGACAGCGCTGGCCCCCTGCTTCTTAAGCGAGATGGGCGCGCAACCCCAGAGTTGGACACAACTGGCCCATACAGGCAGGGGTACCTTTACCTTTACCTTGTCATAAAAAGAAGAAGAGGAGGAAGAAGTTAAAATACTAAAACAGATTAATAGGAATGTTTCTAGCAGACACCAAAAAGACTACATTGAAGGTTTGCACCGTGCTTGCATGTTTTGCCTGGCTAATGATGCTGCCTGGTTGCCTAGGTGGAGGATAGAGGGGTGTGTGTGTGTAAAGACTAATTCACTTTACAAAGGTGAAAGTTACACCATTGCTCCACTCACTTTCACCTCTGGCCCTGGCATGTGGCCTCTACAAGCTTATTCAGAAGGGAATGTGGCTCTTAGGTTGAAACAGGTTCCCCTCTCCCAGGGTGAGATGGACCAATGATCTGATTCACTAGAAAGTGACACCACTAAAATATATGCTGAGTGCCCTCAACTTTGATTTATTTTTTTCATAGCCCTGGCAACATATTTGTGTCCCAGAAATATATTTTCTTTGCTGCCTTCCTGACAAATTGCCCATAGTAGCATGCAAAACAAAACACAATCATTTACAGTGAGAGCAAAAGCAAATAAGAGTATAGTCAAGATTAAAGAGCAGACAAAAATCATACGAATGGCAAGAGCAGCAGAGAGATCAATTAAGCAGCCCTGGCAAACAGGAAAGCCTTTACTGAAAGGCAACAGAAGAGTGTCTGGCTTTGATTCTCGCCCCCCCCCCCGGGACTCAGAGGAACACATGAATATGAATGTGGCACCTCTCGGGGAGTCACCATCCCCTGCACCCTCCTGATCCATAGCTGTGTTGCCCATCATCAAGGGAAAACAATGGCTCAAGCCAGGATAGAGATCAATGGGAAAGCTAAGGCAAAGCTAAGGCAAAGCAAGATCAGGACCTTGGACAAGGAATGGGGTGCTGGTTCAGGACCATGCCCAGCAGCCTTGCAGCTGAGGCAGAAAAATCAGGTTGCATCAGCAGCATCTTTGGAGTGCCTAGCAGAGGGACTCCAATTGATGCTTTTGAATTATGGTGCTGGAGGAGACTCTTGAGAGTCCCATGGACTGCAAGAAGATCAAACATATCCATTCTTAAGGAAATCAGCCCTGAGTGCTCACTGGAAGGACAGATCATGAAGCGGAGGCTCCAATACTTTGGCCACCTCATGAGAAGAGAAGACCCCCTGGAAAAGACCCTGATGTTAGAAAGATGGAGGGCACAAGGAGAAGGGGACAACAGAGGACGAGACGGTTGGACAGTGTTCTCGAAGCTACAAACATGAGTCTGATCAAACTGCGGGAGGCAGTGGAAGACAGGAGTGCCTGGCGTGCTCTGGTCCAGGGGGTCACGAAGAGTCGGACATGACTAAACGACTAGACAACAACAAGCAGAGGGAGTCTTACGAAAGGTGTTGCATGTGGCTGGGATAAAGAGACATGTTCCTTTCCTCCCTGCATCTGTAAGCTTCTTCTAGGCTTGGGGTGGGGGACTAAATATCCTAACCTCCTCTACTCATAAAGGGTCACTTTGACAGGTGGGTTCAAACCTGAAGGGAACCCTGTTGTTGTTGTTGTTGTTGTTGTTGTTGTTGTTGTTGTTGCTGCTGCTGCTGCTGCTGCTGTTGCTGCTGCTGCTTCTATCTTCCCTGCCCATCACCATGATTTCCCTGGATGGGTCACAACAATTTAAAGATGCCATATGAGATTACGCATGGTGTAGAGAAAGTGGATCTAGAAAGGATTTTCTCTGTTTCACATAATATTAGGACTTGGGGCCATCCAATGAAGCTAAATGCTGGGTGGTTCAGGACAGAATTTTATTTTTTTAAAATTAAAAAAAGTTATACTATTGACTTTGCTCCCACAAGAGGTAAAGGTAAAGGGACCCCTGACCATTAGGTCCAGCCGTGGCCAACTCTGGGGTTGCGGCGCTCATCTCGCTTTACTGGCTGAGGGAGCCAGCATACAGCTTCCGGGTCATGTGGCCAGCATGACTAAGCCGCTTCTAGCAACCCAGAGCAGCGCACGGAAACGCCGTTTACCTTCCCGCCGGAGTGGTATCTATTTATCTACTTGCACTTTGACGTGCTTTCGAACTGCTAGGTTGGCAGGAGCAGGGACCGAGCAACGGGAGCTCACCCCGTTGTGGGGATTCGAACTGCCGACCTTCTGATCGGCAAGTCCTAGGCTCTGTGGTTTAACCCACAGCGCCACCTGTGTCCTACCCCAGAGGTAGTTATGACCATTAACTTAGATGGTTTTAAAAGAGGATTAGAGAAATTCATGGATGAAAAGGGCCTCAGTGGCTACTGGCTGCAATGACTATGTTCTGCCTAAGTATGCCTCTGAATACCAGTTGCTGGGAATCACAAGTGGGGAGGGTTGCTGCTGCACTCAGGTCTTGCTTTTGGGCTTCTCATTGGAGCATCTGGTTGGCCACTGTGAGAACAGGATTCTGAGCTAGATGGCTCCTTGGTCTGATCCAGCAGCCAGGCTCATCTTGTGCAGTAGCAGAAAGATTTCATAGTAGATTCTGACAGCCTTGACTTGAATCCCTTGTTATTTATTTATTTTTAAGGGATTCTTCTTCTTCTTTTTTAGGCTTGGCAAATAGACAGCCCATGAGCCATAATCAAATCTCATGCTCCAGGGCATAAGATAATTACCTGCAAGGACTAGGAAGGAAACTCTCTAACAGCCCCTTCTCCCAGTTTACTTTAAGGAGGAAAGTCCTGGACTGAGGTTTTTTTTAATTGACATAACTATTGGCCCAGGAAGCTTGTGTATGCTCCAACACTCCTTAATTATTTATTTGTTTTTATTTATTTAAAGTATTTATAAAAATATTCGGGGGCACAGCTCTCCCCGAACAGATAAAGCACTGAGATGAGATATATTAATGTCTCTCATACATATCTGATGACCTGTTTATTGAGCATTTAACCTCTTTTTTTACACAAAGTTTTCAGGAAGGTTAGTTGGGTTGAGCATTCATTTTTATTTCTTTACAGTGAGGTTAGACAGAGTTACATCAAGCAATGCTACCCCTCCCCCATTTTGCTGTATATATGAATGTGTGTGTGTGTGTGCGCGCACGTGCAAAGGTAAAAGGTAAAGGGACCCCTGACCATTAGATCCAGTCATGACCGACTCAGGGGTTGCAGTGCTCATCTTGCTTTATTGGCCGAGGGAGCTGGCGTACATCTTCCGGGTCATGTGGCCAGCATGACTAAGCCGCTTCTGGCGAACCAGAGCAGCGCATGGAAACGCTGTTTTACCTTCCCACCAGAGCAGTACCTCTTTATCTACTTGCACTTTGATGTGCTTTCAAACTGCTAGGTAGGCAGGAGCAGGGACCATCGCGGGGATTCAAACCGCTGACCTTCTGATCGGCAAGTCCTAGGCTCTGTGGTTTAACCCACAGCGCCACCCATGTCCCGTGTGTGTGTGTATGTATATGTATATGTATATGTATATGTATGTGTATGTATGTATGTGATTGAATCCACCCTGAAATTAGCAATTGTCTCAAAGTGCCCTAGATACACCTGGCACATCAAAATGCATTAGAATACAATATTGTAAAGAAGCACAGAGTCTCAAGAATCAGGAGCAAAAACACTGTGTAATCTTGAATAGATGCACATTACAGGCATAAAATCTGCACTGTGGGGGAAATTAGTAGTTCAGGTGGAAGGAAGCTACCATGATCAAACCATGCCAGATCCTGACAGAGTGGAGGGGCCAGTGACATATCCACAAGGGCCCTTTCTTCAACCGAAATTGTGGGCTATGCACCCACTTAAAAAACAAATCAATGTAACCACACAGGCAGATGGGATCAGCATATTCTTTGATTCCTGCCTTGCAGTCCTTTGCAAGAAACAGAGACTCTTATAGCTTCCAGCTGCCTTCTTCTGTATGAGCTATAAATGTGTATTAATGAGAGAATATTGCCTCAAGCACTTCCTGTGGGAACTCACATCAGCAGAAGAGTTACTGTGAAGGTGTCAGCGAAAGGTAGTTGAAGGAGGGGGGCGCCACCAGTGTCTTGGCAAAAAAAGAGGGCACAGACTCGTATGAAATGTGCACCTGCAAATTTGTACCTGTTGATGTAAATGCAGAAACTACTACTACAATTTTTATCGGAAATACATCTCACTGAAGATGCACTAGGGGCAACCTGTGTGCCTGATCTTTCTGCTGTCCAGGAGGTGTTAAGTGTTTAGGGGAAATTTCCCTAAACTTCTTAGGGTTCCCTGCTTCTTAGGGTTCTTTAAACAGGACCTTAGGTATATAAGAAACTTTCAAACAGAGAAACCTCTGACCCAGGGGTCAATTGTGGCTCTCCAAGCCTCTCTCTATCCTCATAACTTTTCTCAGGGCCACATAGCTCCCAGGCCCTACTTTGCACCCGGGCAGCTGGAATGCATCATAGAACTCTGATAATGCTTGTCTGAATGAAGGATAGAGAGGGTGATTTCAAAGGTAAAATGCACGTTTGCTCCTATCCCCACTTTTGCCTCTGGCCCCACCCACTGCCAGACATGTGCCCTCTGGCAAGTGGCCTAAAAGTTCATGTGGCCCTTGGGCTGGAAAAAAAGGTCCCTCTATCCTTGACATAGAGGGCTGCCTTTTTGAAGCAGAACGCATAGACACCATATTAGTTTTGGGGGAAAGGGCCAAACAGATGTAGCTGTTGGGGTTACTGCTTAGAAACAACTAGATTTCTGTCCAATGAGAAGCTATCCTTATTACTAACTGTATTTTAAAATGGCTTACCACTCCTTCCCTCAGACAAGGTACTTAAGGGACCAACAGAGCTCTTTAAAATGTGCTGGTAAAAACATAGCTTTGCAAAATGCATGATATGGCACTGAAGAGAAGCCTCACAGAAGCAGCCTAATTAAGCATGTGAGTGTGTGCATATACAGTATACTAGGAGAATGGCAAAGGTTTCTTTCTATCCTGCTGCTCTGCCTCTTGCTCCTGGTCATACATTTGAGTTCAGATGGAAATGTAGGAAGCTGCCTTCTATTGAATCAGTCCCTTGGCCAACCTAGCTCAGCATTGCTTACACTGACTGGCAGCAGCTCTCTAGGGCCGCAGGTTCAGACTTTCTCCCAGCCCTACTTGGAGATGCCGGGGTTGGACCTTCTCCATGCTAAGCAGGTGCTCTATACCTGAGTTACAGCTCTTTGCTTGGGTCCATGTGTAGAAATTCAATAACAAATGTTGATTCCTGACATGGCAGTGCTCATCAAAAAGTCCTACTGCTTTTCTTGCTTATCAGGAAGTGTCTTCCATATGAAATAGGACCTGGGCCTTTAGTGTGGTGGCACCTAGCCTTTGGAATCTCTGCCCATTACATATCAGACAGGTGCCATCACTTTTTTCCTACTGGTGCCTACAGAATACCTTCCTCTTTCATTCAGCCTTTCAAATGAAGGTCTTTACCCCAGTCTGCACCTGTAATGGAACTATTTTAAAACTGTTTTCATATGTGGAAGCAATCCATTAGACTTGCTCCCACATATGCTCAAGTCTCTTTCAGGACTTCAACAACAACAAAATGCAACTGTGTCTAAGATATGTTTATTTTGAAGCTGTGCTGAAGAGAAGGTGGCTATCACCTATCATAATTCAAGTCCATTGGATCAACCGGTGAAAAGTGACAGTTGGTAGATCCAGGAGAGACATAACAAAGGACTGCTTCATGCAGTGCAAAGTTTGCATGTGAGATTGGAGCATGGTCACTGATTTAAGATGAAATTGAATGTAGACTGGTTTATTGAGGCTAAGGGGCACTATACCACAACCTTCAGCAGGGGCAAAACTAGCCCTTATTTTACCTGAGTCAAAGACCCTGTTTGGCACTCTTCCACACACATTTGCATACACATACACAAGCTGGGAGCCCCTCTGGAGGCTTCGCCCAGGGCAAAAAACTTGGCTGCCCCCTCCCCCCACGTAGTTATGGCTCTGCCTTCAGTCAGCCCTCAACCAGCCCCCACCTGCTTGCGTTCCTGCAGTCAGTCCAGGGGGTGGTGGGACTGGCTATCAGCTTCTTCCACCTTGGTCTCAGTGTTTCCCCATATAGAACTCAGGAGTGGGGACAAAGCTAGAATGAGTTGGCTCCACTAGTCATAGGCTCTGATGTCGCCTACTGATGGCCTCCCTGCTTTTTGTCCTACCAGCCCCAATGGACCTCAACTACCACTGGAACATTATGGAAATTCATGGAGAGTATGGTGCCTCACTCCATGTTCAAATGTCAGTTGCTTAGGGGCAAATAGGACCATTGCCTTCATATGCTGCTTGTGAGCTTCCATATTATTGTTCTGTTACATTTTCCTTTGCAAGGTTGCGTCTTTTTTTGAAACTCATAATATTCCTTTTCTAAATGAAGTTGATATAGTCACATCATATGTAGGGACTTGGTTCCAACTTGCAAAAATCGCATGTAGTCAGATTTGCCTTTTCCTTGGTCAGAAAGTCCCATGGGGAGGTGGAAGGGAGAGGGAGGCAGGCAGGCAAGCACAGAGAGACTCAGGCAGAAGAAAAAGACTAGTGTGGATCTGTGTGATTGAAACCACATATACTAAATGTGTGTAAGACGCAACTCGGTTCTAATATCAGAACGAAGCATTGTTCACTGATGTATGATTTTTTTTAAGCTACACGTGAAAAAAAAAATTAAATCCAAGGTCCACGTTACCTTATTGGCAACCTTCCAGTGACCACTTGCCATTTGTGGGGAGTGATAAAAAACAGAAAATCTGGGCTCTCTATCCTCCATCCAGATAAGCAAAAGGCCTTATTGGAGTCCAAGACTAGGGCCCTGCGGGACTTGACGTCTTTCCACAGGGACTGCAAGACAGAGCTGTTCCGCCTGGCCTTTGGTTTGGACTCAGTCTGACCCTTATGTTGCCCTCCCCTTATGGTCTTGATCTATCAGCTACTTTTAAAATGAGGCTGCATTTTAAATTGCATTTTAACATTTAAATTGGTTAGTCCCCCCCCCCCGCCATTATGTTTTTACTGTGATTTTATTGGTGTTAGCTGCCCTGAGCCCAGCTCTGGCCGGGGAGGGCGGGGTATAAATAATAATAATAATAATAATAATAATAATAATAATAATAATTGACACTCTGCAGGCAGGTGAAGAGAATGAAGCAGGGCCAGTGAGAGGTGTCGCCTGAAGAGAGCCTTGAGGGCCAGTTAGAGAGGCTTGGAGGGCCACATTCAGCCCTCAGACCTCCAACATAGAGTTATAGCCTATGGTTCTTATCATTAATTAGGGTTTAGCGGCCCAGTAGGTCAATGTGCAAATTTTATCCCTGATTCAGACACTCATTTAACAGGTGGGGCTTCCTTCATGCCTGGGATTTTACTAACACTGTACAGAGGGAGGCAAGTGTTAAGCTCCAATTTATTTCAGCATCTTTCTGTCTCTCCACTCTCTCTTAATTGCTGGGTTTTGAGAAAAGAAGTAAGTGATGTTTCATTTTGAGGGAGAACTTATCTGGAAGGACGTAGAAGAGTGCCTTCTCCCAGTTTATCTAAAGCTTCCTATTTTTAACATGGGACACTGACTGGGATAACAAGATTAGCAATTTGATCATTTATGTTAATTTTCTCAGTGCCAAAATATCTTTCATTGGAACTGTCATTCAGGAGGGATGTTAAATTGCCCATTCAGTATTAATCCCATGCTTTGACTGTGGATGTGGTATCATTTCAGTAAATGGGTTCTGAGCCCATTTCCCTCCCACATCCAAAACGGTAGAGATAGCACTTTAAATTATGTCCCCAAAATTTATCTTTCTGAGCACACCTGGTTTATACATCAGGGTTTTGTTTTTGTTTTATTAAAAAAAAGCCACAGAAAATTAATAACTGAATTTGGGGAAAATAATAAATTTGGGAGTTTTGATACAGAATTTGCAGGTTGAAAGAAGCTTAAGTTTCAGCTTGATTAAGTCATAGACTGCTTTTTATGACCCACCCCCCAGCAATGTACAATAAAATAAAAACAACCAATATAAATACCAATTGAAACTTAATGTTTCTTGATGAGTACGGCTATGTGTGGCACCCTCGATCTGGAGCCTAATCAGGACAATTTGGATTGACCCGGGATTCAGCCGCATCAAATTGAGGCAGCCCCAGGTTATCTGTCCTACTGTTCTACATCTGCTCTACAGACCCCCATACCAGATCAGGGAAGCTCATATATAGCCCTACTTAAGAAGTCAGCACACAAAATTAGTCCACCAGCCCGGCATAAATTCAGCATATAATCTAATAAATGAAAATGCAACTTTGCAGCCCAATTTAACTCAAAATTGTAGTGAAAAGACAATACGGGTCTGTGGTTGAAAAGGGTTCCTCGCTCCTGATTTCAGTTCCTGGTAAAAACAGCAACAGCCCAAAGTAGATCTCGCAATCCTGAAGCCTGGATGATCCCACTGTACTTCTGAGGAAGGTTGGAAGTTTCCTTAGAATTAGCAGCACACTCCAGTGTATCTGAGGTACCCACTGTGGTGTCCTTCAGAAGTTGTTGGAGTCCAACAACTTCTGGGGAGCACCACATTAGATACACATGAAATATTGGATAATGCAGTAATTTCCAAACCTGCTTAGAAGCAGCATGAGATCATCCAGTAGGGTGCTCCACTACAATTCTCATTGTCCATCACTGACCATGCTTGCTGGGGCTAATGGGAATTGGAGTCTAGCAATATATGAGAGAGTCACTATGTTGGCTACTATTGCTGTAGATTCTGTGGTGGGGTGGGAATTTCAGGCTTGAAGGCTAAATGCAGCCTTCTAGTCCTCTCTTTCTGGCCCCTAGGACTCTCCCCAGGCCACACCCCTGCTCTGGCCCTCATCAAGTGTGCCCACTTGGGCCCTCTGTTATTTATAAATGAGTTGGAGGAAGAAATTGAGGGGATGCTCATCGAATTTGCAGATGACATCAAACTGGGAGGGGTAGCTAACACCATAGAAGACAGATTTGGGATTCAAGATGACTTTAGCAGATTGGAAAACTGGACTCAAATGAACAAAATGAATTTCAATAAGTACAAATGTCAGGTTCTACAATTAGGCAGGAAGACTCAGCTGCACAAATATTACTTGCCAGTAGTACATGTGAAAAGCATTTAGGGGTCTTAATAAAATACAAGTTAACATAAGTCAACAGTGTGATTCAGTAGGAAAAAAAGCTAATGATATTCTAGGCTTCATCAACAGAAGTATAGTGTTCAGATCAAGGGAAGCAATAATCCAGCTCTATTCTGCCTTTAATCCAGCTCAATTCTACCTTGGTGTCCAATTCTGGGCGCTACAGTTTAAGAAGGATATTGACAAACTGGAATGTGTGCAAAGGGGGCAATCAAGATGATCAATGGCCTGGAAACCAAACCTTTTGAGGAACAGTTGAAGGAACTGGGTATGTTTAGCCTGGAAAAGAAGAGAATGAGAGGATATATGAGAGCCATTTTCAGATATCTAAAAGGCTGTCACATGGAGCAAGCTTGTTTTCTCCTGCTCCAGATGGTAAGACCAATGGACTCAAGTTACAAGAAAGGAGATTCTGACCAAAAATTAGGAAGAACTTTCCGACAATAAGAACTGTTTGACAGTGGAACAGACTCCCTTGGGAAGTTGTGGACTCTCCTTTCTTTGAGGTTTTTAAGCAGACTTTGGATGGCCATCTGTCAGGGATTTGAGATTCCTGCATTGCAGGAGATTGGACCAGATGACTTTCAGGGTTCCTTCCAACTCTGCAATTCTGTGATTCTATGATAAGTGCTTTTGCCTGGCTGGCCTGCATCCTTGAACTGAGGTAATGCTTCTTGCTTGCCTGGATGGGGAGTTGTACAGGTGACGGTGATGGTGCAGGAACCCCTGGATTTTGCATGGCTACAGGATCATCTACTGTACAAAGAGAAGAATTGAATCTGTTGCTCTGCCCACCTTTTGCTTCTGGCATGTGGCCCCTGACAGGCTACCCATGAGGCATTGTGGCCCTCTGGCTGAAAAATCTTCCCATTTTGCCCTGTTTCTGTAAGACAGCAGTGTAATTCTGAGGCTTTTGAACCTGCTGAAAAGCATAATGGGGTCACCCATGGTTATTGCATGACTCCCTCTAGGCAAATACGAAGGTAGCCCTGCAGAGAACTTGCTGCCCCTCTCCCAAGAATTATTTCCCTTTTATGCACATGTAGCATTATCCACAGGCTCCTTTGATGTTCAGTGACTGAAGGGGGTTGGAAGCCATATAAAAGCTGTCTATGTGCCACATTGATGTGGGGGCATTCAATATTTTATGTCTCTTACAGAGCTGCCTCTCTCGCTTAGGCTCAGCCCCTTGATTGTATATATTGAGAATGGTTCCCGCCCTTCCATTTTCCCCCCAGTGGCTGGGCCAGTATTCCTCGGGTCTCAGGCCACATATTACCAGAGAGGGCTTCTTTCTAGTTTGCCTGAATGATGGCAAAACAGCTCTTGAACAAGAGGTCCAGGTTTTGTTTTGCTTTTTACCTTTTTAAGCTGGATCTTTATTCATCTGTTCCTCACTCTCTCTATCCTTTTTCTTTTCGTTCATTCAGCAGCCTTAGCACAAAATAAATAATTCAGAACTAAAAATGTAAAAGGGAGAGCAGTGTTCATGCATGATGGAGGATGGGAAGAGACAAATGCTGGTAGTGGCAGAGCAGTGAGGCAATAAAAGGAATCTGAAGATGGAAGACATTCCCTTGCCTAAGGAGACAGCAAAGGCCAGGGTGTCTCCTGGCTAGGGGGTAGTACAGTGTCTCTCTCTACATTTCCAGGAAAACTTGACTGCCTTCCAGAATTTCCATTAGTATAGCAAACCTGGTCTTTCCTGCATGAGTAAGAATACAAGAGCAGCCCTTCTGGATCAGGCCAAGGGTCCATCCTGTTCTCACAAGAGCTGACCAGATGCCCAGGTGGCCTGCAAACAGAAGCTGAGTACAACAGCTCTGCCTATCTGTGAGTGCCAGCAGCTGATATTCAGAGGCATATTGCCTCCAACAGTGGAAAGGAAAAATAGCCATTGTGGTTAATAGCTAGGTAAAGGTAAAGGTATTGGGACGCGGGTGGTGCTGTGGGTTAAACCACAGAGCCTAGGAGTTGCCGATTAGAAGGTTGGTGGTTCGAATGCCCACGACGGGGTGAGCTCCTGTTGCTCGGTCCCTGCTCCTGCCAACTTAGCAGTTCGAAAGCACATCAAAGTGCAAGTAGATAAATAGGTACCGCTCTGGTGGGAAGGTAAATGGCATTTCCATGTGCTGCTCTGGATCGCCAGAAGAGGCTTAGTCATGCTGGCCACATGACCCAGAAGCTGTCTGCGGACAAACGCCGGCTCCATCAGCCAGTAAAGCGAGATGAGTGCGCAACCCCAGAGTCACCCGTGACTGGACCTAATAGTCAGGGCTACCTTTACCTTTAAAGGTAAAGGGACCCCTGACCATTAGGCCCAGTCATGACCGGCTCTGGGGTTGCAGTGCTCATCTCGCTTTACTGGCCGATGGAGCCGGCGTTTGTCTGCAGACAGCTTCTGAGTCATGTAGCTAGCATGACTATTGATAGCTTTATTACCCACTGATTTCAATTTAAATTGGAATTTTCAGCCTAGAACCCAAAATGCAGCCCTCAGGATCTTTCTGTTTGGTCCAGGCCACACCCTCTCACTCTAGGGGCCATGCCCCTCACCAGCTTTGCTTCACACCCAGTGCCAGATTACCAAATAGGCAGAAAAACGCATTACAGTGGTACCTCGAGTTACAAACGCTTCAGGTTACAAACGCTTCAGGTTACGAACTCCACTAACTTGGAAGAGTTACCTTGAGTTGAGAACTTTGCCCCAGGATGAGAACAGAAACAACAGCAACAAGAGGCCCCATTAGTGAAAGCACACCTCTAGTTAAGAACAGTTTCAGGTTAAGAACGGACCTCCGGAACAAATTAAGTTCATAACTAGAGGTACCACTGTAGGAGATAATTTGCAGGAGGGAGGCAAGATTTTGACTGCCTAGGGGCCTCCACAGGGTTTAATCTGGTACTGTCCATACCCCAAATATTTTTGCATGGCTGGAAAGGAATCATTCACTTCAGATAACAGCTCACACAGAAACAGGGTTCCCAAATGAGTCTTCCGTCCAGGCACTGACCATACCTGCTTAGCTTCACCTAGAATGCTGCTTCATGTTCCTTGAGAGACTGTAGGCTTAGTCAAGGGGTGGGAAACCTCAGGCCAGAGGGCCCAATGCGCCCCTCCAAGCCTCTGTAAATGCCCCCAGGGCTCTTCCCAGCCTCACCCTCTGCTGCTCCTGATTTGTACCTTCCTAGAGTGTTTATAAAGGTAAAGGTAAAGGGACCCCTGACCATTAGGTCCAGTCGTGGCTGACTCTGGCGTTGTGGCGCTCATCTCGCTTTACTGGCTGAGGGAGCCGGCATACAGCTTCCGGGTCATGTGGCCAGCATGACTAAGCTGCTTCTGGCAAACCAGAGCAGCGCACGGAAACGCCGTTTATCTTCCCGCCAGAGTGGTACCTATTTATCTACTTGCACTTCCTGCTTTCGAACTGCTAGGTTGGCAGGAGCAGGGACTGAGCAACGGGAGCTCACCCCGTCACGGGGATTCGAACCACTGACCTAGGCTCTGTGGTTTAACCCACAGCGCCACTTGCATCCCTTGAGTGTTTATACTTGGCTGCAATGTATCCTTGAATTCTGATAATGCCGCTTGCTTGTCTGGATTGAGGCTAGAGGAGGGGTGGATGAGTTTCTGTAGGAGCTGGCCTACTGTGCAGAGTTAAATTGGCATTCATTGCTCCACCCAGTTTTGCCTCTGGTTCCACCCACCACTGACATGTGGCCCCTAGAAGGTTGCCCAGAAGGGATGCAGCCCTTTGACTGAAAGAGGCTCACTGCCTGTGGCTTAAGGGACTGCCCATAGATGTAACATGAGGAACCTTAGACTGTTCCATCCCAGTTGTCAATATGGCTGCTTCATCTTTCCTTCTGCATCTCCACACTCTCTCTGCTTCAAATTAAGATGTCCTGAGATCCTTTGTTAGCAATTCTATCCTTGGCATTGTAATTAGTTGTATAGCTTTGACTGCTTCTCAAGCACGATGAAATTCTGATTCAAAGTGAGCAGTGAAGGGGAGCTCCCTGGGTGCTCGCTCACCTCTGTTGTGCTTCGCTGAGTGCTTGACTGAAGCACTGTTGCCAGGTGGACTTTGTCAAACGCAAGCAATGCTGTTGGGATTTCAGTGTTTTACCAAAGACCCATGTTTAAAACTTCATTCCTTTTCTGGGTGGGAAGGAACATACCTGTCTACCCCGGTTTTTTACATTTGAGATGCATATTTCCAGCACCAACTTTTCTTGTTGTTATAATCTTAAGATGTTTATACTGTTATTTCAAGGGATGCGGGTGGCGCTGTGAGTTAAACCACAGAGCCTAGGACTTGCCGATCAGAAGGTCGGTGGTTTGAATCCCTGCGACGGGGTGAGCTTCCGTTACTCGGTCCCTGCTCCTGCCAACCTAGCAGTTCAAAAGCATGTCAAAGTGCAAGCAGATAAATAGGTATCGCTCTGGCGGGAAGGTAAACGGCGTTTCTGTGCGCTGCTCTGGTTCACCAGAAGCGGCTTAGTCATGCTGGCCACATGACCCGGAAGCTGTACGCCGGCTCCCTCGGCCAATAAAGCGAGATGAGCGCCATAACCCCAGAGTTGGTCACGACTGGACCTAATGGTCAAGGGTCGCTTTACCTTAACTTTACTGTTATTTAACACTCTGTTTTAATATTCATAGTGCTTTTAATTTTTTTTTTTGCTAACCTGCCCTGCAGGTGTTGTGTTGCCCAAAGTGAAACACAATTTTGTCTGCCTGTGTGTGAGGCTCTGCAAGGACTTCCGCTTAAAGAAATCCCTTTGCAAAGCCTTGCCACACCACTGGCAAGGTTTTGCAAGGGGATTTCTTCGAGGGGAAGTCCTTCAGGAAGGCCTCTCCTTAAAGAGAAGCTCTTGCCTAGTCTCCCTCCAGTTTGGCAGCAACCTTTCCCACTGGCCTCCCGAGGGAAGCAGGGCACTGAAATGTCCCACTCTTGCCGAAACTCAAGGCACCACTCCTTACGCTTCTCCTGTCTGAAGCAGCTGATTCACCACTCCTCATCTGTGGGCCAGCTCTGCTGTCCTGGAACTTAAGGGTGAAGGGCAGGTAATAAATTATAAATAATCATTATAATGCACTTCTTCTCTATACAGCCAAGCAAGAGGCATTTATTGAGGTTCAAGGATACAGTCTAGCCAGAAAAACACTCAAGGATGATGCCAACCAGGGTCAGGAAACGGTGCAGCTCAGGATAGTGTTATGGCCTGGGGAGAGTCTCAGAGGCTGGACAGAGAAGGTTGGAGGGGTCCTTTTGCCGCCCTCCCTCTGGCCTGAGGTTCCCCACAGCAGCTGTGCTTTAATGCCTTGTCATCACTTGCTATGCCCCAGTATCTACTACCTGAGGCATCTCCTTTTGCCAACTGGCAGGGCTGGCCCTGATGCCAGTGGATGAAGGAAGCAACATGCTGAGAGAGGAAGCCAGGAAGGAGCAGCGTTCTAAGCATGTTACTGCTTTCCACAGAATCAAAATAACGTTACGCAATATTAAAACTGGAACCAGAGTTTTGTCTGACAGCCTCCATGCAATCCAAAGATTGCAAAAACATGAAGGCAGCACCACATTCTTCAAGTTGGTGGGGTGGGGCAGCCAATTGAAATTCTCCAGTGGTTGAGGGAGGAGCTGAAACAAGGAAATGTTTAAGATTGTTTCTCCTGCGAATTTCATCTCAGCTCTATTTTTGTGCCCTGCCAGGGCCTGGCTGTCTTCCAAGGCTGCTTAGCTCTGTTTAGCTGCAGACCTGGTTGCCCTCAGGGTATGATTAGCCAATGGGATTTTTGGCTAATGATGCAAAACTTTCATGGGGGCATCCCTCCCCTGATTTGTGAAGGGAAGGAGCAGAGAAAGAGAGGGAAGCACAGCACAAGCAGAGATAGAAACATTACAATTTCCCCTGTTATTTGCCCTTGTTTTGTTAGATTTTTAAATTTTATTTTTAAAGGCAAGCTTTACTGGGGGCAGTAGTTTTCAAATCCCGTGGGGTAGGAATGCTGAAGTGATTATAGGATGGCTGTGGACCCTGCTTTATGGACAACAGTCATCTTTTCGAAGGCGTCCTCTGTTTCAGGGGTAGGGAATGCATTTATCTCAGGGGCTGCATTCCCTTTTTGACATCATTCTGGAAAATCCAGACACAAAAGTTGTTGAGCTTTGCAAAATCTCCAAAACAATTAAGTTTTAAAGCTGTTTTTAAGGAAAAGGTAAAGGTAAAGGTACCCCTGCCCGTACGGGCCAGTCTTGACAGACTCTGGGGTTGTGCGCCCATCTCACTTAAGAGGCCAGGGGCCAGCGCTGTCCGGAGACACTTCCGGGTCACGTGGCCAGCGTGACATCGCTGCTCTGTCCAGAGCCAGAGCCGCACACGGAAACGCCGTTTACCTTCCCGCTGGTAAGCGGTCCCTATTTATCTACTTGCACCCGGAGGTGCTTTCGAACTGCTAGGTTGGCAGGCGCTGGGACCGAGCAGCGGGAGCGCACCCCGCCGCAGGGATTCGAACCGCCGACCTTTCGATCGGCAAGCCCTAGGCGCTGAGGCTTTAACCCACAGCGCCACCTGCATCCCGTTTTTAAGGAAATTCGGCAAAAAATCAATACTTCCAACATGGGTTGCCATACACCCAGGTTTTTGCCTGGACGTTATTCCCATTGGACAAATCCCAATAATGTCCGGGAGATCTCAGACACATGGCAGCCCTAATTCCGGGGGCCATGTGCCAATGAAGGAAAAGGGCAGGGAAAATACTATAATTTGCAACCATTGCACCATCCACTTTTGCTTTTGGTCCCCAGGTGGTTGCTTGGAAAGGGAATGTGTCGCTTTGGTTGACAAAGGGCCCTCGTCCTTGCCTTATGGTAGCCTGGCCACAGGTTGCTTTGGGCTTTCAAAGGCTATTGCCAGCACTTTAAATTAGCCCAGAAACAAATTTGATAACTGGCACAGTTGATGTAGGATTAGTTCAATGTGCTCTGACTATGCTATGAACCCAGAGTCTAGTAGCATCATGGTACAGCTCAGAAGGTGGTAAAGTCCTTTCTTAAGGAGCTGGACCAAGTTCAGGGCTCTTAGGGTGACAGACAGGAGGAGCCCACAGAAGGACCTGTCATAGCACCAGGGCCCATAGAGCCAGACTAAGAACCCTTCCACCAAGGAAGCAGAGGACCTCACTAGTCCAGGGAGCATGCTGAGAGTGAGGCCATGGGGTGTAGGAGTGTAGGAGGTGGTCTGCCCTAGACCAGAAGGTTGGTCCTTTAAGAACCTCTACAAGAAGGCAGATCAGGGATGATGATCTGAAGCTTAGGAGCCAGTTGTGGCCTCCTGGCTTCTTGGTCTGGCCTTTGGAACTGTTCACAGGCCACACCTCCTCATCCCAGGCCATGCCCCCCACAGGCCCCACTACACACCCCAAGTGTTTTTGGGTGGTATGTGGATATTCTGATAACTGTCTGTTGTTCAGTCTGCATGGAGGAGAGAGAGGGGCATGTGTGAGTTTATTTAGCAACTCGTGTACCCTACAAAATGTGACATTTACATCTGTAGCCCCACCCGCTCTTGGTTCTCTTTGTGTTTAAGCATTGTTGGAGGAAGCTTCTCACTTTCAGGGCACTCTGTGGCTCTGCACACCTCCCACTGTCTTTCCACAAGGGCTTCGATACAAGGACAGAACAGAGTGGTTGGTGGCTTTTAACAAACACAAACGGACCTGGAGATACTGGGGAACTGAACCTGGGACGTTCTGCATGGAAAGCGGGCACTCTGCCACTGAACTGTGACCCTTCCCCTAAAAATAAACTAGGATGCCTGCCCTCATGGTTCTGAATGAAGGACTGATTTAAATAGGAAAACACAGGAAGCTGCTCTATGCTGAGTCAGACCATTGGTCCATCTTGCTCAGTATTTTCTAGGCAGGAGTCTCTCCCAGCCCTTCTTGGAGATGCCAGAGATGGACCCTGGGACCTTCTGCATGGAAAGCAGATGCTCTGCATTTGCAGTAAGTACCTCTTCTTCGTTTATTCCGAAAAGGCCTGTCCCATGAGATTTTTCCTCAGAGGCAGATCTGCCCCAGGCAGTGAATCATCTCTTGCCAGGACACACTGCACTTTATGGTTCAGGTGCAAGGGGGAGTCAGAGATTCGTATGGCTAATCTGGTTTGCATTTGTGTCTGAGCCACTCAAAATTCCTAGACATTTTGCAGCAGGAGGTGGAGATTAATTTCTGTCTTCATGGGTTAGGGGACATTTTCTGGATGAGTCTAATTAACTTCCACCCAGAAGGAAACCCCCTAAAATTAATGTACCTAACTGTATTGTGCCCATTAATTTCCGTAGGGCTCCTCTCAGTAGGAATAACATTGGTTTTAATTAGGAGTTGACTTTCTTGGAATTTCTTGAGAAAAGACTCAAGTTTTATAAGGAATCTGACTGTTTTCTCTAGCTGTGAGTTAAGTCGCAGAATCTGAAGTTGAGCAGCTGCTTTCTACATCTTTAGTTTTTAAACTAAATAGCACAGCCCTCCTTTTATATGGGACATAGTTTAGAATTATAGAATTATTTTATCATTTAAAAATATTTATATACTGCTTAATTAGATAAAGCTCTACACACATTAAAAAAATAATGGAACATAAAAAGCTGTTTTATACTGAGTTGGGCCAACTGTCCATCTAGTTCAATATTGTCTACACTAACTATCAGCAGCTCTCCAGGATTAGGAAATTAACCAGGAAAATTAACTGTTTTTTTCCTGGTTTTATATGTAGATTTTTAAATACAGTGGTGCCCCGCAAGACAAATGCCTCGCAAGACGAAAAACCCGCTAGACGAAAGGGTTTTCCGTTTTGGAGGCGCTTCGCAAAACGAATTTCCCTATGGGCTTGCTTTGCAAGACGAAATGTCTTGTGAGTTTTTCCGACTCCCCCCCCCCTTTTTCTAAGCTGCTAAGCCGCTTATCTGCTTATCCGCTAAGCTGATAAGCTGCTAAAAGCCGCTAATCCGCTAATAGCGCTAATCCGCTAAGCCGTCAATGGGCTTGCTTCGCAAGACGAAAAAACCGCTAGACGAAGAGAATCGCGGAATGGATTCTTTTCGTCTTGCGAGGCACCACTGTACATTTTTTTCATACATAATTGTTTTTAATCATTTTGAATATGGAAATGTTTCTAAATCAGGGGTGTCAAATTCAAATTCATCGGGGGCCGCGGCGCCGCTAGAGGGCAGACGTTCTCTGGCTTGTAGGCTGCCGCACATGCGCTGAAGAGGTGGCTTTCTTGTGTCAAAAAAAGAAGAAGTGAGAATAAAAGGTGAAGGCTGGCGGCCGGCGGCGGCTACACGGGCCACATGACGAGGTCTGGTGGGCTGGATTCGGCCCGCGGGCCTTGTGTTTGACACCCGTGTTCTAAATGTTTTTACATTTTTCTTTGTTTGTGAGTTCAGTGATTGGATTTGTTTTATGAATGTACTCTCTATTGTCATAACCCACCCTGGGACCTTCTGGTTAAGGGCAGGTCAGAAATCTAATAAAATAAATTCTGAAATTCTTTCTAATTTGCTGTAACAAAAATTAAACAAAAATAAAACAAGGTTCTCTTAGGTGGCTTCTTTGAAACAAATTTGTAACCTCAGGTAATAATTTTCTCAGTGATAAGCCAGATAAATGATATGATTAATACAAACTGGTTTATCTGTAGTAGTTAACATTACTAAAAACATTGTCAGACTACTTTTAACAGAAGAGCATTGGCCATATTGTTTATCATATGTTTCGTAGAGGTCCCCCTTGCAATTTTAAAAAAAGAAATCTTACATATTGGAATGGCATGTAAGAAGAGGAAAAGTATGGTGTTACATCTTTTTCATCTATTATTTTAGGGGCATAGCTTTGTTATGGTTTACCATGACATTGCTAGAACTTTAATGACCCCATCTTCTTTGCACATTCTCCCTTGCTCCATTGTTAGCATCTGTTGCTTCTCATGTTAACAGTCCTGCAATTCAAACAGTACTTACCTGGGAGTAAGCCCCCAGTGGAACATCTCAGTAGGCATGATTTGGATTGCAGCCTTAACAGGTTCCCTGGATGGCCGGGTGCTGCTTCCCACAGTCCTTCTCATAATATATTTTCAAAGGAGCAGCTTGACTTCATGAAAGCTGAGCAGTAATGTAGGGAGGGTGTTTGATCTACAAAGCTGGTTCTTTGCTGAGAATGAAAAATGCAAGGCCGTTTTCTTTAAGTTGCGTTCTGATGTGTGTTCTTAGAGGCTGTTCCCTCCCTTCCCTCCATGCACCTTTGATGTTTTGCTGCTGTTGCCCTTTCTGAATTGCCTAGATTGACACTCTCTGGTTCCTGCTCTTCTTCTGGGGTTCTTAGGGAATGTTTTGCTGCATCTCTGAATACCAGTTGCCTGAAGCCACCAGGACAGGGGTTGCTTTTGTGTTTAGGTCCTGCCTGAAGGTTTCCCACAGGCATCTGGTTGGACTGCGTGAGAACAGGATGCTGGACTAGACAGGGCTCTTTTATGATTATTAGTTCTACTTCCCCAATGTTACTAAATCATTGCTATTTGGAGGGGTGCATTTGTAGTGTACCACAGTGAAAATGGGACAAGAGCCTCCAGCTTGGACAATACATGGTATGAAATATTGCATTTTACATGATATATATGGGGGTGAGGGTACACTTCACGCTGTGCATGTGGGGTGGGGTGGGAATGAGAGATTTTATCTAAGTTCTACCCAGAGTAGAATCATTTAAATTAATGGACCTAATATAGTCATGCTCATCTATTTCAATGGATCTACTCTGAGGGCTCATCTACATTGCCGTTCACCGTTCTGCTTTCCCCTGAGAAAACCTGTTGTTTACCACTGAATCAGACCAAATAGCAATCAAGTTTTGCACAGATTGTCATTTGTTCCCATTAAGCTGTAAAGAGTGTGCTTTCCAGGGGAAAGCTGTGGGTCAAATGCAAAACTGCTTGAACCTGGGCCTAGAGAGCATGGGACAAGTGGAAAACCACTCAGATCCATGCTTTCTGGGCGTGGGAGAAGTGTGGACAAGCCCTGAGTAGGACTAACATTGGTTACAACCCATGATCTATATTATTATATCTGTGAACTAGATTCATTTAAGTTGTTGTGTTAGTGGAATCCAGCATGATTTGAATGAATGAATGAATCTTTATTGCTAAAAGCTATAAGCCGTCACAATGCATAGGATACAAATAATTGATTTAAAACTGAACAAACAACAGCAGCAAAGCAAACATACAAAAATGCAAAAATCACTCTTGCATAAGTTAAGCACCCCATGTCTCACACTCCCCCTTATGATACTTGTCTTGGTGCCTAGCTCTCAACTTACTTGCAGCCAAGGCAAATTTTGCAACCCATGCAGTAATAAATACGTTATTGCCAGCCAGAAAAATGGAGATTTGCTTGAGGTGGAGTTCGGTTGGAAAGAGAGCAAAGGATGTAATCGAGGGGTTTTTGTCTAGGGTATGTATATAAAAAGGGCATCGTAAGAAATAGTGTTGGGTGTCTTCTATGTCTCCCGACTCACAGATGCAGAGTCTTTGGTGCACAGGGGCGTTCTTGAATCTTCCCAATAGATATGTGGAGGGCATACACTGAAGACGCAAAGCTGTAAATGCTTTTCCAAGTGGTGCCATCATGAAATTAATAAAGTACTGCTCCAGCCCAAAATATGTTTTATATATTGGGTACCAGGATGAGTATGCCATCTGGGAAAGTGAGTCCAAATAATTTAGAGTCCAAATAATTTTTTTCTTTGATGAGTTGTTTAACATTGTTAGAGGCAAAATTTGATAGGGAGTCCACATTAATCCCATAATAATGGAGAGTTTGCCCAAGAGCTTCGGGGCATAAACTGCAATTGCTGTAGGAAGCATTTTTTTTAGGGAGCCTAGTATTACTCATGCTAGCCAGCTTCAGCCAGTATAGGGCTAGCGCTACATGTACACTGGTTTGTAAGGAGACTAGCCCCATTTTAGCTCTTAAAAAGGGGGCAGGTGTACCTTTGGGGACAATCAACAGTGATTTCAGGAAGGAGTTCTGCACCACTTCTAACAAGAGGACATTACTATATCCCCCAGATCTCTGCACCACACAATAATTGTGGCACAATCTTCTTTTGAAATACCTCAACTATGGGGGCAACTAAACTACCCTCCCCCGCAGACTCTGGAATACTGTAAGAAAGAGTAGGTAGAGTGAAAGGATTTCAATTTAGCTGCAAGCTTCCAGGACAATTTTGAATTAAAACCCAAGCCCAGGGACCTATTATTGTTCAATAGGTTTATTGTCCAAACTCCATCTGTGAAGTTTTCTACTTCTTCGTCCAGCATGATTAGTTCTGCTAGTTCAACTTTCCACCATGTACTTCCTCAATCTGTTGGGGTTTGCAGGGGGTGGGGTGAAATCAGGGAGACAATTCTATCTGGAAAACAGAAATGCTTGCACTGATGGAAAGATCTTCTTAGTGAAACACTGGACTCCACTCTATAGGTTATATATAACATGCAATATGCGCACACCAGTGGGGGACAAATGATAGTATTTCTGGTCTGCATCACTTTTACATAACTCTGTTCCATCCTGTTTTGCAGTTTTGTTTTTGTTTTAAATTCACATAAAATTTGCATTTAGATATGTATTATTGAAACTGCACATTTTAAGCTTATTTTAGATGAAATATTTTTAGCAAAGAATTGCACTATATCAGTGTGAAAGTTGATAGATTCCAATCCACAAAGTCATCCAGTAGATGTGGATCAAGTTGGTTCATAATGGAATTTGTAAGGACCAAATTTCCCCAAGGATCGTTAAAACAAACACAAGTTCACAGTCTCAAATCAGGAAGAACCAGCTCTCTTCAATAACATCATTAGAGGCCTTTTAGCATGGAGAAAAAGTGAGTAACAGGCAACAAGAGGTGTATAAGATTATGCATGGTGTGGAGGAGGTGGATAGGCAGAAGATGTTTCTCCCTCTCTCATAATACTAGAATTTTGGGTTTTGCAGTAATTATTATTATTATTATTATTATTATTATTATTATTATTACCCTGCCCTCCCCAGCCAAGGCTAGGCTCAGGGCAGCTAACAAGCAGTAATAAAAACAAGTTGAATGAATACAACTTAAAAACAAAATTAAAATACAACATTAAAATATTGAAACATTAAAATATTTAAATGTAGCCTCATTGCAGGAAGAGAAAGGAAAAGGAAAAGGAAAGAGGGGGAGGGAATCAAATTGGCTCCAAGCCAAAGGCCAGGCAGAACAACTCTGTCTTACAGGCCCTGCGGAAGGAAATCAGATCCTGCAGGGCCCTGGTCTCATGAGGGCAGAGCGTTCCACCAGGCCGGAGCCAGAGTTGAAAAGGCCCTGGCTCTGGTTGAGGCTAATCTAACTTCCTTAGGGCCTGGGACCACTAGGGTGTTGCTATTTATGGACCCTTAAGGTCCTCCGTGGGGCATACCGGTAGAGGCGGTCCCATAGGTACGAGGGTCCTAGGCCGTGAAGGGCTTTAAAGGTCAAAAGCAGCACCTTAAATCTGACCCTGTACTCCACCGGGAGCCAGTGCAGCTGGAAAAGCACTGGGTGAATATACTCCCATGGCAGAGACCCCGTGAGGAGCCTCGCTGCAGCATTCTGCATCCGCTGGAGTTTCTGGACAGCTTCAAGGGCAGCCCCACGTAGAGCGAATTACAGTAGTCAAGCCTGGAGGCGACTGTCGCATGGATCACTGTGGCCAGTATGCCTCTGAATGCCAGTTGTTGGAAACTGCCGTGGAGGGGAGTGCTTTTGTGCTCAGGTCATGCATGCAGGCTTCCTGTAGGCATCTGGTTGGCCATCGTGAGAGCACAATACTGGATTAAATGGACCTTTCTTCTGAACCAGTAGGTAAGATGTGTTCTTATCTGCAGTCGCCTTGAAAGCAACCCAAAGTAGCCCTTGAGAGAAGGTAGACATAGTCTCAAGATTATTTTCTTTTTGGCCAGAATTCTTTTCTTTTTGTTCGCCACCATATTTGATATTTAAGATCTCATATTTGATATTCAAGCTCCCTGATTGAATGAGCATTCAACAGCCTTTCTAAGGGGGTTGGTGGATGCTGAGGATGCTTTGAACTTCCACTGGACCTGCAGCACTGTCCCTATTTCTTTCTTCATTCTCTCTCTCTCTCTTTTTAAATTTATGGCGTGGATATTTTTAGGCCAGGGATGACAAATATAGTTAATGCATTCGGGTGCTGACGTCAAAGCTGGAGCGAGTGAGTAGGTGGAATGGCAAATGTTTGATCTATCATCTTCATACGGATACTTCCCCTCTGTTCTTCCTCCCTCTCTCCCTCTGCTTTTCAGCCAGAAAGTAAAGTTCTAGAGCTTCTGTGGTAGTCTGGAGTTTTCTAGACATAGATGTGATGCAATTTCATATTGTGGTTTAAGTGATTTAAGTGTCAGTGCCTCTTTGCAGGGAGCACTGAGAAGTGTAGCTCTGGGAGTGGAATGGGTGGGGAGTCTCCTAACAAAGCCACTTCCGCCCTACAGAGGAGGTGGAGTTGTGGGCTTCATGCCCCCTCCATGTGCACGGTGGGTGGAGGCCAGCCCCCGCATGATTTGGATTCCTGGCCACGTCACGTGTGGAGGGGCCGTGAAGCCCGCAACCCCACCTCCTCTGTAGGGCGGAAGTGGCTTTGGAAGCCATGACTGTTCAAAGTGGTACAACAGCACTTTAAATGTGTGGTGTGAGTATGGCCAAAGGCTCTGTGAGAGTTCTCTCCTGGAATATAGGAAGAGCCTTGCTAAAGATGTTGGCTATTTGCAGTTTAGTAGCGCTGCAGAGAGCTTGCTGGGGAGAGCATGCATAACAAGGAACTCAAAAATAACTTTAGCAAGGTTTTAATAACAGAAACAAAAACTCCTTTTACACTAAAGATAACAACAACAAACATGACCCAACCACCAACCCATCTCCCAGGGTAATGGGAGAGCTAGGTGCTGCTCCTTATATACTATGCCCAAATGCTGACACAGCTTAATTAACACAACCTAGCAGCACCTGCTATGTTTCACAGCTGTAAGACTGGGTCTCGTTATTTGTCCTGGCCCTTAAAGACATACACAACTTGTGAAACAATAATGAACCTTCACATTTTACAGTGGCCATTCAGCAGATCAGACCAAAAGCCCATCTAGTCTGGAATGGTGTTCCCACAGTGGCCAACCAGATGCCTAGAAGAGGATCCACACATCTGGCAAGAAGGGCTTCCCAAAATATAATGCCTGGTGTATATTAGGCTACTGTACTGGGCAGAAATGGAAGTGGAGGCGAGGAACATAGGAAGCTACTTTATAGTGTCGGACCATTGGTCAATCTAGCTCAGTATGACACTGACTGGCAGGTTTTCAAATTGGAGAACCCTCCAGCGCTACCTTGAGATGCTGGATATTGCACCTGGAACCTTCTACATGCAAAACAGATACACTGCCATAGAGCTATGACCCTTCCGCTGAAGGATGCCCCCATACATTCTGCAGGTGGCGAGAGAATAACACCACACAGCAAAATGCTGCGGTGTGGAAGGTTTCCTGTTCAGAATTCCAGCCACTCCACTCAGTTGCATTCCTTCTCTCCAGGTTTCCCACTCTCCCCACTCAGCTGTCACTCAGCCTTCTTTTACCACTGAGCATGCTCACTCTGCCTTGGGCTGTTTGGGGACTGGTTCCCCCACCCTCAGGGTTGTGTATCCAACTAAGGTATACATTGAAGTTAATGAACCTAAGTCAGCCATGCCCATTCATTCCCCCCCAAACCTGCTGGTGGGGTGTGTGTGTGTGTGTGTGTGTGTGTGTGTGTCAAGAGAGAGAAAGAGAGATTGAGGAGTGCTATTTTAGCTAGATAAGCAATATAACTCACATCCCAAGTACTGGAAATGGGGGGATAATGCACAATCAATTACTACAGTTGTTAAGCTGCCTCCGGCTATTGATGGCCAAGTGGTGCGTTACATGTTAATAGATTATTTCTTGAGAGAAATATTCTGGATATTTGTGAGAAGCAGGGAGTGCTGTGAAACAAATTCTTCATTGTGAGAAGATTCTAGAATTGACTCCATTGACAAAGTAGTGATACCCTTCTGTGTTCTTCTCCCCCACCTGCTTTAAGGCAGCGTTAGTGAACCTGAGCCCCATGAGATGAATGCAACCCTCAAAGCTTAATTACTACTACTACCACCACCATTATTATTATTATTATTATTATTATTATTAATTTCATACCCTCCAACATTTCTCCAATGGAAATAGGGCTGCCCTATTTAACAGCAGCAGCAGCAGCAATAATTTTATTATTTATACCCTACCCATCTGACTGTGTTGATCGAAACATTCTAGATGGCTTTCAACATATATCAAAACAGAATAAAACAACAAACATTAAAAAAACCTTCCCTATACAGGGCTGCCTAAAGGTTGTATAGTTACTTATCTCCTTGGCTTGGAGTGTGTGTGACATAACTCCATAGCCTCCAACTATTAAAAGATTCTATACACAATAACTATAAAAAGCCTGAAAGCAGTTAAAAACATTCACAGTCAGGAAGCAAAGTTCGAGAGCTTCTGTGAAAGTCTAGACTTTTCTAGACGTAGATGTGATTCACTCTTTCAAATCACACACTGTTAAGCAGTGCTGTTTGTGAGGAGGTGTAGCCGATAGGAATTATGTAAGGAGTGTGGGCTTCCGTTGTGCTTTGCTAAGTGAAACAGTTAATAATGTGTATTTTCCTTTGTTAACAGATGCAGGATTCCCCCCCCCTCCCCGGCAGTGTGGCTAAAAGCTGCTGACATCTCCTGTGCCTCTGCAGACACCCCCTGCGGATAATATTTTTATAGCATGCACTTGTGGGTGGTGGAATTTGTTTCCCCCCTGTTTTACCCCCCTCCTTTTTTAGAAAATACTTTCATTCATGCAGGAGAGTGCTACGCATCGCACTCATGAGTAATGATGTCAATCCTGGGAATAAAACTGTGATGCAAGGAGCTAAATGACCCCCCCCCACGTGTCTGAGCCAGTGACTGAAATAGGGTGGGGAGTGATGATGGAGGGAAGTGAAATGGTTTTGTTAAAAAGGCTTTGATAAACTTCTTAATATGCTGTCTTTTAAAACAATAAAAATAAAAATCTATAAGTGGTTTGCAACATTTTTTAAGAAACATAGACAATCAGTTACTTCCATTGCTAGGACAGTGGTACCTCGGGTTAAGAACTTAATTCGTTCTGGAGGTTCGTTCTTAACCTGAAACTGTTCTTAACCTGAGGTACCACTTTAGCTAATGGGGCCTCCCGCTGCCGCCGCACGATTTCTGTTCTCATCCTGAAGCAAAGTTCTTAACCCAAGGTACTATTTCTGGGTTAGCAGAGTCTGTAACCTGAAGCGTATGGAACCTGAAGTGTCTGGAACCTGAGGTACCACTGTACTACTCAGAGTTATTATTCTAGAAAAAGTGGTGCCGGAGTTCACCATGAACACCTCCTTTAGAATGGCAATGGCATCCACCTGAGAGGCACTGGAACTCAGATCTCGTGAGTTCTGACTGGGAAAAAAAAATGCCCTGGTTCTACTCAGAGTAAACACACAGAGATTCATGGGCATTACTACCACTGGTTCATTGGGTGGGACTCAACAAATGAACCCTGTCAACAGAAGCTCATGCAGGGACTTCAGCTTATGCAATGGGGCTTCCCCCCCCTCTTTCTGTGCTCCCCCTGCAATTGGTTCAGGTGTGTGTGTCAGGAGAACCCCCAAAACAGTGCATGGGAGGGAGAGGAGAGGGGGGGCAATTATTCTCTCTGGCAAGCTGAATGCTTGCTCTGACTGAACCACTAACACAGCACAGTGTAGAATTCCTCCTGTTAATTTCCAATTTGAGTTGACCTTAGTTGGAGACAACCTGCTCTCATTCGAACAGAAATAATAAAAAATCAGCAAAACAGTAATATAAAAGTATACAAAAGCATGGATTCAGTAACTGACTACACTCACCCTGTTTCCATCTTAAAACCTTGACCAGACTGGAGGTGTTTATGGAGCTAGGCAAGGCAGCAGAAGACAAAGCACTGCAGAGGCACTTGGGATAAAATAGCTCAGGAGGAGAGCACAAGCCTTTAATGTAAAAGACCCCAGGTTCTGTTAGTTTCCAGTTGGTGTTTCTTATACTTCTGATTAATCTGCATTCCATTTTGTTTACCTCTTGATTTGTGATTTAAACCTAAGCTAAAATCCAAAACCACATATTTTTTATGAGGTCTTAGTGCTAGCGATGACAAACCTAGACAGCATCTTAAAAAGCAGAGACATCACCTTGCCGACAAAAATCTGTATAGTTAAAGCTATGGTTTTCCCAGTTGTGATGTATGGAAGTGAGAGCTGGACCATAAAGAAGGCTGATCATCGAAGAATTGATGCTTTTGAATTATGGTGCTGGAGGAGAGTCTTGAGAGTCCCATGGACTGCAAGAAGATCAAACCTATCCATTCTGAATGAAATCAGCCCTGAGTGCTCACTGGAAGGACAGATCCTGAAGCTGAGGCTCCAATACTTTGGCCACCTCATGAGAAGAGAAGACTCCCTGGAGAAGACCCTGATGTTGGGAAAGATGGAGGGCACAAGAAGGGGACGACAGAGGACGAGATGGTTGGATAGTGTTCTCAAAGCTACCAGCATGAGTTTGACCAAACTGTGGGAGGCAGTGGAAGACAGGAGTGCCTGGCAGACTTTGGTCCATGGGGTCATGAAGAGTCGGATACGACTAAACGACTAAACAACAACAACAAGGGCTAGCACTTCACACATCAGCATTGCTGACCACATGCTTGAGGTGGTGGATGATGTTGTCTACCTGGACTCTGCCATAACTAGCAACCTTTCCATCAACATTGAGCTGGATAAGCATCTTAGCAAGGCAGCTATGGCAATGGCCCACCTCTCCAAAAGGATATGGGAGAATGTCCAATACCCAGATGAAGGTCTATCAGGCTTGGATGCTGAGCATGCTGTTTTATGGAAGTGAGATACAAGCAACTTACACCTGCCAGGAGCGACACCTCAATGCCTTCCACACGTGTTGTGTCAGGAAGACTTTGGGCATTACATGGAAGGACAGAGTCTCATACAAAAATGTGGCTCCCAAGCCCACAATCCCAACATGTTCACACTTCTGCCTCAGTGACGTCTACGCTGGCTTGGTCTGCCCACAGAGTGGAAGATGGCAGATTGCCAAGGACGTGCACCAGGCCTGTTGGCAGATCAACTCCGTGTTACAAAGACGTCTGCAAATGTGAGAGGAAGTCTGGCAACATCAGCCTTGCTGTGTGGGAATTCCTTGCAGATGACTGCAGTGCCTGGAGACAGGCAGTCAAGTCATGGATTCCTAGCAGTGACCAGAGAAGGAATGACGGCTGGGAAGAGCGCAGAGAGAAGAAACGCCATGGTGCGTCTGCAGCAGCACAACTGGACACCTTCCTCTGCCCCAGCTGCAACAAAACCTCTCTCTCCAGCATCAGTCTTTATAGCCACAGCAGGTGCTGCAACTTGACCTCATCCCCAAAGGTGCACTCCTACTGGAGTGGCAGGGTCAGAGGCAAAATTGGATCATATAATTGAAGAATTGTAGAGTTGGAAGGGGCACCAAGGGCCATCTAGTCTAACTCCCTGCAATACAGAGGTCACAACTAAAGAATCCCTGACAAATGGCCATAGAATTTCTGTTTAAAAAATGAATGAGAGTCCACCAACTTCTGAGGTAATGCTAAACAGCTCTTACCACCAGAAAGTTCTTCCTAATGTTTAGTTGCAATCTCAAAGCTTACTGAGACTGTTATGGGGGCGGGGGCGGGGTTTGCATGTGTGTGTGTACAAGAATTGTAAGTGTGTGTATGAGAATGTTATATGATGTTTTAATGGTATAATGCATCTGTATTTTTAATGGAAGTTGCTTGGAGACCTTGGTAGCAAGTGACTAATACTTCTAAGAAGTAATGACAATTAAAGATGCATAATGTGTGTCTGCTTTTTCACCTGACATCCTTATGGCTATTGCTTTAGCCATAGGATTAGCACCAAGGCTTGTCTGCTCTCACCCTCCCTCCCCCAGGAGGACACTTTTTGCAGAATTACTGTTTTGTTTTGTTTTTCTTTTTCTTTTTTAAAAAAACAACCCTAAAGAGTAATGTCGTCCTCAAAAAAAGAAGATGAAGAAAGCAGAATGAGAACAAGACATGCTGAGTAGCTAGGAAGTGTTGAGTATCAGTTGGGGGCGATAGGAAAAGGAGGAGTGGAATGGAGTCTCCTGCAGGGGGTCATTGCTGACTGGCTGGTAGAAACCCCAGGCAAGAATCCTCCTGCTACAAGATGAGATTAGATCACAGCATTTTGTTCTGGGCTGTGTGTGTGTGTGTGTGTGTGTGTGTGTGTGTGAGAGAGAGAGAGAGAGAGAGAGAGAGAGAGATATCATCCTAATCACTAATGCAGGTGTGGGGAACATTTGGCCCTTCAGATGTTCCTGAACTAGAACTCCCATTATCCCTGGCCACTGCCCATGCTTTCTGGTGCTGATGGGAGTTGTAGTCCAGCAGCATCTGGAGGACCAAAGCTTCCCCGTAGCTGCTGTGTTATAACTAAGCCAAATGATGTCCTTTGCAGGAAATTGCGTCATCTCGCCCTGCCTACCTGTGCTATCATTTCTCCCCTTCTGTTGCCTCCCTGTGCCTAGCTCAGTACTGTCTGCCCTGGTAGGTCTCTCCAGGGTTTCAGACAGGGAGTCTCTCCCAGTCCTTAGCTGCAGAGGCTGGGAATTGAAGCATGTAAAGCAGATGCTCTACCAAATCTACTAAATCCCACTGAGCTACAGCCCTTGGGAGTAAGCCCTTTGGGGGGGGATAAGGACCTTTCTTCACAAAGTGTCATGCACGTAGATAGTGCTCTATAAATAATAGATAGAGATTTGCCTTTGCCTCTGTTGCAGCTGACCCACTTCACCTACAAAGCTAACACTTCTTGAAAAACAGGGTGCTTTACTGCAACTCGTGCAATTGGCTTCTAGGCGTAAGAACAGTAAAATTAACAGCTGTGGAGTTTTTATTTTATCTTATTTTGTGGGGAGGGTGTGTTCCTTGGCTATTTATTTTCATCTGGGTGCTCCTCCAGTTTGCTGCCTATTCTACAGCACTTCTTCTTTTCCACCACCCACTTCCTAGCGTGGATTGGGCCTCTCCTGTTTGGAGTGTGGTATTGTAAACAGTCAGTCCCTGTCACTTTGCATCACTTGGGGCTTGATTGCTTGGGCGGACACGCCGTTTGCCGTGTTGGTGGTGTTCTATGAACAAACACAGTGAATCCGTTAAGTGCTTAAAAAAAATAAAAATCTAAGCAGCATTTCCCTCCTCTGCTTCTCCATATAGCAGACTTCTGAGTGCAGCTTTGCTTTTTTTTTTTTTTAAAGTTACCTTGCCTTTTAGCTTTGAGAGCATTGCTGATTAAGGGCCCTTGGTTTGTGTGAGCCCTGGAAAGTGAGCATCTATTGATACTTTTCCACATCGGCTGGAGTTAACAAGCTAGCTCTAGTTATTGTAGGATTAGCTGGTAACTCTGAACAGATTCATAATTGGAATTCCCCTGGAGGAGGCAAAATGTGCAGAATTCCAACTCTGAACCATAGGAGGTAGAGGCAACATTCCTCATGAGAACAGAAGCCTTAGGAGCATATACAACCTTATCTGTCTGCTAGTGCAAGGGATCTTGTGTTAGTGGAAAGGTGAATTTTAATTTTAATCTAGTGCAACAGTTGCACAACAGAGTGTGCAATCTGTTTCCCAGAAAATTCACCAGCTACCTGCTTGAGCATTATCTTAACAATGTTTCTCTGGCGTAAAACATTTCACCAGTGAAACAAATATGCAGCTACATTGCAACAACCCATGGTGTGTGTGTGTGTGTGTGTGTGTGTGTGTGTCCGTCCCAAGAGATGGGTACAGGTGGTACAACTGTACCTGATTCCATGCTAGGAAGAGCATTAGCTGCTGCCTGCCTGAGTTACTTGTGAGTAGATCAAAGGGAGCTGGAAATGGGTAGATTCTGATTTTCCTACCAGAGCTACAATTCACAGAGTGGTTTAACAACCAGTCCATTGGAACTGTAGCTCTGTGAGGGGAACAGGGTGTCTCCTAACACGTCTCAAGCTACAGCTCCCTGAATTCTTTACGGGGAAGTCATGTCTGTTTAAAAGGGCTATGATACTGCTTTAAATGTATAGTGCAGATGGGGCCTAAATCTGTCTGATCCATGACATGGATTTCAAGCCAGAGCCATGCACTGTTTTTCCTCCTTGTCCTAATTGCTGGTGTTCCTAGGGCAGGCTGGGAAGCTAATTGGAAATTCTGACAGCAGGCAGCTAGACTGACTCCACAGGGCAGGCAGCAAGCTGGAGATGAGTTCAGAGGTACATCAATTTTTAGCTGCAAGCCTGACCCATTTAGTGAAAGTTTTGGGGCTCTTCCACCCACTTCTCACTTGTAAAGAGCCATGGTGGAAGATGCTAAACTTGTTCAAGTACAGATTTTGTCTAGAGAGATGACTCCCAACCCACTCTCCCCTGCCCAATCTGAAAGTTTATCTCCTAGTACTTAGATTGCTGAAAGGTCTTTGGAAATCTCATACCAGTTGCAACTGCAGCTTGTCTGACATGCTTGTTATTTCTTGTCTTCTTTAAAGCCAAATCCATTGCGTTACTACTTGTATAATATTACAGTACAATAATAATACATCATCATCATCAACAACAACAACAACAAAGGAAGCTGCCTTAAACAGAGTCAGACCATTGGGCCACTTAGCTCAGAACTGTTTATGCTGACTGGTGGAGGCTCACTTCAAGGGTGGAGATTTGCCCACTGTCTTGAACAAGGTGGTGATTTGGCCCTCCTCCTCCTCCTCCTCCTTCTTTTGAAGAAGAGGTCTTTCCTGGATCTAGATGTTTTTGAAAACTGCTACCCAGTTTCTAAGATTCCTTTCCCCAGCAAGGTGATTACAAAAAAGTTGGCCATACAGCCATAAGATGAGGAAGAAAAGAAAGATTCTATTCTCCCACTGAAACAGATTTAAAAGGCCCTCATTTCAAAACACTTGTGGTTAGAGTCTTTTTCTTTCTTTCTTTCTTTCTTTCTTTCTTTCTTTCTTTCTTTCTTTCTTTCTTTCTCTCTTCCCTTTTGTTTAAAGAAGTTTTCCTCCTCCTTCTCTTTTCATCAGTCTGAGGAAAGCCCACTCTGGCTCCTCGCCCACTTTGGTTAGAAGAAAATGGAGACATCAGAGATCTTCAAAGCAAGAAGGGTGAAAATGGCTGGTGGGTGTGTTGATGATGGAATTTTGACAGGAGGGAAGGCAGACTTGCCTTGGGAAAGGCAGCTTGCCATTGGAACATAGGAACCTACTGCATACTGAGTCAGACCATTAATCCATCTAGCTCAGTATTGCTTACACAGACTGGCAGCTCTCCAGGGTTCCAGGCAGGAAGCCTCTCCCAGCCCTACCTGGTGATGTTAGAGTTTAGATCTGGAATCTTATGCATGCAAAGCAACTGTTGTATTATTTAATCTATATATTTGTTTACAGTAAAATACATTTAGAGCTAGCAGTGGAATACCAGTTGGCCTTGATCACAGCTCTGTGATCAGCATCATCTGCACATTAGTTTTCAAAGGCCTGTCTAAATATGAAGGTCTTGGCCTACTGGCAGAAGGCTAACAAAGAGGGATCCAATCTAACATCTCTTGAGAGGGGATTCTACAATATTGGAGCAGCCACAGAAAATGATCTCTCTCATGCACCACCCATGCTTCTGGTGTTAATCGGACTGAGATGGGGCACTCATCCAAGGAAATTAGGACTTCAGCAGGTTCATAAAGGAAGATAACCTGGGCCCAAGCCATATTGCACTGGGAGAGCTCATGAGGGAAGAAGGAGCCTGTGTGTCTGTTCAGATGGGTGAAATTAGTGCTTTCCAATAGCTTGAATTGGTTGTGATTGATGAGCTGAGGAAACAGGTTCAATCTGTCTCCCTTCCCTCCAGCATTCTTGGTGCTTGGCTTAATCTCCTGGGCCTGATGGATGGGATTGGAGTATCATTTTTCTGTCTTCTGCTCTGGAGGGGGGAGGGGCTGCATCCCATTCTCCAACTGAGGAAGAGCTCCTTTGTTCTGACAACATAAATTGACTGGGGGGAGTGGGCACTATTGGGGGGGGGAGGAGGGCAGTGAGTGTTTGCTTTCTTCTTACAAGGCAACCCTATGACAAAGTGTTAGACCTGTTCACCATGTGTCTGCATTGCAGTGAAATATGGGTGTGTAGCAGCCACTGTTCATTAAAGCTCCATTAATAAGACACACTGGGATGTCAGTGGAAGAATCTCACTGTTGTGTTGCATGATTAAAAAGTGAAGTAACTGGGAGGCAGAGGTTCAGGACGTGTAAGAGCATTGCATAGGACACCCTGTTGCAATTAGAGGTGGAAAAATAATCAAAGAGGAATGAGAGAGAAAGAGAGAGGGAGAGGTCTAAATCCCTAAACCTCAACATTTTTTTCCAGAGAGATGTTTTCTTTCTAATCTGAAAGTTTGAGTTACCTATTAATACTTGGATTGTTGAAAACTCTGTCAATTTCAAACCCTTAGAGATTGCTGTGCTTGTTACACGTTGTTCTCCCATAGCCAAATCTTTTGTAATAACTATTATTAGGCATTGTACCACTCCGGTGAGACAGTCTGCAGGCAGCTAGGGTCTCAGCCAGTGTACCAGAAGGAGCTGGTAGACAGCTGCCCTGGACACAGAATTGACCTGTGCCTCTATGGACAGCTGTGAATCCAAAATGACTCCCAGGTTGCGCACCTGGTCCTTCAGGGGCACAGTTACCCCACTCAGGACCAGGGAGTCCCCCACACCTGCCCACCCATTGTCTCCCAGAAACAGTACTGTCCTGTCAGGATTCAATCTCAATCTATTTGCCACCATCCACTCCCCAATTACCTCCAGACACTCACACAGGACATTCACCACCTTCACTGGTTCTGAATTAAAAGAGAGGTAGAGCTGGGTATCATCTGCATACTGGTGAACAGCCAGCCCAAACCTCCTGATGATCCCTCCTAGCAGTTTCATATAGATGCTGAAAAGCATGGGGGAGAGGATGCAACCCTGAGGCACCCCACAAGTGAGAGTCCAGGGGTCCAAAAACTCACCCACCACCACTACTTTCTGGACATGGCCCAGGAGAAAGGAGTGGAACCACTGCAAAACAGTTCTTCCAACTCCCAGCACTCCTAGATGGTTCAGGAGGATACTGTGGTCAACAGTATCAAAAGCTGCTGAGAGATCCATCAGGACCAAAAAACAGCTTTCACCTCTGTCCCTTGCTTGCTGGAGATCATCAACCAGTGCTACCAAGGCAGTTTCAGTCCCATGTTGGGACCTGAATCCCTATTGGAAGGGGTCCAAATAGTCTGCATCCTCCAGGCATGTCTGGAGTTGTCCAAATATGGTTTTTAAAGAAGTGGTGTGATGATAGCTTCTATAAGGGGGTCCGTCACAGACAGAAGCATTCACCAACCCACAGAGCCCATTGCCCAGCCCTGCCTGGCTCACTTTTATGAGCCAGGATGAGCAAGGATCAAGGAGATAGGAGGTCGGTTTCACTCGTCCAAGCAGCCTGTCCGCAACCTTGGTAGTAACAGGTTGAAATTGATCCCACACAACTTGACTAGACAGAGCTCTGGCATTCTCCCATCCTGGCCCTGCTACCACGGTGGAGTCTACCTCCTTCCAATTCTGATCTGCAAAAAAAACCCACACCTTTGCATAACTGTTACAGGAGTCCTTATCGGACCTTTATGGTTTTAAATTTTAAACCACCTGAAAGAGTCTCCTGGAACTGTTTTCTGCAGAAGCAGACGCAATAGAGGCGGTGAAGAAGGTCCTCTTTGCTGTTGCTATTGCCACATGGTAGGTTCGATGTTGAGCTCTAACCCGTGTCCTGATTCAGAGTGAGTTTTTTGCTACCAGCACTCTAACTGTCTCAGCGATTGTTAGCTCTGGGGAAAACCATGGGGCCATCCGGGCTCCATGCAATTGAAGAGGACACTTTGGAGCCGGACAATCAGTAGCCCTGGTTAGCTCTAAATTCCAGCAGGCCACCAAGGAATTAGCTGAGGCCATCAACATGGGGTAATACATCCCACCCCCACTCTCTGGAAGCCATTTGGATCCATTAAATGGCAGGGGTGGACCATTCAAATTTATCTCACCTCCCTGCGGAGGGGAAAAGTCATGGAGAAGTCTAGTTGCACCAGGAAGTGATCTGACCATGGCACTTCTTTTGTTCTACTGGAACTTAGTGTCAGACCACCGATGTGCACAGAGGTAAATACAGTGGACACTCGGGTTGTGAACGTGATCTGTGCGGGAAGCACATTCACAACCTGCAGCATTCACAACCCACAGTGCCGCATCTGCGCATGCACGGGTTGCGACCCGGCATTTCTGCGCATGCGCAAAGTGCGATTTAGCGCTTCTGCGCATGCGCAAGCGGTGAAACCCAGAAGTAACCCGTTCCGGTACTTCTGGATTTGGTGTGCAACCCAAAATCGCGCAACCCAAAGCGTCTGTAACCTGGGGCATGAGTGTACCAGGTTTAAAGCAAGCATACAGTTCTGCTGTGGGGAATTTTCAGCTGTACCAGACGGGTGGCATGAAAGAAGCACTCTCCGTGAGCATGGAGCTTTTTTCATGGTGTTTTTTTCCGGGGGGTGGGGGGGGATGTATTCTCACCCTAGGGGAAAGAGGCCCAGCCCTCCATAATAATTATCTATAGAGCTGCAGGTGGCAAATTGCTGTACATGGGCATGTCTAGGAAGAACAGAGGGTTAGAGGAGAGGCTGGATCAAATAAGCACTCTGAAGATCACACAGCTAGTTACTTGGAGGTAGAAGATGGCAATTAAGCTACACATTCCGAAAATGAACATAATTAGTACAATTAACTGCCTCCAATGATAATTAATTGCCTTGAACAATAGTCACAGGGGATGTGGAAGGATTTGTTAAACAATCAATGCAACATCTGTAAATCTGCATTTCCTTATCTTGATTGGGACAGTCTGTCCTATCTTGAAATGGAATTTGCACCATTGGTCCTAGATAAATGGTTCATGATTATGTTGCTCTCCTCTCCCTGTTTTGGGGACCCAGAGGGGATTAAATGGGCCACCCATTTTCAGCATGCTACCTAAGGATGCTTCCAAAATTCAACTCTTCTGAATTTCTCCCCAGATTTCAAAGTTGTAATTTAACTGGCCTTGTTTCCACAGTGAAAGCTTTGTGCTAGGAATATTCTGATGTTCTGAGGTCCTTTTCCCCAGAGGAATGCAGCACCAAAAGAGGGCATAGTTTTCCATACAATGCATATATAATAATTTATACACAACCCTCTTTCACAGTTATTCATAAATACCATAGGAAGTGCCCTTCTTGACTCCACCTTTATCCTTTGGTCATGATGTGTTTTTGCCTCACTGCTTCTGGTTCCTGGCTCCCCTCATATTGCAGTCCAGTCAGTGTGCATGCAAAGCCTTTCCCTACTTTGAATCACTTTACTGTCCTATGACAGAAAAAGGTTACTGTATGTTGTTTAGGGGTGAGGATGCCTTTTCAGCCTGAGTGCTTCATTTCCTTCAGTGCAGGCTTCGGAGAGCCACATGGCAGGAGTGGGTGGAGACAGAGATGGAAGTGGATGGAGCAATGAATGTAAAATTTGCTTTTGCACAGAAAACTAGCTTCTATGCCCACTTGCACATCCCTCTCTATCCTTCACCCAGGCAAGCAAAAGGCCTGATCAGAGTTAAGGACACATTCCAGCCAGGCAAAAGCTCTCTGGGTGTGAACCAGAGCCTGTGAGTGGAATGGTCTGGCAAAAGTTCTGAGCGTGAGATAGAGACGCCTAGAGAGCTGCATTTGGCCCCTGGGCCTTAAATGCCTCACCCCTGTTCTGCTCTGTTGCTTATGTGAGAAGAAGCCGAAAGACTTTCAACTAATATGGTATGGGGAACTTTTGGCCCTCCAGATGTTGCTGGACTGCAACTCCCATCATCCCTGACTATTGCCCACACTGGGTGGGTCTGATGGGAGTTGGAGTCTTAACAATTAGAAGATCTCTTTCTTCTTTTAAGTTCCATATTGAATTTCCCTTAAATTCATATCTGTTGTTTGCTTGTGTGCACATCCACTCGTTTTGTGCGAGAGGCTCCTTCATTGCTGGAGACTGTCATCTGGAAACTTTAGTCTGCAGAGAGAAGAGCGCAAAAGTCTGGGGAAAGAGCATATAATTACCTTTCTAATATAATTACAGTCAGGTCAGCGATCCTTTTATTTCTGAATGCATGTATTTCTGGTGCTAATCCAATAACAGACCAGATTTTAAATTTGCGAGGTTATCAGTTGCCTGGAGCAACCAACCCTCTTCTCCGTGGTTGAGAGAGATCCGTCATAGGAAACAACCTGCAAAAACATTATGGAAGATGATAACTCATTGTTGACTTTCTTCAAGCCACAATGGTGGGAAGCCAATTAAATAAATTGGCTTGCAATTGTTGAGGCTGCCAAAATAACAAAACTGGATGGATGGAATCTAGGCTTGCTTCTGAATTTGACATCCAGGACTCCACTTCCTTTGGAGGAGCAGAGGCCATGGCAGGAGAACATCTGCTTTGTATGTAAGAGGTCCCAGCTTCAGTCCCCAGCATCTCTAGGTAAAGGTAAAGGTAAAGGTAAAGGTAAAGGTAAAGGTAAAGGTAAAGGTAAAGGGACCCCTGACCATTAGGTCCAGTCATGGATGACTCTGGGGTTGCGGCGCTCGTCTTGCTTTACTGGCTGAGGGAGCCGGCGTACAGCTTCCGGGTCATGTGGCCAGCATGACTAAGCCGCTTCTGGCGAATCAGAGCAGCTCATGGAAGGCCATTTACCTTCCCACCAGAGTGGTACCTATTTATCTACTTGGACTTTGTGCTTTCAAACTGCTAGGTTGGCAGGAGCTGGGACCAAGCAACGGGAGCTCACCCCATCGCGGGGATTCGAACTGCCGACCTTCTGATCGGCAAGCCCTAGGCTCTGTGATTTAACCCACAGTGCCACCTGCTGTGAAACTGTCTGAATCTGGAGAGCCAGTGCCAGTCAGTTTCAACACTACTATGCTAATTCCCCCAGTAAAGTTGACTGAGCAGGATGAGATTTCTCTAGTTGCTCATCACTTACGCATGGTAGAATAGGCATGCCTCTCTAAGGCCCTGGGCATCAGAGCTGTCTTGGCTCTATAAAATGATGCAGGGACATCTTGGCAGTGGGGCTGGTGCCCATTGGGGCAAGGCTGATCAGAAGTTGCAGGACCACAGAAAGCTCCCAGTAAGCACTTCCTCAGTCAAAACGTGGGAGCAAAGCCCTTCCAGCCTCTGTCTCTAGACTACTTTTTCCAGGTCCCAGCTGCTGGTGGAGAACTTCAGAGCCTTGAAGAGCCAGCCCTCTGGCCTGAAGACAGGCACTCCTCTTCAATTCTATTGCCTCCCTACTGTTGTGCTCCCTGCTCTGCTGGACCGGTGAAATACAGTGGGAGGCATCTGGTTCCTCAGGGCAAGGTAGCCACAAGTGTTTGGCCTCTGGCCCTACAGACTGGTGGTCTGGGATGTTCTTCAGGGGACTTCTGTCTGGCAGCCTTAAGTGTAGTAGCCCTCTGACCTCCAGCAGCTGGCTCAGAGCCCTGAACTTGATCCAACTCTTTTGCTGGTGCCTCTTGCAGCCTCTGATTTTGTGTCCAGATTGCTGCTGGATTCAGGGGTAATGGCAGGTGCTGCCTCTACTGCAGAAGGTAATATATCGTCATTATGGCTAGTTGGCATTGATAGCCTTATTCTCCATTAATTTGTCTGGTCTTTGAAGTCAGTAGTCATCACCACATCTTGTGGTAGTGAGTTCCATAGTTTAACTATGTGCTGTGTATGAAGAAGTATTTTCTTTGGTCTGTCCAGAATTTCTGCACAACACATTGAGGGCTGCTGTGTTGTTGCTGTTGGTTAATGCATTTATAGGCCACCCAAGTTGTGATTCAAGGTGGCTTACAACATTTAAAAACATCAATTATAAAATATAGAAAAACAAACTAGAGGAAAACAGTGATTAAAGTGTATCTGAACACATTTAGAACCAGCAATTAAAAGACATCTTGCCCAGATAGCAGCCCAGTTAGTGCTCAGCATCAACTGCACCTAAGCTGTCAAAAGCCTGTCTGCAGAGGAAGGTGGGAAACTGCCTGTGGAAGGATAGCAAAGAGGGAGCCAGTCTAACCTATTGTGGGAGGGAATTCAACAATCTGGGAGCAGCCACAGAAAAAGACCCTCTCTTGTGTCACCATCAACTAAGCTCCTGATGTTGATGGAACCTAGAGTGGGTGCTAAGCCATGGATCTCAACACCCAAGGAGGTAGCCTGGGCCCAAGCCATATAGATATATATTAGTCATTTCTACCAAGGTCTCTAAGTGACTTCTGCTTAAGCATAAATACATTTCCACCTGCTTTGTCCATGACATTTCAACCAAAGGAGCAGTTTTCTCCAGAACACCCCAACTGAGATCACAGTGGAGCCACAATGGAACAGTACCAGCAGGCCACATTGTTCAGGCCGTGTCCTCTGTGTGTGAGCATGTTGGAGAGAGATGGTGTCTTCCTCCTTTTCAGCTGTTTCCAAGGGTTACCAGAAGGGAGAAATCTCTGTGATAATGAAAAATGAGAGGAAAGCAAAATGACAAAGCAAATGTCAGAATTGCTTGCTGTGGAAATGAGATGTTCCTCCACCTTGCTCCAGGCGTGATCTCTTCCCCTTTAAGGGGACCAGGACGAAGGTCCATCTAGTCCAGCATTCTCTTCTCACATTGTCCAACTAGATGCCACAATGGGAAGTCCACAAGCGGGACCTGAGTGTGATTCCCAGCAACTGGCATTGAGAGACATCCACCCTCTGACAGTAATCATGGCTATTAGCCATTGAGGACTTTATCATTCCCAAATTTGCCTAATCTTCTTTGAAAGCCATCCTGGTTGGTGGCCATCATTACCTCTTGTGTTAGCAAAGTCCATACAGGCCATGATCATTTTAGGCATGTCCCATTGATGCATGATCACCAATGCACAGATCCTTTTGGACCCAAAAGAGGGTGGGATGTGGAAGGGCAAAATGGGGCAGGGTACGAGAGGGGCTGGAAACAGAATTCCAGTGGGAAATGGTCACTATCCCGACTATTCCAAGGTTCTGCTCTGATTCCTAGAAAACTTTTCCTTATCCACTTTCTCATCACGAATAATTTTATATACCTCTATCACTACCCCCCCATCTCTAAACTAAATAAATCCCTAATGTGGTAACATTCGCTGATGGGGAAGTTGCTCCAATACCTTGATCACTTTTGGTCGACCTTTTCTGAACCCCAAACAAGGAAATGGGGCAACACTTGCTGAATCCAGTGATTAGAAGTGTCTAGCAGGGTGGCGCTGTGGGTTAAACCACTGAGCCTAGGATTTGCCGATCAGAAGGTTGGCGGTTCGAATCCCCACGACGGGGTGAGCTTCCGTTGCTCGGTCCCAGCTCCTGCCAACCTAGCAGTTCGAAAGCATGTCAAAGTGCAAGTAGATATATAGGTACCGCTCTGACAGGAAGATAAACAGCATTTCCGTGCACTGCTCTGGTTCGCCAGAAGCGGCTTAGTCATGCTGGTCACATGACCCGGAAGCTGTACGCTGGCTCCCTCGGCCAATAAAGCCAGATGAGCACCGCAACTCCAGGGTCGGCCACGACTGGACCTAATGGTCAGGGGTCCCTTTACCTTTTTAGCACTCAGCTTAACACCCCAGGCAATGATTACATCCTAACACTTACTGGCTCCAGGGGTTATAAAAGCCTGGCACCCACAAACTCATAACAGTTTACAAAGATCTGTATTTTGTTGGAAGAATGTGTACAAAATAGGGCTCTGCATGGCCTGATCTGATACTTTGGCTCATCCCCGACCCAACCCATATATCTCTTCCCTTGCATTCTTAACCAGGGTTTTAAACCTTTAAAATACATGCATTTGGGAGGGGGTGAGGGCTGAAGGAGGGACGCGGGTGGCGCTGTGGGTAAAACCTCAGCGCCTAGGACTTGCCGATCGCATGGTCGGCGGTTCGAATCCCCACGGCGGGGTGCACTCCCGTCGTTCGGTCCCAGCGCCTGCCAACCTAGCAGTTCGAAAGCACCCCTAAGTGCAAGTAGATAAATAGGGACCGCTTACCAGCAGGAAGGTAAACGGCGTTCCGTGTGCTGCGCTGGTGCTGGCTCGCCAGAGCAGCTGTGTCACGCTGGCCACGTGACCCGGAAGTGTCTCTGGACAGCGCTGGCCCTCGGCATCTTGAGTGAGATGGGCGCACAACCCCAGAGTCTGTCAAGACTGGCCCGTACGGGCAGGGGTACCTTTACCTTTACCTTTTGAGGGCTGAAGGAGGAACTTCATTCAGTTCTGTTGGGGGGCTACTTCACCAATGGAGATCATACTTCACCTATGGGGATCATGAAGCAGATCCCTGCAGAGACCAGGACTGATCCTTCTGTTCACCAGTTGAGGCTGCCTGCCTCTCCTCCCCCCTGCCCCTGCCAACCCACCTTCTGACATTCCTACATTGCTCCAGGTAAACCACCTCAACTTGGAGTGATCTGGGACTGTCTAAACCAAAACCATTGGAAGCCTGGATTGGTCTGAACTTGGCTGTTATGGTTCAGCACCTGGCCTTTGACTGGATTGATTGCATGGTCCAAGTACTAAGTGCATACAAAATTCACTGATGTAAGAAAAGGAACCATCGGTAGCCTCTTTGGGCAAGCAGGGCTGAAATGTGGGGCTGGCCCTGGAGAGAGGAAATGCAAGTGTGTGTGTGTGTGTGTGTGTGTGTGTGTGTGTGTGTGTGTTGCAGCATTCCAAGCTCCAGTGCCTTAAGTATCCAGACAGCCTTCTTCCTGGCAGCTCTCAGTTACCTTACAACAGGGTTAGCTCATTCCTAATAGCCTGGAAGAGATTACTGCAGAAAGTCTGGAAAGGATGAGTAGTAGGTTTTCACCTGCTGCTGCTATTTTACCATGGAGTTCACTGCTGGAAAGCTGAGATTTTGCTTTCATTTCTATACACTCTGGAAGTGCTGAGCTTAAAGCAAAAGTAACCACCAAAACCAACACAAGTGAATAAACAAATGAAGCAAAACTTTCTGGCACCCTTCATCAAGCCTACAAGTCCCATCACTGCCCCCAAGCCAGCCACAATGGGAATTTGTCACCCGAAATATTGGGAGGGCACTGGTTTGGTGAAGGATGTTTTGGGGACTCTTTCTTTCTTTTTCTTCTATTTTGCCAAGGATAACACTGGTGATTACATTGCTATCACTGGACCTTCAGCTTGGTGGGATGGCTCAATGGTTTTTCAGGAAGCGAATGCCATTGGCTAAAAAGCATTATTGGTTTGCTCACTGTTACTTCCCCACTGCTGTCTGCTTGCTTGCATTTCCTGTCCCCAGGACCAGCTCCATGTTTGATCCTGCCTACACCAAGGGGCCTCTGATGGTCCCTGTTCTTACACCAGTATATTTTGTGTGGTCTGCATTTTTTTTAGCAAAGTGACATCATTTGTGTATTGTCTGATATATGGATTGGAACATAATTATCCTTCAGATTGCACCAAAATGCATTAAACAACCCTGTGTAGTTTGGGATGGACTATGTTTAGAGAGGCACGCGGGTGGTGCTGTGGGTTAAACCACAGAGCCTAGGACTTGCCAATCAGAAGGTCGGCGGTTCGAAGCCCCGTGACGGGGTGAGCTCCCGTTGTTTGGTCCCTTCTCCTGCCAACCTAGCAGTTTGAAAGCACGTCAAAGTGCAAGTAGATAAATAGGTATCGCTCCGGCAGGAAGGTAAACGGCGTTTCTGTGCGCTGCTCTGGTTTGCCAGAAGCGGCTTAGTCATGCTGGCCACATGACCCAGAAGCTGTATGCTGGCTCCCTTGGCCAATAAACCAAGATGAGCGCCACAACCCCAGAGTCATCCGCGACTGGACCTAATGGTCAGGGGTCCCTTTACCTTATGTTTAGAGAGGCATACATTGAGTTAAAATATGCATAGGAATGAATGGCTGGCAGATGATTGCTCAAATGGTTTTTGATGGCTGATAGCTAGTGAATACACCACACACATATCAGGATGTCTGTAGGTGCAGTGGTACCCTTAAGATATTCATATGGCGCTGGATGGGCCTCTGAACTATCTCCATCCACTGCCTTCCTTGGTCATGCAGTGATGAGTACACAGAACTGAAGGAGGAAGTGGGAAGAGTGATGCTCTTTCCTCAAACACTTTTCAGCTTTATATACATTTCAAGACTCATGATTAATTTTACCTAATGTAACTTTTGGCACTTCAAAAAGTGAAGTGTGTGAGTGCACACTTTATCTTTCTGTGCCTGTGGGAGGCTAACTTGGGGGTGGAGGGAGAAAAGTCCCCCAGGGCCTAAAATGTTTGAAAACCCTTGCTCCACATGCTTGAGCACTCTAGAAATTGTTTTCTACCAGAATTTGCTTATGTTAAATTTACATAGCAATTGGACTGTGCATGTTCTTTATTAAGCATTTGTTCTGATTTGTTTGTGTGTGGAGCTTACATGGCAGAAAGCTGAATTAACCCAGTTTGCTTGCATGGTGGTTCTGTGTCTTCCCATTAGTCATTTTGTTCACCCCACACTTTTCAGTGCGTTTCCCCATCATTTTCCTCACCACAAATACATCAGTTTCTTTTTAAAAGTGGGTTTGTTGCACTAGGGCAACAGAGCATTTTAATTCACATTAATTGCACAAAACTATGTTTCCAGTACCGTATATGACTGAATTCGGCCTGTAAACAATGGAGGCACCCTGTGTCTCTAAAATAACAACAACCCCCATCTTTATACTTCTGCAGAGTTTCTTTATGCTGAAGGAAACGTGTTGTGTGGAAGACTCCCCCCCCCCCCATTCCACCACATCAGAGTGAGATGAATGGTTGTTGTACGTTTTTGATCTCTGATCTTGGGGGCACAGAATACAAAATACTGTAGCAAACATGTGGGCTTGCCTGCTTCATTGATTCTGTTGGTCATCACAGTTTTGCTGCAGAACAAATGCCATCCTCTGAGAGCAGGTTCAGCAGTTGTGTGTTAAAATCTACAGAATGGGCAGATCTCATGGCTTGCTAGCTCGCTTTTTAAAGTGGTGTGTACATGGAAAGGGTGCATGCAGATGGCATACAGTGGTACCTCAGGTTAAGTACTTAATTCGTTCCGGAGGTCCGTACTTAACCTGAAACTGTACTTAACCTGAAGCACCACTTTAGCTAATGGGGCCTCCTGCTGCTGCCGCCCCTGCAGAGCACGATTTCTGTTCTCATCCTGAAGCAAAGTACTTAACCTGAAGCATTATTTCTGGGTTAGCAGAGTCTGTAACCTGAAGAGTATGTAACCTGAAGAGTATGTAGCCTGAGGTACCACTGCACTTCATCTGGAAAGATTGGTAGGTGGAGCTGGGAAGCAACTGGTGTTCGTGATTAGGGGTGGGTGAATCTGCCAATCTCAGTTTATCTCCATTTCTCATTATTCTAATCTTAAATGCTCCACATTTCCACATCAGTTTGCATTTTTTTTTAATTCTTCATGACAATGAATCATTAATGAACTGAAGACGTTGTTAAACAAATTCATAGGCCGCCTCACCTCACATCATAGAGGCAATGAAGCAGCGTACATGATAAAAACAGAGAGAAAGAAGAGAAAGAGAAGCTCTAAGAACAATAAAATGAATTCAACACACTCTAGAACAAGAGATCACCTTACGCCCTATATGCCCACTCGACTTCCTTCTCTCTGTGGAACTCGCACTGCTACAAGTGCCACACGTTCTGCATTGCTAAGAGCTTGTTCTTTTATTGTGGAACTCTCAGCCTCTCAACAACAGGCAAACACCTTCATTGCGCTCATTTTGGAGTCTGCTAAAGTTTTGCCAAGCATCTCTAGACATGCAGAATGTTGACATGTGTTTTAATCTGCTTTTTAGCTTATCATTGATTAAGATTTTAAAACACATTTAAAGTTGTTGTTTATAACTGATTTCTTTTTTAAACTGATGCTTTTATTGTTTTATTCTATTTTGCAAACTGCTTTGAGATTTTATTATAACCAAGCAATTTATAAATCTCTAAAAAAAACCTGTCTATGAAAGCTCTAAAGAGGGTGAAATGATTTAATCAGATATCAAATTAATTTCCCATAAATGATTAGGTAATACCTCAGAGAAAGCCTTCCTAAACAACAAAAGTCTTCAATGGGCATATGAACATGCTAGGCAGTGGGTTAGCCTTGTCCATTGATTTCAGTGTGTCTACTCTGAGCTCTGAGTAGAACTAACACAGAATACCACCCTAAGTGAAAATTACAAAACATATAATTGAGATAAAATCAGTTAAAATTAACCATAAATCTGAAAATTTACTTAAAATGCCTGAAATGATGATGATGATGATGATAATGATGATGATAATGGTGGTCTTCATCAAGTCTTTATAGCTCAACAGGGAGTGGGCCTGTTTGATCTCAGCCAGGAAGGAGTACCACAGAATCAGGCCTACAATACTGAATGCACAGCTCCTGGTGGATATAAGCTGTGCATCCAAGCCATGGGGGCCCTCCCTCCAGTGACAAAGATTGATCCAAGAATATCCAAGAACAGGATGGGTCCAAGATATTTTGGCACCTGAGATAAACCACAATATGGCACTTACCCCTGGCCTGGGGCGAGGCAAGATTTACACCAGGAACAAGTGGGGAATAACAATCTACATCAGGAACAAGGGTGGGAGGAGACCAGCAGTGCCTTTTGTTTGCAAAGAGGCCCCTTTAGAGGCAGCAATGGGACCATCAGAAGCCAACATAGTAGCAGCAGAGGACAGTGCATTCCTTGGAGGCCAGTTTGCTTGGAGTTATATACCACATATATAACATCTTCAAGAAATTTTCCTTTAGTGTATAACAGGCCATAAATTTCCATTCTTTATTCCGTAATTTTTCCCATGCTGACAACTGGATATTCTTACCAAATTTTTTTGCCCACTTAATCATTACTTCTTTCGTCTCTTCATCTTTCACCTCCCACTCTAAAAGAAGCTTGTACATTCTAGATATTACTCTTATTTTGTATTAATTCTTTATCTAATTTTGATTCTTCTGTTGCAAAACTTTTTTTCCTGTCTGTCTTAAAAACCTCATTTAATTGGTAACATTGTAGCCTGTCTGTTAGGTTATGTCTGATTTCTTCGATTTTTTTCACTTTCAATTGATTATCTTCTTCTTCTAATAGGTCTTTGTACATGTCCTAGTTTGTTTCCATATTTTTTCTTTTCACTGCAATGGCAGAGGGGATAGCCACCAGGTTTTTTTGTTTTTGTTTTGTTCCAATAAATCTTTATACTTCTCATATATCTTATATAGTGGCTTCCTTATATGATTCAGGAAGCCTCTATGAATTTTAACTTTTTCACATCCCAGGTAGGCACGCCACCCAAAGCGATTATCTAAACCTTCCAAATCTAGTAAATCTGAGTTCTGCAATGTCATCCATTCTTCTAGCCAACATAAGCAAGCCGATTCGTAATAAAGTTTCAGGTCTGGCAGTGCAAATCCCCCTCTGTTCTTACTGGCTAATGTGTTTAATTCTAGGTTTTGCATTGCCAGATAAACCTCGATAAGTCTTTCTGCCATGTCTTGAAGCATTCCATCCCCCCTATCACCGGGATCATGTGAAACATGAACATCATCTTTGGGGGCACATTCATTTTTACTGTGGATACTCTCCCCCAAAGTGACAGGTTCAGCCTGTTCCATATTTCTAAATCCTTTTTCATTTCCTTCCATATCTTTGTATCATTATCGCTGAATAAATTACTGTTTTTAATTGTGAGCCAGATTCCCAAGTATTTGACCTTGTTAACTATTGTCAGACCCGAAATTATTTGCAATTCTTCTTTCTCTTGTGCTTCCATATTTTTTGCCAACAGTTTGGTTTTATTTATATTTATTTTATATCCCGCCACCTTCCCAAATTCATAAATTTTTGGTAAACTTTCTGCTGGGTTTTCGGTAGTTGTTATAAGATCATCCACGAAGGCCTTTATTTTGTAAGATTTGCTACCCAGTACTATTCCTTTTATTTCTGGGTCTTTCTTATTGTGATTGCCAGTGATTCTACCACCATAATAAACAATAGAGGTGACGGTGGGCAACCTTGCCTAGTTCCTTTCATTATTTTAAAACCTTCTGTTATTTCATTATTTATAATCAATTTCGCTCTCTGATTTTGACATAGTGTCTCTATGCCAGTACAGTGGTACCTTGGGTTACAGACGCTTCAGGTTACAGATGCTTCAGGTTACAGACTCTGCTAACCCAGAAATAGTACCTCGGGTTAAGAACTTTGCTTCAGAATGAGAACAGAAATAGCGCTGCGTTGGTGCGGCGGCCCCATTAGCTAAAGTGGAACCTCAGGTTAAGGACAGTTTCAGGTTAGGAACGGACCTCTGGAACAAATTAAGTTCTTAACCTGAGGTACAACTGTACTGAAAGTCTTCCCCAAACCTGTAATTTCTATGGTTTTTTCATTTAGCTCTAGGATACATTATCGAAAGCTTTTTCGGCGTCCACAAACATCAAAATCACTTTTTTGTCTGTTCTCATCTTTAGATATTCTCCAAAGTGTTTTTTACTGAGCTGGAATGTGTCCTCAAACTCTGATAGTGCTTCTTGGGTGGATGATAGAGGTGGCCATATAGTAGAAAGTAGTCCAGTATACAAAGTTAAAAGGTGTCTTAATTACTCCACTCACTTTTGCCCCTGGCTCTGCCCACCATTTGGTTCCACAACCTTGGATGAATGCTTGTACTTTGGATCTTTGAAAAGGCTATGCAAATGTTAAATCCTACTATTGATATTGTGTTGCATTGTGACAGAAGACTTTGTGGATGAAAAAAACCTTGTGGGTAAATGCAGACAACCAGACTGAAAGAGTCTTTGGGCAAATGAAGCTGACTAGAGTTAGGGCAGAGAAGAAATAAGGAAAAAAGCATTGTGAAGAACAGTGCTGAACGTGCAAGAATACGAATAAGTTTGCCACAAGTGTAGAAAATTGGTGGTGCTTTTCAATGTGGAAATGAACACAGAAAGAGGTAGAGTTTTTTCAGCACAGCTCTCTGTGGAGCCCATTCAGGATGGCTACAATACATTTGCTGAAGTAGCTTTGCTGCAAATTGGTATTCATCTTCCTATGTCAATTTGCACAAACCAAAGCAACTGGTAAATTAGAATGCAGGCTGTCTCTAAAACCTTCAGTTACCCACCTAGAGGTAATTTTGCCTGACTGAAGCAATTTTTGGAAATAAGAAACTGAATCTGAGAGTGTAAAGGGCTTTTACTGTAGCTCAGTCAATTGGGGTATTGGCCTGTTTAAGTTTTAAAAACACTCTAGGCTACAAAACCAACCCCAAAGAGAATCTTTGTTCATTGAGAGTCTACAACCAAGGGAAGTGATGAGTCTGGAAGTGATTTAGAACACAGATGTTGAGATTAACAAACACTTTTTAAAAGTTGATATTTAGTTAGCCAAATATATAATAAAGCTAATATTTAGTTTGCTCTTTAGATGTTGTTGGACTACAATTCCCAATCGCCAGGAATGATAGGAGTTGTTGTTGTTGTTGTTAATTCAGTTGTATACCACCCTTCATCTGTAGATCATAGGGCAGTTCACAACATAAAAATACAAAATGAAAACACAAAATACATTATAAAACAAGAACAAGTATGAACCAATAAACCCTTCACACAAACACAGTTAAAAGGCCATGGATTGTTTAATCAGCTCAACACCTAATTATAGAGGAATGTTTTTACCTGGCTCCTAAAGATATGTAATGAAGGCACCAGCCAAGGCTGCCCAGGGGAGAACATTCCACAAATGGGGAGCTGCCACAGAAAAGACCTGTTCTTGTGTTGTCACCCTCCAGACCTCTCATGGAGGGAGTGCATGAAGAAGGGCCTCAGATGATGATCACAGGGTCTGGGTCAGTTCATCTGGGGGCAGATTGTAGCTTAGCAACATCTGGAAGGCCACAGGCTTCCCACTCCTGCAATAAAGTCAGCATCTGAAAGTGCATGGGCAGTGAATGCTGAAATCATAGAATTGCAGCACCACACTCTAACCAACTGAGCTATCCAGGCAGCTTAATTATCAGAAACCAAAATAATTCAACAAGATGATGCAGAATAGTAAAACACAAGATACCGCTGGGTACTGTCCAGGGTTCCATCCAGCCTGGAAAAAGGGGGACATAGTAGATATTTATAGAATTATGCAGGCTGTAGAGTACTGAGAAAGGGTTTTCTCCCTTTCTAGAGTACTAGAACCTAAGAGTTAAATGGTGGGAAATCAGGAGAGATATACAGTGGCATTGTTAATTTTTGGAATTTGGTCTTACATCAGGCAGGGATGGCTGCCAGCTTGGGTGGCATTTCAAGGGAAACCAGACAAATTCATGAAGGAGAAGGCTATCAGTGGCTACTAGCCATGATGACTATGTTCTGCCTCTATAGTTGGAGGCAGTAGAATCATAGACTTGCAGAGTTGGAAGGGACCCAAGGGTCATTTAGTCCGACCCCCTGCAATACAGGAATCTCAGCTAAAGCATCCATCCAACCTCTGCTTAAAAACTTCCAAGGAAGGAGAGTCCACCACCTCCTAAGGGAGACCATTCCACTGTCAAACAGCTCTTACTGTCAGAAAGTTCTTCCTGATCTTTAGCTGGAATCCCCTTTCTTGAAGTCATTGGTTCAGGTCTACCCTCCAGAGCAGGAGAAAACAAGCTTTCTCCATATTTCATGTGATAACCCTTGAGATATTTCAAGATGGCTGCCTTATCTCCTCTCAGTGTCTTCTTTTCTAGGCTAAATATACCCTGCTCCTTCAACTGTTCCTCATAAGGCTTGGTTTCCAGACCCTTGATCATCTTGGTTGCCCTCCTCTGCACATGTTTCAGCTTGTCAACATCCTTCTTAAACTGCTGTGCCCAGAATTGGACACAGTTATTACAGGTGTGGTCTGACCATGGCAGAATAGAGCAGTACTATTACTTTCCTTGATCTGGACACTATACTTCTGTTGATGCATGATTCTGTACATGGCCCTGATTAGTCAGCAGCATATGTAGAGGTGGGGTGATTTCCCCTGTGATGTCAGAGACTGGTCCACAGAGACAGCTCCAGCCTTGAGAGGGCACTGGAAAAAGAGTCCCTCTGATGCACTCCTTGGAAATAGTCTGTTCCACTGCCGAGCATCTTACTGACAGAAAATTCTTCCTAATGTTTAGTGGGAATCTCCTCCCCCCCATTTGAATCCATTTGTTCAGGTCCTACTCTCTTGAGCAGCTCCATCTTGCTCCTTCTTCCATGTGACAGCAGACCTTAAGATATTTGAAGATAACTGTCATATGAAGTCTTCTCTTGCCCAGGCTAAACATATCCAACTCCTTCAGCTGTTCCTTGTAAGGCTTGATTCGCAGACCCAAATGCAATAAAGATAAATAAAATGAAGTGGCAGCTTGATCCAAGTGCTCAGCAGGCTATGTATCTTGGCTTTTACTGCACGAAGGAATCAACTCAGGTTGCAGAACTGAATATCTAAATCTTTATTCCTCAGATTGGTGCGTCATAAAAATAGGCCAAGGATAGAGGACACCACAGGTGGCAGGCAAAGCTGGGCAAGCTAAAACATTGATCCAACAAGCTGCATTCCTCCCTGTGCCTAGCAAATGGGGTTGTGTTTTGGACTGGGCAAGCAAGTGGAAACCCTTCTGGGAAGCCTGAACCTGACCTGTCTGCTTTGTCTATGGGCAAGCTCTCCCCCTGCTTCACCTGGACCCAATGGTGTCTCCTCAGGGCCCTAGATATATTCTTTTCTTTAAGCCAGGTAGGAGTTTGATTCAGCAGTGGGTACTGCTATGGCATTGGGGCCATGGCACTATCCAAGTATTCCAAATGCTGGCACAGGCTTTGGATTCCCACCCTTTCCATTCTCTAGTTGTCTTCTAGTTTAATCCTCAGTGGCTTCTTAGTGGTTAGTTCTTTCTTACATTTGCTCCCCTCCAAGCATTCTTGTCATTTGGCTCCTTTGATCTCTTCCATGCTTCTTCATCTGGTGTGTGTGTGTGTGTGTGTGTGTGTGTGTACATGTTCTCTAGCTATGTTCGCTTCTTGAAAGAGAGGCTCCAATGGGATCACTGGGGGTGGGCAGGGGAGAAGGAAGCATGCTCCAATGAAAGGCAGCGCTCGAATGTGAATTTTACCAAGTTAGCAGAAGCCCTTTTGGTTAATTACTGCTCCCTTCTCCCTTGGGGACTGGCATTATTTTTCCCGTGAAGGAGTTCAGAGCGGCATCCCAGTGAGAGCTAGCTGTGAAGGAGCTGCCTCTTGTTATGCAGTCTGGCAGGAGTAATGGCATTAGCTCCCGGTAATAATCTGCAAAATGTTTTCCAAAAAAAGAGAGAAGTGCTTACTCTCATTTCATTTAAAGGTAGGGTGGATGAGGCTAATGGCAGATCAGCCAATTCCTGTTCCTTGTCAGTGATTGCATGCATTCTCGTTTGGGAAGGGCTTAGAGGTAGAGCATTTGCTTTGTAGGCAGAGGTGCCTAATTCAGCCCCCAGGTTTTCCAGGCAGGGCTGGGAATTTTCCCAATCTGAAATCCAGATCAGCTGCAGATCAGTGCAGGCAGTACTGAGATAGATGGTCCAAAGATCTGATTTAGTTTGCTTTGCACTATTCTTTTTCTGCAGGGGGAGGGGGGTGAAGGTTACTGGCAGAGCATTTTCTTTGCATGCAGAAGATCCCAGATTCAATCTCCAGCATCTCTGGGCTGGGGGCTGGGAATGTCCCCTTTCTGAAACCCCAGAGATCAACTTCCAGTCAGTGTAGGCAATATTGATTTCAATATACCAGTGGTAGGACTTGGTATAAGGCAGCTCCCTATGTTTGTTGATCCATTCTGCACTTTTAAAAAAAGCACCAAAATTGCATTTAAGTTGTGTTCTCTTTACCATAAAGTATGGCTAGATTGTCCTCTCACTGTTGTTTCTATCAGTTTCTCATTTTTCCAATCAGTGGCTGAGCACTTTCTTTGCATGCAGGAGATCCTGGCTTCCATCTCCAACATCCCCAGAAAGAACTGCCCCCAGTCTGAAACCCTGGAGTGATTCTACCAGTCAGTGTGGACAGTAGAGAGCTCCTGTTTCCAATGAGCTAATGCACACAGGATCTGAGCATGAAGAACAGAGTGTCTCTCATGGATTGTGAACTTTGAAGGGAATATTTACTGAGACATTCCACAGGTGACTTAGGAGGCACTGGTATGAACACTGGCCAATATTATTCAGGGCTGACCTCATCATTTTCTGGTGTACTGAGTAGCTCCCCACTTCAAGCTGCAAGGAAGCCAATATTCTGCTCCAGGTGATGGCTCTAATGGAGTGTTCTGGTCAAGACAGGGTGTAGCATTCAGGATGGACAGCTCCATGTCGAGACACTTTAGAACGGTGCTTCAGCAACAGATAACCCCAGGATGAGCAACCGAGCATTAAATAAGGCTGCAGCTCTGCCCCCCAGGGGGAGAGGGGGCATTGCCTGATTCAGCAGCCATAGGCTCCCACCATATAGGGGAAAACAGTTGTTCCATTGGAGCTTCTCAACTGAAGTCCTCAGAAGATAGCAATAAGACCTCTTCAGACTAGAGAGGTGTTGACAGAATGGCCCCCTCCTGGATTAGGGCTGCTAAGGCAATGCGGACCATAATGACCATATTTTCTCATGCTGTCTGATTCTTCCACCAAGTCCACAGCCTTGTAGTCTGAAGATGGAAAGTTGGACTCTGTGGCTGTGACATCTGGCTGCAAACATGTTTCCAGGAACATAAGAATCTGCCTTAAACTGATTCAGACCCATTGGCTCCTCTTGCTCAGCATTGTCTGCATTGTCCATATTGATTGGCAGCTGTTCTCCAGGGTTTCAGAAAGTATACCCTCCCAGCCCTACCTGAAGACACCAGGGACCTTCTGCTTGCAAGGCACATGCTCTACCATTAGCTATGGTCCCTCAAACATAGTAAGATGCTTCATACTGTATCAAACCATTGGTCTATCCAGCTCAATATTGCTCACATTTAATAGCAACAGTTTCCCAGGTTTTCAGACAAGTCTTTCTCCTGGCCCCTGAGACTTTCTGCATGCCAAGCAGATGCTCTCCCACTGAACTATGGCCCTTCCCCATTTGGCTCTTGCGTCTCTGTAGTTGTGTCTGTTAAATCTAAACTTTGAGAGCTGATCAGCCTCCTTTACTGGCTCCTAAGTTTGGGTCCCTGGCAGAGAACAGCACAACTTCATCTCAAAAGCCACCAGAGACCAATTCTGTCATTGGTGAGAATATCTGATGATTAACTTTTCCAGTGAAGTGTTTGCTTCTGCCAGGCAACCGATGTTTTATAAATGAGCAATTAAAAGCAGGGAGGAAAGTGAGCAAGTGAGCTGGCGTGAGAATCTCAGAATGAGATGTCTGTCAGAGTGTGATCGTTACTGGTTCAAATGACTTTCAGTGGCTTGGGCTCGTGTTTTGGCAGCTCACGCTTTCCTATTCATTCTCTCCAGGTTCCTCCCCACCCCCGCTAAATATAATTGCTTCCATTTATGGTGTACATTTGATCCCAGTGGAAAACTAAACACTGAGCATCTCAGCTGGGGATGGGTGTCATGCTCCAAGGGGCTTGGCTGCTCACACCTACCTATTCTATTCAAGTTCAAAAGTAGGGGTTAGGAACTTCAGGCCTGTGGGCCAAATGTGGCCCTCAGAATTTTCCCCAGACACACTGATTCCCAGCTTTACCAGCCCTGCTTCACACCATCCTTGTGTGTTTTTGCCTGGCGTGATGTGTCCTTGAACTCTGATAAAGTTTCTTCCTTGCTTGGATGGTGGGTAGAGTGGGGTGTGTATGTGCGTAGAAATCTTATAGTGCAAAGATAACATTTACATTTATTGACCTGCCCATTTTTACTTCTGGCCCTGCACACAATTGGCCCCTCCTTTTTTCCTAGGAGCATCACTGGAAGACTTCATGGGTGCCACTGTGTCCTTGGGCATTGGGTTGGTGACCCTGGTCTATATTTACCAGGAATTTTCCCTATTTTCTGGCACCTACCTGCTGGGTACATCACGGTTTCCCCTCCCACCACTTTCTGCCTTTTTTGTTACAAAGTTCTGGAATTTTCATTCTGTGGAGTTCAACTCTCCTCTTTTGGCCTCTACAAGTCAGATATTTGAGAAACACACACACACACTGAAACATGCATGAACATGGGGAGGAATATTGGCATCTTATTATACTGCTGCTGAAATACTTGCACTGGTTTCTAGTTAGCTACTGATGTTGGTGAGCAAGGTGTTGATGCTGGTGAGCAAAGCCCTATATAGCTTGGGAACAGGACACCTAAGGTAAGGTTACCAGATTTTTTTCAATGAACCTGGGGACACTTTTCAACTTCAATGGATTTTGTATGGGGACTGATTTGTAAATCTGGGGACTGTCCCTGGTAAACAGGGACATCTGGTAACCTTAACCTAAGAGATTGCTCACCACTTACATACCCAACCAATCACTGTGTTCTTCTGGAGAGGGCAGATATCATCCTATCAATAGGTCCATTCTGCATAATGCTGGAATCAGGCTTTTAGTGGTGGGCAACCAGTTTTCCTACCCCTGAAGTAGCGTTTTCAGTAATGCAGAACAATTATTAGCTGGGGACTGAGTAGCAGTCTTTGGCCTCACCAAAGTGATACCAGGCTGCCTCTGAAATGATGGATGAGCAAAGGTTCCAAAACTGGGGCCTGGCTTAAGGTGTTTATATATATAAGGAATATTGCATTAGTTTTCCTGATTACAGTATAATGCAAGTGCTTTTGTCCTGTTTTCTAACTCTCCTTTCACACTGCAGTGTCTGTTGCATTATGGACTTTTGACTGAAATAGTGGAATGTTGCATTCAATTTCATTCACATGTTGGGGGGGGGGACTTGTGATGCAACTTTTTGTTTGAAATAGTGGAATGTTGCATTCAATTTCATTCACATGTGGGGAGGGGGATTTGTGATGCAACAACCAATGTCATTGGGAAATGTTGCTATTCCCTCACCCTTCTGTTCCCCCATGATTCCCCCATGAAAACAGCAGGAAAGAACTGTATGCCATCCCACCACCCCAAATTTTCATAGAATCATAGCCTCCCCAACACCTGCTCTCAAGAGTTTGATCGGTCCAGACTTCTCCCAAACCCTTGTTTCCCCACCGACGCATGAGCTGAATTAAAATTTGAGCCAGCTCTTTCTGTCGGAAAGTATTTCCTGATGTTTAGTTGGAATCTCCTTTCTTGTAACTGAAGCCATTGGTTTGAGTCCTAATCTCCAGAGCAGGGTAAAACACACATGCTCTGTCTTCCATGTGAAAGTCCTTGAGACATTGGAAGACAGCTATCACATCTCCTCTCAGTCTCCTCATTTCCAGGCTAAACATACCTGGCTCCTTCAACTACTCCTCATAAAGCTTGGATTCCAGCTTTATTTTGTCACTTTATTCCCATAATCTTTTGGGGTTTATGGGGTTGCCAGTGGATTTTTTTCCTGGAAACGATTAACGTGGAAATGAGTGCTGAACTTCCATTATATTCCACTAGAGTTCTGAAGGTGGCTTTTGCATTGTGTGGAAGCAGAAATTAACAGTTAGGGAAACATCAGGAAGACAGAATAAACTGTTTTGTGCATGCAGCTTTAGTGAGCCAGTCGGCTCCAGTGGTTTAGGGCTTTTATTCAGAGCCCTGAAAACTCTCATCTTAACACAATTTCTTTCATTCTCTCTTCTTCTCCCATTAGGATTCTGGCTACTGCTGGGGCTCAGTTTGACTTGCGGACGTTGAGAGCTGTCCGAGTACTGAGGCCGCTGAAGCTTGTATCAGGAATCCCAAGTGAGTACAATATGACTTCCATGTCCAACTTTTGCCTCTGGCTCCCCACCAGGGTGTGTCCCACTCAAGGTTGCTCAGAAGGGGGTGCAGCCCTTGAGCCAAAAAAGGGTTTCTCAGCCCTGACTTTTGCCAAGAGCTAGGGAATCTTTAGTCCTCCAGATTCTGCTGAACTACAACTCCCATCATCCCAAGCCATCAACTTTGCTTACTGGGGCTTATGTCTGGCCCTCCAGACATTGCTGAACTGCAACTTCCATCAATATGATACCAAATAATTATGGGAGCAGTAGCTTGTTGAGGGTGCTGAGAGTTGTTGGAGACCCCTATCCTCCACACAGAGCTACAATTCCTACAGTAGTTTAACAGTTGATCCCTCTTCACAGAGAACTCTGGGAATTGTAGCTCTGTGAGGGGAATGGGGGGGTGTTCCTAACTCTTAGCACCCTTAACAACTTACACCTCCCAGCATGCTTTGGGGGAGCCGTGATTGTTTAAAGTGGTATCACAGATCTTTAAATGTATGATGGCTTAAGTCAAGTTGAAAAGAGTTTGCTCAGTGCTAAATTGTTCCTATGGATTTCAAGCCTGTGCCTGGAGTTTTTATAGCCTGAGCGTCTCATCAATGTTTCCTGGCACGCGAATGGGGTCCTTGCAGCCAAGGAGCTCCTATCCGCTGGCTGTGAAGGCAGCTTTGTTTCATTCTGCAATGTCTGCATAAAATTATCTGACTCTGCCGTTTCCTTGGCTTCATCTCTTATCTCCTGTGCTTTAATTTAAAGTGTCTTTTTTGTTTGGTGAAGGGCATGGGAGTTGAGTGACAGCTCCGCAGGTTTGTGTCTCCCCTTTGTGTGTCTAGGGATGGTTCTGTGCAAGGGATAGGCAAGCAAAAGGAATCAATGAAATGGGGAGGAGCAAACTTATTGCAGGGGTCAGGGACCTCAGTCCTGGAACCCAATATGGCCTCCAGACCCGTCTCTCTCTGGCCCTCAGAACTCCCCTGGGCCACACCCTCTTTTCTAAAGCCAGAACCCTCACCACCCTTGCTTTGCTTCCTCCTTTATTTTGATTTTTTGGCTTGACTGAGACATATCCTTGGGCTCTATTAATGACTCTATCTTGAATGTGTGGAATTTATCTTTGCTCCACCTACTTTTGCCTTTGACTCCACCTACTACTGTCATGTGACAACCCTCCCCCAGAAGGCTGCCTAAAAGGGAATGTGGCCTTTGGGCTGAAAAAGGGGCCTCTGACCTTGACTTAGCCCATGTTCCCACCTCTTAAATTGCTGATAATCATATAATTGTTGATTAGTGGGGAAATGGGGATTGTGGTCTGCAGAACTAGTTGCGTGCTCAGAGGATGGGAAGGGAGCCTCAATTTCTTTTGTCCCTGTGGCAGCTTTATGCTTCACATCAGCTGTATTTGCCTTGAGCCGTTCCCTGGCTCCTGGTCTATTTTGTGTCCCAATTCTTAAACTTCACCTACTCACGGGTTGTTGTTTAGCAGCCGAATTGTCACAGGAAAAAGGTCAGCGCTCTCCGGCAACAGCTTTTGCAGCTTCACCCCATGGAAAGAGCGATCGACTCTCAGCACCGCGCCAGACTCCCGTTCCGCTCCGGAGCCCCTTGCACGGTCCCTTCGCTTGTGCGGGGGGCGCTACTGGTGCCCGCCGAGTCGCACGGTCACAGGCTTCTCCTGCCTGTGATTTTTGCAAGGGTCTCCGCTTCGCCGTAGCGGACGACCCGATTTCCGCGGAGCTTCTCCCTCCGAACTAGAAGGAGACCGCCATTGCCGCTGGCGCCGCCTCCGGAAGTCGGCTCCTGGTCTATTTTGAAGCCTTGCTCTGTTTTTACGGGGTAGGATGTCACTCAGTACTAGAGAAGATGCTTTTCCATTGAGGATAAGGCTGTTCTACCTTCACTGATGGAGGCAGGATGCCTCTGAATACCAGTTGTTGGAAATCACCAGTAGACAGAGTTCTATTCTGCTCAGGTCATTTTTGTGGGCTTCCCAATGGGGCATCTGCTTGACTACTGTGAGAAGAGGATGCTGGACTAGTTGGGCCTTTGGCCTGGTCCAGCAAGGGCATTTATGCAAAAGGACCTAGGTTAAAACAGACCCCTGCCTGAATCCACAAAAAGCCACTACTTGTCAGTTTAGGTAACACCTGCTCTCAAGGGTGTGATGAATCCAGCCTCCTACCAAACCCTTGTCTCCCCATCTATGCATGAGCTGAATTAAAATCTGAGCCAGAGATTCAGTGGGTCCTATTGTAATGTGATGTTCTTTGAATTAAAACCACAGCAACTTAATGATGCTTAAGTCTGAGTCCCTGTATTCTTTCCTAGCTACAAATCAGGGGTGCTTATGGAATTTGATTCTGTGAATTCTGAATCAGATGTACCAGATTCTGGACTTGTGTATGGATTATAGTACACACACCATTATATAGTGCACACATAGTGCATACACCCCTCAGAATTTGCACTTCTCTCGATTATGTGATACAGTTTTCAGCTGAAAAAAGTATACCAAGGTTGTGTTTAAACTGCATATTTTAGGATAAAATGCATTAAAAAAATCGTATATTTGTAATAAGATACATCTTTAAATGCTAGAGGAGTGCAACAGATCTATATGATATCTGAGGCATTTGGTTGAAAGAAGACACCTCAGGTGTTTCATTTTTTTGTTTTTTACTTGCCCAACTCAGATTGGAATGTTAACAAAGCCTCCTGAGTTGGTGTGGCAATCCCTATGAAGCCCCTTGTTGCTCTGCTGACTTGTTCACCAAATAAAATTTCTGTAGACATTTTTGTTGTTGCTGCAGTTAAAAGCAAAACCAAGTTCCTGTAGTGGAAATGCTCTGGTGCAGCTCAAGTGGGGAGTTAAGGGGTGGGGGTAGTTTGTTTTGATGGACACATATAGCTTTTAATCAAGAGGGGAATATTTTACCAGGGATCTCCAATCATAGCACTTCAGCAGCAGATGAAAGTAGTTTCACTTGCTGGCTCATAGCTCTTTTCCAAGCTCTGCCACTCCAAAGCAGGAAAGTTTGAAGAGTGGTGGTCTGTTTGGGCTCCATGTCAGCCTTTCCAATTGCTTTCCGTTGACAGCAACCCCTTGTGCTCCAATATCTACATTAATTGTTATGGGTTACACCAGATGTTATCCCTGCTGAGAGTAGACTTACTGAAATTGATGGACCTAATTAACTGTGGCCCATTCATTTTAATGGGTCTGTTCTTAGTAGAACTTCATATCTTGTTTTCAGCTCCAGTTTGCATTTACTTGTGCAGCCTTTTTCAACTTTGGGCCCAGATGTTGCTGGACTACAGCTCCCACCATTCCTAGCCAGAATGGCTAGTGGTCAGGGATGATGGGAACTGGAGATCAAGATAATCTGGGGACCAAAAGTTGTGAAAGACTGGTTTAGAGCATAGTGTTATCTCCAATCCTTTAGTTTAGGGCTGGTGGGTGATAATTCCATTTCACTTTGTGAAAAAAATATTATGTCTTCCCTCACTCAAACCAGTTTTCAAGACTTCCAGCACAGAAAACTGTGATTGGACATATTTGGCTGCAGTTTGACAGGTTTGCTTCCCGGGGGCAACCTAGCTCACATGTCAGCATTTTTCAGACTGATTGCCTCCAGACACTAGGAGAGGTTAAGTGATTCCTGTTGTCCCCATCCCAAAATTTTACAGGCTGTCTTTGAGAGATAACCACTGCAATTGTCCTTCTGAGGATTGGTGGGGTTCATGCGACCATGGCTGCAAATTCCATCAAATTTCCCCCATAATTTTTTTTAAAAATTAAATAATTAAAAATCCACCTGACCCCAGCCCTCAAATCTCTGGATGTTTATGTGTATGTGCGTAGTTTGGCCTTCTGGAAGGGTTGTTACACCTGCAAATTTCACCTACTTCTGTCAAAATCTTCACAAATCAGCTTATTTTATTCTCATAATAATGAATGGTGGAAATATAGCTTGAATTGGACAGACTACAGAGTGACTTGGATGATCAGGCTGCCCTCTGAAGTGACAGATATGAACCGGATCTTGTGGCTAGTCCACACTGCTATTAATTACATATTTAAAACACATTTTCATGTTGTCATTTTTAAAAAATGTAGATTGATGTGGAAAGAGTGTGGATGAAACTTAAGAGTGGAAATATTTAAAAATGTCACTGCCTGTAAATAGATCAACTCCCCTAGTTCCAATCTCTCTTCTCCTTCTAAATATCCCCAAATAGCTAACATTGCTTTCTGCTTCTTGTTCAGGTTTGCAGGTTGTTCTCAAGTCCATCATGAAGGCAATGGTACCTCTCCTGCAGATCGGGCTCCTACTCTTCTTTGCCATTGTGATGTTTGCTATCATTGGGTTGGAGTTCTACATGGGGAAGTTTCACAAAACCTGCTTCAACAATGAAACAGGTGAGATTAATCAATATCCACTAGGGGTGTGGTGGGGATGGGACTCAGAAGGCTATTTCTAAAATAAAAAAGGCAATGGCTTTTGGGGATCGGATTGGAGCAGGAAGCAGAATTAAAACAAGTCTGTTAACCAGTCATTTTGTGGGTAAGGGAGCTTCAGTACCATGGATAGCTCTGTGCCCCTTGCCTTGCCTATCAGCAGCAGAATCTTAGTTTATTTTGCAGTGTTTCACATCCATCTTTGTGTTGTGTTGTTATTAAGCTGTTCATATTTCTCTGCATCATGGTCCAGTTCTCCACTCCATAACACATACTGGCAATATGCACATATTGAACACTTCATCTTTCAAATCTAATGAAATGTTTTTATTTTTCATTACAGGGCTGAGTTTTCCAACAGCCACCCACAATTGTTTTATTCTCATCTTTATTTATGTTGTTTGGTCCCCCCCCAACCCAGTATGATTTTATGTCTTAAATAGATGTGTTCTTCAACTTGCTAGGTTTCTTTACCTTCTATATAATTGTCTTCATTAAACATTACTTTTTTAATTCTTCCAGCATTTCTTGCAGTTTTTGTTGACTCTTAGCTATTATAACTGTATCATCTGCATATCATAGATTATTTCAATATCTTTTGTCAGCATTGATTCCTTTTTCTGACCATTCCAGCTTTTTGAGGCTTAGGTGATAAGCTATCTCTTTTTCTTACGCTTCTTTTCAAAGGTGTTGGGTTGGTCTTTATATGGAAATTATATGTTGCTGTCGCTTTCTTTGCTATTTCTTTGCAGTTTTGTCCGCTATCAACTCCGCAGTTACATCATGCGTGTTGTATAATCCAGGTTTCAATAATATTGATGGCCTTTTCATAACCAGTGAATGCAGTGTATACATATGGGGATGCATATGGGAACATTTTTCTATCAATATTTTCATAGCAGATGATCTATTGTGGTGTTTAGAATATCATTTTCTAAACACCACAATAGATTTTGCAAAAACAAGAGAAACCATGCAAATTTGCATAATGCACACAGGCTGCAGACCAGCTTTAACCTTCACAAGACTTGAGTTAAATGGTTGTAGCCTCCCCACACCCTGCTTTGTATAACTCTGATTACTGGTGCAGTTAGGTAAATTCAGACTCTGGGCTTGCTCCCTTCTCCTCCAAAATATATTCTGTTACTTAATTAAAAATGTGGTGAGCCAGCTTTGCTGCATTTGGGGGCCCTCCTGTTTATTCTTCAGAGTGGGGCATACAAATACAGGAACACAGGGAATTGCTTTAAACTCAGACCATTGATCCATATAGTTGAGTTCTCCATACACTTACTGGCAGTGGCTCTTCAGGATTCAGGCAGGAGTCTCACAGTGTCTTACAAGGAGATGCTGGGGATTCTATCTTGGACCTTCTGTGTGCAAAGCAGATGTTCTACCATTGAGGCATGGCTCTTCCTCTAAAACATAGGAACCTTGAAAGCTGCCTTTTAATGAGTCAAACTGAGCTCAATCTAGCTTAGTATTGTCCACACTGGTCAGCAGGGACTCTCCAGGGTTTCATGCAGGTGCCTTTCTTAGCTCTAACTGTGCTTCATTCATTCCTTGAACCTCCCTGCACTGCCTCTGTTCTGACAATCTATTGGGACTGTTGGGCACTGCCCCACCAACCTCAGTCTGCCCACCTGCCTGCCTTCTTACTTATAACTGAATGTCAGCTTCCCCCTCCTCCTTAGTGTCAGTGTTGTCCTCTTATTTAGTTACTTATATAAAATATTTGTGTACCACTGTACCATAAAGATATAGCATAGTGATTTATAACAATATAAAACCATACAGTAAAATCACAAAAACTTAAAAGAAAAATAATTAAAAATGAACATCAATAGACCACCGGGGGGGGGGGGGATGTACTCTTAATTGTCTGCAGAGGCCTGGAGGAATGGAAAAGTTTTCAGCAGGTGTTTAAAAGGCTCCTGCTGAATCTCTATTGGCAGTAGGTTCCACAGGTCTGAGCTAATGACACTAAAGGCTTGCTCTCTCGTTGTCAAATGAGCCTCGCCATCTCTGGGAGCAGCTAGAGATGCTCCTGCAGATGACAGAAGGCTTCAGGCGATCTCTGAAGTATCCCAGACCCAAGATGTTCAGGGGGTTGTAAATCAACACAAGAACCTGGAACTTGGCTCGGTAGAAGATGCAGCTGCTCTAACAAAGGTGTCCCATGTTCTTGACCAGCAATCTGACTGCAGCATTCTGTACCAGCTGGAGCTTCCGAGCCAGATCCAAGGGCAGCCCCACATACAGTAATCTAGCCTCAAGGTTTTCAGTGCATGGACTGCAGTGGGCAGGCTATTCCTGTCCAGGAATGGACATAGAACTCAGCAGGAATACTTAGGTGGCTCTGCCTGTCCTTAGCTCGGGTGCCACCTATTGTTGGTCTCCACGCCTTCTGCCCTGCTAGCTGCTACCTTCTCCCTACCAATGAGAAGCACAGTAATGATATTCTTTAAAAGGCCACTGGTCCACTGGAGTTTCCTGGAGCTGTAGTCCCTTGTGCAACTGGGGAGGCATATGAACCCAACCTGCTCTCATTTGCTCAAGGCAACAGGAGCTGTCCTTGTGGAGAAGCAGTATTCCAAGCAGGTGCATAATTCACTCCTGCTTGGTGTTGGACTAGAAAAAAGTGTGGCCTCCTGGTTTTGTAGGGATCCCTACAAGGAAATGAGAAGGGGTGAGGGATGGGGAGGAGTTAGACTCTGAGCTCACTTATGAAAAGAACAGGTTTGTGTGTCTCCATGGAGATTTCCCAAAGAGGGAATGAAAGAGGTGCATCTGTTTTACACATAGAAGGTTCCAGGTTCAATTCCCAGTGTCTCCCAGAACCATGGACAGCTGCTGCCAGTCAGTGTAGGCAATACAAAGCTATTGGTATAACAGTATTCTGAAGGGCAATATCCTGGCAGAATGGTAAAGTTTTCAGCAGGCGTTTAAAAGTTGACATAGAAGGCACCCCACATTGGGTAGATCTTGTTCTCCCATCACCACCCCATTGTCCAAAATTTGCTCCTTGGACTTGATGTGCTCTCCAACTCTGCTCTAGATTACTTCTGTTCACCCACCACCCTTCTTTCCCCTTCCTTCTTCATAGGGGAGAGGCTGGGAGATTTCCCCTGTGGAGAGGAGAGGCCTGCAAGGCAATGTGAAGAAGGAGAAATTTGCAAGCAATACTGGGAGGGCCCCAACTTTGGAATCACCAACTTCGACAACATCCTCTTTGCTGTGCTCACTGTCTTCCAGTGTATCACGATGGAGGGTTGGACTGACATTCTCTACAATGTAAGTATCACCAGCCATGTTGGTGAAGCTTGTTGTTGCTATTGCAGGGATTCCATCACTCTGTTGCACTGCAGAACAGTCTTCCCTGGCCTGGTGACCAACCCAGGCTTTGGGTTGTATCAAATGTAGACCCATTGATACATATGACTGACCTAGATGGATACAACCCTAGTAGACACAATTAACTTAAATCCATTGATTTGACTCTGAATATAACTTAGTTGCATTCAGTGCTTTATTTCTTCATTGAGAATGGTTTATAGACCAGTTAATCATAAAACATTCTAATATCCACAAAACTGTTTACCATTTAAGCTCCCTCCCTCCCTCCCTCCCTCCCTCCCTCCCTCCCTCCCAGTATACCTAAGATAATTATCAAGACAATGCAGATGATATAAGGAGAGTTTTACTGGATCAGGCCAGTGAACTTTGTTTTCTGCTGCTCGAGAGCGTAGGATCTGAACCAATGGATTCAAACGACAAGAAAGCAGAGGCCAACTAAACATTAGGAAGAACTTTCTGACAACAAGAGCTGTTTGGCAGTGGAATGGATTTTTTTTGGAAGGTGGTGGATTCTCCTTCATTGGAGATTTTAAACAGAGGCTGGGTGACCATCTTTCAAGGACTCTTTAGCTGTGATTGCAGAGGGTTGAAGTAGATGACCATTGGTGTCCCTTCTAACTCTACAATTATATGAAACTATGAATTTAGAGACCAGGGTTCAAATCTTCACTCAGCCAGGAAGATTTGTGGGTTACCTTGTGGCAGTCACTATCTCTCAGCCTGAAAAAATTGAAGCTGAAGAAAGCTTTCTAGCAAGACTTTAGAGACGTGATTTATTCTGCAGGCAGGGAGATTGAAGCATTGATGAGGCAAAAGGGCTTTCAGAAGAAAACCTTGGAGTGGAGAGCTCCATTCTTGAAATGGTGATGTGATGAGCGGTATTTTGTGTGTGTGTGTTGGGGGGAGAGGAATAAACATTCCTGCAATAACTTCTGTGCTTGCAGCCAGAGCGTGACGTAGGATTTTAGAGAGATGCATTCTAGAATAGGTCTTGAAGGGTCCAGTCCACTTACTGCAGTACACGATCACCCCCCATCCACTCTCTTGCAGCAGCATCAACATACAAAAAGGCAAATAAGAACATAGGAAGAGCCCTGCTGGACCAGACCAAGGGCCCATCTAGCCCAGTATCCTGCTCTCATAGTGGCCAACCAGATGTCTGTAGGAAACTGACAAAACAGGATTTGAGCACAAGAACCTTCTCCCCTCCTGTGTGTGATTTGTTGTTGTTGTTGTTGTTGTTGTTGTTGTTGTTGTTGTTGTTTTGGCAGCTGTTTTTCAGAAGCCTTCTGCCTCTGTGGAAGCAGAGCATAGCCATGATGGCAAGTAGGCACTGATAGCTATATCCACCATGAATTTGTATAATCCTCTTTTAAAGCCACTCCTGTGGTAGTGAGTTCCATTGTTTAACTTTGTGCCTTGTGAAGAATATTCCAACATTCAGCTTCATTAGATGTCCACAAGTTCTAATGTTATGAGCGAGGGAGAAAGAAAAAACTTTTCTCTATCCACTTTCTCCATGACAGGTATGTTAATTCCACTGGGTCTATTGTGGATAGAACTTTTTAAAATACAACCCTGGAGCTAGCTTTAACTTTCTGACATTCTAGGGGATGGGAGAGAATCTTGACTTGGTTCTTACTTTATAGCAAAACTAACTAATTCTCATTTTCTGAAACTATATGTGCACCAGGACACAGCTATCCTTTGAAGTTTGCACTTTTGGGTGCAGTTTTCCAACCACAACATGTGTGCAAAAATGCAAAGTGGATACCCTGTCCCAGAGTTATGGCCTTTGCAGTGGCTGGTGCAAAATAGCAAGACTTGGTGTGCAGCATTGGACAATCTTTCCTTTCCTCTCTGAACTTATTTAGCATTGTGCTCCCAAAAAAACTACCATAAAGGGCTGTTGGAAACCAGTCCATAATATGCTTTGGCACCTTAGTTGTTGTGTTTTTTTTTTTAAATGCAGTTACATTTGTCAGTGACACCAACATATTGTCAACAAGCTAGAAGGGGGTCTTTTTAAAAATCACAGACTCACAAAGATATTGGCTATAAGCATCCTGCTGCTATTTGTTTTGTCCCTAAGTGTATGGTTTAGAAGAAATGGCCAATTTAGTAGTTATTCTGGAAATGAAGTTGCTGGAAGTTGTTTTGTATGCCAAGAAATAATTTTGGGGCATATGACAGATCTGGCTGTTCCCAAGATGTGCAAATGCTGTCAAATTGTGAGTGAATTTCTTCAGCTCTACCTTCTGTTTCTTGGCAAGCTTTTGTTGGGTTAAGTAGCAGCACTTAATTGTGGATTAGCTTTTTAAAAAGAAGTTTCTTTGAATTGATTTGCTCCAAAGGCCACTGTCGTGACGCAAGTGTTGAGCTCAGGTGAGGTAACATCTGGTACAAAGCAAGGCTCATGCTGGATGCAGGGCAGGGCAGGGCAGGACCAGGCATAAGCCTGGGCATTAGGCAGTGGCTTAGGAGAACAGTTCTCTGCTGTTGTTACAGCAACCACCATGCTGAGACCGAGCCCTATAAAGTAGCAGCAGCTGGAAATGTAAGAAGGCACCGCTTTTCTTTTCACCCTGTATTCATCACATGCAGCACTGCTTCTGTTATGCTGCAGTTCTTCTTATTTCAGAAACATATTTATTAAATCTCAGGCCCAACTGTGCAACTTTCATAATTTATGTAACTAATTGTGCAAGTTGTGTTGTCATTGTGCTATTCCACCCCGTTTTGTTCAGTGCGAAGGAAACAGTGTGTATGGGAAGATAAATGTGGTTAATCATGTATCATTTGTGGACTGATCATACTTGCTGGATTGATTTCTGTTTTGCACACAGGACGAATAACACTTTCTTCTTTTTGGGCCAAAACCTCCTCCCCTTCACTTCATTTTTAGGCAGGTCATGCTTCATCCTCGTAAATGCCCTTAAAGGACTCCTGTTCATTACTGAACTAAGGCAGATTGATAGAATCATAGAACTGTAGAGATGGAATGGACCCCAATGGTCATCTAGTCCAACCCCCTGCAGTTCAGGAGTCTCAGCTAAAGAATCCCTGACAGGTAGCCATCCAACCTCTGTTGAAAAACCTCCAAGGAAGGAGAGTCCACCGCCTTTCCAGGGAGCCTCTTCCACTGTTGAGCGCTTTTATCATCATAAATGAATTGTTGATGTTGAGTAGGTAAGAACTACTGACTCCTAAGGAGGCTCAGCCAAGGATACAGGGTGTAAGCAATGAGATGCTTTCTATTTGGTTGGTTTGTTGTTGGGAATTGTTGTTGTTGGGAAATCTGCTAACCCCTCTCCCACTCCACCCACGAAACATCTGGTTCTATACTTTCAATAAGTAACACTGTTTAGAATTGCACAACATGGAAAGCATGGAAAAACTAAATGAAGGTGCTACTCATTGGACACACTGATATTTTTGGACAGGTTCTTGACTGTTCTAAAGTTTCAGCATAAAACAAAACCATCACCACCCTTTCCCCGCTCATACCATTAATTAGTCTCTTTCAGTGATTAGTAAACAAGAACAAATCACATATTTCTACTAATAAGCAGATATTCTCATGTAAATATGTGGTTGAATACAACCAGATTTTGCATTTTGCAAGAACTCTATTAATGGTCACTAAATTTGAGAGATAATGTTTTATTTGCAGTCCAAATTTTACTTATTGCAAAAGCTTATCCACCATGAGAGTGCCCACAACTTTTTTTAAACCCACCAATAAATTTCCAAACCCATGTCAAAGTGCTGATTTTAACTTCTGAAGCCCTAAATCATTTGGGACCAGGTTAAATGATGGATAACTTTCTCCTATCTATATGAGGCCAGGTATGAACAGAGCCCTGCTGGATCAGGGCAAAAAGCTCATCTTGTCCAGCACTTCATCTAGTTTAGTTCTCACAGTGGCCAACCAGATGCCCCAATGGAAAATCCACATGTATGGGCAGGAACTAAATACAAGAGCACGCCCCTCACTTGTAATTCCTAGCAACTACCTCTGACAGTGGAGGTAAAACATAACCACCATAGAATTTAGATTTCAAAAGAACAGCATGTATTAAGAACGTAAGAAAAGCCCAGCTAGATCATACCAGAGACCAGTGTGGGTAGGATTTGCCACTTCCTAGGCTTCCTAGGCTTGGTGGGACGCAGGTGGCGCTGTGGGTTAAAGCCTCAGCGCCTAGGACATGCCGATCGAAAGGTCGGCGGTTCGAATCCCTGCGGCGGGGTGCGCTCCCGCTGCTCGGTCCCAGCGCCTGCCAACCTAGCAGTTCGAAAGCACCTCCGGGTGCAAGTAGATAGGGACCGCTTACCAGCGGGAAGGTAAACGGCGTTTCCGTGTGCGGCTCTGGCTCGCCAGATGCAGCGATGTCACGCTGGCCACGTGACCCGGAAGTGTCTCCGGACAGCGCTGGCCCCTGGCCTCTTAAGTGAGATGGGCGCACAACCCCAGAGTCTGTCAAGACTGGCCCGTACGGGCAGGGGTACCTTTACATTTTACCTTTAGGCTTCCCAATTCAATAAACTGGGATGGGAGGCTTAGGAAATTACACAACCCATGTATGCTGACAGATGCATCTATAACTTAAGAAGAACCCTGCTAGATCAAGCCAAAGGCCCACCTAGTCCAACATCCTGTTCTCACAGAGGCCAACCTATGAGAAGCAAGTAAGTAGGACTTGATCTTGAGATGCCCTTCTCTAGGTTCCTGCACCTAATGTAGAGTTACTAAGGAGAAAGCTTTAGTAGTGGTGCCCAGTTTCTGGAAAGCCACTTCCGCCCTTCAGAGGAGGTGGAGTTGGGGGCTTCATGGCCCCACCACATGTGCGGCGGCTGGAACCCAGCCCCCGTGCGATTGGGGGGGATTCCCGGCCGTGTCACCTCCTGGCCAGCCAATCGGCTGGCTCTGGGGGTGTGGCCTGCCTTATTTAAAGCAGGACGCGGCCGGGGATCTCCCTCTTTGCCACTTACCAGCTGTTCCTGCTTTTCCCACCCTCCCGCCCTATAAGGTTTTCGTTCTTTGACCTTGCTATGGACCTTGGTTGGTCGCCGTTAAGGGGCCTGGTAGGAATTTTTCCACTTGGCAGATTGGCACTAGCCACTTGGTTTTTGCCTACCTCATAGCAAATCGTCACAACTTTCTTGGTATTGGCGATTAGGCATTGGTATTTCTCTGTAGATGGAAGAAGGGAGGTTACGCCATCACCTGCCCCACATATTGAAGGGTAGTCTGATAAAGGATTCTGGGGGGCGTGGCCCTGTCCAAAGCCTGGAGAGGTGAGGGCCAAAGGATTTGTTGGAAAATAAAACTCCTAGGTGGTCATCACCTATGGAGGCTAAGGAGGTGAAGAAACTTAACATGGAATCCAAATGGCCGAAATATTCTGAAATTTTAGAACAAGAAAGTGGTGAATTTAAACTACAGAGTTTTGAGAAATTAAAGCCCAAGGTGCGAAATTGGCTCCATTATTACCAAATAATGGAAACCTTTAAACAAGACAGGAAAATTGGCTTCCAGATGGAGAAATCGAAATTGGAAACAGAACTGTTAGAACCCAATACTAAGAATGTATCAAGAATGTACAATTTGTTGCTGAAGTGGAATACAATAGATGAGACAGTTAAATCAGCCATGATTAAATGGGCACAGGACATTGGTCATGACATTATGTTTGCTGACTGGGAACAGTTATGGACCACCGGTATTAAATTCACGGCATGTAATGCCCCAAGAGAAAATATTATGAAAATGATTTACAGGTGGTACATGACCCCAGTCAAACTTGCGAAGATTTATCATCTGCCCAATAATAAATGTTGGAAATGTAATGAGACTGAAGGTACCTTCTTTCACCTTTGGTGGACCTGCCCAAAGATTAAAGCCTTTTGGGAAATGATCTATAATGAAATTAAGAAGGTACTTAAATGTACTTTTCATAAGAAACCAGAGGCATTTCTCTTGGGCATGGTCGGCCAATTGGTGTCAAGGAAGGATAGGACTTTTTTATGTACGCCACTACAGCAGCAAGGATCCTTCTAGCAAAGTATTGGAAGACACAAGAACTCCCCACACTGGAAGAATGGCAGACGAAAGTGATTGACTTTATGGGATTGGCAGAAATGACTGGCAGAATCCGCGACCAAGAGAAAGAGACGGTGGAGGAAGATTGGAAGAAATTTAAAGCTTATCTTAAGAACTGTTACAATATTGATGAGTGTTAAAATGTCAAGGGGAAGGAAGATGCAGAATTACAGCCGAAAATGTTTGATGATTTAAGGTGAAATTGAGAAAGATAACAAATTTAAATTTAATTGGCTAAAATGGTTGCTGAAAAATGGTAAAATAAGGATGTAAAAAGGGTGAGGTATGGGGAAGTCCGAGAAAGGAGGCTTATGAAAAGGAGGTTAAGAACTTATATTTGTGTGTTTGTTTGTATTTGTTGATGTTTTTATGTTGTTGTGGTTGTTTTGTTTTAAAACTGGAAAACTAATAAAAATTATTATATATATAAAAAACAAAGGCACGCCTCCTAGTGGTGACCCTGGGGGCGTTCCTAGTTGATGTGCATCAGCAGTACTCCCCCTACTGGTGGTTAACCATTCCTGGACTTCTAGCAGATGGGCTGAAGTCAGATATAGTCGGTTAGGACCAATGCCTAAGCCAATACCGCTCATCACCTGTAACCAATAAAAGTTGTGGCCTTATTTAGCCCATTAACCTTAATAATTGTGTCATGTGTCGTTATTTCCACTGGGGGTGGGGGTGGGAACTTGCCACGCAATGCTCTGCCTAGGGAGGTTCACCTGGTGTCCATGCCATAGTCTTTTAGGTGCTTTGAAAAGACCTTCTTGTTCTCCCAGACCTTTTTACCACAATCCATCTAGTGTTGCAGCATTTTTGTATAAAATTCCCTTTTGCTGGGTTGTAGGATGGTTTTGGGGACGCGGGTGGCGCTGTGGGTAAAACCTCAGTGCCTAGGACTTGCCGATCGTATGGTCGGCAGTTCGAATCCCCGCGGCGGGGTGAGGTCCCGTCGTTTGGTCCCAGCTCCTACCCACCTAGCAGTTCGAAAGCACCCCTAAATGCAAGTAGATAAATAGATAAATAGGTACCGCTTTATAGCGGGAAGGTAAATGGCGTTTCCGTGCACTGCGCTGGCTCGGAAGTGTCTTCAGACAGCGCTGGCTCCCGGCCTCTTAAGCAAGATGAGCACGCAACCCCAGAGTCGGTCACGACTGGCCCGTACGGGCAGGGGTACCTTTACCTTTACCTTTTAGGATGGTTTTAAATGGTTTAAATTAGGATAATAGGAAGTGGTGTTAAACTGCGTCAAACCCATCTAGCTCAGCATTGACTACACTGGCTGGCAGCAGTTCTCCAGGATTTCAGATGGAGGTACTTCCCAGTCTTACCTGGAAATGCCAGGGGTTGAAAAGCAAGTGCACTCCTACTGAGCTATGGCCTCAGTTTAAGGCAGCTTCCTAAGAGCCAGAAAACCCTTGGATCACTTGTGTAGTACAACTCCATAAGTAGGAGCAGATCATGTTCGGAAAGGTCTATAGACATTCAATTTAACTTGCATGTTTACATTGCAGTCTGTCGGATATGCTACTGCATTTCAAATAAACTAAAGTTAAGATTTTGGTCCTCGTGGTCCTGAATAAAAGGCTGGATGAAACAGAAATTGGGTGGTATTTTTTGCATTTTAGTTAAAGAATAAAATAGGCATAGGGATATAAAAAAAGAATTCCCTGGATGTCTAGATCTAGGTCCTTTTGGCGAGGGAGCCCCAGCAGAGATTTGAAATCACAATACATACAGCAAAGTAAACCACAGAAATACAGTATAGGCTGTTAGACCTTTAAAATATCCCCTTCTAAATTGCTTTCAAAGTTCCCCAGTTTTCTAGACATAGAAAGTGGCTACACATCTGGTAAGCTCAAAATTGTTTACTTACAAACCCTTCAAAGGTCAGATTGATGTTCTTTTCTACACAGCAGCAAGAAAAGATGGGCAGTGTAACTGAGGTATACAACACAGAGATGGCTTGCTTAAGCCACATGGTCTAAGCTTGGAGCATATACCTTTCTGGTAGTGTTCCTGTGGGAGTCATTCCATATCAAGTGATCCAAACTTTTTTACCTCAGTCATCTAAATTTCTTAATATTTTCTACACTTTCTACACTTGTTGAGTGATCAAAACTAAGTTTAAATCTAAAATTTTAATTTTTCATCTCATTCCATTTTTGAGGGTGTGAATTATTATTTTTTTAAATTGACTTTTAGATCACTTGATATGGAATGACCCATGGTGGGATGTGAGATAACAAAGTAAGCCTTCCTTCCAAGGTGAAAGGGAGTGACCTATCTAAGCCTGGCAAAGCAGGCATGTGATCTCTATGGTCTTAACCCCTTCATTCATTAGAGTTAAGCATGCTGGTTATATGAGGCTGGATATCTCACAACAGAAAAACTGGAAGTCACCTAATACTGGGTCAGGCCACTGGTCAATCAGCTCCATGGTTTCTGCATTAACTCATATTGCCTCTCTGGAGTTGTAGAGATGAGTCTTTGCCTTGAGATGCTGAGGGCCTTCTGCATGTAAAGCAGAGACTTTACCACTGAGCTGTGGACCTCCCCTGCTTTTTATGCCACCCTCCTCCAGCAGCAACTGATGTTTGCTTTGATAGTAATTTATTCTTAATTAACATGTTAGGCGGTTAAAAAAAAGGCAGTGGGAGGAGAGGGAGAAAGATAAAGGAAACAGTTCTTAGCCAGCCTATAATTCCTGATGGTGAATTAAAGCTTAATAGTGGCAGGGAGACAGTCTCATGAATACAGCAGCTTAGTAGGTCTGCAGGAGCACCAAGGTGAATGAATTTTGTATCATTCATCCTTGTTAGTGCCTGGGTGTATTAATGTATTGACACCTCCTAATGGTTGTAGTTTTCACTCTGGAAGGGTTTCCAGATGCCCCTTTTATTGTGCATTCATTATAATTTGTGAACTGTGGTTTTATGTGATCCTGCAATGAGTACTATTTGCACGTGTAGAATTGTTGCAGTACTCTCCACTATTTTTGATTAAACCACTAACTTTTGTTGTTTAGTCATGTCCGACTCTTCGTGACCCCATGGACCAGAGCACGCCAGGCACTCCTGTCTTCCACTGCCTACCACAGTTTGGTCAAACTCATGCTGGTAGCTTCGAGAACACTATCCAACCATCTCGTCCTCTGTCGTCCCCTTCTCCTTGTGCCCTCCATCTTTCCCAACATCAGGGTCTTTTCCAGGGAGTCTTCTCTTCTCATGAGGTGGCCAAAGTCTTGGAGCCTCAGCTTCAGGATCTGTCCTTCCAGTGAGCACTCAGGGCTGGTTTCCTTAAGAATGGAGAGGTTTGATATTCTTGCAGTCCATGGGACTCTCAAGAGTCTCCTCCAGCACCATAATTCAAAAGCATTAATTCTTCGGCAATCAGCCTTCTTTATGGTCCAGCTCTCACTTCCATTAACCTTAGTTGGCTTTAAAAGAGGATTGGGCAAAATCATGGAGGATACGGCTATCAATGGCTAGTAGCTGTGATGGCTGTGTTCTCCTGCCAGTGTTACAAGCAGCATGCCTATCAGTATCAGTTGATGGGACTCCCAAATGAGGAGACATGCTGCTGTACTCAAATGTTGCTTGTGGATTTCCGATGGGCATTTGCGTGGCTGTTGTGAGAAGAGGATACTGGACTAGATGGGCCATTTAACATAATCCAGGAGCCAGGCTCTCCTTATGTACTTAAAATACCAGCTCTGCAATGGAAAAGGGGTTATGCGAGGAGCCAGTGTAATTATTTCCATCTGCCTGGCAGGAGCAAAAGCACTTCATTTGCTGGCTGGGTCATGTTGGGAAATAGAGCCTCTCTCTACTGGAAAAAAATGTAAGAAATGTTAAATAAAACTGGCTAACAATAACAACAACAATTTTTTTTTTTAATAAAAAAAATTATACCCCCATCTGACTGAGTTGCCTCAGCCACTATGGGCAGCTTCCAACATATATAAAAACATAATAAAACATTAAACATAAAACTTTTCCCACTACAAGGTTGTCTTCAGATGTCTTCTAAAAGTTGTATAGTCTTGATCTCCTTAACATCTGATGGGAGGGTATTCTGCAGAGAGGGTGCCAGTGTCAAGAAGCCCCTCTGCCTGGTTCCCTGTAGCTTCACTTCTCACAGTGAGGGAACCAGCAGAAGACCCTTGGAGGTGGACCTCAGTGTCTGGGCTCAATGATAGGGGTGGAGACGCTCCTTCAGGTATACTGTTTAGGGCTTTAAAGATCAGCACCAACACTTTGTCTATTAGCCACAAAGACTATGCACTGCCTCCATGGTCAGAACCAGTAATGCTTCTGAATAGGAGTTGCCAGAAACCACAGGAGTTGAGAGTGCTCTTGTGCTTGGGCCCTTCTTGCAGGATTGGTTTGAGAACACAATGTTGGTCTAGATAGGCCATTGGCCTGATTTAGCAGGCTCTTCATATGGTCTTTTTGTTTGTTCTGGCTGAAGGCAGATTCTGAGGAGTCAAAATGTAGGAATAACTTCTGATGGAAGGACACAAATGGCCTCAACCCATTTTAGAAGAAGTGGTTCCATCTTAGTGTATTTAGTAAAGAAGCAGGAGGTGTTGAGGAATCCATGTAGAATTAATATGGTGGGAGAAGGAGACCCTAAAACCAGCCTATGCGTCTTACATCTGGGCATCCAGGTTTCTTCCGTCTCAGCTTTGAGACACTCCTCAGGCCACACCCCTCAGCAGCCTTGCTTTGCAACTCACTGAGTATTTTTGCCTGGAAGGAAGGAAGGAACTCTAAGCATGCTTTTTTGCTTGTTTGGATTGAAGACAGAGGTGTGTGTGTGTGTTTGTGTAAAAACCTTACTGTACAAATATAAAATTAAATTCTACCCACTTATGCTTCTGAACTGTCCCACCCCTAGTCTGCTTCCCCCATAAAAATTGTTAGAAGGGGATGTGGCCCTTGGGTACAAAGGTTTTCCCACCCCTTCTGCATTTTCATTGGGCACTCCCTTTGTTGTTCCTCTTCTCAAGACTCCTTCCTTTCTCTCCCTGCAGCTGGCATGCTGGCAAAACTTAAATCACATTAGCCGGGATGGATTCAGGACAGACAGTGTCAACCTCATGCCCCAATTTAGTATTTATAGTTGTGGGTTGTTTTCTTTTTCTTTAATACCTGATTTAATACTTGTGTTTGTCTGGAAATTTATAGAGCTTGTCTTTGCCCATTAGCCATGTTTACAAGATGATAAATTCTGACAGCACTATTAGCAAATTCATCTCCAGCTACTTGCATGGATGGCAGATGGGACTTCCATCGTGCTGCTCTGGGAGTTTGGAATAACCTCTGCTGTGCTGCAGATGAAGGACTTATCCTCTTTCTTGTGTGCCCTACATTCCTGATTGAGCAAAACCTTGCTTTATCCATTGGGCTGGTCCAGTTAGAATTCAGGAGCTTGACAGTGTGTGTGTGTGTGTGTGGGGGGGTATTCTAGCTTTCTTCACTAACCCTGATGCTGCTCATATCATGATTAGCCCAGTCACTTAATTGTCTTAGAACTGAGGCATCAGTAGTTATGGGGAGAGGGGGACAGACCCAGGATGTGGAAAAACAGGAGTTGAGTCAAAGATTAGAACTGGGAGGTCAAAGCTAGAGAACATGCTAAAAGCCAGGACAGACTGTTATTGGCCTGACAAATTCTTGACCTAAACAGAAAGCTTTTACAGCCTTTTCCCATTAAGGAGAACCAACAGTGGAGGATGATCTGTTAGGACATGTGAAATGCTATCCTACTAACATCAGTCTGCTCTTAGCCAGCACCTGCCTGTCTGCTTCCTTATTTGCAAATCTGTCTAAGGGTCTGGCCCTGGCTGTCAGCCTCTTCCTCCTTAGTCTCAGGGTTGCCCCTACAGAACTCAGCAGGGAAAGATGGGGGCAAAACTAGAATTAGCTGGATCTACCTTTCATTGGCTCTTGCTGAGCCTATCTTTGGTTCTGGCACCAGCTACTGTTGGTGTCCCTGCCTTCCACCCTACAAGTTCCAATAGGCACTAACCACCAATGAGAACCATAGAACTGTAGTGTTGGAAGGAACTGTGAGGGCCATCTAGTCCAACCTCCAGCAATGCCGGAATCTTTTGCCCAACATGGGGCTCAAACCCAGAACCCTGAGATTAAGCCTCATGCTCAACTGATTGAACTAAAAACTTGCTTGGTTAGATGGTGCCACTCCAGTCCCCGAGACCACCACTGTCACCCTGCATAGTGGGAGGAAGGCAAGAAAGCGCCTGAGGGGGGAAGCCCCCCCAGTGTACACCTCCACCCCAGCTGCCCAGTCAACCAGCAGGGTGCAACATTTGCCCCACCCAGGGTGCCGGTAACCCATACTTCACCTATGTATTTGCATCCTGCCAGTTCCTCCAGGCTTCCTTGTTTGTGAGCCAGAATTCTGGTCTTGCTAACAGTCCAGACTGACAATGAACTCCCTCTAATAGTAAAATCCTTCAGGGACTAACATCAGCGGTGGATTTGTTTGTTTTTAGTATTGCTGCCCACAAAATAGAGTTCAGCACAGCCTCAGTGGTTGGCAGTTTAAATTTTCCATTTATTTAAATAAATAAAAACATGGAAGGAACATGCAATTAGTTCAGCCACCTTGCAGGCTGAATGGCAATTGCTCACCTCCCCCAGGGGACATGTTCTATTCCAGCATCCTTTCTGAATGTGATTTGTTGCAGTCCTCTTTGGTTAAGCCCCTTCTGCTGCTGAGCACAGTTACTGGACACCGGGTGCCTGATGTTCTTGCTTCTTCTGTAGATGTGAAAGGGGGAGACCTGCCCTCTCAAGACTCGGCTCTCTCTCTGTAGGCCATGCTTTTCCTTGTACCCTCCTCTTTCCAAAGAACATGGCTAGAAGGAAGCATGAATAGAGAAAATGACAGGCAAAGCATTTGCTTAGATTGGAAATGGTATCAGGGACCGGAGTGGTTCCATCTACCCAAGCAAGCTATTGGCTCTTGGTGGTGGCCTGTGCCAATTGGAACTGGTTGGGTGGAAGACAGGGAGACCAACAATAGGTTGCACTAGCACAAAAGACAGGTTCAGCCAAAGCCAATAACAAGTGGAGCCAACTAATTCTAATTTTGTCACCATCCTTCTCCCTATTGAGTTCTCTAAGAGGCAACAGTGAGACTTAGGGGGAGGAGTATCATTGGTATTTAACTCTTGAGAAACTATTTGGAATGTATAAATATGTTTTAAATGTTTGCTGGAAATGACAAGGGGGGGGGGAAGAATATGAAGGGACATTTTATCATGCCTGATGGACATGTGTATACAAATTTATCAACAGCAGCAGCAGCAGCAAATGGCTTAAAATATTGGATGCAAATATGTACAATGATACAGCAAATTTTAAAGGTTAATATCCAATTGCAGTCAGAACTATTTCTTTTAGGGCTTATAGACATACAATTAGAAAAGGATTATGGAAGATTACTCCAATATATGATTACTGTGGTGAGACTGCTCTATGCACAAAGATGGAAAGATACAGCCTTATCCACTATAGAAGAATGGCTGATAAAATTACTGACCTTAGCTGAGAGGGCTAAGCTAACATATTTAATTAATCACTAACATTTGTTAAGGATTGGAAATTTTTTGTGGATTTTTTTGCGTGAAAGAGAAAATGAACTTGTAATATCTGGATGTGAAGAAAAAATACTGGCTTATAGAAGATAGAATGGTTGAATTCTAAAGAATGAATATCATATGTAGGTGCAGACAGCCAGAAGTCCTTTTATTCTACTCTAGCTTTCTTTAGTATTTTTCTTTCTTATTTTTCTCTCTTGCTTTCCCCTCCTTTAGATTTCTCATTTTCTTCTATTTTCTTCCTTCTGACTTTGCTCTTTTTTAGATTAAGTTATCTGTTTTATATCAGTTTATTATAAAAAGATACTTTGTAATGGGTCTGTATTTCTGTATATCTTTGCATAAATATCAACATTTTTTAAAAGAGACTTAGTGGGAGGAGGAAGATGACAGTGAGTGCAGCTGCTGGTTGTAAATAAGGAGGCAGGTAAGTGGGTGCTGGCTGAGGGCAGATGCACATTGATGGGACAATGACCCATTTGTCCTCATGCACCAGCCTCCACTGGCCTTCTCCTCTGAGAGCACACCTTGGGGTGTGTGTGTGTGTGTGTGTGTGTGTGTGTGTACTTTGTTTGTTTGCAGAGTGCTACTGGTAGGAATGGCTGGGGCTCACACTGGCCACCTTTGGGCTACTGTATGGTCATCCTTTTCAGTGAGCTGCTGAACCTAGTACTCCCAGACCCTAAACCAAGGGTCACCAACCAGTGTTAGAAACTCAGATATGTAAGCTTGGTTCTAAATGGCTCCTTAAACCAAGCTTACAGTTGCCAAAACAGAATGTCTAGTTGCCATTTTGGGGCAAGGCAGCTCTAAAGTCTTATTTTTCAAAGGATGGACTGACTGGGATTGATTATCAGTTAAACATCCAGCTGGTTCAGATGACAGCCTTGACCTAGGTCAAACTTAGCTCAGTGCAGATTCTGGAAGCTCATGAACAGAGTTCGCAAACAGGGGCATTTGTGAAGGCATCTAGTGGGGGAAGCTCAGAGTTCTGTCTCTCAGTGTGCATAGGACCAGGAGACATGGAGGGTGAGGGAGCTGCTGTAGTGACCTGCAACACCTGTGCCATGTTTTTCTTTCTGTTGGAGAACAAGCAACAGTACACATTGTAGCAAGTGCAAGCTGGTTGTGTTGCTGGAGGAGAAGGTCCAGCAACTTCAGGCCCACCTACCCATGCATTGAGCAACAGGAAAACATGCAGAGTTCCTTGACAGAGCTGAGCAGCAAGACAGATGCAGTGCCCCCAGGAAGGAGGAAGATCACCCATTGCAAGAGATGAACCCCTGAAGGAATGTGACACAAAGAAGTAGGACAGCCACAAACCACGCTTTGGCATTGGAGTTGCAAAATAACTTCTATGGACACCGATTCTGGGCCAGAAGAGCTAGGGCAGCAGCTGCTGACCTCAGAATACACCAGGGTGGCTGTGAAAGGTACAGTGCACAGAATGATTCCTACCACCCCCCAGAGAAGAAAGAAACAGGAGGTGGACTTGGAGGAGTCTTTCTCCATTCTTGATCTAATCCCTTTGGATCCAAGGCTCCTGATTGTGGATGAGTATGCTGATAATCTCCTTCTACTTTCCATGGAGATTATATTGAAGAAAGGAAATTACAGTCTAGAGAGGACAAGGCAAGAGGAAGTATTCAAACCATAAGGTTCCTGCCATTGTAACTTATCCCAACAATATCAATATAAGCTCCAACGGACAAGTAGGAAAGATTCAAGAACAGCAGGTGCAGATGTTAGAAAACCCCAAGCTTCAGATATCTTAAGGGCTGTCACATGGAAGAGGGATCTTCCTTGTTTTCTCCTGCCCTTGAGGATAGGATTCGAGGTAATGGCTTCAAGCTCCAATATAGGAGATTCTGACTAAACTTTCAGAAAAACTTTCTGATAGTAAGAGCTGTTCAGCAGTGGAACAGATTCTCACAAGAGGTGGTGAACTCTGCTTCCTTAGAGGTTGGATGGCCATCTGTCATGGATGCTTTAGCTGAGATTCCTGCCTTGCAGGGGGTTGGACTAGATGACCCTTGGGTCCCTTCCAACTCTAAGATTCTATGAAAAGTCACTTGATCCAGGGACCACCCACATATATATTGGCCTATTCCTACCTCCTTTTCTTAATGGTGACATGGACCATTCACAACAAGAATATTTTTCACAGCTGTGAGCAGGGCAGTGGGGTGGGATAAGAGAAGACAAGCTACCTCAATTAACTATTATGTTGTTCACTGCTCCTGCCCAGGCTGCACAGAAAAAGCATTTGGTTCCTGAAATTCATTCCAGTTGTGCAGATTGGATAGAATTCTATAGAATTGTGATAGAATTCTATAGGATGCCTGTCTGTAGGTACTGCAAGGTTTCAATAGTAAAATCTGGACCAGTGTTACTGTGTACTAGTGTGTAGCATCAGATCAGATGGTGCCACTGGAGCATGTCATGAACAAGACTCCTGACCTGGGCCTCAGACTGGGGTGCAAACTCAATGGGGCCAAGGTGTTTTGGACCCCAATATCTGTTGTGAGGGGGTTATGCCCCCTTAATGTTGAGGTGGTGGAGGAGACCAAGCATGCTTTACCTTAATGTGTGCATTTTTATGTATGTTACTTGGCAGGAGAACTGCATTTCAAAAAGGGGAGAGGTATAAATTTTGAAAGATGGCTGTGTCTTAGTTTTTGTGTTGTTTCAGACAGCATACTTTAGTTAGGTTCACCCTTAATTGGATTTCTCCCCCCTGTAACTAGAAATAGCCCTACAAATGCTCATCATAACTTACCAGTGAAACTTAAAAACTTTTGAGCAGAGCATTTGTGCTGAGAAAGTCCGTGGTCCACAAAATGCTTCTGATCTTGACTCTAGATAAATCTTTTGCAGCTTTATTGGTAAGGGAAAAAATCAGGGCAGCAAAGAGAAAACTTGGCTCTTTCTCTGAACACTGAAGTTGCCAAAGTTTTAAGCGGAGGATGCCAGAAATTATCCTCTAGTAAAAAATGTCACTGTGGACCTAGCTATTGGGAGTCCTATTAAAAAACAAGCAAGGGCGAAGAAACACTCAGATTATTGCTCAGGCCAATTTTAGGGAACAAAGACAGCAAGGAGCAAATCCTGTAATGAAAGGCTTTGCACACAGACCTGCCTCTGTGCCAAAAGGGAAACAATTCCCCAGGAAGAATGCTAAACCCAGAAGCCTATAATAACTACCGGGTCAGGGACCTGCCCGGCACCTGCACTCATCCTACTTCAAGTACAACATCTCATGCTAGGGGGAACTAATTTAAAGGATTTGACCACCACAGCATAAGAAGCTGTTTTATAAGTTAAAGCCTTGGTTCCATCCAGCTCAGTAGTAGCAACAGCTTTTCAGGATTTCAGACAGGAGTCCTATTCTCAGCACTGTGTAAAGATTTCAGGGGTTGATCCTGGGCCCTTTTGTGTGCAAGGCAATTGCTCTACCACTGAGCTATGGCCCTTTCTACAATAAATATGTGGCAATAATTACTAGCTTAAATGCATTTTGGAGGGGATTAGACCACTGTCCCCCAATCTGCATCACTCTGAATGTTTTTATTCATTCATTTATTGTGCTTACAGAGTCTTTTATCCCAATGCACCCAAGGCAATTTACAGTTTTAGAGTTTGGAAACAGACAAGTGATTTCAGATGTGGAGTAACAAGAGCCCTCTCCAGTTGACTGGAAGGTGATGGCAGAAGTTCTGTGGCCTGGGCCTTCCTGCTCCTGTGTTCTCTCAGGGCAGACAGGTCTTAAGCAGCTGCAGGGGAGTTGCAGATGGGGCTGCCCCAACACGTCTCTCAGGCCCTTGACATCTCTTCAGGAGTAGATAGTTAGGCACTCAGTTTCATCTGCCTTCCCTCAGATCACATGGCTAAGATCATAAGAGCTTTGCCAGGTCAGATCAAAGGCCCACCAAGTCCAACATCTTATACTCACAGTACCCAACCAGATGCCTCTGGAAAGCCTGCAAATAGGATCTGAGTTCAACAGTACACTCTTCCCACTTATGACTCTTGGTAACTGGTATTCAGAGATATACTGCCACTGACAGTAGAGGCAGAACATAGCCTCCATGAATTTGTCTAACCTTCTTCTAGCTGGTGGCCATCACTACCTCATCTGAGAGTGAACTCCATAGTTTGACTACCTATCTTAAGAAGACCCAGAACAGGTTTGGCTGCAGCACCCTGCATTTCTGACCATTGGCTGTGGTGGCCAGGGCTGGCAAAGACAGGAGTCTACCTGGAAAGCTAGAGCCCAGAGAAGCCTAGGCTAGACATATTCATGGCTATACACAATGATAAAAGGTAAAGGTAAAGGTACCCCTGCCCGTACGGGCCAGTCTTGACAGACTCTGGGGTTGTGCGCCCATCTCACTTAAGAGGCCAGGGGCCAGCGCTGTCCGGAGACACTTCCGGGTCACGTGGCCAGCGTGACATCGCTGCTCTGGCGAGCCAGAGCCGCACACGGAAACGCCGTTTACCTTCCCGCTGGTAAGCGGTCCCTATTTATCTACTTGCACCCGGAGGTGCTTTCAAACTGCTAGGTTGGCAGGCGCTGGGACCGAGCAGCGGGAGCGCACCCCGCCGCAGTGATTCGAACCGCCGACCTTTCGATCGGCAAGTCCTAGGCGCTGGGGCTTTAACCCACAGCGCCACCTGCGTCCCTTGCATACACAATGATAGTCACGTGGAATTATCCAGGTTCAAAGGTGGTGTGCTGCTTACTGGCTACCAGTTTCTGGGCACAACAGCAGGAGAGAGTATCTGCCTCCATGTCATATCCTTTGGCTTCCTGGATACCTCTGGTTAGCCACTGTATCAGGGGAACTTTTTGCAGCCTGATGGCCACATTCCCTTCTGGGCAACCTTTAGGACCCACATGCCCATGTTGGGTGGGGACACAGGCTAAAAGTGGGCAGAGCAACACATGTAAATTGTATCTTTCTACAATAGGCTGTTTCTACACTCATTGACATCTCCCTTTCTGCCCTCCATGTAGGGAAGCATGTAGCAGGATCAGAGGTCCAAGGGCACATTATTCCAGCTGGGCAAAAGCTCTGAGGGGGTTTGCAAAGCAGGGCAGATGAGAGGTCTGGCTGGGAAGAGTATGTGGCCTGGGCAGAGTCCCGAGGGCCAAAAAGAGAGGGCTACAGGGCCACACCCAGTTCTTGGGCCTGAGGTGCCCTACCCCCAGAAAAAAATGTAAGGATCTTTTAGTTCTACCCTGCAGGCAATTTCTTATGTATTTACGTTCTTAAGTACAAAGAAGGGTGTTGATTCCTCACCTCAGATGGAGTAACAGCTGCTTGTTATTTGCACTTAAAAATAAATAAAAAATTAACACCTGGGAAGTTCCCAGCATGCATGGTGATTTCTGGATTTACTTCTGTGTGGAGTTCAACTGGGATGTTACTTCTTTGTATATGTCAGGTCTGTGTGTGTGTACCCCAGAGCTATGTGTGGGAATAAGCTGAAATAAATAATGTGTAAATAGCTTTGCTAATTAGCAGAAGTGGCAAACAAACCTGCAAAAGCTCTGAAGCTCACAAGCGGGACAGAGCTCTTCCTACTTTTGATTCCCAGCACCTGGTATTCACAGGCATACACCAATTGTTGCAAGCATATAAGGGATACCTGTTGCCCACTCAAAATGTGTCCAAGAATCGACAGACGCAGCAGTGGAGAAAAAGAAGGCAAAGTTTATTGCTGAGCAATAAAGACCCAGTGGAATGTTTTCCAAAGCCCGGGCCCTGAAGCCCCTGTGCATTGGGTTTTTATACCTGAGTACAATCAGCATAAAACATGACATATTCATATATTGCAGCAAAATCAAACCAATGAGCGGGCACAAGCTCTTCCTCTGCCCATGTAAAGAATACTTCTGCTTTTCTCAGATGGTGCGTCAATTTGCCCTTTACCCTAATTTTCAGCAATAAAGAGGAAAAGAAACCTATTTGACTGTTAAAACCTGAATAACCCCCACCATCTGCTATCGGCTTAGAACATTGCATTGTGGCTGACTGCTTTTTCCTGTTCCCCAACCCACCCCCCTCTCGTGAGCCCAAGAAGCCGTCTGGAGTAGGTTCCCTATAGAAAAATGCCAACACATCATATTTATTGTTTCCTTCAAGCACAATAGCAGGGCAGAGAGAGAAATAGGGCAGAGGGCAACTTTTGGATTTTTAAGATTTAAGCACTTTTGCTCTGCTGAAGCTTTAGCGATTCAAACATCATTAGGATACATGGATAAAAAAAATCACCATTAGGATAAATGGTTATATATGGATATATGATTATATAGAAATCATAAAGATAAAATTCTTCCAGGTGGTCTTGCCACACAATCTTTGGGGATAAGAGTGCATTTTCACTTTCCCTCCAATGCATCTGATGTGACTAGTGGTGCTGATCAAGGTCATGGGTTCGATCCCCTTACAGTCCTCCTCCATTGCAAGGGGTTGGACTAGATGATCCTTGGGGTTCCTTCCAGCTCTACAATTCTATGATTCTATGAAGTAAATTGTCTGTTCACTGGAAAGCTGAACAACCTCAGAGAACCTTGTCTAGCTCTCTCTAAGTCAGAGGCTATCTTAAAAACAGCAAAAAAATTACCATTGGGTCAAGTAGATTATTTGATATAACAGTGACCGTTAAACAGAGAATATTTGTCTTTTGGTGCTCTCTGGATGTTCTGGGGTGGAGCACATTTCTGTTATTGGGCAGGATCTCCTCCATCAGTCACAGAGCTAGAAGGAAATGATGTTGTGGAGGGCAAGGTTTGCCTCATACAGGCCTTGTGTGCCTGTGCTGCTCTCTGAGGTGGTGAACATCCCGTGTGAATATCTGAAGGCAGTTGAGGATGGATGGTAATTAACGGATTGAGGTTGACTCCCAACAAGACAGAAGTACTGTTTTTGGGAGGGTGGACAGGTGTGGGGAACATCCTGGCCCTGAATGAGGTAACTGTGCCTCTAGTCTAAAGGACCAGGTGAGACCCTACCTTCCCATGCACTGTCTTGCCAGAGTGGTACATGCTCTGGCAATCTTCCACTTAGACTCCTGCAATGTGCTCTACATGGGGCTACCTTTGAAGGTGACTTGGAAACTCCAACTAATCCAGAATGCAGCTGCCAAACTGGTGACAGTGAGCGGCTGCCAGAGCCATGTAACACCAGAGTCCTAAAGGATCTACACTGGCTCACAGTACGTTTCTGAGCACAATTCAAAGTGTTGGTGCTGACCTGTAAAGCCCTAAACAGCCTCGGCCCAGTATACCTAAAGGGGGCATCTCCACCCCCATCGTTCCAGCTCGACACTGAGGTCCAGCTCCAAGGGCCTTCTGGCAGTTCCCTCACTGCAAGAAGTGAGGTTACAAGGAACCAGGCAGAGGGCCTTCTCGGTAGTGGCACCCGCCCTGTGGAACACCCTCCCACCAGATGTCAAAGAGAACAACAACTATCAGACTTTTAGAAGACATCTGAAGGCAGCCCTGTATTGGCAAAAATTTTATGCTTCTTCCTTTTCTCCATCCTGAATCTTCCAATATCTGCTTCAGTGGATGGCCTTGCATTCTAGTATTATGGCAGAGTGACAAAAAGCACTTCTCTCTTAACCTTCACCATGCCATTCATACTTTTACAGACCCCTGTCATGTCACCTATTACTCACATTTCTCTCCTCATGGGAGAGTTGCTCCATCCCTGATTTTACCTAGGAGCACTCAGCTCCTCATCGTGGAACCAGCTTTTGGCCATCACAGGATTGTGTTTGACTGGTGGTAGTGTGTGGATCATGGCAAGAAATTAGATGGCCAGCATTGAGTGAGCTCCAGTACAGCAATTATTTTTCTTAATAGAATGTTTGTTCTTAAGCAGCAAGATGATATGCAATATCAATGGGATGTATGTAACTCTTAAATGCATGATGTAATTCTCCCCACCCCCCCATGCAGTGCAGATGTCCGGAGCCTCCCAAGTGTTTTACAATGTGAAACACCATCAGAGCATTGAAAGTATTTCCATTTTCCATCTCCATTGTATCTGATTAGTTCTGTGGTTGGGTTGGGAGTTGAGTGACAAAAACAAGTCACCCAAGCATTAAACCATTAAAGTATTTTAAGGGAAGGCATAAAAATTGATTTTGCTTCATGGCTCCCAGCCCTTAGTGAAGGAGTCAGCACAAGATCCCTTATCCATCACCCTCTAATGGGGTGAGGATGGAAGCTGGTCCTTAGAACCATAAGGTTGCCGCCAACAGTGTGCTGCTCAGGGTTGACCTACTGAAATGTCCCTCGGTGAGTCATGGCCATCAATTCCAGTGGGTCTACTCTGAATAGGACTAATATTGACTACTGCCCACAGAGATTGAGAGGGACCTTGGAAATAATCTGATCTAGCTAGGAGGCAGATAGAGAAGTCTGGAGGGCTGTTATTCAGCCATCAAGGCTGAGGTTGCTCACCCATGGTGTGGGCACCCATCTGTCTCAAGAGACAAAAGAGTGTACATCCAGGCGTGAGGTCTAAATGCTGCATTAGAAGCACTGAAGCAATTTCTGTGGGAGGCAAGCCTTGGCAGTGTGTATGTATGGACAACAAGACACCCCTCTCAACTTCACTGATGTGGTCCCAAGGAAATCAGAGCAATATGTTTGGCACCAGCTTAACTGCAGGAGTTGCTGGAAGGAAGTGAACAAGGCCTTAGGGATTCCACGCTGAATTTGTGTAGGGTTTACTCCTTAGCTTTTTCTTCTCCTGAATATGTCCCACAAGGCAGTGGAGGTTTAGTGTTAGAGTTTTCCTTCTCCTAGATGGGCTACCCTCCCATGTTCATGAGCCCCATCTGCCTCTCACTTCCCTCTATAGCATGTACAAAAACTGACCACTTCTTGACCACTGGACTGACTATTGCTCCCGTCCTCTCAATCTGGGAGAGCCTGGGAAGTCCCCTGATGTAACAAGTAGTGAAGTGCAGGGCTTTTTTCATCTGGAACTCACCAGAACTGAGTTCTGGCACCTCTTTGGTGCATTCAAGCACCAATTTGTTGTGTTCCAGCAGCTGTATAGTGGGAAGGTGCCCAGAGCTGCGTGTCCGAGTCTTTGGGCTGCATGCCGCTCATGGCTTTGTGTTGGAGGCTGTGGGGCAGCATGTTGGAGTCGACACTGAAATGCGGCTGCAGTGATGCTCATAGTGGGGTGATTGAGCGGAGACGCATTCCTGCCCCAAAAGCATTGTCCCCCCCCCTAAATAAAGCTCAACAGCTTTGGCTCTGTCAAAAAAACCTGAGCGTTCCTGCACCCCATTTTCTAGGGAAAAAAGCACTGCTGAAGTGTAGTATTAAAAAAATCCTTGGTTAATTGTATGTTGGACATGTGGGTTTGGATTAAAGTCTCTTTCTCCTCTCCCCCTTTTCTCTGTCTTTCTCCAGACTAACGATGCCGCAGGGAATATGTGGAACTGGCTTTACTTCATCCCCCTCATCATCATCGGCTCTTTCTTCATGCTCAACTTGGTCCTTGGTGTCCTATCAGGGTAAGGACCCAGTTTCTTTTCCACTAATGATAAGAGGGAGAAGGCAGGGAGCTGTCTTATATCGAGTCAGACCACCAGGTCCATCTAGCACAGTATTGCCAGCACAGGCTGGCAGTGACTCTCCAGGGTCTCTTGCAGCCTGTCTTGGTTATGCCAGAGATTGAACCTAGAAGCTTCTCCATGCAAGGCAAAAGCTTTACCTCTGTGCTCACACATAGGAAGTTATATTATACTGTAATACCATCGGTCCATTTTTATTTATTTATTTATTTGCTTGTTGGTAATCCACACTTTCCTTAAAAAAACAACAACACACACATCAGGGTGGTGTGCAACTTTTTTTTTATTGCCTGAAGAAAATTATACAGACAGCAAAATGAAGAAGCCTAAATTAACATTGCCTTCTACTGATAAGAAATAATAATAACTATTACAATAATGAAAATACTAAAAATACACTTACTTCCCCTTTTGAACTTCTATTCTGGTTACAATATATTACTATTCTATAAGAATCTATTATATTCCTTGCTGTCCCATATATTATTTTATTTCCCAAATTCAACCTAACCCTCCCCTCCTCCCCACTGCTTCCCTTCACCTGTGTGAGATCTTCCCATCATAATATTTTTTCCCTAGTTGCTTTAACAAAATAGAATAACATGAAAGCTGTTAAATTATAATTACTTCTTTTGTGCTTACACGCTTAACAATTGCCTGTTAAGAGTTCTGCTGTGCAACTTACAAAAATAAAATCAGCATAAAAACATCAATAAAAATTGATTGGTTAAAAAAGAGAAATAAAGAAAATATATTGCAAAGGCCTGTCTAAAGAATATATTTTCAAAGGGCATCTGAAAAAAGGGAGGGGTGGCTTGCAGCTCTTTCTGGTTGCAGGTGAACAGCAAGGTTGAAGTGCCGCCAAAGAGGAGCAGGTCCAAAGGGCTCTTTTAAGTGAGCCCACAGCCTTAGGATGTGCTCTATCAAGCCAATACCTGGAACCAACTCAGTTATGCAGAATTCCATTTCCGCTACAGCTCTTTCCAGTTGCATAGTAAATATTTGGAATCAGGTGAAGTCTTTGGAAGAGAAGGCTCTCAAGTACCCAGTTGGCCTGGGGGTGGAGAAGGAAAAAGATATAAGGCTGGAAAAATCAGATCCCCCCCTTTTTAATGCATGTCAGACAAGTAAATAATGCTCAGTTGATTAATCCATTGAGCGTTCGTTGACAATGAATTGGATCTGTATGTGCCTGCATTTGTGAAAAGGAACCAGAGGATGATCCAAGTGAACTGTGGGGGTGGGGGGGAGGGAGGCCGCTGGTGTTGTTCTGTAATTCAAGAGTTCATACCGTGCTCTAGTAGCCAGGGTCTGTGGCAGATAGGAATGAATGAATCTGCCTGTTTCCCTTTCTCTCAGTCTCTTGATTTTCCAGACTTTTAGTTTGGTTCACTGCAGTTCTTCCTCATTTTGCAATTAAATGAAAAGGTCTTAAGTTTCATCAGCATTTTGGTGCAAATTTCTCTTGTTATACAGAATTTTGCATCCAGTTTTGGGTTTTGTCTAATGTGGTGCATTTCTGATCTGTCATTCACTAATGCAGTGGTGGGGAAGCCTTTTCACCCTCTGGATGCTGCTGGACTGCAGCTCCCATCAGCTTTGGCTATTGGCTGTGACGGCTGGGGCTGATGGGAGTTGGAGTTCTATCACAAACTAAACAACTCAGTATGTGGTTTACGAAAATTCATTTAAAATATTGTATGACATTTCAATACCTTCTTTTACACGAAATCTTTAATAATATATACAAGTGCCAAAATAATCATGACATGCACAACTCAGTATCTCAAAGCCAAACAGTCCAAATATTCCTGAAATAAGTCTAGGAGAACAACTCTCTATGTGTATACTTGTGCTGGTTGCGATCCCAATGGAACTCCGGCACATACACATGGGAGATGTTCAGCAGCATCTGGAGGGCCAAAGGTTCCTCCACCCCAGGTTAATGTGTGTATCTTTAGTCATGCATTCCCCTAGTATGTACATTTTTGCATGCATTATTTGGTTGGGGAACATCATCACAAAATTTAGAGATTTCATCATAGCCATCTTCAAATAGCTAAAGGGCTGTCCCATGGAAGATGGAGCAAGCTTGTTTTCTCCTGCTCTGGAGGGTAGAACCTGAAACAATAGATTCAAGTTACAAGAAAGGAGACTCAGATTAAGCATTAGGAAAAACTTTCTGACAGTAAGAGCTGTTTGACAGTGGAACAGGCTCCCTTGGGAGCTGGTGGACTCTCCTTCCTTGGAGGTTTTTAAGCAGAAGTTGGATGGTCATTTGTCATGGATAGCTCAACTGATATTCCTGCATTGCAGGGGGTTGGACTAGATGACCATTGCGGTCCCTTCTAACAATACTATGATTCATCTGTCCTAGCCATTTTACACAGTATGATACCATTTTGAACAGTCATGGTTGCTCCCCAAAATCCTGGGCAACTGTAGTTTGCTAAGGGTGTTGAGGGTTGTTAGGAAACCCCCTATTTCCTCCCACAGAGACCTATGATTCCCAGCATTTCCTGGGAATGGGGATTGATTGCTAAACCATTCTGGGAATTGTAGCTATGGGTGAACACTTTTTAACAAACTACAGCTCCCAGGTTTCTTTGGAGGAAGCCATGGCTTCTTAAAGTAGAATGATGCTGCTTTAAATGTATAGTGGCAGAGGGGCCTTAGATAGGTTCACATTAAAATCCTAATTGAATCAAATTCATCTTCTATCTCTAGTGGTGACGGTGGCAGAATCTCTAAGTGCCTGATTGATTGAGCCAGGGCCTGGTCCTTCCTGAGATAAATGCCAGCTATTAGTGAGTTCTAGCATCCAGGCTAGCAGGGTCTCTTCTTTCTAGATGCAACCAGGAAGCTGAACTAACCTCTCTTCTTTTCTCAACATGGGTTCGGATATTGTGCATGGATAACCAGCATGGTGCCATCCAGGTTTTGGGCCACAGATCCCATATTCCCTGACAGTTGGCCACACTTCCTGGGGATGATCGTAGCTTTAGTTCAACAATGGCTGGCCACAGGTTCCCCACCCCTGGGGAAGCTGCCCAAAAGACACAGGTGTGGTATGGTTGCATCCAGTCTCAGCTTTTCAGTTCACATTCTTGTACACAGCTATTTTTCATGAAGTGATAAAACTGTCATGATATCTCAACTTCACACCCTCCTGCAGTCTTTCTAGTCACTGAGATGTGTCTAATAATAATAATAATAATAATAATAATAATAATAATTTATACCCCACCCATCTGGCTGAGTTTCCCCAGCCACTCTGGGCAGCTCCCAATCAAGTGTTAAAAACAATACAGCTTTAAATATTAAAAACTTCCCTAAACAGGGCTGCCTTCAGATGTCTTTTAAAGATAGTATAGCTGCTTATTTCCTTCACATCTGAAGGGAGGGTGTTCCACAGGGCGGGCGCCACTACCAAGAAGGCCCTCTGTCTGGTTCCCTGTAACCTCACTTCTCGCAATGAGGGCACCGCCAGAAGGCCCTCAGTGCTGGATCTCAGTGTTGAACTCTGATAATGCCTCTTGCTTGCCTAGATGGAGGATAGAGGGGTGGCAAGAGAATGTATGTAGAAACTAGCCTAATGTACAATGCTGAAGTTTACATTCATTGCTCCATTCACTTTTACTTCTGGCCCTGTTCTACCACTGGCATGTGTGTCCCCCCCCCCCCCCCCCAACGATTATCCTGAAAGGAATGCAGCCCTTGAGCTGAATAATGTTCCCCACTCTTACTGTGCATTATTTTCGCAAATAGACCACTCTACATTATTTTCTGAGCTTCAGAAATGAGTAATGACCTAAGGTAATGTTTGCATCCTGCACTTAGGTCTATAGTGTTCCTAAAACAGATTTATAATTAACCTCCCTCATCTCTGTTCATTTCAACATCATAAACAAGACCTATGTTTCTCCCTCTGTTTCCTGGAACATAATTACTAACTAACAAGCATCATCCAGTGACCCATCCCGTCTAAGGCGCTGTTCTTTGTTTTCATCGTACTGAGATACAGGGCACTTTGACCTTGTTATGCTGATGGTGGGTGGTGGAAGTGGTAAGAGCGGGATGGAAAGTAGCAAAAAGCAGAAGTAAAGTTGGGCGAGGGGAAATGTGGCTCAAATGAGAGACAAAAAAGGTGACCTTAACCTATGTTTTTAAGTATCTGTGACGCAGGTATCCCCAAATACTTTCAGTCTGAACATACAGTTCCTACTGCTTTATTTAATAAACTTCCCCCATCTAACTCATTAGGCAGAGAACTTGACTTGCCAACTAATTTACTGCTTCTGCTTCTCTGCCTTTAGCAGCAGTTTGTCATGAAAATAAAATATGCATCATGGAAAAGTTTTCCTAACAGCAGTATAGAGAATGCAGACAAAGTGTCCCCTATCAAATGTCTATGTGCCAAGATGCTGTTAAAGGCACTGGAACACAGCTAGTAAAAACAAGCAGGCAACCATATAAACTGGGGTTGTGCACATGCCCCATACTCTGATCTGATAGAGGACCCAATCTGGCAGTTTGGATTGGTCTCAATTTGACATTGGCTGATCCAACCTAGAACTGGTCCCCAAACTGATTCAGGGGTCAGTCCTAATGCTCAATTAGGGTCTAAAACCCTATTGATAAACATGTGGCCAGGAGGGGTGGGAGAAGAAGGAGAGGCTGTTTCTCCTTCCCCTTCTCCTGACTGCAATACAGAGAGCAGGACTGAACCTAAGTTGGGGATTCAGTCCTCAGTTTGGCTACGCATGCATGTTGCCTACCTGGAAATAGGCATATGCAACCGAAATGAAGTGCAGGGCTGTTTGAAAGCCCTTTTGCACACTGTTTCATGGTACTCTTTGCAGAGGCTGTCACCTGCCTCATCTCCCACACCCCTGTTGCCTGTATGCCAGCCCTGAATCACTCTGGGAAGGCCAACCCAATTTGGGGTGATCCCAAGCTGTCTCAGCCTGATCTGGCCAAACTGCAAACCAATCCAAATCAGCCCCGATCTGATGCATAGCCCAAACATATACTATCCCCAGGACCTCTCTCAGTGTCCTATCCCGTCCAACATTTCCCAACCCAAATAGGGGGCACCCCCCCCAGGCCACCTCCATCCTAGACCACCTCCATCCCCACTGCCACCCGCAGGTGTGCCCAGGCCACACCACTATGACACCACCTGCAAGTTCGCTGCCCGCCTACCACGTTACCTTCCATGGCTCTCCTCTGCTGCCTCCACCATGACAAGACCGAGGCCCACTGCAGCTGCTTCCATATTTCCAGAAGTGTGGCCCGGCTTCTTTGAGTATGTTTGTGGCTGCAGCAGGCCTCAATGGAGGTCTCACAGCAGCAGCGGCAGAATAGTTGGGACATCTGAGATTTGAAACAGAATCTGAGACGTCCTGCTCAAAGTGGGACAGGTGGCAAGTATGTGTCTAGGAGGGGAAACGTTTTGTGTGTTCTTGGTGACTTCCTACAATACTCTTTTTTCTTTACCTCCAAAGGAGGTTGTGCTAGTGGCTAGGGAATGCCCTCTTGGGATGTGTGTGTGTGTGTGGGGGAATTTGTTTGAAAAATGTGTTGAAAAATATTGACTTCGAGCAGTGATTTGTCAACTTTTGGCTTGCTGGGGAACAGCATCACCAGATTTAGAGAAAGTTGAATTGCAAAGAATAGTTGGGGCTTGGTTTGCATATTGCATATGAAACCTCAAGCTTGGGGGGCCAAATGCCTCTCTGTTTGGCCCCTGGGACTCTCCCCAGGACAGACCTCTTTTCCATACCACATCTCTCACCATCCCTGAATGTTTTTGCCTGGCTGGCTTGTGTCCTGGAACTATGCCGATGCCTCTTCCTTGCCTGGATGGAGGATAGAGAAGGATGTGTGAATAAATTTATATTTGTGGTTCCACCCCCTGTTGCTTCTGGACCCACCCACCACTGGCACGTGCCTCCCCTCCAGATGATTACCTAGTAGAAAATACAGCCCTCAGGCTGAAAAAGATTCCGCACTCCTCATGTATTTGTTCAGGAAGCATAAATTAGGTAGCTTCGCATGTAAACACAAACCAAATTAATCCCCCCATATCCCTAATTACTCCCACATCAAGTCTCCAGGGAGACAGTCTTTCTCTGTGTATCGTCCTCTGTACAGACCTCCAAATTGCAGCTGCTCTTCACATAAAAACAACTGGATTACATCATTCTTAGCTGGGATTGGAAGAGAGGTATTTCCTAGCCTTTCACGCAGTGGAGGCTAGTTTTGTTTGGGGAAATGGGGCAGTGCTTCACCAACCTCAGTCTGTCCTCAACCAGCCCTCACTTGCCTTCCTTCTTGCTTACAACCTGTCCATCGAGTTGCCTTCTTCCTTCATATCTTGGTGCTGTTCCTTGGAGAACCCAGCAGGAAGGAGAATGGGGGGAAAAGGTAGAATTAACTGGCTCCACCTGCCATTGGCAGGCATTGAACTTTCATTCATTGGCAGTTTTCAAATTGTGGTTGGATGGCCACCTGTCAGGGATTCTTTAGCTGTGATTGCATTGCAGAGAGTTGGAGTAGATGGCCCTTGATGTTCCTTCCAATCCTACAGTTCTTTGATTCTGTGAATCTCAAACTGTTTCATATTAATTCTGGTCAACCCATGGTGTGGTGAGAGCAGGTTGAGATGGCCTCAGGTTGCACCTGGAGCAATCCAGGCTTGCCAAAATGGTGGCCAGGGGCATGGAGAAGAAGATGCACACAGATAGTATGTGTGCATCTCCTACTTTTCTCTGGGCATGTGTTTGTGTGTGTGTGTGTGTGTGTGTGTGTGTGTAAGGAATGTAAGATGGCACTTTAAAAGAACTCTGTTTGCAAACAGTATGTGTCCATTTGAAATGGCAATATGAAGCACTGGCACTGAGAACTTCATTCCCAGCTTCGGCCTATTCAAACTTCTGATTTCTCACCTTCACCATTATCATTTTTGCCAGCCAAGTGTTCTCCTGGCATACCCATCCCTTCTCAGCAGCTGCTTTTGTGTTGGAGAAGAAAGGCATTTCCCTTCTCCTTGTCTCCAGTATGAATAATTCAGCAGCTGTAGAGTAGCCCTTTGTTCTCCCAGCAGGACTTTCATGTGAGATGCCCAAAGGCTGATGTACGTAAGATGGCATGGCCAAGGCTGTCCTGCTGAGCCCTGTGAAGGCAGGCCCAGGCAGCGGTCCCTCATGGCAATTGACATGACCTGATGCTTCAGCTTCCCTCACCTCAAAAGGGGACCCTCAGGTGGGGTGGCCAAAGCATGTGTGTTTCTTTCACCATCCAGCCTTGTTGAGAGAGAGAGAGAGAACTCCAAGGGGACTAGGACCTTGCATTTAGTTTTCAAGTGATGCTTTCACAAATCCACCAGTCAAAAGCCAAATGGACTTGAAATTAAAGGTTAGGCACTGTCTTGGGAGGGTATTTCAAACTGGGTTTCCACCCATTAGGTTTATGTGTGTGACCTCTTCCAATGCATAGAAATATGAGACGGACTTGACCCTTCTTACCCCAGTATCCTGCTCTCACGGTGGCCAACCAGATGCCTGTGGAAAACCCATAAGCTGTACATGAGCACAACAGCACTCTGCCCACATGTGATTCCCAGAAACTTGTGTTCAGAGGCATAATTTCTCTGAGGCAGAGCACAGCCATCATGGCTAGTAGCTGTTTATAGCCTCCTTCTCCATGATTTTGTCCCATTCTCTTTTTAAGCCTTCCAGAGCGGTGGCCATTACTGTTTCTGGTGGTTGCAGGGAGTTCCACAGGTTAACTATGTGCTGCATGAAGAAATACTCTTTAAATGTTCTGAATCTTCCAGTATTCAGTGTCAATGGATAGCCATGAGTTCTACTGTTATGAGAGAGAAGGAAAAAAACTAAACACTTTATTAATTTTTTTCATGCCATGCATAATTTTATATATTTCTGTCATGCTACCACTTACTCACATTTTCTCTAAAGTAAAAAGTCCCAAATACTGCAGCCTTTCCTCATAGGGGAGTTGCTCCAGCCCCTTGATCAATTTTGGCCATCCTTTTCTGAACCCACAGTAGCAAGAACCAAACCCTCCTCAGGCCACACCTCTCATCAGCCCTGTTCCACACTCTTCTCAAGTGCTTTTACTTTGCCAAAATGCGTCCCTGACAAGCGATGATGCCTCTTCCTTGCCTGGATAGAGAGTCATGTGTGTAGAAACCTTTGTCTTTTGTGTGGCTGGATTGTACCCTTCTGTGCAGAGGTCAGTGTCACACCTGTTTCTCCACCCATTTTTTTGCCTCTGTACCTGACCACCTCTGGCATGCAGAAATTTTCCTATGAGGGGATGTGGGCCTTGAGTTGAAAACATTTGCTCACCAGTGATCTATGCAGATAGATGCAACTGGAATAAGCTCTTCCTCTCCTCCCATACCCTCAAAATCTTGCCCTGGGTATTCCCAAGCAAAGAGAGCACAGGTGCATTGGGCGGAAGTTAAAGCCCAGATTTCCTTTTAGTTGCATCAAAACAGCTGGAATTGCAAAACATCTGCTCATCGCTGGAGTCCCAGGAGGAATTGCACAATACAAAGGATGGGCTATGGTAGGGGAAGATGAAATGTATGGCTCTGAAACCTGAGAATGAATACTCCCCCCACTTCCTGCCCAGACGGAGGATTATCTTTTCATGAATGTGACAAACTGTTAATGCTTGAGCTGAAGCGAAGCAAAGGGAACATTAACTCAGGCCAATTCTGTGTGTGTGTGTGTGTGTTGTACCATCAGGGGCATTTAAAAAAATCATGTTGATCTACATTTGTCGGGTGCCAGAATGGCTTAGCAATCCAGTGTGTGCCATAGAATGCCAAACATCTTCCAACGGTCGCCTGCAGCAAATGCCAGTCAGTGTTGAGTTAGAAAGAATGGGGATGGCATTATTAAACTCTGGAATTGGCTCTCACAAGGGACAGTGAAGGCCCCCAAATTGGACAGCTTTAAAATAGGATCAGGGAGGATAAGGCTATCAATGGCTATTGAGCCTGATAGCCAGTGCTATTTTTCTAGAAAATGAGGTGCCGGAACTCACCATGAACACCTCTCTTGTTCTCTTAGAATGGCAATGGTACCCAACTGAGAGGTGCCAAAACTGAGTTCCAGTGAGGTGAGTTCCGGCTGAAAAAAAGCCATGCTGATAGCTCTGCTCTATTTCTACTGTTAGAGGTGGCAATGCTTCTGAATAGCAGATGCTGGAAACTGCAGGAAAGTAGAGGGTGGTTGTGTTCAGGTCCTGCTTATGGGTTCCCCTTGACCATCTGGTTGGGCCCTCTGAAAACAGAATTTTGGAATAGATGGACCACTGCCCTGCCGGGCTCTTCTTATGCTCCTATGATTACAACTTGGTGGTCGAACACATGCATACCTGGCGTCTCCAGTTAAAAGGTAGCTGGGTAAAGCAGGGGACAGAGAAGACATTCAATGTGGTTTGCATTTTAGTGATAAACTACCCAATTCATACTTCTCGAACCAAGACACAAAACCAAAATAGTTATCCTTTGAAATTAACACTCCTCTGGATTTTATGATGTAGTCCACTAACCAAACAATGTGTACAAAAATGCATATATTTGGGGAAAATGTGTACCCAATTGCACATTAGTGTGTGGTTCCCAGATTTTTTTCAATGAATCTAGGGACACTTTTTTTAAAAAAGCTGAATAGCAACAGGGAGTCAGTAGTGGGGATGGTGAGGCAAAAGACCCTGGGCCCAAGCACACATGCGTATTGTATAAAGATGCAAAGCCCTTCTTTCGCACCCTGTGAAACATAAATGCAGAGTTTTTAAAAAACTGGGCAACAGCCGCCCGCCTGCCCACAACTCCCGAGCCTCCTGCGATCAATCAAAACGAAGGGGGAAAGGGGCAGGAGATCGCACAAGACACATCATATGCACACAAGAGACATCATATGGGGACTTCTGGCGAGGAAAAATGGCGGGCGCCACGGCAGCAAGCAGCTCCTGAAGCCAGCCAGAGACAACCGCGCCACCAGGCTGGCTCTGGGCTACTGAGACTGCCGCTACCATGTTTCCTGGGGACAGATTTGCAAATCTGGGGACATTCAAGGGATGGAATTTGTCCGGTGACAGATTTGCAAATCTAGGGACTGTCCCCAGAAACTGGGGATGTCTGGTAACCCTCCATTAGTGAAAATAACACAACAATTCATTTTGCTAGGGAAAACTGATTGAGACACACACACAGAGAGAATATAACTCAAACCTCATATGAAAGGGGTGTATTTTTGGACAAATCTGTACTAAAATGGTCATGAATGGATTCAAGCTGATTTTTTTTTTGATTTTTTTGTTAAATGTACCAATTGCTCATGAAATGTGCAGCACTGCAGCTGAGACTGGAAAAATGAGAAATTGAGGGAAACAGAAATGGACAGGTACACACATTCCTAGCTCAGGTTGTCTGACTATAGTCTCCATTTCCCCCAATGCTTCTCTCTTCCTATTGAAACAGCTGGCTCTTAGGGATGGGGAGATGTGTCAGGGCTCATCTACATTTCTACTTGTCCCACCACTTTCCCAGGGAAACCCTCTCTTTACTTCCGAATCAGAGCAAATGTCAATCGGGTTTTCTGCAGATTGAGGTTTGCTCCAATTCAGTGGTAAATAGTGGGTTTTCCCAAGGAAAACAGTGGGTCAAGCAAAACACTAGGCAGAAAGCCTTCTTGGTAGTGGTGCCCTCCTTGTGGAGCACCCTCCTTTCAGATGTCAAGAAAATAAAGAACTCCATAACTTTTAGAAGACATCTGAAGGCAACTCTGTATTGGGAAGTTTTGAATGCTTAATATTTTACTTTGTTCTATATATGCTGTAAGCCGCTCAGATTGGGTGTGGTATAAATAATAATAATAATAATAATAATAATAATAATAATAATAATGTCAGGGACTCAGCGGGAGTGCAGGGAGGAGAGGAGATGGAGAGCGAGGGGGAGCAATCCGAGGGCAGCGTAGGAGAATATGACAGCAGCCCGAGAGATTCCATGAGCCTCTCCAGCGAATCGGAAGATTCACAGAAGGGGGCGCCGATGGGCAGGGCAAGGGGTGACCCAAGGGGGACACCCCAGAAGCAAGGGGCCAGCGGGGACTCCCAGAGCAGCAGTTGGAAATCAGGACCAGCTTCCCCACCAGAGCGCAGTGGGGGGGAGGAGTTCCAGGTGTCAGAGCCCACATATGCACCACCAGCGAGAGAAGATGAGTCAGGGTTGACCATGCCTCCATCGGAGAGCGAGTTAACGGTCAAGAGGAAAGTGGCAGGCTGGGCGCGCGCGCCAAGTTCAAAGGTACAGGCGAGAGGCACAGAAGGTAGCCCGGATAGGGAACCAGGTCCTAAAGCCCGCCGGAAGGAGGGGCAAGAATCATCAGGGTCAGCGTCAGAGGAGTCCAGGAAAGATGAGACCCTAGCGGGCAGGAGGGCCCAGAGGAGAAAGGAACTTAGGAAGAGGTGGAGCAAGGCGAGAGTCTTAAACTGGTGTGGAAGGGGAGGAGACTCAGACGGGACTTCGCCGGTCTAAGGTCGAGACGTAGAGCTGCACGCTGCGGCTTTAAAATGGAAACTGAATCTCAATAAAGACTTTTGTACATAGCCACAGCCTAGCGTTGGTCCTCTGTGAGCTGGGACCTGGAGGCAGCTCTGACAAATAATAATAATAATAAGAAGAAGAAACACTTCTTGGACCCATGCTTTCTAGGTGTGGGACAAGCAGGTGTGGATGAGCCATCAGTTTTGGCTTTTTCCTTTTTTTGCAAGTGGGACAGAGGAATGCTGATTGATTTGGAATGATTGGAAGGGTGCATGTATGGGGGGTAATGTATAGCACTCGATTTCTTGCATGGGCTTAACAGTCTTTTGTTTTGGTAAGTGATGTATACATTTTGTTAAATGAAATCAGAAAAACTTTTTAAAAGAATATGGGTGACTAAAGGATTATATTTGGGTAGGCTTGCTGAAATAAAATAGATTGGTACATCGGGTTACAGACGCTTCAGGTTACAGACTCCGCTAACCCAGAATAGTACCTCAGGTTAAGAACTTTGCTTCAGGATGAGAACAGAAATCGTGTGGCGGCAGCAGTGGGAGGCCCCATTAGCTAAAGTGGTACCTCAGATTAAGAACAGTTTCAGGTTAAGAACAGACCTCTGGAACGAATTAAGTTCTTAACCTGAGGTACCACTGAATACCTCTGATTTAAAATGAAGTCTGGTCCATTAGGGCATATGTGGCACATCACCTACCAAGCCCAGTCTGCCCTCAGTCTGGCTCCACAAGCCTAACTTCTTCCTTATGACCAGTTCAAAGGTGTGTGCATAGAATGTCAGATCCCTCCTCCTTTGCAGGGCAGTAAGGAGGAGGATGGAAATAAAAGGCTCTGCCTGCCATTGGCTCTGACTCTACGTACTATTGGCCTCCACTGCCTTCTACCCTGTTAGTCCCAATGAGCACCAGCCTGTGCTGCCAATATATGCTTTATTCGAAGGCGTAGTTGGAGATTGGTGAAACTGGACCCTGCCAAGGATTCCAGAAGTGTGCGCGCAAAAAGTCACCATTGGAGATTGACAGGGAGAGGAAGTGACACTAGACCCCTTTTGGATGTTGCAGGAACCCTTTTGACCTGGCGGGAACACTTTCAAAATACAAGCCTGTGCCTGCTAGGAAACTGGAAGTGCCACTGCTCTCCCCCTCCCCTGTCCCTGTCCCTGCCACCTTTCAATCAAAGCTAGTGAGTTGGCAAAGGTCAGCAGTCATGGGTCAGGAAAGGCTGCTAGCAACAATGAGCCCAAACAACAAATGCTTCCTCTGTCCCCACAAGCATCTCAGGAGGAGGTGGGAGGGCAGAGGCTAGGCAGGAGCACCTCCTGCTCCTGCTGACCAGGATCGTGGCTGACTCTGGGTGGGGTGCCCTCTCTCAAAGCCCACCCCACTCACAGGATACTGGTGCTCTCAGCACAAGAAATGCAGGACCAGGTAGAAAGAGAGCAAGCACCCGCCAAAGCCTGCAGAGGGTTTTCCTCTGCCCTGGATCTGGCGCCATCCAGGCCAGGGGAACCCTGAGCCTGATTCAGCCTGGCAGTGGCCTACCAAGGTACATTGCTGCCCACAGTGCTCCTCTCCAAACCAGGAGGAATAGGAGGAGGAGTGGATCTTGCTGTTCTTTTCTGCCAGGGGTGCCTCAGCTGGAAGTGGACATATTCCATTTGCTGCCCTTGCCTGAGCTCATGAAAGGGCTCATGTCTTCACATGTCCTGCCAGTTCCTCACTCAGAGAAGAGGGTCTCCCCCCTCCACACTTGTTACATGACCATTTAAATCACTAATTACGGCAACCATTTACTGTTAAATATCATTTCATAGGCAAGTGTAAGCCTGTGCACAATGCAACCAGGACTTCCTAAATAATAATAATAATAATAATAATAATAATAATAATAATAATAATAATAATTTATTTATTTATACCCCACCCATCTGGCTGGGCTTCCCCAGCCACTCTGGGCGGCTTCCCAAAAAAATATAAAAAATTAAAATACTCTAATACATCAAACATTAAAAGCTTCCCTGAACAGGGCTGCCTTCAGATGTCTTCTAAAAGTCTGGTAGTTGTTGTTCTCTTTGACCTCTGGTGGGAAGGCGTTCCACAGGGCGGGTGCCACTACCGAGAAGGCCCTCTGCCTGGTTCCCCGTAACTTGGCTTCTCGGAGTGAAGGAATCACCAGTAGGCCCTCAGCGCTGGACCTCAGTGTCCGGGCAGAACGATGGGGGTGGAGACGCTCCTTTAGGTATACAGGACCGAGGCTGTTTAGGGCTTTAAAGGTCAGCACCAACACTTTGAATTGTGCTCGGAAACACGACATACTGGCTCTGACGGACTGGCAGAGGGCAGGGCAGCATTGGTCAGGAAGAAAGGGGAAGTGGAGTGGAGCACAAAGAAGTCTTGGTTGTTTTTATATTTAAAAAATGCTTTGTGCATCCATGTTTAATCTTGCCCCTTTCTAGAATTTATTTATTGCTGTGTGTTTTTCTTTTTGTAAATCTCCCAAAGAATAAAACAAAACAAAACTGGGATTAAGGGGTTTCTCAGGACAATGGGGTGTGTGTGTGTGTGTGTGTGTGTGTGTGCTGTGTCCTATTGGTGTAGCAGTGGTGACAATCACCCTTCTTCAGATAGGAGGACACACACAAACATGGTAGGCTGAGGAGGGTCAGTTGTGGGGAGAGTGAGAAATGTCCCTATTTCATCTGAGGAATGTTAGGGGGGTTGGGAATTTCCTCCACCACTGGCTCTGCACCCCCATTTGGGGCTCTAAGCCCTTTTTTTTTATCTAGTGCCCCTGCCTTATTTCACCCCCCCCCCCCTTTCGCCCTGCCATGCTTGTCTCTGTGCCATTGGGAGATGTTGTGTCATTAACATATATCAGCAGAGTAGAACTATGTCTCTCTTCTTGGACACCGTTCTACAGGCAGCAGCAATAGGTTCCAAATTTAGCATCTTGCAAAACTCATCCATCTCTTTTGGCCTGCTTTAGTGTCCCCACCTGGAGAATTTATTTCAGCTCAACACCTGCTTCATTTGCCAGTTCTGAATGAGCAAGGGGCGGGTGTGTGTGTGGGGTGTGTGTGCGAGATCTGGCAAATGAGTCTTGCTGGATTTGTGCTACTGGCAGGGACACCTTGTACTCTTCTCCCTTTGAGGCCAATTCACAGGTCAAGTAACAGTTTGGCAAGGAAAGATGCCAGCGGAGGCTGCTCCATTAGGGCAAAAAGGGCACTCCTGTATCAATCCCTGGATGCCTTCAGCCACCCCCCACCTGTCTGCCTTCTCATTTACAACCAGTCCAGAGTGTAACTCTGCCTGTCAGCTTCTTCCTCTTTAGTCTCAGCATTGCCCCTTTGGAACTCATCAGGGAGGAGGATGGAGGACAAAACTGGAATTTGTTGTCTCTGTCTGTCACTGGCTCTGGTGTTGCCTAATCTGGGCTCCTTGCCCTACCAGTCCAGTGGGCAGCAGCCACCACGGAAAGACCCACAAGTGAGTCCTGTTACAAAATATAGCACTCTCCCTAACACCTGACAGGGTTCTAGTCACCCATTCCCTCTTGGATACTCCATTCCACACACCCACGCTTTCCCATTTTTCTTTTCCAACTGATACTCAACATTTCATAACATTTTCTCCTTCTTATGTTTTTTTAATGAAGGGTTATTTTATAAGGTTTCCTTTCAAGCTTTCATCCCCTATAGTGATTATTTTAAAATTGTGCTTCTTCCTCCCTGGCATTTAGGGAATGGTTGCAGCTCAGCAGCAGAGCATCTGCTCTGCATGCAGAAGGCCCCAGTTTCTGTCCCTGGCATCTCCACATAGGACTGGAATCGCCCCCTGCCTGAATCACTGGAGAGTCACTGCAGTCAGTGTTGACAATACAGTAATGCCTCCACGAAAGTCTGCCTTGTCTAGCATCCATTCCGGCAAGCATCCGCGGCAAACCTGGAAGTACCGGAACGGGTTACTTCCAGGTTTGCCGCATGTACAGAAGTGCTACATTGTGCTTCACGCATGCGCAGAAGCACAAACCGCTCTGCGTGTGTGTGCAGATGCAGCACTTTGCCCTGTGTCCTTTTCGGCTAGCGGTTAGGGCTCTGGAACATATCTCAGCTGCAAAATGAGGTACGACCACTGAATCAGAAGGACCCAATGGTCTAGTTCAGAATAAGGCACTTTCTTATGTTACTCTTTGTGTGGTGGTACCTCTCTCACAGTGGCCCAACTTGGGCACTCACTGCCTGAGTTTGCTGTTAGAGGGCAGGGCATGACGACTTAGTCTTCTGTTTTCTCCCACAAAACATACTTCAAGTTTGACCCCTTGGATCATACCTGGGGCCTGTCTAGCTGCCTGACGACCTGCCTCTCTGTCTGGGTCTACTTCTCTGTTCCACACTATTTGCCCTTTGGAATATTTGCTTGGCAATAGGCCGCAAAGTATTTACTTGGCAACACTTTCTGGCTTGGAATCTATGGGCATGCTCAGGAAAGATGTGGCCTACTCTGAAAATGAGGGACATTTGGACACCACACTCTACAAGCCTGCCTTCCAGAATCCATTTTATATTGGGCCCAAGTCCCTCCAGAGTCTAGGCCAAGCTGAAATGGATTTGTTTTGGCCTGTGCTTCCCTTGACCCCCGAAGCTTGCTGCTTATTAAAAGCTTAAATTTTCAAAAGGAACCCAAGGCATCTAACAAATCCAAATGTCACACAATACAGTGGTACCTCTGGTTGCGAACGGGATCCGTTCCGGAGCCCTGTTCGCAACATGAGCAGAATGCAACCCATGTCTGCGTGTGCACGGGTCACGATTTGCTGCTTCTGCGCGTACGCATGACATCATTTTGAGTTTCTGCACATGCACGAGCAGCGAAACCCGGAAGTAACCCTTTCCGGTACTTCTGGGTCGCCGCAGGACACAACCTGAAAAGATTTAACCTGAAGCAAACCTAACAAGAGGTATGACTGTATTAAAATATATTGCGGTCCACCTCTCTAGCCCCAGTTGGAAGATCTGAAAATGGACATTAAAGAAAATAACCACCTGCATCAGAAATCAGTGGAAAAAAGAAAGTCAGCCAAAGTATTTTTTTTTTAAAGCCACCTAACAATGTAGTGACGGGCCTTAGAGACACCTCCCTTGGCCAGGCATTTTGCAGGATGGGGCCACCACAAAAAAAGCCCTGGCCCCAGTTACCACCAGCCATGTTTCACAGAGGGATCCTGGCTTTTAATGATAGCCCTCTCCTCCATGCATTTGTTTAACCCTCTTTTAAAGCCGCTCCAGTTTGTGGCCATCACTGCTTCCCATGGGAGTGGATTTCGTAGGTTAACTATGCTCTGTGTGAAGAAGGACAATCTTTGATCTCTCCCGAATCTTCCAACATTCAACTTCATTGGGTGTCCACAAGTTCTAGCGTTAATGAGAGGGGGAGAAAAACTTTTTCGCTGTGCAATTTCTCCATGTCATGCATATGTTTATACATTGTATTCAGTGCTCCCCCCCCCCGAAAAATAGGTGCTGTTTCTCACCATGAAGTTATTACAGTAAGTGACACACTTTTTAACAGCAACAAAAAGAGATGCTGGTACTGTGCACTCTTGAGTATCCCCTGGAAAATAAAATCACTGCTTGTATCATGTTACAGTGGTGCCCCGCAAGACGAACGCCTCGCAAGACGGAAAACCCGCTAGACGAAAGGGTTTTCCGTTTTGGAGGCGCTTCACAAAACGAATTTCCCTATGGGCTTGCTTCGCAAGACGAAAACGTCTTGCGAGTTCCTGTGGGTTTTTCCCCCTCCCCCCCCTTTTCCTAAGCCGCTGATAAGCCGCTTAACAGCTGATCGCCAAAAGCCGCTAAACTGCTAATAGCGCTAATCTGCTAAGCTGTCAATGGGCTTGCTTCGCAAGACGAAAAAACCGCTATACGAAAAGCCTCACGGAACGGATTAATTTCGTCTTGCGAGGCACCACTGTACATCTTAATCACCTTTTCTGTAAACCTCATAGTGCAGCCACACTGTCCCCTTGATGCTGCCCTTTTCTGAACCTTTCCCAGCTGCCCAATATCCTTTTTGATGTGAGGTGACCAGAACTCTACACAGTATTCCAAATGTGGTTGCACCATAGATTTGTATAATGGCATTATGATAGCGGCAGTTTTGTTTTCAATTTCTTTCCTAATGAGTCATAGAATCATAGAACTGTAGAGTTGGAAGGAACCCCAAATGTCATCTAGTCCAGCCCCATTCTGTGCAGGAATCACAGCTAAAGGATCTCTGACAGATGACCATCCAACCTTAGGGGAAACCATTATTGGGGGGAGGGGTAACAGAGGCAGGGTTCCGCTCTTAAAACACATCTTAAGTGCTTTTAAACATGTGTTTCTGGATTTCCATTAACAAACCTTCCTGGAAATGGGACAGGACTGAATTACTCCCACCCCCTCTGAAAACAGCACTGTTTTTGAAAACCAGTTTAAGCCATTTTTATGGTAAGTTTGTATATTGCTTTGAGATATATGTAAAAGGTAATTGTAAAGGGACCCCTGACCATTAGGTCCAGTCGCGGACGACTCTGGGGTTGCGGCGCTCATCTTGCTTCATTGGCCGAGGGAGCTGGCGTACAGCTTCCAGGTCATGTGACCAGCATGACTAAGCCACTTCTGGCGAGCCAGAGCAGCGCACGGAAACGCTGTTTACCTTTCCGCTGGAGTGGTACCTATTTATCTACTTGCACTTTGACATGCTTTCGAACTGCTGGGTGGGCAGGAGCTGGGACTGAGCAATGGGAGCTCACCCCATCGTGGGGATTCGAACCGCCAACCTTCTGATCAGCAAGTCCTAAAAGGTTATAAATGAATGAATCTGGCATACTGGTTTGAATGCTGGAGTAGGACCTGGGAGGCTTGGGTTCAAATCCACCCCTCCTCCCAGTATGAAGATCACTAGGTGACCTTGGGCCAATTACTCTCGGCCTAACCTACCTCACAAGGTTGTTGTGAGGATAAAATGGGGAGGAAGTAGAGTTGCATGCACCCCCTTGAGCTCTTTAGAGAAAAGTTTGGATAGAAATGTAATAATAAATACTTATAATGTGGTTTTAGTGGGTCCATACATTCCTTTGGAGAGGTGTAGATGCATCTATTGACCTTTCCCTGTCTACCTGCCACAGTCCTGTCCCCGTCACCTGATTTATAGCAGGTAATGCAGGTCACTGGCACAAGAAAGACATCTCCCTCTTAACCAGGCAAATTCAGTATGCAGGCATTTGCTCCTTCCTAGTTGTCAGATCCCTTTCCTCTTCTCAACGGAAAATCAAAGCTGAGTGATGGAGCCACCATCTGAAGCACTGAACCAGAAGGGAGGGCATTCATTTTAAGAGAGTGAGAATGAGAGAAAGAAATGCTTGCTGAATGCCAAGTTGGGTGTTTAATGCTCAAGAGGCAATGCTGCCTTGTACCCTGAGCCGAGGGCCAGGGGTTAAAGGAAAGGGGAGGTGGGAGACAGGTAAACACGGGGCCAGGAAGTGCTGGTTGCCATTAACAGAGTGTCGTGGGGTCGCTTGGAACACTTTGGAGCTGCTTGGGTGCAAACCCTTCAGGCTAAATGGAAGTGACAGTTTTGACAGGAACAAGGAAGACCATGATTAACACCCCTCCTACCTGCACACATACAATGGATGCATGTATATGTGTTTGGATCATAGGCTCAGGACAGGAGCCGCAAGAATGACAGTTGAGAGTAGTTGTCAACTGGCCTCTGCAAAATAGGGGCTAATGATTTTAGGGTGGGTATTTGGAAAGCAGTTTCCTCCAGAATGTGTGGTGTAGCAATTGCAGTACCCTGTGAGTGGGATCTGGCCACACTGGATGCAATGTGGGAAATATGTGAGCAGGGATCCTTCTGCCTCTTCTGCATTGTAGCCTCCAGCTAAAAATATAAGTAGACCCTGCTGAATCAGGCCAAAGGCCTATCTACTCCAACATCTTGTTCTTGCAGTGGCCAGCCAGTTGCCTCTGGGAAACTCTTAAGCAGAACCTGAGTGCAACAGCGCCCTCCCCACTTGCAATTCCCGCAATTGGCAATCAGAGGCATACCGCCTTTGAGAGTGGAGGAAGAACCATAGAACCATGCTGGCTCCGTTTGCACAGAGTTAGACCCATGAGACTAAGTGCATGGCAGCTGGTACATGCCAGCCATGTGTCTGAGCCCGGGGGGGGGGGGGCAGTGACGGAGGCTTTCCATGCATCCTCTGTGTTTGGGCAGGGATATCAAGCAGTCCTTGAAGTATCCTAGACTCAAGTCATTGTGGACTTTATAAATTTATGCAAGAACCTTGAACTTTACCCAGTAATATATGGGCATCTAATGCAAGCTTTTAAGCCATAGGCTGATAGCCTCTCCCCATCCAGAGCCTAGCTGTTGGAATAGTCCCCTGGAAATCTGCTGGGAAACTCAAAGATGGGCAAGAGTTGTATTGTTTTGTCCATTTCCTTCCCTGCAGTGAGTTTGCCAAAGAACGAGAGAGAGTTGAGAACAGGAGGGCCTTCCTGAAGCTCCGGAGACAGCAGCAGATTGAAAGAGAACTCAATGGCTATTTGGAGTGGATCTTTAAGGCAGGTAAGGAATCAAGGGTCTCTGGCTGTTTTGTGTTGGGAGGCGGGAAAATAAATAGGAGCAACCCTCCCCATCTATGCTGTGGGTCCTTTCCCCTAAAAATCCCCTGAAGTGCAGCTTATAAAGGAAACCAACAAACCACATCATAAAATGAGCAAAGTCACATTTATCAGTGAATTAGATGATGTGCACTAATTCAGAACTCGATCTGACCCAGCGAGCCCAAATGAATACAAATTTAAAAGCTGACTTCAGCTCCCCCATCGATGTCCCCTCTATTTTCCTCCCTCCTTTGTTGCTCCCAATAAAACAACTTTTCCAGCTTTCATCCCTTCTCCCTATTAATAAATAAACATAATCCATATCTCTTCTTCTCTGTCTGAAAGTCTCAGAAGCCATCAATATGTTACACGCTGTGGTCCATCCTGTCCCTTTCACTGTTCTTGTTACCAGCTTCACGCTTCAAAGGGGGGTAGGGTGATGTAATCTCAACAAAATCTATATCTCCTCTCCATTCTCCCCCCTAAACTAATAAATCTCCCTGCAGTCCATCCTGCCAATGCTCAGTTCCATTACCTCCAACTCCCCAGTTTACTCTCTTCAGAGTGTGTAACAGACAGTCCATCCAGTTGTTACATATCTTTTTTACCTTTACTATTTTTATTTCACAATACGAAGTTCCAGGGGTGGTCAAAATCCCACAAAAGTCCCTCAAGGTTGTTACTGTCTGTCACCTTTTAGGCAAAGTCCTTAGTTATAAAATAAATCCATCGCAAAGAGGTATCTTTAAAGTCCACTCTTCCTGAAGACTTTACATTCCATTGCTTTAGGGGAGGGTAGATAACACAGATCCCAAGGAAAAAACATGACTTAAAATATTGCCTACCCCTTGCCTTTCACCGTTCAAGCAAAGCAGAAATTAGTGTCTTTCATTCTTTCCAAACAGATGATTTTCTCCTGCAACATAAATCAGGATCTGACTATCGTGGAAATCTCAATTTATTTCTGGTGTCATGCAGCCGCTGGGTTGGGTAATATCTCTTGTCACATGATGAGGCAGGAGCAGAGATTTCTGGGAAGTGGGTCACCATATCTCCAGTTTTTTCTCCTGCCTTGTTGAGAGCTGTCAGCCTTTTGTTTGCTCCACACAACTCACAGCAACTCTTCCCAGTTGATCTTGCCCCAATGAGGCAGTTGTGAGAACTGAAGATCCACACCTCCTACTCTCTAAGGACCACCCCCCGGTTCCTTCCCCAGCAGCCTAAGACTCTGTCATGTTGTCTCTTGTTCTTCCGCCCTCTTCATTCCTCAGTGTGTTCTGGGAGACCGGGGGGGGGGAGGGGAGCTGGTCACAGCAGGAGGGGGAGACTCCCTGGAGTCTTCAGCAGCCTGCCTCATCTCTGTTTCCTGGTTCCTCTCCTCCCTGCCTATGAGTCTGGACCACTCTCTGCCTCATCCTCTTTCTGCTCACTAAACCTTGTTGCTTCTTCAGCTTCTGACATTTCCCAGTCTGCTCCTCTTCTCCCTCTGACCACACATTGCCGTCCCACCACCAATTCCCTGGGTTCCCTTGGGGGTTCCCCAGCTGCTGCCTCCTTCCACTCCCCTGCATCCAGCCCATCCATGACACCACACTTGCGTGAAGCCAACATCTCCTCCACCCTTTCCATGTCTCTTCTGGTTCTGGGTGACAAAGGTTCTGGGTGGCTTGTCACCACAGGAGGGGGAAGACACCTGTGACTCTCCACCAGTCTGATTCATCTCTGCCTCTTGGTCCCCCTCATCCCATCCTCCTGCTTCTGATTCTGGACTCTCTGCAACCGACTCTCCCAACTCACTAAGCCCTGTTACCTCTTCAGCTTCTGATACCTCCTCCAAGTCTTCTCCTTCTTCTCCCTCTGACCATTCATCTTTCCCCACTACCACTCCCTTAGCTCTGAGCCTTCTTCCCTTGGGGGTTCTTCAGCTGGTTCCTCCCACCATTCCCCTGTTTCCAACCAGTCCATGACATCCACCCTCCTTCTTCCCAGGACATGCCTCTCACCACCCTTACTTTACCACCTCCTTGAGTGTTTCCGTCTAGCTAGAACATGGCCTTGGACACTGATAATACCTCTTGCCTGTCTGGATGGAGGAGAGAAAGAGGTAAATTAACATTTGTTACTCCACCCCCTTTTGCTTCTAGCTCCACCCAATACTACTACATGGCTCCCAGTAGGCTTCCCATAACAGAACAAGGCCCACAGGCTGAATAAGATCACCCAACCCTGCTGTACAGCCCAATTAGTTCTGCCCTTTCTTTCCATTGTTGTGTCTGTATATTTGTATATAAGGGACTGTCTAGCTCCATTCAGATCAAAAGCAGGTGGAGGGGTGCATATGGAATGGTTAGGCTATTGGAGCAAATGTCAGTTTATATATTAAGTGGTCCTTGGAAATGGGCAGCTTAGGACAGACTTCCTGATTGCTGTTGCTCAATGAGAACTGCTTATAATTAGCAAACCTCAGTTTATCTCTGCATGACAACTCTACAGTTTCCCGGCATTCAGGAAAAAGAGCCATTCATTTTATATTCACCATTCATAAAATGTACCTTTGGTTTGTTGATAGCTCTGGCTCTGTTTCCAGCTCAGAGTAATAGCCACTACCGCAAGTGCTTTATAATTTATATGGCAGTGTTTGAGGGGTTTCTGTTTGGGATGTGTGTTTTTTGTGTTTTTTATTGCAATGTAATTTTTAGTCTTGGTTGGGTTGGGTTTGTCCTTAGATCAGCCAGGCTGCAAGGTGGGTTGCCGGTAGCCCTTTTTTGAAGATGAGGGTGTGAGACTGAAATAAAGTAAGATGGGGTCATGAGATGAGCCCTGCTGGATCTGGCCAAATGCCCATCAAGTCCAGCATGCTGTTTTCGCAGTGGCCAGGCAGGTGCCCTAGTGGGAAGCCTGCAAGTGTAACCTGAGTTCAACAGCACTCTCCCCACTTGCGATTCCCAACAGCTGGCAGTTAGAGGCATACTGCCTCTGACGGTGAAAGCAGAACATATACACCATGGCTAAGATGCACACACTAGTCTCAACTAGGGCCAGGGCCTTTTCAGTACTGGCCCTGACTTGGTGGAACACTCTGTCACAAGAGACTAGGGCCCTGCGGGATTTGACATTTTTCCGCAGGGCCTGCAAGACAGAGCTGTTCCACCTGGCCTTTGGTTTGGACTCAGTCTGACCCTTATGTTTCCCTCCCCTTATGGTTTTGATCTATGGGCTACTATTAAAATGGGGCTGCATTTAAAATTGTATTTTAACCTGTATTTTAAATTGGTTCCCCCCCCCCACCGCATTATGTTTTTATTGTAATTTTACTGGTGTTAGCCGCCCTGAGCCCAGCTCTGGCCAGGGAGGGTGGGGTATAAATAAAAATTTATTTATTATTTATTATTACAGCTTGCCTTGCTAGGTCAGTCAGGAAATTTTATTGTATTTTACTGGGTGGTGGAGGATTGACCTAAAGCCCATCTAAAGAGGGAGCCACGTCAGTGTTAACAGTGGGGGGAACTGCTAATGCTGGCACTGTGCACAGTGAAAAAGAAAATGGGGTCAGCTCCCTATGGCATCATCAACATTTTACCCACACATGCATCCACTGGGGCCTTCCCTGCTGCAAACGTGCCACCTCCCTGCTTGAAATTAGACTTACCGTATTTTTCGCTCTATAAGACGCACCAAACTATAAGACGCACCTAGTTTTTGGAGGAGGAAAACAAGAAAAAAATATTCTGAATCCCAGAAGCCAGAACAGCAAGAGGGATCACTGCGCAGCAAAAGCAGCAATCCCTCTCACTGTTCTGGCTTCTGGGATAGCTGCTCAGCCTGCATTCGCTCCATAACACACACACACACATTTCCCCTTACTTTTTAGGAGGGAAAAAGTGAGTCTTATAGAGCAAAAAATACGGTAATAAGAAGCATTCCTTTGTAGCCAGCGAAACTGCTTGAGGTCATTGTATGGTGCTCATAGTTTGCAGAAATGTTCACAGGCCTGAAAGAGTTGATGACTCCGGTCCTGGAGTCTTGTATCCTGAAGTTAAATAGTTGACTCCAGTTAGTATGATGCAGTGATTCAAGTGCTAAACTAGGTACCTGGGACACCAGGGTCCAAATCCCCACTTGGTCATGAAGCTCACTGGGTGACCTTGGGCCAGTCACTGCTTCTCAGCCTAATCTACCTCTCAGGATTGTTGTAAGGATAAGATGGAGAGGGAGGAGAACCACATGTTCCACATTGAGTGCCTTAAAGGAAAGGTGGGATATAAATACCGGTACAACAGCAACAATGGAACTATTATTATTACTATTAGTATCATTATTAGTATTAAACAAATAACAATAATGATAATAGAAGTAAATGACTATGCAGCTGACAGTTCTATGAGCGCAACAGAACCTCCTTCTCTCCTCTCCTTCCCCCATCCCATCTGGAGGGTTGGTGGGTATGTGTGGAACCCTGACTAAATTTGGGAGGAGTGCACCAGTGGAGAGGGGGGGGGGGAGGAAACATTCTGTTGCACCTATGGAACTCTGATTCCTCATTGTCAATATCTGTATCTTCTTCTTAGCTGTTTCACATCTGGCTCATCTTCCCAGATACTCTCCATCAACAAGCCCTTCTGAATGAGTCTCCGGTCCTGCATCCATACAAGGGCAGTCCAGGGAGCCATGGGACGGTTCCTTGCTGTCCTTCACACAGACCCAATAGTGTGGCTTCCATTAAATTGGACTTAGAGTGGGCCAAACACTTCTCCTGATCCTGATAGTGGCTTTCCTTTTTATATGGAAAAAAAATAATATTAAGGGCCTTTGGGTTTGGGAGTTTGTTGTGGAAGTGGCACTCTGACAAGTACTGCCTAATGTTGATTCTGCACCTGTACAGGGTCAGTCCTTCGGGTCCTACACTTTGGAACTCCCCAACCATTGATATGACACAGGCATTATCACCAGCTGCTGCTTTCTCTCTTCCTAATCATCGCTGCCCCTTGCTTGCCAGGGAAAGAGACAACGAGCAATCAGGCAGTGGCATCTAGTGGCAAAGCATTCCTTGCTGGCACCCAGGGCAGGTGCACTTGTGCCAGAGTGTGTGCAGGGTGCACTGTGGGGGCAGGGCATGACACTGGAGTACACCCCCCCCCCGCTCACTGGAGTTAAGCGGGGTCTTGATGCACTGCCTTCTCAGTGGGAAGCCCAGCTGGCCAAGTTGGCCAACGTCACGCTGTTTTGAGGGGCACATCCATGGCACCCTGTACACCCAGCACTGCTTTGCAAGTCTTGCAAAAGCGGTGTGGAATTGGCAATGTGCATGCCTGTTACGTTCTTCTCAAGCCATCACCCAACTAGAGGGCAGCCATGCAACAGGGCACGGGCACCCTGCCCTGTTTGGTTCTCCTCACCTATCCTCCAGCTGGAGGACGCTGTGAGAAGGAAGCAATAACTCACAATGCCCTGCAAGCCCAACACTCACAAAAGTGGTACAGGGCTGGCAGGGCACATGCCAGCTAGGGGGCAGTGTGAAAAGGACTCAGCAGCTCATGGTGCCCTGCCAGTTTATTACTCTTAGTGTAAAGGTAAAGGGACCCCTAACCATTAGGTCCAGTTGCGGACGACTCTCGGGTTGCGGCACTCAACTTGCTTTACTGGCCAAGGGAGCCGGCGTACAACTTCTGGGTCATATGGCCAGCATGACTAAGCCACTTCTGGAGAACCAGAGCAGCGCACGGAAACGCCGTTTACCTTCCCACTGGAGTGGTACCTATTTATCTACTTGCACTTTGTGCTTTTGAACTGCTAGGTTGGCAGGAGCAGGGACTGAGCAACGGGAGCTCACCCTGTCGCGGGGATTCAAAGCGCCAACCTTCTGATTGGCAAGCCCTAGGCTCTGTGGTTTAACCCACAGTGCCACCTGCATCCCTTACTCTTAGTGTATAAAGTCCTAAACCAACCAGGATCAGGTTAACTGAATCACCTGATTTTTGTCTCACTAGGCAGTTCATGGTAAGGCAGAATATTGAGCCAAACGGCTCAGGGTCCCATCAATGAGATGCCATCTTAGGTTCTACAATGGAAGAGAGGTGGGATATAAATGAAGCAAATCAGTAATATTCTGGGAAGAAGTGTCAACTGCCTCTTCCCATCTTCAATAGGGTGGCAGGTGGTGGAAGATGAAAGAACAGGATTATAATCGTGCTACCATAAGAATTACAAAGAACCTCCAGGGCATGTTGACTGAATCTATAGAAAACAAACTTACTTCCCCTACAACCTGCCTTTACTAAACCCCAAACGGTTGTGATGAATTTCAGAGCATCCCTCTTGTCTAGAAATTCCTCACCACCACCCAATGATGTTTTGAAGACAAGGCCATATGACATTTAGCTGAAGGGGGGGGGGATTATTCTCAGGAGACCTAAAAGGTTTATAATTCAAACTGAGTTGAACTGCTTGTGTTCTAATTCCTTTCTGAGTCTCTTCCTTTGGCACATGCTTTCAGTACTGAGGGTGCATTGATGGTGGTAAGAACAACAATAATTAAGGTAATTCCCTTTCTCCCAGAATTGGTGGCCTATGACACGTCTCACTTAACTTTTTTGTTGGGTTTGAACAGCTGCTGAATTCACATTGAAGGCTGTGTGGAGCAGCGGCTATGCTTCATGTGGGGTACTTGGCCACAAACAAGCCAGAGATAACTGGATAGGCATACGGAATACTTAATTAGCTAGAGTAATTGTTATATGGAATTAAAATTAGGCCACAACTTTATTAAACTTCTGAATGTAGGAAGACCTTGGCTTAGGCATTGGGCATGTATCCCTCCCAGCCCCCCAGCTGGGGGGAACTGGGGCTCATCAGGGTAAATGGGATATGGGGGTGCTCTGCGCAACGTAAGTGTAGCAGGCAGCCAAGCCCATATCCCCACACGCAGGGTAGTTTACGGATGACTTTTCAGTGTGTGGCCAGTGACACCCATATATATAACCCCTTTTAAGAAGGGGACCCTGAAATCGCCACTGCAGGGGGGGGGGTGAGTTACCACTTCACACACACACCCCATATAGGGAAGAAAAGACTAAAGGATTCCACCCAAGGCCATAACCGCCAAAGTTGTGACGAATTGCTACGAGGAACACAAAACCTGCCAATGCAGGAAAATTTCTTCCTGGTCCTTCAACAGCAACCAGTCAAAGATCGTAGCAGTGCCCGCTAAACAGGAAGAAAAGGTTAACCTGCAAACAAGAAACATTAAACAGAGGGAGGGTAGGAAGGGTGAATCTCCAGAACCAACTGCCTGGCTATTGTCGGCTCTACCCCTTTTTAATAAATGGGGCTGGCCCCACCTCCCAGCAAGAGACTTGATTACTGAGGCTGGGCGTGAACCTCCAAAAATTAACATGGAGAGGCAAGCCAGCCGCTGTTTGCCAGTAAGCTCCATGGGAACTGTAGCATAGTTCGCAAACCCACAAAGGGCACCCACAATGTAAAGTGTGAATGCTCATTAATATAAATATCAGAATACAACATAAATCACCATAATGCTGACGTACGTGACTGTGTGACCTGGGTGCCTGCTCCGGCTACTATGCAGGTGCTCAGAGCTGATGGGCAACTTCCAAGCCCATGAACAGAAAAACATCAGAAGAGCCCAGCTGCACCAGGCCAAAGGCCCGTATAGCATTTTCTTCTCAAAGTGGCTACCTAGGTGCCCTGATAGGAAGCCCCTCAAGCAGAACCTGAGCACAATGGAACTCTGCCCACCTGCGACTCCCAGCAACTGGTTTTCCCAATATATCTGCTCTGGCAGGGGGATGTGGTGTGACACAGCAACGAACATAATCAGACATAGGCACTACTCCACCTCTTTCTGCACATGCATGCTTCTGTTGCCCCATGATTTCCCCATGAAAACAGCAGGAAAGTTCCATATGCCAGTATACCACCCCAAATTTCATCACTTGACGTGATTTTCCAGATTAAGGAGGCTCTAAATGGATTTTTCGCCTGCCAACCTAGCAGTTCGAAAGCACTTCCGGGTGCAAGTAGATAAATAGGGACCGCTTACCAGCGGGAAGGTAAATGGCGTTTCCGTGTGCGGCTCTGGCTCTGGCTCTGGCCAGAGCAGCGATGTCACGCTGGCCACGTGACCCGGAAGTGTCTCCGGACAGCGCTGGCCCCTGGCCTCTTAAGTGAGATGGGCGCACAACCCCAGAGTCTGTCAAGACTGGCCCGTACGGGCAGGGGTACCTTTACCTTTACCTTTAAATGGATTTTTATTCTGGAATCGGATGACACAGAAATGAGTGCTCAACAGACACTATATTGCATTAATTTTCCAGAAGTGGCTTTTATGTCATCTGAGAACTCAAATATAATGTGGATATTAACAGCTAGGGAAATGTCGGGGAAATGGAATAAGCTTCTGTGTGAATGCAGCCCTGGTCTTCAGTCTTAGGGTTCTTTATCTTTAAACTGCACTTGGACATTCAAACAGAGGACTCTTTCAAACAGAAGACTGGCCTGTATCAACCCTTCTCTTCAAAGAGAGGCTTCTGCTCTGTAAGGCAGGACAGTCTGTGCTCCGTTACACCCCCCCACCGCCAGATTTACTATGGATTTAGAAAATAATAATCATTGGCTATATTTTAGCTTTTTCGTTTGACACATATGCCCCCCATCCCGCTTTTTTAATGACACTGCTGTTGTTTTGTCTTGAGAGAAATCCACTAGTCCAATCTTTCCCCAGGCATTCAGTGTCCTTTGTTCCCAACATTTAATCTAAAATGTTGCTGCTGAGTCAATCTCTAAGAATTTAAAGATGCAAACAAATGAGATGAAATCTCTACATCCTTCCTTCCTAGAAAAAAGACACAAGCCTTAGAAGTACAGAATAAGCATAGTTATGACTTGAGAGAAACCCATAATCTTGCATTAATCAGAGCTCAGGGCAAAAGGGGGTAATGTTCAGAAGTCATTGTGTACGGTACATCTAGGAGTAGCACTTGATGATGTGGGAAGGCAACACCAACTGGGTGGCTTTAAAACAGGATTGAACAAATTGATAGAGGGTTACACTATCAATAGCTAGTAGGCATGATGGCTATTCAGAGTCGGCGACACTATGCACCTGGTGACCAGGTTCTAGGAATCACGGGTGGGGAGAGGCAGTGGTGTAGTGTGGGTTGCCAGCACCTGGGGCCACATGGAGGGGCTAGGTGGGAGGGAAGGAAATGAACAGAGTACGCACATGCATTCAACTGCCTAACAGCATCTGCGTCACCCATGAGATCACAGACACAGAAATAATTAAAAAAGAGTTGTTCCATTGTCTGGAGAGGTCACTTCCTGGTTCTCATGGAGATGCCATTTTCAATGGAGCCCAGTAACGCAAGTGCGCAGCTGTAATGAGGCAGCACCAGGTGTTGAAATTTTACGCCTCTAGTAATTTTGCATCTGGGGCAACCACTTGTCTGTCTCCCAAGCTGCGCCACTGGGGAGAGGGCTGTTGCCACCAGAGTTTGGTTGTGAGTATCTCATATGGATCTTGTTAGGCACACTGAAAACAGAAATGATGTCACTCATTCGACAGGCATGAGGAATCCAAGGAACACCACATGTTACTGGACTGCGGCTCCTATAATCCCTGACCACGGATGGAAAGATCTATCAGTTTTGTCTTTCACATTTTTCTCATTTTTCCTATCTTAAATTTGGTTGTCCACATTTTTGTGGCATTTTTTTTTAAAATAAAAAAATCCTCATGTCATAAAAATTCACCAGTGTTTTAGTGCAAATGTCTCCAGATATGCGCACTTTTATATGCTGTTTTGACTACTGTGCAAATTTTAGCAAGTCATTCCCCACAATGCATTGCATCTTTATGTGCTATTTTCACCAATATATTAGTTCTTATGGAAACTTTCCCCTGATACATGGATTTTCATAAAACTTTGGTTGGTGAACTGCATAGTAAAATGGATGTTTTAGTTAAGATTCCTGCATTTCAGTGGGTTGGACTAGATGACCCTCGGGGTCTCTTCCAACTCTACAATTCTATGATTCAATGAAAATTTTAAAGCTGTGTTACAGTTTACATATCATTTGCAGAAATGTGAATTTGATTCACATTTTCAACTGTAAAACATACTTTTATATCTTATACATTTTTTTACTTCCATCAATCACATCTGAAAATTTTCTAATCTTTTCCTCTTAATTTACATTTCTTACTTCACTATTACTTTTAAATATCATAACCAATGTCTCTCTTCTTTATCTTCTTTGCAATATTTCATATATTACTCCTTACAAAACTTCTTGCAGTCCTACTAGCGTAATTTGTTGATTACAATTGCTCTTCAAATAGTTCACATATTTATTCCAATCTTCTGTGAATCTCTGGTCCCGCAGGTTTCGAATCCTTCCTGTCGTCTTATCCAATTCTGTGTAGTCCATTAACTTTGATTTGATTCAGCATTAAATGGGTTGGGAATCAAATATCTCCCTCTTCTCCTATCCCTGGCCATTGGCCATGCTGACTGGGGCTGATGGGAGTTGGAGTCCAACAACATCGGGAGAGCCACAGCTTCCAGATCCCTGCCATTGGTGAAGAGTGATAGTTGTTGAGCTGACTTTTGATATTCCTGACTAAGCAGGGTATATATTTTTTGAAAGTGTGTACACTTTTGTTTTTACTGTTCTTTCTCTGTTTCCAGAGGAGGTGATGCTAGCAGAAGAAGACAAGAACGCCGAAGAGAAGTCACCCCTTGATGGTAGGTTGCTTTGTGGTGCTTTTGGCTTCTTTTGCATAAGGTTTGTATGCTCTGTGTGTGTCTCAGTGGCTTTTCATGAAACAAAAAAGGGTGGATGCTGTGTTTGTTGCCTGGAAGTGCAATAAAATAGTCCATTTCAGCTTCTCTCTGTTTCTCATTCAGCAACCCCCCCATCACAGATTCAATTCACCACATTTTCGCAGCAATTTGTGTGTTTTTTTTAAAAAAGACTTATAATACCCCCCCCCCCAGCATTTTAGTGTGAGTTTCTCAAAATGAACAAATTTTCACAAGCCATTTTCCCAGATATAATGCGCTTTTTGTAGGCTGTTTTCACAAATGTGTGCATTCTTACGCACACTATGCATTTAGTGTATGTTATTTTCAAGAAAACATACACCCTTAGGCACACTTTACCCTAAGATAATGCATTTGTGCTCACTTTGCTTGGTAAGAGAACTGCACTGCAAAATTTAGAGAAAGGGCAGATTTTGAAGGACAGCTGTGTTTCAGTTCACTTAATGGTTCGTGAAGTGCAAATTAGGCACTTTCTCATTAAAATGAAAACAAACTCAGATTTCTCCTCGCATCCCAAGCTGGATGTCCCAAGAGGCATTTGATGCAGCAGCAGTCAGGCTTGCTATGCTGGTGTTCCCAACTGCCAACCCCGAAAACTTGAAGGATGCATAACAATATTTGAATATAATGTGGACCTGTCAGTGACACAGAATCTGTAGTCCATCTCAGGATTCCTTGACATATGTATTCAGGCACTGAGAAGCAGACACCATTTGCTGTGGGGAATTCTGGTCTAGCTGTAGGAGAGGCATAGGTCGCACCCACAGCATAGAAGCATAGAGTTAGAAGGAACCCCAAGGGTCATCTAGTCCAACCCCCTGCAAGGCATTTAGAGCACTCACTATACATTTAGAGTTATCCCTGTACAGTCCCAGGCAGCCATATTTACTTTTACCATTTCCCCAAGATAGAGAATCTCAAAGCTTTGGTCCTGTGGATGTAGTCCAGCAACATCTGTGTGCTTCTGTTGCTTCTGAAGCCCTTCCAAGATAACTGGGAACTTCTGTCTCCTTGCTGCTCTTGGCATCTGGCTCATAAGATGTTAGAATTCACTAAAGTTCCATTAAAAGACTTTTCCCTCTTCCTTTTCTGACTGTCTTTCCTCCTCTCGTGTCTCCTCTTCCTCCTCCCTGCTGTCTCCCTTTCCTCTGTTGCTGTTCCCTTCTCCCCTTTTCTCCTCCTGTTCACTGTCAGGGAGGGCCACTTCTGAAGGCCCAATCCTGCGAGGCATGGCAGTGGTGGAGATTAGCGGCGGAGGCACCTATAACAGTGAGTGGACGGCAACTTGTCAGGGTTCTAGAGGGCATCAGTTGTGGCTTTAAGCTCCTGAGCACTATAGGTCATTCACGCCTAGCTAGTAACATCATTGGTCTGGCTGATCAGTGACGAATCAGCAAAGAGTTCATCTTGAATGAGGATGACTGTGGGCCAGATTACATGAGACTTGGATAGCACAGTTTTGTCCTTCAATTCAGGGTTATGGTTCACAAATTTACAGTGTGGAGTGATCAGGGTCCTGGGATGGGTAATAGTCCTTTAATGTTCCATTTCCCCCACTGTGGTCCTGATCTAGATTGGGATCACCTGCAATTACATTGCCCCCAAAACTCCCATTGAAACCAATGAGTGGGACCGATCAAGATTAGTACTTCAGTGTAAGGCAAGAATGGGGGACCTGCGGCCCTCCAGATATTTATTTATTTATTCATTCATAAAAATATTTATATACTACGATTAATAGAGGGGGAAAACAGAGTGAAAAATCATAAAGAAAAATCATATAAAATTGTTAAAATCAGAAATCAGCTAAATACAATGGGAAGATGTATTCTTAATGGCCTGTGTAAGCCTCTGACAAAATAAAAACATTTTCATTGGGCACATTAAAGTTAATGCAAAACACTACTAAACCTTAGGTTACGTAAATACAATCCTGGTAACAACACACACAACATAACAGGCTTCTTTTTGACTATGCAACTTCTATTTCAAACACAATTCAACATGTAATATGTCACAAAATGTAATTCCATAGATCAACACATGATGCAAACGGAACATAGCAAGAGAAATTAAAGTCCAATGGATGGTCAGGAGATAAAGTCCATTCAGTTCCTAAATTGGCATATTGGCAATAACCACAATATGGTATGCTTATCTTATGATGTTCCACGTATCGCTGCTTTGAGGATTCTTGCGTTCCTTGTATGTAGATATGGGTAATTTTGTTCCATCAGTTGAATTTATTTTGTTCCATGTTTCTGTCGTACAAGAATATGAGTTTGCACGGCTGACGAAGCACAGTTGGACGAAACAAGGTATTATCTCAGAATCCTTGTCGTGCCATACCTTCAAGTTTTCCATCTGATTCTCTTGATATGTTCTGTTTGCATCATGTGTTTGTCTATGGAATTACACTTTGTAAGATATTACATGTTGAATTGTGTTTGAAATAGAAGTTACATAGTCAAAAACAGCCTGTTACATCGTGTGTGTTGTTACCATGTTAAAGTTGAAACAAAAGGTGCCTGCTAAATCTTAGTACTGAGCCAATGACACTAAAGACTCAGTTTCTTGTTATCAAATGAGCCTCACCAACTCAGGGAACAACCAGTGATGCTTCAGCAGTTTATCTCAGTGATTGAGGTTGGATATGAGGGTTCAGGAGGTCACTGAGATACACTGGACCTATGTTATTCAGGACTTTGTAGATTACTACAAAGACCCTGAACCTGGCTCAGAAGTAGATGGGTAAACAGTGCAGATGTTTTAGTAATGGTGTTACCTGTTGTTGGCCAGGTGGCCTCATCAGGTGTCTTATCATGGCATCTGGACCAGCTGGAGCTTCCAAGCCAGGCCCAGGGGGTGCCCCACATAGAGTGCATTGCAGCTATCCTGCCTCAGGGTTACCAAAAGATGGACTACAGTGGTCAGGCGATTCCTGTCCAAGAATGGCTGTAGCTGTTGAACCAGAGTTAGTAAAAGGCACTCCTAGCCTCTAGTGACAAAGATGTATCCAGAAGTACAGATTTTGCTGGACTGCAAACCCCATCAGCATGGCCAGAGTTCAGCAATAAGGGAAGCTGTATTCCAGCAACATTGGAAGGCCACAGGTTCTCCATCCCTGTCCTACACTAAAGTACCTACCAGTCTGGATTGGGCCTCTCATGCTGGCAGTTGTGTGTGTGTGTGTGTGTGTAAGTTTGATGAGCAAGTCTGACCCATGTGGCCTTTTGGGGCAAGGTTGCTGGTATCTCAAAGGGGTCTGAATCAGAGACTGAATCTCAGAAGCCTTGTTTTTTTTTTAAAAAATCTCTGGCTCTAACCTGGAGCTGGATGTCAACCTGACCTTCCACGGAATGAAGACTTGGAGGAGCAGGGAGAGTCCTCCTTCACCAGGGCTGCCTCAAGAGGATACTTTGAGGAGACCTTGAGGTGGGTCCCAACAGAAGAGCCCCCCTCAGAGGATCACGCCCCTGGATTATGTTTGGATTGGATTCATATCAGTCTTCAATGTTTGATGTTTCTTTGGCTTGGCTTGGCTTCTATGGATTCTTCTACTGTTGCTTGGTAATATTGGGTGTGAGGCCTTAACCACAGTGGCCTCCACAGCTGGGTTGCCAACCCTGTGTCCCTCCATATGATGCTGGACTAAAACTTCCACCATCTCCTGCCCATTGGCCTTCCTAGCAGGGGCTGATGGGAGTCGAAGTCCAATCACTTCTGGAGGGTCAGGGAAGGAGAAAACTCAGGCACTCCACATGTTACTGGACTGTAGCCCCAGAGAGCATGGTCAATGGTTTGGGAGGATTGGAGTTGGAGCCCAGAACCATCTGGAGGACCACATGCTCCCCATCCCTACTGTAGGTGAAACTAGAAATGGGCTTGACTAGGAACATAAAAAGAGCTCTGTAGGATGAAACCTAAGGTCCTTCTCATCCAGTATCCTGTTTCCAAGAGTGGCCAGCTACATGCTTCTGGCAGTCCTACAATTAGGACATGCATGCAATATCGCTACTGTATGGTTGCCTCCCAGTAGCAGGCTTCTGATATACTGCCTGACCATGGAGGGTCTTTAGAGTCATCATGGCAAATAGCCATTGACAGACTTCTCTTCCTTCATAAAGTTGTCAAACCTCCCCATTGAGCAACTTGAGAGCAAAGATAAAAGCCACTTGAAAGCAATGGGCCACTTCTATATTTTGCAACAGCAAATTCCATAAATCTGTTTTGCGTTGTGAATAAGGAGTTCATTTGATTCACTTTGTTTTGTCCTGAAATTACTGCCAGTCATATTCACTGGGGAAAGCTTATGGGGAGATACAGGAGAGAACTCCCTTTAGATGTCATGTAGGAGATGAGCCTGTTGTCTTTGTCCATGGAGTTTTCTTGGCAGGGATACTGGAGTGGCTTGCCGGTTCCTGCTCCAGGTGGATCACGTTTGGTCAAAACTCTCCACTATGACCTGCCCATCTTGGGTGGCCCTGCACGGCATAGCTCATAGCTTCTCTGAGTTATTCAAGCCCCTTTGCCACGGCAAGGCGATCCATGAAGACAGGAGTGCCTGGCGTGCTCTGGTCCACGGGGTCACAAAGAGTCGGACACGACTAAACGACTAAACAACAACAAGAAGATGAGCAGGCTTATTGTTCTCTGATGTTCTGGGGAGCAAGACTTTTGGATGAAAATTGTAGGGAAGTAGACCATGGCCAAAAAGTAGGGGAGAAATGTTTTAATGGGATGAGCTGTTTGACAGAAGGTCTACCTCAGGAGGTGGTGGGCTCACATTTGTTTGCAGCATTTTAAGCAAGGGCTGCACAATCATCAGTCAGCGATGCAGTAGTTGCACCCTGCATTGCAGATCCTGAATTGAATGGAAGGGCTGAACTTGAAGACGTCTCTTCCAATTCAGTAGTTCTATGATGCACTATGAGTTGCAGTGCTATGACAGAGGTAGAAGTACTGTACATATCTTTCTCTATTTTCTTCTCACCAAGCATACCCTGCATAGCCATCATCTACATAAACAAAACAAAAAAATACTTCTGCCTTTTATAAGAACATTAGATGTTTAAATCCATTCTTCCACAAAGCTGTCATCATTAGGTTCCCTTAATTCAGCTGTTATCTTTGCCATTTCTGCATAGTCCATCTTCTTATAAGTTCTGCTTATCCATTCTTCTTTTGTAGGAGTTTCTTGTAGGAGCATATAGAATCCTTGCTGCTGTCATAGTGTACATAAACAATCATCTTTTTTGGGACTTGTGTTCTTCTAATCCCACCCAAAAGAAAACTTCAGGGTTTTTTTTTGGGGGGGGGGGTATAATCACTTTAAACATCTTTTTAATCTCATTATATATCATCTTCCAAAATAACCTTTCTTTCCTACAATTCCACCACATATGAAAAAAGGATCCTTCAGCCTTTTTGCATTTCCAACAGTTATTAGAAACCTTCTTATATGTTTTAGCCCAATTACTAGTTGTTAAATACCATCTATATATCATTTTAATATAATTCTCTTCTATAGCATATCATAAATTTTTAATTTGTTTTTCACAACTTTCCCCACACATTTATTTCTATGTTATGTCCTAAATCCCTGGCCCATTGTATCATTACCGGTGTATTGCATCCTTCTATCTCATTTAGTTTTCTGGTGAGATTTTAATTTTAAAATTTCATAATACGGTAAAATAAAGACTGTCAAAAATACAAATAGAATAAATGGAATATGGCGTCTTCTCTTAGTATTTCATAGCCTTTGCCACCCACAGAGGACAGTAACTCCTCCCAGCTTACCTGGGATCTTTCCTTGTTTTCCCAGCCTCAACCAGGGAGACCATCATTTCCCTGTCTCTCACCTAGGGTCCTCCATCAGCCATCTACAATCCCTGGACCTTGATAAAGGCCCCATATATAGGATCCCAAAGAAAGAAGAGAAACAAAGAAGAGAGGCAGAGAAAGAAAGTAAAGAACAATGAGAAGAGAGAGAGAGAGAAATACAATAGAAAAAGAAACATTACAAAAAGAAAACTTCAGATTTTCCATAAAAGAAATAAAAAAGGGTTATTTAAGATATTCAGTTCATGCTAGCATCCATCTTCTCCCTTTCTGCTAAACAATATTTGTTTTAAGTCAAGGTGTCTGAGGTTCATTTCTTTTCCCCATGAAAAGTCCAAGATGAGTTCCCGAATTGTTGTTACTATTGGTAAATGTTAACCATATTTTTTTCCTTTTGATTTACCTCTTGTCCAATTTTAATTGTAGACTCAGTTTATCAGAAAGAGGTTTATAATAGGGGCAATAGCAGACCATGCATGTCTTTGCTCTCTGTTTCACCATTTCCCCCAGAGTTTGCCCCATTTCCACATCAATTTCCAGCTTGTTATTTTTGGTTTTTGTTAAAAAGAAGCCTGCCCAGAATAATACAGTGCATTTGTGTGTGAATGCACTTTTCACTCAAGCACACTTTTTTGCGTGATTTTTTTTTTTTTGGGGGGGGGGAATAGAAGACACTGGAAAATTTGGAGGAGCAGAGGTAGATAGAACTCATTCATAATGACCAGTACTCATAGGCAGCCTGATCTCACAAGTTCATTTTCCCTGTTGCATAGAAAGTCCCTAAGGAATGATGGATTTTTCTATATTTTGAGTGGTTCTTGATTTACCTGTAAGCTGCCTTGAATTCAGTCAAAGGAAAAGGCAGGATATATATTAACAACAACAACTCTTTCAAAGGCATCCAACATCTTGTGGGAGCAAACTCTATAGGTTAAGCTGGCATTTCACTGATCCTGTATGTCTGGTAAAGGAAGAAGTAATGTGTGATGCATGTGCAAGGCTGCCCACCCTCTCTTTTCATTTTAAGATGTTCATGGGCAGATGGAGAAGGCTGAGCATAGCTGAAAGGCTACCTAAATTATGACCCCTGGCACAAGAAACTGTGAGGGACACTGTTGGCTGATTGATTTCTAATGGCTTAGTGGTGTGTGGCTGTTCTGGCCTCTAGATGGAGAGGCAATTTGGGTCTCTAAGCTTGTGTGAGTTGGGAGGGTTTATCTGTTGCTGGATGCTAACCACCTTTTCTTGTCTTTTTCCCTCCCTACCCCTTTTGCATTAGTGCTGAAAAGAGCCACAATCAAGAAAAGCAAAAATGACCTAATCCATGCTGAAGAAGGGGAGGACCACTTCACAGATGTTTGTTCTGTTGGTAAGTTTATGGTTTAATATACCACGGTGTTGTTGTTGTTGTTGTTGTTGTTATATAGATTGTCTCATGAAACAACAAAGCCAGGTAACCTCATGAGAATGTGGTGAAGCCTAAAGAGAACCCAAGGAAGTAGTCAAAACAAAATAAAAAAATTCCTTCCAGTAGCACCTTAAAGACCAACTAGGTTAGTACTTGGTATGAGCTTTCGTGTGCATGCACACTTCTTCAGATACACTGAAACAGAAGTCACCAGACCCTTCTATATAGTGAGAAGGTGGGGAGGGGTATTACTCAGAAGGGTGGTGGGATTGGGTGATTGGCAGATAGCTGTGATGAGCCTGCTATCTGTCAATCACCCAATCCCACCACCCTTCTGACCCACCTTCTCACTATATAGAAGGGTCTGGTGACTTCTGTTTCAGTGTATCTGAAGAAGTGTGCATGCACACAAAAGCTCATACCAAGTTCTAACCTAGTTGGTCTTTAACGTGCTACTGGAAGGAATTTTTTTATTTTGTTTTGACTATGGCAGACCAACACGGCTACCTATCTGTACCAAGGAAGTAGATTGAACCTGCAATCTTAGTCTCATAAGTGAGCAGAGTTTGCTACTGAATTGACCAATGGCATTCCACCTTGTTAATGGGAGATGGGTGTTGTGTAGGCTTCTTTTGAGTTCCATCATAAAATGTAACCATCTTAGAGCAGGGATGTAGACTCTCCAGCCCATGGGTCAATCTTGGCCTGTCCAGGGATCAAATTTTCCCCAAACCACGCACATTTGCCTATCAGCTGACATTACTGTAAGGGTGCAATCCTAACTATGCCAATAGCCTGGTAGTAGAGCATCTGATTTCATGCAGAAGGTTGCAAGTTCAATCTCTGGCATCTCCAGACACGGCTGGGAGAGACTATCTTTCTAAAACCCCTGGAAAGCCACTGCCAGTTAGTGTAGGGTTGCCATATTTTGAAGATAAGAACCAAACAAAACATATGCCTATGGATCTAGGGCATGCTGTGACTTTAAATAATTCAGAGGAAATCTGGTGGGTTTCCTCCTTGCCCTGCTTGCACAAACGTCCCCTCCCAGCTCCTCACTCATTCCCCGCCCCATCCTGCTTTCTTCTCCCCCCTCTCCTTTTTCAGCTGTTCTCTCCCCTCTCCAACCCCCTCCCTTGCGCTCTGGTGTCGAAGTGGAGGCTGCGAAGGTCTCCCTTTAAGAGGGAGCCGGCAATGACAAATTGTTGAAATTTACACCCCAACTTTACCAGTGCCTCCCGGCTGCTGCAAGAGCCACGTCTCTCTCCCTCTCCAGCCTTTGTTTTCCACCATCCTGTCCAGTTTGCACCCTGATCTGCCCGATCTCCCACCCAGATCACCAACCTTGCAATCAATTAGGTGGTTGCTGCAGAGCCCACCATACTGCTGCCGGCGCTGCAGCTGCAGCTTGCAAGCTTGCAAGCTGCTGCCTCAGCTGCTGGAGCTTCCCTGGCAACTTCAGCACATGCCTATGATAAAGCTGCACAGCTCTCTAAAGCAGCAGCAGTGCTGCTGCCAGGTGCCGGGTGCCCCCTCTTCATCTGAAGCAGCCACCGCTGCCACCGTGCATGGAACAGACATAATCAGGCGGCAACAACAACAAAAACAAAACTGGACATTTTGCATAATTTTATGAATCCACCCAGACTGAAATTGTGAACTTTAAAAATAAGACAAATCTGGGGGAAACCAGACATATGGCAAGCCTAAGTTAGAGTAAACAATACTGAGCAATATGGAGGTGTGGTCTGGCTTGGAATAAGGCACCTGCCAATGTTCCTATGTCTGCTCAGAAGTAAGTTACATTTAATTCAATTGGATTTATTCTAAGGCAAGTGTGTTAAGATTGCAGCTGTAGTGGGTTGGTTTTTTAAAAAAGGTGCCACTGTACATGCCATTTCTTTCACTCATGTTACCAACTTTTTTAAAAAGAGTCAATTATAATGCTTTGAAAAAGTGATTGTGAGGTCCTCGCAGACAATTTTCAGGGAATTACAGTGGTACCTCAGGTTACAGATGCTTCAGGTTACAGACTCCGCTAACCCAGAAATAGTACCTTGGCTTAAGAACTTTGCTTCAGGATGAGAACAGAAATCGTGCTCCGGCGGCGCAGCAGCAGCGGGAGGCTCCATTAGCTAAAGTGGTGCTTCAGGTTAAGAACAGTTTCAGGTTAAGAACGGACCTCCAGAACGAATCAAGTTCTTAACCTGAGGTACCACTGTACTGAGCAACTTGTCTGGTTAACAACCAGCAAAAGGCTTACACCCCTGCTGGTCAGCATATTTTCATGGAAACTTGTAATTATATAAAAGTTTTCTATGAAGCCTTGTAACCAGCTCATTAAAATTATCAATGTAAAAATGCTATGGAAGTCATTTCAGTGCAGTGTTCCAGAGAAGCATGGCTGGGCACATTTCAGGTGCCTGAATATACAGATAGTTCAGCAGGTTCCTATGTTTCTGGGTTGGGGTAGTGCAGCCTTGGTGGCCTAAAGAAAGGTCTCTCAGCTCTGCTCTAAGCTTTGTATCTTTCCAAATGTTCACAGGTTCACCATTTGCCCGGGCCAGCCTGAAGAGCGGCAAGAATGAGAGTTCCTCCTACTTCCGTAGGAAAGAGAAGATGTTCCGGTTCTTCATCCGGCGCATGGTGAAAGCGCAGAGCTTCTACTGGATGGTCCTCTGTGTTGTGGCTCTCAACACCCTGTGCGTCGCCATTGTGCATTATGACCAGCCAGAGGGTCTCACTACTGCTCTGTGTAAGTAAAGCTCTGGGATTACTCTGACCCTGAATCTTGACATCATCTCAGATTGGGGCTAACCCAGGGGAACTATGAACAAATAGCTTCTTGGATTTTTCAAAAAGAATATTCAGACTCACTGATACAATAATCATATGGTGCCCTGCCATTCCCCCCACCCCATTGGACAGGAGTCAGCAAACTTATTCAGAAGGGGGCCGGTCGACTGTCCCTCAGACCTTGTGGGGGGGCCGGACTATATTTTTTTTTTTTTGGGGGGGAGGAATGAACAAATTCCTATGCCCCACAAATAACCCAGAGATGCATTTTAAATAAAAGCACACATTATACTCATGTAAAAACATGCTGATTCCCAGACTGGCTGCGGGCCAGATTGAGAAGGCGATTGGGCTGGATCTGGCCCCCGGGCCTTAGGTTGCCTACCCATGCCATTGGAGATGCACACACACACACACACACACACACACACACACACACACACACAGTGGTACCTTTTCAGGTGACATACTGTCAGAGCTGCCCAAGGTCCCAGCTCACAGAGGACCAACGCCAGGTCGTGGTTATATACAAAAGTCTTTATTGAAGTTCAGTTTCCATTCCAAAGCCGTAGCGCGCAGCTCTACGTCTTAAACCCTAGACCGCCGAAGTTCCGTCTGAATCTCCTCCCCCCTGACACCAGTTTAAGATTCTAGCCCTGCTCCACCTCTTCCTCTGCTCTCTTCTCCTCTGGGTCCTCCTGTCCGCTGGGGCATTCCCCTTTCTGGACTCTTCTGACGCTGAGTCCCCTGACTCCTCCCCCTGCCTCCGGCGGGCTTTAGGACCCGGTTCCCAATCCTTGTTCTCTGCTGCCCCGCGCGCCTGTACTTTTGAACTTGGCTCTCGCGCCAACCCAGTGACCTTCCTCCTGACCGTTACACTGCTTCTGTCACTGCTTCCCTCTTCCGGGATGCTAGCTGGACCTGACCTCCCCTCCGTTGCCTGACTCTCCGATGGAGGCGTGGTCAGCCCTGACTCCTCTTCTCTCCCTGCTGGGGGAGACGCTACCCCCGATACCTGGGACTCTTCCCCCCCACTATGCTCAGGTGGGGAAACTGGTCCCGATCTCCAGCTGCTGCTTTGGGAGTCGCTGCTGGCCCCTAGCTTCTGGTGCGTCCCTCCCGGGACCCCCCTTGCCCTGGCCATCGGAGCCCCCTTCTGTGAATCTTCTGATTCGCTGGAGAGGCTCATGGAATCTCTCGGGCCACTGTCATCTTCTCCTACGCTGCCCTCAGATTCTTCCCCTTCGCTCTCCATCTCCCCTCTTCCCTGTGCTTCTGCTCCTGAGCCCCTGACACATACACTTCAGGTTACAGACTCCGCTAACTCAGAAATAGTACCTCGGGTTAAGAACTTTGCTTCAGGATAAGAACAGAAATCGTGCTCCGGTGACATGGCAGCAGCAGGAGGCCCCATTAGCTAAAGTGGTGCTTCAGGTTAAGAACAGTTTCAGGTTAAGAACAGACGTCCGGTACGAATTAAGTACGTAACCAGAGGTGCCACTGTATATATATAGGCCAACCAGATGCCTGCAGGAAAACCAAAAGCACAAGAGCACGCTCCCCCATTGCAGATTCCAGCAACTGGCATTCAGAAGCATTATTACCTACAACTGTAGAGTTTACAGAAGGGCAGGGAAAAGATGAGGGCAGGAACCAAGTGCTCAGTGAGTGTCCCCAAATACCAACCTATGCATGTGGGGCAAATTGAAATCACATCTATATGGTGCCAGAGACATTGAAGTCAAAGCAAGGCACATGTGTGAAGCAAAACAAACAAACAAAAAAACAAAAAAGCAAAAACAAACAAAAAACTTATCTCTTTTGTAAGGTTCAAACTAGAGAAGAGAATAACCCCACCCACCCACAAAAGAAGGGGAACCAGTAGTTTGCTTGTAGAGAAATGCTTTCAGTCTAGCTTTTTTTTTTTTTTAAAAAAAAATAACTTTTATGTGCTGATATTCATCTCCCAGCTGGTGCCAGAAAGAATGTTCTTGTTAATTACAAATTGAGTGAAAAATTAGATGGGCTGACATACGGGGCGGGAGGGGGGAGAAGGGCCATTTTTATTGCAAAGCGGATAAAAGAAAAAAAAGGAATTCAGCAGCTAGATGTGGCTGAAAGTAGATATTGCTAAAGGAGAAGAGCTAATGTGGGAAGCTTGTCGGTTCTTTGATCAGTATAGTGAGGAGGAAGCTAATACGGATCTTAGCTTATAACTCATCAATAGAGCATCTGTTCTTCATGCAGAAGTTCCCAGGATCAGTCCCTGGCACCTCCAGGTAGCACTGGAAGATAACCCTCCGATAATCCTTGGAGAGTCACTTGCAATCACTGTAGACATGAACCAGTGGTTTAACTTGGCAGCTTTCTATGTCCCTGTGAAGTGCATTTGTTGAAGAAGCCCAAAGAATAGCAACATCCAAAAAACAGACTTCCCAACTACAGTCGAACGTTTTGGCTCTTGAACGCCGCAAACCTGGTAGTGAGTGTTCCAGTTTGCGAACATTCTTTGGAACCCAAATGTCCGATGCAGGTTCCGTGCATTCCGGTTGGCTGCAGGAGCTTCCTGCAGCCAATCGGAAGCAGCACTTTGATTTCTGAACTTTTTGGAAGTCGAACAGACTTCCGGTATGGATTCCGTTTGACTTCTGAGGTACGACTGTACAAGTTTAGAAGGAACATCTAGGGGGTGTCTGTCCATCAACAGGTTAGCCCTGTTGGTGTTCCTCAGCAGCAAGAACAGCTGGAAGATGGTTTGCCCACCAATTGGCATGGTAGAGAAATTTGAATTCAGTTTAAGTGGGCAAACTTACCTAATCCACACTTTCTGAAACAATATGCGAACTGAAATTTGCTTTGCTTCAGATTATACCCATGCAGTTCTTGAACCAAGTAATTTGTATGAAAAATGCATCTAATTGGGGTATATGAAAATGCATATATTGGTAAAAATCAATGAATACTTGTTTTATTAGGCGAAATTGCATTGCAAAAATGTGTATATTAGGCAAAATTCCATACCGCTGAATGCATTAGGAGAAATTTGCACTAGAATGATTATGAATTTCTACGAGGACCTACAAAATCATTCCCACCCCCCAAGAACAGATGTGGAAATGTGGTGAGCTGAATTTAAGACTGGGATACTTAGAGAAACCTAAATTGACAGAGTCGCCCATCCCTATCTACAGTACCAGTCACCTGCTCTCCAGGTAGATTCTATAACATAGCTTACTTTTCCTTGTATGACAAGTTTGGTTTTTTTAACTTTAAAGTAATGTTGAGAAACGGGGGTTGTCTTATACATGGATAGTGCATAGTGGGGACGGGTGATTGGTTGGAGCTGTCGCTTGTCAGCCGTGATATGGTGGATGATTGGTGGCTGCAGCAAGGGCTGCTTTGGATTGGCTGCTGCTGTGGTAATTGGGTGGGTGATTAGTTGCTGTGGCAAGGGCTGCTGTGGATAATAATAATAATAATAATAATAATAATAATAATAATAATAATAATTTATTATTTATACCCCGCCCATCTGGCTGGGTTTCCCCAGCCACTCTGGGGTATGCTGTTGCTGCAGCAAATGGGCATGCAATTGCGAGAGCCAGTATCGTGTAGTGGTTAAGAGTGGTAGACTCGTAATCTGGTGAACTGGGTTCGCATCTCCGCTTCTCCACATGCAGCTGCTGGGTGACCTTGGGCTAGTCACACTTCTCTGAAGTCTCTCAGCCCCACTCAGCTCACAAAGTGTTTGTTGTGGGGGAGGAAGGGAAAGGAGGAAGAAGAAAAGGGCATGCAATTGTTGGCTGCTGTTGGCGAGCAGGCAGACGCTTGTTGTCTTCAGCGGCACGAATGATTGTCAGCCTTTTATAGTCGGGTTAGTGATTTTCGGCATCCCCCCGCAGAAAGCTCCACAACTCTGAGCAATCTCCCCACAAAAGCTCATCAACCCCAAAACTAGGGGTCGTCTTATACATGGGGGGTGTTATACATGGAAAAATATGGTAAATGGAAAGGATTTAAAGTTTTAGCACAGTTTGGTTGAAAAGCTTCCTGATTTGGTTAGATAAGTTCAGGATTGACACAGCTGATGTTACTTCCTTGCCCCCAAAGCCCATGAGGATCCTTTAGCTGTGTTTTGCAGAGCCTTCAAAACCAGTCTTTGGGGATCTCTTACACAGATTGAACTTTAGGTAGTTGCTGGAAGCCACAAGAGAGGGAGAGTGTTCTTCCGCTCTGTTTCTCTTTGTGGGTTTCATACAAGCATCTAATTGGCCACTGTGAGAACAGGATGTTGGAATAGATGGGCCATTGGCCTGATCTACTAGAGATCTTCTTATTTTTATGTTCAGTTGGGCCCAAATCAGAGGGACACCCTTTCATTTGTGCTATTTGCCCTGCTCTTTAGTGAAATATTTTCATTTTCTCAAAACAAACCCTTTCACAGGAGAATCAAAATTCATTGAAATAGGTCTCAGCTCTGTTTACCTAACCTCCAAGTACTTCTGTGGGTTCTTTCTTTCTTTCTTTTATATATATTTGAACAAAACCAAAAGGTTTATCCAGGTCTCTCTAATGTCTACAGCATGGAGAAAATTAGTTGGAGTGAGGATGGTTCTTAATTACCTAGGTTCTAAGAGCCTCTATTGGAAGTGCCCTTTCTTTGTTTAAACACATGGCTTATAACTGGCAGTTTCATTTACACACCTATATGGACTTCCTTTTATTAATATATATGCTTAAATCAGGTTTGATGGAATATATTATTATTATTATTACTACTACTACTACTACTAATAATAATAATAATAATAATGTTTAATTCCCTTCTACACACTTGTTTCAATGTGATGTAGAAAATATAATAGAGAAACCCAGCTAAAAACAGTCACAAAATAGCAGGGGGCAAATAACAGCAGATTTGTTTATTTTTTAATGGCAAAGAGTAGACATCCATGACAAAAATGTATACAACCAGCTGGGGGAGATTGGTAGGGGGAAATGTCTTCATTTGTTTCTGGAAAGTACAGATAGTGGGTACTTTTCATATCTTGACAGGAATGATGTTTCACAGCATTGCTTATTGTTAATGTCAACTGGCAATGGTTGTTGTTATTTTTTAAAAAAATAATATTTATTAAAGTTTTGAAAGTTACAGAAAGAAAAAAGAAAAAGAATTAAACATAACAAAACCAGACAATACAATACAAAGACAAAAATATTACATATACATAACAAAAATAAAACAAAAACAATTTAAAAAAAGAAAAAAGAAACACAAACAATACTTTCAATGTTATTAACTTTCTTTTACTTGTTTCAGTGACCTCCTCACACCTCCCTTTTTTTGTATTCCACTTCGATTAATTGTTTCAGCAAATCCTTTCCATCTTCCTCAAATTTCTGTCCTATCATTTAACTTAACAAATTCTAACATTATTTTTTTCCTTTAATCCAATTACAATCTATTATACTTAATTCTTTATAACATTTCTGCTAAAGCCATGTAACTTCATTCCAACATCTTTCTAACATTCCTTAATTTTACAATATTTCTGTAGATAATCTTTAAATTTCTTCCAATCTTCTTCCACCAACTCTTCTCCCTGGTCTCGGATTCTGCCAGTCATTTCTGCCAATTCCATAAAGAATGGTTGTTGTTATTTAATTGTTCTTAGTATTTTTATTATTTTTGTTCTTTGTTTCTGTTTGCAAATAAAAAGAATGGTGAGGGTAGGGAGTGGGGAGAAATGGCTCTTCAGAGACTTAGCAGTGAATGCAAAAATAAAAAATAAAAATGTGCTAGCTTTGACAGTGTTAAAGACATGTGTTTTCCCAGGACAGTTTTTGCTTAGGCACAGCTTCAGAGTGATGTGAGCAGATTTGCCATAGTCTGATTCAGACTATGGCAAATTCAACCCATAGTCTGCTTCAGCAGGATATTCTTATCTTCTAATGGATTAAATCTGATAAAATATTAGGAGCCAGGAAGGGGAGAACATTTTTGCACAAGTAGCCTTACCATCAGTGCCCCATAATGCTTCTCACTGGCAGCACGTGGGAAGAGCAGGGGTGCCTCCTAATTAGACAGATTTCTAGAAAGTGATCGTAATTGGACTTTGGACAAGATGTGTGAACTTCAGCCAGGAAGGGAGCAGAGTTTGCTCTGGGAGGATTGGTAACACCGTAAGCGTGATTTGGGCACCTCTAATTCAATCATGTCTCTCCCTCTAGGGAGAATTTAATTACGTTACAAATCAACTTCAATGCTGCTGAGAGCCTGTGGGTCTGCAGCGATTCCTCAGAACTCCCCGTCTCTGCCTCCTTTCTACTTTCTGCTTGTTGAAATGCTCTGATTAACTTTCTCAGCTTGACATTTCCAACGGTTTCCAAGCATTTTGAAAAAGGAACTGAAAAGGTGCTTAGCAAAAAAAGGGGGAAGGGAGAAAGGAAAAATATGGGATGTGTCTCTTTCATCTCTGTATAGCCAGCATGCTATAGACTCCGCTGAAGAGAATCTGGTTTGCACATGTTTGGATTGTGTGGATTTCCACAATAGCAGAATACTGATTCCACTGGTGTTTATAAGCATGCTTCATTGAAGAAGAGACTTTAGTGTCTTGCTTATGAAGGAAGGCTAACAATTTTCAGAAAGAGTATTTAACAATCACCTAACCCCACATATGCCCACCTGACTGCTTCAGTCTATGGAACTGGTACTTTTACAGATGCCACATAATACCCATTCTACATTGATAAGAAAATGACATTTTAGTGTGGCATCACCTACACTTCGGAACTCCTTGCCTATTAACATTAGGCAGGAGCCTTCAATGTACTCTTTTATGCACTTGCCGAAACCCTTTTACCTTTAGGCATGTCTACCCAACTACACTGAATGCTGATGTGTGTTTTAATCCGTTTTTATCTCATCATTGGTTTTAATTATTTTTTGAACTACAGTGGTACCTTGGGTTACAGATGCTTCAGGTTACAGACTCTGCTAACCAAAGAAATAGTACCTTGGGTTTAGAACTTTGCTTCAGGATGAGAACAGAAATTGTGCAGTGGCAGCAGCGGGAGGCCCTATTAGCTATAGTGGTACCTCAGGTTAAGAACAGTTTCAGGTTAAGAACAGACCTCCAGAACGAATTAAGTTCTTAACCCGAGGTAACACTGTATTTAAATAGTTTTCCTTTTTTTTTTTTACTGATAATCTCATTGTTTTATTCTTTGTGCAAACCTCATTGAGGTATATAAATTTTGTGAAATGAAGATTGGGATGAATAATGTGGCATAATACCTAGTGTCGTCCAGGGAAATCAATTAGCTGGAGATTCTGGACAGATGAAGGAAAGGTGTCCTTCACACAAATCATGGTGAATAGTGTGACCCAAATGATGGCATTGGACTCCAGCTCCCACCAACCCTAGCCAACATGGCCCAAGGTCAGGCATGATGGAAGCTGTAGTCCAGCAACCACTGGAGGACCATGGGTTGCCCCCTGGAAACCTTATGACCAGAACCCATCCCATCCAGCTGTGCACTCTATGCAGAGCCTACATTAATGCTATTAGTTTCTTGATGATTTTGTGTTTGCCTTTGATGTCTCAGCCTGGTTCCCTGTGGATATCAGTATGCAGAGCACAGGGAAGCTTCAGAAACAAGCATGCTTATTTATGTCTGCTGAATATTTTAGGTGTCATTTCAAGAAGTGGGTCAGCCAAAAACTGGATGCTGATGGATCTCCTTTTCTGCACAAGTGTTCACAGTCTTTGTGGGACCATCTCTTGTGCCTGTAGTACCATCTCTTGTGCCTGATCCTAATGACCTTAGACTATGTGACAGCATGAAAATAGAATTTGTTGCTGATTGACACACACACACACAAGATGCTAATTACCTAATTCAAATATATTGGGTAGGAAAGTAACCAGCATGGCCTTTGCCAGGAGCACAGGTTTCTAAATTAAGTTAAACTGTTTATCACAAACTCTCTCCCCTGCCTTCTGCCATGCACTCCCTTCTTCTCATCCCATGGTTTTATGAAATGCTTCTGTTTAAGGTAGCTTAAATTAAATCTAGAGTAAGACCAGCAACCAAGAATTGCATTTTTCAATCAAATGGGCCAGGGCCATGTCAAAACAAATCCTCATCCTGACCCGTCAACTGAAGGAGAGGGTAGAAATAGGAGGAATTGGCAGGAGTAATGGATGGATGATCACTGGAACCAATCTTTGCTCCCTTGATTTAAAATAACCTGCTTCATAAAGGTTGGCCAACGCCAGGGCTAGTAAGAAATAGTGGTGCCAGGGATGCAGGGTGATCACGCAAACCAAAATTTCCCTAGAAAATTTTGAGATTTTTCTCTCTCTGAATGACTATGCTCTGCTTCCACTGATGGAGGCTGCATGTCCCTGAAGTACAAGTGCAGAGTAAGCTGTTATACTCAGGTCCTACTTGTGGGTTTCCCATTAGCATCTGGTTGGCCACTGTGAGAACAGGATGATGGACCACTTGCCTGATCCAGCAGGTTGTTCTTATGTTCTCAGTCCCCTGGAGAAAGAATACCAATCTGCAGAATTTTAAGGACTTAAGAAGAGTCCTGCTTGATCTAGTCATCTAGTCTAGCATGACCAACCATGGCAAGTCTGAAAACAGCCTGTGAATGCCACAGACTCCCCCAATCTAGTGCCCCTCAAATGTTATTGGACCTCACCTCCCACCAGTCCCAGCCAGCATGGCCAATGGTCAGGGATGTTGCAGGCTGGGGAAGGGAAGGCAATATTCAGATAATACAGTATGTCTCTGATTGTTCTCCAGTGTATCTGTGAAGGAACTGGACCTTACTGGTATGGACTGTTGTGTTTTAAGTGGGATTCATGTTAGCAGCTCTTTATTCATTGGACATTGTAGGGCTGACTAGCTTCCAAATATCAAGGCATTGAAATGACCAGTGTGGATGGGAGGAAAGTCACATCCCAGCCTGGGGTTTCATGTCTTCCTATAGTCTACTGCGAGGAGCTTATGGTTGACAAGGGGAGTCTATATCTTGGGATAGCCAACTAGGGAGGCCTGAAATTCAAGGTGGAGTGCAGCATGACAGATAATATTGGTGTGCCTGGAAGAGGCAAAAAAAGGAGGAAAGGCTATTGCTTGAGAGTAAGAGCCTTCTGAAAACCTGATGAGTTTAGGGGTAGTTTAGTCCAGAGAAAGCGGCTGACATTTTAAACTGCCCCCCCTTTGCTCCGAAGGGAATATTCTGGGTTTCAATGACATTTGCATTGTGTATCTTTTCCTTAATCTTCACATCTGTCCCCCACCCCCCACCCTAAGTGAAATCTGTACTGGGGTGTTCTCACTTTAACACTATCGCACCTGGAGGCCTGTAACCTACCCTAATTGTGGTGGCTTCAGAGGGAACCCAGGGAAACTTGGAGGCTAATTGATAAGGCCAGCTTTGTAGAAACTATTGCCCTCTATCCTGGTGGCTGCTGTCCTTTAGAGGGGGACACTGAGCAGAGGGGTACACTCTGTGTTAGCCAGGAACACCCTCACCTCAGCTGGCATGGAACTCAGTGCGGCTTGCATATGGTTTAGCAATGCTAAACACTGAATAGATTCGAATCTTTGACCAGAAACAGCAACATCCTTTTCTAATGGAAGACAGTAATTTGAACATCCCCGATAATTTGGATGGCTGGTGGACATTTCTGGTCAGCTCTCCATCTATGCTCAGTCCATCCCCATTATAAGTTGGACAGAATGGGTTCGCACATCCAGATTTGGGAGGTCTAAAAAATACTTCACCATTATGTACTAATTATCTGCTTTCCCATGCAGCAGAAAGTTATTTTCTGCTGGCAGGATCTGCTCCACCTCTAGGAAAGGTATCATCCTAATGTCAGGAAATAATTTTGTGGATATTTATCATTGATTTGACCTTCTGCTGTTTCTTCCAGATTTTGCAGAATTTGTCTTCCTCGGCCTGTTCCTCACAGAGATGTCTCTGAAGATGTATGGCTTGGGGCCAAGGAATTATTTCCATTCCTCATTCAACTGCTTTGACTTTGGGGTAAGAAGTCTTGGGTGAGAATAGATGGGTTGAAGTCAACTCTTTGCAGGCCTGATATTCTGCATACTCTACTCCCTGGGTCACTCCTGATTCTCAGCATAGGAAGTTGTGTTATACTGAGCCAGAACACTGGTCCATCTAGCTCAGATTTGTCTACCATGATCAGAAGCTGCTGCAGGATTTCAGGCAGGGGACACTCCCAGCCAGTCCTGGAGATGCCTCAGATTGATCCTGGCCCCTTTCCACTGAGCTATGACTACAGAGGAAGCACTTGGATGGAGGGACTTCCTTGTTCTGTCATGTCATGGGAAGGCATCTGAGCATGTGATCTCCTGCTCCTGCACCCGCACCCAAAGTCAGGGACAGGCAACATATGGCCTGCAAATGTTGTGGATTACCACTTGCATTACCCTCAGTCAGCACCATCCAACCAAACAGGAGCAGACTATGGTAATATGGAGCCCCGTGCGAAACCAAAAACCCACCCCCCACCCTGCTGCAAGTGTTGGCCAACCAGTTGCATTCGCGTAGTGGGAAGCTGGTGCGATCTCGCTCTCGCTCTCACTCTAGTTCTCCCTCCCCTCCTCTCCCTCCTCCTCCTCCTTTTTTTCTAGCCTGATTTTCCCTCACAAACAAACAAACAAACAAACAAACAAACAACAACACTTACAGTTGTCAGAGAGGTCTATCTGAATTCCCTCCCCACTTTCCCTCATTCCTGCTCCCTTCCTTTACATCTTTCTCAGACAGAAATAAAAATTCAAGGCTTTAGAAATACCTCCCTTTTTTTCTTCCTTGTTTTCCCCAAAAAGTCAAAGGAAAAGGCCATTGACTTTCTTAAAAAAAATCCCTTTGATTTCTGGTCTCCAAACCTGCCTTACTACTTTCGTGCAAAAGGAAGGAGGAAAGTATGGGGGGGGGGGAGGGAGAGGCACCCTACTCATAGCCTGAAAGGACAAACCTTTTGGATTTCCTGGACCTTCTCCCTGCCTCTTCCATTTTAAAACATATCTTACTGTGAACTGAAAGGTGGAGGATTGGGGTGAGACTCTCAAATACAACTTGCTGCTTTCCTCTCCTCTGCTCAGTTCAGTGCCCTGTGTGTGGGAGCCTCCATCACTGCTCTGAATCTGGCTCTGCACTAATCTCAGTCTGCCCTTCGGATATTTCACAAGGTTTCCCCTGTGCACTTTCAAGCCTATTTTCACAGTTAGCAATGAGGTCTGGAAGCTTGCTGTTCTGCTTATTTTTATTTTATTTCCCCTCCACAAAGCTGCACCTCTGGATTCTGTAATGCAAACAACCCTGGCCTCTTGGTACCTCTTCTTTCTTCTTCAATTTTTTCTTTTCTTTTTGCAGCTGACTTGCACGATGAGTGTCCACAGGAGGCAAACTATTGCAGTTGCCTATTTGTGAGCTGTTGCACTCTGTCATTCTCACATTTCACAGTCATCTCTTGTATGCAAGGCCCGCAAAATAGCCTCTGGCAGGTGCCCGCTTGTGCCAGCACAACTAACATTAATTAGCTGCTTCTTTGCAGCCTTCAAATGAGAAGGCTGCAACGCTATCAGGTCCCCCAATGTTGGGCTGGCCCTGTTGTCAGCACAGATGGCCTGCACAAAATGGGAAGATGCCATTCTAGCTGGCCAGAGTTAACAAGGGTCAAGTGTTTTGCTCTTGTCTGAGCCTCTGAATCTCACTTGTTAGGAATCACAAGTGGGGAGAGAGCTGTTGCACTTGGATTCTGTTTGTGGGCTTCCCATTGAGGCATCTCATTGGCCAGTGAGAGAACTGGATGCTGGTCTAGATGGGCCTTTGCCCTGATTCAGCAGGGTTCTCCTGATGTTCTTATGTTCTTTACAGCCCAGGGCTGCCACTTACCTTAATGGGCCTTACTCCAAGATAAACAGGAATGGTACTGCTACATAGTTTCTTTTCCAGGGTTGTTTGTGGGGATTGCCTGTGTAGTGCTTTGAACACCAGAATGCACTTGGAGTCATGTGGTCAAGTTGTGACTGTAGCACACTCAGCATGCGAAGAGCTCAATTGTTTGACCTTATGACAGCCCCACAAAGTAGGCCCTTAGTCTTCCAGTTTTACTGATAGAAAATGCAGTGCTGAGGGAGGGGGAGGGAGAGAGAATGTGTAGTGAACTAATTTGTGGTGGAAGCATCAGCTTCAGTTGGGAGCTGATGGGTGTATAGGGAGAAACAGGAAGATTGCATTCATATCACATGTATGTTTTGCATCTGGTAGAAATCCTTAATGCAGGGGTAGGGAACCTCTTGCCCTCTAAATGTTGCTAGACTACAGCTTCCATCAGATGCAGGTGGTGCTGTGGGTTAAACCACAGAGCCTAGGGCTTGCTGATCAGAAGGTCGGCAGTTTGAATCCCTGCGATGGGGTGAGCTCCCGTTGCTTGGTCCCAGCTTCTGCCAACCTAGCAGTTCGAAAGCACAAAGTGCAAGTAGATAAATATGTAACACTCCGACGGGAAGGTAAACAGCATTTCCGTGTGCTGCTCTGGTTCACCAGAAGCGGCTTAGTCATGCTGGCCACATGACCTGGAAGCTGTACACCGGCTCCCTTGGCCAATAAAGCGAGATGAGTGCTGGAACCCCAGTCGTCCACGACTGGACCTAATGGTCAGGGGTCCCTTTACCTTACAGCTTCCATCACCCTTGACTATTGATCAGGTTGGCTGAGGTTGATGGGAGCTTTAGTCCAATAACATCTGGAGGGCCACAGGTTTGTCATCCTTAATTAAAAACCTTTCTTTGTTCTTTATGAACAATAGCGTCTATTTACCATAGCACCTTGGAAGATACATCCTCCTCCTCTCACACAGGATGGGATGCCTCTCCTAAGCAGATGCCCACTGAGAATGGTGCGCTGGACCAAGGATGAGGAACCCATGCATACTGTCCAACACATCAAGGCAAAAACCCAGGATGCACGTCTTACAGGGGTGTGCTCCCGTGTGAGTCACACAACCTTCACAAGATCATGGCCCCCAAGAATTATGATGGGGGGGGGGCTGTTCACCCACACAAAAGCACAGCACCAAAAACACATGTTTTGGGGTGCCACATGAGATGGCAGCCCCGGAAAAGTGCTTATGTGGGGTGAAATCATGGTACCCAAAATGGGCACTGTGCTCTTGTGTGGAAAAAAATGGGATGTCCCAGTTTTACCAGGACAATTGAGGGGTATGCCTGCAGAGATCCCAGAAGTCACCTGACTGTATCTCCTACCACCCTTACTCATCAGCCATGCTGACTGGGACTGATGGGAGTTGGAGTCTGGTAGCATCTGGGAGGCCACAGGGTTCCCCAGCACTGCCTTAATTAATTGAAATGCCAAGGGGGAGGGGAGAGAAAGAGATGGGGGAGGACCTCCAGTCAATAGAGTTTTAAAATTCTAGTATTTAGAGCATCCTGAGTTGCTCCTCTGGGTGCAGCTGTTTCTGTCTTGCTCCACTGCATGCAGAGCTGGTAATTAACTCTCCAATGTGGGCTTCCTATCGGGTAGGGAAGAGACATTTTATCACTTGCTAATTCATCATCATTTGCTGATCCCACTGGGATCAAGCACTATCTTCCTCTGTGATTCCCATTGCTCATATTATGTTTCCCCAGTTCTATTCATCCCCCAGTTGTATACGTTCCCATTTGTTGCTTTCTTGTAGCCTCTTGAGAGCTGGCAGTATTTTGTAGTTTGGTTCAGTTTGACAAAGCAACATGATGGAAAATGTATAAGAGCACCCAGTGTGATATGAAGCAACAAGGTGTAAACGCAAGATCATGGATATGCTCCTCCTAAGAGGTCTTCTTCTTCTTCTTCTTCTTCTTCTTCTTCTTCTTCTTCTTCTTCTTCATCTTCTTTAATTTGTATTCCACTTTCCCACAAAATTTTACCCAAAGTGGCTCACAAGATGAATAAATAAATATACAAAAAATTAGTCCATGCAAGTTTGCATAAAAGAATACAAATAAACCAACCTAATTTATCACCATAAAAGTTACTAGAAGAGAATTTCTCAAAACAGCAATACAGGTAAAAGGTAGTTTCAAAGCATCCACATACTCCAGACGGATCTGTTTCCACTGGTTTGGAACCAAAACTCAACCTTCACACATTCAGGTGCTCTACCCTATTTCTCACCTGGGGTACTGCAGGCAGTCCCACGCTGGCTCTCAAAGTGAACCATTCACAGTGGGATCAGGCATTAAACAGGGATGTATTATCATCCCAACTATTTCTTATTTTCATTGCCATGATCCTACACATTGTCAAAGGGAAACTCCCCACTGGGGTAAAAATCATATATATATATCGAACAGATGGAAAGCTCTTCAATTTGAGTAGGCTGAAAACAAAGAGTAAGGTTACCATAACCTCCATCATAGAGCTTCAATATGCTGATGACGTAGTGCGTGCACGCTCAGAGGACAACCTCTAAACCACCCTAAATATCTTTGCAGAAGCTTACAGAAAGCTTGGTCTATTGCTCAATATCCAAAAAACCAAAGTGCTGCATCAATAAGCACAAAACAACCCGTCCACTGTACCACAGATCCATCTTAATAGTGTAACATTGGGAAGTGTCAATTGCTTTTCCTACCTGGATAGTTATCTTTCCATAAGGGCCAACATTGATGCAGAAATCTAGCATCAACTGAGCTCTGTGAGCACAGCTTTCTCCCAATTGAAGCTCAGAATGTTTGAGGACCAAGACATTCACAGGGAAACCAAAATGCTTGTTTACAAAGATATTGTACTTCCAACTTTACTGTACTCTTGTGAAACATGGACCACTTATAAATGCCATTTCCAGCTCCTCAAAAGATTCCATCAGTGGTGTCTCCAAAATTTTTTACATATCACTTGAGAAGACAGGCAAACTAATGTTAGCGTATTGGAAGAAGCAAAGATCACCAGTGTCAAAGGAATGATTCTTCAACCTCAACTTCGTTGGGCAGGTCATGTTGTGCAGATGCCTGATTATCATCTTCCAAAGCAACTACTCTATTCCCAACTTAAGAATGGAAAGACAATCTTACTCGGCTATGAGTGATTGCCAGAGAAGAAGAAGAAGACTTTTAGCCTTATGGAAGGACATAGGAACATAGGAAGTTGTCTTCTACAGAGTCAGACCATTGGCCCACCTAGCTCAGGATTGTCTACACTGGGAGGGATATCCCCAGTCTTCCCTGGAAATGCTGGGGATTGAACCTGGTACCTTCTGCATGCAAAGCAGATACTCTGCCACAGAGCCACAGCACTTATCACCACTTGGAATCATAGAATCATAGAATCATAGAGTTGGAAGAGACCACAAGGGCCATCGAGTCCAACCCCCTGCCAAGCAGGAAACACCATCAGAGCACTCCTGACATATGGTTGTCAAGCCTCTGCTTAAAGACCTCCAAAGAAGGAGACTCCACCACACTCCTTGGCAGCAAATTCCACTGTCGAACAGCTCTTACTGTCAGGAAGTTCTTCCTAATGTTTAGGTGGAATCTTCTTTCTTGTAGCTTGGAACCATTGCTCCGTGTCCGCTTCTCTGGAGCAGCAGAAAACAACCTTTCTCCCTCCTCTATGTGACATCCTTTTATATATTTGAACATGGCTATCATATCACCCCTTAACCTCCTCTTCTCCAGGCTAAACATGCCCAGCTCCCTTAGCCGTTCCTCATAAGGCATCGTTTCCAGGCCTTTGACCATTTTGGTTGCCCTCCTCTGGACACGTTCCAGTTTGTCAGTGTCCTTCTTGAACTGTGGTGCCCAGAACTGGACACAGTACTCCAGCTGAGGTCTGACCAGAGCAGAATACAGTGGCACTATTACTTCCCTTGATCTAGATGCTATACTCCTATTGATGCAGCCCAGAATTGCATTGGCTTTTTTAGCTGCCATGTCACACTGTTGGCTCATGTCAAGTTTGTGGTCAACCAAGACTCCTAGATCCTTTTCACATGTACTGCTCTCAAGCCAGGTGTCACCCATCTTGTATTTGTGCCTCTCATTTTTTTTGCCCAAGTGCAATACTTTACATTTCTCCCTATTAAAATTCATCTTGTTTGTTTTGGCCCAGTTCTCTAATCTGTCAAGGTCGTTTTGAAGTGTGATCCTGTCCTCTGGGGTGTTAGCCACCCATCCCAGTTTGGTGTCATCTGCAAATTTGATCAGGATGCCCTTGAGTCCATCATCCAAGATCAGGATGCCCTTGAGTCCATCCATCATTCAAAAGACTAAGCAAAGAATGGTGCGCCCTGCACTTGTATTACCTGCCCTGTTCCTTTGACTTTAAGACAATGGGAGTTCTAATCCACATTAGTGGTTGCAAGTTTTTCTGAGAGGCTTTAACTGAGATTCCCCCCCCCTCTCACACACCTGGCCCTCCAGAAAGCAGACCGTTTTTGCAGGGTTTTTGATGGTGGTGACCACCTACCCAACCCTTGTCACAATGCCCCTGGATGGTGCTAGGCCTGGGCATGATTGTGGAGGATGCAAAATAGTGCCTGGTTGCCAACATAGTTGCTACTGCTGCTGTCATTTATAGCAGCAAAGAGGGGAGGGGGCTGGAGGGAGGGGAGAAAGAACCAGTGTGGCTATTGACGGTGAGCCTCTTGTCTGCCTCCTAAAAAAGTAATCATAATAATGTTGGCAATTTCTCCTCTCCTTGAAGGAATTCAGTGGAATGAAGTGCTTCTTACCCACCCCAATCCTTTGCTCCCAGATCGGATATATAATTTACAAAAGGGCTTTCAAACCTGTCTTTATAATCTTAAAGAGCTAGAAACTTTAGTTGTCACCATTTTTAAAGCTGAAATTTTTCTGGACACCAATAACCATAGCAGGAAATAAACACCAAATCATGGACTAGATAGACACAGATAAGCATGTATGTACTCTTATTTATATTATTTATTTATATTATATATTTATATATTAGTTACATTGCTGCATCACCCTACCTCCTAAGGGAGACTAGGGTGATGCGTGATAAGATATAAAAAGGCAAAATGTAATTTGTAAATAAAGCATCACAGTTAGCAGTGGAACTATGAAATATCATTAGAACCATTAGTAAACCCCCCTCCCCAAAAAAAAGAAACCCTCTTCAGCTGTTTGGTATTAAAACAACTTTACCTCAGTTTGTGAAAGCCTCTCTCTTGTATAGAAAGATTGAATATACAGTCCTTGCCTGAGGCAGACACTGAAGAAGCTTACAGAATTAGGCTATTGGGTTGGTGCCAATATTATTCCTGTTCAGAAGAGACCCATTGAAGTCAATGGACATCACTGGGGTCCATTAATTTCAGTGGGTCTACTTTGAGTAGGACTAACCTTAGTTCCAACCCCTTCTTTTTGGAAATTGCTCATTGGCCATGATCAGACCTTCTTTCCCCCCCACATCAGCCCATCACTCCTTTGTTTCTTGCAGGTGATTGTGGGGAGCATCTTCGAAGTTATCTGGGCTGCAGTGAAGCCAGGGACCTCCTTTGGCATCAGTGTGTTGAGGGCTCTCAGGCTGCTGAGGATTTTCAAAGTTACCAAGTATGTTTTAAGTTTCTTCTTCCTTTTTCTTTCTTTCTCCTTAGTGTGGGATGTGTGAAGGGGAATTTATGCACTTGGAAAACCCACTTTTAGAAATCCTGATGCATTCATTAACTGGCTTGGTTTGGTTTGGAATCCCAGGTACTGGAACTCCTTGAGGAATCTGGTGGTCTCCTTGCTGAATTCAATGAAGTCCATCATCAGCTTGCTGTTCCTCCTCTTCCTCTTCATTGTTGTGTTTGCTTTGCTGGGAATGCAGCTTTTTGGAGGACAGTAAGTTCAATTCACTAAATTAATCTCAATAAACTTTTGACGGGCGTCTGGCTGCAAGGAACGGTACTCTCCCCGCTTGTGATTCCTAGCAACTGGTATTCATAGGCATGCTGCCTACTGGACTTGCGATAGTTTTGGCTCCAGTTTCAGATTTTTGCACTCTGAATGTTTTGCTAATCTCTCACAGCAGGTTGCAGACGGACTTAGTTTCTCCCGATTCCAAGCTGGACAGAACCAGCTGGTTCACATAGCTCTGTGGGGTTGTTTCATGTCCTGCATTTCAGATTTCTGTAGGCATCTGGTTGACCATTATGAGAGCAGTATGATGGACTAGATGGGCCTTCAGCCTGAACCAGTAGGGCTCTTATGTTCTTATCTGTGAGTACTCTTTGATTCAAATCTCTCACTGGAAGCTCAAGTGCCTTCAATGACAAGGAATATTTATGCCCAGCTCTAGCTGGTTCACTAGTTATGGCCACTGCTAGACAAAGGCTACTTGGCCTCAATAATCCATGCTGGAGATCACTAACGTCCAGTTTGGACTGCTTTGATGCACTATATATTGGGCTACCCTTAAAAAAATTTTTTTGATATAAGAAGGGGATTCCAAGATTTGAAGAAGTAACCTAGAATGGACAGTTATTAACAAGGCAGAATATTACTAGTAGAATGAAAATATGTGCATATACACATCCAGCATATACATATAAAGCATTACATACAGATTGTTAAAATAAAAACATCAGAGCACCAGCTCTTCCCTTAAAAGTAAGCGGTCCTCATGGAGAAGAACGTGCCAAAGGGCTGATTGTGGCAAGCTGCTGATTCTCTAGGTTCATTCTAGCTGTACTGAAAAACAGTCATGAAATCAGGAAGAATAAAATTATAAGATAGTAAAATAATAATCATAATAATTATACAAAGCTTAAAAAGAACGAATGACTTAAAATATATTCATTAGTGGAACAGAATCCCATAACGGCTCAGGTCCGCAATGCTTCAAGGACTGCACCTCTCCATATGAATCAACCTGGACCATGCATTCACTCTGTGAGGCCCTTCTTCATGTGTCTCCTTCATGAGAAATTTGGAGGGTGGCAACACAAGAACAGGCCTTTTCTGTGGTGGCCTCCTGTCTGTGGAATGCTCTCCCCAGGGAGGTTCGCCTGGCACCTTCATTACATATCTTTAGGCACCTGGCAAAAATGTTTCTCTTCAACCAGGCATTTGGCTGATTAACATTCTGTGGCTTTTAAAATGTGTCTGTGGGGAGGTGGTTATTGATTCGGTTTTGTTTTATTATGTAGTTTTTATTCTCATTTTGTATTTTTCTGTTGTTAACTGCCCTGAGATCTTCGGATGAAGAGCAGTCTACAAATTTAATAAGTAATAATCATAGTAATAATAGTAATAATAACAACAACACAAGATTCATACTTGCAGCAAACATCCCAAATATTCATGAATGTTGCCAATTAAGCTCATATTTAGTTGGAATGTGCCAACCATGAAGATTGTTTAGTCATATAAATCACCATCAGCCCCCAAGCAGAAGCAAAGTTGGATGGGTCCACATCATCCCAGTGACATGTATTTTATGACAGTTTTTCAGAAATGGCAAGAAACACAACTTCCTTAAGCCTTATATCCATAGAGTAACAAGCTGCACCCTTCCATCCACCATAGGTCATTAAATGAATGGCTATCCTTGAAGACTGTCTGGAAACTGCAGTTGGTGCAAAATGTGGCTTACCAAACTGTTGAGCAGAGCAATAAGGTGGGACCATGTGCCACCACTCCTGAAAACAAGGCACTTGCTTTTTTTGCCCAATGGACCAGATTCTTATCTTCCCCTCCACTCCACAGGCCACCTTTGACAGTTAGGAGGACCACCCACCTGCCAAACATCTGGTGTCATAATGGTGTCAAGTGCTGTTCTTGGAGGGAGCAGGATCCCCCACCCCACCCCCAAAAACAGACTATTGAAGACCGAGCATGCTCAGACAGAAGACTGGTGGAAGGGAGAATGTTATGGAGCATCCTGGAAAAAGGGCATAGCTGTCTGGCTTGAACCCTGAACAGGCACACTCCCTGCTGCAACATTTTATTGCAAGTCCCAGTTGTACCTCTGAATACCAGTCACTTGGGGGGAGGCACAAATCATGGGGTTGTCGTTTGCCTTCATGCCCTCCTTGAAGGCTTCCCAAAGGCATATAGGTGTCCACTGTAAGAGCCTGGATGCTGGAGTAAAGGGACCTTTGGTCTGATCCAGCAAGGCAGCTCTTAAAAGATTATTAGCATTCTACCCTGCCATTAATATTCATTTTCTGCCTCTTTCTAGGTTTCATTTTAGTGACGAAACACCAACCACAAACTTTGATACTTTCCCCACTGCTATTCTAACTGTGTTTCAGGTAAGGGCACTCTTGACTTGGTGCAAAAGAGCTGAAGGGTCCTCAGAGAGCATATAGTCCTCCCCACTGCTGATGCAGGAAATCTGCTGCTTCTGCATGTCTGATAGGGGGCCATCCAGCCTCTGCTTGAAAGCTGCTAATCAAGGATAAGCCCACTGCTTTCTGAGGCAGTCTGTCCCACTGTCAAACAGCTTGTGGCATCAGGAAGTTTTTCCTAATACTTAGTCATATTCCCTTGTAATCTGAACACAGTGACTCAAGCAACTGAAAACACATGTCTGCCATTGTCTATGAAACAACCCCTTCAATATATTTGAAGATGGCTATGAGACTGTCTCTTAATCACACTTCTCCTCCTCTAGGCTAAAATATCCAACTTATTTAACCTCAGCTCATTGTTCAACCTTAGCTCCAGGCCTCTCAGCCACAGCCTTGTCAAATAGGCCATATTGCAATTAGTTTGGGACAGAGACTGAAGCCAAGAGATAAGCAAAAGGTGAGGAACTGGATCTGGCCAGGCGGCCAGATGGTTAAGTCCCCCACCTCTCGTTGGCCAAGTCTGAGAGGTGGGAAGAGCCAGGCAACTGTCAGTCGTCTGATGTCACAGACTGGTTTGTCAATGCCGGCCCCTGTTGCTAGGAAATCTATCTGCTCCATGGAAGGTGCAGGGCAGGGAGCCAGCAGGAGCACCTCTCCTTCCCTGTACTCTACAGGCTGTCCACCCCTGAGGGCATCCTTCTCACCTTTCTCCTCACCTTCCTTATTTGGCAGCAAGTGCCAATCCAGTCATGATCCAGTTGAGCTCATGGGGATCATGACAAATGCTATCTTGCGCAGTACTTTGAAAGGGGCCTTTCGTATGTGATGTGCAAACAACGCTAGTGGGGTTTAAAGAAGCACTGTGAACGTTGAGATATATTGTTAAAAAGAAATAGATAGTGGGAGGGAAGACTAATGGCAGTATAAAACAGAAGAAATGCGTAATTGAGAGGTTAATATGGATGATTGTCAGAGAAGCTGGAAGAAGTCCAAACAGAGTTAAATTTGTGAAAATTTGGATAAGATTTTATATTTGTGTTGAAAATTAATAAAAATTATTTTAAAAAAAAAGAAAAGAAAGGGGCCTTTCGTGACTTACCTAGCCTCACAAAGTCCCTTTCAAAGTGTGATCTTGTGGCCAGCTTTGCATAGGTCCTAAAGCCCCTCTTATCAGCTGAGCCAGGTTTATGCCTGCCCCACACCTCGTACCATATATGACATCTGTTACAATAGGGCAGGTGTATGTGCTTAGGCTGAAATGGCCTCAAGGGCTGAACAAGGTATCTGGCATGCTTAGCTGGGACTGGAAGCAACTCACCCCTGAGACAGGCTTCTGGCAGAGGAGAGATTTGAATTGGGGTTTTAATCTCATATTCCTATTGACTTGGGGTTTCTTACAGGAGTCACTGGGTAGTCAAGCAGTGGAACTGGATATGTAAATAAATGTGCAATGATGGTGTCCTTGCCATTATTCCCTACTTAGTTGGGTGGAGAATTCAAAAGACAGAACTCTCAGAAAACAAATGTCCAATAGGTGTGGATGAATTTGTTCAATTTCAGTTTCTTGTTTTTCCATTCTTAAACTCAGTTTGCCATATTTCCACACCAGTTTACTTTTTAAAAAACAAAATCCTCCAGAAAAGTCATTGCCATTTCAGTATGCATTTTCCCCCAAAACTACCTTTTCGCAAGTAATTTCCCCTAATATAACACGTTTTTGGTATGTCATTTTCCTCAAATATATGAGACCTGGATTTTCTTTCCCCATCTGTAACCTCCAGCCGATATCATTTGTAACTAGGCAAGAGTGTGGTGATTTCTGTCAGCACACAGAACCATGGCCCTTGGCTTTTCTGTCATGTCACCAGAATCCATCTCTGTGGCCCTTGTCTGCCGTGGCACAGTCTTGGTTAGCTGAAAATGTGACCTGCTTTTCTGTCTTCACAATCAGCTCCCTAAATTAACAAGGACAATAGCCTGAGAGACGGATCTGAGTTCGTAGGAAATAATGAAAAGAGTGGAATGCGGGACCCGTTGCATTTGACATTCTGGTTTCTGTAGAGCATTATAATTGGGGACAGGAATGCTAATCAGGCAGGAAGCAAATGAAAAAGGCAAACCCTTACTCAGCGAGGTAAGAGGAAATGAGAGACATTCTATGCTCTGGAAGCTCAAGGGATGGGCAGCCTTTGCACATGGGCGGAGGGCTTCCTGTCAAAGTCATACAGAAATCGAGGCCAACAAGGGAGAGGTGCTTCCTCTCCAATCCCAGACTTACCCTCTCTGGCCTCTGAATACCAGTTGCTGGGAATTTTGAGTGGGGAGACTTGCTGTTGCACTCGGGTCCTGCTTGCAGGCCACAGTGAGAACAGGATTCTGGACTAGGTGGGCCACCAACTGTACTTCTGATGCTGATGGAATGGAAAGAAGATACGATAGTCCAAATAAATCCATATTAGCCCCTTTTCAGCTACTCACAACACCTCTTACATGTGTGCATAACCTTACAAAGCACTGTGTCATCATCATCATTGCTTATCTGTGTGCTGCCTTTCCAGACTAAACCAGGCTCAAATCTTCTGACAACATCAAAATGCTTTACATAATTCATTTGCTGTTGCAAGACCTCTGCTAATGAAAAACACATTCTATTAACAAATGTGCAATAAAATGAAACAGTCCAATGATTGTTCAAAATAAGGCCTGACAATTAACCCCCCCCCAAACAATTTAATCCAGATTAAGATTATGGACTGATTCATACTATGCGCTGATCTACATATTTAGGGAAACAAGATGGTTGACTCCTTGGACTTTACTGCTTCCAGCTGCAGGTGGAAGAAATTGCATGCTGGTGGTGGGAACAGGGTGAGGTCATTCCTTTCTCTACAGGCAACATGGAAACACACAGTTCTATAGGCACAACACAACAACAGTAGCAGCAGCAACAACAATAGAAGAATAAAAAGCAGGATAATGTTTTTATTGAGCCAGTCTCTTCAAAGTCTTTACAGGTTAAAAATATATTCACCAGCTCCCAAAAGATGACATCAGAACTAGCTGGGAGAGCCTTCACCACCACCTCCTCCTCCTCCTCCTCTTCCTCTTCCTCCTCCTCCTCCTCCTCCTCCTCCTCCTCCTTATTCTTCCTTGAATAATTTTTATTGGTTTTTTCACAATTAATTTCCACAATTAACTACAAAAAACAAATCCCCCCCCATCCCTATTCACAAAAACATTTCAAAACCTTATCTTTGAGGTTCTTTAGACTTCATGACTTCCCTTCATTCCCTCTTCTGATTTCTTATATTAACAAAAACTTCTGCATTTCCTTACACATACTTCATTGTTGATTGCAAGTGTGAAGTCTGAGCCTGTCAATATATCAATTTATTTACATTATTTTGCATATATACAATAAGTGCTTCCCATTCTTTTTCCTAACTTTGTCATATTTAAATTTCACTGGAAGGCAACTATCAGTTAAGTCAGATTCAAAATCCTGCTCACCTTCCTCACAGTCTCCTCTTAGTCTCAGAGGCTGTAATTTCTGCCTCATTTCTGCCACCAAGGCATTCCCAAATATTTCCTGCCTACCCCCCCCCATGCCATTCATATCTGCCCCGAGTGTCTCCTGGTATTTCTTCATATCAATCACAGTTTCCATTTTTCTAAAAATTTCCTCCAGCCCTTGCATCAAGACCTCCACCACTTCTGTTTTCTTTGTCACTGGTTCTATTTTAATAATTAGTTCTGTCACCATTTCAGTATTTTGGTCCATTCGGGCTATATGTTTATCTGCTGTCTTATCCACATTTTCCTTTATCTCCTTAATCTACTCATTTCTCAGTTCATAGAAGAATTCCACCCATTCACCATAAGGCTTATCCCCCGTGTCCTGTACAGAAGTCCTTCTATCCAAACTTGGGGTTGGTTGCTTTTTAATTGCCATGTTCAATAAGTTATTATTAAAACAATCAAAAATGGTCCGAACAGAGTGAAAATATCCAATACTCCTTCTACTCGATTCACTCTGGCCTTGACAAGTTTCTCTTTCCCTTGTTCTCAAGACAACCAATTTTCCAGCCGTACCTTGTCAGTTTTGTCAAGGCCACCAAGTAACACTTCCCAAGGAACACGGTCTTTTGTACTTTCCCACTCCCTCCAGCCCGATTGCCTGTTACATGTATACAATTTGAAATAAAATCCAGATTTCAAATTAACATTCAAATTAAACAGATATCTACTTTAAAAAGAAAACAAAAGCAATTTGTCCACACAAAATCACAACTTAATAATCCAGAGGAGCGTAAAAGATTTTCACTGATCTAGTTCTCTAAAAATGTCTTGAAGTAAGATAAAGAGTTACAGACAGTTGAAGATCATTATAATGCCTCTTTTCTGGTAGAGTCAAAATGCCTTTCCTTCCCACAACCAGAGAGAGATTTACCAGGCTTCCAGCTCTAGAAAGGTGGCGTAGGGGTTCTCAGATGTTGTCCAATATCTGGCTCTGTTGATATTCAGCCTCTATAGCCAGTTCCAAACTTTAAAGTTCCAATTTATCTTTTCACACACACACACACACACACACACACACAAAAACACACACTCTAGGAGCAAGCTCAGTCTTCTTTAAACCACTCCAACCAATATGTGCCTTGCAAAGCCCATATATGCTTCCATACCCTCACCCCACAGAGTACTTCATTAGTCTTGTTTCAAGCTTTCTCTGCTGGGCTCGGATTCACCTATGGCTTTAGTCATGCAAGGTCCTCTCCCCAATTCTCCATTATAAATCCAATCAAAGGTAGTAAAGAATGGGTTTCAGTTGCTTTTAATCCATCTTTCCCATCGGCAGACATATATCTAATAGAGTCACATAAAATTAATACCATTCTCACTTGCAAGTTGTTTCCATGCAGCGATAATTACTCAGAAGATGGGGATGGACTTCCTTTTTACTCCTCCGTCTAGCACCGAATACAGCCTAATTAGATCCAATAATTAATCTTCTTTACATTTCCATCAGCCAAAATGTAGTACTTGGAAGATCTCTGCTGCAGGTAGGAGTTTGAGGCTCCACTCCCGTGGAGTTGTGATATTGCCATGTCTGCAGGCTCAATCACAGGCTTTTTAGGGGGCGCACCTCACCTTGGCGCTTCCCCCTGTGTCTCTGCGGGGCTTGAGTCTGTCAGTCGATCAGACTGGCGCTCATTTTCGCCATTCGCAGAAACCTGAAGTCCGCTGGGAGAGCCTTCTTAATGAAGGGGTGGGAAATAACCTTAGTCATTTACTCTAGATCATTTTCATCCCAAGGACAGCATTCGTTCATGGGCAGACTTTTGGGGCCACATGCTAGGGGTGGGCAGGGTCAGAGGCAGTGGATGGAGTAACGGAAATGGCCGAAGGCCACATTGTAGCAATGCAAAAGTCAGAAATAGATGGACACACAGACCTATGTGCACACACCTCCCCATCCAGGCAAACTAGAGGCATTGGTCACATCCACACCATGCATTTAAAACATATTTATACCACTTTGGCAGTTACAGCTTCCAGCAAAGAATCTTGGAAATGGTAGCTTGCCCCTCACAGAGCAACAGTTCCCAGCACCCTTAGCATGCTGCAGCTGCCAGGGTTCTCTGCAGGAAGCCATGTGCTTTAAACGTCTGGTGTGGACGTGGCTATAGTTACAACTGAGCACTTATGGAGAGAGTGGAGTAAGGCCAGTGAAAGGTGTGGCCTGGGAACAGGCCCAAAGACCTGACAGAGGGAGCCAGAGGGCTGAGGTTCCCCAGAACTATTCTAAACAAGCCAAGCTATCTGGAAAAAGGTTTATATTATCTTTCCCAGCCTCCCCTCACACTTTCTTATTTTTTACTCTAATTAACTTTACAGATTCTGACTGGAGAAGACTGGAATGCTGTGATGTACCAGGGGATAGAATCTCAAGGGGGCGTCCACTCAGGAATGTTCTCATCCATCTACTTCATTGTCTTGACACTGTTTGGTAACTGTATCCTTGCCCTGCCAAAATCTGATTTGCTAATGGCATTTTGTGCTGCTCCATTGCTAAAAAATGCATATTCAACCTTAGCAGCCACGTGCTAATGGGCAGCTGGTGGAAACCCATTAGCAGAAATATTGATTTATTATGAAATGTAGTAGTATTTGTGAAGTGTGTTTCTTGGGGGGGGGGGAGAATCCAACTGGTGAAATCCTAAACTTTGGTAGTCCCATTTATGCAGTGCAGGTTTCCTGTGAGCCAGTGTGGTGTAGTGGTTAAGAGCGGTACACTTGTAATCTGGTGAACCGGGTTCATGTCTCTGCTCCTCCACATGCAGCTGCTGGGTGACCTTGGGCTAGCCACACTTCTCTGAAGTCTCTCAGCCCCACTCACCTCACAGAGTGTTGTTGTGGGGGAGGAAGGGAAAGGAGAATGTTAGCCGCTGTGAGACCCCTTTAGGTAGTGATAAAGTGGGATATCAAATCCAAACTCCTCCTGTTGTTGTTATTCTTCCTCCCACCTGAAAAAAGGAATATACATACATTATTTTTTTCAACCTGCATACACACATAACACTAAGTCATGTGTTGTTGGTTTTTAAATGCTGCTTTGTTCATCTCACAGATGAGCAAATAAGCCTAGATATATTTTTCCAGATTGGTGCTTCTATGGCATGGATAGGCAACCAATCGCCTTCTCAATCTGGCCCGCAGATGGTCTGGGAATTCATTCCCCCCCCAAAAAAATAGTCCAGCCCCCCACAAGGTCTGAGGGACAGTAGAGCAGCCCCCTGCTGAAAAAGTTTGCTGACCCCTGTTCTATGGTTTGGGGGGGCATCTTGGGTGAGGCAGTAGCCAAAAGACCATAGCTGAGCAAGGCTATTTGGTTCAGACATAATGCCAAACCATAGCAATAGTTTGTAAAGCAACAACAAGCCACATTTCACATTATGGTTTGTTGACAAAAAGCAAACCTTGGTTATTCTGCTGGGCTGGGATTGGATACTCCAACAAATCACACTTGGACTAAACAAACCATGACTTAGCAGAGAGGGGAGAAATCTTTTTTTAGCCACACTCTCTTCTGGGAAACCTTTGGCATATGTCAGTAGTGGGCATCCATCAGATAAGCAAGAGGCATTATCAGAGCTCAAGGGCACATTCTCACCTGGGTGGGGGATAATCTCAGGGAGGGTGCAAAGCAGGACCAATGATGGATGTGATGTCTGGGTTGTGGAGATTCCCAAGGGCTAGACAGAGAGGTATTGAGGGCCTCATTTGCTCCCTGGGCCTGGGCCTGAGTTTCCTCACCTGGCTTAGTGTTACGTGTGAGCCAGACCATACAGAAGCCACCCCTTCCTTTAAAATGGCAAGAACATTCTGTTGCAATCTTTCACTGTCCGGAGTGACTGTGTGTGACTCCAAGTGCTGTGCTAAGTGCATACTGAATGTTGTGCTTTGTACAACATAGAGGCACCTACAAAGGCATTGCCTTTGGCAACCCTGCCCTTATATACCTGGTAAAAGCAAGATAGGTGAATTCCATAGTGGAGTGGCAGCAGCAGTCAGTAGAGCCGCCCACCCCCCCAACATTCATCCAGGCTTGTCATTTATTTTCTTGAGCAGATGAATTCTAACAGTCAGAACTGGAAAATCTATATAGATGATGGTGCTCAGATCACAAGTGGCTCTGCACAAAGATCTATTCTTCGCATTTAGCTTTTAAATCAGCTTCTCACCAACCTTTATATTCCAGATGCTGTCAGACTACAACCCCCAACCCTTCCCAGCCAACAGAGGGTGGGAACTGTAGGCCAACAGCATCCAGGGACAAAGGCTCTCTATATACAGACTCCCCATGATGGACCATTTGTTGCCCTAAATGTGCTTGTTGCCCCTCTTTTCTTTTCTTTTCTTTTCTTTTCTTTTCTTTTAAAAAAGAAAAATCAAACTCTGACCAACTCTCTCTTTGCAGTCTTTTTGTAGAAGTCGCCTTTGTGCTGAATTGCTTTTTGCCCTAAATTCCAGCTACCTGCCTCAATTTGAATACAGCTGCTAATGCTCAAGACACACTGCTGTCTTTCTCATCGCTTCCCAGCCTTATTAGCTACCAAATGAAAAGTTAATAGAAGCATCTAAAAAGATATGTAAAAGTTAGCTGGCTGAGAGAGGTGGAGGGGGGGGGGACTTCAGCCTATCTGTTCAAAACCAGACTTGACTTGAAATAATTAGGCCGCATCAAGGAAGGTGAAACATCCGTGCAGTACAGTCAGAGCAGGGAGCTGGAGGTGAAAATATGCAAGAGCGCAATGGTGGCAATTTTCTGACTTGATAAATTTCATGCGCAGCTCAAATACTGACTACAAAGCATTTAGAGGACTATTCACAGTGCAGAATTTAGGAATAGTCAAGGGATTTGATCATGGTCTGTTTTAGGGAAAAGGAACCTCAGGCCCAGATGCTAAATCTGCCCTATATGCCTCTCTATCTGACTCCTAGATTCCCCAGCCCTGAATTATGTGATGTTTTGAATTATTTGTATTATTGTAGCCAATACAAACCCAGCACTAGTTTTATGCCACTTGTTGTTCCATAGTCTACTGATAACATTAGATGGTATCCAGTGCCAAACTAGGTCCACTGAAATTAATAAACATACGTAACTTAGGTTCATTAATGTCAGTGTGTCCACTCTGAGTTAAACGTTTCTTGAATACAACCAATTATACTTAAAAGCAAAGGAAGAGCATGCAATGTATCATCTTCATATTTACAATTGATAGTCTTCCTACCCAGGGGACCTTTACTTATAACAATCTATCAAGGGCCATTTAAATATACTTTTATCATTTATTATGATTATAATTAACCAGGTTTTGCGCTGATCAGTTATCCAAGCTCTGAAACAACAGATTGAAGTCTCCCACCATGTAATTGGACATGCTTTAAATAATGTTTTCCAATATTCTTTATGTTATATAACGCAACTGTTCTGATTTATTCAGGTTGATCATATAACCAGATCTGGCTTCAAAATCATTTAATAATTGTCACTTTTTAAAATGTTTTTCAGTGATCACACATTATCAAAATTATGTCACGCACATAGGTCACCTCATGGTGACCTGTTTATTGATCGTTCATCCTGATTTGCTTGCAGGGAAGTTAGACAACTCAGACTGTTAATTGAGTATTCATCCTGCTTTGATTGTGGAGAAGTTAGACAATGTCAGACTGTTTATTGATCATACATCCTGATTTGTGGGGAGATCAGGGTTTTCTTTAAAAAGATCCTTAGCAGCTTAACCAGACACGCTCCTGAATGTCTTCTTGGCCATTGCTGTGGACAACCTTGCCAATGCACAGGAGTTGACCAAGGTGAGTGTAAGAATGCACCAAGGCTCTCAGCAGCTGTTGGAACCACTGGTCCTTTGGTGGAAGAAGCTGGTAGTTTGTCCTTTTTTTCTTTTAAATTGCTGCCTATTACCCCAAATACGATTGAGCTTTGGGCTCCACAGAGCTTCTTTCAGCTTCTTGTACAGATGGGGAAGTTGTGGTCTTCCAAGCATTGCTGAATTCCCATCATCCCTGACCATTGGCCATGCTGGTCACAAGTCCCACATCCTTGTGTATACCCGCTACTGGTTTAAATATAAGAACAGCCCGCTAAATTAGACCAAAGGCCCATCTAGCCCAGCATTTCCCCCCCTCACAGTGGCCAATCAGATGCCTATGGGAATGCTGAAAGGAGGATCTGAGGGCAACAGTGCTTGAGATTCCTACAAATGTGTTTTCAGAGGCATACTACCTCCAGCCGCGGAGGGAAAACATACACATTATTGCTAGTAGTCATTGATAGAGCTTTATCTGCTATGAATTCATCTAATCTTCTAAAGCCATCTAAAGCATCTCATGGGAGAAAATTCCATCATTAGTCTACATCCTGTGTGAAGAAGTATGTCCTTTCGCTTTCATTAGCATAAGAAGAAGCTGCTCGATCAAGTCCGATGGCCCATCTAGCCTAGCATCCTTCTCTTACGGCAGCCAACATAGGTGCCAACTCCCTGGGACCCTGGGTGCCCGAGCACCCACAAAATTCCCCATGAAGGGACCGGGCACTCACAAATTTTGGTGCCAGGGCCATGCATGCCACATGTCACCCATGGCCCCAGGCACCCACGGTTGTGAGGCCAAGCTGGCAATACTGGCAGCTAACCAGATGCATGTGGAAAACTCACAAGCATGATTTAAGCACAAGAGCACTTTCCCCACCTCTGTGGAATCCAACAACTGGAATTCAGAAGCATTTCTGCCTCCAACAGTGGAGGCAGAACATTGCCATCACAGCTAGTACCATCCCTTTGACAGTTTACTCCATTTTACTTAAGTGATTCTCTCCATGTTATATTTGAGCTTGATGGACTCTTCCAGAAATCTAGAGGAATCTAGTGCATGTTTAGGGCTCATTTCCAGTTAACCCAGAAAATTGCAGGAGCAAAGTCACAAAATTTGGAGTGGCATACTGGTGTATCATTCTTTCCTGCTGTTTTTAATGGGTAAGCCATGTGAGAACAGAAGCACACATGTGTGGAAGGGCTGGAGGAATAGTGGTGCTGTACAGTGGAATTATTTGTTGTGTCACACCATGCCCATTCATATGTGGGGCTGGGCGATGTCAGGTTTTCAACATCGCAATCTATCACCAGCTGAGCGAGCCCCATGCCCCATATGTGAGGCATTGAGGCATGCTCAGCTGGGGTGGGGGGTGGGAACAGTTTAAAGAAGCTGAGGGAGGAACAAGCTGTATTGGCCTGGTGCTACATCTTGCTTTTCCTTCTGCTGTTCCCTGGCTTGTTTGAACTGCTCACAGTGTAACAGGATATGCTTCATATAGTTGACACCCTGAGAGCATAAGAAGAGCCTATTCTGATAGGGTATACCAGACAACCTGCCATTTAGTACTTCTGATGGAAATACATTTAATCTAGCTTTGGTGAATAATCAGCAATAGTTAGGTACAGACAGATTCATGAACTATGATGGTAACTGAAAATCATGACAATAGTGGATTCCAGATGCAAACCGACCACAGGTTACATAGGATCTAGAGTGAAGATTGCTGTGTGAAATGTCCCATAACATCTGCCTCAGGGATTTAAGGGCAATATTCTAGCCCAGATGGTGTAAAAAGGATGGTGAAAGACCAGTCAAGGAGGCTTTTTGGGCCATAGTTTTCGACCATGAGCTGATAGACTCCCCATCGGATAGATGTAAAAGTAATCCCTTCCCCAGGGGAATACTGAGATCTTTAGCCAGTATTTCAAGGCAACCCACCACACTTTGGTGGAGAGTGGGCATTCACCTGTTTCCAACAACAAAATTGATTTAGGGACACTCTGGGACCTGATGTAGGGACCGAAGGAACTTAGCTTGGAACCCATCTAACTTAGAAAATAGACCATTGTACCAGACTTTTGAAGCATAAAGGAACTGGGAAACAGATTTCGCATTAAGGACCCTTATGGTTGATGGAAGATAGTGACCTCCCTTTGTGAAAATGAAATGGAGTATAGCAAGTTTGCTCATCTCCGCCTCCTGACAGATAGTCTGCCAGTGGCAATTCCAGGACTTTGTGTGGTGAAACAACAGTCCTAGGTACTGGAAGCCTTTAGTCTGCTCTAGAAGATGGCCACCTAATACCCATTTACAAGGGGAATATTTTTTCTCAAAAACCAAAATTTTGGATTTCTCATAGCTGATGGGTAACCCATTTAAAAAACAGTAATCTGAGAACTTCCTTAGTTGGTATTTCAAAGCAGGTCTGGAACGAGAGACAATGGCCGCATTGTCCGCATATAGCAAAAAAAGGGGTCTTTCCAGTGATGACCATCTGGATCCATTAGACTTTCCTCTAAACCATTTAGGGAAATGCTAAACAATGTGGGGGCCCAAGTAAAGCCCCATCTCACTCCCTTAGCCATCTCAATACAGTCTGAAAGCTGGTCCTGCAATCCACATCTAACCTGCAATTTGCCATCACTGTACAGAATTTAATAAGAAGAGTCATTTATCCTGCAGTAATGGCTGTTATTTGGTCCATGGTTTCGATCTGGGAATAGATTCGGAAGGAGATTTAAAGTCCATAAAGGCCACAATTAGTTCTCCCTGCAGAGGGCTGGTGTATTTCTCTGCTAAGTGGGGCAGCACGACACAGTGATCTGATGTTGAAAGGTTCTCAAGAAAGCTGGCCTGGGCTTCAGATATTATATTATTATCATTTTAAAAAGAGTCAGTTTAATAGAGAGGAATCAAGTGTAGAGCTTTCCCATTATAGAAAGAAGCATGTACTGCTAGTAAGCCAGGTGTCCCCCATTCTATATTTGTGCATCTGGTTCTTCCTGCCTAAGTGCAGAACCTTACATTTGTCCCTATTGAAATTCATCTTGTTAGCTTGCACCCAGCTCTCCGATCTGTTAAGGCCATTTTGAATTCCAATTCTGTCTTCTGCGGCATTAGCTACCCCTTCCAGTTTGGTGTCATCTGCAGATTTGATGAGCATTCCCTCAATTCCTTCATCCAAGTCATTGATAAAGAATGGGCCCATTGAATGGCAATGGGCCCAGGACAGAACCCTGTGCCACCTCACTTGTCACTTTTTTCCAGGATTATGAGGAACCATTAATGAGTACTCTTTGGGTTCAGTCAGTCAACCAGCTACAAATCTACCTAATGATTACCTCATTCAACTCACATTTTACCAGTTTCCTCACAAAAAGTCACTTCTTGGTTTGCATGGAGAAGCCATTTTCAGTGGAGACCAGTTACTGAAGCATGCAGCTGTAGTAAAGCAGCACTGAATGCTGAATTTTTGCGCCCCTTAACAATTTTGTACCCAGGGCAACCGTCTCTGTGCCACCCCCACATGCTACGTCACTGATGCCCAGCATAATGTTTGATGTTTTATCATGTTTTTAATATTCTGTTGTGGCTGGGAAAACCCAGCCAGATGGGAGGGGTAAATAAATAAACAATCATCATCATCATCATCATCATCATCATCATCTCCAGGTAGGGCTGGGAGAGATCCCACTGTCCCAAACCTTGGAAAGCTGTTACCAGTTAGTATAGTAGACAAAACCAAGCTAGAGTGACCTGACTGTATATGTCAGCTTGTTCCTTGAATTTGCTCTTTGTTCATAACCATGAGCACTGGGTTCTTACTTTATATTTTAGATGAAAGGACCATAGGTCAGCGGCTGAGCATCCATGATCAACCCCAAGCATCTTCAAGTAGGGCTGGTTATGTTCCCTGACTGAAATTCTGGCCACTACCAGTCAGTGTAGACAACACTGAGCAAGATTAACCCACTGGCCTGACTCAGAATGACAGCTACCTATACTGCTATGCAGAGAGGCTAATAGCCACCCACAGGCAGAATCTTGAACTATGAGCCTCTGCTGTGTCCTTCTGCCCCTCTTAGCAAACCTTCTTGTATTATAGAACGATTTTATACTGTCTGAAATTAAGCTCCCTTTCCTGCTTTTTATAAAAACTGATGAGATTTTTTTCCTCTTGGGGATTTGTTATTGTCTATTCAAGGAGCTCCAAAAGATTTGTAGGAACACTTTGGCTTGGGGCAAAGAGAGGGTCCTTAAGGCATTGAAAAAAGGAGTTCAGACCACTTCATTTTCAAATTTCCCCTTTGAATTGTTCTGAATCCAATGGCTTGTCCAGAAAGCTGCCTTTTGTTAGTGTTATGGTGGAGGGCAATTAAATATTGATGGCATCAAAAGCACTGATAAATTGCACAGCTTCCTTTGAAATGCTCTCAGTTTAAATCAGACCATGGATCTGGAAATCACTAGGGCTTTTCAAAAGAGTGAAGAGGTGGAGAGGGAAGAGGTGCATCAAAGAGCTTCAATTATGTGGTGTACTTAGGAGAATGCAAGGGGTTTTATAGCTGAGTAAATATGATTACATGTAACACATGCAAATTAAGAACGTTAGAAGAGCCTGCTGGATCAGGCCAATGGCCCATCTAGTCCAGCACCCATTTCTTGCAGTGGTCAACCAGATTTCGCTTGTGCGAAACCTGCAGGTAGAACCTGAGCACGACATCATTCTTCCCTCTCCCAGGTTCCAGCACCTGGTATTCAAAAGCATTGCTGCTTCTGACAGTGGAGGCAGAGCATAGCCATCATCCCTAATAGCCACCAACAGCCCTCTTCTCCATGAATTTGCCCAATCTTCTTCTAAAGCCAAAAGGGCAATGTAACCTGGCCTCTGCAAAACTCTTTGTTAACTGCCCCCTCCATCATCTTCCATTCATGTCTTCCATTCATGCGTTGACAAGCCTCTGGTCTCCCAGTAGGAATGAACAGATCTGTCAATTTCATTTTCGGTCAGTTTCTTAATTTTTGCAGCCTTAAGGATGGTTTGCCTCATATCCTCATTAGTTTGCATTAAGAAAGAGAGAGAGAGAGAAGTCCTCATAAAAATTCATCAGCATTTTAATGCATGTTTCCCTTAATATGCACAACATTGCACGCAACTTCCCCGAATGGAATACAATGCATGTTATTATTTGTATTGATATATACTTTTTCGTGCACGCTTTCATGTATCTTTTATAAAAATTCTGAGTATGTGGAGAACTGCATCATAACATTCAGAGAAGTGTGCCTCTTGAAAGATGGCTACCTTTCAGTTTGCTTATTAGGCAAAAGTGCATTAAATTCAAAACCCTCATCCCTACCCTCCAGGTGTTGCCAAACTATAGCTCCCATCATCCTTGGCCATGCTGGCTGGGGCTGATGGGAGTTGGAGTCCAGTAATGAGAGCAGTAATGAGTCCATCCAGCTCAGTACTGTTGACACTGACTGGCAGCAGCTATCCAGGGTTTCAGACAAGGGATATTCTCAGCCCTACCTGGAGTTGCCAGGGATTGAACACAGGACCTGCTGAATGAAGTGGATGCTTTACCAGTGAACTATAGCCCTTCCCCAAGACATCAAGGGTACTTTATGACAGTCCATTTTGAATATCTGTACCAGACCATTGCCAAACAAGTCACTGATACACCGTATTTTTTCGTGTATAAGACGACCCCTATTTTTTTTGAGCCCCAAATTAAGAAATCAACATTTTAAACATCAAACAGAACAACTTTGATAGTTTATTAAATATTCAAAGCTCTGGCACTGGCACAGCAACCCCGACCGGCACCTGGGGTGGCAGGATGTGTGTGTACACCCAAAGTTGTTGAGTTTTTTTTGAGAGATAGCTCAGGAGGTACAGTGGCTCCGGCACTTCTGGCACCTTCTTCAAGGCAGCCATGGGCAGGTAAGTAGTGTTTTGTTTTGTTTTTTGCCCCTGAGCATTCACCATCCATGTATAAGACAACCCCCAATTTTTGACCAAAAAAAAAAAGTTAGCAAAAAACATCTTATACACGGAAGAATATGGTATGTACTGAAAGTTGTGAAATAATTGACTGTGTGCAATAATTTAATGGTCTATCTTTCACTTAGTCTGGCTTGAATTACTTCCTTACCAACCACAGCAAGGGATCAGCTTGTTATGTGCCCACTAGCCCATTCGTGAAAGGGAATAGCAGTGTTTGGTAGTCTAAAGGCAAAGCAGCCCTTCCACCGCTCTGATCTGAGTGTTTTCCTCTCTGAAAAGGGAAGAGCTGAACTTAGTGTTGATGCGATTGACAATGCCAAATATATCAGCAGATCACTGAAGAAAGCTGCCTCATACTGAGTCGTAGGATCATAGAGTTGGAAGGCACCCCAAGGGTCATCTAGTCTGACCCCATGCAATGCAGGAATCTCAGCTAAAGCACCTATGACAGGTGACCAATCCAAACACAGCTTAAAAACCTCCAAGGAAGGAGAGTTTCCAACCTCCAGAGAGATATTGTTCTTCTGTCGAACAGCTCTTACTGTCAGGAAGTTCTTCCTGATGCTTAGCCAGAATTTTTTTTCTTGTAACAACAACAACAACAATTTATTTATACCCCACCCATCTGGCTGGGTTTCCCCAGCCACTCTGGGTGGCTTCCAGCAAAGTATTAAAATACAGTAGTCTGTTAAACATTAAAAGCTTCCCTAAACAGGGCTGCCTTCAGATGTCTTTTAAAAGTCTGGTAGTTGTTCTTCTCTTTAACATCTGAAGGGAGGGTGTTCCACAGGGCAGGTGCCACTACCGAGAAGGCCCTCCACCTGGTTCCCCATAACATCACTTCTCACAGTGAGGAAACTGCCAGAAGGCCCTTGGCGCTAGACCTCAGTGCCCGGGCAGAATGATGGGGGTGGAGACTTGAATCCACAGGTCTAGGTCAGTACTATCTGCACTGACTGGCAGTGGCTCTCCAGGATTTCAAGTAGGAGTCTTTCCCTGCCCTCCCAGAAGATGCCAAGGATTGAACTTAGGACTTTTTACATGCAAAGCAGATGCACTACCACTGTGTTACAACCCATCCCCAAAAGGACACAGGAAGCTGCCTTGTACTGAGTCAGACCACTGGTTCATCTAGCGCAAGATTACCAACACAGACTGGCAGCAGCTCAACTGTGTTCCAGGCAAAAGGGCTCCCCAAACCTACCTGGAGATGCTAGGAATTGAACCAGGGACCTTTTGCATTCAAAGCAGCACAGAGCCATGGCCCTTCCCCAAAAGGATACAGAAAGCTCCCTTATACTGAGTCAGACAATTGGTCCAATTAGTTCAGTATTTTCTTCAGTATTCTCTTGAGAGCAGACTCTTAGGTGGGAGTCCCTCCCTCCCTCCCTCCCTGCCCCCTGCCCTACCAGGAGATGCTGGGGATTGAATCTGCAGGCTTTTGCATGCATAGGAGATGATCTACCACTGAATGGCAGTCCTTCCTCAGAAGTATTTCATCATCATTATTTTTAGTTAGATTCCTCTTTTCCATTAACTTTGGTTTCATTGCATCTGTAGTCATCTCAAAAGGCAGGAGGTGAATTTATGGGTGCATATATTTACATTGATTTCTGCAACAGGGTTGTGAGATATGTCACTTAATTCCATGTATAGATTGGGGAGGGAGATGGGATAGTCCTAGACACACCCACTCAGAAACATGTCCTGTCAAGAATAATGCATTCCTGCCTGTGCCATTGTCTTCCAAAACAGGACGAAGAGGAGATGGAAGAGGCCACCAATCAGAAACTTGCCCTGCAGAAGGCCAAGGAAGTAGCTGATGTTAGTCCCCTGTCAGCCGCTAACATTTCCATAGCAGCGTAAGGGTTTCTTTTTCTTATTATTTTGGAAATGTCATGCCCATTTTATTTCTTCTTTGTGTCCCCTGGTTGCCATTCACGTCTTATTTGTTCTGGTCCAGAAAGAGTCCATGCCCACCCCCTTCCACAAACAGGCCCCCCTATAGCATCTTGTGGACGAGCCATATAAGCCCTAGAACGATGAAGGACAAGTTTTCTTTTTTCAGCCTGAGAGTTGCATTTCCTTCTTGGCACATGCTAGTCGTAGGTGGGGGCGGAAGCAAAAGCAGACAGTGCAACAAATGTGAATGTTACCTTCAGACAGAAGGCTAGTTTCTACACACAGAGGCACCATCTGGGGAGGTGAACTCGCCCAAATGTTAAGGAGGGGCTGGTCCCCTCAAAATTCTGCTCCAGCCTTTTGCTTTTCTTGTAACTTGAAACCATTGGTTTGAGTCCTACCCTCCGGAGCAAGAAAAAACAAGCTTGCTCCATCTTCCATATGACAGCCCCTGAGATATTGGAAGATGGCTACCCTATCTCCTCTCAGTCTCCTCTTTTCCAGGCTAACCATACCCAGCTCCTTCCACCGTTCCTCATAAGGCTTGGTTTCCAGACCCTTGATCATCGTGGTAACCCTCTACACACATTCCAGTTTGTCAATATCAACTGATGTCAGGGATTAAAATCCTTGCAGAAGCACTGTTTGAAGCAGCTCACATGGTTCCTTTAAGTGGACAAGTGGGTGGGTGGTGGCAACAGGGAAAGGTGGGGGGAGAGGATTCTCCCACACCCACCCTACTGCTGCTGCTGCTTCTATTGCCACCCAGTTGCTTGCTTAAAGGGGAAGTGTGAGTTGCTTCAAATAGTGCTGTTGCAAAGTTCTTTAAAGCAGCCCCAGCACTCCTGCTTCAGCCGCTGGAAAAAGGTGAGCTGCTTCAAAGTGCACTTTTGCAAAAGGCTTTAACACTTTGCCAGTCTCCTTTTAAACCTCTAAGAGCAGGGGATTAAAGGGGGATTGCGAAGAGAGTTACAAATCCATGGGAGGGATTTTGACCAACCTGTCAATGATATGTTGTTGTACTCATGATAAGGATCTGCCCCATCAAGTAAAAAAAGTTTTCCCACCTCTGCATTATCAGATGCTGAGGAAACATTCCACATCCAGGCAAAAACACACAAGACAGGTGCAAAGTAGGGCCAGTGAAGCATGTGGCCTGAGACATGAGTGTAGCTTGGGAGAGTCCTGAGGGCCAAGATAGAGAGGCTTGGAGGGCCACATTTGGCCTATGGGCCTAAGGCTCCCCACCCCTGCCCTAGAATAAACAAAACCTCTGAAAATAATACTGGTGACTCTTAGAGATTTATATCACAGGGAACCACCCATTGACTTCTTGTGCATTTGAAATATCTTTCCTGTCCATGTTGTTTTTATTTTATTTTGTTTTATTTTATTTTATTGCAACTTTTTTTTTGCTATCTTTCATCCATAACAAGATGCCTCCCTTTAGTCAGCACTAACTGAACCTCACTGCATATTACAGCATGATTGGGAGGGCTTCACCCAACAATTTTATTGCTGGGCAAGTTGACATGAAGAAAGATGCTCCTCCTGGCTAAGTGGTCCCAAGTTAGTTGGGGTTTTAAAGGGGAAAACCAAAACCTTAATCCTGGCTTGGTGGTATATTGGCAACCAGTGCACCTGCTTTTGGGAGTGGTGTAACATGAGGACAGTAGGACTCAGTGCTCTGGCTTGACTGGTGGAGCCCCTGGACCACCCTTAAAAGCAGTCCCACAGAGAGTGCATTGCAGTAGTCCAGCCTTGAGGTTACCGATGCATGAATCACAGCAGCAAGGCTGTCCCAGTCCAGGAATTATCCATATTTAGCATACCAGCTAAGGCTGGAAAATGGCGCCCTCTAGTCACTACTGCCATCTGTGTCTTCAGGGACAGAGATGACTCCAGGATCACCCACAGGCTATGCAGCTGCTCCTTTGAGGGGGAGGGTGACCCTGTCCAGAGTAAGCAAACATCTAAATTCTCAGGCCCAACAACCACCCACTTGCAGGATTTCCATCTTGTTAGGATTCAGCTTGCTTATTTATCTATCTATCATCTATCTATCTATCATCTATCTATCTATCTATCTATCTATCTATCTATCTATCTATCTATCATCTATCTATATCTATCTATATCTATCTATCTATCTATCTATCTATCTATCATCTATCTATCTATCTTTCTGTCTGTCTGTCTGTCTGTCTGTCTGTCTGTCTGTCTATTTAATGTATAAGTAAAGGTAAAGGGACCCCTGACCATTAGGCCCAGTCATGACCAACTCTGGGGTTGCGGCGCTCATCTCGCTTTATTGGCTGAGGGAGCTGGCGTACAGCTTCCAGGTCATGTGGCCAGCATGACTAAGCCGCTTCTGGCGAACCAGAGCAGCACACGGAAACACCGTTTACCTTCCTGCCAGAGTGGTACCTATTTATCTACTTGCACTTTGACATGCTTTCAAACTGCTAGGTTGGCAGGAGCAGGGACTGAGCAACGGGAGCTCACCCCGTTGCGGGGATTTGAACCCCGACCTTCTGATCAGCAAGTCCTAGGCTCTGTGGTTTAACCCACAGCGCCACCCGCGTATATATATATCCCACTTTTCCTCCAAGCCACAAAAAAGACTCACTCTCATGCACCACCAGCCATGCTTTGGGTGTTGATGGGACCGAGAGAAGGTGTTCACCTGAGGTGTTTAGCTAGCACCCAGGTAGGTTTGTAAAAGTAGATACAATCAGGTAGCTTCTTCTGACTGGCCCTTATCCAGGCCATCTGCATCCAGGACTTGCACAGCAGCACCTGACTCAGATATAATAGACAAATGGAGCTGAAGTTTGCCAGTAATTGGGAAGGGCGCAGAGCCTCCTAGCAGGTGGGGCATGGTTGCTAACTGGGAGGGAGAGAGCTAAGTGGTAGAGAAGGTGTTGCAGTGCAAACATACTGGTGGTTCTGGCAGTCCTGCTGGTGTGTTTGCACTGTTCCAGCCTCCCTGTTGCCTCATCATTTAAAATGAAATAACATGCCCAATGCATGAAATGGATATTTTTCCAAGGTCACTGTGTATAGCCAAATGTTTCGACTACTTGGCCTTCTTCAGTGGCAGTACAATGTACAATTGCAGAGAAAGAATACAGATCAACAGCTGTTGTTGTGTATTCTATATCTGCAGTTGTACATTGCACATGTTGAAATTGCATTCACACATGTTGTTGCATTGTAATTTATTTATATATCCAGTGTGTCACTATCACTGCATATGGTGAAAGGGCCACTCGGCTATGATACTGTTTTGTTTTGAAAAAAAAGTATAGTTTTGTGTATATAATATATGTATATTTAATTCATAGGATTGTAACCAATTAATTCTACACAAAGTGGTTTAAGAATCAATCCCTCTTCTCAGGGAATTCTGGAAACGGTAGCTCCATGAAGGGATTGGGGTCCCCTAACAACTTGCAGCACCCATAAAACACTACAATTCCCATGATTCTTTGGGGGAAGCCATGGCTATTTAAAGTGGCGTGATACTGCTTTAAATGTATTGTGCAGGTGGGTCCTAGGACTCAGGTAGACCCATGAGCAGAGCCCTACTCATCCATGAAGTTTGCTAGTTGACCTTGGACCAGTCACCGCCACTCAATCTAACCCACCCCACAGGGTTCTTAATAGGACAAAGATGTGAAGGAGAAACTTGTAAGTGAGCCAGGACTGGCAAATGAGCTGAGATCAGAAGAACCTAAGACAAGCCCTGCTGGATCTGACCAAAAGCCTGTGTAGTCCAGCATCCTATTTCTCAGTCTCTAACCAAATGCTTTTGGAAACTCAGAAGCAGGACATTATGGCAATAGTCCTGCTTTCCCCCCTCAGCAACTGGCATTCTGATCCTGAAGGTACCTAGCAAAAGCCCTGCTGGATCAAACTGCTGGTCCAGCTAGTTCCAGCATCCTGTGCTCACAGCGGCTAGCTAGATGGGTATGGAAAGCCCACAAGCAGGGTCTATTTTCAACAGCGCTTTCCTCACTTGTGATCCTCAGCACCTGTTATTCAGCCATTCATAGCCATATTCTAGTGATGTAAAAGTAGCATACAGACATAGTGACCAGCATCCACCAACAACCTCATCCTCCATTAATTTGCCTGATCTTATTTTAAAAGCATCTAAGCTGGTAGCCATAAGCAAATGTAAAGAATGAAATGAGCAGGAGAACTTCTCCAGCCATTTAATCCCTTATTATTATTATTATTTAAAATAATAATAAATAACTTAAATATTTATTAACCACACTTTCATAGAAGGTGTAACAAGAAAACCAAATGCAGCTACAAAAGCAGGTTTTTAAAAGTTAATCAAAACTGTTTTCGAAGGGTGGGAAATCATGTTCCAAAGGCCTTCTGGACAATACAGTTCAGACATCTGTATTGGATCTGTATCAGAACACATCTGAAAGAAAGCAGGGGTGACCAGGCAAGCTTCTATTGGCAAAGAGTTCCAAAGACAAATCTTGATCTCTGGTAAAGGCTTGATCTCTGTTAAAGTCTGACTAGACCTCAGAGGCATGGGAGGTACCTGTGCCAATGCACAGTTTATCCATTAGGCATCAAAATAACTCCTCCTTTGGGTATATATTTTTAATCACTTTTTTTATTTACAAGAACAGCAGCAGCACCACCACCAACAACACAAAAGTCCAAACCACCAGCTGTAAGCAAAAAATAAAAATAAAATAATTTATTCCTGAAATCCCAACTCCCATCAGCACCAGCCAACAGGGCTAATGGTCAAGGTTGATGGCCCTTTAAGTGCAACAACATCTGGAGGGTGTCAAAGTGCCTGCCCCTTTCAGTACAGCCTGGGGAGGTCCTTTGGGCTCCTACTTCTAGCCCACCTTCTAAAGTGTGTCTCTTGATATTCACCCATACAGTAACTGTGGCCTAGGACAGGGGTTGCTAACATGGCATCCTCCAGATGTTATCAAACCACAAACCAGAACCTCATTGTCCATGCTAGCTAGGGCTGTTGGGAATTGTAGCCCATCAACATATGGAGGGAACTATGTGGGCACTCCCTGCTTGACAATTCCTAGAGTATATACTTCAGTTGCACCCACAAAGATCTGTGATGATGATGAGGTTTATTGGAAATAGCCTTAAATGTCCACAAGTGCAATCTACACTATTTTTAAAATATCTCTTGGTTGGCTTCTGGGTCCACCTTTGTATGGCTTCCATTGTTATTTTGATTTGATCTTTTTTGCATTGGTTTAGTTTCTCTCTCCTCCCCTCTCCTCTTTCAACACAGAGATGGTGTCTCTGTGAATCTCACTTCCCCCCAGAGCTTGCCTGGGCTCTGTTTTGTTTTGTTTCTTAAGATGCACGTTCCAGCTTGCAACCTGATGGGGGACCTGGGGAGCCTCTTGATACAGCTGTTTTAATGTTCCTAAATTCTCTTGGGAATTGTTCCCTTCCCCCCCTCTCACCTTTTTGTTCTTCTGTTTCTTGCATGTGCAGTTTTGTAAAGCAAACACGAGGTACTGTATCACGCAGCTCGTCGGTCTCCAGCGTTAATTCACCGTGAGTTGCTCTCTGTATACAATGTTCCATAAATGGATTTGATGAATGATGAATATATACATACAAGTAGACTTCTCCCCCTCCCCTTCCCTTTGCTTAAGTCATTCACTTCATTGTGGAAAATCTGCTGGAGGAAAAGGTGGACAGCATCACCTCACCATGCTTGTGAGTTGCTTTGGAGCAATTCCGTCATGTGGTGTTGTTCTCTCTGTTTCGTTTCTTCGTGTGGTTGCATGCATATGATGTGCACTTCCATTAGTCTTCCTCTTCCCATTTGACCCTTGTGTTGTGGCCTGTCTTGATTCCAAGTTATTTGTCTTGCTCCCTCGCCTCCCCACTTCCTCTGTCTAATGCACTTCTTACTTTGGTTTTTCCACCAGGTGATGGGATCAGAGCTGAGTTGTAGGGAAGCCATTCAACAAGTGATGACCAATGGTGGCTCCAGGTTTCTGGAAGGGGCCTTTGGGGAAGATCCATGGGGTTCTAGCCATGATGGCTACATTCTGCCTCCATGGTCAGAAGCAGCGATGCTTCTAAATACAAGTTGTTGAAAACCACAGGAGGGGAGAGTGCTTGGAATCCTGCCTGTAGGTTTGCCACAGGCATCTGGGTGGCCATTGTGAAAATAGGACTACATCAGCCATTGATCTGAACCAGTAGGCCCCTTCCAATGTTCTCATGCTAAGGGGTTGAAGCAACTTCTTTACGAGGAAACATTGGAACATCTGGGGTCTTTTTACTTTAGGAAAAGAAGGCAAGTAAGAGGGAACATGATGCAGGTGGATAAAATTAAGCACATTGAGGAGAAAATGGATAAGGAATTGCATTTCATAGAGGATTAGGTTGTTGTTGTTGTTGTTGTTTAGTCGTTTAGTCGTGTCCGACTCTTCGTGACCCGATGGACCAGAGAACGCCAGGCACTCCTGTCCTCCACTGCCCCCCGCAGCTTGGTCAGACTCATGCTGGTAACCTCGAAAACACTATCCAACCATCTCGTCCTCTGTCGCCCCCTTCTCCTTGTGCCCTCCATCTTTCCCAACATCAGGGTCTTCTCCAGGGAGTCTTCTCTTCTCATGAGGTGGCCAAAGTACTGGAGCCTCAGCTTCACAATCTGTCCTTCCAGTGAGCACTCAGGGCTGATTTCCTTCAGAATGGAGAGGTTTGATCTTCTTGCAGTCCATGGGACTCTCAAGAGTCTCCTCCAGCACCATTAGGTTAGGTTATCAACCCTCATTATCAAAGGTACTGCTTTGGGCTTCCCAGAGGCATCTGGTTGGCCACTGTAAGAACAGGATGCTCAACTAGATGAGCTTTGCTTGTGTTCTTAAGGAGATGTTTTTCTCCTTCTTTCATAGTACTAGAACTTGCGAACGTCCAATGAAGGTGAATGTTCAAACATTCAGGACAGACAAAAGAAAGTACTGAAGTTCAGCCTTGAGAGAAAATGGGGGGGGGGGGGGGATAGAAGGTAGAACAGCTAAAGCAGTGAAAACAGGTCAGGAGCAGATGTTAAAAATTTAAAAACCACAACAGCAGAGCAAAAGATAGAAGCTGCTTATCACACTGTCATATTGTTGAACAATCCCTGCATTTAAAGTACTTTGATGTCACTTTAAACAGTCACAGCTTCCCCCAAAGGATCCTGGGAGCTGTAGTTTGTTAAGGGTGTTGAGGCAGTGGCGGAGGGTGCAGTCCGCCCCTGGTATCATCACTGAGGGGGTGTGTGACAAAATGAGTTTAAAAAAATAATTGTATCGGGCTCATGAAACTTTTTAGGAGTGAGGTGGTGGCTTAGGTGCCTTGCAGGTTCCATGCTGCCTGAAATGGCAGCGTGGGACTTGTGTCTGCCTACTGCCTCTCCCTCAGCCACCCTACAGCTGAGGGGGAGGCAGCTGAGAGGCTCCAAGTGTTGGAGAAGCTCACCACGTCCCCATGGGCAGCTCACCCTGCCCCCAGATGCAGGACATGCCCCTGCATGTCCTGTGCGGCTAGCTACACAGCTACATTGATGGTCATTAAAGGTAAAGGTAAAGGGTCCCCTGACCATTAGGTCCAGTCGTAGCCGACTCTGGGGTTGCTTTTCTTGCTTTAATGGCCAAGGGCCATTAAAGCCAGCATACAGCCAGCATACAGCTTCTGGGTCATGTGGCCAGCATGACTAAGCCGCTTCTGGTGAACCAGAGCGGCACACGGAAACGCCGTTTACCTTCCCGCCGTAGTGGTACCTATTTATCTACTTGCACTTTGATGTGCTTTCAAACTGCTAGCTTGGCAGGAGCTGGGACTGTGCAATGGGAGCTCACCTCGTCGTGGGGGATTCAAACCCCGACCTTCTGATCGGCAAGCCCTAGGCTCTGTGGTTTAACCCACAGCGCCACCCGCATCATTAGGTGACAGCTATTCCCCTCAAAGAGCTGTGAAGAATTCTGGGAACTGGCTCTTCAAGCAGCAAACTCAAAAGTGTGAATCAGATAGGGGTGGGAGAAGCTAGAGGATTCAAGTGGACAGGTCCTCCCTCAGTGCTGCTGGTGTGGCTGGAATACTGTCCTATAATGGGGGGGGGGAGAGAGATAAAATCATGGAGTCTCTTGCCTCACTGTCCTTGAAGAGGTTGCAAAGAACATTCAGCGGGCCTCTTAATATCTGAGTGATTACGCCTCCTGTAAATTTCCTACTGCATTCTTAGGGGGAGTTGAGTTCCATTTGTAGAGTTCCAAAGCCCAGGTGCCAGGGAGGCCAGTTTACCCACTCTGTGTTAATTGCCTTTTAAGTAGCTGCTGTGTGTTCTTTAATAGGAATGAAAACCAACTTGAAACAGGCGCTGTTGGTTAAGACAAGGCTTTTTCCCCCATGCAGTATTATTTTCAGCTCGGTAGGTATGATATTAGAGTCCATATATATGCAAACTTTAAAGGCAGTTAGCACAAAAACCCTGAAGCTACCTGTCTGCAATTTGGCATGGTTAACCCCCTCTTTAAGGGTTGCTATGTGTCCAAATGTAATGCCCCTGTGTGAGAAAAAATAAACATGGCTGTTTTGAGCCTTTTAAATATATTGTTGAAGTGCAATCTGAATTGGCTGGATTAAGAGGTTTTAATCAGCTGGTGTAGCCGGTGTTATTTTTATATGGTCTCTCTGTCCCTTCTAGGGCTCCTTCCCCTTTTCTTTTTGTTGGAGTTGTATTTTGTTGGAGTTGCTTTTATCAATCTTTTATGACTCCCTTAATTGTTGTTTTCAGAATGCATGCTTTAGTTTTCAGCAGTGACATCCTTCCGGAATTTGGGATAAACTGAATCATTAATAGGGCAAACCCCAAATGGGAAACAGGAGAGGGGACATTGTGAAGTCGTTTGCAGGGGACATGTATGTAAATGGAATTCCTGCAGGCAAAGGCAGGGGAAGCTGCACACATATAAAGTCCCTTCACATACTGGCTGAGTAAAAGTTTGGAATCATCTGAATTTCACTAACGTATCCTGATGTAGCATCATTTTGTGGAGGTTCTGGGGAACCTAAAATTCAGAATTTTGGGGGCCAAGCAACAATCCCCTACTTTCTGGTACTACTCTTTTGTAATGATGCTGCAGGTAGAAGCAGAAACATCCATAATCAGTGCTCCAGAACTCTTAATCTCCTGAGTTGTTTCAGAAGGAAATCATGGTCAGTGGTATTGAAAGCTGCTGAAGTAGAACCAATAAGACTCACGCTCCTCCTATCACTATCCCAATAAAAGTAATCAGTGGCTGTTTCAGTGCTAAAAAGTGGTCATTGGAACCAGACCGTAATGGATCTAGGCAATGTGCTAGCTCTGCGTTTAGACCAGAAGTAAGCCGCCCCTCTCATTCACTTTGCCCAGGAGGAGCATATTAAAGTCTGGTCAACTGGGCCAGGGCCTTTTCAGTGATGGCTCCGATCTGGTGGAATGCTGTGTCCCATGAGACCAGGGCCCTGCAGGATTTAACTTCGTTCCGCAGGGTCTGTAAGACAGAGCTATTCTACCTGGCCTTTAATTTGAACTTAGCCTAATCTTTTATTCCCCTTCCTTCCCTCCCCCTCCCCTTTTTATGAAGATTACCCGCTCTGGATCCCACAGCTAATTCTTCCTGGTCTCCTCGCTGGCCCAAATAGGACTAATTCAGCCAGCTAGCCCTGGTGATCATCTAATGTTTATTGGATGGATTTCCCCCCTAAATTGATTTTTGAATTCTGAATTTATTGTTATTCATGTTTTATACTGTATTTTATGCTGTTTTCGTTGCATCAATTAAGTGTTTTAAATTTCTTGTTATCCACCCTGAGCCCAGTTTTCTGAACCAGGAAGGGTGGGGTATAAATAAAAATATAACAACAACAACAACAACCACAACCACAACAACAACAATTTATTTATACCCTGCCCATCCGGCTTCTGGATCCAAGGAGGGCCTCTTCCAGAGGGGATGCACCACCACTATCACCTCAGGGGAAAAGCAGTGGTCCAACAATTTCCATGTGTGAACTTCCAGCTCAGCCCCAGACTTATTGGTACCTGCCCAACTCAATCAACAATTGAGAAATAAATAATCTGTCAGTCATAATGTCTTCTCATTCTTGGAGAGTTACAGAAAGAAGGTTGCTTTTACCTTTAAACCTGTAGACTTCCAGCCTTCCTTCCATTCAAGTATTTTTACTCCCATCTAAAGTGAAGGCCTAAGACAGGTGTTGATCATCATGTGAGCTGCGCACAGGTGGGCTGAAGCGAGCTGCTGCCATTCCTGTGGAGCCTCCTTTTATTGAGACAAATATGCAAGCTAGGCAGATACATTTTGGGGTGTGACCTTTACACATCTTCCGTCCCGAGATCGTGGGGTGGTACAAAGCTATTTTGGCACCTGTTCCACAGCGTCATTTTCCCCTTGCACAGTGTATGACAAATGGAGACAAAAGGTCTCAGGGACAAAAGGTTACAGACAGGACACCGCAGACTGCTGAGACCGCAAAAGGTCAGACACAGGGAACGATGTACCAGACAGCTATGACTTGTCGGGGGGGGGGGCGTTTTCCCTGCACCCCAAGGTCACACGTGCAGGCAGACTGTGGCTGCCTGCTGGTGGAAAGTGTGCTCCCTCCGGACCCCACTGTCCACTCGGCGATATCCCTACATCACCTCCAGCCATTGGGGCTGGAAGGGTGGAAGGCAGGGAGGCCAATAGTATGTGAAGCTAAAGCCAACAATAGGCAGCTAATTTATTCTAGTAGTAGTAGTCAGTGCTTTTTTTGAGATGGTACTCAGCAGTACGCCGTATTGCCACCTCCCCCACCCCACCCCTGGCCACCATCTTGCCAATGCTGCTTGCCCACTCACCCGCTTGCACCTTTTCCACTTCTGCTGCTGCCACTACTTCCTGTGGCTGCAGACACCTCCTGGAAGGCACTTAGGTTGTGCAAAAGCACTTCCGGGAGGCTGTGCCTGCAGTCATGGGAAGTAGCGTCAAAGGCAGCAGCAAAGATAGGAGGGGGGAGCAAGTGAGCACAGGGTGGGTGGACATGCAGTGGTGGCAGTGTGGTGCATACCAGCACCTATTTTTCTTGGGGGTGGGGGGAAATACCGGTAGTACTACTGGTAGTAATACTACTACTAGTAGTAGAGGTAAAGGTAAAGGGACCCCTGACCATTAGGTCCAGTTGTGGCCGACTTTGGGGTTGCGGCGCTCATCTCGCTTTCTTGGCCGAGGGAGCTGGTGTACAGCTTCCGGGTCATGTGGCCAGCATTACTAAGCCGCTTCTGGCAAACCAGAGCAGCGCACGGAAACGCCGTTTACCTTCCCACCAGAGTGGTCCCTATTTATGTACTTGGACTTTGTGCTTTCAAACTGCTAGGTTGGCAGGAGATGGGACCAAACAACAGGAGCTCACCCCGTTGCGGGGATTCGAACTGCCGACCTTCTTATCGGCAAGCCCTAGGCTCTGTGGTTTAACCCACAGCGCCACCCATGTCCCTCCTACTGCTACTACTAGTAGTAAAACATGTGGTGGTGGTGGTAGTAGCAGCAGCAATTTATTATTGTACCCTGCCTATCTGACTAGGTTGCTCCAGTCACTCTGAGTGGCTTCCAACAGAATATACAAAAACAATAGAACACCACACTTTAAAAGCTTCCCTCTACAGGGCTGCCTTCAGATGTCTCCTAAAAGTCAGATAGTTGTTTATTTGTTTTACATCTTAGGGGAGGGCATTTCACAGGGCGGGCATGACTACCAAGAAGGCCCTCTGTTATGTTCCCTGTAACCTTTCTTCCTGCAATAAGGGAATTACCAGAAGGCCCTTGGAGCTGGATCTTAGTGTCCAGGCTGAACAAAGTGGGCAGAGGCGCTCCTTCAGGTGTACAGGGTCAAAACTGTTTAGGGCTTTAAATGTCAACAGCAATATTTGAATTGTGCTCAGTATTATATGGTCCCAGTGGCTGCTCCAAGTCACCAGTCTATCAACTGCATTCTGGGTTAATTGTAGTTTCTGAGTCACCTTTGAAGGTAGCCCCACATAGAATACTTTGCAGTAGTCCAAGCAGGAGATAATCAGAGTATATACCTCTCTGGTGAGACAGTGGACAGGCATTTAGGGTCTCTGCTGGCATACCAAATGGAGCTGGTAGACAGCTGCCCTGGACACAGAGTTGACCTGTGCCTCCATGGACAGCTCTGAGTCCAAATGACCCCAAGGTTGCTCACCTGATTCTTCAGGAGCACAGTTACCCCATTCAGGACCAGGGAGTCCCCCACACCTGCCCACGCCCTGTCCCCAAGAAACAATACTTCTGTCTTGTCTGGATTCAACATCGGTCTATTGATCACCATCCATCCTCCAACCAGCTCCAGAAACTCACACAGGATGTTCACTACCTTCGTTAGTTCCAATTTAAATGAGAGGTAGAGCTGGGTGTCATCTGCATATTGGTGGATACTCAGCCCAAACCCCCTGGTGATCTCTCCCAGCAGTTCCATATACATGTTAAAAAGCATGGGGGAGACGATGAAGTCCTGAGTCAGCCTACAAGTGAGTGCCCAGGGGTCCAAACACTCATCTCCTAACATCACTTTCTGGCCATGGCCCAGGAGAAAGGAGCGAAACCAATGTATAACCATGCCCCCAACTTCCAACCCTCCTAGATGGTCCAGAAGGATACTGTGGTCAATGGTATCAAAAGCCACTAAGAGATCTATCAGAACCAGGAAACAGCTTTCACCTCTGTTCCTAGCCCACCGAAGGTCATTGACCAGTGTGACCAAGGTGGTTTGAGTCCCGTGGTGGAACCTGAACCCTGATTTGGAAGGGGTCAAAATGGTCTGCATCCTCCAGACATGACTGGAGTTGTTCAGCAATCACCTGCTTAATCAGACTGGGCGATAATTGGCCAGGATGGCCAGGTCCAAATATGGTTTTTTTGCAAAGCAATTTTATAACTACTTCTTTAAGGGGGACTGGGAAGACTCTCTCAAAGAGGGAAGCATCCCCCTTCCCAGCTCATTGCCCAGTCCTTCCTGGCTTGCTTTTATAAGCCAGGATGGACAACGGTAAATGAGACAGGTGGTTTCACTTGTCCAAACAGCTTGTCCACATCCTTGGAGGTAACAAGTTGAAATTGATCCCATACAACTTGACTAGACATATTGCTGGTAGTCTCACAACCCAGTCCTGTTACCATGATGGAGTTTATCGTTTCACGAATTTGAGCAATTTTATCTGCAAAATCAGGAGATCTTGGAGTCCCTACCAGACCAGAATGGCAAAGGTGGTTCTGTTGGACTACAAACCACCTGAAAGAGTCTCCTGGAATTGTTTTCCATGGATGCAATAGAGGCAGTGAAGAAGATCTTCTTCACCTTCACTGTCTCCACTTGGTAGGCTCAGTGTTGAGCTCTAAGTCATGTTCAGTCCAATTCAGAGTGTGTTTTTCGCCACTGGCACTCTTGCCATTTCATAGTCAGATTGTCAATAGCCCTGGTTAACTCCTCACTCCAGCAGGCCACCAGGATATCAGCTGAGAGGCCATCAAAAGGGATAATACATCCACTACCATTCTCTGGAAGTCATTTGGATCCATTAAGTGGCGAGCATGGACCATTTATAGAATCATAGAATCTTAGAGCTGGAAGGAACCCAAGGGTCATCTAGTGCAACTCCTGCAATGCAAGAATCTCAGCTAAGGCATCCATGACAGATGACCATCATACCTCTGATAAAAAACCTCCAAGGAAGGAGAGTCCACCACCTCTCGTGGGGGTCTGTTCCACTGCTGAACAGCTCTTACTGACAGAAAGTTTTTTCTGAATGTTTAGTTGGAATCACCTTTCTTGCAACTTGAAGGCATTGGTTTGCGTCCTACCCTCCAGAGCAGGAGAAAAAAGCTTGTTCCATCTTCCATGTGAAAGCCCATAAGATAGTTGAAAATGGCTATTATTTCTCTTCTCTGACTCCTCTTTCCCAGGCTAAACACACCCAGCTGCTTCAAACATTCCTCATAAGACTTAGTTTCTAGATCCTTGATCATCTTGGTTGCCCTTCTCAGCAAACATTCCAGCTTGTCAACATCCTTCTTGAATTGTGGTGCCCAGAACTGGACACAGTGTTCCAGGTGTGGTTTGACCAAGGCAGAATAGAGTGCAACTATTACTTCTCTTGATCTGGACAATATACTTCTGTTGATTCAGCCTAGAATAAGGTAAAGGTAAAGGTACCCCTGCCCGTACGGGCCAGTCTTGACAGACTCTGGGGTTGTGCGCCCATCTCACTTAAGAGGCCAGGGGCCAGCGCTGTCCGGAGACACTTCCGGGTCACGTGGCCAGCGTGACATCGCTGCTCTGGCGAGCCAGAGCCGCACACGGAAACGCCGTTTACCTTCCCGCTAGTAAGCGGTCCCTATTTATCTACTTGCACCCGGGGGTGCTTTCGAACTGCTAGGTTGGCAGGCGCTGGGACCGAACGACGGGAGCGCACCCCGCCGCAGGGATTTGAACCACCGACCTTTCGATCGGCAAGCCCTAGGCACTGAGGCTTTTACCCACAGCGCCACCTGCGTCCCAGCAGCCTAGAATAGTACTGGCTTTTTTGCTGCTGCATCAGCCTGTTGACTCATGTTAAACTTGTGGTCCATCAAGACCCCTAGATCCTTTTCACATATACTGCTAGTAAGCAGGTGTCCCCCATCCTATATTTCTGCATCTGGTTCTTCCTGCCTAAATGCAGAGCCCTGCATTTGTTCCTATTGAAATTCATTTTGTTAGTTTGTGCCCAGTTCTCCAATCTGTTGAGGTCATTTGAATTCTGATTCTGTCTTCTGCAGCATTAGCTGCTGCTCCCAGTTTGGTGTCATCTGCAAATTTGATAAGCATTCCCTCAATTCCTTCATCCAAGTAATTTATAAAGATGTTAAACAACAACGAGCCCAGGACAGAACCCTGCGGCACCCCACTTGTCACTTTCCCCCAGGATGATGAGGAACTATTAATGAGTACTCTTTGGGTTCAGTACTCTTTGGGTTCGGTGAGTCAACCAGCTACAAATCCACCTAACAGTTACCTCATTCAACCCACATTGTACCAGCTTCCTCTCAAGAATATCATAGGGGACTTTGTCAAAAGTCTTACTGAAATCAAGATATACTATGCCCACACCATTTGTCTGATCCATCAGGTTTGTAATTTCATCAAAAAAAGAAATGAGATTGGTCTGGCATGACTTATTTTTTAGGAAACCCATGCTGGGTCTTAGTAATCACAGCATCCTTTTCTAAATGCTCATAGACTGACTGTTGAATTATCTGTTCTAAGACCTTCCTTGGTATCAATGTTAAGCTCACCTGGATCTTCCTTTCTTCCCCTTTTGAAGATGGGGACATTTGCCCACCTCCAGTCTGTAGGGACCTCACCTATTCTCCAAGAATTCTCACAGTTCATAGATAAAGGCTCTGAGATTACATCCACAAGCTCCTTTAGTACCCTTGGATGCCGCTCAACAGGCCCTGGAGATTTGAATTCATTTAAAGTAGCTAGGTGTTCCCTTACTACCTTTTTTCCTATCTTGGGCTTCAGCTCCCTCCTTACATAATTTATTGTGTTATCTCCAGGCTGGGCATCACTTTCCTTTCGGGTGAAGACAGAGGCAAAGTAGGTGTTTTGTAATTCCGCCTTCTCTCTGTCACCAATAGCATTTCTCTGTCTTCTCCACACAGAGTACCTACCACTTGCTTGTTTTTCCTCTTACTTTGGACATAGCCAAAGAAACCTTTTTTATTATTTTTAATCTCTCTTGTAAACCTGAGCTCATTCCAAGCTTTAGCCAGTCTGACTTTTCCCCTGCAACTGTTGTCTACTCCTTTGTGATTTCCCCTTTCTTCCATTTCTTATACATGCCCTTCTTAACTCTCAGATCATCAGTAGCTCCTTATGCAGCCTCCCCTTTTTCTTTCTTGTAGGTGTAGCCTGCAATAGAAATCTAGTAGCCTCAGAAAATAATCTGACCATGGCACTTCTTTTATTCCATTTGATAAATAGAATCACCCATGTCCACAGAGGTAAACAGAGGTAAATCCATGGCTATGAGAAGGGCCAGATTTATGCAGGGACAGCCCCATGGAAGCCATGTATTCCACAAAGTCCCGAGCGGTTCCTTGTAAGGTTGCGTTGGACCACCAGACTAGTAGGAAGCTAGGCCAGGGTTGACAGGGCAGTGGCTTCAATGTCTGTACTGTATCTTCAGCCAGAAAAGTTGCCTGATTGACTTATGTAAGATCAGGAGCAAACAGTAGCAAAGAGGACATCTACAGTTTTCTGGAAGATTCTACCCTTTCTTATGTATTCTACCAGCCATCTTGTCATTACCCCCACGTTCATTTTTCCTTCACCTTGTAGTCCCAGATCTTGTTGTTGTAGTGCTATGGATAAGATGGTAACCACCTTTCCCCCCTGCTTTCCTTCCTTCTTCTCCATCTTCCCCTTCCCGCAATTGCTCCTTTCTTTCTGCCTCTCTCTCTCTTCTATAGCAAGCAGCAGAATGCCTCCAAGTCCAAATCCGTGTGGGAGCAGAGAACCAGCCAGATCCGAATGCACAACTTCCGGACGAGCTGTGAAGCCCTGTACAACGAGCTGGACCCAGAAGATCGAGTTCGTTATGCTACCAACCTTCACATCCGCCCAGATATGAAAACTCACTTGGACCGCCCCCTAGTGGTTGAGCCAAGGAGTGACAGCCGCAACAACAACATCAACAAGCTGAGTCCCGTTGATGTTCAAGAGGTCACGGAGGAAGTGAAGCCCCCACCAGCTGTGAGCACTGAGGGGCAGCGGAAGCATCACCGACATCGAGATAAGGACAAGGGGGGAGAACAGGAGAAGAGCAATGTGCCGAAGGATGAGAATGGAGAATCTGGCCCAAACCATAAAGAGGAGCGTCATCGAACACACAGGAGCCGCAGTAAAGAGGGCGAGAGGAGTGGGAAGGAAGGGAAAAGCGAGCGCAGCCGGGGCCAGGAAGGAGGTAGGAGGCATCACCGCCGTGGGTCAGTGGAGGAAGGAGCCGAGAGAGAGCACAGACGCCATCGGGGTCACCGGCACTCAGCCGAGCGGCAAGCAAAAGAAGGCAATGGAACAATCAATGGAGCCAAGACGGAGCGTCGTTCACGTCACCGGGGAGGGTCCAGGCCTGGGAACCGGGAAGGTGACCCTGGCTCGAAAGGGGAAGGAGGGGAAGAACCCCACAGACGGCACAAGATGCGGCACAAGGCCCTGTCCACATATGATTCAGTGGACAAGCCAAACGGGGAAAAGGAGGGAGAGGCAGGAGAGAAGGAGCTGAGGAATCACCAGCCAAGGTGAGTCAGGTTCTGTCCCAATGAGGTGCTTGGTCTGTGAAGGACGAAGGTCGTCTCAAGGGCTGGGTCCATTCTTGGAGCTCAGGAAACAGTGTACTGGTTAGAGTGTCAGACTAGGACCTGAGAAAGTGTGGGAATGTTCAGGAAGGCAGGAGAGGACATATTGTTTAATAATATCCTTCCCAACTTGTGTTAGCAAGTTCTATAATCTAGCAGAGTAACATTCCCCTTTTAAACTTACACAGTGGATAACTTGTTGCCAGGCTTGCATAAGCCTCTAAAATAGGTTTCCTGGTAATTCCCATTTATTCCCTCCTAAAAAGAATAGACAGGACACAGTCTTGTATAAAAAGTATAAAATAGTTTACTCACACAGTTCACAGATGGATCCCAGAAGGCAGACCTAGGTTATAAAATGCCTGTATACACACTTGGAATCATAAGGAGATAGTTCTTTTGTCCTCTCTTGGCTGGAGGCCAAGAAAGCATCTCAGGCTAAGGAGATGTTGCTTCTTCAAGGAATGGAGTCAGAGAGAGAAATGGCTGCCTGCCCTGTGCTATTTTGTTACCTGCACAGGTAAGGTCATGCCCACCTCTGGTCACATGTAGAGGAAGTTTGTCCCAGCCCAGGAGGAAACAGGAAGTTTATCTACTGGCTGGACAAACATCCCTCTCTAGGAATGTTGTATTTGACTGCTCTGTGTTTCACATCCCACAGAAAGTATATTTCAAATCCCCACTTGGTTATGAAGCTCAATGGGTGAACTTAGGCCTGCCACCTGCTTTCAACCTACCTGACCTCACAGGGTTGCTGTGAGGATGAAATGAGGAGAGGGGAGGAAACTGTCTATGCCACCTTGAGTTCCTTAAAGAAAATGTGGGATGTTAAACAAACAAACAAACAAACAAACAAACAACAAACAAACGGTACTCCTTGCCAACTCTTGCAAGCAGGATAGAGGCAAGAGTGTAAACAGGGTGGCAGTTCCCAGTCCCAAAGATGTAGACATTGGAAATAATTGATTTGTCTAACTTAGGTCTATTAACTTCAGTGGGTCTGCTATGAATAGAACATACTGGATAAAGCCTTCCTGTTCCATGTTGCTTACATTTTTATTTAAGTATTTAACAACATTCTTAGTCGGCTCCAATGATGGCAGGTTGCCTCTGTGGCCAAAAGGAAGTAACCATTAGAGGCTAACTATTAGAGAGGTAAATGTCTGCTATATTCCTTGTTTCCTTTCCTACATTGTCTTTATACATCCAAATTAACAGACTAAACAATAACCTTTGTAATCCTTCATATAATTGCAACCAAACAATAAGGCTAAAAGTCAGAACCTGTTTCTACCTAAGAGCCAGTGGGAGTTGGTCAATTTGGGGACAAAGGCTGTAGCACACCACACTTGGTCTGCCCTCAGCCAATCCTCACATGACTGCTTTCTTAATTACAATCAATCAGTGGGAGGCTCTGCAGTTCTTCAGCTTTGACTCTTACTCTTGGTCTCCCTGCCAGACCCAGCCACCACCAATTGTAGGCAATTGTTTTTCCCCAGAGGTGGGGCTATCCTCCATCCACTACCACAGTTCAAGCATGCACTGCAGCCAGACCAGTGCTTTGAGAAGAGAAGAGGGAAGAGCTGATGGACAGGGGCAAGTCTCAGAGGAAAGAGAAAGAGAGAGACAGAGGGGTGGAGGCCACATTTGGACCACTGGGAAGAGGTTTTCCAGCCCTGCACATTCATTCATTCATTCATTCATTCATTGCATTTTCATCCCACTTTTTTGACTCCAATGATCTCAATGTGGTGTACATGGTTCAAATCCCCACTCAGCTATGAAGATATCTGGGTGAGGTCTTCTGCCAGACACTACCTCTCAGCCTAACACAGGGTTGTTGTAGAGGTTTACTGAGGAGGGGGGAAAGCTATGTTAACCTCTTTGGAGAAAAATGGTGGGATATAAATGCAATAAATGAATAAAGTGGCTCCAATCAGAGGCTTAATGATTGCTGCAGATCTCCCCGCACACACTTCTGATTTCCCCAGCATTTATGATAACTTGGGAGACTTGCTTCATGGCCAAGGTGCCAGCTCAGCTGTGGAGGAAAAGCTTAGCTCTGGAGGAAAGGGGGAACACATGCAGGGACTGCAATGTAATGATACTGCTGCAAGGTACAAACTCTGATTAGGAATAAATGGCTCCCCCAGGGTTGCTGTTAGCTGCTTGCATAGGGACAAGCAAGGCTGGTATAGATTTTGGCTGCTGGAGTCTCCTTGCGGGGTCTTGTTTTTAAAGATTTTTGGATTTTTGGAACAGTTCCTGAGCTATAATAATACACTTGAGAGCAATTTACATGCCACAGCCAATTAATCAGCAGGACTTGAGAAAGCCTTTTCTGCACTTTGCCAGACGATGACTGTGTGGTTGCCCTGATGTCCCTGGGGCCAGTTTTGGCACCCCTTCGCTTGTCATTCTGGGGCTGTGAACTTAGACTTCCTTAGCAAAAGCCTATTCCTAGTGAATATTTTCTATGTCTCTGGATCAGCGGCGACTGGTTCATTTGAGCACTAGCGCAGTATTCCACCAAGCTGAGTTTGCCCTCAGCCAGCCCCCACTTGCCTGCTTTCTTACTTACAGCCAATCTAGGGAGTGGCACTGCCCGTCAGCTCCCTCCTCCTTTGACTCAGATTTGCTCAGGAAGAACTCAGCAGTGAAGAGGAGATGGGGAAAAAACCAGAATTAGTTGATTTCTCCTGTCATTAGGTCTGGTGCCACCTACTGCTGCCCTCCCCAGCTTCAACCCTCCCAGTCCCAGTGGGCACAAGGCCAGTATTGACTTTCTGGGGTTTCTGATGGTTTCTGAACCATCACCAACCCAATATTCCACGCTAGAGGAAGGGATAATAGCTGCAGTTGTAAACTTAGCAAAGTCTTATAAAAACATCAGCACCACAAAAACTCTAAATAGCAAAATGTAATCCCCACTGCAAAGAAACAGCCCCCTTCACTGCTGTGGCTTTACCTTTATGGTGTCAAATGAATGACAGGTAGACAAAGCAGCCCCCAAATCTGCTAGGCAGGCAAACTCAGGTTAGTCTGCTTTGGAATCTGAGTAGGGCAGGTTCCTCCTCCGTCCTTATCTGCTGCCCTTACATGCAGATGAGGATGCTGCCCCATTACCTGAAGCCAGACTTGCCTGTCTGTCCAATAGGATTCTATCTGGAGAATGTGTACAGTTGTGGAGGGATTCATCATGCCAAGAGATGGGGAACATTAGCCCTCTGGGCCTCTGGATCTGGATCTGGTGACCCAGGTCCAGGTCACATGTCCTTCCTCACTCATCCTACTCCATACCTTCATTAGGTGTTTCCCCCCCCTGGCTGGAATATGCCCATTCTCAGAGTTTAAGAATGACTCTTGCTTGCCTGGATGGAGGATAGACGAGAAGTATCTGAGTATGTTGTAGAAACCACCTACTTTTGTCTATGACCCTGATGGTTGTCCAGAAAGGAACATAGCCTCCAGGATGAAAAACATTCTCTGCCCCTCATCTTGCCCTTCACTTCGGGAAGGGGGAAAAATGTTTCAGGCCAGTCCAGGTCATGCCTGGAAACAAAGCAGGAAACAGCAAAGCAGATTGAATAAGCTCATGACAGCCAGCCTCTGTCAATAATCTGGCAGCTCTGTTCTTCATACTGTTTGAAGCTGTCCAAAGGCACGTAAATGCATAATGTGAATCAAGCCTGGGAATCTTGCATGACAACAAACCCTCTGCTTAACATGACTTGAGAAATCAGAAGTCTCTGCTATCATTGATTCACAGTTCACAATGTAGTGAGAAAGGGGTATGGTGGCAATGGTGTTTCTCTGTGTGCTCTCAAGCTGGGTTCTTCAATCAAATAACTTCTTCTCAGGAGCCTGTTACACCTAAAGCAGCCACAGAAAGACTCTTCGGTTGCAGGATTTAATTTTCCTTTCATTCCATGTTTTGCAGAACAAATGAGTTCTGGTACCAATCACCACAATTTGTTGTTTATTAAACCACCTCTTCCCTCCGAAAGATCTCAAGCTTTGTTCATGATTCTCCCCCTCCTCATTTAATCCCCACAAAAACTGGCTCAAGGTAATCAAATGGGAATTTGAACCGTGGCCTTCCACATCCTTCTTGTTGTTTAGTCATTTAGTCGTATCCGACTCTTCGTGACCCCATGGACCAGAGCATGCCAGGCACTTCTGTCTTCCACTGCCTCCCGCAGTTTAGTCAAACTCATGCTGGTAGCTTTGAGAACACTGACCAGCCATCTCGTCCTCTGATGTCCCCTTCTCCTTGTGCCCTCCATCTTTCCCAACATCAGGGTCTTTCCCAGGGAGTCTTCTCTTCTCATGAGGTGGCCAAAGTATTGGAGCCTCAGCTTCAGGATCTGTCCTTCCAGTGAGCACTCAGGGCTGATTTCCTTCAGAATGGAGAGGTTTGATCTTCTTGCAGTCCATGGGACTCTCAAGACTCTCCTCCAGCACCATAATTCAAAAGCATCAATTCTTCGATGATCAGCCTTCTTTATGGTCCAGCTCTCACTTCCATACATCACAACTGGGAAAACCATAGCTTTAACTATATTCAAGGTGGCTTACAACATGGACAGATTTACACAATTAAAAAAAATCCACAAGCAGTCATAAGCAATAAATAAAAACAGCTGAAGTACACAATTAAGCAATCCCCTCATAGGTTATAAGATCTCACAATTAATATACAAAAAAATCAATACTTATAACAGCAAAGCTAAGTATCTCCATAATTAAATCTTGACTCTAAAAATCCCCCTGAAATATACCCCAAGAGCCTCTAGGCATCCTGAGCAGCAGGTCCTGCAGAACTGTACAGCCAGGTACAAAATAGGGTGGGGAGGGACACGGATTCAGATGCAAAATGACAGCTTAGGGGGAAAGAACAGTTACCTACTTACCTCCCTGGGTAGTAGAATTACAACTCCACATACAGTTCAGGGTAGGATTTTTATAAGCTTTTTGTTGATGCAAAGAAGTATAAGGAGTTTTCTGACCTCCTGCAAATCATCCAGGAAGTCAACTGGTAGATCCTGGCCTGAAGAAGCTATGGAAGGGCTTCAGCCCCAAAGACCTGACTCACAGTGATGTTTTTGTTGTTGTCTCTGTTCTTGTAAACTCAGGGAAGGTCAGTGTGACACAGAGGCAAGTGGGAGTGTGACTGTTGCCCCTCTGCACACCTTGCCTAGCACTTGTCTGCAGAGAGTGCTTGAACAGCCAGAAGATGCTGACAATCAGAAGAACGTCACTCGCATGGGTCAGCCATCTCTGGACAAATCTGCAACTGTGAACATTCCTGTCACTGTCACGGCACCTCCTGGGGAAGCCGCCATCATACCAAGTGAGTTACTCCAACAGACTATTATTCCATCCATTGTTCATGCTTTGATGACCTCCCACCTGGACTATGGTAATGTGGTGTATGTGGGGCTTTACCTGAAGATGATCCAGATGCTGCAGCTAATGCAGAATGCAGCAGCTGGGCTGGCAAGTGGGGTAGCCAGATGGGTGGTGTGTCACTGTTTCTGAAAGTGTTTCACTGGCTGCTAGTGAGCTGATCGCTCCAGTTCAAGGTGTAAGTATTAGCATTCAAAATTCAGAATGGCCTGGGACCCAAGTACCTAAAATTCTATAATCAGCAGGCAAGGCTTTGATGGTCCTGCCACCAGCGGCGTTGCACCCTTTGCAGGACCAGGGGATAGGTGCAGAGGGTATATTTTGGGAGGATTTAAAAAACATGCCTGTTTACTGAGGCATTTGATGGCTGAAATATACTGTTTCTGCCAATCATAAGACCACTGGTTGGAGAATGTTTTAATATATACACACACACTGCTGTGTTTTTCACCCTGGGCTCCTTCAGGGAGAAGGGCAGAATATAAAATGAAATAAATGTTCAGCTCAGTTTTATCTACTCAAACTGGCAGTGGTTTTCCAAGATCTCGGACATTGGTCTTTTCCTCCGTTGCATTGGCCATTGACTGATGGAGTTGTAGTTCAGAAACATCTGGAGTCCTAAATGTTCCCTGCATCCTTGCTACTATAGATGCTCTAGTACTTAACTATGTTCCATATGGTTCTTTCTGAGATGGGTTAGGACTCTGACTTCTGGGGGCAGAGGGACACCACTCAGGTTCTGAACCAGCTGTCTCCAATGAAACTGTCACCAGATTGTCAGTATTTTGTAGGAGGGATTCTGAGTAGACCTGGTTAGGATTTCTCTACAACCAATTAACTGGCTAAAATCAGAGAGTTAACTAGCCACATCATTACAACATCCTTCCCCAGCTTGGTGTGTTCCAGGTGTTGATGGATTCCTACTTTCCTCAGTTCCAGCCAGCATGGCCAATGGTCAGGAGTGACAGTAGATGTAGTACAGCCAGATCTGGAAGGCCACTGGTTCCCCATCTGTGCTCACCAGCTGGAAGGGCCCTAAGTTGGGAAAGGCTGCTTTACTGTCATGTTCTAGTCCAGTGTCAGATCCCTTAGAGAAACCAGAGGCAAGGCTGGTCAAGAGTTGCCAGACCATGTACAGCTCCGAGTGAGCAACGTGCTCCCACAAAGCTTGGGAGCAGACTGAGGCCTTTTAAGTCTGTGTCTCCAGACTACCTCTTTTGTATTTTTTGTCTTTGTGGAAGCCGCACAGAGTGGTTGGGGTACAAATAAATTACTACTACTACTACTACTACTAGTACTATTTTGGCCCCACCCCTTATGAAGAGAACTTCAGAAGGACCAACCTTCTGGCATGAAGATGGCCACTCCTCCTTTGTTTCACAGCCTCCCTCTTGATGCACTCCATGTACCACCAGACTGATGGTGTGTGTGGTTCCTCAGGGAAACGTGTCTGTGAGGGTCCTGGTTCTGGACCTACAGGTTCTGGTGCTCTGATATGTTCCTCTTGTGGTTCCTTTCTAAGAGCTTCAGGCACAGTGGTCTCCCTATCTTTAGCTCCCTGTCTGATGTCCTGCAGCTTCTGACTCAGTGTCCAGAAAGCTGTTAGTTTCAGTAATTAGGAAACCCCCATTTTGATGCTTTGTTGTCTATGTGTTTGTCAACTGCAGTGAACAACATTGAATTTGAAACTAAAACAGAAGAGAAGAAAGACATGGATGTGGATGATGACTTTACAGAGAAGGGACCAAAACCTATCCTGCCATATAGCTCCATGTTCATCTTAAGTCCTACAAACCCGTAAGTCCTCACAGCTGCTTTTCTGCATTGTATGTCTAAACTGTTTTTAAAGGGTTGCAGTCAATGTTAGTCCTACTCAAAGTAGACCCATTGAAAGTAATACACATGATGAACTTAGAGCTATTGAGCCCAATGGATCTACTTTATGTAAAACAGAGGGCATATCCAGACTGGGCTCTAAAGCTCTGTGTCCAAGCAGGTTTGTTTGTTTTTTTATCTTGGCGCTTTCCTTGGGAAAACCCACATTTTACAAATGGCAACCAGGTTTTCAGCAGATTGCCATTTGCTCCAATTCAGTGGCAAAACCTGTGTTTTCCCAGGGAAAACACAGGAGTGAAAAAGGGTTTGGACACAGAGCTTTAAAGCACAAACCTGTGCTTGGAAAATGCAGCACAAAAGAAAGTCTGGATGAGCCCTTAGTTGTATACAGCCCAATAAGCCAGTGACAGATTTATGGTCATCATGACATTGTACCCAGCCATTGGGTGAGGGTCCTCTATTTTTTTCACCAGGTAAACTGGACTGTGTCAAAATCATGGATTACCTCTCTTGGGCTGCCGCCCCTTTTGACTCTGACCTTTGGCTCCTTGGATATCTACTATATATTTTGGATAGACACTCAGTATGCATTAGGACACACTATGTTTGGATGCAGTTGAGTGCCATTCTGAATCAATATGGCAGACTGAACTATTGAAAACTGCACAGATTTCCACCAATTAATTTCAAAACTGCATAGATATTTTGGTTCCTTGAAATTCTTGAGCAATGCCAAGCACAAGCCTGCTTACACAGAGATATGAATATTTAGGTCCCATCCTATTCTTTTGACTGTGATTTGTTTTAATTGATTTTAGCATTGTGTTTCTATTTAAAACAATAATTGTAGCCTACATGGGGACTTTATGTTGAAGGGCAGGTAAGAAATCAAATAAGTAAATGAAAATGAAAATAAATATAGCTGTCACGTGGCAAAACCAGTTCTTTGTTGTGCTCTTAAAATACGTATACATAAATGGTCTGGCCCTTACAGAATCCGGCGCCTGTGCCATTACATTGTGAACATGCGTTACTTTGAAATGGTCATCCTCATCGTCATAGCCCTCAGCAGTATTGCCCTGGCAGCGGAAGACCCCGTCCAAGCTGAGTCACCAAGGAATGAGGTAAGGAATAGCATCTTATGAAATTTCTGCAAAGTTGCTGCTAAACTTGCCATTCTGAGTAGGTGGGGTGGATGTTTATAGGAAACAACCCTACAATCTCCCACATATTTTCTGCATATTTCCACAGGCACCATGCACCTGCAACTCCCATCAGCCATGGCTATTGGCCATGTTGCTGGAGGCTGATGGGAATTATGGTTCAGCAATATCTGCAGCACCAAAGTTTTCCCATCCCTGGTGTAGGGACATCCTCCAGCCTGGCTCACCACCTGGGGCACATGTGCAGAGAGCTCAGGATTTCTAGTTCTAGCCTAGGCAAATCCTATCACTCTCTGAGTACTCTAGGAGGAAGTGGGGGAACCCTTTAAAGCCTTGAAGCAACCCATATGGAATCCTAGTAATAAAATGTTCTACCTCTTTAGAAGCATGACATTTTCTCATCTAATTACATTTTCGCTGCCTCCTTTTTTTAACATCAAACTTCCCATTCTGATTTTAGGCTCTCAAGTACCTGGATTACATATTTACAGGTGTCTTTACATTTGAGATGGTGATAAAGGTAAGAATATCTCTCCAGTACTCTTATGATCTGTCTGCACAGAGGAACAGGATGCGAGCTGGGCCTTTGTGGGAGGGGAGCTGCATGGCTAATGTAGCAGTCAAGAAGACTGCTGATTCTGTATTTAGACCACCCTCATGCTCTTTTGGGAATGGCATGGCACCCCTTTTTTGTGCTCCTCACTATAAGCCTTCACCAGAAGTCATTTTCAGCAAAATTTCTCTGGGGGTTAAGCAGCTGTCAGACCCACCAATGCTTTTGGTGGTACTTTGGGGGTGCTCCTTTGCTGATGAAAGGGTCACTTGAGGGTCGATTTGGACTTGAAGGAGGTGAAACTGCTGCAGTGCTTGGAAGCTGGTGCAGAAATGCAACAGCTTAGATGCTCTCCATGTTACACTGGCCTTAGTTCAACTGCACTGGCTTCTGGCTCGTTTCTAGGCCCTATGCAAGGTGCTGGTTGCTTTCCTACACATCCCTAAATTGTTTGAGCTCCAGAATATCTGAAAAACAGCTTCCCTTCATATGAAACTGCCCTTAAGTTATGATAATCTTCCCAGGAACCTCAGGCTGTGGGGCCAGGTACAGTCCTCCAAATCTTTCCATTTGATCCTCAGCCACACTTATCACTGGCCCTGCTATGCATAGTGCTGGAGTGGTTTTGCCTGGATGAAATGTGCCCTTGAACTGATGGTACCACTTGCTTGTCCTTACAGAGCACAGAGAAGGGTCTGTGAGTGTGTGTAGAAACTAACCTGCTGCACCATGGTAAAATTAACACGTGTTGCGCAGCCCACTTTTGCTTCTGGCCCCACCCAGAAGGGAATGCCACCCTAGGCTGAAAAAAGTTCCCCACTTCTCATATATGCTAATACTCCTAACAGATTTGTATTGTTTGTAAGTAATAGCCTTTGTACAAAATAAATGGCCAGTGGTCTCTGGACATGGACTTGATTGTCCGGGGGGGGGGGGGGCGGAGACTGAAATGCAATGTGGGATAATGCAACAATGACTGCTAGCCATGATGGCCACTTTCTCCCATGTTCAGTGTGTCTGAATACCAGTTGCAGAGAATCGCAGGTGGGCAGAGAGCTGTTGCTCTCATGTCTTGCTTGTGAGCACCTAGTTGGTCACTGTGAGCAAATGATGCTGGATAAGATGGGCCCTTGGCCTGATCCAGCTTCAGGGCTCTTTTTATGTTTTTATGAGAATGAGCATTCCACTCGTTTTATTGCACCTCTTGCTTGTGACTCTCTAGTCCAGGGATGGAGAACTTGTGGCCCTCTAGACTCCAATTCCCATCAGCCAACAGCCCTCATGGTTAGTGGTCAAGGATTATGGAAGTTGTAGTCCAGCAAGATCTGGAAGGCCATCCCCCATATCTGCCCGTGTCTTTTTTCTATCCGTCTCTGCATGCCACACGCAATCTGTTGTACCCTTGAATATCTCATGCTCTGCTCTGCTCTGCTTTGGTTTCTTTTCTGAAGATGATTGACTTGGGCCTGATACTTCATCCTGGTGCCTATTTTCGTGACCTCTGGAACATCCTGGATTTTATTGTGGTCAGTGGGGCTCTGGTGGCTTTCGCCTTTTCGTAAGTAGTTTTCGCTTATGGACTTTGTGGGTTTACTGGATCAAGAAGCAGGGTGACACTGAATTCAAAATGTCAATGGGTGTGACAGCTTATTTTTTGGGGTGGTTAAATTAAGCAATTCCCATTTCAGTTTGGTGACCCCAAACATGTGCAGACTCTGGAGTCATGGATTGCCTCCAATTAAGTTTTACTCAGGGCAGTAAAACAGCTTTTAGCCCCCTTAACAAGCTACAGTTCCCAAGATTCTTTGGGGGAAGCCATGGCTGTTTAAAGTGGTATGATACTGCTTTTAATATATAGTGCAGATGGGGCCTTAGTTATGCTCATTAATTTCAATGAACCTACTCTGAGTGGGACTATAGTCTCAATGTATTTATTTATTTCATTAGATTTCTTGCCCACCATAAATTTCCAGGGTGGGCTACAACAATATAATATATAATTATAAAAAGTGATAAACCCATTACAATTATAAGACATATAAAGCCATTGCAAATGGAACGGAACACCAAATTCAACTAAAGAGGTGGGTCCTACAATGCAAAATACTTTACCTGTCAAAGTGTGGGGTGGGGTGGGTTAAAGAAGTGCAACTTAAGCATCACCTGTACAGTGAAGATGCTAGATGCACCTCTGTGTAGGGGGAGTTCCATAATTTAGGGACCCTGCCCTGGACCTCCATTCCTTGCACTCTGAGGGTGATGGAACTACCAAGAAGCTCTACTCTGCAGATCTTAGCACCTGAGGAGGTCATCAGGGATGGAGATGGTCTTTCAGATATATTTGCCCCCTCCTTTGCATAGTTTTATGGGTTCACATAGGATGGGGTGGATTTTGTGGCCACTTCATGCATGGCCAAAAAGGGGGCAGGAAAGACAGTGGATCTGCATAATATCTGCATATGTACCGTATTTTTCGCCCTATAGGACACACCGTCCCATAAGGCGCACCTAGTTTTTTTGGGGGGAAATAAAGGGGGGAAATTTATTTTTCCCCCCCCAGGCATGGGGCTGGGGCTGGGGAAGCCCGGGCTTCCCCCGACCCCAGCCCCCAGAACAGGCAACTCTCTGCAAGCTGTGGGAGCCCAGCACCGGGCTCCCACGCCTTGCGGAGAGCTGCGCCAAGCCTGGGCGCGCTGAGTTCAGCGCGCGCAGGCTTCAGTGGCGCCAGGCTCCCGTGCCTTGCGGAGAGCTACCTGAAGCCCCGGCGTGACTGCTCGGCGCGCCGGGGCTTCTTGATAAGAGGCAGCTCTGCACAAACTGGGGGAGCCCGGGGGGGAACTCCCGCGGGCTCCCAATGCTTGCGGATAGCTTCCTGAAGCCTGGAGAGGGAGAGGGGTCAGTGCGCACCGACCCCTCTCACTCTCCAGGCTTCAGCGAAAGCCTGCATTCGCCCCATAGGACGCACACACATTTCCCCTTCATTTTTGGAGGGGAAAAGGTGCGTCCTATAGAGCGAAAAATATGGTATATTTAAAGGCTGTTAGGTGGCACAGTTTACAGTCAGAGTGATTGCTATTACAGCATTGGATTGTCTTAAAACTTAAGACTTTCATAAGCAGTCTTGGCAAATGTACCTGAAAATATTCTAAACATCAAATATGAATTAGGCCACCGAAAACAGTGCCATATAGCCATGGAGGTGGGTGGGATGTATGTTAAAATTATTCCTTGCTACCAAGGCCATCCTTAGCATATGCATCACCAGGGTGCAAAGATCCTCCCAGAGCCCCCAAATTTAGTTCAGCCCCCAAATTAACTTTAGCATTTGTCGTAAAATGAAGGAAAAAATGCAGCTCGTGGAATTCATAGTGTGTGTGTGCTCTGGGCATGTTTTTGCGGAAATGGAAAACTAAAATCACACGCTGAAATGCATGTGTAGTAGAGCCCTAAGTACTAAGTAGTTAGTCAAAGAAAAAAGAAAATGCCGACAAATAGCGAAAATAAACATTATTTTTTAAATGATTTCTCTAAATGAATTTGAACTGTAAGTGATGAAATTAAAATGCAATTTGCAATGTTTCACTCGGGGTCAGCGGCACCTTTGACATGACTGATCTCGTGTGGCTTGCATGCAGCCAGTAGACAGCTCAATACAATACGTAACATAATATTTTGTAAGAGTTAATTTTGTGTGCACGGAGCCGTTGAGAATGACAAGTGCTGTTGTTGACTCGTCTAACAAGCGCCGCCGTTGTGAATGACAAGCACGTCTTTGGTAAATGAGTGAACAAAGTTGAAAGTCCTTTAGTGAAACAGTTCACCCTTGTGCACATTAATTGAAACAAACAATGAATTAATAGTTTATTGTACAAAACTCACATATACATGTACAAAACTCACATATACGTAAATTAGTAACAGATATGACCGCTATTTTTAAGCAGCATTTGAACACAGTTTGGCATGGAATCTATTAGTTTCGAACAGTCACTGTTGATTTTCAGATCCCTGTACCACACTTGAATGAGCTTCTGCATAGTCATACAATCTACAGCACAGAGGCGACTTTTGCATATAGCCCACAAATTCTCATTTACGTCTAGGGAATTCCCTGGCCAATCAAGTACCTGTATTTGCTGCTCTGTCATGAATTTATTTTGATGTGTGACAGGGGGCTAGGTCCTGCTGCAATATCCCAGTACCGTTAGGATACCTCTTTTCCAGCTCTGGAATAACTCTCTTTCGTAGAACCACAATATATTGTGGCGAGCACATCGTTCCTTCTATTGGCTTCAGGCTTCCGACACCATAATGATCAACTGACTTTTCATGTTTGTTTTGAGTACAGGATTATGAGTAAGATAGAAAACGTGCTTTGTTTCAGTTAATTTGCACAAGGGTGTAGGTATACATTTCGGTGATACCTAGGTATATATGTATTTTGCTTTTCTAGCTTGATCAAAATTATTTATTATTTAATAACAGGTAGATAGTTAAGAGCTTAGGTGGCTTCAGCAACCCCCAGAATTCAGCGCCCGGGTGCCTCACACCCCTTGCATCCCCGGGTAAAGATGGTGCTGCGTGCTACCCTTACAAACTGGGAGTGTTGTGATATAAGTTGGGGCCCTTCCTGGTGTCTTTTTTATTGTGCATTCAGGATGATATGGGGCATTTGATTGGGGGTCCCGCTTTCAATACTCTTTGTCCCCACAAAGGTTTGTGGACAAATATACTGCTCTGTTTCCAAACGGTGTATAGCCTGTCACATCCTGCTAAAACTTTTAATATCAGAAATGTTCCCAGGGGTCAGGTGGGGGGCATTATCCTGCTTTCATTGTGCAATAGTGCAAGTGTCCCTCCAGACGTCAGTAGTGTGGTGACGTTGGGTTAGCACTGGCAAGGCTGATCCTGTTCCTCGATCACTCTCAACCTACTTTGCTCAGCAAGGCACTTCAATTGCTCTGCATAGTAGGGGTGCCATATTTCATAAAGTGAAAACCAGGACACCCCAAAATTGGGCTTTTTGGAAGTTCCCCCCGGACACCAATTCTGCCTTTGATGGGAGGGGAGGGGAGGGGAGGAGGTCCGAATGTTCAAAAGAACCTTTTTATTTTTATGTTTTGAAATGGTTAAAGTTTATAATGTATAAGTTTATGTAAAACTAATTAAAAAAATATTATTGTTGTTTTAAAAATTGCCTTTCAAATCCCGGTAATGTCCGGACATATGGCAGCCCTAGCATATAGGCACTACCACTGAATAGCTGCTCGTAACTCTACAGGGGAGGAACGTGGATCCCTTCTAATTCTCTCCCCCTCAAAAATATATATGAATAAATCAAATTTAAAGGGGCCCAACACACACACAAAACAAGACCCTGGAGCTGTTCGTCTGCAATTTGGTGGGTTTCTTACCCAAGCATACGTATCTCCTGCCTGCTATTTTCATATCAGTTGCCCTCAAAACACTAGTGAAGAAGGTAATAATTCCTTGACCTCTCTGACTCTGTAAATGCTGCCCTTTGGTGTGTGTGGGGGGGAGGGAATGTAGCTATCCTTCTGCATTTCAACTTCTGTTAGCCTCATCCATCATGGGGTGGGATTTATGTATATCTGTATTTATTTATTAAAATATTTATATCCCACTTTTCTTCCAAGGAACTCAAGGTGCCCTGCATGTTTCTCCCTGTCCCTATTTTATCCTCACACTAACCCTGCGAGGTAGATTACATTGAGAGATTATGCCTGGCCTTAGGTGAGTTTCATGTGTGAAGGGGGATTTGAACCTTGGTTTCCCAAGTCTTAGTCTGACACTCAGATCACTCCACTCTACTGGCTCTGAATGATAACGCGAGTTGTAATCAGACATGTTGGGTGCTCCAGTCTTAGTGCAACATGCTCTCGATGTATATATACCTTCCTCTCTTCTCCTCCCACAATGCTGAGAGAAGGACTTCAGAAGATTCCAGTTTTAGTTAACCACAGTCTCTCATTTCCATCAAACCAGAGATCATGGTTCATGCTAACCATGGTTCATTTAAACAAGCCAGCTTCTTAACCCATGGTTTGTGATGAAACAAACCACTCTTAGTGTTTGGGCAAAATGGAATGCTGTGGTTAAGTAAAATAAAAAGGAAAGATTCCAAAGTTGTCCTCTCTGCCATGCAGGACGAAGAGAGGGGAGGTACGTGGCAGCTTGTAAATTTAATTATTTACAATAGGCCAAATAACGAATGTTTTGTTCTTGCAAAGTGTTACACAACTCCTGCTTCCTACCTCATATCAAGATAGCTGGAACGGCAGCTGAAGAAAAGAGGCATATTGTCCTGACTCAAGTGGAGGCTGCTTGAGTCAGGGCAAAAGCCAGCCTCAGTCTGCTTTCTTATTTATAAGTGGTCGAGGGGGTGGTAGTGCTTGTCTGTTTCTCCCTCCTCCTCCTTAGTCTCACTCTTGCCTTTGTCAGAATCAAGAGCAGTCAAGGATGCTCGCCTCTATCTTTCCCCATCCCACTCCATTCTGTGTTTGTGTCTTAATAGATCAATGACAGATACTTGCTGTTCAAGTGCCCTGCATTCTGTTTTCTCCAGTCTGGGCCGCAAGAAAACACTTTTGTGGTATTTGTGATTATACTGCTACTAGTAATATTGTAGCAATGTTCTCCTGTCTAGTAATATACTTTCGACGCTGTAGAGCTTTCAGAGTAAAGATTTTCCAAATGCTGATCAATATTTCATCTGCAATGGTGAAAATGGAGGAGAAGGTTATCTTGACATTCTGTTAACAGCATCAAATTGAGCAGCCTTACCATACAAATCAAAGCCTTTTGCTAGGAAGAAAGCCCAATGATGTTCAGTGGTAAAAAGGTAAAGGTACCCCTGCCCGTACGGGCCAGTCTTGACAGACTCTGGGGTTGTGCGCCCATCTCACTTAAGAGGCCAGGGGCCAGCGCTGTCCGGAGACACTTCCGGGTCACGTGGCCAGCATGACATCACTGCTCTGGCGAGCCAGAGCTGCACACGGAAACGCCGTTTACCTTCCCGCTGGTAAGCGGTCCCTATTTATCTACTTGCACCTGGAGGTGCTTTCGAACTGCTAGGTTGGCAGGCGCTGGGACCGAGCAGTGGGAGCGCACCCCGCCGCAGGGATTCGAACCGCCGACCTTTCGATCGGCAAGTCCTAGGCGCTGAGGCTTTAACCCACAGCGCCACCAGTGGTGCTTACCATTAAATCTGCAGGTGTTGGGGACCCATTCTGGATGGAAACCTCATCACGGAGAGTTTGGGCCTTTGTCTCCTGCTGTGGTCCTGATCTGTATTGGGATGGGGGAGGGCATGCCTGTTGTTTACATTGGGTTAAAGTTCCCACTGGAGGGAATAGATGTTATCTCCCAGAAATGCAAATAGGTATAGAGCCCCCAGTAGGGATTGGGACCCCAACACAGAGGGGACTTTTGTCCTTCCTGCTACCATTTACCAGATGCCTGATTCATATCAGGTTCTTATGATGGCAGTTTCCATTTTGAAAGCTGCTCATGCAATAGCTTAACTGCATACATGACATAACGTCTAGGTTGGTCCCAAGACTCCAGGTCTGCCTGTTTGCATTTATAATTGTATTATGGAAAGGAAATTACTTCTCCATTTTCAAGTGTCTGTATCCCAGAAATCATGCTTTCTTCTCTGATGGCTTTTTACACACAGGTCCAACTTACCAAATGCAATGCAATTCCTGGAAACTGTTCCTTAGGCGAGTGTTGACATAACAAATTCCTGATTTCAGTTGATTCCTATGGGAACTTAATCTGATCCAGGATTTGTCTGATCTCTCCACCCTGTCTCTCCAGGGTTTCTTCCTGAAATGGCTGGAGCCAACCAGCAAAAGAGAGACAAAGGAAAAACTGATTTGTCCCTTCTCTCCTGCTCTCTAATTTTCCCCATCTTGCTTTCTCCTCCCTCCCTGCATGGTTTTTGCCCCAAAATGGCTACCACTGACCAGAAAAATGCAAAAAAGTAAGGAAATGGGCAAATCCCAGCTGTTCAGATATCGGAATCTATGGAGTATAGTGAGCTTTGGGCATAATTACCTACCTTCACATAAGTGCATTGCAAGCAGGCAGCTAGTGGAACCTGTGTGAATGTGGGTGGAGCTGATTTCCTAACTAGGGGTGGAAGAGATATTCAGTGCAGTTCACATTTCAAGATGAGCCTACCTAATTCAGACTTCTCATATGAATCAAAACACAGCCACTCTTCAAAATGCACACTTCTCTGAATTTAGTTTTTGAAAATGCTCATGCCAGGGTAAAGTTTGCGTAGCAATGTATTAGTGGAAAATGCATGATAATAGGGTGCACATGGGGAACCCTTGACCTGCTTTATGTTGCCGAACTACACCCTCCCATTATCTCTGGCCATTGGTTGTGCTTGCTAGGGCTGATGGGAATTGTAGTCCTGCAACATCTGGAGGGCTGAAGGTTCTGCACCCTTGTAATAGGGGCAATTGCTTGTAGAACTGCGTATACCGGTATCTTAAAAAGCCACTTGCGAAAAAGTATCCTTCAAAAGAAATGCATACTAAAATGGTGGTGAATTTTCATGAGGACTTAAAAAAGAAAAGTGAACTTATGTGGAACTAAAATTGTGTTTAGAAGAATAAGAAACTTGACAGAAATTGATGTTAACAGTGAAAACCAAAACTGCCTCACTCTCATATAATTTATCCTTTGCCTGCTGTTCCGTGGCTTGAACCAGAAGTGATGAGCAGCAATGGATGTATGAGGAAATGAGAGGAGAGGCTAACTCCAGTGGGATACCTGCTAACATAAAACCTACAATCAGTGTATAGAATTATTATTGCTGACATTTTGTTTAACCCAACTTTCCTCAAAGGTGCTCAAGCTAGTGTATGTGGTTGGGGAAATCTCCCCTTTAGCTGCAAAGCAACCTTGTGAGGTAAGTTAGGCTGTGAAAAAACGATTGGCTCAAAATCACCTGATAAATTTCACAGCCTGAAGAGACATTTGCATCTGGGGCTCCCCAGCCCGAGTACAACCTGGGGCCTGTCAGTTCTTGTTGGACACAAACTCCCATCCACCCCAGTCAGTATGGCCCATGGTCAGAGCGGATGGGAGGTCAGGAGTAATGGGAGCTGGATGAACTGGAAGGCCACTTTGACTGAAAAGGACTTTCCATCCATGCCACTAAACTGAAAATATGTCTTTGGCCAGCTATGTAAGCACATGGTTGTTTCACTTTCCCGTTTGCTTTGTGAAAATGGAGAGGGTGGAGGTCCGATTTCCTTGGTGTTACTTTCTGTGTCATTGCTTTGGAGTTGTTGCATAGATGTGTGTTTCTTCCCCACCACTGACACTCTGCTCTTTCTTTCTCTTCTTCTCGCTGGGATCTTCTCTGTAGGAGTTTCATGGGGTAATGCATTACTGTTGTCCCTTGCCAGCTTGTTGATTGCCTGCACATTCACACAGCCACACCCTCCCGGCAATCTGTGTCATGCTGATTCCATCACTGCCTGTCATTTTTCTCAGTATCTGGTGACATTGCCTTTCCTCGGCTAATGGGCTCATGTTTTGCCCATGTTAGCTTTCAGCTGGGTTTATGCTATTGCAGCCATGCCCTCTGTTCTGCCCCGGAGCTTAGCTGTTCTGGGAGCCGTCCACGTCAATGACTGCATTGCCTTTAAAATCATGCCTAGAATTGCAGCAGGACCAAAATTGGATTGTTAATTGGGCCTGGACATTATGCGAGTTGTATTATGCAAATGCTATACTTGCCACAATGGCTCCCAGAATCTTTCCCAGTGCTAGCTTTAACCTACAAACCAACCTAAAGAGTTGGCTTTAATCTCTGGAGTCATAAAAACTTATCTGAAAGATGACTCCCCCCCCCCAAGGCCCTCTTTAGAGGCTGTGATCAAGGTGTCTCTGCTAAGTGAAGTGAGGTACATGGTCGCCAAGCCTAGAGCTTTTCAGATCATGGCTCCTTTGCTGTTGTTATTAACAGTACTGCTATTTAATTTGTACACCACTTAATGTCAAAAATAGGCTTCTAAGCAGTTCACAGGTAGACTCAAGCATTAAAATCCATTAAAATACAAACATTCATAAAACATACAATACAGCAATCTCATTAATGCAATATGGAAGTCAAAAGAGGAGACTCAGGTGAAGAGAGGGAGGGTACATCCTCCCCAGAGAGCCTCACCTGCCACCTGATTTGTGCAGTTTATTTTTTAGCATAAGGTAGAGACCTTCCTATTCACCAAGGTTTTTTTAACTATGATTTTAATGTGGGTCATTTTATCTTGCCTCCCTCCATTGAAACAAAAGAGGTTTTGTATGTGAGGTTTTGTATAGGTATGTGTATTATAAGTTGCTACAGATAAGTCTGTTTTCTATTTTACTCCTGGGTATGGCTATCCCTAGACAAGGTGTGGGGGACATTTGGCCCTCCAGATATTGCTCAACTGTGACACCCATCAGCCCCAGTAATGGCCAAGTATGGTGGGAGTTGGGGTTCAGGAACATCTGAAGAACCAGAGATGTCCCACACCTGCCCTGGATGAAATTTCCTCCTTTTAAGAGGCCAAACTACCTGGTCTCCTCTGTCTGCCTGGAGAATGAATTGACTGTACATCATCAAAAAATGACAACAAGCAAACTGGCTTTTTGCCAGTTAAGAAAATCACTCTAGCCATAGTAAGACTTAGCTGCAGCTGAAGACTACCTTCAGACTGGAGATTCTGGTGGGAGAGATTCTATTCAGTTTGCATTTAAACCCCAAACTACCTAATTCACAATTTACAGAACGATACACAAAATGAAACAGCCAGCCTTCAAAATTAGAACTTTGCAGTGCAGATCTCCAGATAGGTAACGTGTGCAAAAATGCACATAACAGGGTAAAGTGTGCATATGATGTGCAAAAATGCACTATATCAGGAGAAACTACTTCGTAAAAACATGCATATTAGGAAGAATTGCATACAGAAGTGTATATATTTAGATAAATGCTCACTAAAATACTGATCAATTTTCTGAATGACTTAAAAAAAATTGCATCTATGTTGAAACGTGGAGAACTGACCTAGATTTGAAAAATGTGAAACTGAGAGAAACCAAACTTGACAGAGCCTCCCATTCTTACCTCCACTGCTTCTTAACAAAGAGCCCTTCTGAATGGCTTCATTTACTTTTCCCAAGCAGATTGACCTGTCTCACTACTTTAATATAGGAGTGGGGGACCTTTCCCCTCCCATTCCAGATGCTGATATGGAAGCAAAGAGCACCTTTGCCTTAAAAATGAACTTTGCACGCGTGAGAAGAAAGAAATGCCACCAACCTCTGTTGGCTATAACTCCACCATTACCACCACCACCACCACCACCTCTCAAACCCCACACATGTGCATGAACAGTTCAGAGGTTACCACCGCTTATCACTACAGGCATGTAATATGTGTGCATATATTACATGGCTTGGCATGGTTTGAGTGGCATGCCGTCTTAAGAGGAAGCTAGGCAGGGCCCATGAGATGGAAAAGCAAGCAAACCAATGGAGTCTTTCAGACTGAGGGACATGTGTCTTCTTTGGTTCACCATCATGATCTCCTTTCTCTCTCTGTTTGCCTAGAGCAGGGATGAGACACTTATGAGCCTTCAAGTGTTGTTGGACCAACTCTTGTTAGTCTTAACCAGCATGGTCAATAGGAATAATGGAGTCCCAGAACATCTAGGTGGCCACAGGCTCCCTAGTCCAGGGAGGCATTTCGTTGTGATGCATCCTTCAGGGTAGCTGTACGTCACCAAAAGGTTTCCCCTGTGAGGGGTAATATATTTATAGCAGTGGGTGAGGAACCTCTAGCCTGTGAGCTGGATTTGGCCTGCAAGGCTGTTTTCCAAAGACCATGCCCATCTGTCCTACACCTGCCATGTAGAAACATGGCCGGACTTGGTGCTTACAACGCCGATCCCTGGAGAAAGCAAGACTGAACCCCTGAAATATCAGATGATGCATGTGGAGTTCAGTCCTGCTTGGTCACAATCTCCCCACAATCTCTCCTCATTGGCAGGTAGGCCAGACCACCCGCCTGGGAATCACCTGCCATCATTATGCCAGTTGACTGACAGGTGGGTTGTCCTTGCCCACCTACCCAAGTTGTCCCAGGGGGTGGGGGAGATGAGGATCTGGCACACTGGGCCAAAAATATTCCCCACCCCAATTGAAAGGGAAAGGTTAGATTTGATTCCACCACCACCCTCCTTCCATTAAGAATCGTAGGCAATGGTGCAGATGGGTAATTTTAGACTTAGGGTTTAATGGTCCTACACCTCCACCACTCTACAGATGGTAATGTATGTAACTTAACAATGCAAACTGCTGAGTTCATGCACCTTCCAGCTCATCCTGCTGATGGTGGCCATGGGCGTCTGCCCTGAAGTCCTGCTCCGATGGTGACACGGATAACAACTTTGCTGACTCCTTCCCTTTGAAAATAGATTTTCCTCCTCCCCTACATTTTGTGAAAGGGTCTTCATCAAATGCCTGGGCATGGTTGACAAACGTAGGCTGTTACACATTTTAATAGCCTGGAGTGTGAGAGAGTGGGCATAAATAGGGGCATTTTTAATCTATATGAAACAGCAAACATCTCAATATAAGAGGTATGCTGCTTAAATAAGTTATTTGATTTATTGGATTAATTTTAATAAAATAAAATTTAATCTCAAATTATTTTTAGGTACTTATTGCCTAAGTACTTGTCAATCATCCCAGTGCCTTTGCATTCATTGGCTGAAATATTAGGAGGTGGGAGCAACTGGGTGGAACGTCTGGTTGCATGTATTTCCTTGGAGTTTCTGTATAGTGGGGGCTTTCTGGGGTGGGGGTAATGAAAAAAGCTGAAAATTCAAATATAAGGCTGGAATATATTGGGGGCAGTTGGGGCAGAAGTCCCCAGCAGGAGCTCCCATAACCATATCCTCATATGTTGTACCTTCTGTTTCTTGTTCAGCCTTGCAGAAAAGAAAATTTACCTGCATTTTGCTATGTTGTTATGCCACACCAAAAGAGATTGAGCCAAGTTCAGGGGGGAGGGGAGGGCTTAGTCTGCAATCTAACCCCACTTGCCTGCAGGTAAGTCCCTTTGGATTCAACAGGACTTATGCCTGAGTAGACATAGTTAGGATTGCACTGTTGGGCTTCAAACCCCACTTACACACAAATAAGCCCCACTGAATACAGTAGGACTCACTTCTGAGTGGACCTGCTTATGTTTGCAGCAGTGTCCAGCCTGGGGTGAGGATTTTCCAGGCTTTTGCCTGAATCTTGCAAGAATCAAAGGTCTTCATTTGTCCCTTGTGTGCTCTTGCCTTGCAGAGGGAACAAAGGCAAAGATATAAACACCATCAAGTCCCTGAGAGTTCTGAGAGTCCTTCGGCCTCTGAAGACCATCAAACGTTTGCCAAAGCTGAAGGTATGATGTGATCCTCAACCCATCTGCCCTGGCAGATGAGGTAGTGCATAATCTCATTTCTGAGTATGCATGTGGGGGGTGGGATTTGATTTGGTTCACATTTCAATGCAAACTGACCTAATTTGCCATTTTCCAAAACAATACAAGGACCAAAACACACTCTTCAAAATTGGTCAAATTTTGTGGTGCAGTTCTTTAGCTAAATCATGCAGACAAAAATTAGGGGAAATAACGTGGACAAAATATTAGTGGAAAGTATGCATGAAAATGCACATATTAGTGAAGGGACATTCAAAAGTGAACATGTTATGGGAAAATGTAAATACTGGGCAAAATGGTATACAAAAATGTGCCTACTGAGAAAAAAATACCACACTAAAATGCTGATGAATTTTCATGAAGACTTTTTTTTTGAAAGCTGATGAGGAGCTGCTCTTAAAATAGGTAAAGTGAGAAATGAAGAGAAATGAAAACTGATAGATTTGCCTATCTCTGTTCTTCATATCCATCCATGATTACCTTGGCCTCTCCAGTTGCTGGTGCTCCCTTCCTCTCTACTGATTTGTTACCCTTGACCCATGCTGCCAGTCCCTTCTTCCACTTTCTCCCTTGCTATTCCTTATCCCTGGACCTGCCTCTGCAATCACCTGTGCCATATATCTTCATTTCCACCTAATCCCACTTCACAGACAGAAGGAGCTTTTCCCATTGCAGAGGGCAGGATCCAAGCCAATGTGGCTTTATAAGAATACTCTGCCGACTTCTCTGCCAACTTTTAAACACCTGCTGAAAACTTTTCTATTCCACCAGGCCTATGCAGGCAATTAAGAATACATCTTTCCAAAATGGCTAATTGCTGTCCGTTTTGAATGATTTTTATTGTATGGTTTTATGTTTTTATTGCTGTAAATTGCTTTGATTTATACTTCATCATGGATTCTGTTTCTGAATCCCCCCCCCCTCTTATATGCAGGCAGTCTTTGACTGCGTGGTGAATTCTCTGAAGAATGTCCTCAACATCCTCATTGTCTACATGCTCTTCATGTTCATCTTTGCAGTCATAGCGGTGCAGCTTTTCAAAGGGCGATTCTTCTACTGCACGGACGAGTCCAAGGAGCTGGAAAAAGACTGCAGGTGCCCAGATCAAACAAATAAATATGTTTTGATGCACAGTATGACCTGATTGATAAGACCTGAGCTAAGCTGGGGCTGGAGGGATGGGGCATCTCCTTTGTTGTGTCCTTCCTTGTGACTAGTGTGTGAGAAGCTCAGGGACCTGGTCACTAGAAGGTGGTCAAGTGCTTTTTCATAGAATCTTGTAACTGTAGCGCTGGAAGGGTCCTAAGGGTAATCTAGTCCTGTTACGAGTTCTAGTGTTTCTCCCTTGCAATGCAAGAATTTAGAGCTTGAGAGCAGCTCCAGTGTGAAGATGGTTGGGATGGTTGGGCTCCTGCTGAGGTCCTGTACCCCTGCAAGAGCAGTGAACTCAGGAAGCATAGGTAGCTTGTACAGTCAGACAACTGGGTCTATCTAGCTCAGTTTCTCTGCACTGACTGGCAGAAACTTTCCAGGATTTGGGGCAGAGAGTCTCAGGCAGAGATGCCAGGACTTGAACTTGGGACCATATGCATGCAAAGCCTATGCTCAATCACTGATTTATGGCTCTTACCCCAGAGCTTGAAGTGAACTAGTTCAGATTAATGAAGTTCAGTGAACTAATGCCAAAAACTCTGAACTACAGCCGAAAGTTCTCATAACTGCTGGGTGAACTGAACGTGGATTAACTTTTTGAGAACTTTGAATGATTTCTAGTTCATCTTCATGTTTGTTCTCTTACATGTGATTTTCTACTCCTTATAGAATGCCTTTAAACTTAAAAATAATAATGGTTGGGGAAATAAACAATTTATGTTCCGTTCTGTATGTGTGTTTTGATGTTTTCTTACTTCTCCTTTTATACTTCAGCACAGCAGTTTGTAATATTCTGAATGCTGAGGGTGGGGGGAAGGTTCCCCAATGACCATTCGGTTGAACTATGAACTGAGCATGAACTGGTTTGGTTTGTAAAAGGACAAATATGAACTGGAATTAGATCCTTGGGAGACAAGTTGAACTTTAACTAGCTCTTCCAAGGTCTGAGCAAGAGGTGCACTGACAAGGGACTCCTGGATCTCCTGCATCTCTTTACTATTTGCAGACCGCCGGCCTCTCCCTCATACCCAGAGGGAGTGAACAAGCAGATAACAACAACTGTAGTGGTGAGCAGAAAGTGGAGAAGGAGCTGCCATTGCCTACTTGCTCATTGGTTCCATGAGTGGCAAGCAGGCAATGATTCAGAAGCATACCACCCACCAACTGTGGAGATAGAATGTAGCCTTCAGGGTCAATGGCTATTAACCCTGATGCCTATATTCTATCCCCACTATCAGAAGCAGTATGCTTCTGGTGACCAGTTGATGGAAACCTCAGGAGGAGAGAGGGCTTTTTTTTTGCTCAGGTCCTACTTGAATGATGGAAGATTTAGGACAAACAAAAGAAGATACTTCTTCATGCAATGCAGAGTTAGACTATGGAACTCGCTCCGACATATGTTAGTGATGGCCATCACCTTGGATGGCTTTAAAGGACAAATTCATGGAGGATCTTTATTAATGGCTACTACCTGTGTTCTGCCTCCACAGTCAGTATCCTGAAGAAGAGTTGCTGGAGCAGAGAGCATTGCTTACAGGCTTTCCATAGGCTTCTGGTTGGCCATTGTGAGAACAGGATATTGGGCTAGATGGGCCACTGGCCTGATCCAGAAGGCTCATCTTCTTCTATTCCTAACACAAACACCCCATTCAGAAGTTATCACCCACATGTTGACCAATGCATGAATGAGACCATGTGGCTGCCTCCAGCCTTGACCACATGGGGTGATGAGCTTGGCATCCACACATATATAGCATGAGCATCTGCAAGAATAGAGCCCTTGTTTATGCAAAAAATAATCCACACAATCTGGAGCAATCAGGTTTCCGGATCATACTGAAGCCTTTGAATATGCAGTTGCAAACAGGATTCTGCCATATACAGAGTCAACCTTTGATGCTATATAGCTTAGCATTTGTCCACACTGACAATGCTAAACTTACATTCTGAGGAAGAAAAAGAGCAGTAAATAATTACAATAGTGGTTAATGGAGGCAGCATATTTGAGGGATGGTAGCCCATGGAGGGTGTCAGCACCGATCATAAGTGAGGCCCAGCTCCACATTCTACTGTTTTGATTCTGTGTCCCATCTTCTTTCCAGGGGCCAGTATCTCGATTATGCAAAAGATGATGTGCAAGCTCAGCCCAGGCAATGGAAGAAATACGAATTCCACTATGACAATGTCCTCTGGGCTCTGTTGACACTCTTCACTGTCTCCACAGGAGAGGGGTGGCCAACGTAAGTTTGTATGGCACATTAGTGCCTTGTGGTGGGGTGGGGGGTGGGGTTCAGACAAGAGTATTTCCCAAGCCCTGGGTCCTTCTGCATGCAAAGTTGATGCAGAGTTACAGCCATTCATCCAAATCTCTGCCTGCTCCTTCTCTGCCTCCTTCTCACAGTGTTTTAAAGCATTCTGTTGATGCAACGTATGAGAACCAAGGCCCAAGCCCTGGGTACCGGATGGAGATGTCCATCTTCTATGTGGTGTATTTTGTCGTCTTCCCCTTTTTCTTCGTGAACATCTTTGTGGCTTTGATCATCATCACCTTCCAGGAGCAGGGTGACAAAGTGATGTCTGAATGCAGCCTTGAGAAAAATGAGGTACTCTCTCAGGATACCAGATGGAGAAAGGCTCTTTTTTCATATTTGCAGGGTTAGCTAAGCATCCAGCCTTGAGGGATTTTTGCCTCCCTGACAAAATTAGATATCTCGACATCAATTTGCAAATCAAAGTATTTCCATTATATGCCAGGACATCTGCAGTTTAACCCATCCCATTGTGCTAACATTACAGAGTCAGACCATTGGTCCACCTTGCTTGGCACTGTCCACACTGGCTGGCAAGGTTTTAGGCAGGGAGTCTCTCCCAGCCCTGCTGGGAGCATGCAAAGCAGATGCTCTTACCCCTGAACTGTGATCCTTCCCCTAATAAGAAGCTGTTTTATATGGAGTCAGACACTTTAAACAGGTAGCCCAGTACAGTCTGCCTTGACAGGCGCATGACTCTCTAGAATTTCAGGCAGAGTTTTCTCTCAGCCTGGAAATGCCAGGGATTGAACCTAGGACCTTCTGCATGCAAAGCATATGCTCTACCACTGAGCTATGGCCCTTCCTCATAGCTTACTCCATAGCCAGGGCTAGGCATGTAAAGGAGCCAACTGTGGATCTGGAAGCTTTTCCTTAACTCTAGATGCAGGTGAAAACTGTGAGCAGATCTTTTTCTCTATTGATTTCCCCCACTCTCTTCCTTTTGTTGTAGAGGGCCTGTATAGACTTTGCCATAAGTGCCAAACCCCTGACCCGCTACATGCCTCAAAACAAGCAGTCGTTCCAGTACAAGATGTGGAAGTTTGTGGTTTCTCCTCCTTTCGAGTATTTCATCATGGTCATGATCGCACTCAACACCATCGTGCTGATGATGAAGGTTGCTGATTTCCTTCTTTTTTTTTTTTAAAGCAGGGGGCAGGGGAGCTAGCAGGTCTCGTGAGAGTTGCAGTGACAAACCATGGTGTGATAATTCAATGAGTACTTAGTGAAATGGGTTATCAACTGCTACTGTCCTTGATGGTCATGTTCTCCCTCCACCATTGGAGGCCATAAGCTTCCGAATACCAACTCCTGCAACCGGCAGGAGGCAAGAGTGATATTGTACTCAGGTCCTGCTTTCAAACTTCTGATAAGCATCTGGTTGGCCACTGTAAGAACAGGATGCTGGACATAGATTGGACACTAGCCTGATCCAACAGGCTCGTCATATGTTCTTAATGCATGGGCAGGGAACCTCTGACCAGCCAAATGTTGTTTGACTAACTCTCATCAACCCCTGCCTCCATGGCCAAAGATTAAGGGTGATGGAAGTTGTAGTTCCACAACATCTGGAGGGCCACATTTTTCCACATCCCTGCTATGATGCAAACAAAGGCAATACATCCCTGGCTCCTGCATGAACATTAACAAACTTCAACAATAAAGAATAAGTAGGAGGGTGTTTCTTGCTGCTGTGAGTAAGTGACTTATGAGTTCCTTGTCATGTGCATGTACGTTGTTATCCTGGAAGATTTTTAATAAGGCTAATTCTGGAGTTACTTCTACTACCTGTTTTGTTACTTTGGAGATTTTTCTCCAGCACTGATATCCAAAAGGATTGCACTTTGGGGCATTTCCAGCACAAGTAGAGGTATGTGCCTATGGAGGTGCAGCCTCTCCAGCATTTAGATGAGGTTTCTGGGTATATTAGTGAAAACTTCCTTGGTGTTAGGTAGCATCGTAGATAAGTTTCAGAGTGTTCTCTCTTTTTTGACTGGGATGAATTTAAATGGTGGTTTAGACCACGTTTTTGACCATTGAGTAGAGTTTATTTCGTATCCTATGATGTGTTCTCATTGATTTTTAATTGTGGTGTCTTGGAGTAATATTTTATATATTGTAGATACCAGTGTCAAAACAAAATAAAAAAATTCCTTCCAGTAGCTTTAAGGTGCTACTGGAAGGATTTTTTTTATTTTGTTTTGACTATGGCAGACCAACACGGCTACCTATCTGTAAGTAGATACCAGTGTTCACTCCTGATAGGTCTTTCCAGTGTCTGGAAACTGCCCTACTAGAAAAGTTAGCCAGAAAACTTAAATTAGCACAAGGACAAGGGAAAAAAAAGGATGCCTTTACCCCAGTGTGGTTCCCCTTTATCATATACACAGCACAACAGGTCAATGACCTATCCCCGCCGCAACAGCATACAAATCAATGTATATACAAAGGACCGATCCACGCGATTCTGACACAAACCCCTACATTAACACTAGGCAGTAGAATGAAAGAACAACCCCCATCACTCTTCCCTCTTTACCCCCAGTTGTGCTCCACTTATTTGTCTATTTTGTAACACAACAAAATCATTAATAACAACTATTTTTTTAAAAAAAGAAAAAGAATAACGAGGATGAAACTAAACTTAAAAAAACCCTTTAAGAGTTTAAGAATAATAGGATTGTATGGTTGGGGCCGTAAAGGCCATCTAGTCCAACACCCTGCAATGCATGAGTGATTGCAACCCATGTTTTCCAGTAACTGTTTTCTTTCTCTTTGATTTAGTTCTATGGTGCCCCACAGCCATATGAAGATATGCTGAAATGCCTCAACATTGTGTTTACATCCATGTTTTCTCTGGAGTGTGTGCTGAAGATCATTGCCTTTGGCGCCCTGGTATGAGCTGGCTTTTTTCATTGTCCTCTCTCATCCAGCACCAGAAATGCTCCTGAAATTCCACTTCTTCATATTTCTCCCTGGGTTTTTGCTGTGCCCAATGAATTTGGCTTTGTTTCAAAAGTGTACCATTCTGTTTTGTTTTATTGCTGAATTTTGTCAAGCAGGAGTGGGGGAAATCTGTGGCCTTTCCAAAGTCATTGCCTCACAATGGCTATGTTCTGCCTCCGCTATTGGAAGCCTGGAGGCTGCTCCATTACGTCTCTTGATAGTGGAGGCTGCTGCATTAGAGTGAATGGGACACTGCCCCACCAACCTCATTCTGTTCCCAACCAGTCTCCATCTGCTTGGCTTCTTACTTAAAACCAGTGCAAGAGGAGCACTGCCTGTTAGCAATGAGGATGGCGATAGGGAGGAAACTAAAATTAGTTGGCCTCTGAATACAAGTTGACAGGAATCACAAGTGCTCAGTTCCTCCTTGAGGGCTTCCCATTGGAGCACCTGGTTGAGAAGACGATGCTAGTCTGGGTGGGCTTTTTTTGTGTTCTGCTCCTTCCCTAGTCAGGACCATAGATCAAACTAAGAAGGATGCCTTCCCTTCTCTGCAACCAGCATCAAAAGTTAGGTTTCAACCTCTTAGCAGATGGCGTAAAATATTTTGTAGGCTTGTAGCATTTGTGGCTTTATGAGGCTGCTGCAATTCTGCAATTCGTTTTAGAGATCCTCCTAGCTAAATTGCAATTCAGGGGTGGTATAACATAGGAAACTCACTCTTCCCATCAAACTACATGGTGCATACAACAAATTATTGAGGTCTGTAGTTTCCAGAGAAATGACTTAGATCAGCCATCACTAACCTGGTGCTTTCCAAATGTCGTTCAACTTCTACTTAATCTGTCCCAGCCAGCATAGCTGATGGTCAGGGATTATGGGAGTTGTAGTCCACCAACATCTGAAAGGCATCAGATTGGAGAGAACTGATTTAGGATGCAAGCCTACCCATGTCTACTCAGATGTAACTCCCATTGAATTAAATGGGGTTTACTGTCAGGTAAGTAGGCGTGAGGATTGCAGCCTAGCATGCAGTTTAAACTTCTGAGTAATGCTGCTTGTTGTTGCTTTTGATCTTACAGAATTATTTTCGTGATGCCTGGAACATCTTTGATTTTGTCACAGTCTTGGGAAGTATTACTGATATTTTAGTAACAGAGATTGCGGTGAGTACAGACTGTGCAAACTTGCTTTCTTTAGCCAACAAAATGGTGTTGGGGGGGGGGGATGCAGGCCAAATGATCTTCTCCCCAGTCTATTGGCAGGTCATTATGTAATGATGTCTGTCAGAAGACTGGGAGAAATGATAGAAGGAACCTGAGCTGCAAAGCCAACATTCAACAATTGCAATGTAAATTTAGGATAAATATTAAGAGCTTTTGAATAAACTACCTAAGGGGGGATTTATTTACTCCTGGTGTAAATGGTATATAATGTTAGATGGTTACTAGAATAAGTAAACAGGAGCAGCTTATGGAATCACATGCCCTCTTCCCTTTCCTCTCAGCCTCTCTCCTCTCACATGCAGGGGATTTCCCCATGCTTCTTAACCATGGCTAGATGTTATGTCCCATAATTAGTATTGGCTTTGTATATTAACCATGGTTAAAGTCAACTTCTCCTCTCTCCTGTACAAAGGCCTCCAGAGAATGAGATTCCCCTTTGCAGGATCACCTAATTCCCAGGACCATGAGGATTCCACTAGAGTGACCACTGTGTCTTGTCTCAAACTGCCTGGTTCCCTCCTCCAACCATACTAAAGGGGATTAGTTCAGGAATTTGTCTGCAAAGGTGGGGGGGGGGTTGTCTGCAGTAGAGGAGAGTCTGGAGCACAGGGTCTGTGTGTAATTTCCCAACCTGGTCCCAGTCCCTTAGTGCTAATTTGAGGGTCTGTGTTACATAATTACACCTGCACTGACCTTCATATTGCTCTTCTGTCACTTAGCAGAGTGATTTAGATGGAAAGAGGACTGGGTCTATTCTGTGATTCCATACAAAAGTAAGCCCAAATACGGAATTTGGTATTTGGGTGTATAGTTCAAATACCGTGGGTTGTATCCAATGTAGTCTTACACAGAAAATTGATGGTCATGACTAACTTAAGTACGTTCACTTCAGTAGGTCTACACTGAGTAGAACTTAATTGGATACAATCCACTGGGAATTGCACCGTTTTGTTTTCTTTGCTCCCCCCCCCAAATGTTTCTTGTCCTCAAGAAAATGAAGATAAGTTTGAACAATATTTCAGGAAACTAGGAGGAGTGCTGTGCTTGTAGAGTTCCTATGGTCAGGGTATAGAGTTAGTTGCTGTCAAAGCACTTTCCCAATCCTTCTGATGGACCAGGAACCCAATTTCAAATGCATTTAATTTGCATAATTTATGCTGGAAGGTGCCATAGCTGCACTAAATAGTCCCCAGCATCTTCTTTGAAGTCAATGCCATTTTGTAAACCCTTCCCAAATAGTTCAGGTCATCCTTTCCAAAACCTGTTGCCCATCCAGAAGTTGGCCATGCAGGTTGGGCTAGATGGGAGTTGGAGGCCTCTTGGAGGCCTGTGGTTGGTAAAGGCTCAGCTGTCGCTGGACTCCATCTCCCACCATCCCTGACTGTTGGATGGCTGATGGGAGATGGAATCCAACAACAGATGGAGGGACAGAGTTTCCTCATCCCTCATATTTGCTTCCCTCTTGACCATGTCCTTCTGCTTTGTTAGGAACAATTGGTTTTGTGCGCGTCTTTGATATATGTATGTTTTTATTTCAATTGCTCTTTCTTAACCTCTTTCTCCTGTCTATGGCAGTGCATTTTTTGGTCATTCCCCAGCAGGTCCTGCAATCCCAGATCCTTCTCCTAAATTGCACACAGAATCTGAGGGCCTGACAATAACAATGTGATGAGCAATCTTGTCACTGTTTTTTAAATAAATAAATAAAATTCCAGATGCAGAGGAGAATAATCATCAGCACCACAGCACATGAAGAGAGAAGATTTTAGCATTCCTTTCCCAGCTGAGTTCTTGGTGAACACACACCCTAGTACCGGTAATTAGCACCGGTGGCACCAATAGGAGGGGGTTTCCCCCCTCTTTCCATACTAATTACTACATAGCAAATTATCTTTTTACCAATCAGTATTCATTGAGATTTTTATTGATGTTTCATTGCTCCTCCAAATTTTGTGTAGTGTAAAAAAGTCTTGTTACATTTTTACGAAAGGCGTTTTTATAAGCATTTAAATGGAGGACAGATTCTTTACTGAGACATTGGCTGGGAAGAGGCTTAAAACTCTTCTTTGAAAAGAAGCAGTAATAACAAAGAAAAAGAATAAAGGGTGGTTACTGTAACACAGGCTGGTTAGACCCTGGGAGAATGGATGGGGTGGGAAACAAAGAGATATTGGCTGAATTGTAGACAGTGCTGGCTTTAGGACTGGCAGCAGTTATGGGGACTCCAACAGAGCACTTTCAATGTGCTCCCTTAATCTGCAAGAGGAAGTTGACTGTTGCAAACTGAAGCATCCTCAGCCTTCTTAGGCATACCTTGCACTGTGGTAGAGCCAGAAGCAGCTCACTGTATAGGGAAATGCCACTCTATGCAGCTTCCCAGCAGATGGATCACTGTTGCTTACTGGTGAGTGAGAGGGGCAAGACAGCAGAAAGATTCATACAGGGAAAATCCACCAGCAGCAGTGCCGGATTGACTTCGCCAGTGCATTTGCACCATGCTGACCTGCCTGCCACCATGCTCCTCTCCCTACCAGTAACAAATGGTGACTCACCTGCCAGGAAGCTAGCCTTGCAGCTCTGACCCACCCAGCCAAGAAACCACTTTGGAGAGCTATGTACCCTCTGCTAGTCTTGGAAGCCATATCCTTTTCCCCCTCTGGAGCTGGCTACCCAGCCAAGAAATCATTGCTTGTATAGATGTATAGGATTGAAATGATACTTTTGTAAACCCTCCAACAGCATTATCCCAGGCGGTACTGTGTATATTTTGAATTGGTTTGATCACTGGTACAATGATGTATTTTTCAACCATCTGTGGTTTGAATTTATTGTACTTTACTGTCAACATGCCAGTAATTTATATTCTTTTACTGTCAACATGTCTTTTATGAAACTATGTCTCTGAACAGTGAAGGAAGGTAGGAGGTATTTGTGTATGCAGCCATTCCCACCTCCTCTGCTCTCTCCCAGTTGCTCTGTTCAAGCTCAGCAATTTTGGAATGTTCGGACCCCATTTTTATGATGTCTCCATTCAGGAATTTTACTCAGAGCTGAGCTAAAATTTCTCAGTAAACAGAATTGCTGAAATTTACTGTCTCTTTTGCACACATCCCCCTCATGCGTAGAAAATGTGGTCCACTTTGCAGGATTTCTCTAAATATTCTCCACTGTTTTTGTGTGGCCACCACACACATACCACACAATATCTTGCAGCAGCAGAAGATTTTGGGCAGCACAAAGGATTCAAAATGGCAGCCAACATAAAATAGCCACTTGCCAAGACCTTAGGAAAATATAAGGAAGTTGCTCTATTTTCACTGACAATAGTAAACCCCACCCCAGAAAAAAAACAAACTGTTGGTGAAATTAAGGAAATGAAATTAAAATGGAACAGGGCTTTTTGGAGGGAGAAGAGGAATTCTGTCTGAGACCCTAAAAAGCCACTACCATTCAAAGTAAACAAAAATTGGGATAGTTGAAAAACATGATTTGCCCTAGAAGAAGGCAGTTTCCTATGGTCAAAGCAAGACAAATGGAAGATCAATACCTCAGTATTAGAGCATAGGAGTGGTCCCCTTCTGAAATCCTGGAGAGCTGTGACCAGTAAACCTAGACAAAACTGAACTTGATGGACCTATGGGTTGCAGCCAACTAAGTTTTGCTCAGCGTGGGTCTGTTACTGTACTTGAGTTAGCCATTCCTAAAAATTTCAGTGGGTCATCTCTAAGTAGAGTTAACACTGGATACTCTGTGTTCTCACAAATAGGAAGGGGAATCTTGGGAGATAATCTAGGCATGACTTCAGTTTGACCACACAGCTCACTGCTATGTAGACAGGGCCACTTCTGAGAAGAATAGCAAGCTTCAGGGAGCTCGGCTTGTATTCCAGGGCAGCTATCCAAGAGCTAGTACCTTCATCCAAGAATGCCAGCTCACCTGGTCATCCACTGCCCTTTTTTCCCTAGGAGTGGCTCAGCAACCAGCAGAAGTGCCAAGGCATAAAGATAAAAGGAGAGAAAAATGTGTTGATAAATTTGTTTTTCTTTTAGCATCATTATTGTGTCATTTGTAATTTCCTCTGTGAGTGCTTTGAATTATGTTTCTTTCTTTCTTTCTTCTGTCTATATCTATATCTATCTATCTATCTATCTATCTATCTATCTCTATCTATCTATCTATCTATCTATCTATCTATCTATCATCTATCTATCTATCTATCTATCTATCTATCTATCTATCTCTGCAGGCAAATAAAAGGGAGATATGTCAGTTTCCATGCCAGCACTCACTTCAAACTGATTTACAGGGAAGACTTTTAAATTTAACTTTGATTACTGCAAAGAATCAAATTGATTTACACTACTAACTGCTTTTGGGGCAGGATTCAATTGCATTTCATACGCCAAATTTTAATGTAGAAGGTGTTGGACTCCAACTCCCATCAGCACCAGCCAGCATAGCCAATAGTGAGGGATGGTGGGAGTTGTAGTCCCAACAACATTTGGAGGAACCGTGCAGGCTAATGTAGGCTCTGGTGTGTGACTCCAATGGGAGTAAAAGAACATATTCATGACAAGTGTTTCCTCTAACAATTATTCATAGCTATGTTTGATTAGCATGTAAGCATGCATGTTTAGCATGGGGAAAGAGAAGACTAAGAGGTCATCTTTAAATACCTGAAGGGCTGTCACATAGAGCAGTGTTTCCCAACCTTGGGTCTCCAGTTGCTGTTGGACTACAATTCCCATCATCCCTGACCATTGGTCTTGCTAGCAAGGGATGATGGGAGTTGTAGTCCAAAAACAGCTGGAGACCCAAGGTTGGGAAACACTGACATAGAGGATGGAACAAGCTGCTCCAGAATACTACTCAAACCAGGAGATTCTGATTGTTAGAAAGAAGTTTCTGAGAGTAAGAGCTGTTTGGCAGTAGAACAGACTACCTCCTAAGGTGGTGGACTCTTCACTACTGGAGGTTTTTAAAAAGAGGTTGGATAGTCTGCTGTCAGTGTTTCTTTAGCTGTGATTTCTGCATTGCAGAGGATTGTACTAGATGACCTTTGGAGATCCCTTCTAGCTGTACAATTCCATGTTTGTCTCGGAAATCGCGTATGCACATGCGCAGATACAGGAAATTGCATCTGTGCATGACCAGACGCCGAAAATTGCTTCTGCACGGGTGCAATTTTTGGCATCTGGGCATGCGCAGAAGTGATTTCCGGTGCTGTGGACATGCGCAGACATGATTTCCGGTGTCACACTGCACCAGTCCAGCCCACAGATGATCTCCGTGGGAGTGATCTGGTGCATGGCCGGTAAGCCTTGCCGACCCCTGCATTAGAGCAAGCATTATACTTTCCAGTGCATTTTCCTGTCACTTTCCTTATCATGAAAGGTTCATGGGGGTGGGGATCAGGCTTGTTGTGCAAGAACTCCTAATCAGCTAGAACTGAGCAACATGAATCTGACATGTGATTGGATCCTGTTCCAAAATAGTGACAGCCGGGAAGCGTCCACAGTGGTGTGAACTAGCCTTTAGCCACATAAGGAAACTGTGGAAACATTTGTGACAGGATCTCTCTGAATGCAAATTATGAAACTGGCATCTCTCTCTTTGCCTGGGAATAATAACAATATTAAAAAGACACCCCCAAAAGGTGTTTGTTAAGTGTGTGTTAATTTGCATTATGGTACAAAATGCAAATGGTTTGATTGCACTGTGTTTCCTTGCAGGCCTTTATTGTTCTTAGAAAAGTAACTTTTTAAAAATAAGCACCTTCACTCCCCTTTCCCGTACAAAGTTTATGCTTTTGTTCCCAATGACTCATTTTCTCTTTTTGTTTTTCTGTTTCTGTTTTATTTCTCCCTTCCCTTCCTGCTGAATCACGCCATCCAATCAACAACATACAATGCGAAAAACCCATGTCTCCGTCTGTATGTTGCCTGCCCTGCCGCTCAAAACCCAAAAAACCCAAAAAATATTATCTAAATTCAAAACTTGTAAATAACCTTGCAAAATATTCATCCATGAAAACGTCAAATATAGGACACGGTTGGTTGCATTGAATTTCTTCTGAAACAAAATATTTAAATTTCTTGCTTTTTTTATTTTTCCTTAATATTTGTTTCGCTTTCACTTTCCTTGTTTGTGAGATTTCTGATTGCATTGGTGATGGGGAAATAAAGCTTCCCTGTCTAGCTGCATTGTCGGTCGTGACTGGGCTTTGCTTTGTACCATCATCTTTCTATTGGCTACTTGGTAATTGGATAGAATCTGCCATTTTACCAGTAGCCATTTTACTCTTTCTTCATTCCTTGTCTTCCTATAACTGATGAGAGGGGGAACTTGCATCTGCATTGTAAATTAACAACATTATTATGCTTTGCTTGCTGCATTCACTGCCTTGTCTTTTCCGAGGTCGGCTTTTAAAAGGCTAGTTCTGGTGTTAAACGTTTTAGATTTGAATTACATTAATTGTTTCTTTCTTGGGCTGTGTGCAGAATGCACACATAGAAATCACTGGGCTTCAGACAGCCATGGTTAATGTGGATCCATTGGTTTCAATGGGTCTGTTCTGATTTATTGAAACTGACAACATGGAAATTGCTGGGTACTTATAAGACTCAGAACACAGGCCCGCAACACATTTCCATAACATATGCATATGCTAATATATATGCATAGATGCAAATTTCGGCTGATTTTCAGAGAGCAGTGGAAAACCCCCCAACTCTGACTGAGTTATAGTGTGCCAACAAGATTTTCTGGGCCCTTTACCCCAACTGCTATCTATTTGCAAGAAATGTTAATAGTCTACATATGAAAACTTAAAAGTTTATTTGCCTCCATTTAAATTATAAATTGGGATGCGGGTGGCACTGTGGGTTAAACCACAGAGCCTAGGACTTGCTGATCAGAAGGTCGGCAGTTCGAATCCCTGCGATGGGGTGAGCTCCCGTTGCTTGGTCCCTGCTCCTGCCAACCTAGCAGTTTGAAAGCACGTCAAAGTGCAAGTAGATAAATAGGTACCGCTCCAGCGGGAAGGTAAACGCCATTTCCGTGCGCTGCTCTGGTTTGCCAAAGCGGCTTAGTCATGCTCGCCACATGACCCGGAAGCTGTACGCCAGCTCCCTCGGCCAATAAAGCGAGATGAGTGCCGCAACCCCAGAGTCATCTGCGACTGGACCTAATGGTCAGGGGTCCCTTTACCTTTACCTAAATTATGAATTATAAATTTAAATTATAAGAGTCAGGAGCCAGGGGTGAACAAAGACATCATGCCACCCGGGGCGGGGCATTGCTACGTAGGGCACGTGTGGCATCGCTACGTATGATGCATGTGCTGTACATAGCGACGCTGCACATGCGCTGTACATAGCGGTTTGCCGCCAATGCCGGGATCCTCTTCTCGTGGTTGCAGCCACAAACGGAGAATACTCCACACGCGGTTGCAGCGGTGTGATGGCTGCTCATGTTGCCGTGAGCCCCGTGGGGTGCCTTCTTGTCACCTCCCCAGACATGGCACCCGGGGTGCAACCCCCCCCCTTGCGATGCCACTGCCTGGGGTTTGACTGCACTTCACAGATTTTTGAGCAAGTGCCTTGAACACCCTCTCTAGTCACTTTTCTCTCCTCTCCAGCACATGCTCACCCACTTCACTATTCCAAGGCTTTTACTCAGATCCAGATCCAACAGATCTGGTATCATTCTAAGTATCATTCTTCCCACTTCCTCATTCACATCTGTGCATTTCAGGGGAGGAAAAAGGTAACCATCCTTGCCATGTCATGGCCAAGAGGACTCTGGAGGGGCTCAGACACTCCATGGGAAGACCCCAAGAGCAAATTTTCACTCTCAGGAATCACGCTGACAATCTCTGCTGTAATCAAAGCTTTTCTTTTTTTTAAAAAAAGTTTTTAAAAAGGTAGTGAAGGAATAGGCAATCTGAGACCAGGCATATGAGTCCTGGGTCTTGAGCCACTCTTGACTGACATTATACGCAATATTGTTGGAAACTAGAAATACAGATGTATTGAGTTACCTCTCTCTGTGCATGCTGACTGCCTAGACTTATTGGACAGGAGTTGGTTCTGCTGGCTGTTTCTGTTGCTCGAGCCACTGAGTTCTCTGCAAACTGATGCTGAGAATGGTCCTGTGAGAGCTTTGTAAATGCTGATAAACTCTAATTTTCCAGGGCTGCTACTTATCCCCAGTTTTTTATGTAGTCTTCAACAGCAGACAACAGTTTATGGAAAGGAGCTGAATATGCGGAACAAACAGCTGGTTTGGGAGTGCAGCTGCCACAAATCCCCAAGTCCAACAGAACCCCAAGTAGAGAAATTATCTTCCACTGGCTGCCCTAACAATGTAACATGATGTGGACATTTCACCCGCTTCACATACACTTACTCAACAGTCTAGCATCCTGGCCACATATTGGTCTTTAATTTGATAGCTGAGAATTTAAGTTTGCTAATTGACTTGTCACAAAGAAAATATTATTCCTCTAGCTCACTTTTAGTCTCAGAAGCTGTAGCTCACATTTAAAGAAAGTAGTTAGGGGAGTGTCTTTGAAAAAAATATGAATTGGGTGTGTCATATTGAATGCTCTATTAAAACTATTTTGGAGCAGCTCCAAATTTTTACTTGCACTCTGATGTTACGCCAAAGGGATGCCAGGGCATCAGCCACTGATAATGGTCACAATTTAAAGTTACATGATTAGTAAATTCATCAAAACTGAGTTTACAAGGACAGAATTACAAGTGGAATTCAACCCTGGATATATATTCATTTTCTTTCCTAATTGTACTCTTCAAATGCAGATTAGAAGCTGATATTACTATTACTACTATACAGCTATTTAAAAAGAAAATAAAGGCAAATTGAATTCATATTTTTGCTAAAAAGTACAATTTTTATGTTGTTTTGATGCTGTCAGAAACTTTGAACCTCTATCAGGAAAGAAAGGAAGGTATATTAACTTGAGGGCAGGGGCGGGTGGGACACAAATGAACAGCTTAAAAATAACACAACTGAAACTAAGATTTCTTAGCTTTTCCATTTGTCCACCTTGAGCAGCCCAGGAGAATTCTTGCCTGCTTGCTTCACTTTGCTGTGAGCTTGCTCAGTGTTGTCTACTCATTCGGTGGGCATCTCTTCGTTGGTTTTTTGTTTTTGTTTTTGTTTTTCTCTTTATTTGAGGATTGAGTCCCATGTATGGTGTAGACACCCTACTCTGAGCTGCTTACCTCTTTAAAAAGAAACAAACAGAAAACTGCCGGCCAAGCCAAATGCATGCTTAGCGGCTGTTTCCCTTGAACCTTGACAGTGCTGGTGGAATGTAGCACTGCTGGTGCAACCATCAGCTGACTGGCATATGAATAAATAGCCGGATAAACCTGTGAGTCTCTTGAGCTTAAATTAGCAAGGTGTGTGGGGTGGGGTTGGGGAGGCAGCTTTCATCCTGGAAGGCATCTAATAGTACAGGGGTGGGGAACCTTTTTCTGCCCAAGGGCCACATCTTCTTTTTGGCAATCTTCCAAGGGCCACCTATCAGTGGTGGGCAGGGCCAGAGGCAAAAGTGGGTGTATCAATGGGTGTAAAATTTGGCCTTTGAATAATAGTTAAGTTTGTATGTACATCTGTCTCAGTCCTCCATCCAGGCAAGCAAAACGAATGATCAGAGTTGAAGGACATGTTTTAGACAGTCAAAAGCGGTCAGGGTGCAGAACAGTGCCATTGTGAGCCAAATAGAAAGATCTGAGAGGTCCTGGGCTCGAGGTTCCCCACCCCTACAAATGGTAAAAGATGAAGGGTGGTGGGGAAAAAACAAGTCTTTAACCTGCTTAGCTTTCCTTCAAGGCCCCTGTCTGACTGTGGTACCTCTCCCTGCTCTGTTCTTGAGGAAACCCAAAGTGGGCTTTTATATGTATAGAAAGGAAACAAACTGAAACAAGGCTGCTAAAATTTCCCATTCTGATTTAATTGGCTTCACACCAAACCCAGAGACTATTTGACCAATAGATGGGAAGTCCCCTGCTCTCATACACTAACATCATTTTTGTTGGATTGGATAGTTAGAGGACTTGTTAATCAGAGAATAAGGCAGAATCAAACAAGAACACCACTGGGGCAGTGGAGAGATTTTACACAAAATCCAAGCTCAACTGTTAACATGGTTTTGAACTACCTCAATGTAAGTTGCCCTCTCCCTTCATATAGCATAGGTAGGTTCATTTCATATGAGCCTTCCCTGGCTTGGTGCCTTCTAGACGTTGTTTTGGACTCTGACTCCCATCAGCCCCAAAACAGCATGGCCCAATGGTCAGGTTGGGTGGGTGCAGTAGTCCAGTCACATATGAGGGGTCCCTGGTTGACACAGGTTGCTTTAGACATCCCCTAGTCACAGCCTACACAATCACAGCTGATAATACTTCCCCATTACTTTCCTTTAATGTGTAGGGTGGGAGGATTGAAAGCCCAGGAATCCATAAGAGAGATCTCTCCCCTCTGTCTTTCTCTCCCTTTTTTTGGGCTACCTTCTTCATAGCCAAGGGAGGGACTCTTGTGGAGAGGAGTTTTCTCAAACATGCTGCATGTGGAGTGACCTGCACTGACAAATGTTTCTTTTGGAAGGTTTTCTGGTGGCCGATTTGCTGCTTAGAACGCGAATCTGGTAATTTTCTTTTCTTTTTTGCGGGCTGTGGCTTCCGATCCCATCTGTGTCTGAAGGACACAAAACCCTTTCCTCTCCGCAGGACAATTTCATCAACCTCAGCTTCCTCCGCCTATTTCGGGCAGCCAGGCTCATCAAGCTTCTTCGCCAAGGCTACACCATCCGGATCCTCCTCTGGACCTTTGTCCAGTCTTTCAAGGTGAGGTAGAGGACACTTTCTCAGCAGTCTTCCCAAGAGCCAAATGCCATGGGTGGTGGGCAGGACCAGAGGGAAGAGTGGGTGGAGCAACAGATGTAAATTTGACCTCTGTATAGCAGGCTGGTTTGTACCCACACTCACACAGCCCTATCTACCCTCCATCCAGGCAAACAGGAGGCATTATCAGAGTCCAAGGACACATCCCAGCCAGGCATAAATCACTCAAGGAGGGGACAAAGCCAAGTGGCCTGGGAAAAGTTCAGGGGCTAGATAGAGGGGTCTGAGGTTCCCCACTATTAACAGAGTGTAGGTAGCCATCTATCTGACATGTTGTAGTCAGGGATTTGGGATAAATTTGAATACCTAAGTTGACTTTTTAATGGTGAATCCAACCTAACACATACTTCCCAAAACAATAAGTTAACCGAATCACAGTTATGCTTTGAAATTCATTCTTCTGTGGAAGAATGGAAGCCTTTTTCAGACTATTTAAAGATGAATAAGCGATCAGGTTTGAACTATGAGCAACAGAAGAACTTAAAAGATCATACTAGTGTTAAGATTTAAGAGACAGAAGACAAGGTGCTGCAGAGGGAGAGAAATAAGCCACCATGGATAAGGAGGTGGGAAGTCAACAACAACAACAAAAACAAAGAAAAAATGTTTCACTATGTATTGAAATGTATGTGTTAATTTTTGGGGGAATTTAATTTTTAAAATGATTAAAAAATGAAGTTCATGGTTCGTTTAATTGTGCAATGCGGTTATCCAGCCGGTTACATGTATAAGAAATACAGAAACACATTTACTAAAATACTAATACATTCAAAATGTTTGCAAATGCATATATTAGTAAAAATAACATATGAGGTATTATACTAGACAAAATTGCTTTGCAAACATTTTGAATAACAGGCCATATTGCATACAATAATATGTATGTTAGGCAAAATTTGCACCAAGACCCATATGAATTTTTGTTAGGAAGCAGTCATGAGTTTTGTGAGGAAACTTGAAACAGTCAAGGCTTCCCTCAAAGAATCCTGAAAACTGTAACTTGTTTAGGGTGATAAGAAGGGTTTCTATTTTCCTCACAGAGCTGTAGTTACCAGAGCTCCCTGGAAAAGGGATTGGCTGTAAAACCACTTTGGGAATTGTAGCTCAGCAAGAGAGAAAATAGGGGACTCGTAACAACTCTCAAGGGGATGCGGGTGGCGCTGTGGGTTAAACCACAGAGCCTAGGACTTGCCGATCAGAAGGTCGGTGGTTCGAATCTCTGCGACGGGGTAATCTCCTGTTGCTCGGTCCCTGCTCCTGCCAACCTAGCAGTTCGAAAGCACGTCAAAGTGCAAGTAGATAAATAGGTACCGCTCCAGCGGGAAGGTAAACGGCATTTCCATGTGCTGCTCTGGTTTGCCAGAAGCGGCTTAGTCATGCTGGCCACATGACTGGAAGCTGTACGCCGGCTCCCTCGGCCAGTTAACAAGATGAGCGCCACAATCCCAGAGTCGGCCACGACTGGACCTAATGGTCAGGAGTCCCTTTACCATTACCTTTACCAACTCTCAACACCCTCAACAAACTACAGTTCCCAGGAATTTTTGGTAGAAGCCATGAGTGTTTAACATGCTATGATGTTGCTACTTTAAATGTATAGTGCAAAATTGAACTTTAGCCTGGATCGAAACCATTAGGATTTTTATATTCTTCTGGGGTGTCAATAAACCTATGCCTCTATATGAAACCTTGTCCAGGTGTGGCCACATACTAAACATTCTTGTTCTCAGATGTATCATTGCAGGTGTTGATACTTTCCCCTTTTCTTCTCACTCACAGGCGTTGCCTTATGTGTGTCTTCTCATTGCCATGCTCTTCTTCATCTATGCCATTATTGGCATGCAGGTAAATTACAACAGTAGTCATACCAAATGCACCAGGCTGGAGTAGGGATGGGGGAGAAATTCCAAATCTTTGCATTTTAATGTGAAGCTGCCTGATTTTCCAAACCAATCTGTGAACTGAAACACGGGTACCCTCCATGATTCACATTGTTTTGTGATTAACTTGGTGATGCAGCACTGCAGCCAATGTGCTATCCAGTTATCCAGTTGCTGTTGTTGTTTTCAAAAAAATGCATATATTGGGGGAAAGTGTCCATAAAAATGCATAACTTACTGTTTTATTTAACAAAATTTAATATGCCACTCGATTGATTGTTGCAAATGATAGATAGATAGATAGATAGATGATAGATAGATAGATAGATAGATAGATATAGATATAGATAGATAGATAGATAGATAGATATTGATAGATAGATATTGATAGATGATAGATAGATGATAGATAGATAGATAGATAGATAGATAGATAGATAGATAGATAGATAGATGATAGATAGATAGTATTTTTCCATCTATAAGATGCCCCTATGCATAAGACACACCCTATTTGGGGGGACTCAGATTTAAGAAAATGGGGGGAGATGGCCCCGTGTATAAGATGCCCCCTAATTTTTGACATTATTTTTTAGGGGAAAAACCTGGTCTTATACACAGAAAAATACACTGTGCGTGCGTGTGTGTGTGTGTGTGTGTGTGTGTGTGTGTAAAAGAGTTTAAAACAACACCAACACATCTGGAGAGGCTTGCAGAAACAAATTGTTTTTTAAGCAGGTGTTGAAAGGAGAACAGCAAAAGTACCTGCCTGATGTCAACATCTTAGGGGAAATAAATAACATACATATATTATATGAGGGGATTGCTTCTAGAAATGTGTACCTGAGCCAAAACTACGTATACATATTTGGAGAAATTTGCACAAAACTGCTGACAAATTTTTCATGAGGGTTAAAAGAGGTATCCAGCAGCATGCAAACTGCTGTGAAAACATAGATGACTGGATTAAAGATTAAAGGGGAAAACAGAGAGAAACCAAAATTGACAGATTTCTTCACCCTGATCTTGAAGTTCATTTTCAAGTTAGTAGTTTGTGTCCAGTACAACTCTGATCATGGCTGCATACAACTCAAGTCTAAGAATGCTTGAGGAATTTTATATCTGTGCATTCCAAACTGACCTTATTATTACCTACTTTGGGATCTACTTAGGTTCTGGATTTTGCATTTCTCTAAATTCTTTGATATAGTTCTCATTTCAAGGCAGAAACAGAAAAAGCTGCAGGGTTCCTGTTTTAGAATGTGTCATTGCATAATGTAGCTTGGGGATCTGTTCACAGAAAAACCTTAGTACCTTCACCAAGCTAAAGAAACCACAATGATTAAATTGGTATAAAACAGATTTAATACACTGCTGGTTTAGATCCTCAATTCCACCATGATGGTGGAAAGGAAGATATATCCCTCCCACCCAATATATTGGGGGGAAAGTGCATGAAAAAGCATACAAATTTTCATGCAGATTTTAAAGGGGGGGGGATACAACAGGCAAACTGAAGATGGCAGTTAGTAAATTAAGAGAAACTGAATTTGAAATATTTTCCCATCCCTAAGCAAAATGCTTGCTGTTCAGAACCACAGTCAGTGCTACTTGCTTCTCTGATGATTTTGCCTCCCAATTTCCATTTTATCTGCTTTTTGACCACTTCCTCTCCCCCACCCCCAGGTCTTTGGAAACATTGCACTGAATGACGACTCTGCCATCAATCGACACAACAATTTCCAAACGTTTTTGCAAGCCCTGATGCTGCTTTTCCGGTAAACAATAAACCATCTTTCTGTAATCAAATTCATTGACCCTTCTGGCAGTGGTGGAGCTTCATGCTCTGGCACCGGAGGGTGGAGAGCAGGCGGGAGCGTGGCTGCCGCGTGACCTGGGGGCATGGCGTGCTGCCTGTGAGGTGTGACGCCCAGTGCTGATGGGGGGAAGCTGCGATAGCACCCCACTGGGATCTCACTACCGGGGGCAGTGCGCTCCCCCTGACCCCTCTTCCTCTGCCAGTGCCTTCTGGGGTGGGTGTCAATGGGAGGAGATGAGGCCCTTCGTTAGCAAACTATCATCATCTGTGTGTTCACTTAAAATGAAACAACTCCCAGGAATGGGCCAGTCAGGACCAGCATAGTTGGACCAATTCACACCAACAATTTGACAGTAACAATGACACACCAAAGTTCCCACCAGTGCCTGCTTGTTTTGTGTGGTAGTCTTTCCTGAAGTTGTTTGTGCAAGGTCCCACCTCATCTGTCAGTGCATAGGAACATCAGAACACTGGGAGCAGGCTCTCTTACATCCAGTGCTCACTTGATGAGCCCTCATGTTATTATTGATCCCATATAAAATAGTAGTTATTCATGGAGGACATAGTTAAACCATGGATCTCACTCCCACAGGAGTCAGTGGTGGTCACCAACTTGGATGGCTTTCAGAGAAGTTCATGGAGGAGAGAACTATTCATGTCTACTATCCATGATGGCTGTGTGCTGCCTCCATAACCAGAGGCAGTAATGCTTCTGAATACCAGTTGCTGGAAACCCCAGGAGGGGAGAATGTTCTTGTGCTCAGTTCCTTCTTGTGGGTTTCCCACTGGGGCATCTGGTTGTCCACTGTGAAAACAGGATGCTAGATGGGCCATTGACCTGATCCAGCAGGTTCTTCTGGTGTATTTATGTCTGTCTGTATGCTTTATTTCCTCCCCTGGCCTTCTTTCAGCATAGGTTCTCTACCTTGTGGAATACCTTCTCAACTCCCTGGAACTCACTGGCTTGCCCTCTGTTCACATCTTCAGTTCCCTGCTTTCCTTCCTCCCAGTCTCTTTTTCTCATAGTATCTCCATCCTCCACCTTTCTGGCTTCCCCATCCTCAGAGGTAGGACCTCTGCCTGCTTCCATTCACTCTTAGGGCTTATCCACATTTTGCAGGCACAGGTCCATACGTTAAAGCTCCATCTCCAAGCACCTTTCCTTTTCCTTTTCTCTTTTTGCCCTGGAGCTTTCCATGAAAAAACACCTTGTTCTTCACCACTGAATTGGAGCACATGTCAGTTTCGGTTTTCTGTGGACTGCTGTTTGCAGCAATTCAGTTTAAAGAGTAGGTTTTCATGGGTTCAGACAGAGATTTAAATTGTGGACCATGCCTGGGAAGCACGGAGGAAAGGTAAGTGATAAGCCCTCAGTTATGGACTCTCTGGGGAAATGCAGACAGCTCCTTCTCTATTTTTCAGCTGCATGCTTTCCTCAGTACTGCTAGAAGGTGGATGTTTCTTTCCAATTGACTGAACAATCTCACTGGCAGCTGCAGAGCTGGCTCCTGACCATATGTCTATGTAAATACTTACATCTTACCTTTCAGCCTCTTGCTGGGACTCCAGCACTCCTGACAAACATCCATTAAAAATGATTACCAACCAGTTGAAAGATTCAAATCGGCCAGATATTAAAGCCACAGAAGCTGGAGGGGAGGGGTAAGCCCAGGGAAACCAAAAGATTTGGAAGCATGCAAAAATGTGGGTAAAGAAGGCCCTGCCCACAATTAGCATGTGGCCCCTGAAAGGTTTCCCATAAGGGAATGTGGCCCACAGACAGACTAAATTTCCCCGCCTCTGGTTTGATATTTTGCTGATTGTAAAAATGTCACACATGGCATGAAATCGTCCTTAAATGATTATGTATGCAAATATCCAATTGTTTAGCTGGGAGGGTGATGGGTGTAAGCATAATCTGTTCTCATGCTCAGTTTATGTTGATAAAAGCTGCAGTGGGCCTTGCCTCTACCTGCCCCCTGCATCTTTCAATTCCTCCCAAGCAGAAGTTTATGCAAACTTAATTTTTTTACATCAGACAGCTTGTGTTCATTAATACTTCAGCATTACCTGGCATTAATCCTGTGGTATTCAAACTGTTAATGAACACAAATCCTTTATGTGCACAAATCCTAACTTAATTTAATTGGGTCTTTTATTTTCCATAAAGAGATTAGGTTCTTTGCTTCTAAGCTTGTGAGATCTAATTTCTCTCCCCCACTCCCCGATATGACAGAAAACACAGGTCTCTTTGACAGAAAAGCCGAGTTCAAGCAACCTGTCTCTGTGTTCTATCTATCTATCTATCTATCTATCTATCTATCTATCATCTATCCATCATCATCTATCTATATCTATCTATTTCGCAGCCTCCAACAGAAAGTCCCAGGGCAAGTCACAGCATTGAAAACAACATTAGAGGGTAAAGGTCTAACAAAGGGAGCACACTGTACCCATGACACTCCCCTGGGTGATTTAGAACCCAATTATGCAGGCTTCTAAACTGTGGAAGTGGGGGAGGGCTCTACCACTTCAAGAACTCCTTACTTCTGCCCCAGTTGGTGGACAACTGGGGCACAGCAGAACCTAACACACACATCTTTGCTCTCTCTGCTTGTGTGTAGGTTTTAACACATGAGCAAAACACCTGTATGGGCCAAAGTTAGGGGGAAAGCCTATAGTAGATCAGGTCTGGGGAAGCTCACTTGTGTGGTCCTTATCTCATGACTTATGTGACTCTCCATGTCTTGCTGATAGGACCTCAAGTCTCTTTCTACGCCATACTATACCCTTCGCCAGCTCTCCTTCACAGCTGGAATGTGTTTTTGAACTATGATAATGCTTTTTGCTTCCTGGATGCAGGATGGAGGGGTGGATCTCTCTCTCTCTCTCTCTCTTTCTCTCTCTTTGTGTGTGTGTGTGTGTTGGGGAACCTCTAACTTCTATGTGGGTAAAATATAGCCTTCTGTATAAAGCTAAGAATCGCATTGATAGCTCCACCCACTTTTGCCTCTTGTCCCACCCACCACTTACATGTATTTCCAGGAAGTTCCCCTTCCCCAAAGAAGTACCTCCCTTGGGCTGAAAAAGGTTCCCAACCCTTTTGATACACTATAAAGTGAGGGAGCTGTTGTAGATGTGACTGTTGCTTTCACTAGTCCTACTGAGATTGCTCCCTCTTGCACATTCTTTACCTCCCACTAAAGAATGTTAAGGTACACCACAGGCTTACTTGTGCAATACATGTACAAGGCCAATAAGCAACCATAAGAGATCTGCTGGATCAGGCCAGTGGCCCATCTAGTCCAGCATCCTGTTCTCACAGTGTCCTACCATATGCCTATGGGCTGTCCGAAAGCAGAACGGAGCTCAACAGCATCCTCCCATTTTGTCGTTGCCATCAATTGGTATACAAAAGCATTATTACTGTCATCAGTGAAGATAGAACATAGCCATTGAGTTTCGTGGCCACTTACACTCCATGAATCTGCCTAATCCTCTGTTAAAGCCATCCAGGTTGGTGACCACCACTGCCTCCTGCAGGAACAAGTTCCATACTTTAACTCTGCATCCTTTTGCCTTTCCTGAATCTCCCAACACTCAGCTTCATCGGGCGTCCATGAGTTCTACTGCTTTGCAAGAAAAGGAGGAAATGTTTCCTCTTATTCCCTTCTTCACCCTATGCATAATTTTGTACTCTTCTTTTTAGCTCAATAAGACAAGTTCTTTTTTCTGGTTCCAGGAGCGCCACTGGGGAAGCTTGGCATGAAATCATGCTTGCATGTCTCAGCAACCAAGCCTGCGATAAGCTCTCCAACCTTGGCAAAAATGAGTGCGGCAGTGACTTTGCCTACTTTTACTTTGTCTCCTTCATCTTCCTCTGCTCCTTTCTGGTGAGTTGGCCATTCCGCTTGTCTTGCTTGCCCATCCCTGTGCTGCAACTACCCTCCACGTTTAAGGTCCTCAGCCCCTCAGAGATATGCATCTTAAGTATCAAAAGCCAGGGTAAATAAGTATTTATGGTTGTATGTAGTGGGTTTTTTTCTAGGGGATATTCTATGGTACCCAGTACCCACATCTCTTTTTCTTGTTTTTTAAAAGTGTGGCACTTACATTAACAACTTCATGGTGAGTGCTGGCACCTATTTTTCTAGAAGAAAAGCACTGGCTGCATCACAGCATCTTTTAATCAGTGACACTCTGCCATATTGGTGAAACAGCACATCACAAAGAAATGATCTAGTTTCTTTCTGTGTGATGTTTCACCAATGTGCAGGTAGTGTCACTGATTAAAGAATGTTTCAGTGCAGCCAGACAGACATGCTATCATATCAAAACAGTGTCCAATCAAAATGAAAGCTGCAGCACTCTGCGCATGCTCCAATTCTGGAATGATTTTTTTTTTAAAAAAATGCAATTCTCCTAGTTAAACTGAAATTTGAGAGGAGTTATATATTGTAGCCAGCCCTACCGTTAGGCAGAGTGTGGCGACAGTTGCATAAGGTGCCGACATGTTGGGAGGCAGTTACCAGTGGTGAATTGCTAGAGAACAGCGTTGTGTGTATCATTCAAACAGATCCCTGCCACTTAAACTAGCCTACTGTCCTTAGGCTGAGTGGAGGAGGATGACCCATTAGCAGTATTGAAGTAACATTCAATGACCAGTCTGGCTGGCTTTTGTTCATGGAGTGGAAGGTGGCGGTTATTTCATCAGGCAGTAAAATGTTCCCAGTGTGGCTCTGGGCAGGATGTAGAGCAGAATTCAGCAAAGCCATAGAACAATAAAGGTAAAGGTAAAGGTACCCCTGCCCGTACTGGCCAGTCTTGACAGACTCTGGGGTTGTGCGCCCATCTCACTTAAGAGGCCAGGGGCCAGCGCTGTCTGAAGACACTTCCGGGTCACGTGGCCAGCGTGACATCGCTGCTCTGGCGAGCCAGAGTCGCACACGGAGACGCCGTTTACCTTCCCGCTGGTAAGCGGTCCCTATTTATCTACTTGCACCCGGAGGTGCTTTCGAACTGCTAGGTTGGCAGGCGCTGGGACCGAGCAGCGGGAGCGCACCCCGCCGCAGGGATTCGAACCGCCGACCTTTCGATCGGCAAGCCCTAGGCGCTGAGGCTTTAACCCACAGCGCCACCTACGGACAAGGAAATGGAGAAACCCCCTTTTCACTGTAGCTCAGAAAAGGGACAACCTTTATCAGCCAGAGTGCTGCTTTGCAGGGGTCACATGCTAGTGGTGGGCAAGAAGTTGGTGCATCAGTGGACAGGACAACCTTTCCACCCACCAATAGGTTGTATTCCAGCCGCACAAACTCAGTGGTTTCTATGTATGCACACCTCCTATATCTCTCTCCATCCAGGCAAGCAAGGGGGCTTAGCAATATTCAAGGATGTGTTCAAGGGTGCTTCCCAGTTGGGCAAAAGCATGAGAAAGGCATGGAAAGGAGACACGGGACACATTCACACCATACATTTAAAACACTATGGAACCACTTTTAAAAGTCAGGGATCCCCCAAAGAATACTGGGAATTGTAGTTTGTTAAGGGTGTTAGGACGTCCCTATTCCCTACAATTTCAACCCCCCTTTCCCCGGGGAACTCTGTGAATTGTAGCTCTGTGAGGGGAATTGGGGCCTCCTTAGAACTCTCAGTACCGCTAGCAAACTACAGCCCCCCCCCCATTGGGATGAGCCATGACTGTTTAAAGTGATATAGCATTTTCAGTGTATGAGCGAATGTGTCCACAGATTTCTGCATTTGACACTTCAGACTCTGCCTTTTCCTCTTCAACAACAACAATAGTTTATACTCCTCTTCCTTTTTGAGTTATCCATTTGTTTTTGCATTGATTCCTTAATAAGAGAAGCTAATGTCTTTCCTCCTTCCCACCCCCAATTTCATCTCCCTCACCTTCCCCTTTGCAGATGTTGAACCTGTTTGTGGCTGTAATTATGGACAACTTTGAGTACTTGACACGAGACTCTTCCATCCTAGGACCCCACCATCTTGATGAGTTTATCCGCGTCTGGGCTGAGTACGACCCTGCAGCCTGGTACGTATGCTCTTGCAAGCGCACCTTAAAATAATAGAATAGTAGAGTTGGAAGTGACCTATGGGTCATTTAGTCCAGCCCCCTGCAATACAGGAATCTCACCTAAGGCATCCATGACAGATGACCATCCAACCTCTGCTTAAAAACCTCCAAGGAAGGAGAGTCCACAACATCCTGACGGAGACTGTTCCACTGTCAAACTGCTCTTACTGTCAGAAAGTTTTTCTGAATGTTTAGTCAGAATCTCCTTTCTTGTAACTTGAAGCCATTGGTTCGAGTCCTATCCTCCGGAGCAAGAGAAAATTTGTTCCCTCTCCCATGTGACAGCCCTTAAGAAATTTTGAAGATGGCTATCATATCTCCTCCCAGTCTCCTCTTTTCCAAGCTAAACATACCCAGCTCCTTCTACCATTCTTCATAAGGTTAGACTTCTAGACCCTTGATCATCTTAGTTGCCCTCCTCTGCACACATTCCAGCTTGTCCACATCCTTCCTAAATTGGGGTGCCGAAAACTGGAACAGTATTCCACACAGTGTCGTCTGACCAAGGTGGAACAAAGTCGTACTATTACTTCCTTTGATCTGGACACCATACTTCTGTTGGTGCAGCCTGGAATAGCATTAGCTTTCTTTGCTGCTGCATCAAACAACAGTTTCTTTTCATTTTCATTTTCATTTCTTTTTTTGAGGAAATTACAAGCTTGGTGGATCAAGGGAATGCTGTGGACATAGTGTATCTTGATTTCAGTAAGACATTTGACAAAGTCTCTCATGATATTCTTGAAAGGAAGCTGCTAAGATGAAGAAATTAAGGAGATGCTCATCAATTTTGCAGATGACACCAAACTGGGAGCAGCAGTTAATGCCACAGAAGGCAAAATCAGAGTTCAAAATGATCTTAATGGATTAGAGAACTGGGTGCAAGCTAACAAAATGAATTTCAGTACAGACAAAGATGAGGTTCTGCACTTAGGCAGGAAGAACCAGAAGCACAAATATTCAATATGGAACATCTAGCTTACTAGTGAAAAGGATCTAGGGGTCTTGGTGGACCACAAGCTTAACATGAGTCAACAATTAATCATCTCACCCTCTCAGTCCTCTTGCCAATGACATTTTCAGAGATTAAAAGAATTGCTCAAATTATGGGGGGAGGATGAGCATAACACTCTTTTAATGCATCTGAATGCCATATGCAGATAGAAAGAGCACTGTTGCACTCGGGTGCAGCTGGTGGGCTTCCCATTGGGGCAGCTGGTTGGTCACTGTGAGAACAGAATGATGGACTGGATGCGCTGCTGGTCTGTTCCATTAGGGCTCTTCCTATGTTCCTTTTTTAAAAGGCTGCCTTAACTAACCATCTTAGAGGGCATGCAGTGGGCAGGACTGAAAATGAAGGAACCAACAGATTAGTTTGCAGATTTCATTAAGGGCATCTCTATCTCCCTACCCCAATAATTTGAGTACTGATGATAACTTGACCTATGTCAATGTGAATATTGATGCAATTAAATATTTAAAATGCAACAAACTCGTTGCCTGCTAATTTAGTCTTGTAAATCAGGCCCCAGAAGTTACAATTCAGCATATTTATCCAAATCTAATAATAGGGCTGGGGGAGGAATTCAATTTAATTTGTATCTTCATAAGAAACTACCAAATTTGCAGCTCTTGAAGCAACACGTGGACCAAAACAGCTCTTCTTCCAAAAATTGCAGTTCTCTGAATTTTGCAATGCAGTCTCCCAACCAAACAATGTGTCACAAAAACGTACATATTACAGGAAAGTGTGCATGAAAATGCATATATTGGTGAATAAAACATACAATATGCATTATGTTAGGGAACATTACTTGCAAAAATGCATGTAATAGCCGAAACTGCAGACAAAAATGAGTTTAGTAAGAAAATTAGCACTATAATGCTGACGAATTTCCAGAGGATTTAAAATAAAATAGAACTAAATAATTGATAGATGCTGCGGAAATGCAAAACAAATTTAAATTAGAAAAATGAAAGGGAAACTTAAATTGACCGATAAGTTCATCCCTATCTAAGAGGCTCGTAGACTTCATTGCCACCACCTAGAAGTCCCCTCCCTGGTAGCCAGGATGTGTTTTCTACGAAGTAGACTGATGGAGGAAAGGAAGATTGCTACATTTTTGTTCTCAGTGTGGGAGGGTGCTAACCACTTCCTCTGGGTCCAGCATAGCAGCCAATGAGATTGGTAAGCAGGGGTCAAGGCACTCTCTCCTTCCTCCACCAGTCTGCTCACTCCCTCTGGATAGATTTCCAGGTAATCTCCCAGGTGAGTTGTTAATTGCAAGGGTGCACTACTTGCAATGATCACATGAATAATATGGTTATCTGACTCCACTCACAGGTGGAAATCAATGGAGAGGTAAGTAGACATTGGAAGTCAATTTTATGGGACCTGGGAGAATAACAGCAATGTATAGATCCACAAACTTCCTTTCTGCTGATGTGGAAAGAAACTTAAGAAATAAAACAAAGAGAAATCAAGCTAATGATCTTTAGGACAGATGCTTATGATTTCTAGAAATGTGATGAAATGCCTTTTTGCCTCTACTTTAAATGTTTTCTATGTGAGGTGGGTTGATCTAATAACATTTTGATCTTTTAATAATGCCATCTTCCAATTGTCAGTTTCTGGACTTAAAAGAACTGTATTTGAACCTGTTCTGTTCTGAGAAGAATATAAGGCTATTACTTGGGTTCTCTCCCTCCCTCCTTGTCCCTCTCCCCCTCTCCCTCTCCCCCTCTGCTTCTCCCCCTCCCCCTTTCAGAATATTACTGGGCCCCTTCCAGATATTCTGAATGATGACTTTCATCATCCCCAACTGCCAGTCATGCTGACTGTGGCTGATGGGAATTGTAGTCTAAAACCTCTGGAGGGCAACAGGTTGGAGATGACTAGTATTAAAGGATATATCCCCCCCACTTTTTTAAAAAAAGAAAAGAAATGCATGCTGATTATCTTCTCAGCTGCCAGGTGAATTGGGATGGTTACTGAGCTGGCATGGGAATTTGCCCATCTCACAGGTGATAACCCAATCCGCAGATGGAATGATTATGAGTTGTAGCCAATGTTAATTGTACTCAATAGACCCACTGAAATTAGTGGGCAAGGGCCACTTAGGTTCATTTATTTCACTGGGTCTACTCTGAGTCGGACTATCATTGGATAAAATCCACTAGGTTGTATCCAACGACTTTGAGTAGATCCATTGAAATTAATAGACCTAAGCTAGTCAAGCTTATTAATGTCAGTGGGTTTACTCTGAGTAGGGCTAGCATTCGATACTCCCAATATTGGGTGTTTTGCAGTTCATTTCCATGCAGACAGTATCATATGAGGAATTTTGACACTAATTATAAACAGATTTCAGGCTACACTGCCTCCCCCAAACATTCCTTGGAATCATAAGAGTTCTGTGCTTGGACTATACCATTTCAAATTGGAGGTAGAGGCTCACCTGACTGCATGGGCATGCGTGCACACCCACCTACCATATCCTTCCACGTAGAAAACTATAGATACCAGGATGACGGATTATAGCATAACCATTACCCTGATATGCACACTGTCATATGAACTCCCACCTGTATAATGCCGTGGTACATTATTCCTTTTGTTTCCAGTCTTCAGGGTTGGAGTGCCACTGTTGTATAGCCAAACAGCAACAGACATACCAAAATAGTCCCATGCATGAGATGGTGGTTCAGCAGAGGTTGGATGGTCATCTGTCAGGGTTACTACAGCTTCACCCTGCATTGCAGATCCTGCATTATTGAGCAGGGAGCGTGAGCTAGATGACTCCCAAAGACCCCATCCAAATCCATGCTGCTGTGATTCCAAGAGTTGCTCTTGCTTATGACAGTTACTCAAGAATGTAATATGAGCCCTGGTGGATGCCACCTTCTGAATGTTAGTCTTCACTACAATTTCTTGCTGTAGAGATGGGGAACCCACAGATGTTGCCAAACTTCAACTCCTACCATCTCAGATTATTACCCATGCTGGCTGAGGTTGATGCGATTTGTAGTCCAATTTTTTTTTTGGAGGGTCAGAGGTTCCCCACCTCTATCTTAGCAAGTCAGTTTTTTGACAACTCAGGGACTCTTTTTTTTTTTTTTTTTTTGCACTTCCCTAACATTCACATCACTCAATTTTCATGTTTTGTTAACTGGTTTAAGCCATAAGAACACCAGATTAGCCTGGCTGATGGATCAGGCCAATGGCCCATCTTGTCCATCATTGTGTTCTCACAGAGACCCACCAGATGCCCAAATAATAAGCCCCAAGTAGAACATGAGTGCAACAGCACCCTTTTGATTCCCAACAGCAGGCATTCAGAAGCAAACTGCCCCTGACAGTGGAGGGAGAACACAGCCACCATGGAAGTGAACTGCAAAACTTGCAGGCATGGAAAACAAAGCTACAGTCCCTGATTGACCTGTCATGATTGACTCTTTCCTGTGCTCCAGGCAGTTTGAAGGGCCATTGCTCAGTAGTAGTGCATTTGCTTTGCTTGCAGAAGAAGCTGGGTTCCATCCCTGACATCTCCAGGTAGGGCTGGGAGAGATCCCTATCTGCAGTCCTGGAGAGCTGCTGCCAGCCAGAGTAGGCAACACTGAACAAGATGGACCAGTGGCCTGAGTCAGTACAAGGCAGCTTGCTCTGTTCCAGCGTGCCTTTTTTGTATTCATTAAAAAAACCAAAATGTTTTCCCCTTATTGTTTTAATAATTAATTTACAACTGAGGATGTTTTTAAAATTCTTCTAGGGATTGGGTGAACTCAATAGGGCTGCTTCTGAGTGGATGGCATCATCCATTCCTATGTCTATCTTCAACTGCTGCTGAAATATTTCCCTCCACAGCTAGTTATAAAGGAAATCTGGGGACTCTGAAATTGAACACGACTCTCCCATTCTTTCTTCTATTTTTTTTTGGGGGGGGTGACTTCAGGAGGCTCTGGAATGGAGCCATCTCTCTTCCATATATTTCTCCCCCCACCCCTTTGGTCATAACTCATGATTTTTTTTCCTTTCCAGTTGCCGGATACATTATAAGGAGATGTACAGTTTGTTGCGAGCTATTGCTCCACCTCTGGGCTTAGGAAGGAAATGCCCTCACAGGGTGGCATACAAGGTTTGGCATTTCAGCGGGGGGAAACCCTTCCAGTATATTTCTCCTCTATTTGTTTGCCTTGAATTTGAACCTTTGATTTGATTAAAAAAAAACAGACAAACCTGAATTGCAAAGGCAAAGAAAAAGAAGAATAAACTGGACTGAACTAACCCCTTTGCCTGAACAAGAATGATTGACAAGCCCCCACCCCTACCCTTTGATCTTACCCGTTCCCATCTAGCATCTCTCCTGACACACAATGATGCACACTTGCCTGGACATGGGCAGCTTTATGAGACAGTCAGCTTTGAAAAGGTTCCCTTCTCCAGAACAGGGGTGGGAGGAGTTGAGGGGCAGGCTACCCCATTCCAAAAGTTTTGAGCTAATTGATTAAGGAGGTGCTCATCAAATTTACAGGTGGTGCCAGGCTGGGCTAGCAAATAAAATGTGGATTCAAGATAACCTTAACAGATTCGAGGGCCAAAAGTAACAAAATGAATTTCAATAGGGACCAAGGTACGGGTCTATACTTAGGCAGGAATAACCAGATACACAAATATTGGATGGGGGACACCTGGCTTACTAGCAGTACATGTGAAAAGAATCTAGGGATCATAGTGGACCACAAGTTTAACATGAGTCAACAGTGTCATGCAGCAGCAAAAAAAGCTAATGCTATTCTAGGCAGCATCAACAGAAGTATAGTGTCCAATCAAGGGAAGCCATAGTACCACCTTATTCTGCCTTGGTCTGACCACAGCTGCTGACATGGAGGTACAAGACTTGGTGCCAGGGGTCAGCTAGGTCAGGCACCGACTGAGGGTCCCTCGGCTGGGTCCCTCACCAGCTCAACCCAACCATTCACCATCCTCCCTGCTAGGGCCCTAAATGGTTTTCAGTAATGGATGACAGAGTCGCTTTTGAACAAAAAGGTAATCCGAGTTCTCCTCCAAGCAAGCTGCTTGTCCATTTAGGTAAAGGTAGAGGGACCCCTGACCATTAGGTCCAGTCACGGACGACTCTGGAGTTGAGGTGCTCAACTCGCTTTCTGGCCAAGGGAGCTGGCATTTATCCGCAGACAGCTTCCGGGTCCTGTGGCCAGCATGACTAAGCTGCTTCTGGTGAAACCAGAGCAGCGCATGGAAACACCATTTACCTTCCCGCCGGAGCGGCACCTATTTATCTACTTGTACTTTGACGTGCTTTCAAACTGCTAGGTTGGCAGGAGCTGGGACAGAACAATGGGAGCTCACCCCGTTGCAGGGATTTGAACCACCGACCTTCTGATCGGCAAGCCCTAGGCTCTGTGGTTTAGACCACAGTGCCACCCGCGTCCCTGCTTGTCCATTTCTGTGTCCCCAAATGTAATGTGCTAGCCTATCAATCTCTGAAATCTGTTTTTTGGCTCTATAGACAGGGCTGAAAAAAAAGTCTGGGGATCCAGTGGAAGGTGAGGAGTGCAGTTGTTCTCCAAGGCGTGCTGGCTGAGAAACCATGTGGCATCCACCATCACAAGCAGTGCTGGTCCCTGCCTTGGTTGGCAGGGACATTGGGAGGTGGGGGCATTGTTGTCACTATGCCAAGGGCCCTCTGAAGTCTGCCAGCCCTGTGTTATTGAAAGTGGAGATCTTCCTTATTTTTGCCTCCATTTTACCCATTATTAGCCTCGCTTCCAATCTAAGCAACAAAAGCCTGCCCAGGAAAGGAGAACCATTTTATTAAAGCCAAGTCTGACTGTCCCATAATGCTCTGTATCGCTTCTCCTCGGCATGATGAGTACAGCCCCTTGACACCTGCACAACCACCTGTTTGAGAATAAAGAGGAATGCTCCCCCTCCTACCCATGGTTTCAAACCTCTTTCCTTCCCACCTGCTTCCCACACTCAATCATTCTGTACTGCTACCGCAGGGATTTGAACCTCTTTTTTTAAAGAAAAAAGAAAAAAGAGAAGACGATGAGCACATGGAAAGAGAGATGCTCAGTGACAGGGATAGCCAAGGTGGTGCTCTCCAGCTGATGCTGGACTCCAACTCCCATTGTTCCTACCCACTGGCCATGCTGGCTGCTGTAGTCTGACAATGGCTAGAGGGCACCAGGTTGGCTACCCCAGCTCAAAGAGATGAAATTGGAAAAGAAACCATCTGATTTAACCCTCCTCTTTGTTATTAACCTCCCTTTGTTTTGTTTCTACTCCCGAAAACAATCTAATTAATCAGATCTCTCTCCTTCTCTCTTGCTCTCTTGTCTGCTTTCCACTTCATCCCTGGTCCCCCTCCCCTCTGTTTGACACTTGGCTCTAACTTGCTTCCTCCCCCACCTGTGATTCCCTCCCCATCTTCTGGCTTCTGCTTCTTTCTCTCTCTCCCTCTCTTTCTATCTCTCTGGTTCCAAGTGGGCGTATCAGTTACACGGACATGTATGAGATGCTGAGACACATGTCCCCACCACTTGGACTGGGAAAGAAATGCCCAGCTCGCGTTGCCTATAAGGTTAGACCAGACAACCAGTGCCATCTGTTCTGTTGTTGCTAAGGCTGAACTGCCTCCATTTCCTGTAGTATTTGTGGTGTCTTCTAAGCTATTTCAGATGCTTCATAATCTCCCTAGTTCAGGGGTGTCCAACACATGGCCCAGCCCATAGCAGCTGTACAACAAGGAGGCTACTGGGACAGGAAACACACTGGCAGCAGAGGCTGGTGCTAATTGGGACTGGTAGGGTGGAAGGTAGTGAGATCAGTGGCAGGTGGAGTCAGAGAAGATGGCTGGTTGAGCCAAAGTCAATAACAGGCATAGCCAACTAATTGTGGCCTCCCCCCCCCCATCCTCCTCTTTGCTGAATTCTACAAGGGCAAAACTGAGACTGAGGAGGTGGAAGCTGGCAGTAATAGCCACCCCTTGGGCTGATTGTAATTAAGAAGGCAGGTAGGTGGAGGCCATCTGAGGGCAGATTGAGTTTAGTGGTGGCACTGCCTCACTTGCCTTAATTGGGCAACCTCCACTGCCATCACACGGCTTTCAGAAATGTGGAGCTGTGCCCATAGGGTCCTACAATTGGAACCCCTACTTGGTCCTTTGGCTTCAAGCAGCAGGCAGATTCTAAATGCCCCCATAGGCATGCAGAGTTCAGGTAGGGGCTTTGGAGAGTTTGTGTACCCAAATCCAAGTGCTCAAAGGCTGAACATTTAAAAGGGGTTCATGCCCCACCAAAGAGTTACTGATGGAGGGGCCATAGCTTATTGGTAGGATATCTCTCTTCAGTACAGAACATCCCAGGTTCACTTCCTGGCACCTCCAGGTAGGTCTGAGACATACTCCCCTCTGAAATTCTGTAGACTCATTGCCAATTAGGATAGAAAATTCTGAGCTAGATGGACCAATGTTAGTGCATTTGTCTTGCATGCAGAAAGCCCCATGTTCAATCCACTGTGTCTCCAGGTAGGGCTGGGAGAGATGCCAAGCTTGAAACTCTGGAGAGTAGCTGCCAGTTCAGTGTAGACAATAATGAGTTATCTGAACCAGTGGTCTCACCGAGTACAAGGCAGCTTCCGATGTTCCCATAGTTTGACTCAGTGTTCTCCTATCAATCTGTCACCTTCCCTTTAAGAGACCTGGAAGTCCACTTCTATTGGTGCCTCTTATGCAAGATGGCAAGGAGGGAGAGACAATGTAAATTTAATATTTTATGCGAAGGGGAGTTTATGGGTGAGTCTCCGGGCTCCTGTGGGTTAAGAAATGAAGCCATTTAAATCCATTTGAGTTTGACACCCCTGTTCTAGTTTGAAACATTCCGCATCTCTGACTAAGTCATTACAGCTGTGGTGCCCATTACACCTTTCTAGCTAGCTGAGTTTCTACCTGTCCATAAATATATTTATTCCTGGTTCATTTTTCGGATTCTACCTTTCCCCTTCCTTTTCTGTCTGCATCAAGTAAGAGACCAATTATTCCCAATCAAGGCTGTCTTCATGGCAACATGTGCTTAGACTTAACAAATCCTTAGGGTGCATTGCCTCCAGCTCTGTGTTCACTGAAAGCCAACATGTTTCTTCAGAAAAAGCATGTGATACAGTTCTCCTAGGACTGTACCACTTCAGAATGCAAGGGAAAGGCACTGCATCTGGAATGCAGGGATAGACAAGCTATGTCCTCCAGGTGTGTTGGGCTACAATTTCCATCAGCCCAAGACAGCATAGTCTCTGGAGTTGTAGTCCAAAACATATGGAGATTACTTGATCATCTACCCCTGCTATGTAGATTGAGAACTGATTTTCCATGGCACTACTTTCTGTATTAATATGTTCAAGTCAAAGCAGTAGATGTGTTCAACCCTGGTACACCCATTCTACATTGTACCTGCCTGAGGATGTGGTTCACCCATCTGGGAGTGACATCCCTGCAGCTTCTCCAGCTCCTCAAACACACAGGTGCATGGAACTGAAGATTCAGCTACAAATCCTTTAAGGATTGTAGATAGTTCTTGCAGGCGATCAAGCCACTAGAAAGAAAAGTGCTGCAAACCTTCTTAAACCTTCAGGTGTCTGACTCTTTGCTGGGACAACATATTCTACAGCTCATCTAGGAAGACCTATTGGGAGCTGCCTGGGGTCCTGAACTCACTGGAATAAACTCTGCTAATTGCTACCGCTTCCCCTGCAGGACCTAAGTCCAAACAGAAGGGGATCTTTGTCTTAAATGAACATGATCCTCTTTGTAGAAGGGAAATTATTTCCTGCAGAGAAAATTTGTTCCTAGAGAGCATGGATGTAAAACAATCCTCCAGTAACCACAGAAACAGTGATTCACCTTTGTTCCAGTGAAAGCAGAATAAGAGATTCCTATGTTAACAAAACAGCTGCAAACTTTTGCATTGCCTTTCTGCAACAGTCTATTCAGATCAGATCAGGTTTGTTTATTTGTATTTAGTCATCAGACCATCACAAAACTAAAGGTTAACATTATGGAAGTAACACAAGGTAACACAAACAGAACTCAGCTCAAGTCCAAATACAACTATATGCAACAAAAACAAACTTAATATGTGAAGTCCATCTTTGACCAATCCTCTGGCTGATTGACATCCAATGCCATTTTAAAATGTGTTGGGCAGGGGATTACTGGGTTATTATTTTTATTTTTATTTTCTTTTTCTTTTTATTAGGTATTTTGTGTTTTTATGTTGTGAACCACCCTGATACCTGTGGGTATAGGGCAGTATAAAATTTTAAAATAATAATAATAAATTACAATTGCCCCTCTTTTAATAAATATTAATATAAAATAAATTTATGCAAATCTGAATGAAATTATATAATCAACCAAAATGAATAGAAGCTTTAAAAATATATGACGCAGCATTCTGTTTTAAGAGACTGACCTATATTTTACATTTCTGGATAAGGATCAGTGTAGAGTTTTAACTTATTTAACTCGTTGCTAATTAGAAGAGGTGGTTCTGAAGGAGAGAGTAAATTGAACATAGGTGACACCTTAAAAGCTTCCTTAAATACACTCTTAAGAAATAAATGCTATAGAATCATTGACTCACTTGAGCTCAGTGAACTCACTAATGTATTTTAATTTGCTCCAGACAAGGATTTAATCAATCAGAAAGTGGATTCTGCTCAGTTGTATGACAGTTTCTTGCCTCTCAATTTTGAAGTCAAGAACGCAGTGAGAAGGCAAGCAAGACACTGATGAATTAACATTGATGAACCCAGGATATGCAAGATTCAGTTGCCTGGGATTCCAGTTGCATTCATTCAGTAACTCCTTCTTACCATGGCCACTATCTAAGTACATCATACCATTGAGAGGCTCATAAAACCTGTACCCTGTTCAGGGCTTTAGGTTCACAGGAGAAGCAGGTGCAGTGAAAGCTGGATTTCTTCTGGGAGACATACTCAGGTCAAGTCATGCAAACTCTTGGTGAATTTTTAACAGAAGTCAGTGAATTCAGGACCATGGACAGCTCCCAGTGGGCCCCACTGGCTGTATTGTAGCTATAGCAGGACGTTGTCTCAGCAGAGAGCTAAAGCTTATGTAGGCTGTCAATTGCAGTTTGTCCTGCTTCCCTAGGGGAAGCCGACTTGTCTTTTTTAATCATCCCTTGCACAATTTTGCATCCATTGACTTCTGAGAGATTGGGAAGATGTAGATGCTGCAGGAGGGTGCAGAAAACAGCACCTACATAGAGCAGCCTAGACTTCACCCTCTTCTGAGTATTGTTAGACCCTGGGGCCACAACACTAAGGAGCAAAGTAATGTAAATGGCCTTGAAAGCTCAGAGCCCTTTAAGGCTTGTGGCTGTGCATTTTCCCCTCATGTCACTGTCAGCAGGTGGAGTTTGGGGAAAATGATTTCATGGGCCAGATTTGAAACCCTGCTGAATCATTTGAATGAGCAAGGTCCCAATAGAACATGTGCAGCGGATACTTGCAGAAAGTAGAGTTCAGCTGTCCTGCTCATCAGCTGATTGGTAGTAATATTGAAGCCTCAGGCCCTTTAAAGCACTACACAGTGTGCATTCAAAGTGCCTGATCAACTAACATCATCGTGACATCAGATGACTGACAGGTGGGCAGCCATACCCTCCTGTCAATTTTGTGCCACAAGATTAATTTGGATAAAGATCTGGCCTGTGGAGTAAAAAAAGATACAACTGTGCTCAAAAGTGGTTCACTAAAAAAAAACAAAAAACTGTCAAAATACAGTAGTACCATAATGAACATAATTTTTAAAAGTATAGCACTGCAAAATAATACACAAAACCAGTGCATTTAGCCTGCATTAAAATGTAAGTGAGCATAAAGCAAGGATAAATCTCATCAAAAGTTCAAGTAGAAATACCCAAGACTTTGGATCCAAAAGTACGTCCAAAGCTAATAACAGTAGCACCTACCAGTAAACCCCACCCATCCTATACGCCTTGGCCCAGATTTCTGTCTTATAAAGGCTGTTGGGGCTGGAGGATAAAGTGAGGCAGGTGCAAATAGCCATCCCTTGATAGCAAGCACAGAAGTTTATAGTCAGTGTTAGCCTTACTCAGAGTAGACCAATTGAAATGAACAAGCATGGCTAATTTAGGCCCATAAATTTCAATGGGTCTGTGCTGAGTAAAACCTAGTATGCTGCAATCCAGAGTTTTGTCTCCCCCGTCCTGGTTCCTCCCTATCTTTTTCTGTAGCAACCACATTCCTATGCCTAGGTGGTCTTTTCTCTTCTAGGACCTTCTTAAGAGCTACAATCTCCCCCTTTATACCTCCTTCTGTTGCCCCATCCCTCTCTGTGCTTGTATATTCTCGCTACTCTGGCAAGAGCCAATCCCTGCAGAGTCGTCATGCATGACACTTTATCTTGCTTGCCTTGGTGTGCATGCGGTAATATCTTTACAGCTTTGTTCTATGGTGTAACAGGAGAGCTGCATCCCAGAGATGTGCTGGGGCTTCCCAAAGGGGGTGCTCTTTCTCACTGTAGCATGGTTCCATTTTTAATATCAGAATCTGTATTGACTGCATTAAGAAGAGGGTGGGCTTATGCCACACACTCCACTCAACATCCACGTGTACAGGAAAAGGCATGAAAGGGGTTCTGGGGTAGGGATGTTGGAGAATCCCATCAGAAACAGGAGCAAGATTTCTGCAATTTACATGTTCGTCAGAGCTAAAATGGGGTCACTGAGGAACAATGGTGGAGGTATCAGCATGCTTGAGGAACCCTAAGGCTTTCAGAAGTAAAGGAAATATAAAGGAAAACATCCTAAGATGACACATCTGCAAACACCACCACCAAGCACAAGCCCAATGATGACTGAAATTCCTCAGTGGTCATGGAATGTGGAGTGACAGGAAACATAAAATGGAAAATGGGGGAGCTAGACTGTCCTTCATTTACCTGGAACCTTGAATTGATGTGAGAAGTTTATTAGTGATCCATTGGGTAGACTATTGCCTGCACACTTCTCCTTATATCTTCAGTAAGAGGGCTGGTAACTTACTTCTGTTTTAATAAAAGGTGAACAGACAGACAAAGGGGTGGAATATTTCACACCAGACCTTGTGGCTTACCTAATTTTATGGCAGAGGTGGTCACTCAGTTCTCATTAGCCCCAGCTAGCATGGCCAGTGCTTAGGAATGATGGGAGTTGGAGCCCAATGAAACATTTGGAGAGCTACAGGTTTTAAGCCACAAGATGCTTGCAGGTGTAACCAGATTTCTTGTCTTGTGTGGTTTGAGAGAACAGACCTGGATGTTTCCCCACCCCTTTCAAGTAGTTTATGCACATTTAATAGTAAGTTCCCTTAGCAGAGAAACTCAGTCTGACCCTTGCTCACAACATTAACTGGAACAAAGTTTTCTCTCTCGTGTGCGGTTTAGTTGCACTCTGAATGATTTCCTTCCTCTGTCATAAAGGATGGATGAGAAAACGCCAGGGAGGAAACATGTACAGTGAGCACTTAAGAAGCTTCCCTTCTGAGAACCAGTCTTTTCTCTTTTTTTGAATTGTAGAAATATGAATGGGCACACATTTGACTTGTTAGCCTCTGTCCTGCTTGCCTTCTAAAGCCCAACATGTAAGCAAAGCAGCTTCTACTTCAGCTATAGGTTTAGGGCTCCTTTGACTGCCATCTGAACCATCTCAGAAAATCCTCTGATCACACACAGAGAGAAAGCTGTTGCAGTAGATTCCCTAGATCACATCTTTCATTCCTTTTTGTGAGTTACCATAAGAAACAAAATCTGGCAATGGGGTGAAACATGCAGCAGTTCCTCATTCTTGCAGGGCTTATCCACACTTACCTTTCCTCCATACTTTCCAGGCATGGTTCCCACTTTTAAACTCCACGTCCAAGCAACAATCTGCAGAAAACCTTAAATCCTGTTTGTTGCACTTCAGCTTTAAAGACTGGGTTTTTGTGAGGAAACTCTGGGGCAAATAAAACGAGTGCTTGGACCCAGAACTTTAAAGCACAACCTGTGCCTGGAAAGGTAAAGGTAAAGGGACCCCTGACCATTAGGTCCAGTCGTGGCTGACTCTGGGGTTGTGGTGCTCATCTCGCTTTACTGGCCGAGGGAGCCAGCGTACAGCTTCTGGGTCATGTGGCCAGCATGACTAAGCCACTTCTGGCAAACCAGAGCAGCGCACGGAAATGCCGTTTACCTTCCCGCCGGAGTGGTACCTATTTATCTACTTGCACTTTGACGTGCTTTCGAACTGCTAGGTTGGCAGGAGCAGGGACCGAGCAACGGGAGCTCACCCCATCACGGGGATTTGAACCGCTGACCTTCTGATCGGCAACTCCTAGGCTCTGTGGTTTAACCCACAGCCCCAGAGCAGGGCAAAAAGTAAGTGTAGATAAATTCACAGGCAGGAGTTGCATGGATCTGAATAACCTCAGATTACTAACAGCACAAAAACCAGGTATTCTGAGGTTTGGGGGGGGCGTCTAGGCTTCCTTCTGGCTAATTGATGCTCATTTCCAAGCCCCCCCACCTGGATTAGGATACAGCTCTCCTGAGAGAAATACACACACACACACACTGGCTTTTCTTCAACTTCCAAGCATCTTTCCCCCTTTCTTTTTCCCTGTCACTCACTGCAATGGATACAGTGGGACTGTCTGAGTAAGTTTGGACCATGGGGCTGCATTGAAGAAGGTAGGATTCTGCTGCTAACATTTTCTGTGCTGACGACAGCAAAAAATGGGTGGCAAATTAGATCTGTGTTGGGGGGAGCTTAATTGGAATTTAACGGGTGGTATCTGATGCCCTCATGCCATTAATACAATGGGACATTCTCTTCTTTTCCCAGACCCACCCTATGCACTCTCTAAATGTGCTCCGAGGGTAAGGGAAATCCCAGTTCAGGTTTAGAACACAGGGGGACTTCTGTTGCACAAATGTAAATACTTAGCACTACAAGAGATTTAGCACTACTTTACATTCAAGCCAGCATGTTTTGAATTGCTTTGACACCTAGGTGTGTTTCTCATGGACTAAGGCGGTGGCTGCTATTCCTGAAGCACTATCACTCATTTCATGCCTTATTTCCTCTTTGTCAGCAATTATTCCCCAAGAGCTCACTGTCAGTTCGCTAGTTTCCAGATAGCACCTTTGAGGACATGCTTCGTACAGGCAATAGTTTATCAATGGTTTCATGTAGAGGTTTCCAACCTTTGTGAGTCCACGGTTCATTGACCAACTACATTCTTTCTGTTGCACCCCTGTGGGGCTCAGGAGCCCACTTATGTCACCCCTTGCCTGAAGATCTGGCAGCCCCTCACCCCCTATCGAACCCTCTCCCTTATGGATTGTTCTCTCAGCCTCCTCTCTTCTCCCCTCTCCTTGGGAGTCCTCTGGGCAGGTGGAGCTGCCACCCCTGGTCTCTGAGCTGCCCCTCCAAAAGAGAGGTGCCTCCTCCCACTGCTCCACCCCCTGGCTAGCCTCAAAGGCATCCTTCACCTGGGGAGCTTGTAGCCAGGGCTGCTGAAACAAACAGCTGTGCAAGCCTTTGGGAGGCAGAGATGTGAGAGGGCATCAGAGATGGGAGGGAAGGAAAGAGGCAGGCATTTGGGGGCTGGTTGAGGGCAGACTGAAGCTAGCAGGGCAGTTCACCACCCACCCCAATGCAATAGTCTCCTCTGTTTAATAGTTATTCCGTATCCCCAGAAAGCCCTGGGCAATGCACAATTCCCAGGATTCGAGTTGGGGGGTATTGACTATAAAAGCTTGCATAAAAGCACCCTGTATGGCAAGAATGATATTGATGGCTGCTAGCCATGATACCATCTCCAATAGTAGCTGTAGAAAATAGGTATGTCTTTTGATACCAGTTGATGGAAACCACAAGCAGGGAAGAGTCCTGTTCATGATCTTCCCAGAGGCATCTAGTTGGCCACTGTGAAAGCAGAAAGCTGGTCTAAGATAGGTCTTTGGCTTGATCCTGCAGGACTCTTCGTATGTTATTAGGCCAAAGATTATTTTTTTTTAAATGCTGCCATACTGCCATTTTTGAAGTACTAAAACACAGAAAGAAGAGCTGGTCACTCTGTCCATGGAGGGAAATGCAGGGTGAGATGGTTTTAAGGTATAGAAAGACAGGTTTAGGTTATAGCTGAGAGTTTCCAATACATAAGTGAAGCTCAGCATTCATTCATACATTCATTTTATTTGTATGCTGCTTTTGCACACAAAATAAGAAATCATGCTCCAAGCAGCTTACAATAAACAGGGATGCATTTCAAACAAACACTACCAAAACAACTTCATAATAACATAGCAAAACAAAAACATAATATGCAAAAGCATATTTCAATACTATAAATATAACAAAATTACTTAACCAGCATGCTGCATCCCATAGCAAAAATAACAAGGGAGCTTCAAAGTTTCACCTTAGTCCTAGAAACACCCCTCCCATGATGTTGGAATATTGGAACGTATTGAGATTGTGGATATCTGGGGCTTGTTACCTACGTCAGCATATGAAAAGTTAGCATTGTGGAATGTCAGCTCTTGGTAATCAAGCTTACTCTGAGGAGGAACGAAACTGAGTACTAGAAAGTGGGGTGGGCGAGTATGAGGTTTGGGGAGGGGAAATAAGTTGATCAGCATTGATAGAAGCCTGTCTGTCTCTCAGCGCTTGGTAAGGATGAATATGCCAATCTCAAATGATGACTTGAGTGTCCACTTCACATCTACGCTGATGGCCTTGATCCGCACTGCCCTGGAAATCAAACTTGCATCAGGTGAGACAACAGCAGCTGGCTTAAAATATCATAATTGTGTGAATAGGAATGAATGGGGAATGGGGATGGGGACTTTGGCCCATACATTTTCAAAATTGATGTATGGAAATGGGCAAATTTCAGATTTTAAAGCAAGATTTCCACTTTACTAGACCAGGACCTCCAGATGTTGTTGGACTATATTTCCCAGAATCCCTGACCATGCTGGCCTAGGGTCATTGGAACTCTGAGTCAAGAAAACATCTGGAGGATCACAGGTTCCATAGTCCTGCATTAGCTTCATTAAGCTCAGTGGTAGCACATCTACTTTGTATGTAGAAGGTTCAATACTCCATGTCTCCAGGGACAGACCTCCTACCTGAAACCTATAGAACTGCTACCAATCAGTGCAGACTGAGCTAAATCAACCAGTGATCTGATTCAGTACTTTGGTGCATTCTGGAAGAGCTTCTCTCTTCAGAGAAGTAAGAAGTAAGAGTGTTGACATTGCCCACAGTCTTTTCCCCCTCCATGGAAGAGGAGCTATTCTCTACCGCACTCTCTTTTTCCCTTTTCAAGCTTCCTGCAGAGTAAGAATAATACCCTTCCTCATAATAATAATACCCTCCCCAAAGGGTAGGAATAATGCCTTTCCTTGGGGCCATCCAAGAAAGCTGAGTGCTTGCAGATTCAGGGCAGGCAAAAGAAAAGTACTTCACATAATAGTTAAGCTATCGGATTTGTTCTCCCACAATCTCATGATGGCCATCAACTTAGAAGGCTTTAAAAGAAGTTTATGCAAATTCATGGAGGATATGTTTTATCAATGGCTGCTAGTCGTAGCGACTGGCTATATTACCTCCAGTATCAGAGGCATATCTGAATGTCAGATATTGGGAATCATGTGGTCCTTCCTGTGGGCTTCCCATTGGGACATCTGGTTGACCACTTCAAGAAGAGACGTACTTTGCTTTATAAGCCTTTGCTCTGGTCCAGCATGGAGCCTGGTCTGTGAGTGAAACATTTTCTTCCTTTGTATCACCTGGCCCATGGCATGGCAGGGATCCTGCAGCTTCAGTGTGACATCGAGCTGAGGAAGGAGATCTCGCTAGTTTGGCCCAATCTTTCGCCAAAGACCTTGGATCTGCTAGTACCACCTCATAAACGTAAGTCCCATATTTCCCTTTGTACCACATTGATGGCATAAGCATTAACATTTACCCTGAGAAGTGTTTTAGCAGGGATAGGCAAGCTATGGGGACGCTTCAGCAAAACAAGGAAAAAGGACATCTTCCCGAATTCCTCTTCTTGATGTGCTGTACAGTGCTTTAAGGGCTTAGGCCCAGGCCTGGCTGTCAGTACTTTATTGCTATATACTAGATGGGAAGATATGGAGAGTAGGAAATAGGTCACTGCGCAAGGGCCTCCACTCTGATCTAGGTATCAATCTGTTACTTTGCAGTGCCGCTGAATTGACTCGGGGAGATCCAGGTGCTGAATCTGTTCGGGAGTCCTACACAATCATGTGCTTGAGGGGCAGGAGTGAGATGGGGACCTGCTTCTCCTTCTCCCAACCCCCCAGACTTTATTTATTATTACATCTCTATCCCACCTTTCCTCCAAGGAGTTCAAGATAGCATCCATGGTTCTCCTGCTCCCCACCTTATCCTTACAAAAACCCTGTGAGGCAAGCTAGTCTAACACTCTAACCACTACACCATATTGTCTCTCCTACACACCTCTTAATTTTGCAATGCAGTTTCCCAGCCAATGGGTACAAAAATTCATATGTTGGGGGAAGGCATGCTTGAAAAGTATTACATTAGTATGCATTATTCATTAGTATGCAAAAATCTGTATATTTGGATAAATTTTACACTGAAATGCAGATTGCTACAGAAATGTGGAGAACTAAATTTAAGATTGGAAGTGGGAGGAATAATTTTTTGGTGGCCTCATTTTGATTTTAAACAATAGGTACCAGGCCATCTGAGTTTGGTCTAAGAAAGAATTAGGATAGCTCCCCACCCAACTCATGAGAATCTAAGATTTCCATTCATACTGACCCCCCTCCCACTGCCTTCACCTTTTGCTATTCATCAATTCTGTTCACCCCATCTTTCCCCCCCTCTTATTTTGTTTTTCATTTTTTGTTTCTTTGTCCAGCTGAAGCCATGACAGTGGGGAAAGTCTATGCAGCCTTGATGATATTTGACTTCTACAAACAGAACAAGAACACTCGAGATCCTGCCCATCCAGCACCTGGAGGTCTTTGCCAGGTAAACAGTCTTTTGCACCCTTCACTGCCACTATGTCACTGTGGAGATCAACAATGAGCCAAACTTCACTGACCTGTAGGGGCAGTACAATCAGCTAATAGAATCTTGTTTAGTTTTACCATGGTCTGGTGGTTATTGGCTTGTAGTAACATTTAACAAATCACATCTAACCTAGAGGTTACCAGAGCATAAACATCAGAAAATTGCAGTAGTTGCTCCTGCTTTTGCCTCTGGCGCTCCACTGGCGCTCAGGGTGAAAAATGTATCCCACCCTTACACTAAGCTGCAACTCCCTACTAAGGAACAGATAAGATTTGTACAGCTTTATTGCTGAGGGATTTGCCAGGCAGGGATAAGGAGGAACCCCTGTCCAGAACAACTGCCAACCTCTACCTCTGTGGCAGCACTGTATGAATTGTTACCAGAGCACATAATCCTTCCTTCCTTCCTTCCTTCCTTCCTTCCTTCCTTCCTTCCTTCCTTCCGCCTTGCAGACTGGAACCGTGTCCCTTTTCCACCCGTTGAAAGCAGCGCTTGAACAAAGCCAGCCTTCAGTATTCCCCAATGCTTTCCTGCGCCAAAAGAGCTCTGCTTCTCTCAACAATGGAGGTGCCTTGTGAGTACCCAGAAAGTTCTCATTATTTTTGGCTAAATTCTCACTGAAGTGGCCGAGCTGGAGCTGTGCCTATTCAGAGTGCAGGTGGGGTGAAGGAGCTCACCTGATGGAATTTGTCTCTGCACACCAAAATTCCTTGCATTTAGAGAACTAGCATCAAAATTTTTTTTAGCCCAAGACTGGATAAGCTGTGGTCAATGATCAAGAATGATGGGAATTAAGAGTCCTACAACATACTGAGGGCTACAGCTTTCCCCATTTCTTCTTCTGTCTAACTTGCTCCCTGATATGCTGGTTTTCTAAGTGAGGAGATTGATTTCATTTTTTAAGATAGAGCAGTGTTCCATCATGTCTGTCCCCACCTGCAGTCAGAAGTTGCATGGCTTGAGCACAGGTTTGCCACCTGAGTGATAACTAGGTCATTCTTAACCTGCAGCTGCTAACTACCTGACTTTGTGGTTTGTTTGTTGCCTGCAAGGAAGGGTTTCCCCAGCCTGCTTTATCTACAGTGTTGCATTATGTAGATATATGTGTTTTATTATGTATAACATGAAACAGTATAAGCAGCAAATAATGGGTATCAGTCACCAGGTATGAAGCAAAATACAGCATGAGTATAAAGCAGAAAATAATAGTATCAAATCACAGAACCGTAGAGTTGGAAGGAACCCTCAGAGGCATCTGCTCCAATCCCCTGCAATACTGGAATCACAGCTAAAGAATCCCTCACAGAAATAAATATAAACCAGTCATAATCAAAGTATATTTTGGTATGTTTGTCTGTACATCACTCTACAGCATTGTGTAAGCTTATCAGTCAAAGCCATACCCTATCATACCAGCACCATTTATCAAGAGCAAGAGTTGCTGGAACTCACCATGAACATGTCCCTCATTCTCTTAGAATGACAATGGCACCCACCTGAGAGGTGCCAGAACTAAGTTCCAGGGAGTTCTGGCCAAGAAAATCCCTCTGCATCTTTCCAATGTTACCCTAGCTTCATGCATGCTGCCAGAAGGAGGTGGTTTATATGATTCTTACAAGACAGATCATTGTTGCAACATTATGAGTTAGGAGAGCAAAGTTAATCCTGGGTCCATTTCTGTGCTTTTGGACAAGTCCCACCAGAGATGGGGCAATGTACCAAGATTTTGGTATACAGTACAGTGGTACCTTGGGTTACAGATGCTTCAGGTTACAGACTCCGCTAACCCAGAAATAGTACCTCAGGTTAAGAACTTTGCTTCAGAATGAGAACAGAAATCGTGCAGTGGCAGCAGGAGGCCCCATTAGCTAAAGTGGTGCTTCGGGTTAAGAACAGTTTCAGGTTAAGAACAGACCTCTGGAACGAATTAAGTACTTATCCCGAGGTACCAGTATACCTGAAGGAGCGTCTCCACCCCCATCATTCTGCCCGGACGCTGAGGTCCAGCGCCGAGGGCCTTCTGGCGGTTCCCTCATTGCGAGAAGCAAAGCTACAGGGAACCAGGCAGAGGGCCTTCTCGGTAGTGGCGCCCACCCTGTGGAACGCCCTTCCAGGGGCGATAAACAACTACCTGACATTCAGAAGACATCTTAAGGCAGCCCTGTTCAGGGAAGTTTTTAACGTGTGATTTTACTGTATTCTTGGTTTTTATGGAAGCCGCCCAGAGTGGCTGGGAAGGCCCAGCCAGATGGGCGGGATATAAATAATAAATTATTATTATTATTATTATTATTATTATTATTATTATTATTATTATTACCACTGTATTGCATTCTTTGCAAGTTCTCTCTCTCTCTCTCCCTCCCTCCCTTCCTTCCTCCCTTTCATGACAGACCAACGCCAGAGGGAGGAGGAATCAAGGAGTCTGTTTCATGGGGTACTCAACGGACTCAGGATGTGTTTTACGAAACGAGGACACCAGCATTTGAGCGTGGCCATTCAGAAGAAATTCCCACTGAGCAGACAAGCAAACAGGTGAAGGTTAAATGTACTGTTTTGGTACAGGAGGAGGCTTCACTGGGCTAATCCCAAAAGCTCTGCTACACCAATGAAATGTACTTTCCAGTCTGCTGGCAGCTGGCAGAACAGAACAGCAGGCCTGGTCCAAGAAATGTTGCTCCCTAAGACAAAGGACAAGACCTCTCCCCCTTCCCATATTCTGTGTACTAAAGCCAGTGTTTGAAAAGGCAATTTTAAAAATGCAAACAATTTCTGACCGAAGGGAAGATATTCCAACACATGCCCACAGCATGTGCCTTGATGCTTTTTCCTGATTACATCACCAGCCCCTAGCCAAACTGGCCAGTTCCTTCTTATAAAGAAGCTGTGGAATCCAGTGTGCCTGAAACTTCCATTTTTTTGTTGAATCAATCTCCGTTTGAAATCTAAAGAAACATTGCATATGGATGCTAAAACAACTTTCCATTGATTACACTGCATGGAACACCCCATTGCAATTTAATTTGTTATGCAATATTGCTTTATACAAGTGAAAGGTGCCCCCAAAGTGATTTACAGGAAAATTGGACTGCCAAATTACATAATACAATATCATTGCGTAAGAAGATTAAAAATTGACTGGCAGAGGGGCTGGAGCACTCCCATGCCACTGTAATGGAGTTGGTATCATTATCCTTGGGACAACATTACTGAATCAGTAGCATAGCATGGGGTGTGGGGTGTCACTGGGTGCATGTTTTGAGGGGGCATGCGAGGGAGCTGTGGAGACAGCTTCCTCACACAACAGCCCAATGGCACCAGCCACAGCTCCATTCCTAGGTCAAGCCTAACCTGGGAGCAGAGAGAGGACAGTTGGCGGTAACACTGCCACCCACTTCCTAGGCTGTGGCAGCTTTCTTGCACCTGGCCATAGCTGCTCCACTTCCAGGGCAAGCCTGACCCGGGGGTGGACCCAGGGATGGAGAGAGAAGAGTCAGCAGCAATGCTGCAGCCCTCTCTTCTGGTTTGCAGTGCACAAGGAAGCAGCTCCACTCTCGGGTCAGGTCTGACCTGGGGGCAGAGAGTAGGAAGAAAGCTGGTGGCAGCTCCCTCACCCCTCTTCTCGTCTGGGTTGTAGCATGCAAGTGAGTTCCCCCATGCTGCTTTGTGAAGCAAGCCACAGCGGGCTCCCTCTGCTCCCCACCCCCCTCATGGATGTACCCCACATGCATGACCTGGGTGGCTTTAGCATATGCTCCACCACTGTGTTAAATTGTCATGTATATAAATTGAATTGACTTGGGTATAAAAAAGAAGTCACGTGGGTGGTGCTGTGGTCTAAACCACAGTGCCTGGGGCTTGCCGATTGGAAGGTCAGCAGTTCGAATCCTTTCAACAGGGTGAGCTCCTGTTGTTTGGTCCCAGCTTCTGCCCACCTAGTTCGAAAGCACATCGTGCAAGTAGGTAAATAGGTAGCGCTCTGGCGGGAAGGTAAATGGCATTTCCGTGCGCTGCTCTGGTTCGCCAGAAGCGGCTTAGTCATGCTGGCCACATGACCTGGAAGCTGTACGCCGGCTCCCTTGGCCAACAAAGCGAGATGAGCTCCACAAGCCCAGTGTTGTGACGTGGGGTTTGTGATTTCAGCTCTCTTGACATAATATGCTGGAGACAGTTCTCTAGTAACACTTCTTTATTAAAGCAACAAGACTGGGGCCTGATGGAGGGGAGAGCTACATTTATAGGGACAGGGAACCAGCTAGAAAGGATCCAATTTTGGAGGGAACAATATCAGGCAATCACAGTCCTGCCTTTTGGAGGAAACCAATAAGACAGAGGATCCAAATACAGCAGCTTAAATGAACCAATAGTAGCTGTACCCTCTGGAACCAAAAGGCAGTTACTTTACCCTAATGCAAATACAGACAATAATAATACAGATATAAAATCCTTTGACTCAATACACAACACCCCTCCCCCCTTAGTGAGCACAGCAGACGTAATCTCTCAGGTATGTGGGGTCCTACAACTTCTACTTGATCTCCTGACCATTCCCGGGTGTCCCATGTGAAGCGTCTCAAGAACCCTGTTTCTCAGTGGTGCTGGGATGATCACCCTATCTCCCCACAGGAGACAACCCTTATGCATGGATAACTCGTGCTGCCTTGTTGCATAAGGCCTGAATTTGTCTTCATGCAGACCACCTGGCCACCCCCTCCCCACCCAAGTGAGCACACGGGAGAGAACAGCATCTTTCCTCGTTTTCTCAGCAATATCAGTAGCCGTTACAGGAGCCCCCGAAAGTGTTTCCAGCATCATTATGTGCTCCGCTGGAGCAGGATCCTCATTACTCCCGCCAGGCAGGGGCAATCGACTCAGCGCATCAGCGTGCCACAACCGTTTCCCCGGCACATGGGTCAAGGTGTACTGGAACCCGTTCAGGAATATAGACCAATGCAACATTCTGGGGGAGAGAATTTGTGGCATTTGTTTGTTCGGGTTGAACAACCCCAACAGTGGTTTGTGGTCCGTTTCAATGGAGAAATGACGACCATACACATAATCATGGAACTTTTTGATTCCTGCCACAATTGCAAGCGCCTCTTTGTCAATTTGAGCATAGTTGCGCTCCGTGGGCGACAACGTACGGGAATAGAAAGAGATGGGCTTTTCCGACCCATCCGGTTCCCTATGACTCAGCACCGCCCCCAGGCCGTATTGAGAGGCATCACATGCCAGGACCAGCGGCTTCGATTCATCATAATGAGCAAGGACGCTCTTGCTACTCAGCATTCCTCGCAAGGAGTCAAAAGCCTTCACTTCCGGGTTAGCGCGATCGGCTAATGGCGGATTCCCTCCGAGCTCCGGAGGGAATCGGCTCTGCTGAAGACGGGTCCTACCACACCGGCGACGCGGGGACCCTCAGAAACCGCAGGCGCGGAAGCCTGCGGACTTGGTGACTCGGTGGGCACCTTTAAGCGCCCTTCCTGACCCACGAAGAGCCTTTTTAAAGGCTACGGAGAGGGTACGGGGAGCGGCGTGGTGCTGAGAGTAGACCGCTACTTCAGTGGAGCGAAGCCGCGTGCCATGGCCGGACAGCGCTGACTTTTTCCCCAAAATTCGGACTGGAAACAAATAACCCGTGAGTAGAATGGAATTTGGACTTTAAAATCTATATCTTTGAATTCGGTACAACCGGGGGATGTGCTAAAGGGAAGTCCGCACCCCCCTATCTACAAACGATCTAAAGCAAGGATCGGTGGACTAAGGTGGAGAGTACTGTTTTTGGTGTTAGATAAAAAATATTTCCATGAGTTTGACAGAAGAAGCTGGAGAGGGATGACAATGGCTGCAGAGGGAAAATTACTGGTAGAGATAGAAAGAATGTTTTTTCTCGTGGGAATCCTGCAAGAGCAGAGTACGGCTATGAACAAAGAACTTATGACCTTGAATTCCAAAACAAACGACTCTGCTGAATGCATAAAGGATTTGCCTGATAAGGAATCTGCAGCTGAACCAGAAAAAACTTTTTTGGAACCGGTGGAGAGAAAAGAAGGAATGGGAAAAGTGCAGGAAAATATCAATCAGAAGCCCATATTGTCAGGAAATAAAGAAGAAGATCTTTGGATTACAAATCTGCGAAAGATGAGAAAGATGAAGGAGGAAGTCCCGGGAGCACTTGGAATATTGGAATTCAAAAGAGTAAAGAAATATGATTGGGACTTCCTCCTTGAGTATGGGAGATCAACTGACTTTTTGCAGCAACTGCTATTAAGTATCTTGGATGGAAGAAAATATGATGTGACTGAGATAGAATTCCTTCGAGACCTGAGGACCAACAAAAAGGGCTACCAACAAAATCGGCAGAGAGAGACTGATAGAGACTTGAAGGCCTCTGATGTGAGGAATCCGGGCTAGGATAATTGCTTGGGAAGGGATGGAAACTGGGGTAGGGAGGGAGGGGAGAACAGAATTTCAAAATTTTATGATTTTTGTATTTGGCCATTATGACATATAATTAACAAAAATACAAAGGGAGAAATTCGTGGAAGGGTAATTAGGTTGACCTTAGGGGAAAAAAAGATTTAATGTTTAAAAGAGAATTGGATAAATTAAATTTGGATAAGTAAAAAGGATTAAGTTTAAAAATAACAATAATATGTTAAAGATGGGAGATAAGAACTTGCTGAACTAATTTTTGGAATTGGGATGTATGAAGAGGGGGTGGGGGGAAGTCAGGGAAAGGGGGTAATGAAAATAAGAGTTTAAAAATATATATATATTGTTTTTGTTTTTGTTTTTGTTTTATAAAATGTGAAAACCTAATAAAAATTTTATAAAAAACAAAAAAACAAAAGCCTTCTGCTGCTCCTGCCCCCATCGCCACACATTCTTTTTCTGCAACAGTCTATGTAATGGTTCAGCTACCGAAGCTTTCTGGGGTAAGAACGAATGATAAAAGTTAATAAGTCCCAGGAATGACTGCAACTCCGTCTTGTTCTGTGGTCGTGGTGCCTTGATGATGGCCTTAACCTTAGCATCTGGGGGGTGGATGCCTGATGCATCAATTTTAAACCCCAAGAATTCCACAGTTGGCACCCCAAAACTGCATTTCTCTTTTTTTAGTTGCAACCCCACCTCCTTGAACTTGAGCAACACTGCACGGACACGCGCAACCAGTTCCTGTGGGTCTTTTCCAGCAATCAAAACGTCATCAAAAAATGGCAAGACCCCCGGCAGACCTCTTAACAGGCGTTCCATGAGCCCTTGAAAAATCCCTGGGGCCACACAAACTCCAAATTGTAATCTGTTAACTCTGAACGCCCCTTTATGTGTGAAAATAGTCTGTGCTTCCGCTGATTGTGGGGTTACTGGCAGCTGTTGGTAAGCTTGTGCCAGGTCAAGTTCGGCGAACACCTTGCCCCCACCCAGTTTAGCCAACAGATGTGATACGACTGGAATGGGGTATGAGTTTCCCCTGAGTGCCTTATTGATAGTACATTTGTAATCAGCACAGATCCTGACTTCCCCATTTGCTTTAAGGGGCGTGACGATTGGAGTCTCCCACTTAGCGGAGTCCACGGGTGAGAGAACTCCCTGCTTGACCAATTTATCCAGCTCTGCTTCGATCTTGGGTTGCAGTGCAAATGGCACTCACCTTGGTTTGAGTCGGATTGGGGCCACCCCAGGGTCCAATTCGAAGTCAGCTGGGGGCCCTTTATAACAACCCAGTTTTCCATTAAAGAGACCAGCAAATTCTTTGCATAATGCCTCGCTCATCTCAGGGCAGGTTTGGATTGAATTAAGCCCTGATATACTCAGTCCCAGGGCGGGGAACCAGTCAGTGCCCAGGAGACTGGGGCGACTGCCCTTCGCAATCACCAGTTTGAGTACCGCCTGTTTGTCCCGGAACTGTACTCTCACGGCACACATTCCCATGACATGGATGCGGCCCGCTGAGTATGACTGCAAAGTTGCCGGGAAGGGTTCCAGAGGGGGCAACTTACCCCTGGGAAAGAATGTCCTCGCGGTCTGGTCCGACACAATAGTGAATCCAGATCCGGAGTCCACCTCCATGTCACACAGCTGACCCTCAATCTTCACCTTGACGTGTGCCTTGCCTTGCGCTGGAAACTGCACGACCCTCCCGTTGATCTCCGTTACGTAGTGGCAGTCCTTTAGAACATGGTTTGCTGTGGCCGATCTGTGATGCTCCAGTCTAGGTGCTCCTGTCGCTCCCAACGGTGCCGATCTACAGACCCTGGCGATGTGACCTGTCTTTCCGCACGTCCGGCGCATAGCATCCCGGAAACGACAACTCTTCCGCTCATGGTTTCCACCACAACCAGGGCACCTGCCTCGGTGATCTTTGTGCACTGTGCAGGCCTGATGCACTGACTCGACCCCACGGACTGGGCTCTGGCTCGGAGTAGCCTCTAGCTCGTCCATGGCATGCGCAACTTCTATCTGTGGCTTAGGGGCCCTGCGACTGGCATCAAGCTCCTCTCTTTCATAATTCTCCGTGGCGGTGGCCTCCTTCAAGGCTGAAGCAAGGGTAACCTCTTCTTTGGCCACGATGCGTCTTCTGGCTTTCTTGCTGCTCAGACCACCGATAAACCGATCCAGGAGAGTCTCTTCCAGATCTTTGAAGTCGCAGTGCTGAGCGAGCTTCCGCAGTTCAGCTAGAAATGCAGATACAGACTCCCCAGCACGCTGCTGCCTCTTATGAAACTCCATCCGCCGGGCCATCTTGGTCTCAGTAGGCGCTAAATGGCTTGTTAGGCAGGCAAGAATATCTTTGAGAGATGTCTCACTTAGCTTTGCTGGGGCAAGCAATGCCTTGGCCAGCTTGAAGGTCTCAGGCCCACAGTAGCTCAGGAATGTGGCCCTTCTTTTGCTGGCATCGGTGATTCCTTGAGCCTCTGCGAAGAACTCGAAGTGTTCGACGTAGTCTTCCCACGTGTGGGGCTCTGATGGCTGGAAGGGCTCCAATACCCTTGGACTCTCCATTGTCCTGTGGGCAGGGTCGTCTTCTCAGCTGGCCAGTGAGTCTTGTTCTTAGCTACAATCCGGACTCTGAGGCAGGGCTGCGTTTAACCGCTCCTCAGCATTCCGGATCCCATCCTCGTCGCCAGTTGTTGTGACGTGGGGTTTGTGATTTCAGCTCTCTTGACATAATATGCTGGAGACAGTTCTCTAGTAACACTTCTTTATTAAAGCAACAAGACTGGGGCCTGATGGAGGGGAGAGCTACATTTATAGGGACAGGGAACCAGCTAGAAAGGATCCAATTTTGGAGGGAACAATATCAGGCAATCACAGTCCTGCCTTTTGGAGGAAACCAATAAGACAGAGGATCCAAATACAGCAGCTTAAATGAACCAATAGTAGCTGTACCCTCTGGAACCAAAAGGCAGTTACTTTACCCTAATGCAAATACAGACAATAATAATACAGATATAAAATCCTTTGACTCAATACACAACACCCAGAGTCATCCACGACTGGACCTAACGGTCAGGGGTACCTTGACCTTTACCTTTAAAGAGCCAAACACCACTGAGCTCAGCTAAGCATGCAGAGGGGCCATTTATATCTTACCTCTCCCTCTGAGGATGCAGCAAGTCATTTACCATGATTACTGAGAGCTTCTTCTTCTTCTTTTTGCCAGCTCCCTGCTTACTTCTGTGCTTCTGCCCCTATTCTCTCTCAGGTAGTAGAAATGCGAGAGATCAGTCCAACAATGGCCAATGGTGAGCACCAGCCTGGCCTGGAGAGCCAGGTGCGAGCTGCCTCCATGCCCCGCCTGGCAGCAGAAACTCAGGTGAGCGCAGGAGGCTTAACTGGCAATGGAAGACTTACAGTAAGTCAGTGATTTAACACCTTCTTTCTGTCTGTTTGTCTTGTCACCTGGAAGACCTTTGGGAGGTTTAACAATGTGAGTGCTGCAGTGGGCAATTTGATTATGCATTTACCGATCACATAAATAATTGTGGTGTGATCTGGAGCAAGCATTCCCCATTACAGACAGCTTCTCTGAGATCCATCCGCAGTCAACAGAAAAGCAACAGGCTCCAGATCCTACTTGCTAGGCAACTTTGTTTGCTGGTTTTGTGTATGTAAGTATGCATCTAATCATAGGGATCCATAACTTTTCATATATCTTTCACCAAAAAGCCTGGCATTCTACAGACTCAGCTTTCTTCAGTAGAAACAGAATTGTACCACATTTTCCCTGAGCCTGCCTGCCTACAGAGCACTCCTCTTTTGCTAAGTTTCTCTTTTTCCACAGTTAAGATACAGCTACACTTACAAACCTAAACCAGTTTCCAAACCTGTTTAGCCACCCCACCAATGAGTTCCAGGAAGGGGCTCGGACATTCTTCCAACATGAATTCTCAGTAACCTCCTGGAACTACAAGTTCTCATGGTTTTTGTAGAAGAAGATTCAGTGGCTGAAGGCAGCCTCCAACTGTTTTTTAATTTGCAATGCAGACATGCTCCCAGATATGCTTCCAAACCCAATAGAAAATTATATATGTGGAATTCACATGAATCCTGTGGCATAATTAGGTTCAATAAGTGAGGTAGAGTTTTCTAGCTAGCTAGAAGTGGTGGGTACATAGTCCACTGCATGTTGGATCCCCTTATAGTAATTCTGGGCTCATCCACACCTTCATCTGTGCCACATTATCTAAGTCCGTGACTAAGCAGGGCTTTTTTTGTCCTGCCACTTTCTCCAGGAAAATACTCAGTTTACTGCTGAATCATAACAAACATCAATTCATGTAAACGCAGTTGCCGTATTTTCCACTTCAGCAATGGGACAAAAAACAAAACCCTCCTGCTCAAAGCCGGACCTAGAAATCACAGGCCTGTGCCTAGAAAGCATGGCTCAGACTGAAGTATGGATGAGCTCTCAGTATTGGTTAAAAGGTAATGTGAGGCATGACACGAGTACCCTAGACAGCTCTGAACAGCGCTTGGGCTGAATAATGCATAAAAGCAGAGCTCAGAAGTTGCTTCAGCAGCAGTTATTGCCAGACTGAGCCATATATAAGATCTGTAACTCAGTACCACCTGACCTCACAGGACGAGAGGATCATGGGGTGCTGTGGCAAACTCAGAATAAGGAATAATTCACCAACTGATTCTATTGATGGTGGTCATTGATTTAATTCTAGGCGTGAAACTCTCCTGATTTCAGTTGCATTTCCCAAATTGAATTACTTACTAAGGATCTTCTGCCTTAATAAGAGAACCAGAAACATTTCATCTGCAGGAGATATATTTTTAAATCCTCCTCTTTTGCTTAGATAATGCAGCCTCAATCATCACCTGTGTGACTGAGCATTGTCTAGTCTTTCATTTCAAACACCATTCCATCATTGACACATGGCTGGTGATCATTCTCCAGCTGCTCTTGGACCACTTCAATTCCCAACCCAGACAACAGGATGTCACTGCCCTAGGTTCCTTCAGCTAGAATTAGAGATGTCATTGAAACTTGCATTTCTTCACTTAAAAATGAGGAAAGCTCATCATTCTGACCTCATATGCATGTATTCCTCAAAGGAACAACAAAACATCATGCTGTCTCTCAAACCTCTCATTCCCTTTCTTCAACACAGTCCACCACACCCCTGAGATCCACTTGCTTACCTCCTTGCTTTTCAGTGGTGACAAACAGGAGGTTTTGCCATTTTTCGCCCTCCATCACTGGTTGGCTGCATCACAGCCTACCATGAGCAATTGGGCTTGGGAAATATAGTTTCCCAAGGACCACAAACACCCACAGCAAGGGTGGGCTCTCTCATTTGCTGCCACTGGAGCAACAGAAAGGTTGGAAGTGGGTGGGAAGGGTGGCTAGAGCATCATAGGTGAGTTGAAATCTATAACAGAACAGAGCTGACATTTCTCAGAATACGTTTTTTCCTGAGACACTTTCTGAGATTTTTTCTCACACACTTTGAAAAAGGCCAAATATTCTCCAACTCTTTTCTTGTGGCAGCTGCCATTCCCACCCACCCCTGCCTCATCCCTTAGGGGGAAAATAAATTCTGCTCCGGCAATTGCTAATGGTGAACTCTGTCCCCAAGATTTCCTCCTGCACCTAGAGAAATTTAGCTGAATCCTCACTCCCTGGGTTGTGTGTCCATGCATAGGGTAGAAATTTTAAGAGGTCTCCATCTCATGCTCAAAGCCATGATTTCCTTATTCTTGTTCTCCCTTCCTACATCATGCTAGAGCATGGGTGAGGAACTTATAGTCCGCCCCATGTTGGTGGACTCCAGCTCTCAGCAACCCCAGCAAGAAGGACCAGTTGTAGCCCTGTAAGGTTTGGAGGGCTGTATGTATAATGGGAGAGAGTGAGCAGAAAAGGGATTAAAGAGCAGCTGCTGGTACTCCACCTCCTTCTCAACACCATCCCCAGATTGAGCCAAATAGGAAACCAGTGATGGGAAGGAGCAGGGGGAGCTTCTGCAACTGAGCATTTTCTAGGGACTTTACTAAGCAGTGCCTAACAGTGCATTGCGGTGCACCTTAGCAAGTGATCAACAGTGCTGTCCCCTGGCCCTAAGGCCTGAGTTTCAGAAACTTTTCCATCTGTTAATATTCTGCATTAGTTGGGTGTAAGGCCTCCCTCTGGAGCAGGGATGGGAATCTTTGGCTCTCCAGACATTGCTGGACTCCGACCCCCATCAGCCCCAGCCAACATGCTTCACAAGGTAGGGTGATGGGAAATATAGCACTCCAACATCTAGAAGGGCCACCCTGTTGGATGTCCCATGCTTGTTGAGTTGGAGTGTGTAAATTGTAGTTCCAGCAACACTTAGAAGGGCCATGGGTATCCACAACCCTGCTTCAGAGAAGTCTGAGGAGATCTAACCTCACTTTCTTCCATTGGAAGTTCCATTTGAATAACCAATCACCAGTCTTGACTCCTCACCAAGTTCCATGGATAACGTTTGACTAACACCCATTTCTGTCTCTTGTCTCTTATTCATCCCCCCTTCCCTTTACCTGTTTGTCTCCCCTCTCTGGTTGCCCCTTCGTCCCCACCCTTTCTTCCCCACCTCTCCATCATCTCGTCTGCCGCACGCACCTGCTGTGATGTCTGACAATGGCTGTGCTGGTGGGGGCTGCTTCCAATATATTTTCTGTCCGAATTTCTTGCAGAGAGGCAAAGTGCGGTCACCGGGGCGTTACCTAGCAGTATGTAGCTTGCTTGAACTTAAAAGTCGTATCCTCTCTAAAGTCTGTTCAATGAAGGGTGGGGAAGGTTTTTTCCTTTGGGGCAACCTCCCAGGGGCCACATGCAAGTGGTGTGTGGGACCAGAGGCCAAATTCGGGGCAAGCGATAAATGGGAATTCTTCCTTTATACAATAGGTGAGTTTTTACAAACAGCTCTTTCCATCCTCTGTCCCCAGGCAAGCAAGCAGTGTTGTTGGAGTTAAAAGACACATTCCAGCCAGGCAAACACACTCAAGGAGAGTATGAAGCAGGAGGAGTGAGGGGTGTGGCCTGGGGGGGGCATCACAGGGGCCAGATAGAAAGGCTTAGAAGGCTGCATTTGCACCTCAGGCTGTCAACCTTTTTAGCTCCCCTTTCCCCGCCTGGGGTGGCAATCTTCCATTATAATGAAGCGTGTTCTGTGTTCAGATGCAGAGCCAGCTCCAGATTTAAATGGGCCCTGATTGTTCTGGTAGTGCTCCAAGCCCACTAGCAGCCCTAAATAGCCCTAGCTGCTATTTAAATTTCCCACAATTCCCCAGAGCGATGGTAGGTAAAGGCTTTGCAGGAAAGTTGAATGGTGACCATGTACAGCCATCCTAAGGACTGTTCAGAGTGTGGAATGCTGCTGTTCAGGATTCTAGCAACTCCATTCCATTTCCTGCTTTTCTGGGTCCCGTCCCCCCATGGCAGCCAGCGTGGTCACTGTGCATGCTCAGCCTCATTGGGCTGCTATTTGGCCCTCCTCCTCTCACGATAGAACTTTCCAACGCCCCTCTCTATATCTATCTTTGTACTTCTGCTGACTCTCAAGGTTTATTTATTTATTTCATATATTTCTGTGCCACTTAACAGTCTTGAAGGGGCTGAAATTTTCTCTAAGCTAGTTGGCTACCTCATTCTTGTCCATGGGTGGTGCCATTTTGGCTTCAAGAATAACAACACATGTTGACCTTTGGGAACAGGGGGAGAGGGATAAACAAAATCTCTAAGTGGTTTAAATGATGTCCCAGCCACACTGAAGTGACGAATGGATAAGTGACTAGGGTGAACATCCTTTTTGGGAGTTGTGTGTTTATAACTTTTAATTCAGAATTTCACAAACTGGGAAAATGTCTGACATGTACCACAGGCTGTCTAGCTGGAAGTAAGTCACTCTTGGGGCTTCAGTTACTCCTGGGCTACAGCCCCAGCACAACTTCAAAATCTAAGATCATTCCTGGAATATATCAGATAAATCAGGCTTCCTCAGCCCCGGCCCTCCAGATGTTTGTGGCCTACAACTCCCATGATCCCTAGCTAGCAGGACCAGTGGTCAGGGATGATGGGAATTGTAGTCTCAAAACATCTGAAGGGCTGAGGTTGAGGAATCCTGACATAAATAAACACCCTTCCAGACATAGGCCCCATTTGCACTATACCTTTAGAGCAGTATCATACCAGTTTGAACAGTCATAGCTTCCCTCAAAGGATCCTGGGAACTCTAATGTGTTAAGGGTGCTAAGAGTTGTTAGGAGAAACCCATATTCCCCTCACAGAGCTACAATTCCCAGAGTTCCCTGGGAAGAGGGTTTGATTGCTTAACAACTCTGAGAATTTCAGAAAACAGGGGTCTTCTAACAATTCAAAGCACCCTTAACACTCCACAGTGCCCAGTATTCTTTGGGGGAAGCCACAACTGTTTAAAGTGGCATGGTACATCTTTAAGTATATGGTGCAGATGGGGCCTGACTATAGAGCTATGGCTGCTATTCATTCCAATGTGGGAGCTTTGGAGCAGACCTTCCACATGACAGGTCACAGATATCTGTTTTTTGGAAGCTGATGGTGCTTTTTCCTGCCCTCACAATGACAGGATGTGTATGTGTCAGGGACTCAGCGGGAGCGCAGGGAGGAGAGGAGATGGAAAGCGAGGGGGAGCAATCCGAGGGCAGCGTAGGAGAATATGACAGCAGCCCGATAGATTCCATGAGCCTCTCCAGCGAATCGGAAGATTCACAGAAGGGGGCGCCGATGGGCAGGGCAAGGGGCGACCCAAGGGGGACACCCCAGAAGCAAGGGGCCAGCGGGGACTCCCAGAGCACCAGTTGCAAATCAGGACCAGCTTCCCCACCAGAGCGTAGTGGGGGGGAGGAGTCCCAGGTGTCAGAGCCCACATATGCACCACCAGCGAGAGAAGATGAGTCAGGGTGGACCACGCCTCCATCGGAGAGCGAGTTAACGGTTAAGAGGAAAGTTGCAGGCTGGGCGCGCGCGCCAAGTTCAAAGGTACAGGCGAGCGGCACAGAAGGTAGCCCGGATAGGGAACCAGGTCCTAAAGCCCGCCGGAAGGAGGGGCAAGAATCGTCAGGGTCAGCGTCAGAGGAGTCGAGGAAGGATGAGACCCTAGCGGGCAGGAGGGCCCAGAGGAGAAAGGAATTTAGGAAGAGGTGGAGCAAAGCGAGAGTCTTAAACTGGTGTGGAGGGGGAGGAGACTCAGACAGGACTTCGCCGGTCTAAGCTCGGGACGTAGAGCTGCACGCTGCGGCTTTGAAAGGGAGACTGAATCTCAATAAAGACTTTTGTACATAACTACAGCCTAGCGTTGGTCCTCTGTGAGCTGGGACCTGGAGGCAGCTCTGACAGTATGAATTCAGAAAAGGTCTGTGGCTGTAGTCACACCCCTTCTATGCCCCCTTTCTTCCAACCTGCAAGCATCAGAGTTACGAGCAGGCAGACATATTTTGAATCTAACTCCTGGCATTCCAGATTTCTTTTGGAGATTAGACAAGCAGAAATTTATTAAGTTCCCTGTTTTCAATCTGAGCTAGGAATACCCTCCTGTCAAAAAGAAAAGTGGGTTGTTTTTTAAAAATTACAGAAGCATTCCAGTTCTTTCACAAAATATTGCATTCATTCATTATTTTTATGATAGAAGAAAAAGTGGTTTGATCACTGCAATATTCTGGAATAGCAAAGGAATTACCATGATGGCATGTGGAAGAGTGCGGGGAAAAACAGAAAGGAAAAAAAAACCAGAGTTCTAGTTTCATAAAGAGTACACCTGGAAAGGCCATAGGAGCAGATTGAGTTGCCCCTGAGAAGTAGAGTGCATTTTCTGTCCCCCTAAATAACTGCAGAGAAAACCCCCACGTCAGGAATAAGGGAGCATGGCCTTCTCAGCATCCCCCCTTTGACATTAAGAACTGAATGTGATGGGTTTCCTTTGCAAGTAAAAATACATTAGATTGCAACTTGGTGCTCTTGTCTTGGCTTGCGCAGATCCTCCTTACACACAAGTGCAAGGCTTTGAAGTGCTGACTTTGAAAAAGGATGGTGAACACCTGTAGCCTTCCATATGTTGGGCTCCAACTCCAATCAGACCAAATTATTTGTAATTCATGTAGTCCAGCAACATATGGGGGGCCACTGGTCTCCTCCTCACTGTGATACAGACAAAAAATATCTCTCCATCCTTGCCTAGAAAGAGCAAGTAGATTAGAAGGAAAGCCTCTCTTGATCAGGTCAATAGTCATTTAGTCCAGCATTCTGTTCTTTCAGCAGCCAACCAGATGCCCATTATGGGAAGCCCACAAGTGGGGCCTAAGTGCAACAGAGCTTTCTTTCCACATGTGATTTTCAGCAACTGATATTCAGAGGCATACTGACTCCAACAGTGGAGGTCGAGCATAGCCTTCTTGTCCTCCATGAATCTGCCCAGTACTTTTACAAAGACATTTAAGCTGGTGGCAGTTGCCGTATCTTGTGAAAAGTAAATTTGATAGGTTACCGATGCCCACCTCCCTGTTGTTGCCTTTAAGGGATGGAAAGAGGGTGCTGCACTAGGGAGGAGGGAGGCTACACACTGAACCAACACCTACCTTGCGCTCTCTTCTTTCCCCTTCCTCACCCCAACCTCACCCTGCCTTTGTCCACAGCCCATCCCAGATACAAGCCCCATGAAGCGTTCCATCTCCACACTGAACCCACAGCGTCCCCATGCCACACACCTCTACGAGCATTCCCGGCCAGTGGAGCACACACACCACCACCACCACCACCGCTGCCACAGGCGGAAAGAGAGGAAACAGAAGTCTGTTGACAAACCACCCAGCCACCTGGCTGATGGTGATGCTGCAGGTGAGGGTACCTTAAAAAACGGGTTGGGTGGTGTGCTTACATTTCACTACAAACAAGACAGACTGAATGCATAGCCTTCATTACCTATCTTTAGGCACCAGGGAAGAATGTTTCTCTTCAACCAGGTGTTTGTGTGATTAACATTCTATGGCTTTTTAAATGTGTTTGTGGGAGGATGGTTAATGGTTTGTTTTTGTTTTATTATGTATCTTGTATTCTCATTTCATATTTTTCTGTTGTGAACTTCCCTGAGGTCTTCAGAGGAAGGCACTATAAAAACAACAACAACAACAACAACAACAATGGCTACAAGTACAACAACAGCAACCATATTTTATAAAGGAGGGATATTAAAAGAAAATGGACTGGGAGGGAGGAGGAAATAAGACAACTCAGGTACAGGTTTATAGGTTGCAATGGTGGAGCTTCATGCTCCGGCACTGATAAGGGGGTGGAGAGCAGGCGGGTGCATGTCCTGGGGGCGTGGTGCACGTCCTGGGGGCATAGCGTGGGGGCATGGCACCCAGCGCAGGCAGGGGGCAGCTGCGATGGCACCCCACTGGGATCGCACTGCCGGGGGCGGTGCACTTGTCCCCACATTCCTCTTCCTCCGCCAGTGATAGGTTGCAAGTTCTTCCAATGGCCAGTTGGTATGAAAGAGTTCAAGGGGAGAAGGATTGAAAAGCTGCTGGTGTTGTATCCAATGTTTGTCCTCCTCAGCATAGATCCATTGAAATTAGTACACCTAAGTTAGTCAATTGCATTATTTTCAGTGGGTCTCATCTGAGTAGAACTAACATTGGATGCAATTCCTGATCTCTCAGCTGAGCCAATGGAGTAGCTCTGCTTCCCTTCCCTTCTCTACCTCCCTCTGCTATACTCTGATAGGATGTCTGCTGTCAGGTGATGTTCTTATGATTACAGTGGTGCCTCGCAAGACGAAATTAATCCGTTCCTTGAGGCTCTTCGTATAGCGGTTTTTTCGTCTTGCGAAGCAAGCCCATTGACAGCTTAGCGGATTAGCGCTATTAGCGATTTAGCGGCTTTTAGTGATCAGCTGTTAAGCGGCTTATCAGCGGATCAGCTGATAAGTGGCTTAGCGGCTTAGGAAAAGGGGGGGGGGGAAAGGGGGAAAAATCCGCAGGAACTCGCAAGACATTTTTGTCTTGCAAAGCAAGCCCATAGGGAAATTCATTTTGCGAAGCGCCTCCAAAACGGAAAACCCTTTCGTCTAGCGGGTTTTCCGTCTTGCAAGGCGTTCGTCTTGCGGGGCACCACTGTATTGTCAGGGCTAGTACACTGTCACACCTACAAGAGCCCAGATTCTGTACCTCCTCCACCTCCTGCAAAATTATGTACGTAAGGGATATACCATACACACTGGGCATCCTGGGTATTTCTGTGTCATCTCAATTTAGTTCGGGTCATGGCCAGGGCTTTCTTGGTGGTGGTGCCCAATTTATGGAATTCCCTTAAGAAAGCTGCCTGACAGCCACCTTTTATTTAGGGAAAGCTCAATGTTAGGACATCTGCTTTGCAGAAGGTACAAACCATGGCATCTCCAAGCAGGGTTTACAGAGACCCCACTGTAAAACCCTGGAGAACTGCTGCCAGTTCTCATTTAAGGCATGTTCCCATGTTTCTATGGGAAGCAAGATGCTATCAGATGGGCCTCTGACACCACTGGGATTCCTTTTTGTTTGATGAGTAGGTGAAGCAACATCCAAAACCAAAAAGCAGGAGAGGGGCCGGTCCCAGGAGCGGAAACTTCACTCCTCTTCATCCTCTGAAAAGCAGCGCTTTTACTCCTGCGACCGATATGGCAGCAGAGACCACTCACAGCCCAAGTTATCAGAGAGCAGTCGGCCAATGTCACCCAATGGAGGGCAAGAGCATGGAACACAGAAACAGGTGAGGAGCCAGAAGGAGGGTGGGAAGAGGATGGTGGGTACCTTCTACTGATGACTGAGCAACAGATGCTTTGGCCTTTGTCAGAGCTTCAGAAGCTCATGTACAAATTCTTGGCATTTGTCTTAACTTCATGTGGTTGGAGACATCCTGAAGGGAGAGAAGAAGGCTGGTTGGGCAGCAGGTAATGGTTGGATCACTGTTGCTCTCGTGTTTGCTTGTACATTTGTGATTCAGTTTAAGCAACTCCTTTGTGGTGGAAGAAAGAGGGTTGTAATTTACTCCCTCCCTGTTATAAAATAAAATAAAATATGTGGGGGAAGCCAAAAATGATGGAGCAATAAAAGGGTTAAGGCCCTTGCAAGTGAGTGATTAATATCTCTAGCAAGAGCAATCTGCCCCCCACCAGCAGCCCACTGGACAGAGAGAAAGAGGGAGAAAGGGTGGTATAAAGAAACTGTGAGAGAGAAGGGGTAGCAGAAAGAAAGGTGGCTCTGCCCATTTAAAGCTATGGCAAATGGTTCAGTGGTTCAGCCCTGTTGATTGCAGGAAGGTGTTTTTGTTTTGACAAGTTTTTTCCAGCTGGATTGTGGAGAGGCATGGAATTGTGTCTCTGTCTACTCTTGAGTGTTTACTTGTATTGTGTTTTAAACCCATTTTTAGCATTTAAACCCATTTTAGTATATGGTTGTGAATCACATTGAAATTTATCTGAAAGGTGGTTCATAAGTTAAACTTGAGAAGGCTGAGCAAACAAGTCCCATAATGTTCAGTAATGCTTCTGGTCAGGAAGCAAATCTATTTTGGGCTTTTGAGGCATGTGGGAGGATTTTGTTGGTCAACTTGCATTCCCATTTGCCCCAGAACTGTCTGCTCTCCTACGTTGTCACCCTAACCCACTGGATGTTTTCCCCCCATTTGGAATCCTTTCCTTCTCCAGCCCTTTTGATTTCCTGGGTCTATACCTCTGTTCCAGATTGCTCCTTAACACAGTCGTTCCCCGACTGCACGTCTAAACTCTCTCTTTCCATTTTCTTTCATCTTGTAACATATTCCCCCCCACCCTTCTTTTCATGTCACTTGATCTTCTGTTGCTTGGTTCCCCACTATCACCTTCCCTGCCATACACCTCTGCGTTTGTCTGGTGTTCCCCCTCCCCTTCGTTGTTCTTTTTTTCTTTTTTTGTTCATTTGCTTTGTTCCAATTTTCATGTAGGGCAGTGGTTCAGTTAATGAGAGCCCCTTGCTGTCAACTTCGGGTGCAAGCACCCCGTCCCGTGGCCGGAGGCAACTGCCGCAGACCCCACTGACCCCGCGCCCCAGCATCACGTACAAGACTGCCAACTCGTCGCCTGTGCACTTCTCCAGTTTCCAGACTGGCCTGCCAACTTTCTCCCCGGGACGCTTGAGCCGGGGTCTCTCTGAGCACAACGCTTTGCTGCATGGTGACTCCCAGGGCCCTTCGCAGCCCCTGATGGCCCGGATTGGCTCAGACCCTTACCTGGGGCACCGGGAAGACAGTGACAGTCCGTACCATGCTGTGCCTGAGGACACACTCACTTTTGAGGAGGCTGTGGCCACCAATTCAGGACGGTCATCCCGGACTTCTTACGTCTCCTCCCTGACGTCCCAGTCCCACCAAATCCGTAGAGTCCCCAATGGATACCATTATACATTGGGCCTCAGTGCCGGCCCTGGGACCAGCACCAGAGCACGTAGCTATTACCATGAACGAGATGAAGATGACTGGTGCTAGCAGGAAAAAAAAGCCGGAGTTCTTGCACACGAAACTGATGAATATTATACATAAAGCTCTGTGTTTATGTGTGCACACATACGTTCAGCCCCACAGCTTCAGGGCTGGAGGGATAAAGAGGAGGGAAGAAGTGCCTCCTCATGGAAACCCCCCCCCCCAAATGAAGAAGACTTGTCTCTGTGCATGCGCACAATGCTGTCAAGAGATGACACCTCTCTCTCATACTGAAACCTGTCTGTCCTTTAGTGCTAGAAGGCCCTGGATCAGTAGGAATTGCTGTTCTTTGGAAGGACAGGGCAAGGGAGATCTTGCTCGTCTCTTGCTGCATTGCAGTTAACATCACCCTCTCCTTTCTCAACAATAAAAGTGTAAGATAAGCAAAAGACCCGGAGAGAAAACCAAAAAAAAAAACTGTTGAACTTTCTGGGACTGGAGCATCATGCAGTTTTGGATAGAAAGAGGGGAAGGAAGGGACAGTCACAGTTACAAACAGAACCTATCATTTCTCTTGTCCACACTTTAAGAGGCAAAAATCACCCATGACGGCATTGGACTCGACATTTGGCAAGACGAAACCTTTTCAAGGGAGCCAGTAATGGGGCCTTTCAGCTGACAGAAGCCGCCATGCTGCCGTCTGTGACTACTTTGATTGGTTTGACTTCCCATTGACTTTTTGGAAAGCATCCCCTTCACTTGGGAGAGGAGAGCTGTTTGGCAGGCAAGGATGGCTCCCAGCCTGCTGCTGATCCTGCTGCTGACAACTTAAAAATCAGTTCCTCTGTTTTGGATGTGATATGCCCCCTTTCATAATTTTGTCTTGTTTACAATCAAAGCACGAGAGTGAGAGCGAGAGAGTGAGAGTGAGAGCGAGAGAGAGAGAGAGAGAGAGAAGGGTGGGGTCTGGCAAAAGAAAATGTGTCATTTGGTTTTATATTGAGCTGTTAGATAAACTAACTTTTCATTGTGTGCATTTTTTTTTTTTTGTAAATTGTACAGTAAAAGAAGAAGAAACAAACAAACAAACAAACAAACAAAACCAAGAGTCCTTCACTGTAGAGAACTAGTCCTATTGTCATTCCAGCTCCACTGTTGTTTCATACTGAAGGCGCCAATTCTTCACTACTAAGTGCCTGATCTTAGGAATCTCTCATGGTGAAGACGCAATCTCTTGTTCCCGATGCATCAGGAAGATGCGTGTGGTGGAGTGGGGTGACCCACAAGGAGGGTTTGGAAGGCTTCAAGTATTGACCAGTGCTGAGTCAATAATTCCACATAGATTGGAAGGTGGACAAGTACAAAATTCTGTGTGTGCTTTTTTCAGATCTTGTTGTGTGTGTGGGGGGGGGTGCAGGGATATTAGAGAGATTTCAACAAGCATCTAGCAACAGGGGCAAATGTTCTTCTGCCAAAAGCAGGACCCTACTGCTCTACACATCTAAGTCTTAACTTGGTTACAGAAGCTCTGGTTGCTCTTCATGGCACATTGTTGGGTGTTGAAGACAATTGAAGAGACTTGTGATTATTGTCCTTTTTTGTGGTGGTTTGAGGGGGGGGGATAAAACAAGAAAGCCCCAAGGGAAAACCCTAATTCTGATTCTCAGGGATGAGATTTCTGCTCTTTTTGTCTGTGTGTGTGTGTGTGTGTGTTTCTGTGCATCAGGTGCTTGTTTCCGTGTGCGTGTGTGTGCGTGCGTGCGTGTATGCACGTGTGTGCGTGTGCTTGAGCACTTTCATGAAAAGCTAAAACATTGTTATTCAAAAAACAAACAAAAATAAAACACCTGCACATAACAAAGCTGAAAGACCCAGCCCAACCTGAGGAGGGCAACATTCTATGTTTTGAGAGTGAGCAGAGGAGAGAGGCAGTGATAAGGAAAGAGACTTGCAGGGAAAAGTGACCCCATCACAAGCAAGACAAGAAACTGTCATATACAAGTACATTTAGATTAGTCATGTGACATCGACTAGCAGCAGTTCTCTGGTGTTCCAGGTGGGAGGGAAGTGTCTCTCCCCGTCTTACCTGGAGATGAGAGGGATTGAACCAGGAGGCACAGTCTCTTTCCGCACCTTAAAACTATCATGTGCTTCATTGCATCATACAGGCACAATTGTGCGGCTGACATTGTCTGTGACTCCTTGCCAGGGTTTAACACTTTGGGAGCAAATCCAGGTTTGTCCCCCTTAATGTCTGAAATAACTCTGAGGGAGGAAAGTGGGGCAAAATCCTCTCAGGACTGAACTACATAGGACATTAAAATGTGCCTTTGTTTAACCCTTGCCTCCGTATTGGGAGGAGATCCCCCCTGCCCTGCCATTTAGCACCTTTGGAGAAGGGGTTATCAGCAGGACCACAGCAGGAGTGGAATTTCTTTCTGCTGTGATCCTGGCGATTTTCAAACCACACCTTGACATAATTTGCATTTTTTAAAAAAAAATCACTTGCAGGAGTTAAATGTTAAATGCAAATGCACATTTAAATACATATGCTAAGCTGCACATTACATGTTATTGAGTGCAGGGGGTGGTAGTCATAGAATCATAGAATCATAGAATCATAGAGTTGGAAGAGACCACAAGGGCCATCGAGTCCAACCCCCTGCCAAGCAGGAAACACCATCAGAGCACTCCTGACATATGGTTGTCAAGCCTCTGCTTAAAGACCTCCAAAGAAGGAGACTCCACCACACTCCTTGGCAGCAAATTCCACTGTCGAACAGCTCTTACTGTCAGGAAGTTCTTCCTAATGTTTAGGTGGAATCTTCTTTCTTGTAGCTTGGAACCATTGCTCCGTGTCCGCTTCTCTGGAGCAGCAGAAAACAACCTTTCTCCCTCCTCTATGTGACATCCTTTTATATATTTGAACATGGCTATCATATCACCCCTTAACCTCCTCTTCTCCAGGCTAAACAGGCCCAGCTCTCTTAGCTGTTCCTCATAAGGCATCGTTTCCACGATGGCCTAGATATGTTGCAAACTCCCATCAGCCCCAGCCAGCATGGCCAGTGGTCAGGACTGATGAGAGTTGTTCTCCTTTAAGATGCGATGGCTGCCCCATTGACATTGTTGATTAAGGAGCAAAACCACTTTTGCAGGGTGGGCAGGCTGTATTTCAAGCAGAGAAGCAGCTGGAGAGAGTGGATATTTAACTCTTTCCCTGTGTTCTCTGAAATGCTACAGCTCTAAGGAAAGGGGAGTTTGAATTGGGTCCCTTCTCGTTTCTCCCATCTTGCCACATCTCTGCTCTAAATCTCCCTGCTCCTTAAAAACTGTTGCCAGGGCTTTCTTATCCAGCTTTCTCAGATTGGGCTAAAAAGTGCTTTCCCCAAGGGAAAGCAGCAGGACAAAGGATGTGTGGCTAAGCCCTGGGTTTACACAAATGACATTTCCAAGTAGGGTGAATGTCAGTTTCCTCTCACTGTCCTAGGGCATATGATCAGTCATGTGACAAAGGGATAGACAACCTGTGGATAAAACTTGTTACTGCAATTTTCATGATCTTGGGCAGCTCCAGGAAAGTGAGCCCTGTGGTCATGAAAGCTGCAGAGGTATCCGTGCATCTTTGCTTCATTCAGTATCATGGACTAAAATAAAAGTAGGCCAATATGTCTACTGATGTTGAATTCCAAATGCCCATCACCCAAGGGCATTGCTCGTTCTGGCTGGGACGGTGAACTCCAACTAAGTTCTACTCAGTGTAAGCCCATTGAAGTTAATGAGCCTAAGCTGTGCCCATCCATTTCTGTGGGTCTACTTGCGAGTAGGACCAGCACTCAACAATGCCTGGAGGGCACCCAGGAGTCCACTCTTGGACTGAAATGTCACTGTGGACTCTACATGGGATGCATTTCCCTATGATTTCTGTACCTTGAGGCAGCTGGGGAAGCTGGTTTGGGGGAGGAAGTTGAAAAGAAATGTGGGAAGAGGCTGCCCTCCTCCCTCAGATGGGTTTGTTTCCTTCATCTGTAACCAATGTCTGTTTCTGAAGCAAATGTGTTCAGATCCACATGGTTGCAAATGAGTCTTTCCACAGTTTTGCCTCTTCCCTGGGAAATTCCTTAGGAGACTACCTTGTGTGGTTGCTCAGTTCTCCCCTCTACTTCCTGGTTTGTGTTAAAAATAATGGACTGGGTCAAAAGGGTCCCGTCTGTTAATGGAAATGAATCTTCCTCTCATACAAGCAGCCCCTACATTTGAAGGATCTCACAGAGGGGAATCTTTGGATCTTAACCACAGTGCCTCTTATTCCACTGTGCTGGAGAGGTTTTTCTTGTCAGAAAGAGCAAGTAAAATATGAGCTGTTTTTGAAGGCATTCCCTTTTTAATCTCTACGAACTAATGCATTATATTGTCACTAGGTGCTGCTACAAGTGCAGTTAAGTGCAGTTATTCAGAAGCAGGAGAACTGCAAGAGAAAACAGAGGAAAATAACAAATTTTGCTAGAGAAAGCTGGTTTTGTTTTGTTTTTAAATTGCCACAACCTTATTTGAGCATCCTGCTGTTATCTACTCACGCCTGCATGTTAAGAAACCCATTTGACTCAATTTATAATCAGATTTTTAATATCACACTCAAGTATTGAGCACCGCTAATGCCATAGCCTTTCGGGGAAAATCTAGGTATAAATTGAGTCAAATGGGTTTCTTAACATGCAGGCATGAGTGAGGACAATGCTATTTACAACATTATTATCTTTAAAAAGAGCATCTTCCAAGTTCAAAGCTATTCTCAACTATTTCATAAAAGAGGAAGCCGCCACCATTTAAATAGGAGGCAGTTATCCCAAACCATTACTGGAACAGTGTTTCGGCCACTACATTTTTATTTAAAGAAAAATAAATGCTGATAAACCAATTGGCCAAGGAAATATAAATACTTTGCTGTACCTTTGAAGTTGTCCTATTTTTTTCCTAATGATAATTTGTTCTCTCAAGACACTTGGGATAACTTTCTGTAGCGTTGTTAGAGGTTTTCCTCATGTATCAATATTTCTTCAGATTTCACCAAAGTGACATCTAGTGACAGATCAAAAGTATAGCAAACATTATGATGCAGTATTTTTTAAAACACCAGCCAAAATAGGAGGTGAGACTACTGAGAAAACAAGTCAGCATCATATCCCAGTATATTCCAACCACAAAAAGAGCTAACTGCAGATTTTGATAGTTTAATTTCACCTTAAGGTCGCACTCCGTGCAGAACGAGCAGCAGCCTGGGCAAGCCAGGGTTTGGGTAGGATTGCTTATTTGACAGGCTGTTTTATTTTAAGAAAGGGATTGATTCTGTAAGACAGCTTGCTTAATGTGCTTGGATTGTTAAACAGAACATGGCATCCTACTGATGATGACAAAAAAGGCCCAAAGGGGGAAATGGAGGAAGAGGCAGGTCAACATGGCGCACGCACACGCATACACGCCCCAATACCACCTCAAGGCTTTACTTCTAGAGTATTCTGCCCTTTGTTTTCTGATTTTTGACCAATCTCATCCCTGGACTATATTCCAGCACACTCTTCTCTCTCAATTTCTCTCTCTCTCTCTCTCTCTCTCTCTCTCTCTCTCTCTTATTAATCCACATGTAATTATGCATACAGAAACTTCATTAACCAAAAGAAAAGAACAGAAAGGAATGGTTAATAGATCATAGATGTGATTTTTTTTAAAGCAAACAAACAAAAACACTGTAGGGCTATGCAACAAGATGACACTTTTCACAAATCAAATCAAAAATGGAAAAAGAGGTGAGCAAACTTTTTAAAAACATAATTTTAAAAAACATAATCCATTCCACAGCTTTTATATGTTGAGTTCCACAACCCCCACCCCACACACTTTTCCTTGTCTCAAGCTACAGCATGACCGTGACCAAACATTTTTCTACATTTTACATATAGAAAAGGCACAAAACTTTCTTGGAAATTTTAAAAAAGGGGGGGAAATACTCCAATAAATAAAATGGGAGGAGAATAGCCCTCTCTGAGCATGCATGCAAAATATTGAGAGCTGAAGATAAATGGCTTTAACTTTTATTTTGGTTTATCCTTCCTCCTCTATTCTTTCTTTCTTTCTCTCCCACGCACCCACGCACCCCCACACCAACCCCATATGAATCAATTGGATGTGAGAGCCCCACACAAGTAAAATGGAGGCGCTTCACAGTTGCAACTTACATGTGAAATGTAATTAAATTCTTGCATTAGAAGAAGATTAAGGCTGGGAATCCTCAGGGGAAGGAAGTGTGGGTGGGTGGGTGGGTGGGTATTGGGAGAAAGGAGCATGGTGGGTTTTGAATATATTGTTGCCACTGCAAATACCTATCTCAGTGGTTGACATATCCAACCTTCAATTTGCAAACAGCCCTAGATGCTGTCTTGCTTTCAATGCACATGAAGGTTCCAATACAGTTGAAGTTAGCCATGGCTAAGTCTCATCTAAACAAAAGAGGTGCCACTGGTATTTGGGAGCAGAGGTCTAGATTCCTCAGCAGAATGCTCAGGGCTGAGAATACCACATTTTGAAGGAAGACACATCACTGTCTAGGAGGAGAGGGTCCCATTTAAGTCCAGAAACTTAAAGGTACCCAATTCCCCCATTGCTTTAAAAAAAGAAATCAGCAATGAGACCCAAGTTGGCCACAACAGATTTATTCTGTCGGTTTCAATGGGACGTAGCCAGAGCTAACTTTTGCTAGAGCAGAGGACAGGGATTTCCCAGAATCCCCTTTGTGCATTGCCAAAACTTGAAATGCAACAACCCATTTTCTGCATCCAGAATAAGTCTAGTGGTGGCTGTACTTTGAATAAGTAACATTTGCATGTAAAATATATACATATTATATAAATATATACATACATATATATAAATCTATATATATATAAAGTATGTGCATGGTAAAAATGTTTATCTTCGTACTTTTTGATACGATGTATTCATCAGTTGTTAATTTTTAATTATATTTGATATGAATTGGGGGGTTTGTTGCAAAATTTATATTTTAAAAAAACAGTGTTTAAAAAAAAAACCTGAAGGGAAGTTCCAAACATGCAACACAACTGGAACTTTGCTTGGGGATTTGATGGGGAGGGCTGGGAATTCTGTGATTGAATAGTTTGCTGCCTGAGTAATATTTATCAGCCAAACTTTGGATTCTGCAGTTGTTTCTACAATTACATTTTGTATGAAGCAAAGTCCTTGAATTAAAATAATAAAACCTTAGGAAAAGAGTGCTAACTGAATGTGGTGTGTGCCAAATGACAAAGAGATCATTCTGTGCTGTTTTGTGCTCATCCCTCTCCCCCACCCAGGAATCCAGAAATCACATTTATATAAAGTAGGAGGAGGGGGTTACAAGTAAAATAAAAACAGCCATAGTAGTGAGAAACATATGATAGCCAAAATGATTTTTGGATGAGAAAAGTCTAAAGGAGGTAGCCACTTAGAACTAGTGATGTTGACCAAGTTCTTGTGTGAGTGGCACGGAGTTTGTATTTGTTTGGCCCACAATGCCCAGCACCACTGCAGATAAAAAGTTATCTGGCTTGGATTGGTGACTAGCAGTGCTATTTTTCTAGAAAAAGAGGTGCTGGAACCCACCATGAACACCTCCCATGTTCTCTTATACAGTGGTACCTCAGGTTAAGTAGTTAATTCGTTCCGGAGGTCTGTACTTAACCTGAAACTGTTCTTAACCTGAAGCATCACTTTAGCTAATGGGGCCTCCCGCTTCTGCCAAGCGCTTCTGTTCTCATCCTGAAGCAAAGTTCTTAACCTGAAGCACTATTTCTGGGTTAGCGGAGTCTGTAACCTGAAGCGTATGTAACCTGAAGCGTATGTAACTCGAGGTACCACAGTAGTGGCAATGGCACCCACCTAAGAGGTGGGTTCTGGCTGGAAAAACATAAACAAAGCCCTGATGATTAGGTACTTGAAGCACATACCTCCCTGGCAACTTGTACACTGTCATGACTATATTACAAAATACCTAGCAAGCTAAACGGGGACAATTTTTATTTTTATTTTTTGATCAACCCAAGGTAAGTATGGGTATGCCAAGTTCACAATCCCATCGCTTTGACCCACCACATCTAGAAGAGGGAGCATAACTATTAGCAATGTCACTTAAAGAATGCCGATGGAATTCAGGGCAGAAAGTCCTGATAGCATTTTACTGAGAAAACTGTTTAGCCATAGGACATCATTGTGACCAGTTATTTATCAACACTGAACTACAGGAAACATGAAGGAGTAATCTAATGCCCTGCTGTGATTCAACCTAAACCAAAGCAGTGAGCAGTCCCAGCCAAAAGAACAGTCTAGTATTAAAAATATGCAATATTGTAGTTAAGGTGAAGCCTTATACTGTAGAAGATTGCTTCTCAATGTTCTGGGCCAAACAACATCTGAAACTGCTGCTGGCCACATTATTGGACAATATAGATCTAAAATTAGTTAAGAGAATCTCAGATAATTGACACAGTAAACAATTCTTAGATTTCTTAAGTCTACAAGAGGCTTGGCAAGCTATAGTTGCCGCTTTCTTTTAAGGGAGGGACAGCAACTGGCAACTTAGTGTGTTACATTTCAACAAATCTTTCCATTTTGGTTTATCTCATTTTTCCAAACCACATTGAGTTCCCCACATTTTTTTTCTTTAAAAAGAAAAAAAGTTCCTCGTGAAAATTCATCAGCATTTTAGTGCAAATTTCTCCCAATACAAATTTTTGTTTACATTTTTGCCCAGTTCACACATTTCTGCAAATCATTCCCCCTTAATACATTTTGTATGATATTTCCACTAATATATGCATTTTTGTGCACACTTTACTGTAGTAACATGCACTTTTGAATATGTTTCTTGGCTGGAGAACTGCGCTGTACAATCTGGAGGAGTGTCACTGTAATTTTCCCAGGATGCATGAGCTCTTAGTGTGTTTCACAGAGCCCCCTGCCTGCTCAGCACCATTCCAACTGCATCAGCGATTTGGGGTTCAAATTTATGTATTTGGGCTTATGAAAAGGAAAACGCTATTTTTTACGGGGAGTGGGGGGCTAGAAATTGCTTGTTTTTTAAAGCCCAATAATACTAAATACCAAAATGAGATGGCAGAGTTATGTGGCAGCAGAGACTTAAGAGTTAAAATGAAGGATGAAATCTGAAGGCTCCTCAGAGGTAAGTCACACCAAATTCAATTGATATAGGGCTAAAAGGTAAAGGGACCCCTGACCATTAGGTCCAGTCGTGACCAACTCTGGGGTTGTGGCGCTCATCTTGGCTGAGGGAGCTGGCATACAGCTTCTGCGTCATGTGGCCGGCATGACTAAGCCGCTTCTGGCGAACCAGAGCAGCGCACGGAAACGCCATTTACCTTCCCGCCGGAGTGGTACCTATTTATCTACTTGCACTCTGACGTGCTTTCGAACTGCTAGGTTGGCAGGAGCAGGGACCGAGCAACGGGAGCTCACCCCGTTGCAGGGATTCGAATGACCAACTTTCTGATCAGCAAGCCCTAGGTTCTGTAGTTTAACCCACAGTGCCACCCGCGTCCCGATATAGGGCTACACACCAACATATTTACTATAGCCTAAGATTTTGTGCACTATATCTCATCAGATGAGAGAGAGAGAGAGAGAGAGAGATGGGCCAGGAACCATTCAGCAAACCAGTCACATAACCACCAGCATGCTGCTAATAAAAATCAGGATGCTCAGTGTTTTGGTTCCGAGCTGTTGCAGAAGCCAGCCGATTTGTGTGAGAGCACAAGACCAAAAAACAAATGTATTTTGGTCCAGTGCTCCGGAGCAAGCCAGCTGACTCGTGCAAGAGTGCTGGACCAAAAAACCCGGGACATTCTGGGATCCAATCAGAAACCAGCATGGTTTCTGTAATTCTAGGATGTCCTACTCAAATCGGGATGGTTGAGGAGTATGTAGCCATCAGGCTGAAGGATTAAAGTCATAACCAAAGAATAAACCAGGAAGTAGAATTCAGGAGTGTGAAGTAGGCACAAAGGACAACTAAATATAGGAACATGTCAGAGATCTGGAAGATCAAGTCGCTAAAGCAAAGCTCAGTAGGTGCAGGAAGCCCCATTATACTCCTTCCTGCCTCTGACCTTTTTCCCTAAGAAGGTATCTTCTTCAGTTCAGTGGTTTGCTACTTGGGGCAGTCACCCACGCACACAGATTCCAGCACCTGCTCATCCTCTCTACGTGGACTGTATCTATCAGGCGTGGGGAGCAGACCTGTGCAGCAGGTGGCGAGAGGGAAGCAGCCGGGTACATTTGCCCCAGGCCTCAGAGGACTAAGCCAGCCCGGGGCCACTGCTTTTTTGTTTGAGTTTATAATTTTATTCTAACATGACTCCCGCCTCCGTGCCTCAAACATGCTGTGCCCATGCCTGGTAGGGAGCATCAGGTCTAGGGGCCAAATACGCCCTGCAGGCCTCTTTATCTGGCCCTTGGGATTCTCCCTAGGCCGTGTCCCTCATACATTCTTTGAACTCTTTGGCTCAAATGTGTCCTTGAACATGGATGATGCCTCTTGCTTGCCTGGAGAGGGGTGCATTTGTGCATGTGTATCAGCATCTGATTTATACTACACAAAGGTAAAAGTCACATCCATTTGCTGCACCTACATCTGGCCACATCCACAAATTGCATGTGGCCCCTGGAAGATTCCCCACAAAGGAATGCAGCCTGAGGCTGAAAAGACCCCTCACCCCTAGTGTATACACTTATGGATATGATGGACTAAATAAAAATGTAAGGGTAGCAAAATTGCTGTGAAATATAAGAGACAGTTTGTTAATGATTCAGTGTAAAGCTTAAATATTTACAAGGTTAGAATCATCGAACTGTAGAGTTGGAAGGAACCCCAAGGGTCATCTAGTAATGCAGAAATCTCAACTAAAGCATCCTTGATAGATGCACCCAACCTCTGCTTAGAAACTTCCAAGGAAGGAGATAACCATCCAACCTCAGTTAAAAACCAAGGTAGGACAGCACCACCATCTCCCAAGGAAGACCTTCCACTGTTGAACAGCTCTTACTGTCAGAAAGTTCTTCCTTATCTTTAGTCGGAATCTCCTTTCTTGTAGCTTGAAGCCATTGGCTCAGGTCCTCCAGAGCAGGAGAAAACAAGCTTGTTCCATCTTTCATGAGGCAGCCCTTCAGATAATTGAAGGTGGCTATTATATCTCCTCTCAGTCTCTTTTCCAGGCTAAACATACCCAGCTCCTTCAACCACTCCTCACAAGGCTTGGTTTCCAGACTCTTGATCAATCTTGGTCACCCTCCTCTGCACATGTTCCAGCTTGTCACTATCTTTAAACTGTGGACTGGACACAGGACTCCAGGTATGGTTTGACTAAGACAGAATACCCCCCTGACCATTAGGTCCAGTCGTGACCGACTCTGGGGCTGCGGCACTCATCTTGCTTTATTGGCCGAGGGAGCCAGCGTACAGCTTCCGGATCCTGTGGCCAGCATGACTAAGCCATTTCTGGCGAACCAGAGCAGCGCACGGAAACGCTGTTTACCTTCCCACTGGAGTGGTACCTATTTATCTAGTTGTACTTTGACGTGCTTTTGAACTGCTAGGTTGGCAGGAGCAGGCACCGAGCAACGGGAGCTCACCCTGTTGCGGGGATTTGAACCACTGATCTTCTGATCGGCAAGCCCTGGGCTCTGTGGTTTAACCCACAGTGCCACCCGCGTCCAAGACAGAATAGAGCAGTACTATTACTTTCCTATACTTCTGTTGATGCAGCCTAGACTAGTGTTAGCTTTTTTCTGCTGCTGCATCATGCTGTTGACTTATGTTAAGCTTGTGGCACATTAAGACCTCACATGTACTGCTACTAAGCCAGGTGTCCCCCATCTTATATTTGTGCACATGGTTCTTCCTGCAAATGCAGAACCTTACCTAGTTTTCGAATCTACTAAGTTCGTATTGAGTGCCGCTTCTGTCTTCAGCAGCATTAGCTACCCCTCCCAGTTTGGTGTCATCTGCAAATTTGATTAGCATCTCCTTAATACCTTCCTCCAAATCATTTATAAAGATTCTGAACAACAATGGGTCCAGGGCAGAAGCCTATGACCATTCATAATACTGTATATGTTGATAACACACTCACCCTAGCTTTCCTGTGTTCATTGACACCCACAGTGAGAGGGGAAACCACCATCTCAAGGGAGACCTAAGCAAACAAGTTTTTAAGGTTTTTCTCCTGATGCTTGCTGGGAGATTTAAGGGAGACAGGAACCAAGAAAGCATACAAACATGGTGTTGTGCAATTGCAATCTGAAGTGGCAAGCAATGAGAGCCCTGCTGGATCAAGCCAAAAACCCATCGAGTCCAGCATCCTGTTCTCACAGTGGCCAACCACATTTCCTAATGGGAAGCTGGCAAAAATGACCTGAGTGCAACATCACCTCTTCCCACCTGTAATTCCAAGCTAAGCTGTACGCTTTCTTCAACAGTGAACCTAACCATTGCAGGTAGTAAATGAGGGGAATGTCAGCGGGCTTGGAAGAGTCACCGGGATTGCAGGGTTGTTTTTTTTTAAGGGAGGGGAACCCAAAATAGCATAATGAGAGGATGTAGCTGAAGAGAGGGTGTGAGGAGGGTCCTCAAGGCCAGACTGACAAGCCCCATGCCTGAGGTTTCCCACTCTCATTTTAGATTATCAAGGACTGTACTCTGGGTGACCCCGCCAAAGAAAGATTGGACAAGAGGAGGGGCCTTTTCAGTGGCGGCTCCTTGCCTATGGAATGCTTTCCCCAGGACAGGTCTGTCTGGCACCAACCCTGAATGTATGCAGGTGCAAGGCAAAGTGTGTGTGTGTGTGTGTGTGTGTGTGTCCACCCACCCACCAGACTTTTGAATGATGAATTGCTGCTGCTTCTTGGAATGGGGAGAGTCTACTTTTCACATTTTTACAGCAAGCACCTCAAAGGTGATGGAATGGATTTTGCGTGAGTGTGTGTGTGTGTGTGTGTGAGTGAGTGAGAGAGAATGGAAGTGTGTTTTGCTGATATTTTACCAGAATAAAATTGTTCTGTTGTGTTTTCAGGCGCTGCAATTTTATACGTTTGCATTTCTGTTGTTGTTGTTGCTGCTGCTGTTGTTTTTAAATTCACCTAAAGTCATTGCTATGAGGCAATTAATATGCATAATAAATAACAATAAAACAATAAAGTCGTTGTTGAAGTTGAAGTTGCACACACACTATTGTAGAAGAGCATAGTTAAGAAGTGGAACTCACCCCCAATAGGACACCTTAAAAGAAAGAAAGAAGGTTAAGAGACATTAACAGGGGATAAGGCTATTGGTGGCTACTTACCATGATGGCCATGCCCTGCCTCCACTGTCAGAGGCAATAATGCTTCTGAATACCAGTTGCTAGAAACCACAGGAGGGGAAAGTGCTCTTATGCTCAAGTCAACCACTTAGAGAACAGGATACTGGGCTTGTCTAGGTGGCCTGATCCAGCAAGCTCTTCTTAAATTCCTCACACCTGTTTTGCACGCAGAAGGTCCCAGGTTCAATCCCTGGCATTTCCAGGTAGGGTTTGGCATGTTCCTAATCTGAAACCCTAGAGAGCTGCTGCCAGTCAGTGCAGACAATACTAAGTTTGATGGACTGAATAGGAGACAGTTTCCTATGTTCCTGGCACTAAGCAGGTGTTTATTTTTTATTTTTAAAAATTGACAGAACACGTGTATTACTGAATAGTGAAAACCTCTGTGCAGTTTACATAAAGTTGATGGATTTCAGTGGGTCATCTCTGAGTAAATCTGACATTGCGTACAAATATACATTAAAATTATGAATATTCATGTGTTGGATTATCCAGTAGCCAACTAAGTGCATGCATAGCTCACCAGCAAAGAAGGGGCACCCCTCACAAGGGCATAGCCCCCCTCCCCAAATCAAGCAAATCCATAAAAACACTTAACTGAGGTTCTGCGCCCCGCCCCCCGCAACATGAACCCTCCTCCCGAACATAAATCCTGGCTACGTCCATAACTCCTCACCCAATGCTAAAATTGTTTTTGAAATAATTCTGCAACCAGAAAATATGGAAGCATAAGCTCTTTTAATTTCAGCATACATTTAGGTTTCGCATACATTTCCAAAAAAATAAAATTTTCTTCCAAGGTTTATTACTATTTTTATTTCGGGAGGGGGGGCACCCTAATCTTTTCACTGTTTTGGGCTTCTAAAGTTTTTAAATCCATTCTTTTATACAAGACACACATCTTGTATTTTTTATTATTATTTAAAAGTGGGAAAATTCACCTTACTGTTTGAAACAGACATACCTCTTATCTACCTGTCTGCCTCTCTGTCTATTCAAAACGCCCTTGCAGTGTTCATTCCTATCCTATTCCAATGTAACAGAAGTTACTCTCAAGAAAGTTACTTCCACCTTAAAAGCCACGCTCTCCCCTCCGCCCCCAGCCCCACAGCGCGTATTTTAGCGGCTGTGGCTGCGCGGGGCGGCTCCATGCCCCGGGAGGGGAGCGGGGAAGTTTCGCTCAAGCCTTTCTGAGCCGGGTCCACGGGCTCGTCGGACACTCAGCCTCTCGCAAGCGTTTTCTGCCGCCCGGTGGGAAACGGTGCCCCTCGGGCTTTCCGGCAGCGCCCTTTGTTCGAGACAAGCCGTCGGTGATGTTGCTCCTTCCGCTGCTTCTGTTCTGGCCCCGGAGATTGGGATCTGCGACTGCCGGGCAAAGCCATCTAGAGCGGAATGGAGGAGACTCCGCAGCCGGCGGCGGCTCGGGGCTGCCTGCAGGTGAGGGAGGCGCCCCTGGTCAGCGGAAGACGAGCAGGTGGCTCTTTGGGGAGGGGGAATTGACGCGGAGGCATTTGTGGGCGGTAGGGGTGGTCCTGACACTGCGATCTTCACAGTGTCTACTTAGAAGTAAGTCCAATTGAATTCACTGAGGCTGACTCGCAGGAAAGTGAGGTTAAGGATTGTAGTGTTAAAGGTAAAGGTAAAGGGACCCCTGACCATTAGGTCCAGTCGTGAACCAGAGCAGCGCACGGAAACGCCGTTTACCTTCCTGCCGGAGTGGTACCTATTTATCTACTTGCACTGTGATGTGCTTTGGAACTGCTAGGTTGGCAGGAGCAGGGACCCAGCAATGGGAGCTCACCCCATCGCGAGGATTCGAACCGCTGACCTTCTGATCGGCAAGCCCTAGGTTCTGTGGTTTAACCCACAGTGCCACCCGCATCCCTCATTGTAGTGTTACTTGAGACTAAATTGCCCTGGGTTATATTTAATTCCCTGGAGTTCCCTGGATAGGAAGTGACCTGTCAGTGTTAATCGTGCCCATTAATTTCAGTGGGTCTGTTCTGAGTAGTACAGACCCATGTGTCTGATGACTGCCTACACCCAGGTAAAAGGTAAAGGGACCCCTGACCATTAGGTCCAGTCGTGGCCGACTCTGGGGTTGCGGTGCTCATCTCGCTTTACTGTCCAAGGGAGCCGGCATACAGCTTCCGGGTCATGTGGCCAGCATGACTAAGCCACTTCTGGCAAACCAGAGCAGCGCACGGAAAAACCATTTGCCTTCCCACTGGAGCGATACCTATTTATCTACTTGCACTTTGATGTGCTTTGGAACTGCTAGGTTGGCAGGAGCTGGGACCGATCAATGGGAGCTCACCCCGTCATGGGCATTCGAACCGCCAACCTTCTGATTGGCAAGCCTTAGGCTCTGTGGTTTAACCCACAGCGCCACCCACATCCCTTACACCCAGGTAGGCACCCTCAAAATCATTGTCCCTACGGTGCACCCTACTGTACATCTCTTCAGAAGCGAGCTCCATTGACCTCAGCGGGACTTACTCCTAGGAAAGCATGTACTATAGGGCTGCTACATGCTGACAGGGTGTCACTCCTGTCAAGAACTGTGCTGCAGGATTCATCATCCCACCAAGTTCTACTCAGAGTAGACCCACTTAAAGTAATAAACCTAACTCATGCCTGTTAATTTCAGTGGGTCTACCTTGAGTAGGACTAGCGCTGTTTGCAACTCTTTGTTAAGAGCAGTAGCACAGCCTTGCTGAACTGGGATCAGGCTGAGAAACCTCTCACTGCATGCAGGGTCAGATTAAGACCTTTAGAGGCCCTAAGCCCTTAAAAGATTTTGGTGCACCCATATATATCTAATTCAGAATATAAACAATAATAAACTGTAAAACAAAATGCTATTTTTTTAATTGAAACAAAACCTACAGTAAGGTGGAAAATAATACTTGTTTTTGTATACTTCCACTTTATTTATGTTTGGGGAAAAATTCTCCTACTTTTTCTAATTGCAAAGTCTTTGATCGGATTGTTAAATCTGATTTTAAGAGTCTCATGCTCAGCTAGCATTCATTTTCTCTGTTGAAGTATATTAAAAATCCCATCAGAATAACCATGCTATCCCAGAGGACACCGAGCTATCCCAGAGGATTGTTGCATGGTTGTCCTGTTGAGATTTTTAATGTACTTCAACAGAGAAAATGAATGCTTAGCTGAGCAATATGTGACCATTAATGTTTAAAATCTGACAATGGAAAATAAGCATGTGCTTATTTTGTTTAATGGTTAATCCAGCCCTAGCTGCATCAGAAGCAGCGAAGTCTCCCCGGTAGCAGCCACAGTCCACACAGGTGGGTTAAATATTCCCCATCAAAGCATCCTTGCTGATCTGTTTAGATTCCAGGGGTCCAATTGCCCTGATTATCTTAACCCAGGGATGGGGAACCTCAGTCTCAGGGGCCACATGCAGCCCTACAGACCTCTCTGGTCCTTGGGACTCTCCCCAAATCAAATTTCTGTCTCTGCTTCACACCCTCCTTGAGTGTTTGTGTCTGTCTGGGTTGCACCTTTGAACTCCAAATTTTTCTTCTTACTTGCCTGGATGGAGGCTAAAGAGGTGTGTGTGTAGAAACTGAAGGAGGATGAAATTTGCACCATTGTTCCACTTCCTTCTGCCCCTGCCCACTACTGGCATGTGGCCCCCAGAGGATTGCGCAGAAGGAAATGTGGCCCTTGGGCTAAAAATGACTCTCTGCCTCTGCTTTGCTTGCAATTTAACCAACCCTGCGTCTCTGGACCATCCTTCCTAAATTGCTGGCAGTGGATCCCAACCCTCATGGGTCCTGGTTGTGCCACACATTGCAACACCTGCCTTTATATGCAATTGGTTGGATGTCTGCAGCCTGGCACTGAGGATCAACTCTGAATCCAGAACAACAAAAAGAGATTACCATAAACAAGTCTTTCTTTTGTGAATGGGAAACCTGCAGGATAATTCTTTGTTTTCCTTCTTTCTTTTTTAAAAGAGCATCTGTCAAGCTAGGGTTCTTAATGAATGACAGACATCAGACAGCTAACCTTCTGTTGCAAATTGCTGGCTACGCTATGTTATGGTGTTTTGCAGGGGGAGGGGGGAGATGGGTCTGTGTTTCTTTTATTTCTTTTTTTGTGGGGTGGGCTTGACTTGCTACCCAAAATGTCTTTGTTCAAGGAAAGATCCACATAACTTTTCCAATCTCATGGGTCTGTAAGGCCTTAGCTCTATGGTCTAAAGTGCTCCTGGACATTATTCAGTACCATAGGCTATGCAGCTGCTGTCCTGGTCTAAAGTGGAGGTGGCAACTTGTGCTTTTGATACAGGACTATTCTGCATAGCAGTGTGCAAGATCTCCACCTTTTAGAACAGGGCAGAGGAAACCTTCCTTGGGATTGTCCCAAGGCCATGCCCCTCACTGACCCCCACCCCACCCATCCTTTGCAACCTCAGTGTTTTTGCCTGGCTAGAATGTGTCCATAGAACTCTGATGGTACCTCTTTGCTGCCTGGATGGAGGACAAAGGGGAGTGTGTAGAAAGTAGAATGCTGTACAAAGTTAAAATTGGCCATGTTGCTCTCCCCACGTTTGCATGTTCCCCGACCCCTGGAATGTTGCCCAGAAGGTACATGGCTTTTGGGCTACATCAGGTTCCCCATCACACACATACAGTTCAAAAGCATGTGCAGAGTTGCAGCCAGGGATTGAGCTACTCAGTAACACAGCACTGCCTACCATCTGGCAGCAGGTTTCAAGGGTTTCAGACAAGGAACCTTGCTTTCCCTGTCCATAGGCAGCTGTGAAGAGTATTGTCATTCCAGCATATGTTAGTGATTGGGTACTGGCTTTGGCAGGCTAATAAGATTTAACATGGGTTTTATGTTCAATGTCTGTGGTCATACAAATAAGAGGTCACCACAGCTGGAAGGAGAGACAAGCCTCCCCCCGCCCGGATGGGGGCTGTTAACGTCATTTTAAAACTCCAGATCTTGAAGACATTACTCACTGTGAGATCATATACTGCCACTTGGGAGGATAAACATTCACCCCCAGAAGCCAAGCTAGCTCAGGTTGGGTGTTAAATGTCTCAGCTGAATCTACATAGAAAGCTTCCTTATATTGAGTCAAACAACTGGACCATCCAACTCAGCACTGTCTATGCTGACTGGCAGCAGCTCTCCAAGGTTTCAGGAGGCAGCGAGTATTCCCAGCTCTATCTGGAGAAGATGGGGGTTGAACCTGCGACAAAGCAGATGTTCTGCTACTGCAATACCACCTTTTCACTATAATGGGTACATAGGAAGCTGCCTTATACTGAGTTGCACCATTGGTCTATCTATTTCAATATTGCCAACACTGACTGGCGGCACCTCCCCAGGGGTGTAGGCAGGATTCTCTCACAGTCCTACCTGGAGATGTCAAAGATTAAACTTGGAATTGCCTGTATGCTCTACCCACTGAGCTACACCCACTCCACATTCTGGTTCAGTGGAGTAACTCTGCTTTATATTCATAAAAGGTTAGTTGGGCGATTCTTTTTAGCCATTTCAGGGCTAGCTGCTCTATACTCTCAAGGCATCTGTACTCTCATGACATCCTCTGACTGGGGCTACTTAAGACATTCCTGCAGCATATTTACTCTGTGCATTAAATATATGTGCTCACTTGTTGCACAGATCTTGTGTGACTGAAAGGACTAATGTGTTGCAGATAAAGCAAAAGGGCCACAGGTTTAAGCATATTGAAGTTTAATTTAGAGATGAAAACATACTGCTTACAATAAAAAAATGTCTGCACTGACTGGCAGAGGCTCTCCAGGATTTCTGACAGTGTTCACTACCATTTCAACCTGGGGATTGAGCCTTTAACCTTCTGCATGCAGAGCAAATTCTCCAGCTATGGCCCAGAGCATGGCTGGCCCAAGACATTTTGGCACCTGAGGAACAAAACAACACTCCCCTCCCACCAGGGGAGAAGCAGAGAGTGAAGATCTATATTGGGAACAAGGGGAATAAAGATCTGCATTGGAATCTGTTGTCCCTATGGATCCTGCCGTTTGAGGCAGTTTCCTCACCTTGCCTCATGGATGGGCAGCCCAGGCCAAGAAGGATGTATGTTTTGTTAGATCCACTGAGAATTGTTGTAAAGGATAAGGTAGAACCTTTCTCATATTGTTTACAAGAAAAGTGATATGGGGTGAGATATTAGCCTATGATGGCTGTGGCATCATATGTATGTCATAATGAGATAATACATATACAGTATATGTAAAATTTAGGAAGTGCTGTGCGATCCAGCACCTGAAGCTTATAGAATCATAGAATCATAGAGTTGGAAGAGACCACAAGGGCCATCGAGTCCAAACCCCTGCCAAGCAGGAAACACCATCAGAGCACTCCTGACATATGGTTGTCAAGCCTCTGCTTAAAGACCTCCAAAGAAGGAGACTCCACCACACTCCTTGGCAGCAAATTCCACTGTCGAACAGCTCTTACTGTCAGGAAGTTCTTCCTAATGTTTAGGTGGAATCTTTTTTCTTGTAGTTTGGAACCATTGCTCCATGTCCGCTTCTCTGGAACAGCAGAAAACAACCTTTCTCCCTCCTCTATGTGACATCCTTTTATATATTTGAACATGGCTATCATATCACCCCTTAACCTCCTCTTCTCCAGGCTAAACATGCCCAGCTCCCTTAGCCATTCTTCATAAGGCATCGTTTCCAGGCCTTTGACCATTTTGGTTGCCCTCCTCTGGACACGTTCCAGTTTGTCAGTGTCCTTCTTGAACTGTGGTGCCCAGAACTGGACACAGTACTCCAGGTGAGGTCTGACCAGAGCAGAATACAGTGGCACTATTATTTCCCTTGATCTAGATGCAATACTCCTATTGATGCAGCCCAGAATTGCATTGGCTTTTTTAGCTGCCGCATCACACTGTTGGCTCATGTCAAGTTTGTGGTCAACCAAGACTCCTAGATCCTTTTCACATGTACTGCTCTCAAGCCAGGTGTCACCCATCTTGTATTTGTGCCTCTCATTTTTTTTGCCCAAGTGCAATACTTTACATTTCTCCCTATTAAAATTCATCTTGTTTGTTTTGGCCCAGTTCTCTAATCTGTCAAGGTCGTTTTGAAGTGTGATCCTGTCCTCTGGGGTGTTAGCCACCCCTCCCAGTTTGGTGTCATCTGCAAATTTGATCAGGATGCCCTTGAGTCCATCATCCAAGTCGTTGATAAAGATGTTGAATAAGACCGGGCCCAAGACAGAACCCTGTGGCACCCCACTAGTCACTCTTCTCCAGGATGAAGAGGAACCATTGATGAGCACCCTTTGGGTTTGGTCAGTCAGCCAGTTACAAATCCACTGAGTGGTAGCATAGTCAAGACCGCATTTTACCAGCTTCTTTACAAGAATATCATGGGGCACCTTGTCAAATGCCTTGCTGAAATCAAGGTAGGCTACATCCACTGCGTTCCCTTCATCTACCAGGCTTGTAATTCTGTCAAAAAACGAGATCAGGTTAGTCTCACACGACTTATTTTTCAGAAATCCATGCTGACTATTGGTGATCACAGTATTCCTTTCTAGGTGCTCACAAACTGTTTGCTTCTAGGGACCTGTTTTGCATTCTGCCGATAATTTTAATTACACACCTGTCACCATCTATACAGTCCCAGGGATGGACAAAACTGTCAATTTTGATTGTTTTCTAATGCTACCACCCTGTCATCACATATAGTACTAGCAGACTATTATTTTATTTATTGCTTTTTGCAGAACTCACAAAGCTTGATAGGAGAAGGCTTGACTTTCCTGCAGTTGAGGTCAGGTGCTGGGCTCTTCTGCTGGTTTTGGCTGGCTCAGTGGAGGCTATTCCTAATACTGTCAGTCAGACAGTTTGGATGGATTGGGCATAGTGCTGGGTGGTGTTGGGTCATGGTGTTTCCCTTCTTCTCTCAACCAGCTTGCATCAACTTTGGTTGATGGTCTAATGCTGGTGGATTTCCCACTTGCTGGTACAGCTGAATGACTGTAATCCTGAGCCAAATGATGTCATGTTGTTCCATTTTATGCTAAGGCATAGAAACTGATTTCTATATATAGGTGTGCCCTGTAGTCTCTCTTGGGACAAAGCTCATGGTACTGATGTCATCTGCACTAGGCCGCATGTGACAGATATGGATGGTGGGGAAATTAGACTTTGTGTTTGAATGAGAAGCTATCTAATTTCCCTTCACATGGACTGAAACCACATGGACTGAAACCAATGGCTTCAAGTTACAGGAAAGGAGATTCCAACTAAACACATGGAAAAACTTTCTGACAGTAAGAGCTGTTCAGCAGTGGAACGGACTCCCTTGGAAGGTGGTGGTCTCTCCTCAGGGCCGTCTTACCCATAGGTGCTAGGGGTGCAGGACACTCGGGCACCAGGCTCTTAGGGGTGCCAGGCCGAGAGTCCAGGGCCTGAGTTGAGTCCAGGGAAGAGCCTGTCCATCGGTTGGAGCACCGCAGTGGGCTCTTCTGCTGTGGGCAGCTCTGCACCGTGAATTCAGGGGCGACCAAGCCAGCGAGATGCCGAGGTGGCCAGCTGTCTCCGCCCTTCTGCGCACCTGGGACTGGGCAACCGGGGGGGGGGGCCCACCGGGCAGACCTTTGCACCCAGCACTGCATATGCTTAAGACAGCCCTGTCTCTCCTGCACTGGAGTTTGGATGCTTTAGCTGAGATTCCTGCATTACAGGTGGTTGGGCTAGATTAAGGTTACCAGATGTTCCCGATTCCCAGGGACAGTCCACAGATTTACAAATCAGTCTCCTGACAAAATCCATCTATTTAGCAGGAAGTTGAAAAGTGTCCCCAGATTCATTGAAAAAGGTCTGGTAACCTTAGACTAGATTACCCATGGGGGTCCCTTCCAACTCTACAATTCTATGAGTCTATGAAAATTTAGCAATGCTGATCTACCAAACAAAATGTACCAAAAATGCATCTCTTAGTGGGGAAATGCACTTAAAACTGCGTATATTAGTGGGGAAATGCACTTAAAACTGCGTATATTAGTGTGAAAGGTGCACAAATGCATTTTATTAGGAGACATTGTTTGCAGTAGAATTGGTCAAAACTGTGTGTATCAGAAGAAATTCCAACTAAAGTGCTGATGAATTTTAATAAAATTGCAAATTACTTCAGAGGTGCGGGGAACCGAATTTCAGACTGAACGGATGGGAAACTTGACAGAATCACCCATGCCTCTAGTGACAGAGGCTGACTCATTGAATCCTTAACTTATTATTTTATTACTATTTAAATTTACATACCTCCCTTCAGCCAAAGACCGCAACATAAAACACACAAGGAAAACATAAAATATATAGCATAAAAAAAAAACCACACACACCCCTGACACATTTTAAAAGCCACAGATTGTTTAATCAGCCAAAGCTTGTTGCACAAAAGGGGGAAAATCATTCATTTAATGAAAAACTAGAAGTTAGTAAAAAAATAGGAAATACACAGAGAATTTACACGAGAACAGCAACAATAGTGATTTGCACAGTGCGAGGGGAGGTGGAATATGAAGAAGCAGTAGTCAGAACCCAGGCCACTTTGCATGGCTTGTCAGTCAAACTCAAAACAGTATCTGTTTCAAACATGCAATTAATCTACAAACAAGTTTAGAATTTAGAATTATTTCACAACTTCATTGAATCAGTTCTTAATACAAAGAGATGCCCGTCCACCCAGCCACCCATTTTCCATGGGTTACTGAAACAAGTTATACATAGAGCAGCCAATTACAGTCATGCCTTAGGATAAATGTGCTTCAAGTTAAGTATTTTCGGGTTGCACTCCACAGCAACCTGGAAGTAACGGAGTGCATTACTTCCGGGTTTTACCGTGCACGCATGCGCAGACGGTCAAAATGACGTCGCACGCATGCGCAGAAGTGGCAAAACACGACGCGCAGATGCACGGACGCAGTTGTGTTCACTTCAAGATGCGAACGGGGCTCCGGAACAGATCCTGTTCCCATCCCGAGGTACCACTGTAGTTTCCGGGCCTTAAACAGCTCAGGTCAGGACTGTAATACCTCAAGGGCTGCCCCCTCCCCATAAGGTGGAAGAGAGGAACCCTTGATTTGATCCAGCACGTGGCCTAGGATGATGGGAGCTGGAGTCCAGCAGCATCTGGAGGATAGCAGGTTCCACACTGCTGTTTAACCCTGTAAATCAGGAATGGGGGACTTTGGGCCAGCCAGATGTTGTTGGACTCCACCTCCCACCAGCTGGCCCTCCTCTGCTGTGGTGCCTTCAGCAAGAGTTTGGGAAACACCCAGCAATTGGAAGCTGTAAGATTTATTTCTGCCTCTCTCCCCAGGACGATGTTAAGAGTTGCCTTTTCTCTCTTTGAAAGATTTTGATGATGGATGTAGGGTGGGTCAAAATACCCCTGGCATCTGCTTCATTTCCATTACCCATGGCTGAGGTCAATCCAAGATTTGCCTTTCATGTCTGGTCTTTCATATATATATATATATATATATATATATATATATATATAATTTTAAATTATAACCAAAAAAAAAATCATACAGTAAAAAGTTTTGTTACATGCTGAACCTTGCCTCCCCTCCCCTTCTTTCTTTGGTTCCTTAAATTTACTCTATTTCCCCCAGAATTTCCTTTTTAAAAATAAAAAAAATATTTTTTATTGATTTTCATTTACCACGTACATAACATAAACATAGACCTCAACATAAACGTGAAAAAAGAAACGAAAAAATACACTTACACATAAAGCACGAAAAAAGAATTAATAAAGGGCAAAAAAGAAAAAAAAAAAGGAAAAACATTGGACATTTACATTACAGTATACATTTCAGATACACATACTGACTTCCTTCCCTTCTGGTTTCGGGTTTCTTAGATTAAAGGCTTCACTTTCTGCAGCTGGTATTGGTTACTAGTTTATACATCGTAAGTTTTATAGCATACCTACTATAGTTGGTAAGTTTCTATAGTTTCCATCAATATAGACCATAAATTTATTCCAATCTCCAATAAACTTTGTATTTTTTTGATTTCTGACCCTTTGCGTCATACTTGCCAATTCAACAAATTCAAATAATTTTGACTGCCAATCCCTCACCGTTGGTAATTTTGTGCTTTTCCAGTTTTGTGCGATTAGTATTCTGGCCGCTGCTGTCGAATATTGGAATAGAGTTCTATCTTCTTTCTTAATTTCTTCTCCAATGATTCCTAACAGGAAAGCCTCTGGCTTTTTAAGAAATGTGTACTTAAATATTTTTTTTAATTCATTATAAATCAGGTTCCAAAATTTCTTCACTTCCTCACATGTCCACCACATATGTAGGAAGCTACCTTCTTTTATTTTGCATTTCCAGCAGGCCTTATTTCCTGTCTTGTACATCTTATTTAATTTTACAGGGGTTATATACCCCCAGAATTTCCTAATTAAATTTATTTATACTTTTTCTCATCTATTTCATATAAATTTTAGCAACTGCACATTTTTACAATAATTCTGCTAATATCTTAATTTGCTTGTATAGATTTGATAACAGATTTCCATTTTCCTTTAAAGAGTATGTTGTCTTGGTTTCTTATTCTTCCAGTAAGTTTCACCATTTCTGCATAGTCCATTAGTTTCTGTAGTCATTCTTGTCTTGTCGGGAATTCTTCTTTCCATCATTGGGCAAATATCATTCTTGCAGCCGTGGTTGCATACATAAATAAATTTCTATACTGTATTGGTACCTTTGATCCCATAATCCCCAAAAGAAAAGCTTCTAGTTGTTGTTTTTTGGTGTGTGTTTTTTACAAATGTTATCTTAAACATCTTTTTCAATTCATTATATATCATTTCCCAGTAGGCTTTAGCTTTATTGCAAGACCACCACATGTGAAAAAGGTCCCTTCTTTCTCTTTGCATTTCCAACACTCATTTGATTTCAGTTTATGCATTTTTGCCATCTGGTAGGTGTTAGATACCCTCTGTATAGCATTTTCATATAATTTTCTCTTAAACCATAACATGCTGTAAATTTTTTATCTATATTCCACAATTGTTCCCATACCTCCATTTCTATATTGTGACCAATATCTATTGCCCAGTGTATCACTGATGATTTCACTTGTTCATCTTTTGTCTCCCATTCTAGTAGTAACATACATTTTAGACATCACTTTAACATTACAGTCTAACAGATCTCGCTCTCTAATTGAGATACTTGTCCGGTAAACTCCCATTTCTTATCCTTTCTAAATACTTTGTTTAAGTGATGATTGCATCCATGTTAACATTCTTGATAAGTCCTTAAACTCTTTTGATTTAAATTTTCCACCTTCCTCCTTTAACACATTCCTGTGTTTCCTAGTTTTCCATCATATTCTTCTTCTTCATCCCTATAGCTTCTACTGGAGAAAACCAAAGTGGTGTTTCTCTTTCCAATAAGTTTTTATATTTATCCCATACTCTATACAATTTTTTCCTAATTATATGGTTTATTTATGTACTTTATGTACATTTACTTTATGTAAATTCTTTATGTAATTTCAACTTTTCATAGCACAAGTACGCATGCCAGCCAAGTATATTATCATGACCTTCTAGGTCTAAGATATGTGGATTCTTCAATGACAACCATTCCTTCAACCAGCACAGACAGGAAGCTTCGTAATATAATCTAGTATCCAGCAGGGGAAAACCTCCTCTCTCTTTAGCATCTATCAGCATTTTATATTTTTTCCTTGGTTTTTCCCCTTGCCAGATAAATTTAGAAATGCCGTATATCCTCTCTGGTTTCTCTTCAGATCATATAAATCTTTCACCTTTTACTTTCATGTCTGGTCTTGTTTGATTCATAGCAGGGTAGGTCACAAAGGGTTAGGGGGGCTGCTGGTGGCTTAGATTTATCATTGCCAAGGGTGCAGGGAGATCTGTGTTAGAAAGTGGGCATTGATGACTTGGAAAGAAATATTTCAGGGCAGCCAGCCTGTACACCATAAATTTAGGAGCATTCTGGGAGCTGTTCTAGTGCCCTTCCCAATAGATTTCTCTGTACAAGAGTTTCAGAGCCTGCAGAGACAGCTGTGTCCATGCTTAGCCATGTGCCAATCTTTCATTTTTTTTTTTTTGTCTTAAAAAGGAAATTGCTTTGGTGGTGGAACTTGCAGGATTGTAATGCTGGTTCCTCTGCCCCAAGAAAGAGTAGCTCAGGGCAGGCATGCATAGCTCATAGAGTATGGTAGACTGGAGATAAAAGTTCAACTACACCCCCCCCCCAAATGAAACTCACTGGGTGATCATCAGGCAGCCAGCCTCCCTCAACCTAATTTACATGACAAAATTGTTGTGAGGATACCTCCAGTGGAGGCTGGTCCATTTGGGTGAATGGGGCCCAGGCCCACCAACCTCAATCTGCCTTCAGCCAGACCCCACCTTTCTGCCTTCCTACTTACAATCCAGAAGGTGACCCTGCCTGTCAGCTTTCTCCTCCTCCTTAGTCTCAGTGTTGCCCTTGAAGAATTCAGCAGGGAGGAGAAGGATGGGGACAAACCTTGTAACAGTTGGCTTATATCATTGGCTCTGACTGTTTCATTGGCTGTGCTGCCACCTATTGTTGGTCGCCCTGTATTCCATGTCCCAATGGGTACCAACCACCACTGCCTCTCCAATTGTATCTAATTCTGGGCACCACAATTTAAGAAGGATGGTGACAAGCTGGAACATGTACTGAGAGGGGCAAGCAAGATGATCAAGGGTCTGGAAACCAAGCCTTATGAGGAACAGTTGAAGGAGCTAGGTATGTTTAGCCTGGAAAAGAGGATACTGAGAGGAGATATGATAGCCATCTTCAAATATCTCAAGGGCTGTCACATGGAAGAGGGAACAAGCGTGTTTTCTCCTGCTCTGGAGAGTAGAACTCGAACCAATGGCTTCAAGTTACAGTCATACTTCAGGTTACAGACACTTCAGGTTGTGTTTCCAGTTTGCACACCGCAACGAACCCGGAAGTACCGGAATGGGTTACTTCCAGGTTTCGACACTCACGCATGCGCAAAAACACTAAATCGTGCTTTGCGCATGTGCAGAAGCACCGAATCTCAACCCATGGACGTGCAGATGCAGCACTGTGGGTTGTGAATGCTGTGGGTTGCGAACGTGCCTCCCGCGCGGATCATGTTTGCAACCTGAGCGTCCACTGTACAGGAAAGGAGATTCCAACTAAACATATGGAAAAACTTTCTGACAGCAAGAGCTGTTTGACAGTGGAATGGTCTCCCTTGGGTGGTTGTGGGCTCTCCTTCCTTCGAAGTTTTTAAGTAGAGGTTGGATGGCCATCTGTCATGGATTCTTTAGTTGAAATTCTTGCATTGCAGGGTGTGGACTAGATGACCCTTGAGTCCCTTCCAATTCTATTATTCAAGGAGCTGAAGGTGCCATACAGTAATTCCCCTCCACTCCATTTTATCCTTACAATAACCCTGTGAGGGGGTTATGTTGAAAGCGAGTTCATGGCAGAGTGGGGATTCGAACCCTGGTCTCCAAGGGTCCTGGTCCAGCACTCTAACCACTACACCACAACTGTTATGTTTGCCTGCTGCCACCAGCTGGGCATTCATGATAAATTGGTACTGAGGCCTCAGCCTTCTCTATGTCTCTTAGGTTCATGACGGAGAAGCCTAATTAGTTGAATTGAACTTTGGCTACATCTTTTTTAAATGCCTGCAGGCAGCTGAATTTCTGCAAAGCTAGAGGTCATGAAGTTCTTATGCCTAGGCAGCAGGGGTTAAGAGCCACTTCCCTGGAGGATATTTTAGCTGGCCATTTTCAAGTAGGATGAATAAATGAGCGGGTAGGTGATTATATCTGGGTCAGAGCAGGGGCAGAAGCTGAAGCAAAATTCTCCTCTGCAGCTGTTAATTTGCCTTTTTGTATCTGTTCGTCTTTGTTCCTATGGTATCTCCTGAGGTTCTGCAGAGTCTTCAGAGCTTCACAGATAGGGTGGCCATCTGACCTACTTTACAGAGGACAGCCCCCTCTTTGAAGGTGCCCTCTTTTTGAAGGGCTCTCTAGTCTAAATCTTGTTTAAAGACAAGTCTAAGAAGTAGGAGCTGCCATGTCCCATGAGTGTGTGTGTGTGTGCTGCCGTGTTGTCCACCCACTCACACCTCCCTTACCTGGGTTGTGTGACATAGCCTGCAAAGAAGCAGAAGCAGCAGCTTCCAGCAAAATATTGCATGCGCCATGAGATCTTGTGAGATTTTGGTGCTGTCCCAGGCGCCCAAGCGGCTTCCTCCACCGCTGCGTTACACTGCCTCAAGGCTGAGCAGGGGAGCCCTTTAATCTGCCCATGCAGACTGGATAGCAGACTGAGGAGACCCACTGGGGCATCTGGTTGGCTGTTGCAGGAACAAGATGTTGGACTAGATGGGCCATTGGCCTGATTGAGCAGGCCCTTCATATTCTCTCAGGTCTGTCAGTGATCCATGCGACGGTCCCCTCCAGGCTTGACTACTGTAATTCGCTCTACAGGGAACTGCCCTTGAAGCTGTCCCAGAAACTCCAGCAGGTGCAGAATGCTGCAGCGAGGCTCCTCATGGGGTCTCTGCCATGGGATCACATTCACCTGGTGCTTTTCCAACTGCACTGGCTCCCGGTGGAGTACAGGGTCAGATTTAAGGTGCTGCTTTTGGCCTTTAAAACCCTTCACGGCCTAGGACCCTCATACCTACGGGACCACCTCTCCTGGTATGCCCCACGGAGAGCCTCAAGGTCCATAAATAGCAACACCCTAGTGGTCCCGGGCCCTAAGGAAGTTAGATTAGCCTCAACCAAAGCCAGGGCCTTTTCAACACTGTCTCCGGCCTGGTGAAACGCTCTGCCTCATGAGACCAGGGCCCTGCGGGATCTGATTTCTTTCCGTAGGGCCTTTAAGACAGAGTTGTTCCGCCTGGCCTTTGGCTTGGAGTCAGTTTGATTCCCTCCCCCTCTTTCTTTTTCCTTTCTCCTCATGTGAAGAGGCTGCATTTTAATGTTTCAGTATTTTAATGTTGTATTTTAATCTTGTTTTTAAGTTGTATTCATTCAACTTGTTTTTATTATTGCTTGTTAGCCGCCCTGAGCCCGGCCTTGGCTGGGGAGGGCGGGGTATAAATAAAAATTATTATTATTATTATTATTATTATTATTATTATTATTATGCATCTTCAGACAGAGGAGGAGGAGAAGGAGAGAAAATATATGTGTGTAGTGCTGGCACCTAGAGACAGAGGTTCTCTCCTTGTGACTCCAGAGGCTGGAAAGAGGAAAGCAGACCCATCAGCACTCTCCATCATCCCTTCTTTGGAACTCAGAGCCTCACTGGGGAGGTGGGGAGGACTTCAACCCCTCAGTGGCAGAGGCTAAGCAGGAGATGGTTGCTGCGGAGCTGGCATCATGGGGGCAGCTGCCCCAGTGGGAAACCTTTAAGCAGGAATTGAGCACAAGAGTCCTCTCCCCTCCTGCAATTTCCAGCTACTGGTATTCAGAAGCATTGCTGCCTCCAACTGTGGAGGCAGGTCATAGGGTCATCATAGCTAGGAGCTACGGATAGCTCTCTTGTCCATGGATTTGTCTAATACTCTTTTAAAGCCACTTAGGTTGGTGGCCATCAGTCGCTTGTGTGGGTTCCAGAGTTTAACTGTGTGCTGCATGAGGGGCCCATAACATGGGAATAGTTTAAAGGACCTGAGAGAGAGGTCTTTAGGGCTTCTCCATTTCTTGTGTGGTCCAATAGCATCGTGAGGGCCATAATCTATGATATAAAGGCACTGTGGGAAATTAAAATGGCAGGTACATCTAGCCACCCACAGCACAGCTGTGCTTTTGGTAGGTGTCACAAGCAGCGTTCACTAACTGAGGAGATGTCTCACCAGGGAATGCTTCCCCAATGCCCCCTCAAATCTGGTACCAGTCCTGAATGCAAATACAGTGGTACCTCGTTTTACGAACTTAATCTGTTCTGAAAGTCCATTCTTAAACCGAAACCGTTCTTAAACCAAGGTGTGCTTTCCCTAATGAGGCCTCAGGCTGCCGGTGCCCTTCCACCATTCGGATTCTGTTCTTAGACTGAGGTAAAGTTCTCAAGCCAAGACACTCTTTCCGGTTTTGCGGAGTTTGTAAACCAAATCGTTCTCAAACCAGACTGTTCTTAAACCAAGGTACCACTGTATATTAGTGAAGGCTTTTGAGGGTTCTGCCTCGTCTCACTTTTTGTTGTTACATATTTCCATTGCTTTTTAAAACTTGTAAATGGTAGCATTCACTTGGACCATGCCAGGAATGCTGATCACCCCATACCTGAAATGACATGACATGTTTAATGGCCTTATTGAACAGATGTGTGTCATTATTATTTTTTGCCCTTACAGTAAATTTGCAGTGAGTAAAATTTATATGTTTGTGGGCACAGGTCAAATCAATTTAGCCCAGGGGAAGAGCTAGCCTATTTATTAAATTGAAGTCAAGTAGAGGCCAGGTTTGTCCTCTTTAATTTAGATATGCTCCCTCTATTCATCTTGTGACAAATTACTGGCTGCAGTATTGTAGCTCAAGAGTGGCATTTGTGGGATCCTTTTCTCTTTCTCCCTAGAATCCTGAGGTTTATTAAGATTCAGACACAAAATAGTGGTTCAGTACAATTTTGTGTTTTGTATCCAACTTATAAACCACTTTACAGTTTGAGGCTTTAAAATTCAAAGTTGCTTGCAACAAGATAAAAAAAAGATAACATATACATAAAAATAGATTCTAAAACCATTCCTACAGGTGTACAAAAATGCATTTATATTAGGGAAACTGCTTGCAAAAAAAATCTGTGCAGTTGGGGGAAATTGCATAGAAAAATGTATATGTCTGATGAATTTTAGTGAGGACTTTAATTTTTTAAGGTTGAAAAACTGAAAGAAGCCTAAATTGACAGTTTCTCCCAGCTTTACCCAGAACTGGTTGAATTACTGCAGAAACAGCATACTGATTTTTTAGTTTTCATGAGAATTAGGTTAATGGTCAGTTTGAGTACTGTCCTTTTACCTTATGAAAGGACTCAGAGTGGGAAAAGAGCAGACACCTCACCCACAAGCAGAAAAACCTGTAAAGTCACAGAGATGAACCTGGAGGTCCTCAGAACTGCTGTAAATGAGGATCTGATTGCAAACAGATGAAGCTTGTGCTGTAATTGGTTTTACAGATGCAGTAAGCAGGGTCATGGGCTCTGTGCTGGGGAGTTTTAAAGCAGCAGCATTGGGTTCTTGACCTCTGGGACATTGTTAAGCCACTCCTTACTTTGACCTCTCTTGTGAACCTGTGTAATTGAGTCTAAGTGGCCCCAACTGGTCTCTAGATCAGTGAAACCACATTGCTTGGAGTGATTCTTCCTCCTCCTCCTTCTATGTTGTGTGGGTGGAAAGGAGAGGGGAACAAAGGGGGGCTGAGGCATCTGACATCAATTAGAATGCCTCCTTTCCATTTAATCTATTCAGGATGGAAATACCAACGAAGCAGGTGAGTGGAATTCTTATGCATTACCCCAGAATGTCCAGTTCTGGTGGCCTGGGAATGATTTAGATGAAGGAACTCTAGATAGCAAAGACTGTGTTTAGTTAATACAAGAAGCTGATTTCCCTTTTGTGGTGGACCAAATTGTCTTCATTGCTAATAAAAATTCTACTGAGAAGTTCTGTGCTGATACCATTAAAAGCATAACTTTTTGTTTTTAATGGTTAAGCATTCAGATTTCTTTTCTGAGTTGAAGAGTATCAAGATACCTGCCTGCCATCAAACTCCCCCTCCAAATGCCATTTTTGGCGCTTTTTATGCTTTGGATAAAGCAGAAAATTAAACTACTTTTAAAAAAAGTTTCGTGTCCTATCTACAGAAATGAAACTTTTTTTCTTTTTAATTGTGTGCCTATTTTAAATGTTAAACACTTTTCTCAAGTCCCTGCCTGCACCAGGTATTTTAATTTTATTTATTAAATTTCTATACCGCCCTACATCCAGGGATTTTGAGGCAGTCTGCAACTGCACATTATTGCCAAGCAAGAGGATTTGTGTTTTCATTTCATGTGCTGGAAGCCCTATGCGGCCTAGGACCCTCATACCTACGGGACTGCCTCTCGTGGTATGTCACACGGAGGACCTTACGGTCTTCAAACAAAAACATCTTGGAGGTTCCGGGCCACAGGGAGGTTAGGCTGGTCTCAAACAGAGCCAGGGCTTTTTCGGCTGTGGCCCTGATCTGGTGGAATGCTCTGTCACAAGAAACTAGGGCCCTGCGGGAATTGACATCTTTCCGCAGGGCCTGCAAGACAGAGCTGTTCCACCAGGCCTTTGGCCAAGGCACAGTCTGACCCCCCTCCTTTGGTAATCCTCACAGAACTCTAGCCCAATGGTTGCCATTAATTTGATTCTGAATTGATTTTAGAAGGAACTGATTTTAGAATGCTGTGCTACTTTTATTGTTGTTAGCCGCTCTCAGCCCGGCTTCAGCTGGGGAGGGTGGGATATAATTTTTTTAAAAAAAATATTATTATTATTAAGGCAGAAGCTGAATGATTCCAAGTGGGATGATGTTGTGAACAAAGCCCTTCAATGGATTGTTAGGGAACACAAAAGGAATTTGAATCTGAATCCCATGGTCTTTATTACTCAGAAACAAAAATATATTCAATCGCCAGCAAAAAATAAAGCAAGGGAGAGGCCAAACACATTTTGCATGGAAAGTTGTTCCATAATCTGGGTGCAACAGCCAAGAAGGCCTTTGGTCTCCTTTCCCATCTATCCATGTATCTATCTGTAGTTGGGGCATGGAGATGGGAGCAGACAAGGTGGTACAGAAGGAGATACACTATTCTTGGACCGAAACCATTTAGGGCCTTTAATATTAGTTGCAAAGTAGTAATGCAGCTGTAACAGAATTGATATAACCTTGGCTCCTGGATGAGCAGTTAGTAAGTTGATGTAAATGACTGATCAATTAGATCTATGGACACACACAAATTAAGAACCAAGTAAGCCCATTGAAACCAATGTACCTAAGTTAGCTATCTCTACCAATTTCAATGGATAGGCTCTGAGCAGGACTAACAATAGATCCAAAGTATTATTTCTTAAGCAAGAAGCAAATTTATTCTTCAAAGACATATGCAGTGATAATTGGTGCTCACCCCCAATGAGGGAAAACCACCATCTCAAGGGAGGCCTAAACAAGCAGAATCAAACTTCTGACGTTGGTCATTCTGAAAATTAAATAATCAACCAATACTGATCTAGATGGATCATTCAGTGAAAACAGAATGCTGACTGACTGGGCAGTCAGGGGAAAGGACATGGAAAGTTGGAACGGGAATGGGATGGAGCATGGGTAGGCAAACTAAGGCCCGGGGGCCAGATCCAGCCCAATCGCCTTCTAAATCTGACCCACGGACGGTCCAAGAATCAACGTGTTTTTACATGAGTAGAATGTGTCCTTTTATTTAAAATGTGTCTCTGGGTTATTTGTGGGGCATAGGAATTCGAACATTTTTTTCCTCCAAAATATAGTCCGGCTCCCCACAAGGTCTGACGGACAGTGGACCAGCCCCCTGCTGAAAAAGTTTGCTGACCCCTGGGATGGAGTATCCAGGAAATGGGCAAGGTGGTTGGCCTAGCTCCTGAAGAAGAGCTCCATCCTGCAACATTTTGTTGCAGGCTTCACTAGTTAGTGAAAGAGATAATGCATGTTAAAGATCATCCTGCAAGCTTCATGGTTGAGTAAAGATTTGAACCCAGATGTCCCCCACACCACGGGCAAGCTGGACTCTGCCATTGTCTCCCAGTCCTTCTCAGATTTATCTGAAGTGAAAGTTATCCTGTGCCAATTAGCTGGATTTGTCAAAACAAGAGGCCAGTCTGGAGTCCTTATTGTTTCATCCCCCTTAGCAGACTAAGCTTTTAAGCTGCTAAAGTCACACTGAATGGGCATCTTTGGTGGGTCTTATTTTTAATAAGCAGATTACAGGCCCACCCTTGATAGGTCGCCTGTACAACCTTGTTAGCCTGTTGATATTTTCGTAGCCTTAATTCTGTAAATGAGCGGACACCAAGGCAATCTCATGATGCCATGTAATGGGCCCTGTCTTTCATCCCACAGCTTTGTCTTGCACTTGGCAGATATTGGTTTAACTTGGTTTTTTTCCACCAACCGTTAATGCCTTGACTTGTATCCAATGCAATATATATCTCATGAACAGAACACTTGGGAGTTGCACAAATGGGTGGCAATGTGTCTGTTTGCTTGGCTTAGAGGAGAAATTCAATTCACTTTTAAAGGTCAGCCTGCCTACTTCACACTTCCTGAAACAATAAGCAAACTGCAGAACAATCAGCTTTTGATATTCACACTTTTCTGAATTTTGCAGTGCAGTTCTTCAGCGATGTAACATGCACAGTAATTCATAAGTTTGCGCAAAGTGTGTGCATATATTGGTGAAAATAACATGCAAAATGTTTTATATAAGAGTAAATTGCAATAAAAGTGTGTATTGAAGCAGTGCTTCTCAGGTATGGTGGACAGGCAATCCCCCCCCCCCATATGTCAGGGTGCCATATTTGGTCCCTGAAGCATCCCAGCCCACCTGGCACTGTGGTGGAGTCACCACAAACTGGCAGCTGATGACTCACAGTAGCACTGTATTAAAAGAAATCCACACTAAAAAAACTTGGTGAATGTTCAAAAGGACTTTTAAAAATAGAATTCACAAGCTGGAACAGCAGAGAACTGAACTTCACACTAGAAAAATGAGAAGAGCAGAGAAAACAAAATTGATAGGTTACACCTTCATGTAATTATGATTGTGCAAGGACCATTGAAAACAATAATTGGCTGTAGAATTATTTTTAAAAATTGGGAAATGATATACAATGAACTGAAAAAAAAAATGTTTAAAATGACATTTGTAAAAAAGCCAGAAGCCTTTTTAATATGTATTTTAGGTCAAGAATTACCAAAGGGGAAATGTGAGTTATTTATGTATGTGACAACTGTGGCAAGAACTTTAATAGCTCAAAACTTAAATCTGGAGGAATACCAACGAAAGAACAATGGCAAGAAAAACTGGTGGACTATGCAGATGTAGCAAAGTTAACAGACAAACTACATGAAAAAGATAACAATGACTTTAAAAGGGAATGGGAACCATTTACAACTTACTTGCAGAAACAACAAAAAGAGATGGACTCACTGGCAGGATTTGAATAAACTTTCACAACTTTACTGAATTTAGACATAGAGGGTGACAATGTAACAACATTTAATAATTTATATACATGCAGAATACAACGAATAATGTAACAAAGCAGAAGGGGCAGTTGAGGGAACTCGGGTGGGGAGGGAGAATTGGAAAATGGTATATGATATTTGTGATTACAAAATCTTAATAAAAATATTATTATTTTTAAAAAAGAAAACAGTAATTGTCATTCATCGTTGTTGAGCATTAGTATCACTGGACATATGCATTACTCAGGTAGCATTTACAGTTGTCCTGTGAGGGCCTATATAGTCTCTGTGTAAGGGGAAACTGTGGTTCTCCAGCTGTTGGACTCCATCATCCCTGACCCAGTGGCCATGCTTGTTGGGGCTGATGGGAGTTGGAGCCCAAAAACATCTGAAAAAGCTGCTGGTCCTCATCGCTTAACTAGAAAGAGTGAGCACATAGAGCAGAATGTCTTGATAATCAATCCGTCTTCCTGGGGCACTCTGAGAATTATAGTCCTGTGAGGGCAGTAGCAGTCTCCTAATAAATCACAGCACCTTTAACAAACTATAAAGGTAAAGGTAAAGGTACCCCTGCCCGTACGGGCCAGTCTTGACAGACTCTGGGGTTGTGCGCCCATCTCACTTAAGAGGCCAGGGGCCAGCGCTGTCCGGAGACACTTCCGGGTCACGTGGCCAGCGTGACATCGCTGCTCTGGCGAGCCAGAGCCGCACACGGAAACGCCGTTTACCTTCCCGCTGGTAAGCGGTCCCTATTTATCTACTTGCACCCGGAGGTGCTTTCGAACTGCTAGGTTGGCAGGCGCTGGGACCGAGCAGCGGGAGCGCACCCCGCCACAGGGATTCGAACCGCCGACCTTTCGATCGGCAAGCCCTAGGCGCTGAGGCTTTAACCCACAGCGCCACCTGCGTCCCTTTTAACAAACTATAGTTTCCCCAAAAATCTTTGGGGGATTCCATGACTGTTTAAAGCAGTATCATAGTGCTTTAAAGTGCCTGTGCCACAGTACTGCTTTATCCTATCCAGGCACATCCGACAGGTAGATCGTGATCTCCTTGTAGATCACTGGATGTCTGTGGTAGATCACTGGTTCCCCCCAAAGAAGCTCAACAAGTATGGCTCCCCTAAAAACCCCTCAACATTTCTGCACTTCACCCCAAAAAACATGGCTTTTCCCTTTCCTTTCCTTTCCTTGACCTGGACCTCTAAAAACTTTGACCTTAACCCACAAAAAGTGGGTAGATCACTGCCAGTTTTTAACTCTCTTGGGAGTTGGCCACGCCTGATAGGCCACTTACTTTAAAGCAGCATTTTATGACTTTTTAAAAGAGGTTGTTTCCTTTGTTCCATGTTCATGATTACTATGGGTTTCAACAAAACGAAACAAAAAACCTGCTGGAAATAGAAATTGTAATGCTGGTTGCTTTAATGCTATTGCAGACAACCTTGAATAAGGGATGTGCTTGCAAATTTTGTTTCATCTGCATTTGTAAGCAAGCCAACCTTATTTCCATTTCCCAAACAAAGCTATCCTTTGGATTGTGCAGTTCTCGTGTGTGTGTGTGTGTGTGTGTGTGTGTGTGTGTGTTTGAATCTTTTAGAAGGAAATGTGTACAGTAATATTTAAAAGCAAATTTTCAAGTAGTTAAAAAGAACACAGCCAAAGAAAGCAAGACAGACATGAGATAGTATGGAAGCAAAACTTACAGACCGGAAATAGACTGACCTCTCCATCCCTGCATTGAATCAATGTTTAGATAAGAGAAGTAATAATCAGCCTTATGGTAAATAAATAAAATAGTAGAAACAGCTATATGGGAATGACTTAGAGTGAGTGATTGAAATAACTATTGGCAATAAATCTGCTGGATCCTAAAGTCTTATGTGCTGACTTTAGGAGGGAAATGAAAAAGACCACAAGGGTCAAAGGTCAGCTTTCACTCTTCATCTCTCCCACCTCCCCCACTTCCCCTTAATTTTAAGTGCTGTCATTAGCACTTGACATCCCTTTAATCTTCTGTGACTTAGTCTAACTAAGTCCTATGCCTGAACTGATCATTTGCAGAGCCCCCAGTTCCATCAACCTCCCATCTCCCACTTGTCACTATCAAACTTGTAAATCATTTGTTCATCTTTCCAGCACATTGTTCAAAGCCTTTGCTAAGAATGAAGCTCCTTAAGTTGTTGAAGGCCAAATCTGCACCATATATTTAAAGCAATATAATAGAATCATTGAATCCCATGATTCAGTTGTAGAGTTGGAAGAGACCACAAGGATCATGTAATCTGCAATGCAGGAATATTTTTAGCCTGTCATGGGTTCCCTCAAAGAATCCCAGGAAACATAGCATATTATGGGTGCTGAAAGTTGCTAGGAGATCCCTGGAAGTGTAATTGATGGTTAAAACCACTGCAGAAATTGTTACTCCATGAGGGGAATAAGGGTCTCCTAACCACTCTCAGCACCCTTAAGATACCACAGTTTCCAGGTTTATTTGTGGGGGAGCCTGACTGTTCAAAGTGGTTTCATAGCCCTTTAAAATGGTATTGCAGAACTTTCAGCACCCTCAACAAATGGCAGTTTGTGGCCACTTCACTGCAGAAGTGGCACTGTCATAAGTGCCACATAATACATACTCTGCAGTTTTAAGAAACCAATCTTTTAGCATGGCAGCCCCCACATTTCAGAACTTCCTGCCTATTGAAACCAGGAAGGCAACTTTAAAATAGTCTTTTCACCACCTGCTTAAAACATTTTTGTTTAGGCAAGCCTATGCAGAGACATAGATGTTGACATATTTTAATCTTTTTTAAACTGTTGATTTTAATTTTTTTAAAGTGCAGCTTTTTAAATGTGGGGTATTGATCATTTTAATATATCCTGTGCCATGCTGGCTGAGCCTGACGGGAGTTAGAATCTCAAATCTTCTGGAGGGCTGCAGGTTCTCAATCCCTTCTCTTCATACTTATACCAAATTTTGCCTCCCAGTTGGATCACTATGCAGCTAAAACAGCCCTAACCACACACAAGGCCTTGCAGAGCCAGGCAGAGGCCCGGGCCAGGTAGATAATGTGACCTCTCCCCCCCCTTTTCTTTTACCCTGGAGATAACTGAAGTCTTATAAATAAGTATACAAATAATTTTCACAAAAGTTATGCTGACAAATAATTTTATTTCATGGCTTAAACCGTATCTGCATATAAAGTCAAAATGGAAAATATAGATATACAATAGTGCTTTTAAAAATACATAGGGAAAAGGATTATTTTAAGTATTTACATTTAAAAATGCTTTTTTAGCATTGTGAATATGCTGACCAAGGCCCCCTTTGGAATCAGAGGCCCTGGCCATGTCTCTCCCCCCCCCCCCCCCGTCTGGGCCTGACCACACACAAGATGAAGGCACTTGGCATGCCTGGGGGAGCCCAAAGGACTGCAGGAGTAGAAAAAGAATTTTCCTAATTTAAACTAGAATTGGAGAGCAATGATCTTGGGACAGGGTGAGCCAGAGGAACAGTAAGAGAGTAGAACTGGAGAAATCTGATCTTTTCTGCTGTCTTTCCAGTTAGATTCAATACTTGGAGCCATGGCCAATGCCAGGCTTAAGGGCATCCTGAGCAAAATGCGCCCTTTCGTGGTCTCCTTCCCCCACTCGTGGGCCCTGGTGAGCTTTCTTGGCCAGAGTAATAATAATAATAATAATAATTTATTATTTGTACCCCGCCCATCTGGCTGGGTTTCCCCAGCCACTCTGGGCGGCTTCCAACAAGGATGAAAAATACATCCTTGTATTTTTACAGTGTTTACAAGAGGGCAGCCATGTGATTTCTGTACGGTTCTAGGACAGGAATGGTCCTCTAGGTTTTGTTTTTTAACTCCAGGACCCAGCAGGCTTGACTTTAGCCCATGCTGATAGGGGATGATTGGCACTGGAATGGCCACAAAGTCTGGAGGGCAACTGGATAGCCACCTCAGGAGGGCAGGAATAACCACAGCAGAGGGGGAACAAAATGCGCATGCAGACAAATCATGCATTCCACCACCCATGTAAGACTGGCATCATGCAGTCCCCATTGGAGGTTTTGTAGCGCTGCATCACAGTCCTGCGTGATGTCAGGAGGGGAGCAAAAGAGAAGGACGAGAGCCAGTGTGGTGTAGTGGTTAAGAGCGGTAGTCTTGTAATCTGGGGAACCGGGTTCGAGTCTCCGCTCCTCCACATGCAGCTGCTGGGTGACCTTGTGCTAGTCACACTTCTTTGAAGTCTCTCAGCCCCCCTCACCTCACAGAGTGTTTGTTGTGGGGGAGGAAGGGAAAGGAGAATGTTAGCCGCTTTGAGAATCCTGAAGGGGAGTGAAAGGCAGGATATCAAATCCAAACTCTTCTTCTTCTTCTTCTTCTTCTTCTTCTTCTTCTTCTTCTTCTTCTTCTTCTTCAAAAGGTGGTTTCAAACAACAACAAACATTTGAATAAAGTGGGGGGACACACAGAGGATCTGTGAAGGGGCTGAAGGACATGTGAGGGAGTGGGGGGCTTGAAGGAGCAATGAGAGGAGCAGGGTTTGGGTAAGATGGAAAGGGAGAGGGGCTTGGCAGGTGTGGGTAGGCAGGGCTGGCAGGAACCATGAGTAGAGGCAGCAGCCCCTAGTTTAAAAAAGGTAAAACAAAATCCAGGAACAATCAGAACATTATAAGCAAGCACTCATAACTCCTCTTCCCTGGGCTGTTTCTGGTGTCTGCAGTGAGGGAATTCGCTGTTTTCTTTAATCTTAGGTTTAGAGTCTGCCATTGAAACTGAAATGTAGAAATATTCAGCTCAGTCCCCCAAATGTAGAGAAAGTACAGTACTGGGAAAGATAAATCAGGAGAGAGAAAGAGAGAGAGAGATTTAGCTTACCACCCCAAAGCCATAAAACATTCTTTGGGCCCCTTCGTAAAAACCTGATCTGTCTGTAGCAGTTCCATTCTCTGATAACTTACCAACTCCATATGCTTTAGAGATCAATTGTGTGGAGCTGGAGGGGGGCAGGGGGAAAGTCCTGCCTCTGAAGCAACTGGCTATAAGCAACCTCCTCCCCATTTACTTCCGTATCATGTAAGAACAGCTGCCTTGTATTGACTTGCATGCTTTAGGGATGGTTAATGTCTAGCAAAAGGGAACAGACACACACAACCTTGCCGCAGTTTGGGATAGATCATGATGCTTAACAGATTTTCCTGCAGGCTTTGGAACATTAGGCAATATAAACACTATAAAACTTTATATGCCTTCATTCACCCCCACCCCCCGCCCCAGCTTTTCCTCTCCTCTGAGGGTCTGAAGCCTGGGAAATTCTGCTGAATGATTTTTAACTTTGCAGAGCTGGAGGCAGGAAAGTAGGAACTGTTTATTCCTTGCCAAAACTGGTCTAGGGTGGCTTTGAAAGGGAGGTTGTGACTAGTGGGGGGAGACGGGGAATTGGACATGACTGGCAGGCCAAATGGTTAGCTTTCTGATCTCCCACTGGGCAATTTTGATGGGTCAGAAAGTCCACCAACCTGTCAATTACCTGATATCACAGTGACACCAGGTGGCCTGATTTTGTCTGTGTAGTTTGAGATCAAACTGTGTGGAGCACATAGCAAGCTTTGACAATCTGCTGATGATCAGGGCTTGTGAAGACTAGTGCCCTGCAGTCTGTAAATGCTGATGATCAGCTGATTGTCAGAGCTTGTGAATTCAGGTGCACATTGGTTTTTTGGGAAGTTTGGGTACAGCTCAACTACGTACCTGAGAAGGGATTAAAGGTAAAGGTAAAGGTACCCCTGCCTGTACGGGCCAGTCTTGACAGACTCTGGGGTTGTGCGCCCATCTCACTTAAGAGGCCAGGGGCCAGCGCTGTCCGGAGACACTTCCGGGTCACGTGGCCAGCGTGACATCGCTGCTCTGGCGAGCCAGAGCCGCACACGGAAACGCCGTTTACCTTCCCGCTGGTAAGCGGTCCCTATTTATCTACTTGCACCCGGAGGTGCTTTCGAACTGCTAGGTTGGCAGGCGCTGGGACCGAGCAGCGGGAGCGCACCCCGCCGCAGGGATTCGAACCGCCGACCTTTCGATCGGCAAGTCCTAGGCGCTGAGGCTTTAACCCACAGCGCCACCTGCGTCCAGAGAAGGGATTACATGGGGATAAAACAGATAGAGTAAGGGACCTCCAGATTCCCAGACTGTCCCTGTACCTTTGATCTCTTTGCTGACCTCCTGGTCTCTCTTAAGTTTAGACTGATATGTACAGTATTAGGTCGTAACCTTTTTACAGCTTCCTCCTCCCATTTCTTTTTTGAATCTCAAGATGAGAGATCACTTTGGATCTATCCTCTGAGAACAAAGGAGCACACATGGCAGCCTTCTCCAGATTAGTTAGGTAGCTTAGAACTAAAAGCCTTTTCTGTTCAAGTGACACACTACTGCTCTACCAACATCTCTGCAATCTGAGTGATTGCAACAGGTGAATGCTACTCTCTAACCAGATTCACAGGCTGTATCCTGCACTTTCTGCATACCAAAGAGCTGTGACAGGGCTCAGTTCAATCATTTTGAACAGAGGTTTACAGGCGCCACCAATCAGCTGACTCTTTCCATGCCCCAAACATGATGTCACATATGGTGTCAGACTTTGGTGGGTTTGGCTTCATAGAATCTAATCTTAGAGTTGGAATTTTAGAGATGACCCACTGGGCCATCCAGACCCTCCCCTTGCAATGCTTTGCTGGAATGGCTTTGCAGTGGGACTAATTTGGATTTTTGGGATTCCATTATTACAAAGGGCTGCAGTGACCACCTTGACCAAAATCTTGGCTGCAGTACACACCACCTTTTTAACTTTGTTTTAGCACCTTCCATTCAGTTATTCATTCTCTGCTGTGTTCCATCCAGATTGGCGCATTGAGCACTGCTGTGGGCTCTTTTTCATGTTGTGTGTTCCAATTTCATACAGAGTTTACCAAGGTTGGGTCTTCCTTTCCTGTAAGAGTTGTGCAGAAGGACTGAAGGGGCTACCTCCGTCTGTAGAGGTAGAGCATAGCCATCATGGTTTGTAGCTGTTGATAGCCCTCCATGAATTTGTCTAATCTTTTAAAGCCATCCAGATTGGTGGCCACCACTGACTCATGTGGGGGCGACTTCCATAGTTTGACTGCATGAAGAAGTAAAATATGAAGATGTACCAAAGCAGCATCTTTGGTGCACAGGAAGATGGTGTCAGCTGACATTTGTACAATACCCCCTAAAAATATCAGCAGCAGGGGAAATCCTAATGCAGGTGGGGGGAACCTTTGGCCTTCCAGACACTGCTGCACTACAGTTCCCACCATTCCTGGCCACTGATTGTCCTTCCTGGAGTTGATGGGAGTTGTAGTTCAGCAGCATCTGGAGGGTGAAAGAGGAGGGGGTACAAAAAGGAACTCTGTGAGGTCTGTGTATGCTTAGTTGGCATGTGTAGGGATGGACGTGTTTGTCAATTTCATTTTTTTCTGTTTCCCTACCCCTCCGCCAAATTTCCTGTTCAGTTCTCCATATTTCCACATCCATGTGCTTTTCTTCTTTTAAGTCCTCATGAAAATTTGTCAGCATATTTTTCTTAATAGATACATTTGTGTTTACATTTTTTGCCACACACACACATTTTTTCAAAGCAGTGTTCCCTAACATAATGCATTTTTGAATGTTATTTTCACAAATGCATGCATGTCAGTTTATGTACACATTACCTGACAATCTGCATTTTTGTACACATCACCCAGCTGCAGAAGTCTATTGCAAAATTTGGAAACGTGCAAATTTTGAAGGATGGCCATGTTTGGTCTGCGTATTGTTTCAGCCAGTGTGAATTAGGTGGGTTCTCCTTTAATTGGCAACTGAATTTAATTTCTTCCCTCTCCCAAGGCATGGGGTTCTGTTCAACCATTTCCCATCCAATTTATTTTGCTTTTACACCATAATATTTGTTCCTGGCAGCTGCATTTTGTATGGTGACAGAAAATGCACGGATGCCCTTTTCTAAACTGCTTTCGGTCAGCATCAAAACCAAAGCCAGTCTTCTGACTCCTTTGCTCCCAGGCTTGATTTAGTTTCAGCAACATTGGGAAGCCTCATGGCAGTGTGCAAGTGTCTCTTATTTAATGCTACTCAATTTCCACATTCACACCTCTGTGCATACTAGGACCACGTTGTTTCATCCAGAGGATGATCCGGAGTAATTGCAGATGGGAAATATCTGTTAAGTCATCCAATTCTGTAACATTGCCAAGCCCAGTAATGGATCATTTCCTTCACCAGATGCTCTGGTGTGCAGCCCAAGCAGCAATGCTTCCAAACATCCTGGAAGACTGCAGTGACTTTTGCTTTTTTGTTCATCCCCCCCCTCCCCCTCCTCCCTGCTCTCCGGCCAGTTGCTAATCTCCCTTTCCTGAGCAAGGTTCTGGAGCGAGTGGTTGCAGACCAATAGTCAAAAAAACCTTTATTGCATTAGCATACAGCCATAGCAGGATAAAACAAACTAAAAATGGTATAGACAAGCAACCAAACAAGATTCAAAACGATATTACTGGGGTTATGACATTTAAATTACCCTAAGACAATAATGTAAAGATTTAGTTGCCGGCGCCGGGAATCTAGAATGCGGATGAATATAAAGCATATAATGGCCCCAAAATAGGCTCGGCACATTAGGTTAAAAAGGTAATGAAAGAATTAAAAGGTAATGAAAGAATTAAAACCGGTCCAGGTCTAGAACACACTACCCAGTCAGAGTAGCCCTGAGTTTCAAGGCCTGGTTGCAGACCAAATCTAGGCACCTTTGGAAGAAACTCATTTTCTGGATCCATTGCAGACAGAGTTTCAGCCTGGTTTTGGCACAGAAACTGTTTTGGTTGCCCTGTATGATAACCTCTGTCGAGAGAGAGACAAGGGAAACATGTCCCTGTTAATTCTCCTTGATCTCTTAGCGGCTTTTAATACCACTGAACATGGTATCCTTCTGGAGCAACTCTCCAAGCTAGGGGTAGGTGGCACTGCAGGGTTCTGCAGGACTCAATCCTATCCCCCTATGTTGTTTAACATCTACATGAAACCACTGTGGGTGGAGTTATCTGGAGGTTTGGAGTACATTGTCAGCAGTATGCTGATGACACTCAGCTCTATTTCTCCTTTACATCTGCAGGTGAGGCAGTGGAAGTGCTGGACAGGTATCTTGCCTCGGTAATGGACTGGATGAGAGCCAACTAACTGAAGCTCAATCCAGATAAGACTGAGGCACTATTAGTGGGTGGTTCCCTAGACCAGTTGGGTGGGAGATTGCCTGCTCTTGATGGGGTTACACTTCCTCTGAAGGAGCAGATTCGTGGCTTGGAGGTACTCCTGGATCCTTTGCTGTTGCATGAGGCTCAGGTAACCTCAGTGGCCCAGAGTGCCTTCCATCAGTTTCAGCTGGTGGCCCAGCTATACCCCTACCTGGACAGGGATAGCCTAACTACTGTTGTCTATTCTCTGGTAACCTCAAGGTTGGATTACTCCAATGTGTTATACATAGGGCGTCCTCTGAAGATGGTTTGGGAACTTCAGCTAGTGCAGAATTCAGCAGCTAGGTTGCTCAATGGAGCAAGACGGTTTGAGCATATTACACCATTCCCTGTTGGACTGCACTGGCTACCATTTAGTTTCCAGATCCAATTCAAAGTGCTGGGTTTGACCTACCGTATAAAGCCTTAAATGGCTCAGGATCACAATACCTCAAGAACCGCCTCTTTCCATGAGACCATCTTCTGAGGCCCTTCTTCATATGCCACCTCCTGGAGAGGTCCAGAGGGTGAGAACATGAGAACAGGCCTTTTTCAGTGGCTCTCCATCTGTGGAATGCTCTCCCCCAGGGAAATTTGCCTGATACCTTCATCATATACTTTTAGGCACCAGGCAAATATGTTCCTTTTTAACTAGGCCTTTGGTTGATTTGATAGACATCCTATGCCCTTTTAAAATGTGTGTTTTTATTGATTATGTATTTTGTGGTTTTATGTTGTGATTTTAATCTGTGAACCACCCTGAGACCTGCAGGTATAGGGTGGTATATAAATTCAATAAATAATAATAATGAATAATTCCTCTTTCCTGTGCTCCATTGCATATTCCCACCATACATTGTAAGGCTTCCCTGGAGGCAACATAGATCTGTCTCGACTGATTGCACTGGCAAATTTCTCTGTAATTTGTAAATTTGGAAAGGTAGAACGAGGGAGACTTGGCAATAGGAAAATAATCAAAACATCAGGACTGTGGATGTCTATTTGGGCTGGTTCCAGAAGAATCAAAAATTTGAAATTTGAAAAGAGCATGTTTCTCAGATGGAATTTCTACTTTGTGGAAATAATTTATGGTCTGAGGGCCACATTCCCTTCTGGACAACGTGTCAGGGGGCAGGTTCTAATGGCAGGTAGAGCCAGAGTGGGTGGAGCAGTGAATGGCAATTTTACATTTGTACAGTAGGCTAGGGAGCTTGAACTGAAGAGAGGGGAACTTCTGGAAGTGAGATCCAATTTCAATAGAGCAAACCGCTGCTCATTGTAGCTGGATGGAGTGAGTGGCTGCAGCCTGATGATGCACTAGCTGTAGGGAGATGCAAGATGCCAGCCAGTTTCTACCTGGCCATATAAAGTGGGTGAGAACCTTTTTTTCTGCCTGGAGACTGCATCCCATTCTGGACAAACTTCCAAAGGACACATCCCAATGGTGGTTGGGGGCAGAGGCAAACATGGGCAGAGCATTCAGTCAAGCAAGAGGCACAATCAGAGTTCAAGCCTGTATCCCAGCTGGACAAAAACACTCAAGGAAAGGAAGGGGCAGAAGGGGGTGTGGTTTGGGGAGAGTCCTGAGGGCTGGGTAGAGAGACTTGGGGGCCAAATTTGTCCCCCAGGCCTGAGGTTGCTAATGCTGTTTACTGCTCTGTTGCACTGGGTGCAAAGTGACCCTGGAAAACAGTTTTTCAAGGGATACTGATATTAAGACTAGGGTTTTGTGGACTGGGTAGTATGTAGGAGAGTGGAATTCACTCCACTCAGAATAAAAACCACACTGGAGAAAATTGCTGGGGACACTATACTCTCCTCATCCTTGAGATGAGCATTATGAGCTGTAAAAACCACATATTTCTCAGCTGGGGAAATTATCTTCCTTGTCAACAACTGTAGCTATACTCATGGTGCTGTATAAAGACCCCTGTGGCTCTAAGTAGTAGAAGCCATGTCTCTGTCATGGATATCTTAACTGTCCAAGCAACTACTGCTTGCCTTGAAGGCCAAAGGCAGAACAGTTACTCTACCCTATGTGCATTGGATTAGAGCCACTTTCTGCTCAATTGACTCATTATCTGACTGAACGGCAAAACCCTGCCTGCTGTGCACTGATGCGTACTGACAGCTCCCAATGTGCTCTGGGGTTGTTCATCTGTCCTGAAACAACTTCCTTGTCTCATCTTTGGTGGGAGTTCAGAGAAGCAGGATCTGGACACTTCCCAAGTGATGGCAGATGGTGCTGGAGGCAAGCAAGGGTGTAAGAGTCTGTCCCCAGCACTACCTCCAACACTACCAACTGTGTGTTTGGCTCTTTACAATCCAGCACCTTGTGCTGACTTGGATGCAGCAGAGCAGTGTGTGTGTTCATTATCACCCCAGTCCTCTGGCTAGAAGGGGGTATTTCCATATCACTGGGAGCATGTGGTCCTTGGCAGAGTTTATGGGAAGGGCAAGCAAAGGTCCTACCCGCTTCTGGCTTGTGGCTCCCCAGAAGGTTGCCCGGAAGGGAATGTGACAGAGAATTTATCTATCATCATGGGGTGGTTGGTTTCACCTGTGCTGCCTCACTTTCAGCCCAAGGAACCTTCAGAAAGGAGTTGCTGCCATGGTTTTGTCTTTTAATGAACTGAATGGAGTGGAAGATTATGAGTCATGGGGGTGTGGAGAGTGTGTGTATGCATTCAGCAGTGCTGAGATTATTTTTTTGGTTGCTATCTTGTTAATGGTATTGTTTTATAGATGATGGATGCTCTAGTACTTTGTGATTTCTATAATGTGACTTTTGCTCTAATTGCGCTGTTTAGCTTATTTTTTAGTTGTTTTGTTGGTGGTGTTTTATGGATTGTTTTTGTTGTTTTCTTACTTGTTCTATATTGTTTGTACTGTATTTTGTTCTATTATGTTATTGTTATTTACTGTTTGCAAGCCACATTTGAATGAAAAGTGGCATAGAAATATAATCAATAAAAAAATCAGAGGTCTGAACTGATGGTTTGCAGAACAGCTGACAACCACATCAGATTGCATTGAGGGCCACATGCAGTCTGGGGGCCTGCTTCAACTGGAGATGCCAGGAACTGAACCTGATGCCGTCATGCACTGACCTTTCCTCCCCACCACCACCTTTCATATTGAGAGATGGCTTAGCTGCCCTTCCCCCCCCACACACACATACACCCCCTTTAGAACAGGTGTGGTGAAGCTGGGACCCTCCAGGTGCTGCTGTACTACAACGCCCATCATCCTGGCTTGCGGGAGATGGTGGGAGATGTAGTTCATCAACATCTAGAGGGTCTCAGGCTTTGCTCTTCTGCTCTAGATTGTTGATTCCTTCCTTTCGACTTGTTCTGGGGTGGGTTTTTTCTAGTCAGTCAAAGAATATGTTAATGAATATCTCTTCTCTTTTCTCTCTCCCTCCCACCATCTCTCATTCAATACAGTTGAAGTGAATTTGCTGGACATACTGGCCTCCCACAACACAGACTTTGGCAATTTTTCACATGGCTATGATGATGCTAACTGCAGCATCTTGGAGGTTGGACAGTATGCAACGCTGAGCATCCCTTCTGTAGAAGCCTTTGGGGAGAAGTGAGTGTCAGGTGCCCAACATCTTCACCTTTATCTCTACCTCCACATGAATATTGAAGTCACCCAGGTCTATGGTCCTGCGGCCCTCCAACAATACTCCAGAGACCACCTCAGACAACTCAGTCAGGAATGATGTTGGGCAACAGGGTGGTCAGTAAACCAGCAGTATCTCCCATCCATCTCTGTGGCCCAGCACCAGGTGCAGGCACTCAAAGTCTGTCCAAAGATGAAGAGGTTTTCTGGTCAAGGAGATAATGCTTTTGTGGACAATAGCAACACCTCCCCCTTGACTCCCCAATCTAGCCTGGTGCTGTACCACATACCCTGGTGGGCACAGCTGGGTAAGGCTAGGCCCACCCAATTCACTCAGCCAAGTCTCAGTAATACACACCAGATCAGCCTTCTCATCCACAATCAAATCATGGATGAGCATGTTTTTCTTATGAACCAATCTGGCATTCAGTAACAGCACCACCAAAACAGAGGGATCAGTGGATAGACCACCAGTATCTTCTAGAGGAGTGAGAGGACTTGGATGAGGAACTGAGACCAAACATCTAGGCCTCTGCCGCATATGGTAGTCAGCCCCTCCATTCTAATTGCCCACAATTACTGGAATTGAGGTAGCATTTTCACATTCCCTGGTATATGCCCACCTAGGCATATTTGAACACCATCATCCATCATCACATACGACTGGGAGATTAGGGCCACAGGTAGTAAACTAAGACAAAATGGCATTCACATCCCAGCCCACCAAGAGGAAGATGGTTAAGTCCACAACTACTCTCCTCTCCCTGCCTCTCACTCAGGGGGAACCCCACCAAACTAAACTTCTATTCAACCAGGATCTCACCATGACTGAGGTTCACAGGCCTGTCTCCCACAGCAGCTGGCCTACAATTCTGTATCTTGACCGACAGTAGTGGACACCCATGCCCTGTGGCTCCCCAACCCCTTTGGTGTCAACCCCTTTGCAGTGGACCCCACTGAACATGGCAGGGCCTATTGCTATAATAGTAAGACAGGCCATGGGCCACACCAACTGCCCAGCTTTATTCAGCAATCAAGCAAAGCCCCATACTATAATCACACCACTTTCTCTCTTACCTGCAGGCAGATATCTCACAGGACTAGCAGACTGACACAGACAAAAATGGCTCACACACTCTTGCTGGCTGGCAGAACAGACCTGGCAGAGGCTAGGACTGTGCAAACCACCCTCCTTCTAGTTGGCCTTCTGTAGGCCAACTCCCCAAACTGATATGGAAATCTAGTGAGCAGGACTTAGGACTGGAAAAATAAGAAACCAAATTGACAGATTCACTCATCCTTATTTCTATGCCACTCTACTGCTGTACGTGGATATGGGCCACCCCACATTGTCCTCCCAACAACTCTGCAAGAAAGTCTAGGCTAAGAGAGACTCAGGTTTATGGCTGAGTAAGGGATTCAATCTTCCTAGTCAAAATACAAAGCTCTAGCCACTATTCGACACTGCTATTCTGTTATTCATGCTCTGCTTCTCTCTTAGCTTTGCAGATGAGCTGAGTCTGTTGCTGATGCTCAGGTACTCTTTGAAGGAGAACACCAGTCTCTTGACGATCATCGGTCTTCGCAGCAACATCCTCTTTCAGATCAGGATTACCCCTCACACCTTGGTATTTGTTGCCAGAAGGGGGCACCATTATGAGTGAGCTCAGTGCCATATTTTTCTTCAGTATTGCATCACATTGTTGCACAGACAGAAAGCCAAACCTATCTGTGCTAAACTTCGATCAGGGAGCAGAATCAGTAGGACAGTTCTCCTCCAGACAAACCTCCGGGCTATTAAAATTTTGCCTAGTGCTATTTTTCTAGAAAAGGATGTGCCAGAACTCACCACGAGCACTTTCTTTGTTCTCTTGTAATGGCAATGGAACCCACCTGAGAGGTACTGGAACTGAGTTCTGGTGCTTTCCAGCTGGAAAAGAAGCCCCGATCCCTCCCTTTCCCCTCTCCTCCATGCAATTAATATTGACAGCACCACCACTATCCCCCCACCCCATCCCTCCATAGAGATCCCCCCACTCCTACCCCCATACCAACCCAGATGACACAAAATCACCCTCCCCACTTCCCAACCACCCCAACCACCCACAACCCATACTCTCAACCACTGCTCCAAGGACTCTACCCATAGCACAAAAAGAGCCACACATACAAAAATAGATCCCCCCACCAACCTCTCTATCTCTTCCTTCACCACAAAAGGAAACAAACAAATTAAGCTGGTAAAAGAAAAGAAAAACGAAGAAAGAAACCCATACCAACTAAAACAATACCCACAACCTCAATAAAACAATCAACAAACAGGCCAAAGTCAGACACACAACCAGCACAATTGTGGCACCAGAGCGTGCCAATACCCATATCCCCACCCCAACTAACCAATAATGTTAATAACACTGGCAACATTGCTTATAAACCTTATATCCAACACAGGCATCACAAAAGGTGCTGAACACCATCTCACTGACCATTCCCTGTCACAAATGACAGAGAAGATGTCCTGTTCTTAAACAAGGCCTTCCATGCCAGATGAGACCCAGGACCAACTGGCTGGAAGCCAGATGGTCCAAGTTATCCCAAATAAACACCTATATAACTACATATAGGCTATTTTCTGTAATCTACCCCCCCCGCTGCTTTTTAACCCAAATCTAATTCTAACCCCCCTCTTCCCCCACCCATCAGACTTTATGTCAGCACAACTTAATAGGTTTGATAGACAATATAAGGTGAAAGAGTCAGGACAACTCAGATGCGTTGGCAGGGAATCATCCTATAAAGTGGATAAGCAGAATGGCTAGCTTAAAAGCAATTACACTAAATGTGAGGGGGGTTGGGAAACCCTATCAAAAGAAAATGCATCACCTCATATGTAAACACCATGACATTGCCTTCCTACAAGAAATACACAGTCCACCCAAAGGAAGCAAACGCCTAAGTGAATGGTATCAAATAGTATGGGAAACAGCCTTACTAGAAAAACTAACCAATAAACTGAAACTGACACGGGGACAATAGAAGAGGATGCCTTCACCCCACTATGGTTCCCCTTTATCACATTCACAGCCCAACAAGACAACAAGAATCTTCCAACAGCATATGAATCAATCTGGCTAACCTGATTCAAAAATACACACATGCACACACCAGACTCACACACAAAAACAAATCTCACTACCGCCAAGCAAAGACAACCAAGCACACCCTAGGCCACCCCCAACATCTCTCACCACCGAGGCAATACAAGTGAACAGTAAGAGAACCCACAAAAGTGACACTGACACAAAACCCCACACATACACTAAGTAGAAGAATAGAAGCCTCACCATCCCCCATCGTCCTCTTCCCCTTCTTTTCTTCCCAACCTAATACTGCATGCAACACTGTCAAACAGCAAATGAAACTGATCTGTAGAAAACACAACTTGAAAAAGAGACCATTCCTTTTTTAAAAAACTAAGACATTAATAATAATAATAATAATAATAATAGCTCTGATTTTCTCCTGGACCAGACCCTGCTTCTTACCCTCCTTGTGTGCTTTTGCCTGGCTGGAATGTGCCCTTGACCTCTTGACCTCTAACAATGCCGCTTGCATGCTTGCTTGCTTGCTTGCTTGGAGGGAGGGAGGGAGGGAGGTTGGAGAGATATGTGTATGAGAAGCATGCTGCATGTCTAATTGGAAACCTCTGACTTTATGTGGTTGCAATATATCCTAGTGTACAGGGGTAAGAGTCATGTCCATTGCTCCACCCACTTTTGCCTCTGTCCCTCCTCACCACTGTCCCTCTGGCCCTTGGAAGATTATTCACAAGGGAATGCATCCCGTGAACTGAACAAGGTTCCCCAGCCCCTTCCTGGACCATTGGTAGAGATATCTGGAGATGTCAGTGAAAGTGGAGATATATTGGATTGCCAGCACCAATAGAGTTGGGTTGTCAGAGGTCCAGATTGGAAGGGAATGTGTCATGTGTGAACCTGAGGCTTGCACAGTCATGTTCTTGTAATGCGCAATCAGAGTTAAGGAACCTCAGACTCAGAGGCAAGAACTTCCTATCTGACCTCAGGAGTCTGTCCAGTCCATGCCCCTCACCAGCCCTGCTTTGCACTCTCTATGAGTGTTCTTGCCTGTCCAGAATTTATCAATGAATTCTGATGATGCCCTTTGGTTGCCTTGATGGAGGACAGAGAGGGGGTGTGTGAGGGCATGCTGAAACTTGCCTACTGTATGAAGGTAAACATTTACAATTGCTGCTTTGCCGACTTTTGCCTCTGGCCCCACCCACCACTGGCATGTGGCTCCTAGTAAGTTGCCCAGAATGGAATGTGGCCCCTGGTTCCTCAACCCTGTGCTTAGAGCTGGGGTAGCTGGCATGGTGCCCACCAGATAATCTTGGATTACAACTCCTATCGGCTCCAGCCAGCACTGCTAATAGTCAGGGATGGTGGCAGCTTCAGTGGGGCACCATGTTGGCCACTAGTGGTTTAGCGTTAATGCCCAAATATAGTCACAATATGCAATGCTAAAAATGCATTGCCTGGTCTCAGAAACTCACAATGTACACTTGCATGGGAGAATTAAAAGGTCATCCCCCAGTGCTGAAATTACATCAGAGTGGGTGCTGGGCATGGCCTCCAAGGGGTGAGTTTTCTACAGTGGTAGGGCCATAGCTCTCTGGCATGCAGAAGGTCCCAGTTTCAATCTCTAGCATATCTTAATAGTATGACTTGGTATAAGGCATCCCTGTGCTCAGAGGCAGCTGGGTTTTGAAGGTAAGAGTGTTGAGGGCTGGCTCTAGCATTAGGCAGAATGAGGCATGTTCCATCCATTGCTATCTGTCACACCTCTGCCAGCAGACTCCCTGTTGCTGTGTGTTGCCTAACTCATGTATTGCTCTTTCTGGCCCTGTCACTTGCAGGTTCCCAGTTTCCTCCCTGGCAGATGGACACTGGCACAGAGTGGCCCTTAGCATCTCCTTGAACAGGTTGGCTCTGTATGTGGACTGCTGCCTGCTGGAGAGCGTTGGCTGGTCTGGTTACTTTGGCATGGGGGTGGCCACGGAGGGCCTGGTGGTTATTGGAGGTCTCATCGAGCCCTTTGAGGTCCCTTTCGAGGTGAGGAAGAGCATGGGTTTGCAGCTGCATTATTCTTTTCAGGACACTGCCTACTATAATGCATGAAAATCACAAGGAATAAGGCAGCTTTCTCTGTTCCCAAATAGAAAAGCTGTCTATTACAACGCACAAGGAAACTGTTCAGCAGCCACAGTTCCCATAATCAGAGCCATAGCTAGATGATCTTGCGCCCCTGGCAGAACCATCCAGATTGCACCCCCTAACCACAGACAAATTAATTCTTCTTTCTGCCTCTCCTCCAGCCCCACCCATTCAATTCACCCTCTATTTAAAAACTTTTCTTATGAGGCAATAATATTGTAGCCGATTTTGTGCCCCCTCCCCCATCTGCACCCCTAGTGGGGGCCCACCTCACCACCCCCTAGCTACAGCCCTGCCCATAATGAGTTCTTCCTAACACATACTGTCCATTTTTATCCAGATACTGGTAAGAATGTATATCTGCTTTAAGGGCATAAGAAGAGCCCTGCTGGAATGGGCGCTTGTCTAGTCCAGCCTCCTGTTCTCAAAGTGGCCAACCAGATGCCCTAATGGGAGGCTTGCAAGCGGGACCTGAGTCCGTTTGACTTCCGAAATGTTCGACTTCCAAAGCGCAACTTCTGATTGGCTGCAGGAAGCTCCTGCATCCAATCGGAAGCTGTGGAAGCCCTGTCGGATGTTCAGTTTCCGAAGGAACATTCAAAAACCAGAACACTAAGTTCCGGTTTTTGATCGTCCAGGAGCCGGAACATTCAACTCCTAAGGCATTTGGGAGCCAAGGTACGACTGTATTTGTATACACCTCTATCATATCCATTCTTCCCTTATCTCTTAATCACTGGCAGAGGAAGAGTGGGGTGGGGGGAGCGTACCGCCCCTGGCAGCGCGTTCTTGGTGGGGTGCCGTTGTGGCTGCCCCCCACCCACGCCCCTGGGATGTGCGCCAGCCCCGCCCCCAGGGGCCGGAGCATGAAGCTCCACCCCTGCTCTTAATTTAACATCTCTGAAATGTTGCAACCAGTGCTTTTCTTCTAGAAAAAAGGTGCCGGAACTCACCATTAAGGTGTTACAGTAAGTGCCACACTTTTAACCAGTGCTTTTCCTCTAGGAAAAAAAGGTGCTGGTGCTGTGTACCCTTGAGTGCAGTGGTGGAACTTCATGCACCAGCACCGGGGGGTGGAGAGCAGGCGGGGGCGGGGCTGGGGCGCATCCCAGGTAGGGAGTGTGCCCCACCCAAACGGGTGGGGCACACGTCCTCGGGGCGGGGGGCGCCGCCCACAGGGGCGTGGCTGCCTGCGGGGACGGGTCACCTTGCGGGGGGGGGTAGCTGCGATGGAACCTCACTGGGATCACGCTGCTGGGGGCGGTGTGCTCCCCCCACCCCCTCTTCCTCCGCCAGCGCTTGAGTGTCCCCACATAAAAAGCACTGGTTGTGACCTTTCCTCATAGGAAAGTTGCTCCAACCTCTTGATCGTTTTGGTTGTCTTTTTTGAATCTTTCCCCACTTTACAGTACTCTTCTTGAGATGAGTTTCCTCACACCCACCTTTCAGAAACCTAGAAGGGTGAACAATAGGCAATGACTTAGAATCATAGAATCATAGAATCATAGAGTTGGAAGAGACCACAAGGGCCATCGAGTCCAACCCCCTGCCAAGCAGGAAACACCATCAGAGCACTCCTGACATATGGTTCATGTTAAGTTCATGTGTCTTGGAACTTTACTCCCCTACAATCTTGTTACTTTTTTTATTATTCACTGTTTTATAACCCAAAACATGAGTACGTAATACAGTAATAAAACTTGCATTCCATAAATTTTTGGTGCTCATTATATTTTAACCCTTCCCAAACTCTCCCTCTTTCTTTCCAGGGTGCGCTGGGACAGCTGAGCTTCTGGATGGGAGATGCTGGAGTTGCAGATCGATCCTGTCAAGCCTCTTACAGCACCTGCGGCAGCCTCCTGGACAAAGGAGCTCACCATGACAGATCCCACTTCTGGGAGAAGTTTCCCCAAGCTTGGACTCAGGTGGAACTTTGTAAAGGGTTGGAAAAGAAAGGTAGAAGTGGGAAGGTAGAAAGAGCAAAGCAAATGATGATTTGATTACTGCTTAAGAGCTCCCACCAAGTATAGTTGCAATTTAGCACCAAGTTGAAAAGTTTTATGTAACTGGAAGTTGCGTCAGAGGCCTGACGTCACTTCTAAGGCCATGTGGGGCCTTGGGGGTCACACCCGAGGCCTCGCAAGACCTCTGATGCAACTTCTGGTTTTCTGCTGGAAGTCATGTCAGAGGCTTCATGGAGTCCCAGACGTCAGGCCTGCCACACAACTTCTGGTAGAAACTGCAATGCGTATTGGAGCCGTGCAGTGTGGGTGCTGAGCCTCCCCACACATACAAAATTTGGGGGCCAAGGCACCCAGGACAGCCTAGAGTTGGTGCCAATGTTATGCTCTGTCATGTCCCATTAGATCCAAACGCCATTCTGGGTGGGTGGAGTCAGTCCATGCCCTGAGCTTGTTAAATCACCCGGGCCACCATATGGTGCAGCTGCACACAAGCCCAAAAGCTTCTGATTTTGAGTTCTGGTAGTTTTAAAACCACTATTTATTTATTTATTTATTTATTTATTTATTTATAGCATTTGTATCCAGTTCTCAGCTGAAAAGGTAGCCGGGATGGCTAACATACAATCAAAATTTGACAGCCCCTACCTGCAGCCTAACAGGACACGGGCGGCACTGTGGGTTAAACCACAGAGCCTAGGGCTTGCCAATCAGAAGGTCGGCGGTTCGAATCCCCGCGACGGGGTGAGCTCCTGTTGCTCGGTCCCAGCTCCTGCCAACCTAGCAGTTTGAAAGCACGTCAAAGTTCAAGTAGATAAATAGGTACCACTCTGGCATGAAGGTAAATGGTGTTTCCGTGTGCTGCTCTGGTTCACCAGAAGCGGCTTAGTCATGCTGGCCACATGACCTGGAAGCTGTACGCCGGCTCCCTCAGCCAATAAAGCAAGATGAGCACCACAACCCCAGAGTCATCCACGACTGAACCTAATGGTCAGGGGTCCCTTTACCTTTACCTTACCTGCAGCCTTACCAGTTCAGAGGCAGGAGGTTCCTGATGGTGATGGGCCTCCAGCAAAACTAGTGAAATGAGCTCAGCTTCCATATCTCTCCCTCTGAGGCAGTCTGATGGAATGGCTGCCCCCAAATGATAGCTGAAGGCTGAGGAGGCCTGATGGAGCTGGCCTGTTATAGTGGAACCAATGGCCCTTACGCTTGAGCCTCAGGTGAGGAAGAAAAAGAAATGGTGCCAACCAATGTTCACTGCTATAGGAGGAGAGTTAAACTGATTGTGGCAGCAGCAAAAAAAGTAAGGTGGGAATGTCGTCGTCCCCCCCAAAAAAACCCTAGCATTCACAAAACCTCTGATTTAATGCCAAAAAACGCCCTTTAACCAAAAAAGAGAGTTGTGTTGGAGTGAGTTTAGAAAGGTGCTGTGGCTCAGTGTCAGAGCATCCGCTTGGCATGCAGAAGATCTCAGGTTCAGTTTCTAGCATCTCCAGGGAGGACTGGGAAACCCTGGAGTGTTACTGTCAGTCAGTGTAGACAGTACTGAGCTAGATAGAGCAATGGTCTGATACAGAAGAAGGCAGCTACTTATGCTCCTGATGCAGGGATATTCCATGAATCACAATGCAACAGAAAGCTATGCTTTGCATGCAGTTGATTGTAACCATGCCAAAACCATATATATTTCTGCTTAGTGATGCTCGATCAGCGGGTGACTGCGAAACATTTGCCAGCTAGGAAAATATTGACTTCTTTCTCATCTGGCTTCTGCTCTGTTTGCATTAGGTGCCAAACGTAACCAATGAGGTTCACCGATCCTACACAAAGGTACAACTTTTTCTAAACTGCACAGTGCCCAGACTCTACTCTTTGGTTTGCCTTATTAAAACAGGAGACCCAGACACTGCAGCATTTCTTATCTGATAATGGATGAGGTCATTCTGGATGCTCTGGATAATAAGAATAAAAATAGCAACTTCAGAGAAGCGAGTACAGTTGCAGATGCTGTGAAGTGTGCTAGTGTATGCATGTGTTGTGAACAGCTGAATTTTGCAAGTGCATAATTTATGTGGCTTACTGTGTGGATTAACTAAATTTGATAATTTCCATATATTTGCTTCTTTGCCCATTTCCCTCCCTTCCCCACCTTCTGCTAAAATAATAAAATCCTTAGACCCTTCAGCCCCTGAGATTATGAGGACTAGAAACTTTAACAGCATGGAATCAAGATTTGAAGGATGTTCAGCTGTGTGAAGTAATTGCAGAACACTTGCTGTTTGGGCTACAACTGTCCACCCCACAAATCCCATTTAGCTTTTCCCCTTCCTTTCCTTTTTGTTTATTTTTTTTTAATACTGAAGCCATTGGGGAAATGTGTCCTTGTTCATTCTCCCTAACCTCTTCAGTGTCTTTCAATACCATCAACCATGGAATCCTTCTGGAACGACTGTTTTGGCACAGAAACTGCTTTGGTCACACTGTATGATCACCTCTGTCAGGAGGCCTCTGGAAACATTCCACAAAGACAGACTTTTTCTATCTCTCCCCTACTTGTTAGCTTCCCAAAATAAAGTGGATTCAGTCTTTCCCAAAGTGGTTTATATTGACCACCCTGGAATTGATGGGAATGTGCAGTGAACAAAGATCCAGGGGCAAAAAGTATGAAGGAAAGGGCCTGGGTGAGGAGAGAGGTATAGTACAAAAATTTTAATTAGTGATCCTCAGTAATGAAGGACCTGGGTCATGTACAGAGTGGTATGGCATCATTATTTTAATTTGCTTCACTCCCTAATCTTTTACATTTTATGATTCTGAGTAACTGATAATGCTTTACACCAAGTCACATCAATGGTCCATCCAGCACTGTCTATACCAATGGTTCCAAGTTGGCGGTCCACAGACCCCAACTTACCCAGAAGGTCCATGGCTTGGCTTTTGAAAAACAGAGGGTCCACAGTTCTTATCTATTTGGTAACCACTGACCTATGATCAACAGTGGTTGTCCAAGGTTTCAGGCAAGGGACACCCCCAGCCCTTGTAAGAAAAACACTGGAGCCTAATTTGATTAGTAGAATGTCTGGCATATGGTGGGCGGGGCTTGTGTGCTGTGCTCTGGAATCGGTCCCTCCCTTTGGGTGTTTAGTTAGAGAGACCAACTGTCACTCTTGCTTCATTCTTGCTCATGCTGCTGTTTTAGTTTCTCTCACAGAGTATGTTATTGTGTTACAGTTTTCTTTATTATTAAAGCTTTGTGTGAGCCGCTTACTTTGCTGAATGAAAAGAACCTCTGCTGAAGAATGCAGGAATATCCTAAACTGTGTGAGTGAGGGGATATTGCCAGTCTGGCTGGAGGACTGATTAGATTTTTTAAAATCACCCCACCCCTCCACAACAGCGCTACCTAGAGATGCTGGGAACTGAACCTAGGACCTTCTGCATGCAAAGCAGGTGCTCTTCCGCTGAGTTTTGGCTCTTCTGTGTTTGGACCCCTTCTGCAAAATACAGAGGAGCTTGGGAGCACCCTGAAAATATCCCAGTCTAATTTTGGACTCCCCTCTTCTTTTCCTTAAGCTGTTGTTTGTTTCTTTTTTAAAAAATAATATTTATTCCAGTTTTAAAGGTTACAAAAACACACACACTAAATTAAGCAAGAAAAAACAAAGCAATACATCACAATAGATACAAACAGACAAAAAAAGAAAAAAACAGCACAAAAAAATACGAACAAAAAACAAATCAAACCTTCCCATAACTTATTTTTCATCTGCTTGTTTCCTTGACCTCCTCACACCTCCCTTTTTTGTATTCTAGTTCAATTAGATATTTCAGCAAATCCTTTCCATCTTTGTTTTTATCCTAATAATTTATCTTACCATACTGTAATTTTACATTCTCTTCTTTCACCAATTAACAACCCATTATTACTTAATCCTTTATAACATTTCTGCTAAAGCCACATAACTTCATTCCAACATCCTTCTAACATTCCTTAATTTTACAATGTATCTGTAAATAAACTTTAAATTTCTTCCAATCTTCTACCACCAACTCTTCTCCTTGGTCTTGGATTCTGCCAGTCATTTCCGCCAGCTCCATATAGTCCATCACCTTCATCTGCCATTCTTCCTGGGTGGGTAAATCTTGTGTCTAAGCTGTTGTTTGTTTCCATTGCCTACCAATGTTAGCTGCTGCCAGCACTTCTGCCTCTGAGAGTTGATTTATGTTTCAGTTACATTTCTGCCATAGTAAGAGTGCTTGTGAGTTTCATGGGCCTGGAGAGAAATGTAATGAGACTCTGGAACTGAGACAAGTCACTCCCCACACCCTCCCTCCCTCCCTCCCTCCCTCCCAAGCTTCTAATCAGAAACAGAAAACTCCTGGGATGTTTTAGAGGTTCAGTTGGACTTGTAAAAATAGGGGGGAAGAATTCACTGCTTTGGAGTTATGGGTTAAGAAATAATGAGAAGCAGCTGAGGTACTCCCCTCCACGTTAACTTTTGCCTGCAGCTTCTCCTCCTTTTGCACCTAGAGAGGTAGATAAAGAACGGCTCCATGGTTGCTGTTTTTTGTGGTTACATTGCACAGTTGTACCTTCGAAGTCAAACGGAATCAGTTCCGGAAGTCTATTCGACTTCTAAAACATTCAGAAACCAAAGCACAGCTTCTGATTGGCTGCAGGAAGCTCCTGTAGCCAATCGGAAGCTGCAGAAGCCCTGTAGGACGTTCAGCTTCCAAAAATAGTTCACAAACCGGAACAGTCACATCTGGGTTTGCAGCGTTCGGGAACACAGTGCTCCTCCTACTTCCCCAATTATTCTTCTTGCTATAGACCCAACTTGTCCAAGATCTCTGATACAGCAGCATTTATCTTTGCTATCTACATTTTCTTAGGCAGTTGAGATAATAAATAATAAGTCTGATATGACTTACTTCCCTCCATTTATTCCAACAAAATGACCTCTCCCCAGTAGCACCAATATGTTAATGGGAATTGTTGGAGCACTGGCTATTTGATAAAGGCTAGGCTATTCTTGACAGCAGTCTCCATTTGCTAAGACTGTTTAAGACACCAGTGGTGGCTGATGCCTATTGGGACCAGCAGGGTCGAAGGCAAGTCAGCCAACACCAAGAATGAATGGATAGCAGGGTGAGCCTCCTCCCTGCAGTGCTGGGAGACTAAGTGCAATGCCGAGACCAAGCTCAGAGGCAGACCCACCTTCTGTACTGTTTATAAGTCATAAGGCGGGAGAGAGAAAATGGCACTGGGGAAGTGGATGGAGAAATGTTTTTTTCCTTTCTTGTTGCTATCAGGTCATGCTTATAGGTTTCTTCAGCTGATCTTGTTGGCCACACTGAGAACAGGACGCTGCACTAGACAGGCCTTTGAACTGATTCAGCTGCAGAGCCAGTGTGGTGTAGTGGTTAAGAGCGGAAGACTCGTAATCTGGTGAACCCGGTTCATGTCTCTGCTCCTCCACATGCAGCTGCTGGGTGACCTTGGGCTAGTCACACTTCTTTGAAGTCTCTCAGCCCCACTCACCTCACAAAGTGTTTGTTGTGGGGAAGGAAGGGAAAGGAGAATGTTAGCCACTTTGAGACTCCTTAGGGTAGTGATAAAGTGGGATATCAAATCCAAACTCTTCTTTTTAAGACTGTACACAGTGAGAATTAGGGCTGTGCATGCCTCCCCCAAACCAGGGCCTGATCTGGCACTTCCAGAGTTGCCATACATCTGGAATTTCCTAGATGTAGCCAGAATACAGGCAGTCAGAAGCAGTGTCCAGGTGGAAATTGTTGAAATTTCTTGGAAAATCTGGGCATATGGCAACCCATGTCGGAAGTCTAGATTTTGCCGAATTTCCTCAAAAATAGCTCAGAAAATTCATATTTTTTTGTGGGTGGTTTTTTTTTTGGGGGGGGAAGAACTTGCAAGAAATGCCCAACAACTTTGGGGGGAAAGAAAAAAGCTCAACAACTTTTCACTTTTTTAAATATGTCAGCCTCGATGCAGATATGGTCCTGATTCAATTCAGGGACTGGCCCTAGTGGTCAGAGACAGCAATGCTTCTGAAAAGCAGTTGCTGGAAACCACATGAGGGGAGGAAGGTCTTGCATCCAGGTTCTGCTTGCAGGCTTCCCACAGGCATCTGGTTGGCTACTTTAAGAACAGGATGCTGGGCAAGATAGACCACTTGCCTGTTCCAGCAGGGCTCTTCTTATGTTCTTCTGAGAGAGGGCTGACTAAAGGCAGTCAGAAGTTGCTGGGGCAGAGCCAGTGTGGTGTAGTGGTTAAGAGCGGTGGACTTGTAATCTGGTGAACCGGGTTCGCTTCCCCGCTCCTCCACATGCAGCTGCTGGGTGACCTTGGGCTAGTCACACTTCTCTGAAGTCTCTCAGCCTCACTCACCTCACAGAGTGTTTGTTGTGGGGGAGGAAGGGAAAGGAGAATGTTAGCCGCTTTGAGACTCCTTCGGGTAGTGATAAAGCGGGGTATCAAATCTAAACTCTTCTTCTTCTTAATGAACCGGTCTCCATTGCCAGACACTGACAACTTTTCACTAGATTATTGCAGAGCAAAGGGCACCTTAGGACTCTGGGAGTTTTTGGCTGGTGGTGATTTATAGAGGGGGAGGTATCTCTTTTCTCCCTGCATCATCCCTGGTCACTGATATGAAGAACAGATGCCATTTGAGCTATAAATCATGTAACGTTTCAAGCTGTTTGAATAGTCACCAAGGGGTGGTTGAGATACACAAGATGTACATTTTTTTCTTTTACAAGTTCCCTTCTTAACATCCCCAGTGAAGAATGGTCAGTGTGAACTCAAAATGAACTAGTCTGGGGGTTCTAGTCTCTGGGTTGTATCCAGCCGTCCTACTCAGAGTAGACTCATTGAAATTGATGGATGTTACTAACTTTGATACAACCTTGTACTTCTTAACCCTGTGTTCACTCATAAGTTCATTCTGTTCTATTTGTGTATTAATCTATGCATTTAAATTTGCATTCAAATACAGCACATGTTCCAGTATGTAAACTTTTCTTTTGAAGGGGAAAATGGTTAAACCTGTTTCCTCTTAAAATATGCATACATTTTCAAAACACTGTTAAATATTTTTTTTGACCCATGAACCTGAATTTTTTGCTGCTACCTGAACCTGCAGTCCTAACTCCACCTACCTGGGAGTAAGCCCCATTGAATTCAATAGGACTTACTTCTGAGTAGCCATGGCTATGATAGTGTTTGAGTTCTGAGCTGTGCATTATTACAAGAGGTGTAGATTTGGTTTGTTTTTGTTGGAATCTCAAAGAAAAAAAATCCTCAAGTGTTCCTGGTGGAGAGATTAGATTCAGTTCATATTTAAAGGCTAAACTACCCAGTTCCCACTTTCTGAAACAGTATGTTAACTAAAAGGCAGCCATCCTTCAAAATTTGCCCTTCTCCAAATTCTGTAAGGTGGGACAAAAAATGTGGGACAAAAAATGCATAGACTAAATGAAAGCATGCACAAAAAATACAATTGTTAATGAAACTGACAATGCTGTATATTAGGGGAAATTGCTTTATAAAGATGTGCATCTTAGGCAAAACTGCAAACAGAAGTTAGAAGAAAATCACACTAAAACACACAAAAAGTGAAAGAGAAATCAAAACTGACAGAGTTGTTCATCCCTAACCAGAAGGGGTGCCAAGCTGGGCCCCAAGTTATGGGAGCCCAATGGCACCTGTGATGTAACGTGATGTCACAATTTCACGACGTCACATTGCATCAACCTGCCCAGCGGTGCTTTTGAGGCCTGGCAGTTCGCGCCCAAGACCTCGCGAGACCTCTGACGTTGCCTCGGCGGTTGTAGAAGGCCTCCTACACAACTTTTGGTACAAAAACTGGAAGTCACACAAGAGCCCGCACAGTAGGTGCTGAGCACCTACCAAAAACATGTGGGGGCCTGGGCCCCCTATAGTTGGCGCCTATGCTAACCAGGCTGGGCCAATGCAGGCAAAACTGGAGATTCTCAAATATGCTTACTGGATGAAGTGTGAGCAGGTAGGGTCACAAGCTCTCGCTACCCAATCTTCCTCCACAAATACTCATTTCCCCACCCACACTTCTTTTCTTTCTTCTTGTCATGAGAGGCTTAGATGACACATCACTCAGAGAGCTAGACAATAAGTTTATTGTCTCCCTTTATTTATTTATTTTTTGGGGGGGATAAAAGACCAGAACAAGTGGGTTATGTTATGCCATTAAATCCCACACAAGTATGGCTTGGATATTTGAGAAAGGAGATCCAACTCATATTCCTGTAGTTGGAAATTTATTTAAGAGCAGCCAGAAATGTTGCTTGCCATTAAAAAGTGTTCTGCTCAAATTCCCACTGGAAAGGAGAATGGTTTTAGCAAGGTGCTGCATGTTGCAAAGGTAGCAAAATGTATAGAATTTGTGATATTGAGAGACAGTGTGGGGATGGCGTAGGGAGAGCAATTTGAAAAGACATAATAATAATAATAATAATAATAATAATAATAATAATAATAATTTATTTGTACCCCGCCCATCTGGCTGGGTTTCCCCCATGGGCTTCTTTGGTCAGTTATATGGTACAAAGGTATAATTTGGCATTACCGGACTCCTTTGTGAAATAATACTTTTTTTAAAAAAAAATATATCAATTGCACCTGTCTAGATTTCGCAAAATGATTTAAATATTTATTTATTTAAAACATTTATATATTTAAAATTGGACAACACGTTTATGGTTGGGTTTTCAGATATGATGAATTGTATTATAAGTTGCATGTTTGGTCACGTATGTTGTTATGTGTAAATAAAAAAGTTTAAGAAAAGGCACAGAAGGGAGGCAGAAGACTCCCCCCTGATTATCATGAAGTTTAAGCACCACCTGGTGTCTGAACTGCAGAATGTCATGATCCACGCATCTCTCTATTTTGCTCAAAGAAACAAATCAGGGCATTTATTTGATTTCATGCAGGTGGCGCTGTGGGTTAAAGCCTCAGCGCCTAGGGCTTGCCGATCGAAAGGTCAGCGGTTCGAATCCCTGCGGCGGGGTGCGCTCCCGCTGCTCGGTCCCAGCGCCTGCCAACCTAGCAGTTCGAAAGCACCTCCGGGTGCAAGTAGATAAATAGGGACCGCTTACCAGCGGGAAGGTAAACGGCGTTTCCGTGTGCGGCTCTGGCTTGCCAGAGCAGCAATGTCACGCTGGCCAAGTGACCCAGAAGTGTCTCCGGACAGCGCTGGCCCCTGGCCTCTTAAGTGAGATGGGCGCACAACCCCAGAGTCTGTCAAGACTGGCCCGTACGGGCAGGGGTACCTTTACCTTTACCTTTATGAGTTGCTTCCCTTAAAATATCTCAACCTGATTTTAGGTAAGAACATCAACATTTTCTTTTTTTAAAAAAATCCACATGTAAAAACAATGAAAACATTTTATAAATAAAAGTCAGTCCATACAGTGGTACCTCAGGTTACAAACGCTTCGGGTTACAGACTCCGCTAACCTGGAAGTAGTACCTTGGGTTGCAAACTCTGCCCTAGGATGAGAACAGAAATCTCATGGTGGCATCACAGCGTCAGCGGGAGGCCCCATTAGTGAAATCACGCCTCACGTTAAGAACAGTTTCGTTTAAGAACGGACCTCCAGGACGAATTAAGTTCATAACCCGAGGTACCACTGTACTACCAATAATTTTAAATAGTTCAAGTATTCCAGGTGTAGGGAACCTTTGAACCTTCAGATGTTGCTGAACTGCAACTCCCATTGGTCCCAGTAAACACAACTGCTGGCCAGGGGTGTTGGGAGTTGTAGTTTAGCAATATCTGGGGGGGGCGCGCTAAAGGTTCCCCACACCTGAGGTATTCAGACAAACCTCAAAGAGAACAGTGCCATTCTGTTTAGTCACATTCACACCATACATTTAAAGCACTATGCTGCCACTTTAAAATGTCCCCAAAGAATTCTGGGAGCTGTAGTTTAAGTGTTCTGAGAGTTGTTAGGTGACCCCTATTCCCCTGAGGCAACCCCCCCCCCTGCAAACTCTAAACTCTGTGTGTGGGAACTCACACCACCCTAAATCTGGCACTGCACCATTTATCCTATCCAAATTGTTGTGGAGCCTCTAGCAAGCCCTAGCCTATGCTGAAATGCCTGTGGCTGGGGATGGAGTGGGCATTTGTCCCTAGTCCACTCTGTGGCAACATGTGGCCTTCCACCACACATGCCAACTACCCACTCAGCTTCCTCAAGATAGCCACCAATTAGGGTCGCATTAAAAGAGGATTAGACAGATTCATAGATGATGGATACTAAGCTATGGTTTTCCCAGTAGTGATGTATGGAAGTGAGAGCTGGACCATAAAGAAGGCTGATCGCCAAAGAATTGATGCTTTTGAATTATGGTGCTGGAGGAGACTCTTGAGAGTCCCATGGACTGCAAGAAGATCAAACCTCTCCATTCTGAAGGAAATCAGCCCTGCGTGCTCACTGGAAGGACAGATCCTGAAGCTGAGGCTCCAATACTTTTGCCACCTCATGAGAAGAGAAGACTCCCTGGAAAAGATCCTGATGCTGGGAAAGATGGAGGGCACAAGGAGAAGGGGACGACAGAGGACGAGATGGTTGGACAGTGTTCTCGAGGCTACCAGGATGAGTTTGACCAAACTGCAGGAGGCAGTGGAAGACAGGAGTGCCTGGCGTGCTCTGGTCCATGGGGTCACGAAGAGTCAGACACGACTAAACGACTATACAACAACAACAACAACAACAACTGCAATGACTGTTTTCTCCCTCCACTGAGCACTAGTTGCTAGGAATCACAAGTGGGAAGAGCACTGTTGTGCTCAGCTCCTGCTTGGAGGCTTCCCAATCAAGCATCTGGTTGGCCACTGCAACAACAGGATGCTGGATGTAATGGTTCTAGGGGTTGCTCATGCGTAAGTCGTTGCCACACCTGGCTGAGTTACCTGGGTGAACCCTATTCTGTCCGGACAGCCACTCACCCATGGCTGTCTCAGTCGCTGGCAGAATCCGTCAGTGGGCGTTTCTTGAACTTCTTCCAGCAAAGAAGCTCTTTGACGCCTAGTCTCCGCCTAGTCTCCCTGCGCGGAAGCCTTCTGCGCAGGGAGGGTGTGGGCAGTGGAGGACCCGTGCTCTCCCCGCTGGTCTCCGGCAAGGAGTCATGGAGCCACCTCGCCGATTCCCCCATCTGCCCCCCTTCTCCACTGGTGCTACGCTGATTTCCCTCCCCAATAGATGGGCTGCTTCTCTCCCTCCTGGGACGCTCTCTGTAATCCCTCTGGAGCCCTCCCTCTTCCTCTGGCTCCGATGGCAGTTCCCTGACACTGGAATAGGCAGATCTTCAGCCTGATCCAGCAGGGTTCTTCTTATGCTCTACCTCTACTGTTAAGCCTCTACTGTTAAGCCTCTACTGTCACCAGAAGTCACAAGTGGGAAATTTGCTGTTGTCCTCAGGTCCTGTTTGCAAGCTTCCTGTTGGAACATCCAGCTGGCTATTGCAAGAACAGGAGGCTGGACTAGATGGACCCTTTGCCTGACCAACAGGACTCAGGCTCTAATGGGCAAACTTACACAGAGTTAGGAGTCAGGAAAATATGGAGAAATCTGTTTGCCGATGATGCTGTCTCACTCTATGGCTGTGGAGTCTGTTCTTACATTTGTCTTCATCAACAGCAACAACAATAGCAACAAAAATGTTTCACAAGTTGCCTATCAAGACTTTGAGAACTGGCACAGATTTTACCCCTAGGTTCTTGTTTAGTTTGGTTAGTGTATGGAATGTGTGAGTTGCTTCCCACAGCAGAGAGTCTGAAAATAAAGTACCAGCAGAAAATACACAAGCATATCAAAAGTATAACTGGGCCCAGTGAAGTTTCTGAATGGGGGAAAGTTCCAAGGACCAAATTCAGATACCTCGAGGGCCACATTTGACCCCTGGTCTGGAGATTCCCCATATTTTTTCTATTTTAAAAATTGTATTTTATTATGCTATTTGGAGTTTATGTTTAAATAGATTCTGAGCTATAGCTGCTTCTGCTTTCTATCTCCACAGCATTATACTTGGACCTTCCCCCCAGTATCGCCTTGCAGCTCTTAAACTACACATTCGTTCATTCTTGCTTTCCTCCTTTTTATTTTTATTTTATTGGTGGTATTTTAAAATTATACTGTGGGTTTTTTTATGTTAGTGGTGGCAGTAAAAATAGCTCTTTCCAAATCAAAGGTTTTGTATTGGCCTGCAAGAATGAATAGCAAAATGAGTTGGGTTCCTAATGTGTTTGGGCACCAAATTTTCTCTATTTGCTCTTCCTCTGTCTTTTAGCTTTGCTTCTAAAGAAAAGGCTCCCAATTCTATTCTTGCACACCAATTGCAAAAATAGGTTTTATTCATGTTTGCCTTTCTGGTGCAGCCGCTTTTTTTTTTATCCTCCATGTGGCCTGGCAACTTCTTCTTTTTAAAAACTTGCTTATACAGCTTATTTTGTTTTAGGCACTCTGACCGTGTCTACATTTCCTCCTCACACCTTAGGAGCAGTGAGACATGATGGGATAGACCATTCACATGGTCCTGTAGTCCTTGCTTTATGTGGGCATAGGTCTCCTTCATCTGTAGCATGGATGGGAAACATGTAAAAGTAAAGGTAAAGGGACCCCTCACCATTAGGTCCAGGCGTGACCGACTCTGGGGTTGTGGCGTTCATCTCGCTTTATTGGCTGAGGGAGCCGGCATACAGCTTCCGGGTCATGTGGCCAGCATGACTAAGCCACTTCTGGCAAGCCAGAGCAGCGCACAGAAACGCCGTTTACCTTCCCGCCGGAGCGGTACCTATTTATCTACTGCAGTTTAAACTGAGGCATCTAATCATAAGCCTGCATTTTTATCAAAGCTTATATTTTTGATTAAGGCCTGTATATTAAGATGAGCTTAAAGATTTTCAAATGTTTCATGCCAGGCAGAAGACCAGCTGCCTACGAACCTTGGCAATGTTTATTCTCCTGGACAAAGGGGCCCCCTGATTTATAGCAGAAAACAATTCTCAAAGTCGTAAAAAGGGAATTACAGGCTGAGAGCGAGGACACTGACCTTGCATGTTGCAAAGTACAATTAAGCTGTAAGAGTGGTTAAATTAAGAGTTGGTAAATAGTAAAATAAAACCATGTGCCTCCCATTAAACTTGAGCCATATTTTCCTAAGGTTAAAAGGCCAAGAGCATCTGGCTGGCAGAAAGGAACAGAGTATTTTGGGAAGTCTTTTTCTAAAGTTGTTTCTTTCTTAAACTGAGATCCTTTTAAGATTTCTTTTCCTTTTAAAAGGTTATTTATGTTATGTATTAAATATATTGGCTTAAATGTAATTATGCAGAGGAATTAGAAGCTAAGAAATGTTAAATCCTTATGTTAGATTCTTATTTCATATAGTTGAAAGAGATCACAGGGGCCATCAGCCCAGCCCCCCTGCCAAGCAGGAAACATCATTAGAGCACACATATGGTTGTCAGGCCTTTGTTTAAAGACCTCCAAAAGAAGGAGATCTTTCAATGTTGATGTGAACTCAAGATCCTTGACATCTGTTTAAGATAAAAATTTAAGATTAAACCATCTGTTTTGGAGGGCAATAGGGCAAGGAGGGCAAGAGGTGAGCTGGTAATTAAGGTTCCTTGTTGAGGCACATGTAAGATATATTACTACTTATTTGTCATTTATAGATAGAAGAATATATAGCTTTTTGTTTCCCATAAAAGGGCAAAAGGAAATGGGTGTATCTTTTGTGATTGGTTCTAGCAAACAGCCAATAGGAATTTCAACCAGGCTGATTGGACAGAGGCAGCCACAGGAGGAGCAAGGGGGCTGGGTTAAGGAAATATAAGTGCTGGCCATAACGGCAGGAGGCCAGGCCAGAGCTTGGTAACCATATACCACTGTGCCTCTCATTTATTTGTCTGACAAATAAATTATTATTTTAATTTCTCTATTGCTGCATTGAATATTTCATTCCAGCTAAGCGTTAACCACAAGCAGGGTGCTACAAAACCACAGTGCCGGTAATTGAATATGGACCTCCAGGCCTTTTCTGACTGGCCCTCAGGACTCTCCACAGGCCACACCTTCCATGAGTATTTCTGCCACACTAAAACGTGTTTTTTAATCATAAGAATGGCTCCTGGGTGGAGGATAGGGGAGTGCTGGAGTTAGGAGAAAATCATGAGGCCTGAGGAGACATTGTAGAGGTGCTGGTTAGAGCAGGACGGGGGGTGGGAGAAGTTGCAGGAATTGTCCATTGACAACCCTGTACAATAACTGATTTTAGCATTAAAGATTTTGGCAGAAACTGCACTTCAAGCTTTTCTTTCGGTGGGAGCCAAGACACAAAGCTACAATTCTCACAGTGGTTAATGATCAACCCCTCTTCCTAGGGAACTCTAGGAATTTTAGCTCTGTGAGGGAAGCAGGATTCCCTTAACAACTCTTAGCACCCTTTTAAAAAACTACAGTTCCCATGATTCTTTTGGAAGGGGAAGCCTCACTCTTTAAAGTGTATCATCATACTTTAAACATATACAGTGGTACCTCGGGTTACATACGCTTCAGGTTACAGACTCTGCTAACCCAGAAATTGTGCTTCAGGTTAAGAACTTTGCTTCAGGATGAGAACAGAAATTGTGCTCCAGTGGCGCGGCAGCAGCAGGAGGCCCCATTAGCTAAAGTGTTGCTTCAGGTTAAGAACAGTTTCAGGTTAAGTAAGTACGGACCTCCGGAACGAATTAAGTACTTAACCCGAGGTACCACTGTAGTAGGGATATGGTCTGTGTATACCAACTAGTCCACTGTCCAAAGGTAGGGCTGCTATACGTCCGGACATTACCATGATTTTTGTAGGCGGAATTGACAGCTTTGTTCCAGATCTTAGGCAAGTCAATTGACAAAGTCAGTCAAAAACTTTAAGGGCCTCCTGGTTTTTACTTTTTGAAATATGGCAGCCCTAGCAAAGGTAACTTAATTGAAATGCCCTCTTTTCATCTGGCCCCAGCCATCACTGGTGTGAGATTGTAGCTCTCTGGCACAAAATGGTTCCCCTACGCCTGTGTTATTTAACCTTATAGTCCTTTTAGTAGCCTTTTCAGAGTGGCTTTGGGTTTCCTGGTGGAGCATGAGGCTTGATATGACTCGGGTGTTCTGAACCACCAGCAACAGACCCTCCAAGTGTCCCTATTTTCCAGAGACATCCCTGATTTAGAGAAGCCATCCCAATTTCTGATTTGATCCTGGAATGTCCTACTTTTCCTTAGGATGTCCCTATTTCCACTGGAGAAATGTTGGAGGGTATGAAGTTATCCAATCCCTGAGCTGTCTGAAGGCAACCCTGTATAGGGAAGTTTTCCCCCGCAATGTTTAATGTTTTATTATGTTTTTATATATGCTGGAAGCTGCCCAGAGTGGCTGGGGCAACCCAGTAAGATGTGTGGGGTATAAATAGTAAAATTATCATTATGGAACGGGATGTCCCTATTTTCTATTATTTTTATTATTATTTTCAGTTTTATAATTACTGTACACAATTTCCCACTCTTATACAAGAGTTCTTTTTACATCTTGTTTAGCTGCATATACATTAATTCCTTTACCTTATTTTCCACACTCTCTTATCTTTTATGTTGTCAGTTGTTGGTCGCAAAGTATCCCCTACCTGGAATTTATATTTGTGGTTTTGTTTTTTAAAGTGTTTCCCTAGATACTCCCACTCACTCCTTGTCTGTTTGTCATCTTGATTTCTTATTTTAAATGTCATACTGGCAAGCTCTGCATATTCAATTAATTAATTTAGCCATTGTTCTTTCCCTGGGGTCTCTCTTTGTTTCCAGTACCTAGCATAGACTATCATTGCAGCTGTTGTTGCATTCATTTCTCCCATTTTCATTGGATTAATGTTGGAGAGCATGCAGCAATTCATATAAAGTTTTTTCAGTGCAAGGTGTGTGTATGGAGGGGGGTGAGAGAAATAGCTTTAAAATAAACGAATAAATGCATTTTCCCTCTGTGGCATACAGACGCAGAAAGTAGGACACAGATGGCAGAGGGGCCTGTGAGAGCTTTGCAGGCTTTCCTTGCTGTGGTTTGGCTGTCCTGTTTGCTCCTGATGGGTGGTTTTTGAAAAGAGTGGGGAGGAATGAGTCAGTGACTGCTAATTATGGCACTTGGGACCCATCTCTCGGATGTGACATAGTTCTCCTCTACCGCTGCCACCAACATGCTGGCCGGTTACAAGCAGCTTTTTCTTCCCTCTCTCATAATGTTGGAAGATTGAGGACAGACAGAAGACAGGGCTTCTTCACCCAGCGCATAGAGAAACTATGGAACTCTCTGCCACAAGTTGTGGTGACGGCTGGCAACACAGATGGCTTTAAAAGCAGATTCTTCTTTTTCTTCTTCTACTGCTGTGTTTTTATATCCCACCTTCCTTCCAAGTTGGGATTCAAGGTGGCTTACAACCTTTTAAAGACATTATTATAACTACAAAGTAGTAAAAATACACCAAAGTAGTTAAAATACACCATAACACATTTAAAATGAGCATTAAAATCCAGTTTACTCTGACAGCAGCCCAGTGGTCAGCAGTGTCTGTACTTAGTTTTCAAAGGCCAAGAAAGACCTTGGCATGCTAGAGGAAGGATAACAAAGAGGAAGCCAGTCTAACCTCACTTGGGAAGGAATCCCACAATCTGGTCAGCCACAGAAAATGCTCTTGTGTCACCACCAGCTGAGCCTCTAACATTGAAGGGACTGAGGGAAGGTGCTCCCCCAAGGTTCTTAACACCTAGGCAGGTTCATAAAGGGAGACATGATCTTGCAGGTAGACTGGTCCAAGCCATACAGTGGTACCTCGGGTTACATATGCTTCAGGTTACAGACTCCGCTAACCCAGAAATATTACCTTGGGTTAAGAACTTTGCTTCAGGATGAGAACAGAAATTGTGTAGTGGTGGTGCGGTGGCAGCGGGAGGCCCCATTAGCTAAAGTGGTACCTCAGGTTAAGAACAGTTTCAGGTTAAGAACAGACCTCCAGAACAAATTAAGTTCTTAACCCAAGGTACCACCGTATAAGGCTTGATGGGTCATAACCAGCACTTTGAATTGTGCCCAGAAATCAGAAGCCAGCAAAGGTTAGATAAATTCAGGTGTGTGGTGGTGGTGCAGCGATCAGTGGTCACCAGTTCTGATGCACTTAGTGAAATTTCCTCTCCTGCAAGTCTGTTGCCTTGTTTTCTATTATACTTCTGGTAACCTTGCTTGCCCCTTTTGGGGCCTGGAGTATTTTGGGGGTGGCTTTGCCTGCCAGCTCTTTATATAGAACCTCCCAGAAAATGGGCCAGCCTCAACTTTCCTTGCAGCTATTTATATGCCTCTGGGTGTTGCCTTGGCCAGTGGATCTTTGTCTGTGGTTCTGTAGAGAAGGCTCCTCTCTAATTACCTCACAAGGAGCTCTTGGGGAGAACAACACACTTGCTGCAGAATGGAAACATTTGTGCTGAGAGCTGTGAGATAAAGGGCACCCTCTGAGGTGGGTCACCGCAGTAAAGCTTGAAGAAATTCATTCCAGGGGTAGAGTGTGCTTGTTCAACACGCGTGTGCATGTTCACACACACCTCCCTTTGTTGGTAGCACAGATGTCACAGTAGTGACAGGTTTGGTATCAAAACCTGGGGGGTAGAATCCAGTGTAAGACCTGCTTGGCCCATTAAATTGATGGAGATGACGTGAGTCAGTGTGGTGCAGTGGTTAAGAGTGTTGGACCAGAACCTGGGAGATCAAGATCCGAGTCCCCACACAGCCATCAAGCTCACTGGGTGGCCTTGGGCCAATCACACACTCTTAGTCTAAAATACCTCACAGGATTGTTGTGAGGATAACATGGGGAGGAGACCTGTGTACAGCTCTTACAGCTCCTTGACAAAGGTGAGAAGTAAATGTTAACAACAACAACAACAACAACAACAACAACAACAACAACATCATAAAGGTTAACTTCATCCATTTCATTGAGTAGAATTTAAGCCACAACTTCACCATACATTTAAAGCACTCTTATACCATGGCTCACCCTGAAGAATCCTGGGAAGTGGGGAAGGTCATGGCTCAGTGGCAGAGTATCTGCCTTGCATGAAAAAGGTCCCAGGTTCAATGCCCAGCATCTCCAGGTAGGACTTAGAAAGGCTCCCTGTCTGAAATCCTGGAGAGCTGCTGCCAGTCACTGCCAGTCAGTGTAGACAGTACTGAACTACATTGTCCAGCGGTCTGACTCTGTACAAACTATTTTTCTATATTCTTCTTATTCCTATAATTTGTAAAAGGGACTTGTTAGGGAACTCCTATTCCCCACCCCTTTGCTCTAATGCAGCAGCCTTCTCTGATTCTGCCATGTATACACCTTTCTTCCCCATTGTCACTATATTTGTGTCTTCACCCAAAAGAAAAGCAATGCCCAACCTGGTGATACAGAATAAATGATGTAAGGAGGGAGCTGCAGCCCAAGATAGGAAAAGAGCTAGTAAGGGAACACCTAGCTACTTAAAATGAATTCAGATCTCCAGGATATGATGAGCTGCAGCAAAGGGTATTAAAGGATCTTGTGGATGTAATTTCAGAGCCTATGTCTATGATCTTTGAGAATTCTTGGAGAACAGGTGAGGTCCCTAAAGACTGGAGACAGGCAAACGGCTTGACATTGATACCAGGGAAGGTCCTAGAACAGATCATTCAACAGTCGGTCTGTGAGCATTTAGAAAAAGATGCTGTGATTACTAAGACCCAACATGGGTTTCCTAAAAAAATCATGCCAGACCAATCTCATTTCTTTTCTTGATGGAATTACAAACTTGGTGGAATACTGTGTCCCATTCTGGGCACCACAATTTAAGAAGGATGTTGACAAGCTGGAAAGTGTGCAGAGGAGGGAAACCAAGATGATCAAGGGTTTGGAAACAGCCTTATGAGGAGCGCTTGAAGGAGCTGAGTATGTTTAGCCTGGAAAAGAGGAGACTGAGAGGAGTTATGATAGCCATCTTCAAATATTGTAAGGGCTGTCACATGGAGGAGGGAGTATGCTTGTTTTCTCCTGCTCTGGATGATAGGACTCAAACCAATGAAGTTGCAATAAAGGAGATTCCAACTAAACATTTGGGGAGAAATTCTGACAGTAAAAACTGTTCAGCCGTGGAACAGACTCCCACGAGAGCTGCATCACGAGAGGTGGTAGACTTGCTTTCCTTAGAGGTTTTTAAGCAGAGGTTGGATGGCCATCAGTCATAGATGCTTTAGCTGAGATTCCTGCATTGCGGGGGTTGGACTAGATGACCCGTTTGTACCTTCCAATTCTAAGATTCTATGATTCTATGAGTCTGTTTAAGAACTTCTCCTCCAGCAGCAACTTGTTTGGCCAAAGTTTTGGTGAGTGCCATGAATTCAGTAAAAATGGCATGCATACACATCCTGAGATCTTGGCTTCTGGAAACTCCTAACATAGTCACTAAATTGTCAGGAAGAACAAAGTGATGCCAGAGAGTCCTGGTGCGAGGAGGAGGAGGAGGAGGAGGAGAGGGGAAGGAAATATCCTTGCCATCCTCCCTTTTCCCTTGGAATGTTGATACAAATCAGCAGTTGTGGCATTTTGGGACCTAGGCCATCCTTGTGGTTTCTTCTCCCGATGGTATGACAAAATCCCACAAGGGGAATGGACTCTAAGCTGTGGCCAAGTGGGCAGGGCATCCATCACCCCCAAACTCTGAATGCCCATGCTGAGCTAGTCCATTACATTGAGCACCCTGTCCTTGATCAGAGCACCATGGACTTCTTCTGCATGGGCTTTCTGTGGATGGGCTTGTGGGGTGTTGGACCAGCCTCCAGCACTTTCAAGGTAGGTGGGAATCTTAGTCTATCCCCTGAATTATTGTTGCTGTTGCTGTTTTAGTACTACTATTTTGTTGTTCTTCATATTGCCCATAACTTTTTGTTAGTTAGTAGAGCCATTGTGATGTTGCCAACTAAGTTCCACTCACAGTAGACCCATTGAAATCACCATTCATTTCAGTGGATCTGCTTTGAATAGTACTATCATTGGATTCAACCCACTGAAATGAATGGGCATGACTAATATTCTAGTGAGTCTACTCTGAGTAACACTTGTTAGAATGAGCCCTTTATCGTTAAACAGTGATCATCATATGCTCATTGTTACAAATAATGACAAATTTTGTTACTGAGAGGATAATTAACTCCTCTTTAACTTTTTAAAAAAATGTGTGGGGTGTGTGTCTATTTCCACTCTTTTAGTTGTACACATATTCATATTACTTAGAGAAAATCATCCTGTCATCCGTCTCCCTGTTCCAAACTTGATACGGTTAAGTCAGCTTGAGCAATCACCCATTCCAAATGCTTTGTGAGACGGTTTCTAAAATTAGAAAAAGGCTTTTTGGGGATTTGGCTTGGTATCATATATTTTCTCAGTAGCAGTTGAAAAGATTTGCAGCCCCATTCTGTGCATGTTTTACTCTGAAGTAAAACCCACTTAAAAACAATTGACTCCAAGGTAAGTGTGCACAGGATTGCAGCCTTTGAGTGTAATTCTTTACCCTAGAAATGCAAAGTGTGGATCAGTTGCTGCAGGAGATTTGTTATAGCTACAGGTGGGGGAGAAATTTGATTCAGGCCACATATAAAGGTGAAGCAACCTAATCTGTGCTTTTCAAAACAATACATGAAACTAAACTCAGCTATCCTCTTTAGATTTGCACGTCTCCCCATTTAGCAGTGCGCTTTTCCAGCCAACTGATGTGTACAAAATGCATATATTAGGGTAACAGTGTGCATCAGAATGTATGTAGCCCTGAAAATATCATGCAGGAATGTTGTTTATATTAGGGGAAATTGCTTTACAAGAATGTGTGTATTAGTCTAATCTGCGAACAAAAAAATGTGTGTATTCGGAGAAACTTGCTAAAAAATGCTGGTGATTGTCATTTTTTTAAAAAACAACAACAGAACAATCAATTTAGATCAACAGTGCAGTTTTTTTACAATAGCAGAATAAATGAAAGAAAAAAGTTTAGGTTGTGGCTGGTTCATCAGAGGAGAGAGTAAGGGAGGGCAGAACCTGTTATCGAAAGAGAAGACTGAGTACTTTTGTTAACAAATTGAATAAAAGTACACCAAATCATCATAAATTTATCAGTTTTGATCTCCCCCAATGCCTTCCTCCTCTCCTATTTAGAGCAATGTGGCCAATGTGCCTGTTGAAAAGTTAGGCAGGTTGCGGATCCAATTTCGCCATACAGTGCATAATTTTATAAACTTCTATCAAGCTGCCTCTTACTTACCTTTTCTCCAAACTAAAAAGTCCCAAATGCTGCAACCTTTCTTTATATGGGAGTCACTCTATTCCCTCAATCATTTTGGTGGCCCTTTTCTGAACCTTTTTCAAATCTGCAATATCTTTTTGGAGATGTGGCAACCAGCACTGTACGCAGTAGTCCAAATGCATATGCACCATAGATTTGTATAACGGTATTATGATATTGGCAGTTTTATTTTCAGTTCCTTTCCTAATAATCCCCAGCATAGAATTTGCCTTTTTCACTGCCACTGCACACTTGATTGACATACTCATCGAGCTACCTACTTTGACCTCAAAATCTCACTCCTGGTCCATCACCTCCAGTTCAGACCCAGACTTGCAACTGCTCTACAGGGTTTAATACAAGAGGGTTTTTTTTACAGCCCTATCTGGGTAGACCAGTGAGTGAGTCTCAGTCTATCTGCATACATAGTACATGCTCTATTATTGAACTACGGCCAAGTGACAACAAAGGCACCTTTTTACCTTTCTAGTCTGCACAAGCATGAATCACTAGAATGCCGTTTTCTCTCTTATTTATAGGGCTCAGAGCTTGCTGATTCAGATGTGGCTTTGAAGTCTCCTATGGTTGAACAAAGAGATCTTCAGAAGAACCCCAGTACATTCCGCAGAAGAAGCCCTACAGCTTCAGACATGGCTTCCAAAAGACCAAAGGAGGATGGAGAAGAGGAGGGGATTCTCACTTTCAGAGAAGAGCCCCCAAGCACCACTTACACGAAAATGACTAGATCTAGAATGCTTGGCTCAGAGAAGAAAGGAAATACTGATGGCTCCATTGCCAACAGTAACTCATTGCCCTCTTCTGAGCTCCAGGATCTTCATGTGATTAGTGACAATGGTATCCCTTTTCAAAGCCCTTCCAAAGAAAGTCAACTGGGTATCAAGAAAGTGGATATCACAAGAGCCCTGGATAAGAACACTAAAGGAAAGCCGAAGGGGGATAGTGGGTCTTGGGAGCAGTTCCCAACCACCATCATAGACCTTGACAGCCCTCTCACCCTCTTGAAAATCCCTGAGGATGGGAATGAATTGCCTGAAAACAAACCTAGAGCCTTTCTTCCTAACTCCAGTGTGAAGGGTGCAGTCTTTGTGGATAGGGGAGTTGTACTTCACCCTTCCAGAGTTTCCGCAGCACCCGCTGGTGCCACAAAATCACTGAAGACTCCCTCTGGCATTGTCAAGGGACATGCCCATAGACAAAGGACTTTGACTCTGTTGAAAGGGGTTTCCACTCAGAACTTTGGTCCTACCCACTCTTTGCAATTGATGGAGCAGCAAAAAATACTCCTTAAACCAGGACCCCGTGGGCTACCTGGGCCGCCAGGTTTGCCGGTAAGTAGTAGCTGCAGATTGGCCTCTATGTGGATATTGACACATGCAGTCATGTTCAGTTCTGGGACTCCTGGTGTATCATGAAAAAATAACTAGTGTTGCTCTTCTTTCTAAGTCAAGTTGAGCTATCGGCTCTTCGTTTGGTGTCAAGTACAGTGCCTTGGGAGAAGTGAAGGAGGAATACTTGGTCAATGGGTCAGTCTGACCGTGGAGGAGTTTTATCAAAGTCTGAACATGTACATTGTGTTTTCTGTTTCCCTGACTCCTGAGTTGTTTCTCATTGAGTCTGATAAAATGGAAGGTGGGGAGCCCAACAGGAGGTAGAACCAGAATCAGTGACCAGCAGAGCCAACTAATTCTAGTTTTCCCCTCTCCCTGCTGAGTTCTGCAAGAGCAACCCTAAGAGGAAGCAAATCAGGGACACTCCTTGAACAGGTAAGAAGGCAAGTAGGTGGCCTGGGGAGTGGAGACTGGTCAAGGGTGAGTTGACATCAGTGGGGCAGTGGGCTGTTTTCCCTAATGGATCAGCCTCCACTGCTGGGTTCCCTTCACCACTGAAGAAAGACCAGCCATTTTTGGCATATTACTGGAGATTTCCCCTGCTGTTTATTGGAACTATATTTTTGCCTCTGCTTTGGAAAAGCATCTACCACTGAGTGGTCCCTTCCCACACCTTAGCTTAAGATGACCTGCGATGCACCCTCATTCAAGGCCATTGATGTGAATGGAGCTCCCCTGGTGTACTTTGTGAATAAGAAGTAATCTAGAAGACATTTAAGACTGTAGATTGCCAACTCTCCTCATTTAATGTTGAATCCCAACATTAAATAAGTTGGTGGTGTCTGTGTTGCTTTGCAGGGCTGTCCAGGGAGACGAGGAGCAATGGGACCAAAGGGAGAGAAGGTAAGATGACTGGGAAGTGCTTGAAAATAGGTGAACACTGTCAGTTTATAGATTAAAAAGATGAGTTATTTTAAATTCTCATTTACAACCATTGTGCTCTCTCCATTAAAACTTTTGAGCTCATCAGCTGAGGCTGAAGACAAAGTCATTTTATAGAGAATTGGAAAAGGCATAGTTTTCTATGTCATATACCAGGGATTTTTTTCTTAATCCTGTTGAGAGCCACACTGTCTCTTGCCTTACTTTCTGCATCATAGTTGCAGAGCCCTCAAGGCTCTGTGCCCAGTGTGCCCAAACTGGTCATGCTTCCATAAATCCACCTCTGCTGGCAACCTCCCCTGAGGAAGATTGTTCAATCCAATGTCCTAATCTGAAACTTGGGCACAATAAAAACTTTTACCAATGGGCCACTTAATTAATTAAGCTCTTGTCCTCCTCTTCCTCCATAATTGTCTGTCTTTCACCCTAAGGGCCCTGGGCAACTTTTTAATACAGTATTAAAATCAGTCCAAAACAACTGAGAACCCCAGAAATAAGCTGGATACTAAAAGAAGAAAAATGGAACTCAAGTCAAAAGCTAGGGTAAAGAGCTGCATCTTCAGCAAATTCATGGAGGGTAAGACTATCAATGGCTGCTAGCCATGGTGCTAATTTCTCCCTCTACTTTCAAAGGCAGTATAGTCATACCTTGGATCCTGAATGCCCTGGAACTTGGATTGTTCCGGTTTGTGAATGTTCTTTTGGAACCTGGATGTCTGATGGGGCTTTGGTTTTCGAACGTTTTGGAAGTCGAATTCCATTCGACTTCCAAGGTATGACTGTATGCCCCTGAATACTAGTTGTTGGGAATCACAAATGGCAAAAGACTGCAGTTGTACTTGGAGGCTTCCCATTGGGGCATCTGGTTGGCCACTGTTAGAACAGGATGTAAGATTAGCTGGGCCTTTGATTTGAACCATCAGGGCTTTACTTTATTTATTTTTTCTTATAATGTTTCTCCCTTCCTTCTTCTAAGCCAGGCATCATTTTTATACCAGGCATGGAGAAGGAAAAGCTCCCTTATTGTTGTTTAACATAACTACAGTTTTAAGGCAAGGGTGCACACCCTGTGGCTCAGTAACTCATTTTTGTGTGGGCCATGAAGAGTCAGTGGGACCCTTAGGGGCAGAGCACACCAGCATGGGAAGTGAGCTAGGTCTAAGCTTCTGCTCTAAACTGTTTCTTAGCCACATCTGAAGAACGCACAAGGCCTCCCCATGAAACAGCCCTCTTTAAAGAAAAGGAAAGAAAAGTTTGTGCGGTAACTGAAATTCCTCATGTTATGAAACTGTGTGGTCAAGGCTTGAAATGTCTTAAAGAAATTCCTCTTTGTTGATCTGGTACAATCTAATTGTTCATAGCAGCCCAGAGTGATGCTACATTGGGGACATTGCAAGAAATTTCTGCATGCTGCTCATAAACTCAAAACAGAAGACCTATGACAAATGTCACTGAACTCTGCCAAGCCCCCATTAACCCCCAATGCTGCTGACCTGATCCAGAGGCATCTCTGTTACCGCAAGGAAGTGACAGCACAAATGGGTTCCCTAAGCCAGCTTTGCAATGGGATAAGGTCAGGACCCTGGATAGCACCAAGGGTGCTAGATCAGAGTTCAAAAGCAAGGGTTTCAGGACCACAATGTCCTTTGAGACAGCCATTGGCCCCTGAGCAAGAATGTTTGGGGCTGCATACAATACTCGTTCTACTCAGAGCAGCCCCATTGAAATATATGTACACAGCTTAATTGGTTACAACCCTTAGTCTGCAGGTGCTCTTCAGGATTCAGGGAGTCAGAAGTCCCTTCCTCAGACTCCATTGCAAAGAAACATCATTGGGGTTTGGAGTGGGGAGCTAGGTATGGAATCTGATGCTGGATTCAGGATGGGCCAAGATGAGCTGTTACTACTCATAGAGTCTTATGGCTTTGGGACAAGAGCCCTGACAGATGCTGGGTGCTAACATCATGCCGGATCCTTATCCACCCACAACACCTGCTTACCTTTGACAACACTGTGAATCTACATAAGGATACATGGTAAACTATACACAAACAGTGCTATACTGTGCTACAACATTGTGTTGATGGGTGACATGTAGCCATGATGGCTATGTTCTAACTCCATTGTCGGAGGCACTTTGCCTCTGAATACCAGTTGCTGGGGATCCCAGAAAGGGAGAGTGCCACTACTGTGCTTGGGTCCTATTTTGTGGGCATCCTGAGAACAAGATGTTGTACTAGATGGGCCTTTGGCCTGATCCAGCAGGGCTGCTCTTATGTTCACATGTGGCAGACGGAAACAAACAAAAACTCTGCTGTTCTACCAAAACCAAAATAAAGAAGGCACAATTTTCTTCTCTTTAGGGATACCCTGGTGGAATTGGACGAACAGGTCCTACTGGAGACCCAGGGCATCCTGGAGTCCCTGGGGTCCCAGCAGTTGTTCTCTGGAGGAATTCAAAGGAGGATTGGCTGTCATTTACTGTAAGTTAAGAATTAGTGACCCTTGGGGAGGGGGCTGCCAAGTCTCAGCAATGGGCATAGCCAGAAGCATAAGTGTACACGATTAACTAGTCCTGGGCCCCAGCTGCACTATACATTTAAAGCAGTATCATTCCACTTTAAACAAGTCATGGCTTCCCTCAAAGCACACCAGGAATTGTAGTTTGTTGAGGGAGCAGAGAGCTGTTGTGGTGGTTTAGTCGTTTAGCCGTGTCTGACTTTTCATGGACCAGAGCACACCAGGCACTCCTGTCTTCCACAGAGAGCTGTTAGAAGACCCCTATTTCCTCACAGAGCTACATTTCACAGTGTTCCATAGGAAGAGGCTGTCAGGGATTGGTTTTCAGGGGAGGGGGGAGAGACAGGAATGTACAGAGAGCCTCCTCCTCTGTTGAGCAGCTGTACTTCGTCAGAGTTGGGGGAGGAGAGGCTGTCAGGAGACACGGAAGATGAGAGTGGGAGGAACCCAAAGGCTGCTACCAGAGAGAGAAAGGAGCAGTCTCCATTGCCTAGTTTTTCACGTAAGGAAAAGAAAGGGGGGGGGGCTTCCGGGGTTTCTCTGCTGGAGGGGGAACAGGTGTGGAGCACTTCCGGATTCTGTTAGCGATTGAGGCAGACATGCTTTTGAAACCTCTGCACTGTACTTCGTTTTGGCACCCAATAAATCCTGTGAAAGACAGGCCGGAGTCCCAGGCTGTTATCTCCGCAAGCAGCCATTAACCATTCTGACAGAGGCACTGACTGTTAAAACCATTCTGGGTTACAGCTCTATGAGGGGAATAGAAGTCTCTTTCGCAGCACCCTCAACAAACTACAGCTCCCAAGATTTGGGGAGAGCGGATCCACGACTCTTTTAAAGCAGTATGACGCTGCTTTAAACGTGTAGTGCAAAGGGCCCAGAATTAAGAGATTGCCCCGTTTCAGCTTTTATCATGGCTGCCTTGGATTAGAACTCTGAGGCAGGAATGAGGAAGTGGGTGTAGTGTGGGTCTGAATGAAGACTCACCCAGAGAATGCCTGTGCTGCTGCTATAATTGCATTTAAAATTAGCTTTAAAAATATAGAAAGGGAGTGGCAGCAACAGTAATGGGCTGATGGACAGGAACAGTGACTGTCTAGCCAATCAGTCCTGGCTTGCACTTCAGGCAGCGGATGGGGAAGTGCAATCCACACCCTCCATCTACCACCTGGGCTACCTGGCTCATGATGGGATCAGCCCTGTAAACTATGGAATTCACCCCAAGAGGCAACAGGGGCCACTAATTTGGGTGGCTTGGAAAGGGGTTGGGCAAACACATGGAGAAGGCTCTCATTGACTACTCAACCTGATGTCTGTGTTCTACCCCAACTGATGGAGCCAGCAATGATTCTGGATATCAGCTGCTAGGATTCTCAGGTGGGAAGAAGTGCTATTGCATTCCGGTCTTGTTTGCAGATTTTCCTGGACTGGGCACTGTGAGAACAGAATGTTGGACAAGATGGGCCTGATCCAGTAGGGCTCTTTTTAAGTTCTAACATGCTTGCATTCTTTTCTGCTTAAAATGAAGAAAGCAATCTGCCACTCCCCTTGTTTTTCCATATTGTCTTTTGATGCAAAAATTCTGCTTTACACTGAAGATCCCTCAGCCCTTTTCTCCTCCCTCTGTTGTTGTTGTTGTTGTTGAAAATAGAATCTCAATGTTCAAGTGAAGGATAATGTTTCCCTTGCTGCCACCCCCATAGTTCTACCCTCATGGCTTTAGAATGAAACATTTCCAGATCTATAGTTCCTCCTGATGTACATGAGTGTGTTTAGAGAGAGAAAAATATATTTAACTGGCCTGGGAGAAGAAGGCAGGGGAAGTGGGTAGGATATGGTTCACCAGTCTCTCAGCCCTCCTGACAGATTGTCAGGGTTTTTTAATTTTATTTTTTGCCGTTTCTGTTCACATTAATCAATTTGGGATCAACTTTAAAGGAGCCAAAGGGGTCTGCTGCTTCTTGATCCTGAGCTGAGTTTGCCCATCTGTCAACTGTCCAAGAGCGGCTCTGTGCATTTTTTTTATTAGAAATATTTCCATATGTTGAAAGATCTTTGGTTATTTTCCTAGAACAGATTTCTGAGCTCAGTTTCCCTCAATTCTCCCCTCAGCCACATCCCTCTTCCCCTATTTAGAATGATGTGCAATATCAAGTTTCCGATTTCTCTGATCTCAGAAATTCAGTAAAATAGCAAACATTTTTTCTCCTTTCCCTTTCAAAAGAAATCTGTCTTTTCTGGTTTAAACGTTCCAGAGGATGTTAACCTTGTAAAAATCTTATTAGCTTATTTTTTTTGGAGAACAAAATTAGCAGTGTGTTTCTGTTACCTTGTCCCTCACTCTCCCTTCTTTTCTTTTTTTAAAAGCAAACCTCATTTTATCAGCTTCTTCGTGCGGGCTGGCCAGTAAGTATCCCCCCCCCCCCGGTGGTTGTTATAAAGGGTTCTAGCTCACCTTTCAAGGCATGCTGCCCTCATAAGGCAGTTTGCAAAGATTTAAGATACACAGCGTGAAGACACAATACCCCACTAACCCCTCTAATGTTTTAGCAGCAGCAGCAGATATCTACAAAGCAAATTAAAAGTCTGCAGACACTGGGCTGTATCCAATCTTAGTTCTTCTTGGAGGAGACCAACTGAATTTGATGGACATTTGTTGTTGTTTGGTCCTTTAGTTGTGTCCGACTCTTCATGACCCCATGGACCAGAGCACGCCAGGCACCCCTGTCTTCCACTGCCTCCCACAGTTTGGTCAAACTCATGCTGGTAGCTTCAAGAACACTGTCCAACCATCTCGTCCTCTGCCATCCCCTTCTTCTTGTGCCCTCAATCCTTCCCAACATCAGGGTCTTTTTCAGGGAGTCTTCCCCTTCTCATGAGGTGGCCAAACTACTGGAGCTTCAGCTTCAGGATCTGTCTTTCCAGTGAGCACTCAGGGCTGATTTCCTTAAGAATGGATAGGTTTGAACTTCTTGCAGTCCATGGGACTCTCAAGAGTCTCCTCCAGCACCATAATTCATGATGGACATTACTTAGGTGCATTTGTTTCAGAGTCTACTCTGAGGTGATACAGCTCACAGAATAGAACAAAAATGGCTTTAAGCTCCCCTTGGAGATCACCAATGACAGGCCATTGTATTTCCTTAGGAAGGGAGTTTCAAAGGTGTGATGCCAACATAGACAAGATATTGTCCCTGGTAACCACCACAATATCACTGGTCCCACTCATTGGACCAGAGACTGGAACCTCCAGTGCAGATCTTAAAGTTTGGACTGACTCATCCATGTACAGGTAGTCCTTCAGATAACCTGGTCCCAAACTGTTCAAGAAGTGTCAGCTGCTGCTGTTAGGTCAGACGGGGTGATGCTCCACCAAGCTCAGTTAGCTCTCAGTCTGCCCCCACCTGCCTACCTTCTTACTTAAAGCCAGTTTGGAGCTACAAAGATGACCTCCCTCATCAATGAGCGGCTCAGACTAAGGGAACCTAGCAGATCTTGGAGCTTTAAAGCATGGTGCTGATAACACTAAGGTCACAGGTTCGATCCCCATAAGGGACAGCTGCATATTCCTGCATTGCAGGGCATTGGATTAGGTGATCCTCAAGACCCCTTCCAGGTTTCAACTCTACAATGCTATGATTCTATTACATGTTACAGCAGGCCATAGCACTGGATTGGCTCTCTGCCATCACCTGATTTGCAGGGTCAATAGCATGGGTCGGCAAACTAATGCCTGTGGGTCCAGATCTGGCCCAATTGCCTTCTGGATCCAGCCCATGGATGGCCCGGGAATCGCCATGTGGATCGGCGTGGGGATTCTGATCGTTCGGGCTGTGCCATTCCCCCCCCACACACACACACACCACGGCAGCGCCTCCTCCCTCCCTCCTCCAGGCTTTCCCCCGCCCTGCCTAGAGGTGGAAGGGGGCTGGGTTTTGTTGAGCCACGGTTGACTGAGTGCAATTTTAAGCAGCCCCTCTCTAGAGCCAGCTCTTTCGTGCCACTCATCGTCCCTCCACCACCACCAGCCCCTGTCACTTGCAAGGTACAGGAGCCATGGTTGGCTGAGCACCATTTAAAGCAGAACAGCCCCTCTCCGGAGTTTGCTCTTTCATGCGACTCATCGTCCCTCTGCCGCCGCTACCACCAGCCCCTGCCGCTCGCAAGGCACAGATAAGCAGGCACCGGGGCTTGTCAGGTGCTGTGGAGAAGGGAGGGGAGAGTTGGGGGGATTTTTTTTTCAAAATATAGTTTGGCCCCCCACAGGGTCTGAGGAACTGTGGACCGGTCCCCTGTGGAAAAAGTTTGCTGACCCCTGGTTAATAGGATACTAGTAAACTGGCCTGTAACTCCCTCTTCTTGCCACCAGGTGGCATGTGGAATTGGGTGTCACTACCTGACCTGACACGCAGGTGGCGCTGTGGGTTAAAGCCTCAGCGCCTAGGACTTGCCGATCGAAAGGTCGGCGGTTTGAATCCCTGCGGCGGGGTGCGCTCCCGCTGCTCGGTCCCAGCGCCTGCCAACCTAGCAGTTTGAAAGCACCTCCGGGTACAAGTAGATAAATAGGGACCGCTTACCAGCGGGAAGGTAAACGGCGTTTCCGTGTGCGGCTCTGGCTCGCCAGAGCAGCGATGTCACGCTGGCCACGTGACCCGGAAGTGTCTCCGGACAGCGCTGGCCCCTGGCCTCTTAAGTGAGATGGGCGCACAACCCCAGAGTCTGTCAAGACTGGCCCGTACGGGCAGGGGTACCTTTACCTTTACCTTTTACCTGACCCACAGGGAAATGCCCTGAAGCATCTGACCCCAGATCACAACATCCTTACTTGGGATTTTGTGTGTTTCTTGTTCACACGCTTGCCTGAAGTGGAGTTGTGGTGGGCGGGGGAAGAAGAGGAGAGAGAAAATAAATGTCTGATTGTAGTGTGTGTGTGAATGGGCCCCAAGTTTCACCAGGTTCATTCTCAGCAGTTTGGTGGGTAACTGTGTTGCTTTTTATTTATTGAATATCATCATCTAGAGCCAGCCTGGACCGCCTGGACTACCCGGTCACCCAGGAAAGCAAGGATTGCCTGTAAGTAGCAGTGGGAGAGAAATTATGTTTGGTTCATATTAAATTCACACATTTCAAAACCATATGTGAACTGAAATGCAACGGCACTTAGAAATTTGCATTTCTCCAACCAAACAATGTGTGTAAACATGTATATAGTAGGGGAAAGTGTCATAAAAATTCACTGGCAAAAACAATGTAACCCCCCCATGTCCCAAAGAAAAGAAATTATTTAAAACTAAATGTCACAGCATATACCAAAAATATTGAGAACCGAAGCAGTGAATTCTAGAATAAAACCTTAATAACAATTGAGCCAAGGATCTACCGAGTCTGTATGTGGGAGCCAGGACAGATATTGCTTCAGCAGCAATCAGCCTGAGACTTAGCCCTGTATGGGAGCAGCTGATGCATCCTAACTGCTAGCTCCTCCTTCATTGGAAAATATTTCTTCAAATAAAAAAGGCCAGTCCTGCTCCATAAGTCATTTACTCTGACGGAGCAGGGATTCTCTGGGGCTTCCCTGATGTATTCCTCTGACTTAAAGGTGAGCAGTGCAACATTGTCAGGCAGGGCCGTCTTAAGCATATGTGGCACTGGGGTGCAAAGATGTGCCCGGCACCCCCCCCCCAGGTTGCCCAGAGTTGTTAGCCTTTTTTTAGGGTGGGCCGGCGAGGCGCACACGGCAGAGCTGGCCTGGCCAGCCACCTCATCAGCAACCGAGGAGCCCGAGGTGGCAGCAGCAGCAGAACAAGGCCGGGACCAGGCACCTTGGGGGAGGGTGGGCAAGCAGAGCCCAGCACAACAACAGTCGAGCCCGAGGCAGTGGCAGCAGTGACTGAGTGAAGCTGGGCACCTCTTGTGAGCAGCGTGCACTGGGCGGGCCTCTCGACGGCCCATCAATCCCAAACACGCAAGAGGGCGGAGCTGGCTGGCTGCCTCAGCGCCTCGCTCACCTGCAGCAGAAGAGCTGCAGCGCTCCGACGGGCTCTGTTCCACTCGGCAACGGCTGTCGGCTCTTCCCAATCCCTGGACTCCAAATATCGGCCCTGGACTGTGCCCCTGAGAGCCCAGCACCCAGGTGCCCTGCACCCCTAGCGCCTATGGGTAAGATGGCCCTGTTGTCAGGTCAGAGAGGCACTGGCATTGGAGACTCCTCTTGCAGAAATGTGTCTGGGGCTGATCTTCTCTGCAGTTCCCCTCCTTACCCAACCTCATCCCCTGAAGAAGGGGATCTTGACACCAGGATCATGGCAGGTGGAATATCCAATATCTTTGGGATATATTCTTCCCCCAGTGCAGAATTGTGACCCTTGTTTTGGGGGGCGGTGGGTGAGGGGAGAGGGTTCTGCCTTTGTGATGACTGTATTTATGTTGAGCTTTTATCTGCAGGGACCTCCTGGACATCCAGGGGAGTCAGGTGTAAAAGGATGGATTGGATACCCGGTAAGACCCACACTGTTTCCCATCTCTTAGTATAGTGCAGGGCACCACCCCCTCTAGTCACTTACTCTCCTACTTTCCCTGGATCGGTCCCCACAGAGAAACAGTGAAGATGCATGCACACCCACACACATGAACGCTGCTTTTTCAAGGAAAATCGTATCCAGTAGAGTTAACCTGAGTCTCAAAAAAGCACATAGAGCTGAAAGAGGAAGTGGGAAAGAGTGCAATTTTCCTAACTACCCTCCACACTGCATGGTCAAGGGTGCAGTGAATAGAGTAGCTCAGAGGCTTTGTGGGGCATTGGGGGAAGACAGCCACTGGTGGCACTTTGGCAACTCCTGAACTAGGGGATGCAAAGTAGGACTTCATGCATATCTTCCTCCGTTATGGTTTTAATAATAAGCTGCCTCTTTCTCAAGGGTGAACCAGGGCCACCAGGCCTTCCAGGTCATGCTGGGTTTCCTGGTTCAGATGGACTTCCCGGCACAGATCAAAAGCCCGGACAACCTGGCGTCCAAGGTGAACAGGTAGGAGCCCAGATTTAATAAAGCGCTGTCAACTTTCCCCACCCCCCGCACAAAAAAATGGCTTTGCTTAGTGCTGACACTGAAAGGAAGGTTGGAAATAAGTTAGTACCTTGTTTACCCTGCCGCTAACATCCTAACATAACATCTGCAACTGGATCATTTTTCAGCAGCCAGGGCTGCCACCGGAATTTGGTGTTATCTGAGAGCAAGATCTACCACCTTGCGCTAGGGCTACTGATGATTCTCAGAGCCTCTACGTTCCTGGCTTGTAACCACTGCTTATTTACCTCCCCTCTCCAGTGTGCATGTAATGATCAGTGCGGAAATTTGACATTACATCCATCTCTTGTCTTGGACTCTCCTGCTGTGTGCACTTTACCCAGAAGAAGAGGTTAAATGAGCAAGCAGCAGCAGCAAAAAGGAGATGGGTGTACTGAGATCATCATGCTCAGGCACCCAGCAAAAAGAAACAAGAGCTAGCCCTGTCAATGGTACCTCCTGGAACCAAGCCTAGTTCCCCAACTTTCTGTGCTTAGTTGTATGTGTCTGCCTTTCCCCTTTCCCTGCAGGGTCCACAAGGATTTAGGGGAGACTGGGGGCCTGCTGGAGACAGAGGAGATGAGGTGAGTTGGAACTACAGGCTTGTTGGAAGAACCCAATAATATCTCTTGTTTTACTACCAAAGTCACTTGCTATTAATTTGTTCGGGAGCTGCCAGTCCCATCAGCTGCATCTGGGCAACCAAATCATGATTTAAACTGTGGTACAAGAAAGGGACGCAGGTGGCGCTGTGGGTTAAAGCCTCAGCGCCTAGGGCTTGCCGATCGAAAGGTCGGCGGTTCGAATCCCTGCGGTGGGGTGCGCTCCCGCTGCTCGGTCCCAGCGCCTGCCAACCTAGCAGTTCGAAAGCACCTCCGGGTGCAAGTAGATAAATAGGGACCGCTTACCAGCGGGAAGGTAAACGGCGTTTCCGTGTGCGGCTCTGGCTCTGGCTCTGGCTCTGGCCAGAGCAGCGATGTCACGCTGGCCACGTGACCCGGAAGTGTCTCCGGACAGCGCTGGCCCCTGGCCTCTTAAGTGAGATGGGCGCACAACCCCAGAGTCTGTCAAGACTGGCCCGTACGGGCAGGGGTACCTTTACCTTTTTACAAGAAAGGGTTTGGTAAACCCAGAACCACCCCACGTCCACAGAGTTAGCAGCTAACAGCAGTTCTACTTAGCTGCTTACAGACGCTGGGAGCTTGTGACCAGGGGTATTTGTGAGGGAGGGCTCTTAAGAGGGAGGCCCAAAGTTCTGCCTCACAATGTGTGCATACCCTGCAACATTTCTCCGATGAAAATAGGGACATCCTAAGGAAAAGCAGGACATTCTGGGATCAAATCAGAAACTGGGATGGCTTCTCTAAATCAGGGACTGCTCCTGGAAAATAGGGACACTAAGAGGGTCTGTGTATGTAGGACCAAGAGACATGGATGGTGATGGACCCACCATCCAAATCCAAAAAGGCAGGACACACGATAAAAAAGGGAATGAGAGGGAGGAGGAAAAAAGCAAGCTCAACTACAGGTTCTTAAACTTACAGTTGATATCAGTGGTAGTTCTGACTGCCTTGCAGTTGATAAAGAACAACCCTCCCCTGAAGCTTTCTTCCATCACAGAACAAATCACAAAGCAGAACACTGGACGGGGTCTAGCCCAGGAGGACAGGGTAGCTCCTGCCCCACAAATGTAACAGGAAGCTACATTTTGCTACAGCTTCCTGGCTCATGCAAAGGGAGGACCAGAGAGGCTGCTAGCGGAGAACTGAAGCTGGTCACTATTTCAGTTCATTAAGCTGAGATTTCATCATTGGAGCATTCCTAATGTACTGAGCTCCAGTTTGTTGTTTCTGCAAGCATCTGGGGGGTGGGGGGACTACTTGTTTCCCTCTCCTGTTTGCTGATTAGCTTATTAACCATGTGCAACAGCCATCTTGTGATCTAAATAAGATTCATATTTTTCAACACAGTGCTGCAAACACTTGTGGAGATCAGGTTCACCAATGGCAGGCAGTTATGAACCATGCCAAGTGCAAGCCATCCAAGCAGCAGACAGGGCATCCAGATGATGTCCAGAGCAGTCAGGGCAACTGGCTCATAGACTGGTAATTTGTGTAGGGGATCATTCAAGAACAGAGTTTCCCAACCCTATTCACTTGTAGTCTAAGAACTTAATAAGAGTGCTGCTGGATCAGGCCGAAGGCCCATGTAGACCAGAATTCTGTTCTCACAGTGGCTGACCAGATGCATCAGTGGGAAGCCTGCTAGCAGGACCAGACTGCAACAGCTCTCTTCCAATAATTTGGAATTCAAAGGCAGGCTGCCTCAAACGCTAGAGGGAAAACAGAACCACCAAAAGCCTTGTCCTCCATGTGTCTGTATGTCTAATCCTCTTTCAAAGCCATCCAAGTTGGTGACCAACACTACCTCTTTTAGGCACAAATTCCATAGTTTTAACTTTGCACTGTGTCAAAAAGAATACTCTCTGTGTACAGTTATGTCCACCTCATGTCCAAAAAGATATTGTAGAGCTGGAAAACAACCAAGGGGATGAAGTAACTGTGGGAATGTTTAGGGATGCGGGGGATATATATTTTCTAAGATATCCTATCCCAACTTGTCTTTACAAGTTCAACAAAATCAGCAGAGTTAACATTCCCCCCTTTTTTTAAACACACACACAGCAGGTAGCTTGCTCAGACTCGTTAGAGTCTCTGTAAATATTTCCTGGTATTTCCCCTGTTTAATCCTTCCTAAAATAAGACACTACGCAGTCTTCTGTAAAGTATAAAATGTTTACTCACAAGTAATCATCTGTTCACACAAAGGTTCCCAGAAGGCAGACTTAAAAGGTTAGAACATAGTTTAAATATGGTGGCTATCTCCTTATGGGAGAAAGCCCCCCTTTTCTTCTCTTGGCCTGGAGCCATGTGTGCATCTTAGTAGTGTTGTTGTTAAGATGGCACCGATAGAGACAAGAGAGACAAGATGGTAGCCAGCTTGTGGTTCTTTCTACTTCTTGAGAGGCCACACCCATCTCAAGTTACACATAGGAAGTTTCGAGTCAGTCCTGAAAAGCAAGAAGTTCCGGCTGGAGGACTCAGACAACCTTCATGTCTACTCAGCGATGTTGTGTTTGACTGCACCTGATTCTTACATCCCACAGTAACTCCCCTTTGAAGAAAGGTTGCAGCAGCATTTGGGACTTTTTTTGTTTACAGAAAAGGTGTGTAAGATGATAAGTTTACAGAATTATGTATGACATGGAGAAAGTGGACAGAGAAGAGCTTTCGTCCCTCTCTCATAAGGCTAGAATTCATGAACATCCAATGAAACTGAATGTTGGAGGATTCAGGGCAGGCAAAAGAAAGTCCTCCAGACAGTGCATAGTTAAACCATGGAACTCATTTCCCCAGGAGGTAGTGATGGCCACCATCTTGGATGGCTTTAAAAGAGGGTTGGACAAATTTCTGGAGGATAAGGTTATAAATGACTACTAGTCATGAATCCAGTTACAGATAGGTAGCCATGTTGGTCTGCCATAATCAAAACAAAATAAAAAAATTCCTTCCAGTAGCACCTTAAAGACCAACTAAGTTAGTACTTGGTATGAGCTTTCGTGTGCATGCACACTTCTTCAGATGCACACGAAAGCTCATACCAAGTACTAACTTAGTTGGTCTTTAAGGTGCTACTGGAAGGAATTTTTTTACTAGTCATGAAGACTATGCTCTTCCTTGATGGTGAGAGGAGTAATACTTCTGAATATCAGCTGCTGAGAACCACAGGATGGGATCCCAATATTACAAGAAGGCTGATTTCATACAGCCACTTTAATCCCCACTGCCTCATCCTTCTGCATGTGTAGATCAGGCCTAACAGTTGAGGAACCGAAAAACATGCATCCCATGTGTGTGAATGAACTCCGGCATCCAGTATCCAGAGAGATAATGGAGGGTGCCTCAATAATTTTATCGTTTTTGTATATGTGTCACTATGGGGCCTTTGAAGTTGGGCAGGACAAATAAAATCAGCTGTATGTGCCTCTTTCAGGGTTTTCTGGGTGATCCCGGCCCTCCTGGTGAAAAAGGAGAAAAGGGGGCAAAGGTGAGTGTAGCGGATGAGACCCCGTGCACAATAAACACATATTTGATTGATTTATTTTTTAAAAAAATATTTTTATACTGGTGTTCACAAAGTAAAATAAAATAAAAAATAAATCTCAGAGCAGTTTACACAGGTACCAGGCAAAAGCATTTCCTTTTCGGCAGGCCTTCGACTCTTATCTGTGACCTTGAGTGGGTGGGATCCTGCTACTTAAAAATACTTTTGGATTTTAGATTTTTTTTGTTTGTTTCCCACCCTTTTATGTGTTTGTTTATATATTGTAAGACATATATTGTAATCATCAGCATCAGCATCAGCATCTGATCAGGTTGCCCGAGCCACTCTGGGCAACTCCCAACAAAATATTAAAAACACAATAAGACCTCAAATATTAAAAATTTCCCTGCCCTCTTTTATAAACTGTGCATATATATTTCCACAATCTCCACCTCCTCCTTAAGATAAAATTGAAGAGCAGGTTAGCAGCCTTCAGAAGTACTGTGGAGGAACAACAACAACAACAACAACAACAACAATTTTATTATTTATACCCTGCTCATCTTGCTGGATTTCTCCAGCCACTCTGGGCAGCTCACAGCATATATCAGAACATACTAAAACATCAAAACATTAAAAACTTCCTGATACAGGGCTGCCATCAGATGTCTTCTAAAGGTGAGATGGTTGTTTATTTCCTTGACATCTGCTGGAAGGGTGTTCCACAAGGAGGGTGCCACTAACATGAAGGCCCTCTGCCTGGTTCCCTGTAACAGTAAGAGAACCAGCAGCAGACCCTCAGAGGAGGACCAGTTTAAGCCAGCTGTACTCAGCTTCTCTGAAGGAATAACCTTCTGCTTGTTTCTTTCACACAGAGAAGCTTCCAGAACCCTCTTGAATTACGGTAATTAGAATATAAAAGATCTCTACACATCAGATCAATACTTTCTGTACCAAGAAATGCAAACTGACAGTTAGATGATCCCAGTTGCCACTCCCAGTCACCAGTCTAGCTGCCACATCCTGGCTTAGTTGTAGTAGGATGTTTGTATCCTTCATTGTATGTCATTTTTCATTTTATGTCATTTTTCAGGGGGTCAAAGGAGAATGCGGACCTTCTGGACCTGTTGGGCTCCAGGTAAGCAATTTGGCTATATCACTTTGGCTATTTAATCTATCTTCATAGCAGGGATGGGCAACTTCTCATGGTTCCTTAAATCTTTAGCAGAGCAAATGTATTTTGTCAAGACCCCTGAATCTGATAGTGATCTGGGCTTTTGTCCAGATGTTAGTGCGACTCTCGGGTTCAAAAAGGTTCCCTTCAGTGTCATTGTTATCAATAAATAACATCACCTCCAAATATTATTACATGACATTATAGAGGTTTGTCTTACAGGGTTTGATGGGCCCTAAAGGTCTTCATGGTTTTCAGGGTCTCCCTGGGCCAAAGGTGAGTGGTTCCTGCTCTGCTCCTTTAGTCCTCTGTTCTAAGCATGATACTTTTTTTGCAGCCCCTTTTAATTCTAAGCAATATGTACTGATATCACTGTTGCCCATTTGCCTGGTTAATTTTTTTATTTGATTTGATTTATATCCCACTTTGCCTTCAAAGAACTCAAGGTGGTATCCATGCTTTCCCCCCACTCTATTTTATTCTCACAACAACCCTGTGAGGTAGGTTAGACTAAGAGTTTGGGGCTGGCCCAAAGTCACCCATTGAGCTTTATGACTGAGTGGGGATTAGAACCATGCTTTCCCAGGTCCTAGTCCAGCGCTCTAACCACTACACAACCCTGGCTTTCTGTTGTACAGGCCTTAGTGTTAGTGGTTTTCCATTGGCAAGAACATTGCTTAATTTTGCAGCAGTCTCCAGCCCTGACTGAGTTTCCTCTTGCAATGGCTTGATGAAGTTTGGATTTCTTTTGTTTTTAATTTGTTTTCAAGCTTTCTAACCTACCTCTCTGGCAAGATACTTAATAGGGATAAAAGCTGTGTTTACTCTAAACATATTATATTATATTATTTTAATATTATCTATGTATCCCTTCATAATTCAACAGAAATCTCTAGCTAGTTTTTGAATCCCAGCAAAAGGCAACATAAGCAAACAATACAAACTTCCTATTCACAATCCAGTAACTACTAATCATCACCATTCCACATTTTAAGTAAGATAATGAGTAAATAAATATCTCTAAACAATGCGCATTAATATTTTTTAGCTCATGAGAGAAACAAAACATATACAAAACATAAAAATGTATCAACCTGCATCAAAATGCAACTTAATTTATAATGTATCAGAGAGGATCTATATTAAAGGAATCAAAACTATGCACTAGAAAAATTGATTTATGTGCATAGGTATAGTCACTCTTGTTCTGCATGATGTGTTTTGCTTTTGCTAACTATAAAAATATCAGGCTAAGGGTCCATCCTCTACAGAATACTGTGACCCTCCAGATGTTGCTGGACTGTAACTCCCACTATTGGTTGTGCTGGCTCAAGCTACAGAGCGAAGGCATGTAACCCAGTGGCAGAACATCTGCATTGCACACAAAAGGTCCCAGGTTCAATCCCTGGCACCTCCAGGAAGGGCTGGGAAATATTCCCTGCTTGAAATCCTAGAGAGCCTCTGCCAGTCAGTGTAGACAATATTCAGCTAGATGAACCAATGTTCTGACTCTGTATAATGCAGCTTTCTACATTCTTCATAAGACTGAAGAAGTTGTTGTTTAGGAAGGTAGTGTCTAATTTAAACATTTTATCCTGTTGTAGGGAGATACCGGCTCCATGGGCTGTTCAGGACCTGCAGGGCCTGTGGTAATAATTTCATGTTTTCTTTAGTCACTTGCAAAATCCCTCTTGTGCTCATCCTGCCCCAGTGTTTTTCCAATCTGGTGGAACGCTCTGTCACAAGAGACTAGGGCCCTGCGGGACTTGACATCTTTCCGCAGGGCCTGCAAGACGGAGCTGTTCCACCAGGCCTTTGGTCAGGGTGCAGCCTGACCCCCCTCCTCTGGCAATCTGCACAGAATTTTGCTTATTGGTTGCCATCAATTTGATTTTAATTAATTTTTATAATGAAATGTTTTTAGAATCGTTGGATTATTTTGATTGTTGTTAGCCGCCCTGAGCCCAGCTTCAGCTGGGGAGGGCGGGATATAAATAAAATTTATTATTATTATTATTATTATTATTATTATTAACCTGTAAAATGTCAAAATAAAGCAACAATGCTTTTAATAAGTTACCCAAACAAGCAGGGATGATAGATAGAACAGCAAGCTTTCCTCCCTCACTGATTCCTTCTTGACTAATTACTTGTTAGTTGTTTTTCTCTCCGGCTCTACTCCTTCCTCTTTCTTCTCCAGTTCAATTAGTGTTAGAGCTTCCTTTGTTAATCTCATGACTTCAGGATGGCCACATGTCAGTTTGTACTCATAATAGCCTTGTTTGCCATGAGTTTAAGTTTCTTCTGATTAAAATGATGGGGCTGTTGAGTCATGAGGAGGGTTGAAAAAATTATCTAGCCCAATTTCCAGACTCCGAGAATATCTACAATGCAGATTTAAGTACTGGTTGGATAATAAATTACTCTCCTTGAAGAATTATCGGAACTGTAATTTTGTGAATGATACAAATATTGTCTAGCAGTTTCCAGGATTCTTTGGGAGAAGCCATGATAGTAATCAGTCTGTAGTTCAGATCGTCCATTAGGACTTTCCTTGGCCATCACTTTATATGGGGCAAGTGTGGGAAGAACTTAAGAGCTTTGGACAGCTGTAAAATAAGCAAATCCCATGCTAGAGGTCATTAGGAAAGGAATTGAAAATAAAACTGCTGTTATAATGCCTTTATACAAATCTATGGTGGGACTACACTGTGTATGGTCCTAGTCACCTCACTTCAAAAAGGATACTGTAGAATTGGAAAAGATCCATAAAAGGATGACTTATATGATCAAGAGGACAGAGAAGATCCCTTATGAGGAAAGTTCCCACTGCACTTCACCAATTTAGCACTTTTGAGAATCAGTGGAATTCAGGAGGAGTCTCTATTTAGGCCAGAGGGTTGGCCCTTGAAGGCTCTGAAGTTCTCTCAAGGTGGTGGAGCTTGGAGAAGGGAGTATGGAGTTGCTGACATCATTCTGTCACAAGAAACAATGGAGTGTGGCTCCAGGAGTGAAGTCAAATTGTTGGAGAATCACAGTGCATGCTGTGGCTGCAGAGACGGGTAACTCATAATTGCTGCCTTCTGCAGCACCAAACTGGCAAGCCTGGGCGGTGTGTATGGAGGTCCTGGGCTGCCCAGACCACAAGACCCCATCTTGGTCTCATTGATGTGGTCCAATGGAAAGCAGAGCAATACATTTGCCACCATCTTGGCTGCAGGAGGCATACAAGGTGCCATCCAACCATCTTAGAGTCAGGATGCTGTCAGCAAGTCCCAGCTGGTTGCCCAGGAAAGTATAAAGGCAAGGAAAAGTTTCTGTCTTTGAGCTCTTTGTTCTCCTACTTTTAAGGCTCACTGGGTTCTGGGAGATGGAGGGTCTGGAATGCTTTCTAATGACAATGTGTCAGCTGGGTGTTGTTCTGGCTCTCCCAGGATTTCCCAGCTTTTCTCCTCATCTGCCTCTGAGCTGCTACCTCCCTCAAACCCCTGTTGTAAAGCTACACTGTCTTCCTCTTTCTCCTCTCTGGAAGGGTCAGGATGGGGAGGCAATTTCTGTCCGTACGCCTTTGAACCGGTGCCAGCGACTGGGCTCAATAACTAGTACTGCCCCGACTGGGCTAGGTGACTGGAGCACTTCCAAAGACCTTCCACTCCTGAAAAACAGGTCTCAGTGCACTGGACTCACAACTGTGCATTGTGAACACCATACTCAGCAGAGTATAAACAACACGGAAGAAAGCTGGGAAGCATAACTTCTTTTATTTCTAATAGCTACTGCAACTAAAACTACTGGCTTGCATGAGTGTTACGGCTCTCACTCAGCCATCTAATCTCTACATAGATAACACACAGACTCCACACAGATTCAGGCAGGAGCAGAAGAAGCAAAGAGCAGTTTCCACCCCCCCCTTTCTGAAAACATCATATCAGGAGGTTCTTGCAATGGGAGGGGGTGAAAATATCAACAGTTTCCACCATTTCTTCTCTGCCCAGTCCCTGACACTTAGGGACTGCACTCTGGATTTGCATAGGATTTACTCCTTAGACTTTTCTTCTCCCAAAGATGTCCCTCAAGGCAGCAGGTAGGAAATATGGAGACAGAGGCATAAAGGCTTCTGTTTCCTCCCAAATTTTGTTGGAGCAAATTGCTCACTCAGAGCTATCTCCAGTCCACTAACCTTTGCCCAACCTTGCCTCAGGCCTTTCACTACTTTCATCATGGGGTCCAACATTGTTTCAGAACATGACAGTAATGCTCCTCATAGCTGTATGTTAATGCTTTTTATTTTGTTTCATTTCATACGTGTAAAAAAATGCTCCCCACAAAGTTTCCCTTTAGCAGAGTCCTCCAAATTTGCCTCAGGAGATATTTGCAGTCAAATAGCACCTGTCAATAAATATTTTTTAATTGCACAACAACAAATTCAGTCACCTTATCTGTGTTGGTGTTTATAGGGTGAGCTGGGGGAACCAGGACTGACTGGAGTGCAAGGAGTTAATGGCTCCCAGGTAAGTGTTCTGGGAAAATTGAGGGGTGCAAATGCAAAATGCAAAATTCCATCCTCAGAGAAATTATTTGAACAGAAGTCAGGAGGGAGGTGGGGGAGGGGTAAGTGGATGTAAGATTAACAGAAGAACAACATGCTGGACCAGACCAATGGGTCATCTCGTCCAGCATCCTGTTTTCATATCCACAACCATATTCCTCAGTAGTAGACTTGTAAACAGGACCTGAGCCCAAGAGCACTCTCTCCTCCTGTGCTTTCCAGAAGCTGGTTTTCAGAAGCATTACTGCGTCCAATTAAAAATTCCACATTTTGACAAGTGTTAATAAACCATTAAGGTTCTCCAATCCTGATCTGCAACCTAAGTTGCCTACGTTCGTCTGCCCTTTGGCACATTGCAAAAACATTCATAACTCCTCTCCCTCCCTCTCTCTGTCTCTCTGTACGCGTTGAATATCCACAACTAGATTTCTTTGTTAAAAGCAATGAAACCAGAATATAGTTTCAGCTCTGCTTACCAGTTCTTGGGTTCTAAAGTAGCAACCAGCACTCTGCAAATGTTGAAAAACATCAACACAACTGGTGCTGTCCTCTGAAAAAGGGAATGGGCTGTGAAATATTTCCATGTAAGAAGAGGGGTGGGGTGCAGAAACTGTGGCCCCTTCAGTTGTGGTTGGACTCCCAACTCCCAGTAGTCCCAGTCAGCATGGCTGATGGCCAGGGTAACTTGGTAGTCCACCAACAATAGGGGGGGGGCACAGGATCCCCATCCCTAGTTTAAAAGGTTTAGATTATTTTTTTTTAAGGATGAATACACCACTCCCACCAAGAGAAGGTTACTCAACCTAAAAGTATATGTATCTATGTATTATAATGTGACTGTGTGTGACAGAAAGTTGTTGTTGATTTTTTTTTTGTCTGCTTCAGGGAGAAACGGGGCCTTCAGGCCTGCCAGGCCCACCAGGCCCTCAGGTACGTACTCATTTCTGGAATTGCTATGGCAACAGAGCTGAGATGCCCAAGGGGTGTTGGTTTCCTGAGGCAGAAAAAGCAAAATACACCCTGCCCCCTTGTGTTCTGTTCTGTTTCTTCAGAAAGAAAATACTTAATCATGAACTAGATCATTGGGATAGAAAACACAAAGTTACAGGCAGCAGAAGAGTGGGTGGGTTTCCCATTGAAATCTGTGGGGAATTAAAATTAATAGGGATAAAGAAAATGAATGAACTGCTTCCAAATCATTTTTGAAAACAATAAAAAAGTGCATGAATGGAGGAACTAAACAACAATTTCTCTCTCTCTTTCTTTTGCATACCCTTCATCTGGTCTTGTACCACATCTGGGACTTCCTTTCACTCTCTTTAGGGCCCACAAGGCTTAGAAGGGAGGCATGGGCCCAAAGGACTCAGGGGATTACAGGTGAGTGGTCCATACCTTCCTTAGAGACGTGGGACACAGTCCTCCAGATGTCTTGCTGCCTGGTGATCCTTTGAAACAAACTTTTTTCCCCTTTAATGCAAATATAATAGAAATTTAAGAGCAGCATCAGCTCACATTAACAATGAGGATAATCCATCCATCCTAATTTAATCATCTACATTAATATAAACAGTCCTTATACCCAAACAGAAGTGCAAACAAGATTGGTGATTATAAGCTACATGTTCAAGTGTAGAAAGCACAGTGAGACCTTCACTGAAAAGTGTATGGTCAAGTGTTTATCCTTCCAGCCAGGTAGCATGTGGTTTTGTAACAGCTTGCAGGATCCACTTTTACTGTCCATCTGCTCATCCTCATGTCACGGTAATATAATCATTTTCCTTTTAGGGTCGCTTTGGGAAAGAAGGACCCCCTGGAGCCAAAGGACACCCAGTAAGCACAATATCTTTTTCTTTCACCTCTTGCCTTTTAAACAACCAAAGAGTTGCTCTTTCTCCCAAAAACTGATTGGCACCTTTTCTCATCTTCACAAAAATCATCAGTGAGGAAAGAAAAGAAGAACCACCAATGGTTAATATAATCCATCCCCACTGCCCTGAGGCACAGTATCTTCTGCCTAACCAAGATTTTATGAGAACCTTTTTTATCCACTTTTTTTTCTCTTGTAGCTACTGTGAGAATAGGATGCTGGAATAGATTCACCATTGGCCTGACTCTCCTTCTGTTCCTTTATTATTTTTACTAAATTTATAAGAACATAAGCACATAAAAAGGGCACTGCTGGATCAGGTGAAAAGCCCATCTATTACAGCATTCTGTTCTCACTGTGGTGAACCAGATGTCCCATAGGATACCTACAGGACCGCCTCTCCTGGTATGCCCTGTGGAGGACCTTAAGGTCCACAAATGGCAACACTTTGGAGGTCCTGAGCCTCAAGGAGGTTAGATTGGTTTCAACTAGGGCCAGGGCCTTTTCAGTACTGGTCCTGACTTGGTGGAACGCTCTGTCACAAGAGACCAGGGCCCTGCAGGACTTGACATCTTTCCGCAGGGCCTGCAAGACAGAGCTGTTCTGCCTGGCCTTTGGTTTGGACTCAGTCTGACCCTTATGTTTCCCTCCCCTTATGGTTTTGATCTATGGGCTACTTTTAAAATGAGGCTGCATTTTAACCTGTATTTTAAATTGGGTTCCCCCCCCCCCTATTATGTTTTTACTGTGATTTTACTGGTGTTAGCTGCCCTGAGCCCGGCTCTGGCTGGGGAGGGTGGGGTATAAATTATTATTATTATTATTATTATTATTATTATTATTATTAGGAAGCCCACAAGCTGGAATTCAGTGTGACAGCAGGTTGCCATCCCCATGATTTCCAGCAACTGGTTTTGGGAGGCATATCATGTCTGACAATGGAGGTAGCACAATAGCTAGCATAACTAGTAGCCCTTTGAAAGCCATATTATCCATGAATTTGTCTAATTCTCTTTTAAAGATGGTCCACATCAGTCACAGTCACTATACTTTGTGGGAGTAAATTACATAGCTTAATTAGTCCTCAAGGATTCAAAGAAGTGTGTAAAACAAGTTTGGATGGTTGTGTTCTTAAAGCCAAAAACATAAGAGTTCAGCTAGATTTGGTCCAGTATCCACATCTCCTAGTGGCCTACCAGATGCCTGCCAGAAGCCTGCAAGGCATGTGTAAATGCAAGAGCACACTCGTGATTCCCAGAAACTGGTATCCAGAGGCATGTATCAGCAGCAGGGAACCTGTAGCCATCCAGATGCGGTTGGACTATAATTCCCACCAGCTCCTGCCAAGTATGGTGAGTAGTTAGGGATGGTGGGCGGTGAAGTCTAGCAACATCTGGAAGGCCACAGATTCTCCACTCCTGGTATAAATAATTAAATCCCAGTGCCAAAGGAATGAGAAATAAAACAGATGTGCAACTGATGCAAAGGACTTTGCATGCAGGAGGTCTTGGGTTCCATCCCTGGCATCTCTGTGTAGGCATGGAAAAGACCAGGGGAACTTCTAGCGTTGACAAAACTGAACTATTTAGGTCAGTGGTTTGACATCGTAAGATAGCTTCTTGTGTTTGTGTGTCCTGTTTTCTCCATGCTTGTAATCCCTAACATTATGCTTCCTTTGTCATGTTTCAGGGAGAAAGTGGTCTTTCTGGCCTAAGAGGGGTGCATGGACGAGATGGCCTAATGGTATGTGTTGAAATCTGCATGGAGGGGAATGGTGTGCTCCAAGCGTACTAGCTGTTCTCCATTTACTTACTTATAAAATTATTCACGTACTGCTTTTTCATAAAAAGGAAATATCAAAAACTGTTTACAACAGTAGCACATAAAACATTAGAATAAAAACCATATCAAAGGTTAAAAATTGACATCAATTAACTATTGTGGGAAAGGTCTATTCTCAGTTGCCTGCATTGGCCAAGTAAAATAAAAAGTTTTCAGCAGGCGTTGTAAACATTGAAACAAAAGGTGCTTGCTGAATCTCTGTTGGCAGAGTATTCTGCAGGACTGGGCTGACGACACTAAAGGCCTAGTTTCTTGTTCATAGAAGTAGACAGAGGCACAGGGTCTTCTGGATAACCTGTTTATCCAGCATTCATTCAGATTTAATTCTGCAAAGCTTATGCAGTGAGACTGGGTAGTGGTGGTTTGTGAGTATATCCTACAATATATCATTGATGCAGCAATAGTGCATTTATACTTGACTGTCAACACAACATTCTGCTTTATTAGTTGTTTCATAATGCTTCCCCAGTGTTGTTGCGTTATTCCCATCTGGAAGGGCCCTCTTGCATTACAGAGCAATAAAAGCAGAATAAAAAAGGAAGGAAGGAAGGAAGGAAGGAAGGAAGGAAGGAAGGAAGGAAGGAAGGAAGGAAGGATCCTGTAAAATATTACAAGATTTCAGCAAGAAGCTATGCTTGGAAACAAAGATTTTAGCTCTTCTAGTACATAAAGGCAGGTTTGGGGCTCTGTGCCAGTCGCTGAAGCAGAATGGAATACTCCCTTTCATTCCACCTAATCAAAATAAGTGAGAGACAAACAATGTGGGGTTCTTATGTTGTTGTTTTTACTGAAAACTATTTGAGAAAGTGTTTGATTCCCCCAGTATATACTTTCTGTTGCCCACCTTCTCTGCAGCTGGTTGCCTCAGGTTAAACAAGTTTCTTAAACAATGTAAAAGGCATGCAAAATTCATTTGCAAAAAGCAAAAGTTACACTAAGCAGATACCGATGAGGGACTTGAGCTCACTGATAGAGCATATGCAAAAAGTTACAGGTTCACTCTTTGTCATCTCCAAAGACTTTTGTCTGAAACCCTGTAGAGCTGCTGCCACTAAGTGTAGACAATAACGAGTATATTATAAGGCAGTTTTCTGATGTTTCCTATTTAATCCACTCCTTTATTAAGAACATAAGAACAGCCTGCTGGATCAGGCCAATGACCTGGTGCCAGTGAGAAAATCCACAAGCACCAGAGCACTCTCCCTTCCTGCAATTTCTAGCAACTGTCATTCAGAAACTTTGATGCCTTTATGAGTGGATACAGAGAGTGAGCACCCTGTGAAGAGGGACTGATAGTTAAACCTTTCTGTTTAAAGTATCATAGCTCTTTAAATGCATGGCCTGAATATGGCCTTAGTCATGTCCATTAATTCCACTGAAAACGCATAGTCTCTCAATTAACAAGTGGTTGCAAAATGACTTTCTTCCCGCTCTCGTTTTCTCTCTCTATTCTCTGGTCACATCTGCACCAAACATTTAAAAGCACATGCTGCCTCTCAAAGGACAGAGGCATAGGGTGGGTGGGTTCAGGGGAGTTCAGGGTCCGGGGTGCACTTTTGTGCTCGTGCCTTCCCATGTCTCTGTGAGGAGAATCAGAGCTTATAGGGTTAAACAGCTCAGAGTCAGCGTCCTGCCCACTGGGGGGGTGGTCTCCATCTGGGGATCTTTTCTTTGTTCTGTGTGAGACTGGTTTCGGTTTTAACCAATGCAGGGAGACAACATGCCGTCTCCGGAGTTTCTGATTTATTTCTGCTATACAGTGGTACCTCGGGATGCGAACAGGATCCGTTCCAGAGCCCTGTTCGCATCCTGAAGCAAACGCAACCCACGTCCACATGTCTGCGTGTGTGCGGGTCACGTTTCACCACTTCCGAGTGTGATTTCATTTTGACCGTCTGCGCATGCGCGCACGGCGAAACCTGGAAGTAATGCGCTCTGTTACTTCCGGGTCGCCGCAGAGCGCAACCCGAAAATACTTAACTTGAAGCACATTTATCCTGAGGTATGACTGTACAAATAAAGCTTCTTAGAATTAGACCAAGAAGCAGCATAGACTCTCTTTTCTGCATACCGGCAAACAGAGCACAAGCTGTGTTTGTACTCTGCTATTGTCCGGCAAGCTGAGTGGCAGTGGAAGCGCGCCGGACAACCCCCCATCATCACAGTCTCTGCCCCTGGGTCAGTGCTGAATAGCAATGATGCCACCCACCCTCCTTGGCTGTGGTGCACCTTGCACCTGGCCACAGCAGCTACACCTCTGGGTCAGGCCTGACCCAGGGGCAGATAGCAGTATGAGAGTGGGCAGCGGCTTCCCTACCCCTCTACCCCTGGACTGTGATGCCCAGGAAGTGCAGCTCCGCCACTGCAAAAGGATACTGAAAGCTGCAGCTTCCCTGTCACAGAGCTACAATTCCCTGTACCCTTAACAAACTACAGTTCCCAGGATTCTTTGGTGGAAGCCATGTGCATTACATGGAAGCCATGTATGCTGTGGCTGTAACTTCTGTTAAGTGGCTGAGTACAGTGTTCCATCAGGGATATCAGGGATCTTTCACAATGCCACTACCGATCGTCATGAGGGGGTGGGGTTGCGGGCTCACGACACCTCCCACACTCCCGCGGGGCTGGCGTCAGCCTCGCGGGAATCAGGGATTCCCCAGTCACACCCCGCGCGCCAGCCAATCAGCTGGCGGCAGGGGTGGGCCTTCCAGAGGCCACTTAAGGTCGGGGCAGCCCTTGGCTCGCCCCTTTCCTTCCTTGCAGCGAGCGCGATTTCCCACCCGCCCACTCCTTTAGGTTTGCCATCGACCTTGCTAGGGGCTTCGGCTGGTCGCCGCTTGGGGCCAGGTAGGAATTTTTCCATTTGGCTAATTGGCTGGTTCGGGAGCCACTTGGTTTTTTCGCCTACCTCTTAGCAATTCGTCACAACTTCCTCGGTTTTGGCGGTAGGCATTGGCCGGGGTATTGTCATGCAAATGAGATTGGGGGGGAGGAGCGCCATCACCTCCCCCAATGATTGAAGGGTAGTTCGTTAAAGGACTCCGAGGGGCGACGCCTCGTCCGAAACCTACGGAGGCTAGGGCCTAAAGCGCGCCCCCGAGCGGTAACCCCTCGGGGAGCGCCTAGGGATATGCATCTCGGGTAGCTCCCCCTGTTGGTGTTTAACCCTTCCCGGTTAGAACCGGATAGTCGGTTAGGGGCCAATGCCTAAAGCCAATACCTCTCTTACCTGTAATCAATAAAGTTGTGGCCATTTTCGCCCATTAACTTAAAATACTCGCGTCCTGTGTCTTTATTCATTTCTCCTGTGGGGTGGAGGGAATAGCCACGCAACATGCTTTGCCTTCAGAGGATGCTAGGTTCAATCCCCTCCATCCCTGGGTACGTCTGAGAACCTGGAAAGCTGCTGCAGTCAATGCAGACAATACTGAGCCAGATGGGCCGGTGGTCTGATAGTGTGCTATGTCCCTGTGAGCAGTGCCAGATTTATGTACAGTGGATGTTCAGGTTGCGAACGTGATTGTGCGGGAGGCATGTTCGCAACCCACAGCATTTGCAACCCGCATTGCCGTGTCTGTGCACGCAGGTTATGAATTGGCACTTCTGCACATGCACAAAGCATGATTTAGCGCTTCTGCAAGAGCACCGAAACCTGGAAGTAACCCATTCTGGTACTTCCAGGTTCGACGTGGTGCACAACCCGAAAACGTGCAACCTGAAGCGTCAGCGTCTGTAACCCAAGGTATGACTGTATAAACTAAACAAGCTATAGCTTAAGGCCCCACTCGCTTGGGGGGCCCAAAAAAAAATTAAAGAAAAAAACACTGCATATACATTTCCAAAATATAAGATTAAAAAAACAAATAAAATAAAACCTACATACAGCAACAGTGTTTTGTGTTGTGTAGGCTCCTTTGAGGTAAGTAATGGGCCCTGCTTGCTAGCCTGCTCCCTAAAATATCACTGGTTTGCTCATTTTTATATAGAGGGTGCCTACATAAAATATGTATTTTATGATAAAATACATATTTTGTTATGTGCAAATGGGTTTAGATACCTATTAGGCCCATAAATTACCATATAGCATATATTCAACACAAAAAAACAGCAACAATTTGTTGTTGACAAAGGACAGCTGGACATACAAAGGGCCCCATTACATTCAGTCGCTTAGGGCCTCATCGAACCTAAATCTGGCCCTGCCTGTGAGTGTGTATGCTATGAGCATATACTTTGAAAAAAACTTTTTTCTGCCTCCAGCTAGACTCCTTTACCCAGGCTACAAATGAGTTCCCTTAGGAGTTTTGCACCACCATCAGGAGACATAAGTGTGATTGATTAGGTGTAGATTTTGGGTGTTATTCCTCACCCACCCTTCCTTCCAGCTTGGGTCTGATGATGTTCTAACTCAGATCAGGTTCCTCAGGAATGTTCCCTGTTTCTGCACCCTTTCTTCCTCTGTTTCTGCTTCTTCTCTTGTTGATCAGCTGATCAAAGCCCCAAGGTGACAGATGCTTGACATTGAGAAATGAGGCTGTCCCATCTCACTTGCACAAACTGGTAGCTTGAATGTGGTAACAATTTTCCTGGCCTTCTGGCGATTCATCTTCACATCCCCTCCAGGCATTTCCTCCTGCAGGGAAGGGGCCCCTGGAGCTCAGTGGTTCAGCAGCTCAGTGGTTTAGCATCTGCTCTGCATGCATAAGGCCACAGGTTCAGTCCCCAGCATCTTCAAGTAGCACTGGGGATTATGTAGCAGGGAATGTCCAGAGAAGTGTAATACTTAGGTACCTAAGCTGGACTAAAGCTGGACAATATATACTTGCAGCCCTCAAACAGTTTGAGGCCAAATCCATTGCGCAGCTTGTATATGGTGCCCAGTTAGGCCCCTTTGCCAATTGCGCACCATTAGAACTGGTACAATCTAAGCTGTTAAGATCAGCTGGACAAGTGCCCAAACACATCTCCAGTGCTACAATATGTTTCGAAACTGGATTCGTAAGAATTGAGGCTAGAGTATGGTTCGCCAGACTAAATTACTGGCTGAGACTATTCTTCCTCCCAAGTGGCCTTGCTCCCTTAACTATTAAGGACAGTTTCCAGATGACGTGGAAATGTGCAGTGATAAACGTACAGTGGTACCTCGGGTTGCATCCTTAATGGAACGTAAGATGCGACGGCGCATCTGCACATGCGCGGGTCGCGTTTTGCCACTTCCGCACATGCGTGTGACATCATTTTGAGCGTCTGCGCATGTGCGAGCAGCGAAACCCGGAAGTGACGCGCTCCGTTACTTCCGGGTTGCAGTGGAGCGCAACCCGAAAGCGCTCAACCTGAAGCACATTCAACCCGAGGTATGACTGTAATAACAACTCTAGGCCTCACCCCACAGATCCTACTCAACATGGGGTATTAACAAGCCAAAAAAAACCCCATCAAACAGCACGTGGAAGATACAGAACACCAAGCAAATTTAGCCAGGTCCATGAAATTTTTAATCAGTGAAATCAGAAGACACTTCACTCCCAGAAGCCATATATAACCAAACTTGAAATTCCAAAATAAAGTTTGGTGCTGATACAAATCAATACTAATCAGAGGTTCTGCCCCCTCTAACAAAAGCCTGCACCCCTAGCAAAAATCCACCAGTTTTCCCGCAGATGGAGAGATGGTGATGATCTACCAGTTTTGTATGTGCTGATTTCTAGCGGTGAGCTGAAATGCTTCCCCAGATGAATATCTTAAGGGCTGTCACATGAAAGAGGGAACATGCTTGTTTTCTCCTGCTCTGGTTGGTAGGACTAGAACCAATGGCTTCAAGTTGCAAGAAAGGAGATTCCAACTAAACATTTGGGGGAGGGGGATTTTGACAGTAAAAACTGTTTAGCAGTGGAACAGACTCCCAAGAGAGTTTGTAGACTCTCCTTTCTTGGAGGTTTTGAAGCAAAGGTTGAATGGTCATCTGTCAGGGATGCTTTAGCTGAGATTCCTGTACTGCAGGGGGTTGGACTAGAAGACTCTTGGAGTCCCTTCTAACTCTAAGATTCTATTACAGTGGTGCCTCGCAAGACGAAATTAATCCGTTCCGTGAGGCTCTTCGTATAGCGGTTTTTTCGTATTGCGAAGCAAGCCCATTGACAGCTTAGCGGATTAGCGCTATTAGCGGTTTAGCGGCTTTTAGCGGATCAGCTGATAAGTGGCTTTGGGCTTAGGAAAAGGGGGGGGGGAGGGAAAAAACCCCGCAGAAACTCGCAAGACATTTTCGTCTTGCAAAGCAAGCCCATAGGGAAATTCGTTTTGCGAAGCGCCTCCAAAACGGAAAACCCTTTCGTCTTGCGGAGCACCACTGTAATTTTCCTGTACCATTAGTGCAGTAGCTCTCAAACTTCTTTCTCTGGGCCACACTTTCAGAATAATAATTTACTCACGCCACACCAGTTTTTTTATTGATAAGAAATACATTGGAAAACAAAAAGAAGCAACTCCAACTGCTTGGTTTTGAAAAGATATCTATGCATATTCTGCAAAAAAAATTGTAGAATGCTATACTATACTGAAATGTTTAAATGTTTCTTTGATTGTGAATGAATCTTCCCACCACATTGCCATCCTCTCCTGCCACAACAATATGGCACACCACACCTTTTGAGAACCAATGCATTAGCAGGTGGCAAAGTTCCTGAGGGTAATCATTTTTTGTGGACCTGCTGAACTATTCATAGGGAGGCAAGACTGCTCTCTCCACAGCTGACAGCTAATATTGGTCATTCTCAGGTGTCTTTGGGGAGGGGGGAGGGAGGCTGCCACCCCAGAGAACACAGTGTCCAACAAAATATATGGTAACAGGATGAACCGTATCCCCCAAATTTCAGAGCATTTAAATCTTCTTGGATAATTTCCATCTCAGTCTTATAGCTTTCATGTGTTTTATTGTGGAAAGGAGGGGATGAAGGGAAAGTGAGGGCAAGATTCCATGTCTTAAAGTTTCTTTGGCTTTTTTTTTATAAAAAAATACCTTTTGTCTCTATTTAAGGGGTTGACCGGGAGCCAGGGCCCTCAAGGACCCCCTGGGGACCATGTAAGTGGCTTTGCTTTCCCCACCTGAAATAAATGTTCAGTGAAATGAAAGTAATAGCAATGGACAGAGCACTCTGCTTCTGGTTAATGTCAGTGTCACATGTGTTCAGTGCTAAATCCATCCTGTCCTGTTTCCACCTCAGTCTTCTTTTTTAAAACAAAAGACATGAAAATCGGCATCAGCTTTTATCAACTTCCCTACCCATCACAAGACATTAATTTTTGTATACGTTATCCCTAAAATATGCATTTATACACACATAATTTTATCCTAAAATATGCATTTTATTGAAACCAAGGAGCAATGATATCATTCTGATTCGTCTGGGATAGGGAGGCAGGAATCTGTCAATTTCATTTTTTCTCAAATCCCTGTTTTTCCAATCTTCAACTCAACTTCCTACATTTCAGGATCAGTATGCAATTTGGTGGTCCTCCCCGCCCCCCACTAAATTTTGTCAGTATTTGGAAAGTTCCATCTTAACCCCAAAGCAATGGCTTGGTTGAAAATTCAGCCCCACTGAGGAATAGACCAGGCATAGGTAAACTCGGCCCTCCAGATGTTTTGGGACTACAGCTCCTATAATCCACATCTAACAGGACCAGTGGTCAGGGATGATGTGAGTTGTAGTCCCAAAACACCTGCAGGGCCAAGTTTGCCTATGCCTGGAATAAACAAAGAGGAGAGTGCAATTCAAAAGATTGATTTGCCGAGGCCGAGCCTGGCCCTCAGCCCTCTCCCTATATTTCACACCCATCTCCTCTTAAATCTGCCCAACACCCTTCATGATGCTTCAGTCTGTCAGCTGGAATGCGTCCTTGAACCCTGGTGATGCCTCTCGCTTGCTTGCCTGGATGAAGCCTGGAGAGAGATGTATGCACACATGGATGCTACTGACTTTTCTGTGACTGGAATGTACAAAAGTATGAGTTGCATTTGCTATTCCACCTGTTTTTTAGTCTTGCCCCTTCCACCACTGGCCTGGAAGGTTTACCTCAAGGGGCTGGAGCCCTTGGGTTGAAAAAGGGCTCCCCACTCCTTCACTAACGGCTGACCAGGTCGTGCTACTGCCTGTTCTCAACGACCCTCTCATTTTAACCTTTACTCTTCCAGGGGAGCAAAGGACCAAAGGGAATAAAAGGGGATCCGGGACCCAAAGGTGACCAGGTATGGTAACATCTCGTGCCCAGGGATGTGTAGCAGTTATTCCAGTGCAGGATTCCCTTTTTGATATTGTTGCATGCTCCCTACTCCCCTGAGCAAGAAACAAATGCATTGTACGCTGAAAGTATCTGATTCCTGTCCTCAGCCAGCTGAAGAAAGGCCTCTGCTTGGGTCCCTGGAGAACAGCTATAAGTCACAGTGGTGGCTGGTGCCCATTGGGACTGGTAGGATGCCAGGCAGGGAAACCAATAGTAGGTGGTGCCAGAGCCAATGATTGGCAGAACCACCGCTTCACTAGTTGTAAGTGGCAGGCAGGTGAGAGCAGACTGAGGATGGTAGGGCTTGGCCAGCCTCTACTGAAGAGTCCCCAATCCTGGGCTACATAGACAAAAATTATATGACCTGATGTAAGGCAGGCAGGGGCATACCTAGGAGTTGTGTAAGTTGCCCCCCCCCAATGGTGCAGGCACAGGGGGAAAGAAAAATTACATCTCTCCCCCTTGTTCAGAGTGGCTAGCAGCCCACCCACCCATCTGTGTGCTCCCCAGGCCACACTTCTGTTGCTCTGGGTGGCCAGTCAAGGAACACAGAATCCTCTGGGCACCTCAGCAGAGGAATCTGGTCACTGCCGTGGGCAGTTGCAACAGCAGGAGGCCCTCCCCAGTTGGCCGGCAGTGCTATTAGAAGTATAAACGGAGTGCCCAGCAGGGCTCAGAGGGAAGAATGACTGAGAGATTGGCCGAGAGTTGCAGAAAGAGAAAAAAGGAAGGGGGGGGACAGGGAGGCAGAAGGGAAAGCAGTGAGTGGAGGGAGGGAGGGAGGGAGATAGGCAGACAGATGAACCAACAGAGGAGGAGGAAGTGGAGGATATGGAAGAGGAACACAGCAGACCCAACCCTGATGGTCACAGAGGAAGTCACTGGTGGAATAAAAAAGGCAACAAAAGCTAACTTTTTGAGTTTCTGGTCTGTGGTCTCTCCTGGCTTCACTGGTGCTGATGAAGTTCCTTGCCAAGGGTGCAAGGAAGCCTAGGTATGCCTCCAAAGGCAGCATTATGATTACTGCTGCTGCTGCTGCTACCAATACAGCATGGATGTTTTGCACATGAGCCATACATTTATGATGAAGCAAAGGAATGGTATAGTTCAGAGGCGGACTTTGGTAATATGGCACCGTGAGCAAGGACAGAATTGCCCACCTCCTCTATTTCTTATTTTCACAATTCCTTTTGGTACAGCTGCTATTATTTTGCATCCCCTCAGCTCAGCACCCTGTGGGAACGGACTGCCTGCACTGCCCTAAATCTGTATAGTTAAATATAATCCTGATGTTTGCTGCTCCTAAACCTCCACAAATGATTTAGGTCTCCCAATTTCCTCTTTTTCAGGGTATGTTTGGCCTCCAAGGGACCAGGGGACTTCCAGGGGTTCGAGGTGATTCAGGGCTTCCAGGGTTTCCAGGGCCCAAAGGAGCAGCTGGACCTCAGGGACCTGAAGTAAGGAAGGTTTTTTTTTTGTTTTGTTTTATTAAGTATTTAACCCTCCTAGGGCAGCAAACAACAAAGCAGCAAAACAATTTCATTTTTATTTTTTAAGAAAAGCATTTAAAAACCACTGAACATGCTTAAAAGCAATCTAATATATCTCCACAGCTAATCAAGATTGCAGGGAACACTATATTTCAGTACCAGCCAAACCTATTTAAGAAGTTCTGGAAGGGGGGCCATACTCATCTGCTTGCAGCAAAACCAGACAAGAGTATTGTGGAACCATTAAATATATATATATATATGCCCTGCCATTGGCCATGCTGATGGGTGCTGATGGGAGTTGTAGTTCAGCAACATCTGGAGGACCATAGGTTCCTCCACACCTGCTTAAGATTCCCAGGGATTTATTTGCCACAGAAGCTTGCGTGGTCTAGAGACCATTTTGCTAGAGTGGCTAGATCAGTTTTTATTAATGCAGACCTACATCTAGGGCTAGGAACGCGGGTGGCACTGTGAGTTAAACCACAGAGCATAGGGCTTGCCGATCAGAAGGTCGGCGGTTTGAATCCCTGTGATGGGGTGAGCTCCTGTTGCTCGGTCCCTGCTCCTGCAAACCTAGCAGTTTGAAAGCATGTCAGAGTGCAAGTAGATAAATAGGTACCACTCTGGCAGGGAGGTAAACAGCGTTTCTGTGCACTGCTCTGGTTTGCTAGAAGTGGCTTAGTCATGCTGGCCACATGACCCGGAAGCTGTACGCCAGCTCCCTTGGCCAATAAAGCAAGATGAGCACTGCAACCCCAGAGTCGGCCATGACTGGACCTAATGGTCAGGAGTTCATTTACCTTTACATCTAGGGCTGAGGGGAAAACACAGAGAAGTAAAGTTAAGACTCGAAAAAAATGAGCAAGTGATAGGAACTGAAATTGAGAGATTTGCTCATCCCTACATTCCGCACAATCCTAACTCAATCTTAACTCAAGGGTAAGTTCTAGTGGACTTAAGTGGGGCTTACTTCCAGGTAAGTGGAATCAGGATTCCTGCTTTAGTTGCTACCTGGTACTCAATCCTCTGCATTCTCCCATGCATCTCCCATATATTCACAGAGAATAACAATGACATAAGAGGTCCCCCTACTGGTGACTTTCAGGGGATTCAAGAAATCAAGGTAGACACATACACACATACACACAGCCTTACTGCTTCCACATACCTGAGCTAAAATGGTTTGTCCGCAATTTGCAAAATTAATATATTAACATATTCATAACTGGAAGAACAAGAGAGTCCTGCAACAAAATGTTGCAGTGTATTCTAACGTCCTAAAAGGGATGTTAATATTCAGGGTCCTGACCAATCTGCAAACCAGCCATTTAAAGGCAAGCCTACCTAATTTTCACTTCCAAAACCAATGCACCAATCACACCCATGAAATTTGCACTTCTCTGAATTTTGCAGTTCGGTTCTCCAGCAAAGTAACATGTACCGACAAATGAACTTGCTAGTGTAAAGCATGCATTTAAATGTGTTCTAGTTAGTAAATGCATATATTAGGAAAAAATCATACAAAAATATGTTTGAGAGAAATTTTCCACTCAGAGGCTGGTGAATTTTCCTATGGACTTTTTTTTTTTTTTTAGTGCAAATCAATATGTAGAGAACTGAACTTAAGATGGAGGCAGGGGGAGAGAAACTGGGAGAAATCAAAATGGGCAGGTTTGCCCATCCTTAGTCTGAGCTACTTTCCATCCAGTCCAAATAAGCTGTTCCAACGTGGTTTGCGGTGATGAGTGTTGACTGAATCTTTTTGTCATTCCAGGGAGAGGAAGGGCAACTTGGTCCCCCTGGTCAAAATGGCACAGAAGGTGCAAAGGTTAGTCTAAACCTCTGTTGTTATCTGTGCTCTTGCTTAATAGTTATAATAAGTCCTTCCTTATCAGGTTCCTGAGACTGCTTGCTGGAATTGGACCCTTGCCAGGGACTCAAGTGTGTGGTCTTGAGCAGGTTTGACCCTTGATCTGTTTTCCATTAGCAAAAGGAGGATAGCAGTGAACAGGGTTGCTGTGACGTCAGATGAGCCGCCCCAGGGAAAGCATTCCAGAAGCTCGGAGCCATGGCAGAAAAGGCCCATTCTTTTTTTAAAATAATTTTTTTATTAGGAATTACAACATAACATTTTATCAATAAAACATATCATCCTCACTCCCCCCTCCATTTTTCCCTCCCCCTCCCCAAAATATAAAAACCCCACCCTTCTACACACCCCTCCCCAGGCTTCCTTCAGTTCCTCTCTCTGGTTTTTCCATACTTCTAATTCTCTACATGTTATAAAATCGTAAAAATCCTTAACCTATCTGTCTATATGTTGTTAATAATAAATTTGAGAAAGTTTATTCAAAACCTGGGGGACGCAGGTGGCGCTGTGGGTTAAAGCCTCAGCGCCTAGGGCTTGCCGATCGAAAGGTCGGCGGTTCGAATCCCTGCGGCGGGGTGCGCTCCCGCTGCTCGGTCCCAGCGCCTGCCAACCTAGCAGTTCGAAAGCACCTCCGGGTGCAAGTAGATAAATAGGGACCGCTTACCAGCGGGAAGGTAAACGGCGTTTCCGTGTGCGGCTCTGGCTCGCCAGAGCAGCGATGTCACGCTGGCCACGTGACCCGGAAGTGTCTCCGGACAGCGCTGGCCCCTGGCCTCTTAAGTGAGATGGGCGTACGACCCCAGAGTCTGGCAAGACTGGCCCGTACGGGCAGGGGTACCTTTACCTTTACCTTTATTCAAAACCTGCCAAGGAGTCCAGTTCATTTTGTTGTTTCTTTAAATACTTTGTAAAAGGTTCCCATTCTTCTTTTTAATACTAATGATATATATCTTTTAAATCAAGAGATCTGAGTGTTGATCTTCTGGCTCTAACCTGGGATTTAGTCCTGACTTAAAAGGGGGGGGGGGTGTCTGTAAGGAATTCAACTTTGCATGAAATAACAGAATTTTCTCTCTAATCCACAGGGCAATCGGGGTCCAGATGGTGCAAAAGGAAGGCCAGGACAACGAGGAAAGCGGGTATGTCTCATGCCTGAAGTACCTAATTTTTCCTCAGGGCGGGGGAGGGTTTCACACAAAGGGTTAGTGGGAATGTTGAAAATATGTGAGGGTTTTCAGGTATTGCTTTCACTCTGGTTTTACAAGTAATGTGCCCTACATAGCACATAAGCTTTCTCCCACCAAATCAGCCTTGAGAATTTATGGCAGGGGCATAGCTGTCAACTTTTCCCTTTTCTTGCGAGGAATCCTATTCGGAATAAGGGAATTTCCCTTTAAAAAAGGGAAACATTGACAGCTATGGGCAGGGGTGTGGGGACCAGAGGACCTGGTGTGCGCAGCTGGAGTGGATTGACTGCAATCCTCCAGGCCTCTTTGTAGCTTTCAGGATTCTCCCTAGTTAACACTGTTAGGGTGTGAAACCTAAGACGCTGGCAAGTTAGCAATGTCACGTGACTTTAAGTAGTCAAGCTCGTTAAGTTGTTAAGTTGCTCATTATATAAAGAGTGTTTGTTTTCTCTGCCTCGTGGGGGCGTGAAGCAAAAATGTCTGAAAGCTCCGGAGGTGTTTCTGTTATCTTTCTGCAATAAACCTGTCTTTGGAAAGACAGGCTTCCCTGTGTCGTTATTTCCTTGCTGCTGAGACTCTGAAGCTTGTGCTGCAACAAGAATCTCTGCACTGGACTTAATCAATGCTCTGCAAAGAGAACTGTTGCTGGTTGCGCAGTGGAAGCGTTTACTGGACCAGTACACAAACTCTCTTAAACACCCCACACGGGTCCTACTTTGATCCCACCTTTAGTGTTTTTATTTCTGCCTAGAATATGGCCTTGGACTCTGATCACCATCCTGGTTGTCCTCCTCTTGACATGCTCCCAGTGGTCAATGTCCTTCTTTAAAATGTGGTGCCCATGACTCGACAAAGTACTCCAGATATGTGATGTTCCCACCAAAGAAAGAAACTGAGATAACAATCAAATACCAACACCAGCATTCTTGTGTTTGGTGGAACATTTTGTGTTGACTAATACCCAAACAGCAATGCATTGGTGGCTCAAGAGCACATGGAATCAGAAGCCACCTGGGTATGTTGACTGATTAATGAGGAAAAAGACTTTCTTCAGACCACTTTTTGTTTCTCTCCAGGGCCGGATGGGCCAGCATGGGCTTGTTGGAATGCCAGGACCCCCAGTAAGTAATATAAGATTCTTATTGTGACCAGCCTCAATCATGCCAACTTTGCTACTGAGGTTCAGAGAACAGTGAATGACAAAGGAGAAAACCTTTTCAGTGGTGGCTCCCCATCTGTGGAATGCTCTCCCCATAGAGGACTGCCTGGTGCTGTCATTTGTCCTTCTTTTGGCACCAGGTGGCAAAATATCTGAATGTCATAATATCTCTTAGACTTGCAGTGTTTGTAAGTGTTGTGAAGGGTGGGGTGATATAAAAAAATCAATCCTCCAGCCAAACTGGCAATATCCCCTCACTCACACAGTTTAGGATATTCCTGCATTCTTCAGCAGAGGTTCTTTTCATTCAGCAAAGTGAGTGGCTAATGTATATGTCAAACAAAGCTTTAAATTAAAGAAAACTGTAACACAATAGCATACTGTCTGAGAGAAACTAAAACAGCATCATGAGGCAAGAATGAAGCAAGAGTGACAGTTGATCTCTCTAACTGAACACCTGAAGGGAGGGGGAGGGGCCAATTCCAGAGCATAATACACAAGCCCCGCCCACCAGATGCCAGACATTCTACTATTCAAATTAGGCCCCAGTGTTTTTCTAACAGTTAGCTCTTGTCACCTTTGTTAATCTAAGACAGTGATTATTTGTGTGTTTTTAGTACATTTTTTTAAGTGAAATTTTGTAAAGTAAAAAAAAAAAAGGAACAGAACTGATTTGGTACCATAACATAGTACTTATAGTGACAGCATGTGCAATAGGCAAGCTATCACAAAACACAGGTACACTTCAGGGTGGAGTAAAATTATAAACAGTTATCTTTAACTAGTATGTATATAACTCCTCCCCATCATTATATGACTTATATTGGAGGTTGTAGTAAATGTTTATCTTTGTTAACATATGATGTAAATGGCTACCATATTACATCAAGTTTACCTTTCTTAGCAATTCCTCTAGCTACCCAATGTGATATGTCTGTTGTGATATGTATGTTTGCGTGTCTGTGTGTTTTGTACTTCCCTTTAATGGTTGGCTGGCTGTAAATAAATATTTGATTGATTGATTGATTGATTGATTGATTTGCTTTAAGCACTCTGCAAAACTTAAGTAATATTGTTATGCATTCTCTGTTCCCTTCCATACATTTCTTCCAGGGCTTACGAGGCGTTCCTGGGATTGATGGTCCAGAAGGAAAGCCTGGTACACAGGTTCCCATTCTATACTACCTACTTTGCTATCCTTTTGACTTGATCTGGCCCTTGCTGTGCTAGGCAGGATCTGGGGTTCATTTGCTTGAATAAGGGTGGATGGTCTGTATCCAGCCCAAGTCAATTCCATGCGTATTCATTCGTAAGTCCATTCTGTATCAATCTGCACTTTGAAAAAAAGTAAAGAAAGTTACAGTGGGGTTTTTTTTCAAGCCAAGGTGTACTCAAAGTAGTAAATCCATTTGAATTAATGCACCTAAGTTAGTCATGACCATTAACTTCAGTGGGTCTTCTCTGACTATGACTAGTACCGAATGTAACCCATTTTTTAAGAAAGCATTTCCCCCACAAAATACACATTTTTGTATGGTAAGAGTGGCTCCTTCCACTTTTTGCCTCTGGCCCTGTCTGCCACTAGCATATGACCCTTGGAAGGCTGTCCATCAGGGAATGCAGCCTTCAGGCTGAAAAAGATACCGTACCTCCTGCTCACACCTCTAGCAGCAGTGCATTTCCCCCAGTAATTTTGGAACTTGCATCTAGTTATAGTACGTTTTAAATTGCTTTGGGGTGCCGCATGAGAAACCATTAATAAATGAAATATAAAACGCTGTTGCTGTTCTTAAGCATCCCTGCATAGCTTCTGCCCTTGGGTGGTAGGTCAGAATGTGGAATAGAAGTCTTCATGCCATCTTAGCAGCAGAGCATCTCTCTGCATGCAGAAAGTCCCAGGTTCAGTCCCTGACATCATATCTAGATAGGACTGGGAATGACCCCTGTCTGAAACCCTGGAGAGCAGATGTAGACAATATTGAACTAGGTAGACTCATGGCATGATTCAGTCTAAAACAGCTTCCTATGTTCAGTGGCAGACCCACGTTTTGGGAGCCCTGAAGCTTGAACTTTTATGGGGGCCCCTTTGCAACCAGCAACAAGGTCTGGGTAACCATCATTATCTTCTTCAACAGGTTTGTTTACAACAGTCTTTACAACATCTGGGCAACTGACTTGTTGAAATATATGCACACACACACACAAAACAATCAATTTTCAGTCATGCAACTAAAATAACACCCAGGCTTCCACAACCTCGGCCCTCCAGATGTTTTGAGACTACAGTTCCCATCATCCCTGACCACTGGTCCTGCTAGCTAGGGACCATGATGGGAGTTGTAGGCCAAAAACATCTGGAGGGCCGAGGTTGAGGAAGCCTGCACTAGACCCATTTTTTAAAAAAACCAGGGCCCTCTGAGATTAGGGGCCATGAAGCTTTAGCTTCATTAGTTTCATAGTAGATCTGCCCCTGTCTATGTTCCTATCCTTAATGTTGTTTTAACTTATCCTGCAGGGTGTTGCTGGTGCCATGGGGAGCTCTGATCAACACGGTCTGACTGTGAGTAGAAGTGTGTGTGTGTAGTGATTCCGAGCTTTTCCACCAACACCAAACAGAGTTATCTGGTCCTCCCAAGCTGCAACAGTCGTAGTACATTGTTTGGCTACATACCATCAAAACTCCAGGTGTCATTTGCCCTGCAGTCTCCTTGGGGGCCAGTAATTGCCTTGCCAGATCAGAAATCGCTTGCCAAAGGCTGTTTTTTGTTGGTGCAGGCAGGCTTGCTACTGTCTGGTGGGAATGCTGAATGGATCAACCATCCTGAGAGGGAGGGATGAAAAGACCACCCCCGGGCACTGCTCCAGCTTTACTTTTCACCCCCCAACCCTGCCCCAGTATGATCTACCATCAACGGCCCCATGACGTTTTCATATGTTAACGTTGCTTATTCTGTTCTACTTCAGTTGTCGCAAGGGCAGGACATAGTGATCTCTGCTTCATCCTCATCACCTAAATTGGTATTACATGCAATGAATCCACAGCTAGCTGCCAGCCATCCTTTCTGCCCTGTGTTCATCTGTAACAAAACTTCTCTCCTGCTGCTAGTAATGCCTGCAGTGTTTTTATTTGTTCTCCTCCTATTTTCAGGGCTTTGTGGGCTTTCAAGGTGACAGGGGACATGATGGACCACCTGGATCAATGGTAAATGGAGTCTCCTACTGTGTGTGGATACAGAAATGTGCAAAAGCTCTCTGAAGCTTGCCTGTGGGAAATGAAGCATCAAGTTGTTGTTGTTGTTGTTGTTGTTGTTATATTTATATACCACCTTTCCTCCAAGGAGCTCAAGGTGGTATACATGGTGCTCCCCCCTTCCATTTTACCTTCACAAGAACCTGTAAGGTAGGTTAGGTTAAGAGACGGTGACTGGCCCAAGGTCAGCCATTGAGCTTCATGGCTGAACGGAGATTTGAATTCAGGTCTCCAGTGTCCTAACCCAACAGCCTAACCACTATGCCACACTGTAGCCAATAGAAGAGGTTATGGTGTGTGCTTGGTTGCAGTTTTTGTATGGTGTCCCAACAGCTTTTCTGTTTTCAATGTGCCCATGATCCCTAAAAGTGTGATGAGCTTTGTACTGGAGGAGGGAACTGTGCAGAGTCAAAATCTGAGGGTTGTAGAGGGGACCTCTCCAACTTTGCTGGCTCTCTTCAGGGGATGGACCCTCTTCTCCACTCTTTGATGGTACACCTAGAAGGTACCCCTAGAAGGTTTCCATCTCTACAAAAAGTAATGAAGCTGCTCCATTAGCTTTGTTGCCAGTACCACACCCAATTTAAGGTGTTAACACTGACCTGAAGAAACACATTTGGCCTCAAATGGCAGAAGGAGCACCTTCTCTCATCTTAAACTGCCCAGGTGTTAGGATCAGCAGAGTAGGTCCCATTTGTAGTTTTGCCACGCGCTTTGCTTCGAAGGATGGTGGCACACAAAAGGGCCTTATTTTCAGTGGCCCCCACATGGTGGTATGATCTCTCCTCTGTAGCGTATTCTGCACCATCACTTGCATGCTGTACAATGATTGGTCAGAAGATGGACCTCTTTACCCAGGCCTTTGTTTGAGTAGTCTTCTCTCCACCGTTGTTACTGTGCAGAGTGGTGAATGTCTTGCCCAAGAATCCTGCAAAACTAGAGCTGGCACCGGTGACAGTTCATTGGTGCTCCCAGTGTTATGCATCACCAAAGTCAGCAGGTAGTTTTTCATTGCTTGGAAAGCCCGATTGCTTGGCTAAGCCCCAGATTATGCCCTCTGGAGAAAAACTTCCATCTATTAATTATCCAGCCTAGCACTTGTTTTGATGACTTCTCTTTCTGAACAGGGCTGTCCCGGAAAGACAGGGGTCAACGGAGAACCAGGTTCACCAGGACTAAAGGTAAGAGCTGATAAAAATAGATTAAATCTATTCAGATTTTATTCTCTCTGTATTATTTTGTCACACCCTTCATCCCAAAGGACAGTGCAATTAGACCAGGTAAAAACAGTTAACAATAAATTTCTAAAAGCAGTTAAACACCAGTTGATAACTTCTAAAAGCAATCACTTTCTATCAAATCTAATAATTTCAGGGCTGTCATGAGCAGTACCTTTTATTTTTCAAAATGCCTGGACACATAGGAATGTTTTAAAATTCATTCTATGAAAGTTATTAATGCAGAAACTAACAATGATTCAAGACAATGATTTGAGTTTCTGAGTTTAACTTTTCTCCCCCCCCCCTCCCATTCCAGGGCTTTCCTGGCAAACCTGGTGTAGAGGGGCTGCAAGGGATTGTTGGCGTCAACGTAAGTGTTGGCTCTTATCCAGAGAAGGGATGAGAGACATTAAGTTCACTCCACATTTAAATGGGAGCTTACCTAAGATTGTTGAGTTGTAAGCAACCCTAAGCGCTATATTAGTCCAACCCTCTGCAATACAGGAATCACAGCTTCAGAACCCCTGACAGATGACCATCCAACCTGTTTAAAAACGTCTAATGAAGGGGAGTCCACCACCTTCTGAAGGAGTCTGTTCTGCTGTTGAACAGCTCTTACCATTAGAAAGTTTTTCCTGATGTTTAGTCGGAATCTCTCTTTTTTTGTAAGTTGAAGCCATTGGTTCGGGTCCCACCATCTGGAACAGCAGAAAACAAGCTTGCTACTTCTTCCATGTGATAGTCCTTCAGATATCTGAAAATGGCTGTCATGTCACCTCAACCATTCCTCACAAGGCTTGGTTTCCAGACCCTTGATCATTTTCGTTGTCCTCCTCTGCACGTGTTCCAGTTTATCATCAGCCTTCTTAAATTGTGGTGCCCAGAATTGGACACAGGACTCCAGGTGGGGCCTGACCAAGACAGAATAGAGCAGTAGTATCACCTCTCCTGGTCTGGACACTATACTTCTGTTGATGCAGTCTAGGGTTTCATTAGCTTTTTCTGCTGATGCATCACACTGTTGACTGTGTGTTAAGCTTGTGGTATACTAAGATCCCCAGATCCTTTTCACATGTAATGGAGGGCTTATTAACTTGACAAGTGTTGTTAAACCCTTACATTCCAGGGCTATCCAGGATCATTTGGCGACAGAGGAAAGCCTGGTCCCAGGGGCAAAAAGGTAGGGGCTGTCAGAACATTTGGCATCAGGAGATTAAATGTTTTCCAGGGCCAAGCAACATTACTATTTATTTATTTATGCAGATTTATGAATTGTTCCATAGCCAGAAGCCGTCCAAGCAGAGCAGAATAAAATCAAATGGTATATGATACAAAAGATGCAGACCCTAAAAATGAGATAAAATTTAAAAGACACAGATTCTTAATAACAATATGAAATAGAAAGATACAAAGTGCAGTACTTTTCTGTGTATAAGACGCCCCCATGTATAAGATGCCCCCTATTAAGAAAATGGGGAGAGATGGCACAGAGTTGTTGAGCTTTTTTGTGGAAGATTGCTCAGAATTGTTCGGCTTTTTTTAGGGGGGGAATGCCAAAAATCGCTCAGCCGCACACGTCACAAAATCCGCTTCTCGTCTGTCCCCTCACTGCCAGAAGCTGCCAATCGCTCGCCCAATTCTCACAGCATCAAAACCACCCATTGACACAGCGACCAATAACACGCACAATAGCCACTGGCAGCCGTGGCAACAACCAAAGAAACGTCCACCCTATGCACTACCTATGTATAAGACGACCCCCATTTTTAGCAGGATTTTTACAGAAAATAAACTAGTCTTATACGCGGAAAAGTACGGTATCTACAAGCAATAAAACCATTTCTAAAAATTTTCAATTAATATTCCATAAATGATTGTGTGGTTTTAAACAAATACGTTGCCGGCTACTGCTTAGTGATTAAGATGCTAAGTACCTATCTTAATCTCAGCTGGTAGCTTATTCCAGAGGGCTAGAGCTGCAACACTAAATAGCATTGTGCATACTATTTTAAAATGTGATTAGGACATATCACCTCTCTTTGTTAACAATAAGCAGCTGTGGAGAGTGTGGGATCTGCGCTGGAACACAGGGAGATTGTTCCCTATGTGTCATATGCAAACACTGACCTCATTTGAGGCAAGCCTTGTGCAGGGCTCAGGCTGAATGATGATGAGGAAGAGTGCTCCAGTGCTGCTTCAGCAACAGCTAAGCGTAGACTGAGCCCAATATAGGAGCAAATAGTCAAATAGTTCTGTCTCAGTCATAAGAACTACCAATAATAAATTGGGCCTTTGCCCAGCCTTCTTCAACACTCTTTCACTCTAATGGAGTGGAGGAGGCTCTGGTTGTACTGGTACTTCTGTGATGGCATCCTCTGAGTCAGGGGGAATAGCAGTGTGATTTCCTTGGGCCTGAGGGGCCATTGGTACTGGGTCACCTCTTCTGGAAGTGTTTTTTTGTAGCATTGTATGTAATTCTTCTGAGCAAGAATCCACAATCTCATCACCTAATGAAGGGGAATTAGATCCCAGGGTTGTGACACCATGGAAATTTCCTAACGAGCTGTCCCTCTTCCCCAACATGCTATTTGCTCACAAAAAACCTACTTACCATATTTTTCCATGTATAAGACTAGGGTTTTTTAAACCAAAAAATTAGGTTTAAAATTGGGGTTTGTCTTATACACAGGTAGTGCTGAGCACTGGCGGAGAAAGAGGAGTGGGGGGGAGCGCACCGCCCCAGGCCGGACCACCCCAGTGGGGTGCCATTGCGGCTGCCCCACTGCCCACATTGGGCGCCACGCCCCCAGGACATGTCCTAGCCCCTCCCCTGCCTGCTCTCCGCCCCTCCCCCCCAGTGCCAGAGCATGAAGCTCTGCCACAGGTGCTGAGGGGTGTTTTCTTAATTTGGAGTCCCCCAAAATATACATGGGGGTGTCTTATACACAGAAGAATATGGTACACCTATTGTCAGCAGGTATTAGTGAGATCTGTGTGCATTTGTGCATGCACTAACCGTATGGGGGGCCCATACTACCACTGATGGTGCTGCTACTGTATGTAAGGAAGTGATCTCATAGTAAACCATGCCTTCCGGTCCTCTCTTCTCTCTACTCCCCCCCACCTTTTGCCATCTTCGCAGGGAGAGCCTGGAATGCGAGGCCCCACTGGATTTCCAGGAATATCTGGTTCCAAAGTGAGTGTCATTTTCTGCTGTGCTCCCTTACTCCTAAATGGTTGGGGGCACCTTCTGTTGTGTGGGCAGGGTGGTCCCTCCCCTTACCTGGCCAATCCCCTGGCAATGCCTCCCCAGGTGGAATTGGGCCATTAGCTGAGGTAGGTGATCTCCAGGTATCCAGCCTGGGGAGGGTGAAGCCAGCCCAAACTACCGGGAGCCACACTGGGATCTGGGGGGCTGCGTGCAACCAAGCAAAAAGGCGCCTCCCCATTTGATGTGGGGAGAGGTCATTCTCCTGAAAAACAGTTTTGGGGAAGCCACACAAGGGGAGAGGGCTCTTGTGCTCGGGTTCTGCTTGTGGGTTTCCCCATAGGCATCTGGTTGGACAGTATGAGGACAGGATGCTAATGGGCCATTGGCCTGATCCAGCAAGGTTTCTACTTATGTTCTTAACTTCCCCAATTCTATTGGGCTACATTGGGATCAACTGGGAGACAGAGTTCGTTTGCAGGGTTAGAGAGTCCATTCCCTCCAACATTTTCCCAATGAAAATAGGGATGTCCCACTCCAGAATGATAATTTTACTATTTATACCCCACACATCTTACTGGGTTGCCCCAGCCACTCTGGGCAACTTCCAAGATATATAAAAACATAATAAAACATTAAACATTAAGAAACCTCTATAAAGGATTGCCTTCAGATGGCTCGGTGGTCGGATAACTCCAACATTTCTCCAATGAAAATAGGGACATCCTAAGGAAAAGAGGGACGTTCCGGGATCAAATCAGAAACCGGGATAGTTTCTCTAAATCAGGGGTCAGCAACCTAAGGCCCATGGACCAGAAGTGGCCCGCGGAGGTCATTTGACCGGCCTACAAACCGCCCCCGAACCAAGTTACCCACTTGCGCACTGCGCTAAACCGGCACAGCGTGGCAGAGGACTCGCTTTCGCATTGCCAGAAATCACATTTGTGCAGATGCCGAAAATTGCAGGCGCACGCACTTGCGTGCAATCTGGCCCACAAAGGGATCTCTGTGGGACCGATCCAGCCCAGGCAAGATAAACCTTGCCAACCCCTGCTCTAAACCAGGGACATCCCTGGAAAATAGGGACACTTGGAGGGTCCGAGAGTCCTGAGTGGTCACTTGGCAACAGAGGGTTTTTTTTTTTACCTTGTTTGGCTTTTCTCCCTACATAGGGTCCACCAGGGCCATCTGGCATGAAAGGCCTTCCTGGCCCACAGGTATGTTCCCCTCCTCACAAAGTTTTCATCTCCTTTTTTTTTTTTAAAGTAACATCTATTTTATTTTATTTTATTTTTATTTTATTCCATTCCATCATACATAAGTTGACCTGCTCACCCTTACACTAATCCTGATCACCTGGGCCTGCATAATGTGTGCCTTTGTGTGAAATCATAGCTGTGGGTGAGAGCATGTCTCTACACTAAGGGCGGCTAAACTATGGCCTTCCAGGTGCAACTGAACTATGACTCCCATAGTCCCTGGCCATTGGCTGATGGCAATTGGAGTCCCAAAACATATGGAGAGCCAGCCCCCACAGTTGTAGTTTTAATAAAGGAGAATGAAATCCTTTTCTTCTTATTCTTTGTGACCAAAACAGACCTAACACGGCAGGTAAGTGATTGGATCTTTCAGCAGTGTGGGTGGGGTGGGCAGAGTCAGAGCTGTGGCACCTGCAGAAAAGTTCCCACTTTACTCTCACTGCCACTGTCCATATCAACATGCCAATTTCTACTGATTAGCCACATTATTATTGTTAACAGTCATTCATCACTTACTGCAGAAAATGCCTCAAAGCAACCTGCAATTATTAAAAAAAACCATACAAATGCAAATGCAATATTATAAAAACATACAACCTATTCCACCTTACTAAAAAATAAACACCACAACATTATCCTGCTAAAAGTGCTCATCCTGCAGTACCCTACCCTAGTCAAAGATGAGCATGAAACTAGAGGCTAGAGTATGAAAAGATGGTGTCCGCCCTCTGCAGGAATAACCTTCTCATTTCTTTCAGGGCAGAATGGGAGATGTGGGCCCCAGGGGATTTCCTGGAATCTTGGTAAGCATATGGTTACCTGAGCATGGGCAGGGGCTCACTTATCCCTGATCCTGCCATGACCCTTCCCACAGTCTTGGCAAGAAAGAAGGGGATTTCTGCCATCCACATCTCTTTATGAGCTTGCAAATGAAAATGTTCTTCTCTTCCTTTATGAAATGTGCTTGTGCACCCTGATTTTTCCCACCTAGAAATGTTCTTTCCTACTCCATAGGGACTTCCTGGTCTACATGGACAAAATGGCATGCCAGGAAAGCCAGGACTAGCAGGAGAGGCGGGGTCCATTGGTCCAGTGGGAATGACTGGTCCACCAGGGTGCCCGGTATGTACACATACGTATCTGTGCCTGGATGCTACATGTTTTGGAGCTTGGTGGCAGCTCCAGGTTCAGTGGGGGTAAGAGGGTCTTCTTAGCCAGGCAGGACTGAAGGGATATCAGCATCAAGGTGTGCCCAGATGGCTTGTGTAAACAAGCCAATCCCTTTGTCCCATAGAGAAAATAATCACCGGTCTCTCTGTGCTTTGAATGAAGGATAGTTTCACTGTTACGTATGCCAAGGACGGAAAGCTCTGGCTTGGGGGCCAAAAGCAGTTCCCCAAGCCTCTTGAGATTCTCCCCAGACTGCACCCCTCACCAGCCCTGCTTCACATCCTACTTGAGTGTTTTTACCTGGCTAGAATGGCACCCTTGATAATGCCTGGATGGAAGACAGAGATGAGTGAGTGTATTACTAGAAAATAACCTTCTACACTAGTGCGTATGTGCATTGATTTAAGTGATTGCCTCAGATTTTCCTGATTTAACTATTACCATCAATAACCTGTAAAGGGGGGCGGGGAGCATGAGAAGGAAGCACAATTAAAATAACAACAAGAAATTCATCTGCTATTTCCATGATTTAATTTTAGACATTTTCCTGAGTTTATCCTGGTAGGTGGGTGGAGCAGCAGATTATCATCATACAAAACAATCCTAATGTACAACTTGTCCTTGTCCTTAATTGTAAACTGTGTACTGTCTTTACAGGGAAGAGATGGGCCAGCAGGTCTAGGGGGACCCATTGGAGAGAAAGGAGAAAAGGTAAGTTAAGGGTGGAAGTAAGAGGATCTCACCCACACACTGGTCTTCCAAGGTTGCTACATGTCAAAGAGCTAAAGGCATTCTTTTGTTCTCATAAGAGCTGGAATACTGAAAGACCATCTCATCCCCTGTGTACACAACTGATCCCTGTGTTCTGCAGGAGAGCATACTCTGCAAATGCTATCCTTTCAGGAGGTCCTTTCCACACAATGTTGGACTTCTGGTGTCATGTTAGAACTTAGAACTCCCTTCCATTGCATATCAGACAGGCACCTTCTCTGTTGCCCTTTTGGCACCTGCTAAATACACCCTACTTTCTATATATACCTTCTGAAATATTTATACCAGTAGGTGTCAGTGTTGAATTTGAATTGCTTGCCTGGAAATGCCTGGGATTGAACCTGGAGTTTTCTGCGTGCCAACTACAGTAGATACTCTACCACTAAGCTGTGGGCTTCCCCAGTCTGAGCAGCACTGCTCTGTGTAAACCCATCTTTTGCAGCCTATATTGCTGAATACCCTTTTTTCTTTAGGGTGCCTCCGGAGGCCCTGGTTCAGCTGGTGTCAGTGGGCTGGATGGAGAGCAGGTATGGAAATATAGTAGAATGCATCCTCTTCCCTCTCTTTTTTGGTTTCTGTCAGGTGCTGTCCTGCTTACAATGCTAGAAACTGGATGGAGATGTATTAAAAAATACCTAAAGGTGGCGCTGTGGGTAAAACCTCAGCACCTAGGACTTGCCGATCGCATGGTCGGCGGTTCGAATCCCCGCGGCGGGGTGAGCTCCCGTCGTTCGGTCCCAGCTCCTGCCCACCTAGCAGTTCGAAAGCACCCTTAAGTGCAAGTAGATAAATAGGTACCACTTTATAGCGGGGAGGTAAACGGCGTTTCCGTGTGCTGCTCTGGTGCCGGTTCGCCAGAGCAGCTTCGTCACGCTGGCCACGTGACCCGGAAGTGTCTGCGGACAGCGCTGGCTCCCGGCCTCTAGAGTGAGATGAGCGCACAACCCTAGAGTCTGGCAAGACTGGCCCGTACGGGCAGGGGCACCTTTACCTTTACCTTTAAAGAGAACTCTGGGAATTGGAACTCTGTGAAGGGAATTCTGGTGATGGTGGTGTCCTAGCAACTCTCAGCACCCTTAAACTACAGTGGTGCAGATGGGGCCTCGTTATTCTATACACAAACATGCAAACACATTAACTTCAGTTCTCCCATTGCAAAAGAGTCTGCACGAAAATTTGTATCCATTTTCATGCAGCTTTTTCCTAATGTGAGTATTTTTTTGTACATAGTTTTGGCTAATATAAGCATTCTGACAAGCAATTTCCCTCTTTCAGAATGCAATTTCATATACGTGATTGCACTCTGATAGACAGAACTTGCTTGTCAAAATGCTTATACTAGCCAAAAGTGTCTCACTTTTATATATTCGACACACACATTTTTGTACATATCTTCTAGAGGAAAATTCTGTGTTGCAAAATGCAGGAGTGTGGATTTCAAATGAGAACTGTGTCTTGTTTGCAACATGCAAATCCAGGAATATCTGGGGAATAAATTTATCCTCTATCCTTAATCCATACCGAAACCTTGTGAAATCCACCAGCCTGTGATATTTGTGCTCTCCTTTTTCTATGTGCATGTACAGAGTGCAAGATTATTATTGTGTGTTTCTTTTCCCTCTAGGGTGTCCCAGGCATACCTGGAGTGGAAGGTCAACCTGGGTTAAAAGGGGAACAGGTGAGTGCTAACAAGTTTTCTCTTGAACCACCTGGGTTTTTAGAATCTTAAAATTCAGAGGATGTTGCTCTTGTTCTATAGGAAGAAGCTTGATTAGCATTCCTCCACCCGTGGGACTCCCATTTGCCAAATTCATTCATCTGCTCAAAGGTTCTTGTGGCTACAGTTGAGAAAAGGTTGCAGTATTTGGGACTTTTTAGTTTAGAGAACTAATGACATGATAGAAGTTTATAGAATTATGCATGGCATGGAGAAAGTGGACAGAGAAGCACATTCTTCCCTCTCTCATAACACTAGAACACTAGAACTTGTGGACATCCAGTGAAGCTGAATATTGGAATATTCAGTGGTGAGCCAGCATGATGTAGTGGTTCAGAGCGGTGGACTCGTAATCTGGTGAACCGGGTTTGATTCCCCGCTCCTCCACATGCAGCTGCTGGGTCACCTCGTGCCAGTCACACTTCTTTGAAGTCTCTCAGCCCCACTCACCTCACAGAATGTTTGTTGTGGGGGAGGAAGGGAAAGGAGATTGTTAGCCACTTTGAGACTCATTAAGGTAGTGATAAAGCGGGATATCAAATCCAAACTCTTCTTCTTCTTCCTTTTCATACAGCTCATAGTTAAACAATGGAACTCACTCCCACAGGAGGCAGTGTTGGCCACCAACCTGGATGGCTCTAAAAGAGGACTGGACAAATGCCATACTATCTATGGTAGTAGCCACAGTGGCTCTGCTCTCCCTCCGCAGTCAGAGGCAGTAATGCTTCTGAATACCAGTTGCTAAAAGCCACAGAAGGGGAGGGTGCTGCTGCGCTTGGTTCCTGCTAGCAGTTTTTTCATGGGCATCAGGTTGGCCAGTGTGAGAATAAGCTCCATAGTTTAATCATGTGCTGCATGAAAAAGTACTTTATTTAATCTGTCCTGATACACTGAGAGTCTGAAGGAAGAACCCTTTGTGGTTTGCAGCTGCGTCCACCATCAGTATACTGTGAGTAAATCCAGACTCAAGTGCAGCTCGTTCTAATGTCATACTTTCTTTTATTATTGCTTTCCAGGGTAACAAAGGAGCCCCAGGGGCCGCAGGTGTTCAAGGTGACATTGGAGAGACTGGAGAGAAGGGCCCAGAAGGGCAGCCTGGTGGATATGGAGAGCTGGGGAAAGAGGTAATCTGCACACAATTCCTTTGAAGTGGGTTTTTCAGGCCAGGTTATCAACAGGAAGGGTGCATTCAGATGTGGGGGGATGTTAAAAGGATTTTTTCTGATTGTAATGCTAGACTTTCTGCTCTGTTCTTCAGTACTTCTTTCACATTGCAGGGCCTGTCGCCCTATGGAACTTTGGCTTTTGGACATGCCACACCAGTGGCGTAGCGTGGGGGTGCAGGGGGGGCGGCCGCACCGGGTGCAACATCTGGGGGGCGTGCTCGCACTCGCAGCCCTCTGCCCCTACCTGGCTCACTCTCTCTCACACACTGCAGTGCTGGCTGTGCGAATCCGATCCGAGCCGCCGGGTCGCCGCCCACTGTGGAGGGGGGGTGCCAGGCATGCGGTGTGGTGCGGAGAGAGGGGGCGCAAATTACTTGCCTTGCCCCGGGTGCTGACAACCCATGCTACGCCACTGTGCCACACTAAATTTAATTCACATCAGTGGGCATGGTGTGACACAAAAAACAGACGCCATTGGCCAGTGTCGTTGGACTCAGTATCCAGGAAGCTGGATTCATGCATGGGGTTGCTGTGGGGAATTCTGAGCACAGGGTTTGATGTTATGGTGCAAAGCCCCTTTCCTAAACAGATGTGCTTCTCTTCTACAGGGTGACGATGGAGACCCTGGAATTCTGGGAGATCCAGGACCAAAGGGAGAAAAGGTGTAGTAGATCTGTCCTGATTTTCCCCTGTCTATCTCCCTCTCACCAATAATCTCTCAGAATGTTTGAGTGGCTTGAGGGTATATTTTCTCTTTCCTTAGAATATACCATATTTTTTCATCTATAAGATGCCCCCATGTATAAGACGCCCCCTATTTTGGGGGACTCAGATTTAAAAAAATGGGGGAGATGGCTCCGTGTATAAGATGCCCTCTAATTTTTGACATTATTTTTTAGGGGGAAAAACCTAGTCTTGTACATGGAAAAATACAGTACTTAAAACAATATCATGAACCAGCTTGAGCAGAACTGGGTTTGATGAAGAGCTGAGACAAAATTGAGAAGTGGGAGGCAGATTTATAAATATATATATATTGAAAGCAGTCATTTAAAGCATAGAGTGTTCCATTTTGACCACATTTGCATGTTTATTGCATTTATATTCCATCTTTCCTTCAAGGAATTCAAGGTGGTATACATAGTTCTCTTCCCATTCTGTTACAGATAGGTAGCCGTGTTGGTCTGCCATAGTCAAAACAAAATAAAAAAATTCCTTCCAGTAGCATCTTAAAGACCAACTAAGTTAGTTCTTGGTATGAGAAGTGTGCATGCACACGAAAGCTCATACCAAGAACTAACTTAGTTAGTCTTTAAGGTGCTACTGGAAGGAATTTTTTTATTTTGTTTTTCCCATTCTGTGTTATCCTTGTGAGGTAGGTTAGACTGAGAGAGTGTGAATTGCACAAGGTCACCCAGGGAGCGTCATGAACACTGGTTTGTTTGTTTTTTAAAAAATCCAAACTTGGAAAACAATTTATTTATTATTATTAAATATTTATTGCATTTATATCCCAACTTTTATTCCCAAAGAGCTCAATCTGGCCTACATAGTTCTCCCCTTCTTCATTTAACCCCCACAACAGCTCTGTGAGGTAGGGTAAGGATGGACTGGTCCAAGGTCACCCAGCAAGTTTCACGAATGAGTAGGGATTCAGACCCTGGGCTCTCAGGTCCTGGTCTGACACTTTGCACTATGTTCATTCCTAGAGTATTCCTGTGGTTGCAATTTGTTTTGGCTACGTTTAATACTGATCTAAAATTTGTTGTAACACACCCTGGAATCTACTGGTAAAGGGCAGGTAATAAATATGACAGCAACACCATATACTGTATTGCAGAGCGTTGGACTAGATACCCCTTGGGGGTCCCTTCCAACTCAGCAATCCTAGGATTCTATTATTCTAATGTAAGGCAAAGATAGAGAACCTGTGGCCATCCAGAGGTTGGACTGCAACTCCCATTAGCTCCAGTCAGCACGACCAATTATCAGGGATGAAAAACATAAGAAGATCCCTAAGTGAACCAGGCCAATGGCCCATCTGGTCCAGCTTCCTGTTCTCACAGTGGCTAACAGTTAAAATAAAATAAAATGTTGCAGTGGCGTCAGACAACCAGCAGAGGAGAGTTCCATGGGTGAGGAACCTCAGACCTAATCCACAGGATTCTCTCTCTCTGCATCCCTCATGACCATAGCTATCAGCCTTCCCTTTTTTTGGGGGGGGGGGAATTCCCTTATTCCAGCGCCATTTCCTGCTGCTTCCCGCTGCTATCCTGGATTGTTAGATATCTGGTAGACTGTCCCCGGGACAGGTGAGGCTGCTGATCCCTTATTTTCGAGGCTGCTGATCCCTTATTTTCAAATCTGAAAGTTGACAGCTATGCTCATGACTCTCTCCAATCACATGCCCTTGGCACCCTCCTTAACTGTTTTGCCTGGCTTGAATTTATTCTCAAGCTCTGGTAATGCCACTCGCTTGCCTGGAGGAAGGATAGAGGTGTGTGTTTGTTTGTGTGTGTAGAAATTAGCCTACTGTACAGATGTCAAATTTATATTTATTACTCCACCTATTTTTGCCTCTGGCCCTGCCCACCACTGGTATATGCCCACCAGAAAGTTGCCCAGAGTGGAACACAGCCCCTGAATCTGCAGGTGACCTTAGAAGGTGACTAGCAGGGACTTCCGGGTTAGCGCCAACATCTAATGGCGGATTCCCTCCGATCTCCAGAGGGAATCGGCTCAGTAGGGATCGGGTTCTGCCGCGCCGGCAACGCGGGGACCCTTAAAAACCACAGGCACGGATGCCTGTGGACGTGGTGACTTGGCGGGCACCATTAGCGCCCCCCGACCCGCAAAGTAGCCTTTTTAAAGGCTGCGGAACGGGGGCGGGGAGCGGCGCGGTACTGAGAGTCCTCTGCTTCCCCTGCTGAGCGAAGCCGCATGCCATGGATGGAGAGCGCTGACTTTTTCCTTTAAATATTCGGACTAAAAGCAACAACCCGTGAGTAATATGGAAATTGGACTTAAAAGGGATTTTTTTTTTTAAATTCGGTACGATCGGGGGGGGTGTAAAAGGAAGTCCCCCCCCCCCCCGCTTTGTAGATAAACTAAAGCAAGGACCAGCTAACTAAAGTTGGGAGAAACATCTTTGTCTTTTTCGGAAGAAAATTATTATCTTCACGATTGGACAGTACAATTGATTTTGCCGGAGGATAAGATTCGGTTTAAATTAAAGTGTAACCCCCCGGGACCCGGGAGCGATCTGTGAGAGAGCCTGCTGAAAAGATACGGACTTTGACAACTGTCAAACTAGCTGTCAAAGCTGGGAAATAAAAGGAAACATTGTTTTTGGTGACTCTGCTGGCTAGATTTTCTTTAAATTGGACACAAAAAGTCGGGAGCAAAGGAAAAAAGTTACATTTGGTCTATTGGATTGAAATTGGAAAGACACTAAGTAAACAGAATCCCCCTAGAGGGATTCTTGAGATATTGCAAGAAATGGCTGTAAGTGGAAAAATACTCGCTGAGCTGAATAGGACTTTTTATCTCCTGGGAAACCTCCAGGATCAGAGTGATATGTTGACAACAAGGGCAACAGCATTGAATGATACAGTAAACAATCTTATGGGAACAGGAAGAGATTCGACACAAGTCTTTGTTTCTGAACCAAAAGCCCTTGAAGTTGTAACAGAAGCTGCTGCAGCTGGGGAAATGAAGTTTGATAAACTCCGAGAGACACATGAGGACTTGCTGGAAATTGAAGGTGAAGCTACAATGTTGCAGAAGACAAAGCTGGACCAGAGGCCTGATAGCATAAACTTGATTAAGATGGAAATTGGAGCTTTTGGGACATATAGATTTAAAAGATTTAAGAAACAAAATTTGAGCTCCACTTTTAAATACAGAGGCCTGCTTGGAAGAAAAATGGACATTAATGGGACAGAGCTTCTTCGAGAGTTGGTGTTGAAAATAAAGGACTGTCAAAAAGACCGGCAGAGAGAAACTGAGAGAGGGTTAAAAGCCTCAGGGGTTTGGGATCCAGGCTGAGAAATGGACGCACTGATGGACGTTGGTTTGGGGATCAAAACCAGGAAAGGGAGGGTGGGATTTGGGTATCCAAAGGGTGTTAAAATATAATCTGTTTAGATCTTGTTTATATGCTTATTCTTTTTTTTTTTGCAATTTTTATGGAATGTGGAATAATCGTGGAAGGGAAATTTGGGTCGACTTTAGGAAAAAGGTTCAAGATTAAGTTAAAATTGGGGGGTTTTTTTCTCAATTAAATAGATATAAGGTTCTAAAAATAAAGGGAGGAATGAAAGAAAGAAGAAAAGGAAAATAATAGCCTGATTTAATAAAATTACTAAGTTAAGGTTAAGAAATAAGATAAGAACTTGTTGAGTGGATAATAATGAAATTATAATACAAAAAATAATGGGAAATAAGGGAATGGAATTGCTGATTAGATAAATGGAATTAGAATACAGAAGGGGGAGGTGTGAGGAGGTCGAAGAAATTAGGTTTAAGAAATATGATTTGAAATTATACATGTTTATAGTATTGTATTTGTGTATGTTTGTATTGTTGTTTGTGTTTTTATGTTTTACGGTAATTTGGAAACTTCAATAAATATCATTTAAAAAAAAAATAGAAGGTGACTAGCAGGTGACCCCCCCCCCCCCCGCAAGACATAGCACACCAGTGGGTTAAAGACTAAGAACCAATGGAGTAATAATAATAATCTTTCTCCTTCTCCTTTTTCTTCTGGAACAGGGCAGCGCTGGCAGCAGAGGATCTTCAGGGCTGCCGGGGCCACGTGGCACTATGGGGCCAGTTGGTGGAAAGGGTCACAGAGGAGAAAAGGGACAAGAAGGTTTCTTGGCAAGTACACTAACAGCATTCCAACTAATGGTGCAGGGATGGGGACTACAACCCCCATTAGCCCCATTCATGGACAAGAGGAGAGGGAGTTGAGACCCACAAGTCATCCCACCACTGTTCTCCTGGGATTTATATAGTTGGTGAACCTGGACCTACAGAATTTATTTGTTTTCAGATTTCTAGGCCACCCTCCATCCTGTTGAATTCCAGGGCACCATACAATATTTCTTTACCAAGAGAAACAGGAATAAAACGTTCCAGTAATATAACAACATCCTTTGTAACAATAAAACGGAGAAGAGACAAAAATATCAAACTGATAAAGCAGGTGGATTTCCCTGCCCTTTGATGAGTGCTGTCACTCCAAAGCATTGTCTTATGTGCCTAAAAAGCATGCCTGCTCTTGTGATTTTTTTTCCCCTAGTGGGGAAGGAGCTAGGGCAGGTTCTGTCTCCAGAGTTTCCATCGGGAGAATCAGTTTAATTCATCCTGTGCCTCATTTTCTCTCCTCTATTTTTCCATAAAGGGCCAAGCAGGCATAGCTGGAACTGCAGGACCTGGAGGAGCAAGAGGAGCACAGGTAGGTCACATTTCATAGCTGTGGCCTCACAGAGGTCATGCTGGACCTGCAAGTGATGCCACCTTGGCAAGGTTTAGGCATTGGCCAAGGTCCTTGAGCTGTGTTCTGGTCCAGTGCCGAAACCCATAGGGAAAGCAACAGAGCCTGGTAGTGAGGCACATCCAACTTGTACAGACAACAATTGGGGGCAGACGGAGGCCTTTTATGTTTCTGTCTCCAGACTATTTCTTCCAGGCTTCACCCCCTTGAGAGCCTTAAAGGGTCAACCCTCTGGCCTGAAGATGGGCACTTTTCCTTTCCATAGTCTCCCACCTGGTGGGAGCCCAACCACCTTTGTCACAATGGTCTCTCTATCTTCCACAGGCAGCTCTAAACCCAGCCCTGGCTCCCCATCTGATGCCCCTGCTGCCTCTAACTCTGTGTCCAGATCATTGCAGGATACAGGAGGCATGACACCTTGGAATGCTGAGCTGAGCTGCTCAGCGGTACCCCTGGATCCTAAAGAAGAATAGGAGGGCCTATGGCCCTCTAGATGTTGTTGAACTACAACTCCCATCACCCCCAGCCAGCATGGCAAGAATTAGAAGTGGCGGTACTTGTGGCCCTCCAAAATAAACAGTGGTTTGATGTCAACTTGCTGCTGCATGCTGGTGAAACTTCTTGTTGTGTTCTACTGCTGCTGCACCTCCAGGAGTCCAACATTCAAATGAATCAGAGCCTTCCTCAGGCCAGCACTGGGGCCCTTAAGCTGGGAACATGACACACATCAAATCCAGCCATAAGCCAGAGAGATGTGTCTTGTCAGTGACCTCTGCTCTTTTTTTTGGCATTGCAGGGTGAAATTGGAGTCCAGGGGCTTCCAGGATTGGATGGTCCTGAAGGAATGAAGGTATCTCCATTTTTGCCCATGACTTTGCTGGTAGAGTAAGGGATAGGGGACAAAAATACGATTATGGGAGAAGTATATGTGTGTGCAGTGAGTCAGTATCGTCAGTTTAACTGAGGCAGCTCACCTGTTTCCCAGGTAGCAAAATGGTGTTTCCTATTTCACAATTCTTCCCACCCCTCCTTTTCTTCTTTCTCTCAGGGAAAGCCAGGACCTCATGGTGCGATTGGACCTAGTGGTGCTACAGGACTGGTGGTAAGGGCAAGGCACTTGGTACCCAAATCTCATTCTTCTTGAGATATAAATAATATGTATAGGTGGCTCACACTCCCCTCATAATGATAGGTCTGGAATACCATCAGTAGGTGTTTTGATACTGTAAACCGCCCTGTGGTCTTTGGGCGAAGGGCGGTATAGAAATTTCATAATAATAACATCCACATTTTAATAGGATGCTATCATATTTGCATTTACTGGAATGCTATGCAAATCAAAACACAGCCATCCTTCAAAATTCACACTTCTCGAGTTTTTTTGCTACTAAAATAAATGTGTGCAAAACTAGACATATTACAGGAAAGCCTGCATGAAAAATGCAGATACTGGAAGAATAAGAAATCAAGATAACATACTTTCTATAAAAGAATGGAAATGGTTTATTGAATATTTACAGATAAATTGTAAACACATAAAAACACTGTCAGGATTATAGTAATAACCTGCAACTACATAAGAGTATATATTTAAAGAAGAGAAATAACTGAGTAAGTTTAGTTAATTTGGATATGCAGAAGATATTAAAAATAAATTTAAGGAACTGCAGAAAGAGGGGAAAGGAAGTCAAGTTTTAAAATGTCAAAATGCTTGTAAAATCAGTGAAATGTATATATCTGAAAAGTATAAAGAAAATTTAAAGAAAAAATAAAAATGCATGTGCTGGGGAAATAGCATACAACAGTGCATGCTGTAAAACAATATTGCTTGCGAAAAGTTGTGTAAATCAGATGTATAGCTGGATCACATTGCCCTCATAAAGATCTGGAGCACCAGGTGCTGTCTATTATTATTATTTATTAAATTTGTATACCGGCCTGTTCATCCATAGATCTCAGGGTGGTTTGCAACATAAAAACACAATGAAAGCATGGGGAAGAAATTTGCACTAGAAATAGGAGAACGTTAAAATGCTGCCAGAGGTTCGAGAGGATTTTTGTTTCTTTGTTTGAAAACCACAAATTAATGGAGAAATGTAGAGAGCTGACCTGGGGGGGGGGGCAGAGAGAAGAAATTAAGAGAACCACATTAGCAGATTTATCCATCACTAGCAGCCAGTGTTACCACAACCCTCCAGGCAGAGACTCCAGCTAGAAAAGGTAAAGGGACCCCTGACCATTAGGTCCAGTCGTGACCGACACTGGGGTTGCAGTGCTCATCTCGCTCTATAGGCCAAGGGAGCCGGCGTACAGCTTCCGGGTCATGTGGCCAGCATGACTAAGCCGCTTCTGGCGAACCAGAGCAGCGCACGGAAATGCCGTTTACCTTCCCGCCGAAGTGGTACCTATTTGTTTACTTCCACTTTGACATGCTTTCGAACTGCTAGGTTGGCAGGAGCAGGGACCGAGCAACGGGAGCTCACCCCGTTGCGGGGATTCGAACCGCCGACCTTCTGATCGGCAAGTCCTAGGCTCTGTGGTTTAACCCACAGCGCCACCAGCGTCCCAGCTAGAGGCAGTTGTTTTTCATAGAAATGTGGGAAATTACCTCATGCAAACTAGACCACTGTTCCAGCTAGTTCAGTATTGTCTGCACTGACGGGCAGTGGCTCTTTAGGATTTCAGTCAAGAGCCTACCAGGAGATGCTGAAGACTGAACTGGAGATCTTTTGCATAGAAAGCGTGGGTTCTGTTACTCAGCTCTTTGTCTTTCATCAAAGAACAATATATGTTCCAAGCCCTCTTGGCTCTGAATAAAGAGCTGAATGAAACATGAGCATATGGAGGCTGCCTGAACCAAGTCAAACCATTGGTCCTGTATAGCTCAGTATATCCTGCTCTGACTAGCAGCGGCACTCTGGTGCTGCAAAGAAGTGTCTCTCCCAGCCCCTCCTGGAGATGCCAGAGATTGAATCAGGGACCCTGTGCAAACAAAACGAATACTGTACCATTGAGCTAAATCCCTTCCCCATGCCCTTTCACCAGCCCACCATTTATTTGATGGTGGCAAGGAAGCAAAGTAGGTATAAAAGGAGAACTCCCTGGATGCCAAGATCCAGGTTTGAGGCCAGTACTTTTTGGTGAAAGAACACCAGCAGAGATTTAAAAACTCAAAAGATTCAGCAAAGTAAAGTGTGGAAGTATATGCTGTTAGACCTTTAAAATATATATTTCCAAGTGAGTTCTAAAATAATCTCCTCTTCCCCCACCATAGGAAAAGACCGTACATTTATTAAGTTACAATAGTTTACTTACAATTCTCCAAAGTTCAGCTTCTTGTGCCTCTCCATACATCAGTCAGAAAGGTTGCACAGGCTGTAAAACTTAGGTAAAGGTAAAGGTACCCCTGCCCGTACGGGCCAGTCTTGACAGACTCTGGGGTTGTGCGCCCATCTCACTTAAGAGGCCAGGGGCCAGCGCTGTCCGGAGACACTTCCGGGTCACGTGGCCAGCGTGACATCACTGCTCTGGCGAGCCAGAGCCGCACACGGAAACGCCGTTTACCTTCCCGCTGGTAAGCGGTCCCTATTTATCTACTTGCACCTGGAGGTGCTTTCGAACTGCTAGGTTGGCAGGCGCTGGGACCGAGCAGCGGGAGCGCACCCCGCCGCAGGGATTCGAACCGCCGACCTTTCGATCGGCAAGTCCTAGGCGCTGAGGCTTTAACCCACAGCCGCAGGGATTCGAACCGCCGACCTTTCGATCGGCAAGTCCTAGGCGCTGAGGCTTTAACCCACAGCGCCACCTGCGTCAAAGTGGTGCAAGTTCCTAATGGTATACAGTGGTACTGCGGGTTAAGTACTTAATTCGTTCTGGAGGTCCGTGCTTAACCTGAAACTGTTCTTAACCTGAAGCACCACTTTAGCTAATGGGGCCTCCTGCTGCTGCTGCGCCACTGGAGCACGATTTCTGTTCTCATCCTTAAGCAAAGTTCTTAACCTGAAGCACTATTTATGGGTTAGCGGAGTCTGTAACCTGAAGCATATGTAACCAGAAGCGTATGTAACCTGAGGTACCACTGTAGTAACAAATGGCTCATGAGAGCCATGTGGTTTGAGTTTGGCACAATCAGCTCAGTCCTCCCCGCACATTGAGCTTCTTAGGTAGACTGGGGGAGAACAATAAGCTTGATTACCCATTTCCTCCCAATGGAAGGGAAGTGGATGTAGCTAAACCTGATAGGACAGCTTACTCTATAGTATTAACCCTGTCTTGCCTTAATTAGACTTAGGCATGTTGGTTATAGGGATGCGGGTGGCACTGTGGGTTAAACCACAGGGCCTAGGACTTGCCGATCAGAAGGTCAGCGGTTCAAATCCCTGTGACAGAGTGAGCTCCCGTTGCTCGGTCCCTGCTCCTGCCAACCTAGCAGTTCGAAAGCAGATCAAGTGCAAGTAGATAAATAGGTACCGCTCCAGCGGGAAGGTAAACGGTGTTTCCGTGTGCTGCTCTGGTTCGCCAGAAGCAGCTTAGTCATGGTGGCCACATGACCGGAAGCTATACACCAGCTCCCTCGGCCAATAAAGCGAGATGAGCGTCGCAACCCCAGAGTAGGCCAACTGGACCTAATGGTCAGGGGTCCCTTTACCTTTACTTTATGTTGGTTATACTCAGCCACATACACACACAAAATGTTAGCAAAATGTGGATAAGAATCCTGACCTTCCTTATATAGTTCTTCATAAGCATTTTAACAAAATAAAAGTCGCTGAAACATTTTGAACGTGCAAGCATTGCGTAAATAAAATATGACTGTGAATAAAAGTGTTGTTGTTATTCCTTTATTTCAGGGGTTCCCAGGAGATGATGGGAGGAAGGGAGATCAGGGCAAGCCAGGTCCTTCTGTAAGTACTTGTCTATTATTATGGTTCAGGAAGGCAGAGCTCAGGAGCTGCTGCTTCAGCAGTGAAGCTGCTCAAATTAAGAGTTTATCTAGCAGGGTTGGGGAACCTGTGCTCCTCCCCCATGCATTAGATGTTGTTGGACTTCAGCTCCAGTGCGTGTGTGCATGTGTATGCACATTCACACAAACTCTAGATGTTCCACCAAAGCAACTGGCAGCACGTGAGGATGAATAAAGCAGTTGCTTGATATTCTTGTTTTTGTTTTCGTTGGAGTGGAAATAAGAGTAAATAATGCTAGAAAAACTACATTTCCCACTATGCTGCTGGGATGGGGGACCATCTCTTCTTGCAGCTCTTTCTATGTACAGCATATTGGCAGTTTCAAAAAGAAATGTAAAAAATTGTGCCATCTCTCTCATTTTCAATCTCTAGAGTGCAGCAGGCCCTGTGGGTACCAAGGGTGTTCAAGGTCTCCAGGGTTTTGATGGTCGGGAAGGATCGAAAGGAGATATAGGTGGGAAAGGAGAGCCTGGCCCAAAGGTAACACCTAGTTCTTAGCTGATGATGTTGTTGAGTCTTGCCATCTTGATTACAGTGTATGGACCATTCACTTTGAGTGGGAAACTGGTAAATGCTTAGTTTCTTAAGCAAAAGGATTGTAATGTTCCTTGATATCAGAGAATCTCTCTCCAGCCTTTGGGAGATGACACTGCAGGTTGGATGTTGCCAGAAAAGCGCTTTGGGAAGAAGTTTGCCATTTGATTTTGGACTCCGAAATAGACGGGTAGAAGACTGCACTGCCTTTGGATGATATAACTAAAATGGAGGATGCATAGGGGAAGACAGCCACCCTCCGGGAATCCCAATGGCAGATTTACCTGCTGCAGGAAGAGCCTCTTTGATTCCACTTTGCTCTGCTTGTATAAATAAAACTGATGTTACAACCTAGGTCTCTTATACTCTCTCATCTAAAAAACAAGAGAGTGCATTAAATCCTTCAGCACTGCCCTTAATTTTCTCTGCTTTGGGAAGTTGCAATATGTAATATGTAGCAATGATCTCACTTTGAGCTCACAAACCCCTTTGAGCAATTCTTGGGGCTATATGTTGGCAGTAGCTCATGCATAAAAAGAGAAACATCAAGGTTCAGACCTGCATGTGTGTCAGAAGATATGGGGAGCTTGATGTACTGGTGGAGCTAGGTGCTCAGGTGCATTCAATTGTTTTTTAAGGGCTGAACCTTTTCCATGAAAGAAAACTGTATCTACTTTATCATATCATAGATCTGAAGAGCATAAGAACATAAGCACATAAAAAGGGCGCAGCTGGATCAGGCTAAAGGCTCATCTAGTCCAGCATCTTGTTCTCACAATGGCCAACCAGATGTCCAGATGAAGCCTGCAGGACTTAAGCACAACAGCACCTTTCCCTACTTGCATTTCCCAGCAGCAGGACACAAGAGGCATACTGCCTCTGACAGGGGAGGCAGAACATACCGTATTTTTTGCTCTGTAAGACTCACTTTTTCCCTCCTAAAAAGTAAGGGGAAATGTGTGTGCGTCTTATGGAGCGAATGCAGGCTGCACAGCTATCCCAGAAGCCAGAAGAGCAAGAGGGATTGCTGCTTTCACTGCGCAGCGATCCCTCTTGCTGTTCTGGCTTCTGAGATTCAGAATAGTTTTGTTCTTGTTTTCCTCCTCCAAAAACTGGTGCTTCTTATAGAGCGAAAATACAGTAGCTATCATAGTTAGTACCTATGGATCTGTCTTGCCTGGTCTACTCGTGCAGTGGAATGAGGTAGAGCTGATATAGATGCGGCTGTACATCTTTTAACAGGCAGAAGGCATGATACAGCCGCATAGTAACCTCTGCTGGCATCTGAGCTGTTTTTAGGGCAGCCACCAAAATTCCATAGCTGCCGATTTCAGAGACAGGAAGTGGCTCCACCCCCCTGCAGTGCCCGAAACGCCCAAAAACCGCCATGCCACCCGGATTCCCTCCCTTCAATGCACAGCAGCCATAGTGTGCACTACAGACCCCCATGGCGCCCTATGCCTCCCCTCCCAGTGCAGACTCCCTACCTCCCACCCCCCTGCCCCTGGCTAGCTATGCTACTGGCAAGATATAATAGTTGCATACTCTGCTTGTGATTTTACAGTTGAACATGTTTGTTTTCTCTCCCTTGGATTTTTAGGGCGATTGTGGTCCCCCTGGTAAAACTGGAGCAGCAGGGCTAGTTGGTCTTGATGTGAGTCAGTTCTCCTTGCTGTTTTTTCTATTCATTTAGGGGATCAGTGGGGAGGGATTTCATATAGGACAGGTATCTCTGAATACATGTGTGTATTCAAATAGAAGACTGGATTAATTAGAGATACATTCTGATCCACTAATAGGCATTCAGGATAAAGGGAAGGCTTTAGAGACCTTCATTGCCCCCAGCAACTCCAGGTGGGGCTGGAAAAGACAATCTGAAACCCTGGAGAGCTGCTGCCATGTAGACAATCCTAAGCTACATGGACCAATGGATTTGACTCAGTATAAGGCAACTTTCTATCTTCCTAACCTGTGACCCTCTAGAAGCAACATCTGAAGATGGGAACCTGTGGATCTTTGTTTTAGACAAGCTAAATGTTTTTAGTTGATTCACTGATTCATTGAATAAACTTTCACCTCTTGTATTACTCTTTTTCTTTCTCTTTCTTTCTTCCCTTCTTTCTTTCAGGGGCCCCCAGGCAAGAAAGGAGATCTGGGACAGGAAGGGGCATCAGGCCAACAGGTGGAGTACCATGTATTAGAATCTAAGTCAACTTCTTCCATGGACCTCTCCCCTCCAGAATTCTGATTCACCCTAAGAAAATGGGTTACATGCTGCAAAAGAATCCCAATATATTTGCTGAAACTATATGCTTTGTGCAGAATCAGTTGGGATGCTTTCCTGTGGCTCTGTATCCCCCGCCCTGCCTTGATATATCATGCTTATTACAGGTGTGCATGCACTTTGCATGAACCCCCAGTCAAACCAGGGTGCCTTTGGCTGTTTGGGGCAGTGAAGTCTGGTCCACTAGGGTTAGCTGGGCACTGCCCCTCCAAGCTCAGTCTGGCCTCCTCCAGCCCCTACCCACCTTCTCTACCTTTTTACTTAACAACCAGCCAAGGGGCAGGCTCGGCTGTCAGCTTCCTCCTCCTTCTCAGCCTCAGTGCTGCCCTTGGGAAGAAGAAGGGAAGAAGAAGGGAATGGAACTGGAATTAGCTGACTATGCCTTATATTGGCTCTGGCTCCACCTGTCATTTGCTCTGGTTTGCTGTTGGCCTGCCTATCACTTCCCAGTGAGCACCAGCCTTGGGTGGTTTTTTACCTTATACAAGGTGAGGTGGAATCTCTGCAAACCCCACCTCCCAAGTTGAAGTGGGACCCCCCCCCAAAAAAAAAAGCTTGATAGTGCTTGCCAACTTGGTGGCAAGAAAACCAAATGCTATAGGTGAACAAAAACTCATGGTAAGAAGAAAGATCCACTCTTCCTTCCCATAGTTCTCAGTACCAACTGAGGCAGGGGAGAGATAAATAAAGGAAAAAGTGATAAAGGGTTTTTGCTATCCCAAGATTCTCTTTCTTTGTACAGTGGTACTCCGGGTTAAGTACTTAATTCGTTCTGGAGGTCTGTTCTTAACCTGAAACTGTTCTTAACCTGAAGCACCACTTTAGCTCATGGGGCCTCCTGCTGCTGCTGCGCTGCCGGAGCCTGATTTCTGTTCTCATCCTGAAGCAAAGTTCTTAACCTGAAGCACTATTTCTGAGTTAGCAGAGTCTGTAACCTGAAGCGTGTGTAACCCGAGGTACCACTGTATGTGTATTTCAGGGGCCTCTAGGTCTACCAGGTCCGGCTGGTCAGAAAGGCCGTAAAGGAGAAAAGGTATTTTTTTTTTCTACCAATTTTTATTTTATTTGGTTGACTAACTGACTTGACAGACTGACTGATTTGTATACCACTACAATGTAAAACAATACAACTTCATAAAACTACATACAATATACATGGATCATCGAGTAGGTCAAGAATAAATAACAAAAGGTGAGCTTCTTGAGTGGGCAGGAATGTCTATGACTAATGGGAACACATCACTGAAGGTATCCACTGAATCTCAAAGGGGAGACTGTTCCATAACGACAGAGAACACCCTTTTTTCTGACTGATGCCAGATGAATCAATTGTAGGTGCTTTGTTTTCTATTGCAGTGTTTTTCATCATGGCTTTGATGGTGAACCCATCGCTGAGCTGCTTCCTAATTATTTTTGCTTGTCTCAGGGCTTATCTACACTTCCACTTCTCCCGTGCCCAAAAGCACAGGTCTAAGGGGTTTTTAACTGGTTTCACCTCAGATCATATAAATCTTTTGCCTTTTACTTGTCTAGGCATGTGTCTGAGAAGTTTTGCCTTTGCCCCACTGCTTTCCCCTGGAAAATCCACTCTTTAGTGCTGAATCAGAGCAAATGTTAATCTGGAGAAAACCCGATTGGTGTTTGCTCTGATTCAGCGGTAAACAGTGGGTGTCACCAGGGGGAAAGCACCAGGGCAAGTGTAGACAAGCCCGCAGTTATAGACAAGTGTAGACAAGCTCCTGCAGTTGTATTGGGCCTGTCTTTGGTGGGGGCTTAAGCCCACATTCTCTGCCAACATCTTCTCAGGTTTAAAAAGTGTAATGTGTCATAAAACTGGTTTCGGGGGTGGACATCCCCCCCAGCACCACTAAATTGTTGTTGTTGTGTGTTGTTGTTTATTTCATTTCTACACTGCTTTATATATTTAAGGGGGGGATCTAAAAGCAGTTTACAACACATTAAAACATCAAATAAAGCAATCCAGAATAACATATTACTAAAAATCAAAGAGTACATTCAGCGCAACGTAATTACCGAAAACTAAAATATTATGTCAGATATTTCAAAATAAAACTACAAAATTCAAAAGGTTGACTACAGAATTCATCTTTAATACAGTAGAGTTAACCAAAAGAATCTTAAACTTTTCAAAAGAAAACATTAATAAAAGATATCAAATATATCAAATATAAAATGCACATTTAAAACAGCATAATTATCAAGAGAATAAAATATCCTAAGCATTGAATCAGTGCCATCTACCACTAACTTTTCTCCTGTCAGATTTTATTCCCCTCACCACACTTTTATCTGTATTGATCTGAAATTGTTTTTGCCAATTTGGTTTTAATTGTAGACATACATTCATTCCTTTATGTGTGTAATGCTTTTTTTTTGCCCAAATTGTAGACCTACATTCATTGCTTTATGTGTGTAATACTTTTTTTTGCCCAAATTGTAGATCTACATTCATTGCTTTATGTGTGTAATGCTTTTTTTTTTTGCCCAAAGCCCCACCAAAGCATTGTACAAATGAATACAAACACATTAAAATTACAGAAAGTGCAACAATGCAAAAGATAAGAAAAATGTAAAATAATTGCTCTGGCGTGCTCTGGTCCATGGGGTCACGAAGAGTCGGACACGACTAAACAACTAAACAACAACAACAAACAATTGAAACCAGGCACACTATGGGATTGCCTTTAACTTTTTACTGTTGATGCTTTTCCTGTGAAATTGGTTTGAAGTAATTTATGAGAAGCTGGTTTTGTTGTTGTTATCATTACTATTAATATGTATTACCTTCAGTTCACCTTAAGGTGCTAAGGGCAAGTTGCAGCAATTTTAAAATGCAACATTAAAGACAGTTTTTAAAACTTTCAATTAAAAAAAAAATCAGTCACAAAAAATGGGGTGGGTCCTGAAAATACCTACGCTGGGTGTCAAAGGCGAGGGGAGAATGGAATCAAATGATGGATCAACCACTCTTTTTTATGAGCTGCAGAACAGGTTTTTCCTTCCCAAAGCTTGGCACGGTGAAAGGGTGTGCACATGTTGAATTAAACCTGGTTTTAAAGTTGTGTCTGGAGTAGTCTGCCTTCACTTTTTGCCTCCATCTCTCTTTTCTCTCCATCTCTTCCCTTAGGGGCAGCATGGATATGATGGACATCCCGGGTTCCCTGGCAATCCAGGCAGAAAGGTAAGAAATCACACTGTTGCTCCTGCTTTTGCATAAGAGGTTGCTAGGCCTATATAAACTTGGCAGCAGAAGCTGCCTTTATATGTAGTTAGGCTCCTGGTCCATCTGCCACATTACTGTTTACACCGACTGGCAGCCACTCTCCAGGATATTAGACAGGGAGTTTTACCCAACCCTACCTGGAGATGCTGGGACGCGGGTGGCACTGTGGATTAAACCACAGAGCCTAGGACTTGCCGATCAGAAGGTTGGTGGTTCGAATCCCCGCGACGGGGTGAGCTCCCGTCACTTTGTCCCTGCTCCTGCCAACCTAGCAGTTCAAAAGCACATCAAAGTACAAGTAGATAAATAGGTACCGCGCCGGTGGGAAGGTAAATGGCGTTTCCGTGTGCTGCTCTGGTTCACCAGAAGCAGCTTAGTCATGCTGGCCACATGACCCGGAAGCTGTATGCGGGCTCCCTCAGCCTATAGAGCGAGATGAGCGCCACAACCCCAGAGTCGGCCACGACTGGACCTAATGGTCAGGGGTCCCTTTACCTTTACCTTTACCTGGAGATGCTGGGGTTTGAACCTGGAACATTCTGCATGCAAAGCAATGCTCTACCATGGATATACAGGGTGAGTCCATTAAAAGAGGCCTCATGGATACAGAGTACACATGTTCCAAGGGCCTCTATTGCAGCCAATCAGTCACCAGATGTCTTACATTCTCATTTTTTTTTCAATTGATCTTCTGCTTCAAATAGCAACTCTTTATAAGTTGCCCACTCTCTTTCTGCATTAAGTTTTTTTGCAGATATTCAATGGGGAGAGCCACCAAGGTGTTTTCTGTTCCGATAAATTTTAATATTTCTCCCACACCAAGTAAATCGATTTTATCACCAAGTGGTTTAGGAAACCTTTATGCACATTTGTCTTTTCATACCATAGATATGCATGCCAACCAAATCTATTATCGTGACCTTCCAAGTTCAGAATATCCACATTTTTAAAGTTAATCCACTCCTGCAGCCTGCAAAGACAGGACACCTCATAATATAACCTCAAATGTGGCAGGGAGAAGCCACCTCTTCCCTTAGTATCTGTTAACAAATTATACTTTATCCTTGGTTTCTTCCCCTGCCAGATACTCTCTGGTCATACGTTAAAAGCACATGGGTTTCCCCAAGGAAATTCAGTCTGTAGTGAATTTGTAATCATGCTTATTTGTGTTTTTGTTGCTCATGTTTTTATTGTTAAAACTGAAACCCTGAAAGTCAGGGCTAGATCCTGAGCTCTGGCAATCCACCTCTTTTCTGTTTCCCTGTTTACCCCACCACCATCAGGGCAAACGTGGTAAAGCTGGACCCAGACCTCCAAGAGGCTCCAAAGGCCCCAAGGTAGGCAAAACACTTTGTACTCTTAATAATTATTGATTATGGCTGGCTCTTGTCGCCTTTATTCTTCTGAGATAGTCATTCACTTTTACACCCTGTGTTTACTTCAATGGTTGGATGGGTGATATGTATGAATATCTGTGGTGGCCATGACACTGATGTGACCCATCTTAGGTCTAGCTGCAGCGCAGTTGTGGGTCTTCTTCCACATCCTCTGGTGCCTTAATGACAGTCTCCCCCCCCCCCTTTCCCTATTTTCTCTCTTCCAGGGCTCTCAAGGTGAACATGGTCTCCGTGGTCCCCGGGGACCCCAAGGCCCTTATGTAAGTATTGTTCACAAGGGTGGCTCATTACATTTAAGTTATGCATAAGTTCAGAAGTCTAGAGGTAACAGAGAGGCACTAAGAGCCTTCCTGGGACACATTTGTCTTTGTAGCCCAGCTTTTTCTCCAAGGAACTCAAGGTTCTCACTCTCATTCTTTCCCTACAACAACCCTGTGAGGCAGGTTAGGCTAAGAGGCAGTGACTGGCCCAAGATAACACAGTGAGCTTTATGGCCAAGTGGTGATTTGAACCCTGGTCTCCCAGGTCCTAGTCTGACACACAAACCACTACGCCACACTGGCCTCCTACCAGATACCCACTGGCAAAAGATTTAAAAACTGCAATATTTGTAGCATGTTGCAGTGGGGGTACTCCTGCTCAGGGATTCTGCCAGCCAGCCATGCTTTCTTCCAAGATACTCCATTCCATTCCTCCTTCTCCTTGGCTTCTTTCATTCATTCACTCATGCGCACACACACACACACAGCTACAGTTTTCTATGGTCAATGAGCATGCTCAGTCCTCATTGGGTTGCCCCCTTAGAGCCGAGCCCGTTGGGATTGGTAGTGAGATCAGTGACAGGTGATGGCAGCACCAAGGACAGGTAGGTCCAGAGCCCAGTGACAGCCCTCTCAACTGAGTTGTATAAAGCACAACAATGAGATTAATGAAGAAGTTGGCGTTCAGTGACACTCTCTGCTCCAGTTGTAAGCAGAAACACAGGCAGGTGGAGCCTGACTGAGGGAGGACTGTGGTTGGTGGGGCAATGTCCCATTAACCCTGATAAACCAGTTGCTGCCCTTAGAGGGTTTTTTTCCATATATATAGAGAGAAAGAGTTTCTGCAAACTTCAGGTTTCCCCCTGGATACAGGCAACCCCTGATTTGTGTGGGGGTTGCGTTCTGGGTCATTTCACACAACAGCGGAGCATGCATGTCTGCTCTGCCCCATTATGCCCCCACCCCCATTCCACCATGTTCCATTCCCTTTCCCGACACTTCCGGGTTGCCATGACCACATGCATCAACCGGTCATTTGCCTGTGTGTGGATACTTCCCTCTTCTTTCTTGGTAGCCTCCTTTGGGCTGCAAACATAGCTGTCAACCTTTCCTTTTTTTGCGGGAAATTCCCTTATTCCAGCGCCGTTTCCCACTGCTATCCCGGATTGTTAGATATCCTGTAGACTGTCCCCGGGACAGGTGAGGCTCCTGATCCCTTATTTTCAAATCTGAAAGTTGACAGCTATGGCTGCAAAGCGGTCATAGCACATGAGTTCCCTATTAGTGTAGATGTTCAGCAGCATAACAAGTGCAAGGATAGACTGGTGTGATTTTTCCATAATAAAGATGTGCCATCCAGCATGCTCTGCTTAGAAGACAGCTTGGCTTGAAACCTTGCTATTAGTTTGGAGGTTTTTCCTCTAACAACAAAAATAATAATTGCAGGTTCTTTTCCTCCCTGCTCTGCCAAAGTTATTTTTGCACCAACAATGCAATCCTAGGTATCCACTCAGAGGTAAACTCTGTTGCATTCAGTGTATCTGGGTTGCAGTCTAAGAAACAGATTCCAAAGCAGGACCATGTTTGCTTGGCTCCTTCTCCATGTTTTTCATTGAGTTTGTTGAGTTTATGGTACAGTGTGACTGTGAAGGGGCGTTAATATTGGAGCTCTATCAATTTCTGATGCATTCATGCTGTAGCTTCCCAATCATCAACAAGGGCATCAAGTTTTGAACTTACCAACACATGGCCCAATTATGTTTTATTTTTATTTATTAAATTTTGATACTACCCTTCATCTGAGGATCACAATAGAAAAACACAAAAATGCGTAGCATAATAATAAATAATGAAGCATAGTAATGGAGTTTAAAAAAGGTAAAGGTACCCCTGCCCGTACGGGCCAGTCTTGACAGACTCTGGGGTTGTGCGCCCATCTCACTTAAGAGGCCAGGGGCCAGCGCTGTCCGGAGACACTTCCGGGTCACGTGGCCAGCGTGACATCGCTGCTCTGGCGAGCCAGAGCCGCACACGGAAACGCCGTTTACCTTCCCGCTGGTAAGCGGTCCCTATTTATCTACTTGCACCCGGAGGTGCTGGAGTTTAAAAGGCCATATATCATTTAATTCACCAAAGGCCTGGGAGAGAAGGCCTTCCTGGGGACAGCTTTCCACAAGCAGGGAGCCACTGCAGATAAGGCCCTGTTCTCATGTTGCCACTCTCTGGACCTCTTGTGGAGACATGAGTGCCAGCTGGGCCACTTCATGGGGCCCCAGGAAGTTGGCACCTATGTGTGAGGTGTTTTCAGTTGTATGGTTGGCTTGGGGGGAAATCCATCTGCAAGGTGGGGCCACCCTGGAAGTAACTAACTATGAAGCACTATAAATAATTGTGTTATTTGTCTTTTCCATTCACAGGGTGTTCCTGGGCTCAGGGGGGGCAAGGGAGTCAAGGGGCCCAAAGGAGAAAAAGTAGGTGCTGATTGCTACTGTCTCAGCTTGATACTACCAGTTTGCTAATATACCAGCTAAACTTGCATTCACAACTGACAGCATAAGACAAGAGTAGCCAAGATGGTTCCTTCTATACTGAACTGCAGCTCCTGTAACTATTGACCATTCAGGAGAAGGCATTGCATTGGAAGGCAATGCATTCGCTACCCTATTGTTTGAGTGGCTGTTGTAACACAGGTTACTGTAACTGACTGATTTTTTACATTGTTGAGAATCACTAATCCTTTTCCATTTCTTGGGCATCTTTCTGTAGGGCATCAAAGGCATAATGGGCTACCTTGGTCCCCCGGGGGATAATGGTTTTAAGGTACGTATGAGAATCTGTTGCTGCTCATACCATGTTTGTGAAGGTTTCAAGATTGGCGAAAAGCAGTTTGAACATAAAAGGGCCTAGTCCTCAGTGATTACTTTTTTCTCTTTCAGGGTAAGCGAGGTCCCGTGGGCGTTCCTGGGAGGCCAGGACCAAAAGGGGAGCAGGTAAAAACACAATGTTAAAAACAGTAAAACAGTTACAGTCCTACCTTGGGATAAATACGCTTCAGGTTGAGTGCTTTTGTGTTGCGCTCCGCAGTGACCTGGAAGTAACGGAGCATGTTACTTCCGGGTTTCGCCGTTCGCGCATGTGCAAATGATCAAAGTGACGTCACATGCATGCATGGAAGCGGCGAAACGTGACCCACACACGTGCAGATGCGCTGTCGCATCTTGCGTTCCGTTCAGGATGTGAACAGGGCTCTGGAACAGATCCCATTCGCATCCCGAAGTACCACTGTATAAGAACAGAAACTCAGAGAACTGAAACAAATAATTGGGGGGGGGGACAGGACCCCATCTTCTGTGTCAGGGAAAGCCTGAGAAAAAAGTTGTACTGCTGCCAATTCCAGGGGTGCCTGCACACCCACAAAATTTCCAATGTGGGTGCCCAGCCACTGATGCCCGCTGCCTCACCTCCAACTCTCCAGCAGCGCTGCAGCAACTGGGCCTCTGTTGGGGCCCACTGTGGCCACAGATGTGCTTCTGGGCTGCGCCTGTGGCCACAGTGGGCCCCAACAGAGGCTCTGCAGCAGAGGTAGAGGTTCCAGCCCTGCCGCAGCACTGGAAGGTGGCAGCAGAGTGTGGAGACCAAGCTGCGCATGTTACATCACATCACATCACATCACATCACATCACATCACATCATGATGTCATGTCATGCATGCTTCTGGGCACCCACAGTCTAGGGCCTAAGTCGGTGCAAGATGTGTATAGTACTCATTATTTTTTTTTGTAAACTGCTCTGGTATTAAGAGATCTATAAATATATAAGATATTATAGATACATAAATGCTTTCACACAGGCCCAAGTTGCCTTTTTAACACTCTCTCCTTCATTTTCAGGGTGTTGTTGGCCCACGTGGTACATGGGGATCTGCTGGACACCCTGGCACACCAGTAAGCTCCCCTCCTCCTTTTTCGAACTGCACAGCAATAAATTTGTTGGGCTTGGCTTCTTTGTTTCAGGGACTTAATGGGACATGTATTACTTACACATTAGGAAAATTAAATAAATTCAGAATTCTGCACATAGGCAATATTCCCCCCCCCCCCACTTGGGAACTATTATATTCTGCCACCTGTATAAAGCATGCAGAAGTTACAAACTGGCATCATTCACTGGTTTTGCTAGTTGTAGGGGAGGGTCCACAAGACCTTCCCCCACACACACTTCAGTGAACCACTATAGCTCAGTGGAAGAACATGTGCTTTGCATGTCAGAGGTCTCAAACTCAATCCCTGGCATCCAGAACTTGAAAAACTCATTTTGAAAAAGGAACTAGCTCTAATTCAACACGTCCAAAAAGGAGAGACTTAGTTTGCATTCATCACGTTCATCCTTTTACCAAAACCAAAATGCAATAGCTAGTTCAGTTTATCTCCTAGGATTATTTTCCAGCAACTGTTATTTTAGGGGGACCTCTTTTGGACAAAAGTATTGTTCCTCACTAGTATTGTCTTTGTTCTTCCTCTTCTCAGGGCACATTTGGACAAAAAGTAAGTAATCCTACCCCCACCGTCCCCGCTGCATACATGCACACTGCCCCACTGCCATTGCTGTACCCAATTCTCTTTATATGCTCACTTGCAGTCCTCAATGCCACCACCTTCCATGATTTCACAATTCAGCACATGAGCTGGTGCACTCCAACAATTTATGCAAAGCTTTTGCTCATTTCTGGATTTGAGAGGGCCCTGAGGCAGTGAGAGCCCCACCACCACCACCTACATCAACAGACCCCAGTTGCCATTTTATGTTCCCCCGCAAGGGTACCTGAGATAGTCTTGCAATGGGATATCGTGTGGCAACCACCCCAACCCCCAGCATATCATGGGCTCCAGGATGTCATGAGAAATTTATCTATTTGTTTATTTATTCCTCCCATTTATATCCCACATCTATCACAAGGAGCAGAAGGTTGCATACATGGTTTAACCTCCCCTCCTACTTTATCATCGCAGCAACCCTGTGAGGTAGATCTGGCTGAAAGGGAGTGACTGGTACAAGGTCACCCAGTGAGGTTCATGACTCAAGTGAAGATTTGAACCCTGGTCTCCCAGGTCATAGTTGAACAGTAGCAACACCAAATGACCAAAGGCTCCTAGCCACAACTGCCTGATGCAGGTAGGGGTAATGGGTGAGAGTTGCCAGACTGGGTTTAAGATGCTTGAGCCCTGGCAGCTGCCCAAGAATGACTGACATTGATGTGAATCTTGCCCGCCTATCCCTTTAGACATCTCAAGCCAGGGGCTCTTGACAGCAAATCTCTGGTTTCTTACTCCCTGCACCACAGTGGTAGCTTCAAAGGCAGGGAGCTGCTGCAGGGGTCCTAGCTGTGCTGTTTGCTTTTCAACCTGCACACCAAGCTTTTGGCACCAGCCTTCTTGGGGACTTGGGGGGCAAATCCACCTCCTCCTCTGACAATCCCAGGAGGCTCTTCCTCACAAGGGGACCCTCTGCATTGGATTCAGGGGGCCCTTCCTTGCTCCCCCAGTTCTCAAACAGTAGAGTATCTGGTTCTTCCTCATAGCACTCAATGTCTGGTCAGGGCTAGGCATGGCAGTATAGGGATAGCAGCAGGGCTCACTTTCTGGTGCTTGCTGAAGCAACATCCAAGCTCTGCTCTCCTATAGTGCAGGCTGAGCCTTCCCTGGTCTTCTTCCCTCACCTTCCCTGAGATCAACACCCACCTCAAAACACTCCCCCTCCCTATTTCCAAAATCAATGGAGGGCACTGCAAAAGGTAAGGGAGCCAGCCTCCCACCCTGCCTGCCCCGCCTTGTGAGTCAAGTACCGTCCAAATCTCAGTGGTTATTTACTTGTCTCTTCTCTCTTGTTTTCACCAGGGCCTCAAAGGCTTGGAAGGTGACGCAGGACCAAAAGGTCTACCAGGCCTGCCTGTAAGTTAAGGCTGCCCTTTCTGTATTTTTCTTTCAAACCAAGTACTTGCAAGATTTCCTCCATGCATACTAAAAACAGCAAGCATCCTTTAAAAAAAAAAGAAATGGTCATTGTTATTTTTACTAGCTAGCCAGTTGAAGGCATTTCCTGGGGTGTGGCTACTGTCACATGCTGACAGCTTCTAGGTGCCACAGGTGAGAGCTGAGTGCAGGGTGGGGGAGACTAAAGGTGGGCAAACTACCCGGGAAGAACCATGACATGTCTCCTATCAGAGGTACTACCCCTCCCTTAACACCCCATACGCCTCACATTTCCCCCTAATATATGTGTTTTTCTACATACTGTTTGGTTGAAGAACTGAACTGCAAAATTCAGAGAAGTGCAAATCTCTCAGGATAGTTTGTGTTTCAGTTTATGCCAGTGGTGTCCAAACTTTTTTCAAAGAGAGCCAGATTTGATGAAGTGAAGGGCCATGGAGGCTGACCAAAGGGCTGACCAAAGTTATTGTTGACCTTTTTTTAGGATTGAAGTTCTTGAGCTTTTTTTATTATTCAAACCCAAAGGTGTTTTTAGGATTTTACCCCAGGAAATAAATAAACTGCCGGCGGGCCAAATTAGGCACCTGAAATGGACTTGGGACATGTCTGGATTATGCATTGGTGTGGATTTGGTATTTTTGTATTGTGCTAGTTAGATAGTTCCTCATTCAGATGCAAGCAGGCATTTCTCGGGATGTATTAAGTTTCAGGGCATGCATATTGAATGCAGAAGCATGTGTAATGCATGTCGTTTCAGAACCTCTTTTTCCCAAACACCAGGAGTACCAAAGAAGCCTGAGGACCATAGCACTGAGCACCAGGCTTTCCAAAACAGGATTGATGATACTCTTTCTTACTTATAGGGCATGCCTGGTGTTCCTGGACCCCCTGGTGCTTCACTGAACATCTCCATGGAAGACTTGAAGGTAGTTATGCCCTGTCAGTTTCTTCCACTTTCTCATTTTCCCAATCTTAAGTTTTGTTTGCCATATTTTTGCACCACTTTCTGACATCATTTTTTAGAAGCTCTCAGGAAAGTTAATTAGCATTTTAATGTGAATACACACATTTTTACAAAACACTTTATTGCATTTTTTATATTTTCACAAATATATGCATGTTTATGCACAGTTTCCTCTAATACTGTATATGTGTGCATTTTTTAGTTAGAGGAGTTGTTCTGAACCGCAAGCCCAAAGGAGGGCTCATGGGAGTGATTTGGTGCAGGATACCATGTCAAAAACACAAGAGTGATCAGTTCTAGTGCTTTGTTCAAGAAAGGTCTAGACTCACTGCAAATCAGCCTGCCAGGTCTCAGCATTTACAAATGCAGGACAGACACCACAGCAAGAAGATGGCTGGTCTGCACCCAAGCAAACATGCATACATTCTTTATACACAAAGCAGCACTTTGGCCAGGCCTTCCCATCACTTCACCTGAACAGATGAGGGCATAGATGACAAATACAGATAGTTCCCCTTTCTGGGCTCAGAGCCCAGCACCCCAAGCCCACAGATAAGGATAGCAGCGAAACAATCCAATTAGCTTATATCGAAGCAAGTGAATATAAACATATATGAGCTTATTGTTAAAACAACTAGTAATTAATTGTGGGGTTATCGTGACTACCAAGATGGTGTTTGCAGAGCTTCTGGAACAGTTTACCTTTGGTTCAGCACAGGACTGCACACCAAAATTCAAAGAACTGCAAATTTCACAAGGATAGGGTTATATGCCATGAAAGTCCTATTCAGAGCAGATCCATTGAAATTTATGGGAATGGCATACATTAATTTCTGTGGGTCTGCTGTGAGTAGAACTTTGTTGGATATAACTCACGACTTCTAATTTTTTTGGGAGGATTCAACTTGCACTCTGATGGAGAGCATGCACCTCCTCTATGCATGATCTGCAGTGGCACAAAGCTTATTGTGGGGCACCCACACACCCCCATTCTTTATTATCTTCTACATGGTTTGATTGATATTGACATGGGACACCATACCTGACAGTGGCTTGACTTTGTATTCTGCTTCATTTCCTTTTATTTTTATTTTGCTAGCATCTAATTTATTCAGCAAGGAAGCTGAACTATGACTATGTGTGGAGCCTCATGGATAGCTTGGGACGAGAACTGAAGCTCCTGGTAGATCCTCCAAATGGGACCAGAGACTACCCAGCTGCCACTTGCAAAGAGCTTCTGCTGGCACAACCCCATCTCCCAGATGGTAGGAACATAAGAACTGAAGAACTGAAGAAGAGCCCCGCTGGGTCAAAGGCCCATCTAGTCCAGAATCCTCACAGTGGGCCAACCAGATGCCCCAACTGTTGACCTACAAGCAGGACCCAAGTACAACAGCACTCTTCCCACCTGCAATTCCCAGCCACTAGTATTCAGAGGCATACTGCCTTCAACCACAGAGGCAGAGCAAAGCCATCATGGCTAGTGGCCATTGGCAGCCCGATCCTCCATGATTCTGTGTAGGCCTGTTTTAAAACCATCCAAGCTGAGGGCCATCATTGCCTCCTGTGAGAGCAAGTTCCATAGTTTAACTATGCACAGTATGAAGTACTTTCTGTCTGTCTGTCTGTCCTAATTCATTCAACAACAGTAAGAATTTGTGCTGGGCCCAGGGGTTAACCCAAACCACGCGGTCCAGGTCCGGTCCCTAATCCAAGGATTCCGCGAGGAGTCAGTCGAACAGGGCCAAGGCAGGAAACTAGGCTAGGTCAGGCACAGGGTCTCAGGCAGGTTCTAGCAAACAGCAATGTTGCTCCCGCAACCTGGGGCGGGGTCCGGCAGCCTTTTATCTCTGACGGGGTAACGGCCGGTCCTGATCCCCCGGTGACTCACCTCCCTGTCTTGCCCAAAGGCGAGCACTCCTCCTGTGAGTACTCAGGTCTCTCCTTCTCTCAGACATGAGTCTCTGCAGCTTGGGAAATGTTGGTGGGTTACTAGACCTCAGCCTCTCCTGACCCAACTGGTAGTGGAGCAGCTGTATGTGATTGCCCAGCAGAGGGCAATGAGGTAATCCCCACATCTGGAGCCAGGGCAGGCTCAGGCCCCTGACTTGGCCCAGCTGGTGCTTGTTGCAGGGGAGCCTGTGCAAACTGGGGCTCTTCAGAATCAGGCCCCAGACTCGGTTCAGATGCCACCTGAGGCAGAGGATCCGGTGTGGATTGAGACTCCTCCAGCTCCGAGCCCAAGTCCCAGGCCATCACAGAATTATATCCATCACTCAGCCCACTTGTTTATTTAGTTATTACATTTATATACCACCTTTATCTTCCAAGGATCTCAAGGTGGTATACATGGTTATCCTCCTCCCTATTTCATCCTCCTGACCCTGTGAGGTTGGTTAGGCAAAGAGATTGTGACTGGCCCAAGGTCACCCAGAGGGCTTCATAGCTGAGTGGAGATTCGAACCCTGCTCTCCCAAATCCTAGTCTTAACATTCTAACCATTGCACCACACTGCATCTTAATTTAAAAAGGATATTGACAAGCTGGAACGTGTGCAACCAAGATGATCAAAGGAAACCAAGCCTTATGAGGAACGGTTGAGAGTGTTGGTTGTGTTTAGAGGAGATTGAGAGGAGATATGACAGCCATCTTCAAATATATAAAGGATTGTTACATGGAGAATGGAGCAAGCTTGGAGGTGCTGGACTCTCCTTCCTTGGAGGTTTTTAAGTAGAGGTTGGATATGTCACGTATGATCTAGTTGAGATTCTTTCATTGCAGGGAGTTGGGCTTGAAGACCCTTGTGGTCCCTTCCAGCTCTATAATTTTATGGTTCTGTGAATCTAACCCACCTACACTGGCAAGAAACCCACCCGCAAAGCTTGTCCATGAGGAAGTTGCTATTTCCACCAGAATTGCCTGCAAATGGCTTGACATCCAGGGCATTGGGGGAGTGTGTGTGTGTGTGTGTGTGTGTGTGTGTGTGTAGAATGGCAACAGTATCCATTGAGAGCAACAAAATGTGACTAGTGGATAAGTTTGTATCCCCAAATCCCCACAAACATTTTCACTTGACTCTAGCTAGAGCAAGGGTTGGCAAACTACAGCCTGGGGGCCGGATGTGGCCCACCAGGCTCGTAAATCCAGCCCACGGACCCTGCCGCCCGCTCAGTCAGTCCTGGCCTTGGATGACAGGCTGCAGCGCGTGGTGCACATCGCCTGGGAGCTCCGCGGATATGGGCCAATGGAGTGGCTGCTGCTCATCAACAATGCTGGTGAGCAGGCAGCACCAAGACATGCTCCTGAGCACATGCAGAGTGCGTTCCTCCTCCAGGTCTGGAGGCAGCTGCGGGACCGGCTTGCAGGGTACAGTGGTGCCCCGCAAGACGAATGCCTCGCTAGACGAAAAACGCGCAAGACGAAAGGGTTTTTCGTTTCTTGAGTTGCTTCACAAGATGAATTTCCCTATGGGCTTGCTTCGCAAGACGAAAACGTCTTGCAGGTTTGCTTCCTTTTTCTTAAAGCCGTTAATACCCGGGGAATCCGCGCTCCGCAAGACGAAAAAATCGCAAGACGAAGCAACTCGCGGAACGAATTAATTTCGTCTTGCGAGGCACCACTGTATTTATATTTTTCAAAATATAGCCCGGTGCCCCACAAGGACTGAGGGGCAGTGGACCGGCCCCCTGATGAAAAAAATTTCTGACCCCTGAGCTAGAGCTAAGAAGTCCTGATTTGGAAGTCCTTTAAAGCTTGGGTTTTTTCTTTTTACAATTGATTCGCTTCACTGTTTGGTTGTTTGCTCTTTAGAAAACAAATCAAATAAAAATAAATAAATATTACCATTACCTTGTAATGCAACTTTCCTAATAGCCTTGGGTTACCAGAAATTCCATGCAGGCAAGTGTGCAGGCTCCTCTGCCAATCAGCTTGGTTCTCAATGCTGACTGTGCTCTGTACCCTTCTCCACAGGCCTGTTTGGTAGGAGGCCTATTTGTTTTATCAGCCTGCTAAGATCCTTGCCACGTGCCTCTCTAAGCTGGCTGGGGAGAAGGGGGCTTGAAAGCACGATGCTGCTTAGTCTCTTAGCAGGCTAGTTATAAAGGAAATTTGTTTCATTTCAGGGCATTACTACATAGACCCCAACCAAGGCAGCCCACAAGACTCTTTGGTGGCATTTTGCAACTTCACGGCTGGGGGAGAGACTTGTATTTCTCCTGTGCAAAACCAAGTAAGAATTCTAAGGTTTCTGAGCAGGGCGAAAGCTCAGTCATGCACCCAACACCATTGCTGTTGCTGTTGTTGTTGTTACTATTATTATTATTAAATGTGTGATTCAATGTGTGGTTCTCCTTTTACATGCATGCAATAAAAACAGCTAACATATTATCCTTTTGCTTATTATTGTTTCAATTATTAACCCACCCTTCACTGTAACATCCCAGGGCAGGTTCAAGCCATTAAAAAATACAATATTGCAAGCAGTTGAAAACAGGTTAAAGTCACTGATTACATCATCGTTATTACTAATAAACCTATTGATCACCTTTTACATGCATCTCAAGGTGGTTTACAAACATACCATAAAACAGCTTAAAATTGTTGTTGTTGTTGTTGTTGTTATCATCATCATCTCAGTTGGTAAGAGGATAGTGATGATAACGCCAGGGTTGCAGGTTGGACTAGATGATCCTCAGGGTCTCTTCCAAATCTACAATACTATGATCATATGTGCCATTGCCACAGTGCTGCTGTGTAATTAATTGCAAAGTGCTTCTTAGCTGGCTGTGTTGTGTGTGTGTTTAAAGAATAATATCAAAATACTCTTCCCTGCAGATTAGATGATCCTCAGGATCCCTCCCAATTTCTTACCAACCCTTCACCATAAAGTCCTAGGGCATGTTGCAGCGATTTAAAAATACAATATCAAAAGCAGTTTAAAACAAGCTACCATCACAAGAATAGGGTGCATCCATACTTTGGCCGCAGGTAGTGCTGTGGGTTAAACCACAGAGCCTAGGACTTGCTGATCAGAAGGTCAGCGGTTCGAATCCCTGTGACGGGGTGAGCTCCTGTTGCTCGGTCCCAGCTCCTGCCAACCTAGCAGTTCGAAAGCACAAAGTGCAAGTAGATAAATAGGTACCACTCGGACGGGAAGGTAAACAGTGTTTCTGTGCACTGCTCTGGTTTGCCAGAAGCGGCTTAGTCATGCTGGCCACATGACCCGGAAGCTGTACTTCGGCTCCCTCAGCCAATAAAGCGAGATGAGTGTCGCAACCCCAGAGTCGGTCACAACTGGACCTAATGGTCAGGGGTCCCTTTACCTATACTTTGGCCACCTCATGAGAAGATAAGACTCCCTGGAAAAGGCCCTGATGTTGGGAAAGATTGAGGGCACAAGGAGAAGGGGACAGCAGAGGACGAGATGGTTGGACAGTGTTCTCAAAGCTACCAGCATGAGTTTGACCAAACTGCGGGAGGCAGTGAAAGACAGGGGTGCCTGGCGCTCTCTGGTCCATGGCGGACATGACTAAATGACTAAACAACACACACACACACACATAATGTTAAAGGCCAGGATAAAGAGATGCATGTTCAGCTCGTTATGGAAACTGCATAATGAAGGTGCCTGGCATCACAATGAAAAGACCTTCAATTATTTCCAGATAATGGAAACAGTGGTGTGGGACTGCCTGTCGTATCTCAACAGGGATGCTGTTCCCACAAATCAGGGGCAGCCACCCTGAAAGCCTTGCTCTGTGTTACTGCTCTGTGCCCAACAGGGGTTTCTAATCACTGTAAAAATCTGTGATCTTTGATGAACTCTCTCTGTGTGTTTTTAAACCATCAGGTCCCCATCAAAGCCTGGTTGAGGGCATATGCTTTGGAAAACACCTTCCAGTGGTTCAGTTCCCTGCCTGGTGGTTTCATGGTAAGCTTCTCTGTAAGCAACACTGAAGTTTCCATCACAAAATTTTCCCTCTGGAAAGCTCATCAGCATTTTGGTACAAATGTCTCGTAACAGGCACATTTCTGGCTGCAGTTTTGGATAATACACACTCCTATGCAATAAAATTTCCCTCTGATTGTAATACATTTTTATGCACACCGTTCTCTAATATGTGCATTTTTTTTTCTACATGATGTTTGCTCAGAGAACTGCATTGCAAAATTCAGAGAAGCAAAAATTTCAAAGGATAGCTGTATTTTGGTTTGTGCATTCATTCTAGAACTGTGAATTAGGTAGTTCCAATGCAAACAAAACCAAGCGCCTTCTCCATCCCTACTTAGTCATCATAACTTGGTACCTGACTTGCCTATTAATACATGCAATCCTCTGCATCAGGTGTGGGAAACCTTTGGCCCTGCAGACAGTGCTGAAGTACAACTCCCATCAGCCTCAGCAGGCATGGGCAATGACCAGCAATTATGGGAGCTGTACTTCAACAAAGAGGGGGGGTGGGGCTTGCCTAAGTGACCTGGTGAATTTGAACTTATTGAGCAGAAAGGAGTTTTATCCTTTCCCCTGACATCCTAGTGTTTCAAATCCCTCTATCTGCATTTTAAAATGCAGTCCTAAATGGCAGGAGCACCAAAGCAGGTAGAAAGAAATGATGTGTTTGGTTGGAATCCTTCGCTCCTGACATTCTAGCTTTCTACATGAGGTGTGATGATATCCTCCCACCCCTCAACACACACACAAGATAGTGTTCAGCCCTGCAAGCTTGACCAGCTTTGGCCAACTCTTAACCCTCTGTCCTCTCTTGGTTGCTGCAGCTGGAGTACCAGGATACGACCACTGTCCAGCTACGTTTCCTGAAGCTTCATAGCAGCCTGGCCACCCAGAAGGTGTCGTATTCCTGCAGACCTCATCCAGATGGGGGCAAGCTGCAGCTGGAAAAAGAAATCAGGTTCCTTACCGACTCCCAAGAGCAGAGTTATGCGGCTGTCCTTGAAGGGTGCACAGTAAGTGGAAGGAAATGCATGACTGACATAGGAAGCTGCCTCTGAGTCAAACCAATATTGTCTACACTGACTGGCAGCAGCTCTCCAGGGTTTCAATCAAGGAATCTCTCCCAGGCATGCCTTGAGATGCCAAGGGTTGAACCTGGGACCTTCTGCATGCAAGATAGTTGCCCTACCACTGAGCTACACCCCCTTCCCTACAATTTTAATGGAGTGGAACAAGGGTGAAAAACACCATCTATATGTCCACCCTAAAGTATGAGGAATTTCTCCTCATGCATAAGGGGAAAGTCAATAAAGAGGACACTAGGAGGGTCCTTTACTTGGTCAAACAGAAGAGCGGCTGCTTGAGAGAACCTACAGAAGTGGAGTCCACAGGCCTATAAATTAGATGGAGGCATCCCCTCACCTTACCTTTATGCATGCATAAAAATGAGGCCACCTTCTCAGAGGAAAAGCATACCTACACTATCTGAGCTGGGTGCCAGATTCATCAAGAAGAACAGGGTGCCTGCTCTCTATCAGACTCACTCAAGGCTGGGTTTGGCCTGCATAAACATTCTTAACAAAGTCCTAATATGATTTGAGTAAGCTGGTTCTTCTAACAATATCCTTAATGCAGTCTGAGTAAGGGGAATTGGCTGATTCCCCTTACAGTGGCCATGCCCACCTGTCAAAGTTATCTTGCAACAGGTAGGGCAGATACAGATCTGAGCTGCCAGCACGATGGGGAATTATTCACACACATTTCTCAGCCTATCTTCAAAACAATATAGTCTAGCAAGTTGCATGTGTGAAGGTTTTGCGTTGCAAAATGAAAGATTTGGCTCTTGCCTAATAATTCTGCCTTGCATATTTCAGCTGGACAATGAATCTTCTATCATTGACACCATCTTCCATTTCTCCACGGAGGACCTTACCCTTTTGCCTGTGCGTGACCTAGCTGTGTTTCATAATGGGGACGTCTCTCATCAGTTCGGGTTCACGGTTGGGCCTGTTTGCTTCAGCTAAGATTGACTTTGAACAAATGAATGCATCTTTCCTCTTGTGGAAGCAAAACTTCAGAGAAAAGAGAGAAAATCTTGTACAGAACAATGTGGCCCTTAAAAGCTACTGTTCCTATTTATGAGTTCTTTGTCTAAAGTTGCATTCCTTCTGAAGGATATTGTTTTACAACTCATTTCTGTATGTAAAAAGGTGTTAATTTAAGTCCCAGTGGAGATGTTATTGAGTTACCTTGGGCATAGCTGTCAACTTTTCCCTTTTCTTGCGAGGAATCCTATTCGGAATAAGGGAATTTCCCTTTAAAAAAGGGAAAAGTTGACAGCTATGACCTTGGGGGAGGCTGCGTAGTCTTTTTTATGGTCTTTATATTTAACAATCACAGAATCCTGGTGCAATTTCTTTCCTCCAGTGTGCAGTGATGGGGAAAAATTGAACCTGTTGATTTTCAACCTGGTCTGTACCTATTAAAATTGTTGTGCCTTTAGAAACATATTAACCCTTAATTACATTTGTAAAATTCAGCCAGTAAATTAATGCAGCTTAGTGGAGCTAAATGCAATCAGCATTAGTCCTATTTTGAATTGCTGAATTGCACAAATAACCTGTGGTCCCTTTCATGGGGTCAGTCCAGGGTGACTTTGCTGTTGTTTTGTATACCCTGTGTCCCTCTGTTCCCATGAATCTGCAGTGTTCTATTCTGAGCGGCATAACACTTAGCATGTTAAATTAGAGGGAAGGAACTTGATCCAACCCACGGGCCAGTTCCATATATCTCCCATAGCCTGAAGGCCAACTCTGATGGGAATGGGGTAGAACTTCACACCGGTCATTCACAGTTATGTCAGCTGACCTGTTTTCCTTTGCCCTCAGTGTTTGAATTCAGTACAGTAGGTTAGTTTCTACATGCACTCGCACACTCCTCTCTATCTCCCATCCAGACAAGCAAGAGGCATTATCAGAGTTCAAGGACACATTTCAGACAGGCAACAAAGACCCAATGAGGGTACCAAACAGGACTGTGAGGGGCATGGCCTAGGGAGATGCCTGAGGGCCAGATAGAGAGGTCTAGAGGGCCACATTTGTCCCCTGTGCGTAAGGTTCCCTGGCCTAGGGAAAGGCCTGGTGGGCTGCATCAGACCATCTGGAGGTTTGCCTTTCTTGGTTTAAAACAACTTGAAAAGTGCAGGATTCCAGAACTTGGTTTGGGGTTTTATTTTATTTCAAGGACTGCAAAACCTGAAGCATGTTTTCCTCTCTGTGTGAAAAGACACAATTTCAAAAACTGGTCCACCACTGCCTCATTTTGTCCTTGTAAAGCAAAAGCATTCCAGTGTTTCTCCCCCCCCTCATTTTGGAGAGGAATGAAATGTTAACATCTGACTATGTGCTACTGTGCATTATGAACATCAACAGGCAAATGCAGGAGATCAATCAATTAAGATGCACTTCACAAAGGGGATGTATCCAGGGGCTTAGCTAGCTGCTCCAGCACCCAGAGCAGCAGGGGCGGGGCAAGCTGCCCAGGGGGCCGCTGTGGCAAGCTGCCCATGTAGTCCGCCTAGCAGACACAAGCCGCACGCTGCTGTTTTGAGCAGTGCAGAGCGCCAAGCCACTGTGTCACTCCCAGGAGAGACGTGTGGCTCGGGCGCACTGCAGGCCAGGCCCTACGGTAAGTGCCACCCCCCGCGGTGTGCCATTTTGTCATCCCCCTCAAGGATGACACCCGGGGTGGGCTGCACCCCATGCACCCCCCTTCCTATACCCCTGGATGCATCGCTGTTATGTACTGAGTTGAATAGGATCCAAACTGCAGCAGTCTGATTGGTCCTAGAACAATAGGATCCAAAAGGCAGCAGTCTGATTGGTCCTAGAACAATAGGATTCAGAATGCAGCAGTCTGATTGGTCCTAGAACAATGCAGCAGTATGATTGGTTGGCAGGAACTACCCAATCATGCTCCAGATAGAAGTGAATCCACAACCTGATTGGCTTACAGTAGAATTCCGGAATTAGCCAATCATGTGCAGCCCATTGTGTAAATAATGTATATAAAGCAGATACCTTGAGGGGACATTCATTCATTCCTCCTCACCACCATGAGCTGAATAAAGAGCATGAAATCACTTTGCGACTCTGAGTATATTTCAATCGCAAAACAAAACAAAGAGAATGAACTAAATTTGCACTTGCTGATATATGTGGATAGATGCCAATTTAGGAATAATGACTATAATTTAAGCAGAAATGCAATATATATTGATCAGTTTTATTACAATTGAGGGGCATTCAAATTTTGTTAAATAAACAGGTAGATTTGGATTTTTGGAACAAGAGAATGCCTTCAAATAAAGAACTGTCTTCCATAAACAAGGAAGGTCCTTTTTTTCGGGTCCTATGCCCACCCTGTTTAATACAAATTCCAGAGGAATCTGGAACACTAATGATGCAAAATGCCTCATGTTCCACAAGATACCAAAAAAGTTTGTTCATTTTGTCAGTAACTTAATTTGTAGCCACTAGAGAGCATCACAGAGTCACTGAAGCTCCTTTCTAAGAAGAGGGAAATTATGTTTGAAGATGAGAAGCTGCAGAGAAGGAGGAGTCATTCAGATTGGATTTGTACTGCTTCCTATCAAAATGCTTGTTTTTATGGGTTTTTAATAAACGGGTTTCTAGCTGGGGGAAAATAGCACTTTCTCTCTCCCTCATCCCCGGTCCTCATAACAATGCTTCCAAATAGAAACTAAGTTGGAAATGTTTAATTTTTCTTGGGTAGAAATGGACAGTTGTTTTCTTTTATGTTCAAAAATAGCCTTGCTAGGAAAAGGGTTAAATTGCTAAATTTGATGAGCTTTCTAAGAGGAGCAATGACTCATGGCAGTCCTAAACCTCAGATAGGAGAGCCCTTTGAGATAAGAAGGAAGGCATTTATTGTCAGGGGAGGGGGGTTATGACTTTGGTCTTGAAGATACTAGCTGACAATGAGAGAGGAGAGGAAGAGAAGTAGAGAACCTTTGGTCTTACAGATGTTGCCATTGGCCATGTTTGCTAGGCTGGTGGGGAGTAGATTTGGTGCATTCTCTTCACTGCTGTGCTGAAGGCCTTTATCCCTTCGAAGAGTTGGTGTGATGTGCTAGTTATTTATGTGCCATCATTGTCTCTTGGCCTAACCTACCTCATAGGGTTGTTGTGACAACAAAGGGAAGGGATAAAGAAACCGTATATGCCACTCTGATATCCTGGGAGGGAGGACGCAACATAAATCCAAGAGAAAGGCTTTGCAGAGGAAGTCTTGCAAGATGCTCTGGTTTGATCCTGCAGTTCGCACCCTGCAAACCACCCAAATGGTCCCAACCTTGCCGCTCACCTCTTGCAAAGGGCATCCCAGTCCTAGTTGATTTTGGGGGCAGAGTTGCTTTCCTCTCAAAACGGATTGGAAGATTTCAGTCTAGCAGCCAGGCTACACACCTTTTCACCAAAATCTTGCCTAGACTCCCCAAGGGGTGCTTCTTAACTGTAGCCTCACAACACCACTTCTCCTAGCCCAGGACACAAAGAAAGAGCACAGCAACCCCTCCAGTAACAGTTACACAGATTATAACGTGTTTTTCAATCCGGAAGTAGCTGGGAAGCATGTTTCAACAGGTGGAGGACACCTCCCAGCCAAGGGCTGGCAGAATCTCTGAGAATGTTTCCCTGCTGTGTTTGCCAAGGAAAGCAGTGGTAAAACAGAGGAAATGGGATACCTTGTGCATACTGCAGTCACACTACAGGCTGCAGAATCTTGCTCTCTCTAACCTAGGCAGCTCAGGCAGGGGAAAACACTGCATTTACAAAGTCTTGAAGATCATACCCAGGAATGGTTTTCGCAGTTTCTCTCCTCCTTTGCTCCTTGGCTACAATCTCAGTCCACATCAAAGGTGGGTGGTGTAAGGGAGGCAGACTGCTTTCTCTGCACGCCCCCCCCCCATCTAGAACAGGGATGGGGAGCCTGTAGGCCTCCCTATGTTATCACAGAATTGTGAAGTTGGAAGTGACCATGAGGGTCACCTCGTCCAACCCCCTGAACTCACAACTAGTCCAACCCCCTGAACTTAAGAGTCTCATGCTCTACCAACTGGACCTAGGCCATCCTGGCTCAGACTGATGGGAGTTGGAAGTCCAAGAACATCTGGAGAACCACAGCTTGGGGGAGGAGGTGCAGGATTTCACCTTCCCCCCTCTCTCTCCTGTCACTTGGCAGTGGCACCTTCAGCTTGGTCAGTGAACTGGGACAGAAGAGAAGGTCTGGGAGCCTGGAAGAGAATGAGTGCAGGTGTAGGAATCTTCTCAGGCATAGATTGAAATATCAGGTGGGGGAAAGGGGAGGACGGTCTTAAGGATCACTTCTAATTTGAGGTGAGTATTACAGTCTCCTAAGATCCAAAAAGGGCCCCTGCATATGGGTGGTTTTTTCTGCAGGTATGTTCTACATGCCTCCGATGCAGTGATAGTGTGTTAGTAGTGGGCTGTCCCCACAGCATTCTGCTTTATTAGTTGTTCTGAGATGCTTCCACAAGGATGCTCGCCACGTTATTGCTAGCTGGGTGGTGTGCTCTTCCATTCTTCCAAGAAATGAATCCAACAAAGCTGAATGTTGGAAAATTCAGGACAGATTAAAGAGAGTCCTTCACCCAGAATATAGTTGAACTATGGAACTCTGTCCCACAGAAGGTAGTGATGGCCACCAATTTAGATGGCTTTAAAAAGAGGATGAGACAAATCCATGGAGGACAGGACTATCAATGGCACTGGCCACAATGGCCATGTTCTCCCTCCACTGTCAGAGACGTTGTGACACTGAATAACAGCTTTTGGGAATCGCAAGTAAGGAGACTGCTGTTTCGTTCCTGCCCAGGCTTCCTATAGACATCTGCCTGACCACTGGGCAAAGAACAGGATGCTGGACTAGATGGGGCATTGGCCTAATCCAGCTGGCTCTTCTTATGTTCTTAAAGGTGGGACAAAATGCCCCAATGTAACGTGTGGTATGAAATGTGAAGGATTTCAACATGAAGCGGTGGGACATGCACAGACTGGAAACAATGCAGAATGCCCAACACTTGAATGTATGCAGGTGCAAGCTGTTGAAAGTGGAATTGCCAGAAAATGGAAACAAGAAGAATTACCAACATTGGAAGAATGGAGACGGAAATTGATGGATTTTGCTGAACTAGACAAACTGACAGGAAAAATTAGATATCAGAAAGATCACAAGTTCACACAGGACTGGAGAAAGCTTACGATTTATCTGGAAAATATTTGTGATGAACAGACAACGCTAGTTGGATTTAAAGAGGCTTTGTGATGAGAAAGGGTATTGTGAGAGGGATAAGAGCTGTAAAGATTAATTAACTGGCAATACAATTATAAAGGAAATGTGAAATAAATATAAAATTATGAGGATTGTGGAGGGAGCGGGGGGAAGTCCAAAAGAATTTGGCATTATAGTGGATATGAATGTGTCATTTAAATCTGTAAAAGAAAATTTTTCTAAAAAATTAATTAAAAAAAAAAAAAGAAAGTGGAATTGCCAGAACTGTCCTGAAACCAGCATGGCATAGTGTCCAGAGTACTGGACCAGGATCAGGACCTCGGAGACCAGGGTTTTAATCCGTACTCAGCCATGAAGTTCACGGGGTAACCAGGGGCCAGCCACTCCCTCTCAGCACTTCCTACCATGCATGGTTGTTGGGATTAAATGGGGAGGAGGAGAACCATGCATACTGCTTTGAGCTCCTTGGAGAAAAAGGTGAGATAGAACAAAAATAAACCAATAAAGATAGAACAACAAATCAATAAATCACAAGCACAAATAATCACAATTGCACAATAAAAAGGACATCTGGCAGGGTCCAGAGTCTAAGCAATGCTGCTGATTATTTGCACCAGATACACCTCCCTGACTGTTCTCTGTAAACCTTTATGGTTTGGGAAAAGAGAGAAATTCCAATCTTTAGGATGGGTGCTTGCCCAGGTTTACAGACTGGGCTGTGTGTCTACCAGAGAAGGGAGGAGAGTGTCCTGGTAGGTTTGCTCAGGATTTCTGTTCAAGTCATTTTCAGTTTTAAAGCTGGCCAGGAAGTCTCAAACTATGTACCTCTGTTTGCACAGGTCTGCTCAGCCTGCGCTCTGGTGCCCAATTTAAATGGGAATCTTTAAGAAACGGCTTTGGGGTGGGAGGAAAGAAAGAAGCCAGCACACGAGAGCATTGCCCCCCTCCCTCACTTTTTCCTGTAAAGCAAACACCTCGATTCAGTTTTTCCACTTCTGCATTCATTTGGCACCTACCCACTAGGCCAACAGGAGGAGGGCTCAGACAGGAGACGCCTCAGCCATGTTCCTTTTGCAAAGTAGGTGCTGGAAGAGGTGTGTTTACGCAAAGAGAGGGAGGGAGGGAGGGAGAGCACAGGCCATGGGCCAATAACTCTCCACCTCCCGCCCCCCGCCCCCCAAGTCATCCCTCCCCACTTCTTCGCTTAGGTTGAAGTTCCCACACCTTCCCCTGTTTCTGGATCCTGTCTCTGCAGGACACACCTGGAGATTAGGGCAGGAGGAAGCCTGCACAACTGGGTTTATGAGAACAACTTGGGCAAGGGAACTCTTGCAATCGTGGCTGCAGCAAAGGCAGCAGTGCAGGGTGGGGAGATTTGGTTCCAAGAAGCAACTGCACACCGTGGTGGTAGTGGTAGGAGAGGCAGGGGCTCTTTTCACCCAGAGGGCCACACTCCCTTCTGAGCAACATTCCAAGGTCCACATATCCATGGAAGGTGGGGAAAGTGGCAAAAGCGAGTGTAGCAATGAATGTGAAAGTCAATCCTTCTACAACAGGAAAGTTCCTACAAACACCTCTCTGTCTTCCATCCAGGCAAGCAAGAGGCACAATGTGAGTTCAAGGGTGCTTGCCAGTCTGGCAGAAACGAGGATAGTGTGATGCCAGGCCAGTGATGCGTGTGGCCTGGGGAGAAGGGGACTTTCTGCATGCTAAGCAGATGCTATACCCCTGAGCTACAGCCCTTCGCCTTGCCCATGAACTTGGAGCAAAGCTTGCTCCTGACACACTCAGCAACAAGAAAATTGCAGCTGTAGGAGTTCTGCACAGCCTGGGTGCCAGGAAGTAATGGGGAGGTGCTTTTTGGGGGTGGGGGGTGGGATATAGAATTGTTCCACTGGGGAGATTTTGCCATTTGTAAGATGGCCTTTACTTCTCAAATGCAAGAACATTTCCCGCCCACCTCAGACAAATGAGGATCTGTAAATAAATGCTGACTCCAAAAGACGGGATTTGATGGCATGTTGTTCCAGCCTCCTGGCTTCTACAAATGGGGAAAGGAATTGCTGGGGCACTGTGACACAGTCCTTTTCCTTGTGAGAAACGAAGCCTTTATAGTGCTTTGGGAACACATTTTTATTTATAAACTTACAAGTTGAGTGGGAAGGGAGGGATCAGGAAAGTATCCAGTCAGACAACAACACTAGTGGTTAAAGCAACATAGTACCTACCTCCCCTGCCAGTGACCCTGTACTTAAGTCGCAAGAAAAGATATATGATAGAACTATAGAGATGTAGAGATTTAAGGGACCCTAGTCCTCCGGAATCTCAGCTAAAGCATCCATGGTAGATGGCCACCCAAACTCACCTTAAAAACCTCCAAAGAAGGAGAGTCCACAACTTCCTGAGGGAGACGGTTCCAATGTTGAATATCACTTAACGTCAGAAAGTTCTTCCTGATGTTTAGTCAGACTTGAAGCCATTCTCCAGAGCAGGAGAAAACAAGTTTACTCTATCTCCCATGTGACAGCCCTTTAGATATTGAAAGATGGCTATCTCTTCTCTCAGTCTGCTGTTTCCAGGCTAAACATACCCTTGATCATCTTGGTTGCCCTCCTCCGCATGCATTCCAGCCTGTCAATATATTTCATAAACTGAGGTGCACAGAACTGGGCATTGTACTCCAGATGTGGTCTGACCAAGGGGGAACAGGTAAAGGTAAAGGGACCCCTGACCATTAGGTCCAGTCGCAGACGACTCTGGGGTAAATCTTGCTTTACTGGCCAAGGGAGCTGGTGTACAACTTCTGGATCATGTGGCCAGCATGACTAAGCCGCTCCTGGTGAACCAGAGCAGCGCACGGAAACGCCGTTTACCTTCCCGCCGGAGCGGTACCTATTTATCTACTTGCACCTGGAGGTGCTTTCGAACTGCTAGGTGGGCAGGAGCTGGGACCAAGCAATGGAAACTCACCCCATCGCGGGGATTCAAACTGCCGACCTTCCGATCGGCAAGCCCTAGGCTCTGTGGTTTATTACTTCCCTTGATCTGAACACTATACTTCTGTTGATGCATCCTAAAATAGCATTAGCTGTATGGGCTGCTGCATCACACTGGTGACTCATGCTGAGCTTGTGATCTACTAAGACTCGTAGATCCTGGCAATCCAGGTGTCCCCCGTCTTATCTCAGAACCTGACATTTATTCCTATTTAAATTCATTTTGTAATTTTTGGCCCAGTTCTCCAGTCTGTTAAAGACATATTGATCCTGATTCTGTCTTCTGCGGTATTAGCTACCCCTCCCAGTTTGGTGTCCTCTGCAGATTTGATGAGCATCCCCTCAATACCTTCACCCAAGTCATTTATAAAAATGTTGAACAACTCCAGTCCCAAGACAGAACTCTATAGCACCACATTTGTAACATTTTTCCAGGATGACAAGGAATCATTAGTGAGCACCCTTTTGGTCAGTGAACCAGCTATAAATCCACCAGCCAAAATTTTATCAGCTTTTCTGCAAGAATATCATGGGGGCTTTGTCAAAAGTCTTATTGAAATCAAGACATACTACATCCACAGCATTTCCCTGATCCACTAAGCTTGTAACTCTAAAAGAAAATGGAAAAAATAGAGATTTGTCTGGCATTACTTGCTTTTGAGAAATCTATGCTGGATCTCAGTAATCACAGTATTTTTTCCCTAAGTGCTCACAAATTGATTAATTGTCCCCATTGCTGACTACATTCCAGCCACCAATACCCAAGCATTTGGAGTGTGTCCAAAGCTAATAGCCACCAGCTGTCAAGGCTCACTTAAGCAAACAGAGGTATCGGGCAAAACAGACACCGCTGGAAGGTGGAGGACTCTCAGTCATTGAAGGTTTCTATACAAATGTTGGATGGCCATCTGTCAATGATTCTTTAGCTGTGATTCCCGTGTTGCAGGTGGTTGTACTAGGTGACCCTTAAGGTCCCTTCCAACTCCATATTTATAGAATCATAGAATCATAGAATCATAGAGTTGGAAGAGACCACAAGGGCCATCGAGTCCAACCCCCTGCCAAGCAGGAACTTCTTCCTAATGTTTAGGTGGAATCTTCTTTCTTGTAGTTTGGAGCCATTGCTCCGTGTCCGCTTCTCTGGAGCAGCAGAAAACAGTTTTCTATGAAAACATTGTTGGCACAGAAGTACTGTGGCAAAGAGCAGCCTTTTAACCAGGCAGTTTGAGGCAGGTTCCAGGTTCCAGCAAGATCTTGCCAGAAATTGCAGCTACTTCTTTTCACTTCTCTGGCAATCTTGTAGGCACCCACCACTGCCTGAGAAGCACAGAGAAGTAGCAATGGTGGCAGCTTCTTACAAGAGCCCTGTGAGATCTTGCTAGAAGCCAGAAACCACCACACAACCCCAGTAACTGAGGCTATGACAGCAGTGGGGCAGCATCTTCTCATTTCACCTCAGGCACTGAAATGGAATGGGCCACCCCTGCCCGTCACTCAGTGGTAGAGCAAATGCCTGACATGCAGAAGATCCAAGGTTTGATCCCCAGCATCTTCAGGTGGGGCTGAAATCCTGCCTGAAACTCTGGAGAGCTGCTGCCAGTCAATGCAAGCAATACTGAGCTAGCTAGAACAATGGGTCTGACTCAGTATACGGCAGCTTCCTCTGTTCCTAATCACCCTTGGAAACCCTGCTGAAGGGAGGAGAAGGAAAGGGTCATATCCTGCTGCTGTCAACAAGGTTTGTATTATCCCAATTTCTGTGACCTGTATACATTATACAAATCAAGTCGATGTGTATATATTATGTTATCATATTTACATAATTCTACCTTTGCTGGTCAAGGGGAAGGTTCAAGACTCTGAGATCCCTGCTTTTGCGTCCAATTCACCAAAGTTCATTTAGCTCTAACCTCCCGTCTTCCTGAGTTTCTTGAATTCCCCATTGAAGCCTTAATAGACCCAGAAACTGTAGGCAACTGTTCTCCATTAGAACAGCATGTTTGACTAGATGGGCTATTGGCCATTCTCCAGAGCTCTTCTTCTTCTGGTTGTTTGTGAAAACGCTTTGACTGATGGGACTCACGTCTGATGAAATGTACATAGGATTAATTTGCAGAAGCACAATCTTTTAATCAAGATGATTACATTTGCCATGGCTGTGAACACCCAGTAGGCCAGAGGTTATCCATCATTTCTCAATGCCATTCCCTCCCTCCTAGAATCCCAACATAGGGATATTTACAGAGGGCTTCCTGGGTGAAATTACTTACAGTGTGGGGGAAGCAACGAGTCTGGTGGTACTTGAAATACCATCAAATTATAAAGGGTAACCATTCTGTGCCCTACTTAGTGTTGTGTTGTTGAGATGATGGACAAGATGCACTTCGATTCCTTCCTAGGAGCACAGTCTACACACCACCAAGCAACGTATTGGCATTTGGGATGGGGGAGAAGTCTGATAAGTGGAAGACCTACATTTTGGGGGCCCTGAAGCTTGAACTGTTATGGGGGCCCCTTCACAATCAGCAGCAAGGACTGGGGAGCCACTGTTATCTTCTTCAACAGGTTTGTTTGCAACAACCTTTTACATCTGTGATACTGACTTTCAAACTTTGGGATTGTTGAAATATACAGTGGTACCTCAGGTTACATACGCTTCAGGTTACATACGCTTCAGGTTACAGACCCAGAAATAATGCTTCAGGTTAAGAACTTTGCTTCAGGATGAGAACAGAAATCGTGCTCCGGTGGCGCAGCAGCAGGAGGCCCCATTAGCTAAAGTGGTGGTTCAGGTTAAGAACAGTTTCAGTTTAAGAACGGACCTCCAGAACGAATTAAGTACTTAACCCGAGGTACCACTGTATACAACAACAAAATCAAAGAATTTTAGTCGTGCAACTCAAATTGGGTCTACTAGACCTAAAACATTTAAGCAATGTGGTTCTGGGGCTCCTCCGGGATTAGGGGCCCGAGGCTTAAACTTCATTAGTTTCATAGTGGATCCACTTCTGCATCTGATTCAATGTACAATGAAAGGCGACCTTCCACAGTTCATGCTTTCCAATACAATATGCAGATCAAATGATGAATATGCTTCAGCCGTCGAACTTTTCTGAATTTTTGTAATGCTGTTCTCCAGTCAAGCAATGTGTACAACCCGCTCTCCCCCCGCATCCCAAATTTGTGTGAAGCCTATATAGAAGTGCATGTACTGTATTGGTGAAAAGGACATACAAAAATGTATCCTATAAGAGGAAATTGCTTTGCAAAAAAATATTAGGCAGAATTGCATACAAAAATGTGTGTATTAGAAAAAAAATCATCTTAAAATATTGATGAATTTGCAGGACTTAAAAAAAAACTTTTAAAAATCACAAACTAATGTGGAAATCTAGAGAACTAAACTGAAGCCTGCAATAATGAGAAGGAAGGAAGGAAACTGAAACTGTCACATTGCAGATCACATGCCACGTGTTGATATAGCTCCTTCTAATTTTTTTATTGACATGTCCAGATTGCTGTAAACCCAACAGAGAGGCTGTGGCATCTTAAAGACTGACAGATTTATTGTGGTATAAGCCAGCGCATTGTCAAACAAGACTAATCTTAATTCTGTGGCAGCCTGGCCGTCTGTATGCTTACTGGGAAGCAAGGCTATCTAAAGAACTTTTAACTGAGTTAAAATTAAAAAAGGATGTGTACAAAAAATGGAAAAGGGAAGAAACCACCAAAGAGGAATTCAAACAAATAGCCAGCACGTGTAGACACAAAGTCAGAAAAGCTAAAGCACAGAATGAACTCAGGCTTGCTAGAGAGGTTAAAAGCAACAAAAAAGGCTTTTATGGGTATGTTCGTAGCAAAAGGAAGAACAAAGAAACAGTGGGGTCACTCAGAGGAGAAGATGGTGAAATGCAAACAGGGGACACAGAAAGGGCTGAACTCCTCAATGCCTTCTTTGCCTCAGTCTTCTCCAATAAAGAAAACAATGCCCGACTTGAAGAATTTGGAGCAAAAGATTCAGCAGAGGAAACACAGCCCAGAATAACTAAGGAGATAGTACAAGAATACTTGGCTAGTTTAGATGTATTCAAGTCTCCAGGGCCAGATGAACTGCATCCAAGAGTATTAAAAGAACTGGCAGATGTGATCTCAGAACCACTGGCAGTCATCTTTGAGAATTCCTGGAGAACAGGCGAAGTCCCGGCAGACTGGAGGAGGGCAAATGTTGTCCCTATTTTCAAAAGGGGGAAAAGAGAGGACCCAAATAATTACCGCCCAGTCAGTCTGACATCAATACCAGGGAAGATTCTGGAGCAGATCATTAAGCAAACAGTCTGTGAGCACCTAGAAAGGAATACTGTGATCACCAATAGTCAGCATGGATTTCTGAAAAATAAGTCATGTCAGACTAACCTGATCTCGTTTTTTGACAGAATTACAAGCCTGGTAGATGAAGGGAACGCAGTGGATGTAGCCTACCTTGATTTCAGCAAGGCATTTGACAAGGTGCCCCATGATATTCTTGTAAAGAAGCTGGTAAAATGCGGACTTGACTATGCTACCACTCAGTGGATTTGTAACTGGCTGACTGACCGAACCCAAAGGGTGCTCATCAATGGTTCCTCTTCATCCTGGAGAAGAGTGACTAGTGGGGTGCCACAGGGTTCTGTCTTGGGCCCGGTCTTATTCAACATCTTTATCAACAACTTGGATGATGGACTCAAGGGCATCCTGATCAAATTTGCAGATGACACCAAACTGGGAGGGGTGGCTAACACCCCAGAGGACAGGATCACACTTCAAAACGACCTTGACAGATTAGAGAACTGGGCCAAAACAAACAAGATGAATTTTAATAGGGAGAAATGTAAAGTATTGCACTTGGGCAAAAAAAATGAGAGGCACAAATACAAGATGGGTGACACCTGGCTTGAGAGCAGTACATGTGAAAAGGATCTAGGAGTCTTGGTTGACCACAAACTTGACATGAGCCAACAGTGTAACGCGGCAGCTAAAAAACCAATGCAATTCTGGGCTGCATCAATAGGAGTATTGCATCTAGATCAAGGGAAGTAATAGTGCCACTGTATTCTGCTCTGGTCAGACCTCACCTGGAGTACTGTGTCCAGTTCTGGGCACCACAGTTCAAGAAGGACACTGACAAACTGGAACGTGTCCAGAGGAGGGCAACCAAAATGGTCAAAGGCCTGGAAACGATGCCTTATGAGGAACAGCTAAGGGAGCTGGGCATGTTTAGCCTGGAGAAGAGGAGGTTAAGGGATGATATGATAGCCATGTTCAAATAAATAAAAGGATGTCACATAGAGGAGGGAAAAAGGTTGTTTTCTGCTGCTCCAAAGAAGCGGACACGGAGCAATGGTTCCAAACTACAAGAAAAAAGATTCCACCTAAACATTAGGAAGAACTTCCTGACAGTAAGAGCTGTTCGACAGGGGAATTTGCTGCCAAGGAGTGTGGTGGAGTCTCCTTCTTTGGAGGTCTTTAAGCTGAGGCTTGACAACCATATGTCAGGAGTGCTCTGATGGTGTTTCCTGCTTGGCAGGAGGTTGGACTCGATGGCGCTTGTGGTCTCTTCCAACTCTATGATTCTATGATTCTAAGGCCCTCTTGTGCTCACTTCCTCCTAGAGAAATGAGAATGGGATTTTACCTAAAAAGGCCTATCCTGCAAGTGACTGTTTAGATGTTATGTCCCATGGAATCCAATGGGACTCACTTCCAAGGAAATGTATGCAGGATCGCAACCCACCCCACTCCAATCTTTTGCCAGGTTACATAGCCGGATGTTTGCTGTAGAAAAACCACTTGTGGTATCCAGCTAAGTTCTACTGAAATAAACAGACCCATCAATTTCATTGGGTCTACTCTGAGTAGGGCTAACATTGGCTACAGCCTTGAGGCTGCAATTCCAGGCATGCTTTCCAGAGTTAGTCACATTCAGCTAAGTGGGATGTGCTTCTGTTAAGCAACAATCCTATGCGTGCTTACTTGGGAGGGAGTCCCATCAATCTCAGGGAAACATACTTGCAAGTAGACATGCCTAGGATCAGGTAGGCAAGCGTAAAGGTAAAGGGACCCCTGACCATTAGGTCCAGTCGTGGCCGACTCTGGGGTTGCAGCCCTCATCTCGCTTTATTGGCCGAGGGAGCCGGCGTACAGCTTCCGGGTCATGTGGCCAGCAGGACTAAGCCGCTTCTGGCGAACCAGAGCAGCACACAGAAACACCGTTTACCTTCCCACCGGAGCGGTACCTATTTATCTACTTGCACTTTGACGTGCTTTTGAACTGCTAGGTTGGTAGGAGCAGGGACCGAGCAATGGGAGCTCACCCCATCACGGGGATTCGAACTGCTGACCTTCTGATCAGCAAGTCCTAGGCTCTGTGGTTTAACCCACAGCGCCACCCTGGAAGTAAATGCTACTGCCCTCAAAGAGACTTTCTTCTGAGTGAACATGCACTTTTAAAGCTGTTCAAGTTGATGCCCATGGCGGCCTCTTGTGGAAGTGAGTTCCAAGGTTAATTAACCACTGTGTAAAGAAATGCTTTCCTTCACGGGTTAGGGGGCGCAAATTACTTGCCTTGCCCCGGGTGCTGACAACCCACTCTACGCCACTGGTAAGCCTGCAGCCAACACACGTTTAACTTGTGCGCATTCAGCTTTATGTGCTTGGCAAAAAAAGTTGTTAAAAAATTAAAACGGGGGGTGGCAGAATGGGGGCTGACGTCTAGGAGGGGAAAGAATTTCGCAATCCCACTCGCCATTGCGCCCGATGTGCTTTGACTGTACTGTATGCAATTTTGGCTTTGGGCACGATCCCCAGAATGTAACCCCATGTAAGTTGCAGTTCTTACTGTATTGATAGTGGCACAGCGGAAATCGGTTCAAAATAAAATTTAAATTAGAATACTATTTAGTTTCATAAATTTGCATAGTGCCGTTCGTCCGATGGCCACATTGTGGTTTACGAATAGTGGCACAATTAAATAGTGGCTGTGGCACAGTGCAGAAAGTTTTTAAATAAAAGTTAAATAATAATAATAGGAGTGGCACACCGGAAACAGCTTTTAAATTTTATTTATTTTTAGTAAACAAAAAAAGAGAAATCAAGACAACCACACCTCTTACACGCACGCACGTACAATTCTTTCTTCTCTCGCCGCCTGCCTGTCTGCAAGGGAGCGCAAGAAATAATAAGCAAGAGGCGGAGAAGAAAGGGGGCGGCGTTGAAGGCAAAAGGCGTGTCCCCGGGAAGGGAGAGCCTGGGAGTTGTAGGCGAGTTGGGCGCGAGGCAAGGCCAGCTGGGACCAAACCGCGTCCGCCTATTCCTCGCTTGCTCATGGAGTGGGTTTCCTGGCAGGGCACGTCTTCGTTTTCCTCTCCTCGTCGCCTTTAGCCGGGGCTTGGCTTTTCTCCAGCCGCTGCTTCTTCCTTATCCTCTTCGTCCTCTCCTTGCGTCTCGATCTCTCCTTCTCCGCCATGGGGGACGTGATCTCGGCACACCTGGACGACAGCAGGCGGCAGTTCATCGCAGGTGAGGCGTCTTGGTTGTCGGCGCGGGCCGGCCGAGCATGTTGTCGGCTGCAAACAACAACCCCAGGAAGTCTGAATTGATTATTATTATTACTTTCTTGTCGCGTCCAATGCTAGCCCTCCTCCGAGTAGACATATTGGCACGACTAAGGGAACCGTGCCTCTCGTTTTTCACTGGATTCATTCAGAGTAAGGCTAGCGTTGGATACATCCGCCGTGTAGCTTGGCGATGGGGAGGGGGAATAAAACCCCCAAAACGAAGGATCAGCTCCATCCGAGTTCTCCTCCGACTCATAGGAGCCAACTCCTAGGGGCCGAGGGGTCTTTGACTTCCCCAATAAAATATATGAGTCCCCCCTAAAGTTGATGGGCATTGCTATTCAAATTGTGTGTGTGTGTGTGTGTGTGTGTGTGTGTGCGCGCACCGCATCATGTGATCGATTATGCGGGGTTGAGCTTACCTGCCCCCTCCATTTTATTCAAGTTGGCAGGCACCCCTGCTCAGAGTAGACCTCGTTGAAGTGAATGTGCCTGAATTAGTCGTGTCTTTATTTCAGCGGGTCTGTTCTGACCGCGACTAACCTTGGACGCAACACAGTTTGAGGGTTGTCACTGATGCTCCCCTTACTCGGAGTAGACCTCCTTGAAATTGGTGGGCATGGCTAACTTGGGTTCATTTATTTCACTATGTCTATTCCGTGGAGAACTTGGTTGGATACAACTTCGAGTCCCGTCCCCCCCCCCGCCCATGCATTTTTAGGCGTGGTGGGGTCTGATTTTGTTTTTTGTGCTGGGGAGACTGCCTCCCCATGGAAATAATTGTAAGCTAGGTTAACTGAGTATTTTACATCGTTCTGGCCTCTGCAAAGTATGATATAATGTGAATTTCACTTGAGTTTTTTTAGGGGGAGGTGTTAACCGTCTAACTGAAAAGAAAAAAAAAATTCGGCGGGGGGAGGGGTTGTGGGGAACCAGTTGATCTTGGTATTATTTTAAATGTCTTTTTGCAGGGGGAGGGGCTACCTACCTATGCAAATGATTGTACTAGTATACTGAATATTGCACACTATTCTGGTTCGATATAAAGTGACATTATGAGGGATGTTTTTGGAGTGTGTGTGTGTTAGAAATCTGAGGGACGTAAGAAGTGGGGGAAACTCCTGGCTGAATTTTTTCAGGCTTCGTACTATTGGAGTCTGATTCCCCCCCACAACACCCACCCCATTTCTTTTTCCCCCTTCTCCACGTTGCAAGTCCTTTGCTTCAATCTCTCCGTCTCCCTTCCCCGCTCTGCCTTTGGAGCCGGGTGAGAGGAGGTACCGCCTCTTTTTAAGAAGCAAGTCTGTGCAAAGGCATGTTTGGTTTACCTAATCTGATGAAGGGGAGAGTTTAAGGAGGATGGTTGGGGGGGGGGGTTGCCGAAGAAGCTATAGAGGGCGAATTGTCTTTCCTTTCCTCAGTCAAGGAAGAAGCTGGCACTCAGTTCCTAAAGACCAACTAACTTCTTCCCTTGAGAATATTTATAAAGTGATGTTACAAGTATTTATACAGAGATTTTTGAGAAAACCAAATAGGTCTCTGTCCCATGGAGCCTACAGATCGTGGGGAAAAGTATGAATATTAAATTAGGATGGGAGTAGATGGGACGCGGGTGGCGCTGTGGGTTAAACCACAGAGCCTAGGGCTTGCCGATCAGAAGGTCGGCGGTTCGAATCCCCGCGACGGGGTGAGCTCCAGTTGCTCGGTCCCAGCTCCTGCCATCCTAGCAGTTCGAAAGCACCTCAAAGTGCAAGTAGATAAATAGGTACCACTCCGGTGGGAGGGTAAACGGCGTTCTCGTGTGTTGCTCTGGTTTTGCCAGAAGCGGCTTAGTCATGCTGGCCACATGACCTGGAAGCTGTACACCGGCTCCCTCGACCAATAAAGTGAGATGAGAGCCGCAACCCCAGAGTCGGTCACAACTGGACCTAATGGTTAGGGCTCCCTTTACCTTTAAAAGGATGGTGGTGATGATGATGGTATCCTATTCTTTCCTCCAAGGAGTTCTTGGTAAAATATGTGCTATGCGACTGCACACGTTTATTAACCTCATGGAAGCCCTGAAATTTAGTTCAGACTGAGTGACCTAAGAGCTCCAACTTAAGATCCACTGCCAACTATGTCTCCCTTTCCCCCCAGGCAGGAATGTTATCACACATACTTTGTACTTTGGGAATGAGGATTATGGGGATAATTGTTCTGAAAAAGGTGGTTTTTGAAGAGGGAACCTGAACAGGAAGGGAGAAAGGTGTCACTTAATGCGACACACTGACCCCCCCCCCAAAGTTTCTTAAGTAAGGGCTTTTTTGAGGGGTGAAGCAGGTCTAAGCTATTACAAATGGCGTAGCAGGCTGAAATTGAACCAGATGAGCTTTTCTCCCAGTGCATTGAAGGGAGAGCCAGTGTGGTGTAGTGGTTAAGAGCGGTAGTCTCATAATCTGGGGACCCGGGTTCGCATCTCCACTCCTCCACATGCAGCTTCTGGGTGACCTTGGGCCAGTCACACTTCTTTGAAGTCTCTCAGCCCCACTCACCTCACAGAGTGTTTATTGTGGGGGAGGAAGGGAAAGGAGAATGTTAGCCGCTTTGAGACTCCTGAAGGGGAGTGAAAGGCGGGATATCAAATTCAAACTCTTCTTCTTCTTCTTCAAGTGATGGGCAAGGTGCCACCTGATGGATTTCTGCCTCTTAATGGTGCAAATGGACACAATCTTGAAGTAAGAAGGGGATGCCTTTTGTTTTTAATGTGTTCTTGTGGGGGAATGGGGAGTAAAATGTGTGTTTTGGTGCTGCGATTGTAAAATTAGGGAGTGGCAGGACTGAGGAACGGTGCGCAGCAGAAGGGTGAGTCTTTGCTGCTTGTGTGCACATGGAGCAGAAAGTGGGAATAAACTCGAGAAACTATGTGAATAAAGTGCTACAAACCCCTGAGACAGTTTGCTCGCAAGGTGCTTAGGATCACTGCTCGAAGCCCCCTATTTTAAATTTTATTTGAATCATTTCTTACCCACACTTCAACCAAAACCATGAAAGTTCCCAGAGTGGCTTCAGATATATTCTCCATGAAAAATCTTGGGTACCCAAAACTTTGCTGCTGACACTTTGGTCTCTTTCACTTGCCTACCCCTTGCAACCTACCTTCCTTAATGCTCAGGGGTTGGTGAAATAAATATGTAATAATCCTTTGAGGACGGGGACGCAGGGGACGCAGGTGGCGCTGTGGGTTAAAGCCTCAGCGCCTAGGGCTTGCCGATCGAAAGGTCGGTGGTTCGAATCCCTGCGGCGGGGTGCGCTCCCGCTGCTCGGTCCCAGCGCCTGCCAACCTAGCAGTTCGAAAGCACCTCCGGGTGCAAGTAGATAAATAGGGACCGCTTACCAGCGGGAAGGTAAACGGCGTTTCCGTGTGCGGCTCTGGCTCGCCAGAGCAGCGATGTCACGCTGGCCACGTGACCCGGAAGTGTCTCCGGACAGCGCTGGCCCCTGGCCTCTTAAGTGAGATGGGCGCACAACTCCAGAGTCTGTCAAGACTGGCCCGTACGGGCAGGGGTACCTTTACCCTTTACCTTTAATCCTTTGAGGACTAGATCATGCATTCAGATAGGCTTAATCTTGGACTAGGATTAGTTGGGGGGACCTCTCCTAAATTATTACGACTGAGCTCTGGAGACAGATAAAGTAATGAGTGATGCTTCCCTGAGCATCTTCAGAGGACCTTTCCCACTTGTCTTTACCCACCTGCCATTTCTTTTAAGGCAAAGGATTTCCATTTGAGGCATAAAGAATAGGCATGGCTCCCAGTGGACTCAGTCTGTAGGCGTGCTGGCAGGGGGTTTCTCTCCATCTGATGCATGTTGTTGTTGTTTAATCGTTTGGTCATGTCCGACTCTTCGTGACCCCATGGACCAGAGCACACCAGGCACTCCTGTCTTCCACTGCCTCCCGCAGTTTGGTCAAACTCATGTTCGTAGCTTTGAGAACACTGTCCAACCATCTCGTCCTCTTGTCGTCCCCTTCTCCTTGTGCCTTCCATCTTTCCCAACATCAGGGTCTTTTCCAGGGAGTCTTCTCTTCTCATGAGGTGGCCAAAGTATTGGAGCCTCAGCTTCACGATCTGTCCTTCCAGTGAGCACTCAGGGCTGATTTCCTTAAGAATGGATAGGTTTGTTCTTCTTGCAGTCCATGGGACTCTCTGATGCATAGGGATCAATAAGTAATGTTTTCTTTTCTGGAATTTACTGGTTTGGCTTCTTATCCCAAATCTCCCCCCAAGAAACTGTGGAAGGCATACATGGAGTGTGGTCTCCCTCCCCACCCCAAAAATACCCTCCCAGCTACCCTGCAAGGTAGGTACATAGAGACTGGCCCGTTAAACATCGTGGAAGTCCTGGATTGTGCCATCTCCGTCTAGACTGTCTTGGCACACAGCATTGCCAGTTTAAATTTACTTTTCGTAGTCTGGCCTGTAGGGCTGTTGGCAAAAGCACTCCCCCCCCCCTCTCCCTCCCTCCTCCCACAAGGCATAGGGTAACAGGATGTATGGCTCCTTGTTGGAAAGGCAATTTCCCGCCTGCTTTCCCTCCTGCTACTGCTTTGGGAGCAGACTGTGTTGCAGTCAGACTTCGTGACAATTGCTCTTTTGCCCTTGGAAGCAAAGGGCCTGATTATAGTCTGGGAAAACTGGGTGGGAGGCTCTGCTAATTGCTGCCTACAGAGGCTTGGTGGTTCCCTAATAAAGGGTGAAGAGGAGAGAGAGGTCAAGAATCAGTCGAGGCACACTCTCTCTCCTGACTTCCTACCCCCCCCCCCCCCCGGTAACTGACAAGCCAGCAGCCCTCATCTCCCAACCCTACAAATTCTCCCTTTTGACCTCTTGCCTTTCTAAGCTTCACTTCCAGCTTTTAGAGTTGTGCATTGGGGGGGGGGGGGTGCGATCATCAGGCCCAGTGGTGCTTGTATAACAACTGGTTGTGGGGGGTGTAGGGTGTCCTTAATGGAAACCCACAACCACATCTCCACACACAAACTGACTCCTTCCCTCAATTATAGCCAAATCATTGTTGCTATCTTTTCTATGTACCTGATCTAAGTCACAGTCTTATTATTATTATTAAAAACGTTTTTACTGGGGACATAGCAAAGCAGATAAGTGGAATATTTATAATTGCTCTACAATAAATAGTAGTAATTGAGGGAGGTGGGTGGTGCTGTGGGATAAACCACAGAGCCTAGGACTTGCTGATCAGAAGGTTGGTGGTTCGAATCCTCGCGACGGGGTGAGCTCCCATTGCTCTGTCCCTGCTCCTACCAACCTAGCATTTCGAAAGCACGTCAAAGTGTAAGTAGATAAATAGGTACCGCTCCGGCGGGAAGGTAAATGGCGTTTCCGTGCTCTAGTTCGCCAGAAGCGGCTTAGTCCTGCTGGCCGCATGACCTGGAAGCTGTACGCCGGCTCCCTCGGCCAATAAAGCGAGATGAGCACCGCAACCCCAGAGTCGTCCGCAACTGGACCTAATGGTCAGGGGTCCCTTTGCCTTTAAATAGTAGTAATACTTTTGAGAGAAAAGAATCTTTTTGCATTTATTTATTTCAGGGCAGTGATTTCTATCCCTGATGCAAACTGTGACACGAAGAGGGGATGGATTGAATCTCCATGGCTGCTATTTGCCTGCCTGTCCCCCCCACCCCCCCGAATGCATCTCATTGCTAATTTCACAAGTAATGTCAATATCTAACTTTCTAAAAGAAGTGCAATTCATAAATACAGTCTAACCAGTCATGCTCTCCCCCCCCATAGTACTGTGAAAATTGTAGCTGAAACATAAGGGAACTAAGCTCCCTGTTTCTAGCCCCCCACCCATCCAGTTGTGTACACACCACACATTTAAAGCAGATGACTTCGCCAAAAGAATCCTGGGAATTGGAGTTCACCCCAAAGGCTACAATTCCCAGAACCCTCAACCATGCTACAGTTCCCAAGATTCTTTGAGGGAGGTTATATGCTTTAAATGTGATTTAAACCAATGGTGTGTAGGCAAGTGCACATTGTGATTTGAACACAGAACAGGCCCTTTAAGGCTCCTTGGTTCCCTACACCATCTTCCACACATGCTCGTGGCTATTTATTGTACTGATACTTCCAATAAATAATAATACCACTTGCTGGGAACAAAATGCTGCCCTACGTGAGTTGTTGGCCTGATCCAACAGGCTCTTCTTATGAATGACATAGAAGCTATAGATAATCAGCTACTGAAAAGCAAAAGGGCTGATACTATGGCCGGCTGGCGCTTGTGTAGCTTTTTCCATATCTGCCTTACATATTACTGTATATTTTGGAAAGTTCTTTGTTCGCTCTGCATTTGGACACCTCTTCAGATATCACCATCAAAATTTATCCCAAATTTGAGGTCAAAGAACAGGTTTTCGCCTGTGTTTGGATGACATTTTGAATCAAGATGGTGGACTGACTAGCAAATTTTACCCACTGATTTCAAAAGTGCACAGATTTTTGTTTGTTTATTAGAATTCTCAAATGGTGCCTTGTGCAAAACTGCTACTATATTTTATTTTAGAGTATGCTTCGTTCTGTGGTGATGGGGGATTGTGCTAAAGCAAATATCTGAAGCCACTATATTTGATGCTCTGTCATGTGTTTTTACTGTTGTACACCATCCTGGGATCTTTTGATAAAGAGCAGTATATGAATTAATAATAATAATAATAATAATAATAATAATGCTATGTTAATCATTTTTAGGGCACAATTTCCAATGTTGCAAAAGCGAGGGAAGAATCTTTATCATCTACTTTTAAAACGTGGATTGTGGTGAATGGTTTGTTATAAAATTCAAGTGAAGATAGGGTGTGTGTGTGTGTGTGTGTGTGTGTATCTGTATCTGTCTTATAGGGAGCTTAGCCTTATAGCCTGTCAAATTCTGTGTCCATCAAACTAAGGATGCTGCTGATGTGGTGTCTTCTAAAGTTTGTTGGACTACAATTCCAGCCAGCCCCAGCCAGCATGGGCAATGGTCAGGGCTGATGGGAATTGCAAACGACAACATCTGGAAAACACCATTTTAGTGACACATGGTTTAACCTAGTGCTGACGGTTCTGACTGGCAGGTGCTCTCCAGGGTATCAGAGGTTTTCTCCATCGTCTGGCACCTAATACTTTTTTAAGTGGGGATGCTAGGATTGAACTTGGGACCTTCTGCATACAAAGCAGGGGCTCTACCACTGAGCTACAGCCCTTCTCCAACATGGGAAGCTTCCCTATACTGAGTCAGACCATTGCTCCATCTATCTCAGTGTTGTCTATGCTCACTGGCTCTCCATGATTTCAGACAAGGGGCGCTCCTAGCCCTACCTGGAGATGTCAGGATTTGAATCTAAGACCTTCTGCTCTGCTGCTCAGTTGTGCGCTTTCCGCAAATGACTCCGGAGTGCCTAGGAATTTCCGACCCCAGTCTGCTTGTTTCCACTGCCCCTTGGAAACTTCATGTTTCTGAAGTGCTTATTGATATATCTCTGAGCATGTTTAAAGCAATTATCTGCATGGCACTGAAGACCACCTGTGGTAGGAGCAGTCCTAAAGCAATTATCTGCATAGCACTGAAGACCACCTGTGGCAGGAGCAGTCCTTTTCATTAAGTATTTCATCTGCTGAGCACCTGATCTGCTGCAGCTAAGCCAAGTACCCAGATGTTGCTCAATGATGACTCGAGCTCCTTTGTGACTGAATGGAATAGATGAGTAGGCCTTTTAGTGGGAAACAGCTGGCTATTCAGTCCTTCCCCCATGCAGAACTGTGAATCACACTAGGCTTCACTTCTGTGGAAGCTAGACACATCATAGGACTAACTTTGCTGGTGTTGGTGAACTTTGCATTGCACATTCACAGCTATTTGTGCCTGTGATGGTATCAGGGGAGTTACCGTATTCCTCTTGCTGTTCTGGCTTCTGAGATTCAGAATATTTTTTTTCTTGTTCTCCTCCTCCAAAAACTAGGTGCGTCTTATGGTCTGGTGCGTCTTATAGAGCAAAAAATACGGTATATGTAATCGTGCTTTCAGTATTGTTTGTACCTGCAAAAGCTTTGAGGTACCCACACTTACTCTTTTCTACTCTACAGCTTCCAACTGAACTCCTGTAATTTCTCACACCACAAATGTTTCAGGGTGTTGTACTTTTGCCCCATGTTTGTTGCATTGTAGTGTAAGACAGCAATAATACAATAACATGGGGTAGCATCGCAAGACAACGTATAATTAAATTTAGATCCTGCCCTCCTTCTCCTTGCTTCATTTAAAGATTTTCAGAGACTTTGAGACTAAAGATTTTGTTTTGTACTTGTTATGGTTTGAAGGAATTCTATAAAGATTGTCTATTGCGTATGTACAAGGTCATTGTGTTGCCTAGACATTGCTGACGTACTCTTTGCAACACAGGGGTTTGTTTGGTTACTACTTACTTCTTCTCGAAGTGGTGGACATGAAAGTGATAACTTAATAAAAGCATATTGAAAACAATTCCAATATAGAAGCAAGTGGGAAAGATTACTTCTTAAAAGACTTCAGTAAGCACCAAAAAGATAAGAGATGGCATAGAATAATAGAACTGCAGAGTTTGAAGGGACCGTGAGGGTCATTTAGCCCAACCCCCTGCAATGCAGGAATATCAGCTAAAGCATCCATGACAGACGGCCGTCAAAACTCTACTTAGAAACCACCAAGGAAGGAGAGGCCACAACCTCCTGAGGGAGTCTGTTTCACTGCTGAACAGCTCTTACTGTCGGAAAGTTTTTCCAAATGTTTAGTCGGAATCTCCTTTATTGCAACTTGAAGCCATTGGTTTGAGTCCTACCCTCAAAAGCAGGAGAAAACAAGCTTGCTCCCTCCTCCATGTGACAGCCCTTGAGATATTTGCAGATGGCTGTCATATATCCTCTAGTCTCATCTTTTCCAGGCTAAACATACCCAACTCCCTCAACCATTCCTCATAAGACTTGGTGTGCAGACCCTTGATCATATTGACTGCTTTCCTCTGCACACGTTCCAGCTTGTCAACATCCTTCTTAAATTGTGGTGCCCATAATTGGACACACTATGCCAGGTGTAGTCTGACAGAGGCAGAATAGAGTGGGACTATTACTTCTCACAACACTTCTGTTCATGCAGCTTAGAATTACACCAGCTTTTTTTTTTTTTTTTTTTTTTTGCTTCTTCATCACACTGCTGACTCATGATAAGTAAGTGAGAATTTGATCCCTGGTCTCCCAGGCACTGGTCCGACACTCTAACCACTATGCCACACATAAAACGGGATGTGTGGGGGTGATTAATTTAAAATCCATCATTAATGCAATAGTGTTGCATCAATTAAATATTGCAGAATGCACCTGCAAAACATTGCCCCCCCCCAATTTGCAGGAACTATAAGACAGGAGTATGGGACGCGGGTGGCGCTGTGGGTTAAACCACAGTGCCTAGGACTTGCTGATCGGAAGGTTGGCAGTTTGAATCCCCCCCCGACGGGGTGAGCTCCCGTTACTCGGTCCCTGCTCCTGCCAACCTAGTAGTTTGAAAGCACATCAAAGTGCAAGTAGATAAATAGGTACCACTCCGGCGTTTCTGTGTGCTGCTCTGGTTTGCCAGAAGCAGCTTAGTCATTCTGGTCACATGACCCGGAAGCTGTATGCTGGCTCCCTCAGCCAATAAAGCGAGATGAGCGCCGCAACCCCAGAGTTGTCCGCGACTGGACCTAATGGACCCTTTATCTTTACCTATAAGACAGGAATGGCACACATTGGGCCCTCCAGATGTTGTTGGACTACAGCTTGCCATTCCTGACAATTGCTTTCATCCTGATGCTAAATGTTGGTTCTAGGCACCTCTCTCTGGGCTAGCAAGGGAGGTGGCTGACATGTCAGCCTGTGGATGTTGCAGCTGCACATGCGCTATGCAAACCTCCCTGACCACACACACCCAGGCTTGGGAGAACTGAGTGCTGCATTCTGTGGTTTCTTTGTTGTTTTTTCATTAGGCCTCATTCCTATCTGATCTTCCTCCTTTGTGCCCAAACTGGCCCTGTTTCTCTCCCCCCCCTTTTTTTTAGAGGGAAGGAAGGGAGGGAAAGAAAAATAGGTTGTAAATTCAGGAGAGGATTTGTGGTTCATCATGCTCCTCCCAAGACGCATGATAAGCTGTCTCTTTGCACTTTAGTTTATATTTATTTATTTTTAAAAAACCTATACACCACAATTTATTTATTTCTTAAAAAATCAAAGTGGTCTCCAAACAATATGTATAAAATAAAATAAAAACATAAATATTACAATTGTATATAGCTGGATAACCGTAGCATATTTTTTCTGTCTTACTTGAATTGTCTGCATAAACTGGTTGCAAATAAAATAAAATAAAAATGGCAAATGTTTGTGCAATGCTAACGTGTGATTACTTGGCCACAATCTTGACTTTCCTGTAGGGGCACTTGTCATGTGGAATGGCCCTAGCTCAGGGTTTGCCATGACTCACTCTAGCAGTAATTAAATTAAAGTAATTACTGATTTACTAATAATCATTTTTGAAATTGAAATATCGATAATGAGCAGTCTCATGTCCAGAGTTGCTCAGAAAGTGTAAGAAACCAAAAGATCCGGAACGGATTCTGTTCGACTTCTGAGGTACTACTGTACATAGAGAAGATGTGGCAGGATCCTGACAGTCCTCAGAGTTGACCCACTGAAATCAGTGGACTTAAAGCTAGTTATGTTTATTCATTTAAGTGTGCCTTCTCTAGGTCAGCCTAGCACATAGGCTGGATATAACCCTCTGTCTTTATTTTTTTAAATGAATCTTGGTGGTGGTGGGGTGACTGATTTTGATTAGTGTCTACTTTCTCAAATAAAGAGCGTTTTCCAGCAGAAGAATGAGAGACATTCCCTTTATCAAAAGCATAGCGTGACAAGCACCCCACCCTGTTTTCACCAGAGGTCCCACCTTTTTATATAAGTGTTAGATAAAGAGCGTATAAAACCAGTGTGTGGAACTTAAAATTTTGCGTCTCTCTGGCAAAGCACAGAATTCTCTCTCCAGCATTTTCTTCTCTCATCAGTTACTGCCGATATAAAAAGTTGCAGTTCTGATAGTTGTTTATTATTTTGCCCACACTGTAAGTAAACTATGGGCGCCTGGTCAGACCTTGCCTCATCTTTCCTTTAAAAGTCTCCAAATAATTCCTCTCTCAAAGCAATATAGAAAGGGCAGTACATGACAACATGTTATAACTTCTTCAGTGTGGGCTCTAAAGCATGAAAAGTATGCCATGAAAAGTATCCCTTCATCTGTGGCGAGAAGGAACATGGGAGGTGGGGTGAAAGCCACAGTTCTGGGGTGGCATTCTGTTGGGGTGGAAATTGACCCTTTCCCAGTATTATCAGATTAATTATTTGATGAGGAGGGAGGAGGCACAGCTCAATGAAGGAAGGAGGTTGCGTGCCTGTGCGCAAGAGCGTGGGATAGCCACACCTGTTGCCGGCATGCCACCTCCAGAGGGTTAGCTGAGGGTTATCCTTAGGGCCAAAAAGGGTTAGTCACCCCTACTCTCGGCCAAACATACTCTGCTCTCGGCTAAACTCTTAATCCCAATGTGATTCTTGGGGTATGAGAAATGATTACTCCCTCTGAACATATGCACAGTTGGTTTCTTTTCTAGAGAGCAGCCACAGCATATAGCTCAGGTTAAGTGGGAGAGGTTTCTCTGTTAAAATCAAAACAGTTGACTTGCAGGTAGATGTAATCCCCTGGTGTGGTTCTCTTCAGAAATTCCAGCAGGTCAGAGATGTTAACCAGTGGCAAGGAAACCAACCAAGTGCCTTGTGGCACCTGAAAGACTGACTGGTTTTAGATAGCTAGAAAGGCAAATAGACAGATAGGTGACAGCTCCTAGGAGCCAATGGATTTTGCCCCCTCCGTCCTCTTCTTAGGGGGCCTGGCCCCCTCACGATGTTGCACAATGCTCATGGCACCAGAACATTGTGTTGGACCCCTCAATCATCTTGAGAAGATGGTCCTCTGGATAGATAGAATTTTGTCACGAAGTGGATGAGTGATTTTCAGGTGTCAGGTGTAATTGGGAAAAGAGAAGAGGTGATAGTAAACAATGGGCCAAAAATCCATGCAAGGCAATGCTAGAGGTATAGTTTGTGATGTTTCTGAACAAGATAGCATGGGGACATAATATACTGTCATATATGATGTCATACTATTGGTCCACCAAGCACAGTTGTATTAACATTGACTGGGAGTGGCTCTCCCAATTTCAGACATGGTCTCTCTCTTCCAACTGCCCCTGCAGATGCTCTGCCACTGAGCTATGCTTCCATCAGTAGCTGTGTCACTGCCAGCCTTCCCAACTTTGCTAGTTGTTCACTTCATCTGTAATGGAAGAGAGTTTGCTGACCTTCACTGAGCCGCAATTTTCTGCCAAACTAAAGTTAAGCAGTTTGTTTTCCTGTGTGGATATATATTGCCAGGTGAGAATGCTCCATGCATCTGGCAAAGTGGACTCTGGTCCAAGAAACGTCTGGCCCAATGAGAAAGAGTCTTTCAGATGCTTCTAAACTTTTTGCTGAATCACAGTGAGCATGGAACCCAGAGAAAGCTTGGCTACCCATCATCAGCATTGCTCAGCTAGTCACCATAGTAAGGTTATTTAGACAGTCCTAAGTAATGTTATTCCTTACTGGGAGGGTCCTTAGTTCAGTGGCAGAGCACCTGTTCTGCGTGCAGAAGGTCCCAGGTTCAATCACTATATTCCTAGGTTGGGAATGTGGCGGGTTTGCAGTCTGTAATAACATGCCTTGTCTTGTCTTCAGGGACCATTGACTTAGTGCCTTTCTCAGAAGACTGCATTGCCAAAAGTAGGAGCTGCCCAAGTTGGGCAAAGCTGTGGCAACATCTGGAATACTGAGCTCCATTGCATCAGAGTAGGGTGAACACAGATGCTGGCCAGTTTTTGAAACCAGTATGTGACCTGTCAGCACCTCTCTCCTCGCCTCCCACCCCTGTGTTGTACAGCCGGCCTGTTTTGCAGACAGTGGATGGTTTTTCTTGCCCTGCTTCATCTGGGGATGCTGGTTTGAGACTGGAAGTGGCTGTGATGTGGGAGAGCAGGTTCACACAGTGCAGAGTTAGATGGTGAAACTTGACCCAACAAGAGGAAGGAACGGCCACCAGGCTGGATGGCTTTGAAAGAGGATTAGATGAATTCACTTGAGGAAAAAGCTCTCAGTGGCTGCTAGTTGTGATGGCCGTGTTCCGCGACCACTGTTGGAGACAGTATGCTGAGTTGTTGGAGAACAGAGGAGGGAAGAGTGCTCCTGTGCTCTGGTCATTGCTGGGTTCCCAGAGGTACCTGGTTGGCCATTGAGAGAACAGGATGCTGGGGTGTGATGTGCAGCCTTGGGATTTGTGTGGCCCAAGTTGCTTCCTAGGGAATCTGCCTTGAGAAGGTGTCCATTTGTTTCTACTGATTGTCTTCATGTGTATTTTTTAAATCAAGTGTTTAAAAGGTGCCTCAAGTCTAGGAGGAGCCTCCTGTTGACAGGAAATGAAACCTGGTAGCCTTGCAGATGAACATTATGTGAGCCCTGCTGGATCAGTCCAGTGGCCCATCTAGACCAGCATCCTTTTGTCACAGGGGTCTATGGAAAGCCCTCGAGGAGGAGCTCCCTCACCTTCAGTTTCTAGCAGTTGCTATAGAAGCACTGCTGCCTCCCAATAGAGGCAGTAGCCATAACCCTGGAATGTCTCTTTGCTTGATGATGGTTGTGCTGGTGGCTGCTTTATGCAACACCCCTAAAAGAGGGTGAAATAGGACATGGCCTTGCAGATGCATGTTTTTTTTTATTCATAGATGCAAATTTAGAAGTAATATATATGTTACATATTTATGAACCACCTTCCATCTAGAACAAATTTAGAATTCAGAACAAGGCAATTTACATAAAACAACTAAAAATAGCTTTAAAAACTGTACCAAAACAACAACAAAACAAGCCAGCAACTAAATACAGGTTTAGAAACGATATGGAATATCTCTTAGGTTCTGGCCAGGGCAAAACACCTGTCATGCATACCTAACCACCATAAGAATTCTGAGGATGCTGAATTCTGCACCCAGGACCTAGGCTCAGGACAGGACAGCAACTAAACAGTCTCATGTCTTTTTTGCTCTTCCCTTTTGAGATACAGAATTGTAGAGTTGGAAGGGAACCCATCATAAAAATAATCATATTTTTAAATGAACCACCTTTTACATGCATCTCCATGTGATTTAAAAACATACCATAAAACCAGTGTCTAAAATAGTGCAAAAAAGGTAAATAATAAAGAAGTGTAAAAACAATGTGGAATAAACACTAAAAGCTGAGAGACCTTCTCAACCAGCTGGAAAAGCTTCTGGAAACAAAAAAATCTTCTATACAAAAAAATTCTTCTAAAGCGTTTAGATAGTGGGGTGCCTGCTGTGTTTCAACAGGGATCTTGTTCCACAGAATAGTGGCCACCACACACAAAGCCCTGCTCTTAGTTGTTCCCTGGAAATCATTCATTAGGTGAGTGTTCACATAATGAGCCCACGATTTCCATTTATTCCTATGGGGAAATTTCTAATGTCTTCCTGACCATGGAATTTTGAGCCTGCAGAGTTTGGGGGGGGGGGGGGAAAGAATTCTGCTCTCTGATTTGTCCAGTCACTCACCCTCCCTTCTTCTGTTCCTCAGCCAGCCAGTAGAAGGTAGACAGGAAGTAAAAAATTCAGATATCTGAATTTTCGGTGTGTATAGCAAGGTTTTCACATATCAAACATTCATCAAGGGGGACCTGTGTGTGCATCCCGCCCCTAGTGGGGAATACTGTAACCTGGTAGCCTGCTTGGGATAGGATTCCCAAGGGGAAAAAATGAACATGTGAAAAGGTTCTGAAGCTGCCCATAGAATGCCAGTGTGTTTGAAGCTGTGTGTTCCTTCTTAGTTGTCACTTTGAATCGGACAGGGAGAAGCAGCTTCTTTTCCTTTGTAATAGCTCCCTGGAGGTTTTTGCATACTTGTGGTCTGCTGGATGGCTCCAAGTTCTTGATGCTGCCTGAAGTGCTGCCATGCTGGTTCTAGCCTGGGCTTTGCCTGGAACATCCTGTTCTGTGTGGTTGCCTTTCCAAACTGCTTGTGATGTGAAAGAGCTGCTTTGTGCCAGCCCCTCCTTTTTTCACTCTTTGTCCCCAACTCCCTGGTTGGTTGCCACTGCTGCAAACCCTGGATATCTGAGTGCATTGGCACCTCAGTGAAGAATTTGCTTACATGTGGCTTTGACCATAAACCCTTCTTAGGCACATTTTTTATAAGTTAGCCTGCAAGACTAAACTAGAAAACTATTTAAATCCCGTAGTAGCTTTGTAAAAGCCCGAGACCTGTGCAAGTCTGGATTCAGACACCTGATGTTTGGTATCTATGTATCTATGACTTCTGCGCCCCCGTCATGAGTTATGGTACTTTGAAGCAGGGGGAACACCAGTCTGCTGTTGGTTCGATTAATCTGTATCATGGGTGGGGAACCTCAGGCCCAAATGCAGCCATCCATGCCTTTATATTTCTCCCTCAGAACTCTTCCCAGGCCACGCTCTACACCAGCTGTCTTTCACACCTTGAGTGTTTTTGCTTGGCTGGAATGTGTCTGTTAACTCTGTTTGTGCCTCTTTCTTGCCTGGATGGAGGATAGAGAGTGGTGTGCAAGTGTGTGTAAAATCTAGCTTAGTGTATGGTGGTAAAATTTGCGTTCATAGCCCTACCCACTTTTGCCCCGGATCCCACCCACCACTTGCATGTAGCTCTGATATAGTTACCTAGATTTAAATGCAATTCTTGGGCTGAAAAGACTCCTCATCCCTAATCTGTATTAACTGGCAGTCCAAGGGCCTAGTCTGACATTTTGGAGGAGTGTGTGTGTTGTTGTTTTTTGACCCTCAGCAATGATGTTTATTCCAAGGGTTCCCATTTTTGCATGTCAAATGCTTTCTTCGTTTGAACCAATGGTCCGTATCTGGGTTTTCCCCCCTGTGCTAAGAATCTTCCAACAAATTCAGTGCCAAGCACAGCTCAGTTCTGTGACCAGTAAGAATTAAGCAACCTGAGACATCACTCATGCTAAGAGCAAACTCAGTTGCTTAGTCTTAACAAGATTTAAGCCAAAATGGGACTATTGAGAAACAAGATGGGAGACAGTGGCATGCTTGGTGGAGCACTATCATTTGGGAATATATATATTGTGACCCCATGAGTGTGAAACAGAATATGGGGTGGGAGGGAGATGACTGAATAATATATGTGTGTGTGATAAGAGAGTAAATGAGCAATTGTCAATGAATAGATGAAAATCCCAAAACCTACTTAACTGAAAATATATATTCATATTGTGAAGTATTTTGAAAAGTATTCCTTTGTGTAGGAAGTATGCTAGACTGACATTTATGTATATAATGGGGTGCTGAAGAGTAGGGTTAGAAAAGATAAAATCTCTTCCCAGTTGGATGGGGACCATGAGTTAGCAACTCCTTGTGCTTCAGGATTTCTGTGGCTTGTGCACAGGCATTTCCAAGTTGTTAAAAATAATGGTCTCTAGTCTGGCTTCTGCTGCCTGCTTCTGGGCTTGAGGAGATGCTGGTGGAAACAGCTGGAACCTCTTTCTGAGGCTGACAGGGAAGGCCACTCAGATCTGCCAGGAAGAAATCTGCTTGAAACTGTAGGCAGCTCTGTAGGGTGAATTTCTTGGTTTAGGCATTGGTGAAACCTGCATGTCCCCTCTCATCCAAAAACACTCATCTACTGTATTGCAGCATTCACCGGAAAGCTTGGGCGATGCAGCCACAATCAAAGGGATGTTGTGGAGGTATACCACTAAGAGACTTTTAATATTAGGTGACTTAGAAATGGTCATACATAAATAGGTGCCTATCTGCGATTTGATTTTGGTATTAAGCTTGACCAAAGTTCGGCCATGCAGGGGGAGTTCACTCATGAGTGAATTTCAGACCTCAATACCTCTGAAAATGCCATGTGCCACATGTGTGCAACTTCCTTTCCTATACACCTTTAAACTTTGGTTCTCCCAGGCACCTGGAGCCCAGAATGTGTGGGAATAATTCATTGACCTGGTTCCCTCCCTGGAAAACGTCACCCAGGGCGAGAAAAGCGATCTACAAACCCAATTTACTCTGCTATGCTCAGCCTCTAAGGCTAGAAGATTATATACAAGGATTTGTGTGCAGTTGCAACAGCGCTGTAGTGCATTTAAGCCAAAGTGCTTCTCAGTTGGCCACACAAGTATTTAAGGTAGAAGGTTGCACAAAACTGGATGCTCCCTTGTTTAGAGTGTAGTGCTGATAATGACAAGGTTGCAGGTTCGATCCCTGTATGTGGCGGCTGCATATTCCTGCATTGCAGGGAGTAGGACTAGATGATCCTCAGGGTCCCGCCCAACTCTACAGTTCTGTGATCACATGCGCAGTTGTCATAGTGCTACTGTGTAATTAGTTGCAAAGTGATTCTTTGCTCGCTGTGGAGTGTTTGTGTGTTTAAAGAATATCAAAATTATCTTCCCTGCTGAACTGGCAGAAACCCCTTCTTCATATATGATACTGCTGCTTCCCACTTTTATTTACAAGCCCTAAAGGTGGGCAGTAAACACATGCTTTTCCTTAGGTAGCATTTTAAAAACAAGTGCTGTGTTCTATTGATTTTTACTGGCGCTTAAAATATTCAAAGCATTATCTAAAATTCAGATACATTCTAAATAGTGTTTTACTAGCTTTGTGGCTAGGTTAGTTTTACTTCACACCGCCCTCCCTCCCAATAACTGCCGCTTTCCCATAAGCCACCCTGACTTTTTGTGAGAGATCACAGGTACTCCATAGCCAAAAGCTGGGACAACAGAATATTAACTGCTCTAACACCTGGCCATTGTGGGGGCACCTCAGCAGTAATTTATTTGATTATCTGTTATTTGTTTATTCATATACACTGATGCTGGGGTGAGGAGGGGCACACCATAAAACTCAGGAATTTGATATCCCGTTCTTTGTAGAAAAAAGTACTGAAGCAAAGAAAGACAGCTAAGAAAGGTGTATTTAGAAAGACATTTTAAATACATATTGTTGCAGAATTTTGCATACTACAAAAGAGGAAGTTGTTGTGTAATTGAAATATTGTACTACAGATAAATAAACTACCCCCAGTACTTTCAGAGATAAACAGGATCCAGACCCGACCCCACAAATTACAATTCAAGGTGCAATATAAAATAATATATATACCGTTAATATAAACTGAATAGGCTGTCAAACACGTGGTTTGATTTTATTGCATGTGCATATACAAAAGAGCATGGCTATCGACTGACAGCGACTCACAGCAAATTATGGACAGATTCTTTTATTTATCATCTCTTAGTAAGGTGACTTTCAAACTATAGGTTTTCTGTATCTTATATGAATCTGTTCTTCCATGGGCAGTAGGGGGAGAATTTATTGAATGTTTTTCTTTTTTCTTTTTCTTTTAAAGCAAGATTTGAATATTATAGGTGTTTTCTTCCCATTACATTTTTACAAAAATACAAAATTTCTGCCCAGCAAATAAGGGGAAAAAAAGATTCCCCCATAGAATTCAGGATACCCACACCATTTTTGTACATTATTGGGACCATCCCACTGTGCTCCTGTGTATGTGTATATCTGAAAAAGAGAAACCAAATAGTCATAAATTCATCTCTTTTCTGTTCGTGAAATTTTCTGCAGCAAGTCTGCATGCCAGATTTTGTCATGCCAGTAGTTCAGATCCTTAAGAAAGACATTTATTTAGAAATATGAACTGGCTTGCTGTGGCCCTCTTCATTGCTTTTGCGGGTGGTCTTGAGAAACCTTCCCTGGCTTCAGGGGGCAGGGGGGAAACAGGGACAGGGAGTGGGGAGACTACTCTCTGACCATCAGCTTCTGCCTAGCAACTTCATCCGCTGATTTCAGCCTCCCAACTTCCATCTATTCATGCATTTCCCCCAGTTTCCTTGCGCACATTCCGTTCATGTGTTCTCTCTTCATTCATTCACATTTGTGCCCTGGCTTCAACCCACAAATATCCACTCTTGATTGGCTTCCAAAGGTGAATTTCAGCCAGCTTACATCAGCAAACAGCAGCCTGCTTCAGCCTTATGACATCTCCTGGTTCCTGAATTCAAACTTCTCCCCACCTTCTGCCCACTGCCATCAGCCAGCTTCCTCTAGGTCCAATTTGAGACATCAGCCAGCTTCCAGTGTGGATATCAGTCAAACTTGGCTTTCTCTTCAATCCATAGCATCCTTCACCCAGATGATTCATTCGCCAGTTCACTTCCTTCTTCTGGAAGATGATCAGCCAATATGGCATGTCTCATTTACAGTGTTACAAACTCTCCCCCTTAACATGGAAGTTGTTCCAGTGGGACTAAGGTGAAGATCTTAACTGTCAGACTCAGTTTCTGCTATGCAGAAATCAGGCTCAGGTTTGTCCTGTGCACAAAGCAAAATAGTCACAACAGCTGTTCCCTGCTGAGGAAGAGGACCTTAATCCACAGAGTTTTCCTTTGGTTTAGCTTTATATCCACTCACAGTCATGTGACTTGGCGAACGTCACAGACACTCTACAGCCAGTGGCAACACTTGAGGAGGCATCATCACAATCTCCTCAGGCCTCACAATTCTGGGTTTATGAGAATGAAGCAGCAACTAGGGCTTCTCATTCTCATTTTTGTTCAGGAGGCCCTATTCCAGCTGTGTGAAAACCAGAGGTTTCTTTGCGCACATACCCCCAGTCTCACCCTCCAGTTAAGCAAGAAGCATTATCACGGTTCAAGAAAACATTTTAACCAGGCCAAAGCATTTGAGGAGCGGGCAAAATGGAAGCATAGTTCTGGGGGCCAGATACAGAGTTTGGACGCCATGCTAGGCTGAATCTCTCCTTAGCTGCTGAGAATAACCTGGGAGGCAGCACACATTCCCAGAGTCCCATCAAACCATTGTTTGGCTTACTGTGGCATGCAAAGCAGGCCTTTGTTTTGGGATTAGAGCGATCCATAAATTATCAGATAATGTCTCCCTTGGAAGCTTCTTTCTGTGTTTGTTGTGGAACTGTGTATCACTTGGCATGCTACATTGATGCCGGGGGTTTGCTGACGGAAATACGCTGAGTGAATCCTGTTTGGCAGGAAATTCTGCACATTCCAGTCCCTTTATCACCACGATATGGGAGAGTCATCATGGCCTTGAAGGGTCCCAGTGGGTGATGACCACCAGCTGTTCCAGCAAAACATATGGAATCCTATCATCTTGCCATGGTGCAAGGCTAAGAGCGGTGTTCATTGACCATGCATGTAGGTTTCTAGCCCTTCCCAGCTGGAAGAGATCACTTTCCCCTCTGAGTACCAGGTGCTAGGAATCACAATTGGGGAGAGGGCTGTCATATTCAGTTCCAGCTGCAGGCTTACCACAGGAATCTGGTGGGCCACTGGGAGAACAGGATGTTGGGTTAGATTGGCCAGTGGCATGATCAATGAGGTTCCTCTCGTGACCTTTTGTGCTTCTTTAGAAGCTTCGGCTGTCTGAGAAAACTTCAGCCTTCAGTCTTCCCTCTATGGGTCATAGGCAATAGTTGTTCTACTCAGAGCAGACCCATTGAGATTCTTACACATGGTGAATTTAGGTCCAGTTGTTTCAGTGTGTCGACTCTGAGTAGAATTTAGTTGGCTACAGCCCTATGTCTCTCCCATGTGCCTGCTTTTAACTCTCAGAACTGTTGTAATTTTAAATGGCTTCTAAGTTAACTTTTCAAAATAAGATGGATCATAGAATTGTAGAGTTGAAAGTGACCCCTAGAACTTTTTCACATGTACTACTAGTAAGCCAGATGTCCCCCATCCTATATTTGTGCATCTGATTCCTCCTGCCTAAGTGCAGAACCTTACATTTGTCCCTATTGAAATTCATTTTGTTAGCTTGGGCCCAGTTTTCCAATCTGTTAAGGTCATTTTGAATTCTAATTCTGTCTTCTGAGGCATTAGCTACCCCTACCAGTTTGGTCTCATCTGCAAATTTAATGAGCATCCCCTCAATTCCTTCATCCAAGTCAGTTCTGAAGATGCCGAACAACAGTAGACCCAGAATAGAACACTGTGGCACCTCACTTTTATCCAGGATGATGAGGAACCTTGAATGAGTACTCTTTGGGTTTAGTCAACCAGCTACAAATCCACCTAATAGATACCTTGTTCAACACACATTTTACCACCTTCCTCACAAGAATATCATGGGCGACTTTGTCAAGAACCTTATTGAAATCAAGATACATTGTGTCCACAGCACCCCCCTGATCCACCAAGCTTGTAACTCCATCAAGAAAGAAAGAAATGAGATTCATTTGACATGACTTATTTTTGAGAAACCCATGCTGGGTCTTAGTAATCACAGCATCATTTCTAAATGTCAAACTCACCAGTCGGTAGTTACCTGGATCTTCTACCTCCCTCCTTTGAAGATGGGGACAACATTTGCCCACCCCAGTCTGCAGGGACCTCACCAGTTCTCCCAAGAATTCTCAAATATCAAAGGTTCTCAGATTATATCCACAAGCTCCTTTAATACCCTTGGATACTGCTCACCAGGCCCTGGGGATTTGAATTCTTTTAAAGCAGCTAGGTGTTCCCTTACTACCTATTTTCCTATCTTGGGCTGCAGCTCCCTCCTTACATTAGTTACTGTACTTTGTTATCTCCAGGCTTGGCATCACTTTCCTTTTGGGTGAAGACAGAGGCAAAGTAGGTGTTGAGTAGTTCCACTCCTCTCTGTCACCCAATAGCATTTCTCCGTCTTCTCCACACAGAGGACCTACCACTTGCTTGTTCTTCCTCTTGCTTTGCACCTCTCCTCAGGTCATATCCCTTGCTGCCACTGCTTTGTACCCTTACTGTTTTGCCTTAGCTGAAATGTATCTTTGAACTTTGATAATGCCTCTTGCTCGTCTGGATGGAGGATAGAGAGGTGTGTGTAGAAACTTGCCTACTATATACAAAGGTACAATTTATGTTCATTGCTCCACCCACTTTTGCCTCTGGCCCCACCAACAGTTGGCATGTAGCCCTCAGAAGGTGTGGCCCTCAAACTGAAAAAGGATCCCCAACTAATGTAGAAGCTGCTGATTTGAAGTGTGTCTGTGTGCTTAAACTTTGCTTCACTGACAAGATAAAACCATTTGAAGATATGAAAGCCTTTCCTTACTCAAGAGCAGCTGGAGGCAAAATAGTCATGACAGATCAATTATGTGGGTGGGGCATTTGAAAATGCAGCTTTCAATATCTTCCCTTTCTCCTGGACTGTGAGGACCCAAAATGGGCCCATTTTATGGAACATGTGCATATCTGCCTTCCAAAACAAGTTCTGGCATCATATTAAATCTTTGTAAGATCAAGATTCTGCTTGATGAATCGTATGTAATTTGGCCAAGGATAATCTTCCAAGCTATGTTAGTGTTGTTTTTAAAACACTTTAGCGTGTAAAACCATAGGTTCCTCTGGGATGGAAAAGATCCTTCATAATGTTACTGGTAGCTGACTTTCCATCTCTATAATGTGAGTTATAACTTTTCTCATTGGGTTTCACCAGAGATAGGGAACTTGTGGCCCTCCAGATCTTGTTGCACTCCAGCCCCCATCAGCCTAAGCCAGGATGGCCAAAAGGTCAGGTGTGATAGAAGTTCTAGTCCAACAACATCTGGAGGCCTAAAGGTTCCCCACTCCTAGGTCACACTCTTTTCTTTCATCAGCCATGAATTCAACTGGGATGAGAAACCAAGAGAGGGGAATAAAGCAGCCCTGGCTTCTTCAAATCTGCCAAAAAAAGAAGACGAATACTATATATTAATGGGACATAACAGGAGAATTTTAAATGTTTGATGTGCACCTGCTGAAGGTCTGGCCACCTGAACCAGCAGAGGCTCATCCATTGGTGCAAATGGGGCACAGCCCCACCAGCCTCAGTCCGCTCTCAGCCAGCCTCCCATCTGCCTGCCTTCTTTCTTACATCCAGTCCAGGGAGTGGCCCTGATTTTCAACTTCCTCTTCCTTTGTCTTGGTGTTTCCCCTTGTAGAACAAGGAGAAGGACAGGGGCAAAGCTAGAATGAATTGACTGTCTGTCATTGGCTCTGACTCTGCCCAATGTTCGTCTCCATCTTTTCTGCACCACCACTTCCAGTGGGCACTCCAGCAACTAGGTCAATGGTCCCACACTTCTGAATATGTTCCTGGGCTGTTTCCCCTAGAGCAGGCATCCCCAACCTTCGGTCCTCCAGATGTTTTGGACTACAATTCCTATCATCCCTGACCACTGGTCCTGTTAGCTAGGGATCATGGGAGTTGTAGGCCAAAACATCTGGGGGATGCCTGCCCTAGAGGGACCCAGAACAGGTTTTCATGAATGATGGAGTGGCAATAGGAGGCATGGATTAGTTCAAATACATGGCCAGCTTTCAGCAAGGATGGGAAACCTCTGGCCTACTGGATGCTGCTCAACTACAACTCTCATGAGCCACAGCAAGCGTGGCCAGTTGTGAGTGGTGATGGGAGCTGTAATCCAGCAACCTCTGGAGGGTCACAGGTTCCCCATCTCTTCTCTGTAAGAAGAAACAGACACCCACCAACTTTTCTGGAAGGGAATGATGATGTGATGTGGGTGTGATGCGATGTTGAACAATTTGTATTCTCACTTATTTACCGCAGGCGTGGCACTGGGGTGGAAGGCTTGCCCTTGCCAAACTGGTTTTTGCACTCTTATCTGCTCTTGAACCTCATCTGTTGCCCTGAAGTATCTGTCTGAGACTGTATGTGGGGCATTCAGTTTTGCTACAAAACCGGTGTCTGGTGGTGTACTGGTTCTCTAAGCCAGGTGCTGAGGTAAATGAGAACCATTAAAGGAATAGAGATCAGATCTTGGCACCTGAAATCAAGTTCCACCTTTGCTGCAAACTTCACAGGGCAAAATAAATTGTATAAACTCCCCCAGATCCCTGTGGAACAGGAAAATTATTTGATTTTTTTACTAGGCAAGTGCAGAAATTGCCCAAGGCTATTAGATGCAGACTAAGCAGATGATATATGCAAAACAAATGTGCAAAAATGTATTTAATGTTTGTAACCAACTTTCAGGATCTGGTACACCACTCTGCTTGGTGTTAAAAAGGTAAAGGTACCCCTGCCCGTACGGGCCAGTCTTGACAGACTCTAGGGTTGTGTGCTCATCTCACTCTAGAGGCTGGGAGCCAGCGCTGTCTGCAGACACTTCCAGGTCACGTGGAAGCTGCTCTGGCAGACCGGCACCAGAGCAGCACACGGAAACGCCGTTTACCTTCCCACTATAAAGCGGTACCTATTTATCTACTTGCACATAAGGGTGCTTTCAAACTGCTAGGTGGGCAGGAGCTGGGACCGAACGATGGGAGCTCACCCCGCCACGGGGATTCGAACCGCCGACCATGCGATCGGCAAGTCCTAGGCGCTGAGGTTTTACCCACAGCGCCACCCGCGTCCCTATTAAAACTATGTTACTTTTTTATTATTATTAGCCTTTATAAATACTTCAATGTACGTATTACCAAATGTTCAATAGCTTCCTTTATATATATATAAAAACCAGTCAAGTAAGTGTAAGAAGATATAATTTAATGAAAGAAAGCAACTTCTCACTGGCCTTTCCTTTTTGTGTCTTTAAACAGACATGCCCATAATTCACAACTTGTTTGAAAATCTGCCCCATGTAGATTAATCAATTTAAGGGGGAGTTGATTAATATATATTTTAAACAAATTGATTGATGCTTTAATTTATTTAAATACATTACAGTAACTCACTACCTAGCAGAGATGGGGAAGCTCTGATATTGTACTCTACTCCTCACCCCAGCCAGTGTGGCCAGTGGTCAGAGGATGGGGGAGGTCTTAGTCCAGCAACACCTGGAGGGTCACAGGTTGCTCACCTCTGCTCTGTGGGTGGAAGTGAACACAAATTATCCCTTTTTGGAAGCACTGCGATCCTGAATGATATATCCAGTCAGTGGAACCATTGTGCCTTTGAGAGATCACCTTCTGGATAACCTCTGGTCTTCTGTCTGTATAGGTTATGACATTGATTCTGGTCTTGGCCCTTTGGAGCCCAGTTCCTTTTGGGTAGTGCTTGAGTTCTTCCGAATTCCATTGACTGCTTTCTTAGGGCGGGTGGTGTGGGCTGGTAGAGTCGCTGCCTTGGTGTTTACCTGTGGACGCTTCATGGCCTCTGGAGCAGGGTGTGTTTTTTAAAAGGGCTCCCTAGCTTTTGTTTGGCTTTGTTTGCATTGAGATAGAAATCTGCTTCCGTCTATTCATAAAGCCGTCTGTGTGTATAAACTAGAAGGCAATGGATAGCAGTGGTGTGTGTGTGTGTGTGTGTGTGTGTGTGTGTGTGTAAAATACAGGTTAGTGGCTTGGGCTTGGCAAGTGTCTTGCATATTTCCTGGGTTCCTTGCCTCTCGTCTGTGGCTTCCACTGTAGCAGGGGAGCAACAGAGATTTGAGCTAATCATTGACTAAATTATAGATTAACCCTGTCCCTTGTGAAACTGCTCCTTGGTTTTGTGCTTGTCACCTGAGCTGGATGCTTTTCATTTCTGTGCTTTGGGTTCTGAATGAGTATTGTGCCAAGGGGCCTTTGTGGCCAGATCTAAAATCCTTGTTTATTCAGAAGTAAAATTTAGGTTTCTCATTCCCCCCCCAAAACAAACAAACAAACAAACAAACATCAGTTCTCCACATTTCCACATCAGTTTGTGAATTTTTATTTTAAAATGTCATTGGGAAAATGCATTTTTGTGCAAATTTCTCCCTAATCTACACATTTTTGTACGCAGTTTATCCCAAGAGAACACATGTTGTAAAAGGCATTTCCCTCAATATAATGCTGTTTTTTTACATTGTTTTACTCATCTACACATCTGCTTGCACACTTTGCCCTAGTAGATGCCCTGTTGCACACATTACTTGGCTGGAGAGATGCATTGCAAAATTCAGAGAAGTGTGGATTTCAAAGGATGGCTGCATTTTGGTTTGTGTGCTCTTTCAGGAACTACAAATAAGCTGAACCTAATTTCTCCTCCACCCTGGGCAGTTTCATGCCTTGGGATTTATTTCTTTTTAAACAACAAATGTATGCTGCTGAATGATTGCCAACGCAATGTATGGGCAACATTTTACATACAGTGGTACCTTGGTTCTCAAACTTAATCTGTTCTTGATTAACCAAAGAGTTTCAAAACCAAGGCATGTTTTGCCATAGTAAGTAATGTAAAATAGATTTTGCATTACTTTTAAAAACAACCCCTAAAACAACAATTTAACTTGAATTTTACTATCTAACAACACCATTGATCTATAAAATGAAAGCAGTAATCAAGGTAAAGGTAAAGGTAAAGGTAAAGGTACCCCTTACAGTTAAGTCCAGTCGCGAATGACTCTGGGGTTGCGTGCTCATCTTGCTTTACTGGCCGAGGGAGCTGGTGTTTGTCTGCAGACAGCTTCCGGGTCATGTGGCCAGCATGACTAAGCCACTTCTGGTGAACCAGAGTAGTGCACGGAAATGCCGTTTACCTTCCTGCCAGAGTGGTACCTATTTATCTACTTGCACTTTGACGTGTTTTCGAATTGCTAGGTTGGCAGGAGCTGGGACCGAGCATCGGGAGCTCACCCTGTCATGGGGATTCGAACCGCCGACCTTCTAATCGGCAAGCCCTAAGCTCTGTGGTTTAGACCATAGTGTCCACCCACGTCCCATAATAATCAATGTACTGTACTGTAAAATAAATAAGACAGTATTGTAGATAATAAAAATAAAAATTCCTTTTTTTTCTTACCTGCACTGATGATAGACATTGTTTGGATGGGGGGCTTTTATCCATCTCCGCAGTCACACAATCAATCAGTCAGTAGCTGAACTGGGTTCCACACAGTCACAAAAACAAATTAATCGAAAAGCCACAATAATGCAAAATAAATAGCAAAAACAAAAGTGCCAAACTTAATCTGTTCCGGAAGTCCATTGGACTTCTGAAATGTTCGAAAACCAAAGCGCAGCTTCTGATTGGTGCAGGCGCCCTGGTAATAATAGCCGACAACCGCATCAGACATTCAGCTTCCAAAAAACATCGAAAAAGTGGAACACTTACTTCTGGGTTTTCAGCGTTTGGGAACCAAGGCATTTGAACGCCAAGGCGTTTGAGAACCAAGGTATCACTGTACATAGGTGGAGGTGGAGATCACTGGTTTGCCAGATGTATGTCCACACTTAAACCACATCTGCACCATACATTTCAGTCCCTATAATGCTACTTTTCACAGTGATGGTTCACCCTCCCCAAAAAATCCTGGGAACTGTAGTTTGTTAAGGGTGCTGACACAGAGCTACAATTTCCAAAGTGGTTTATCAACCAAGCCTTCTTCCCAGGGAACTCTGGGAATTGTAGTTCTCCAGATAGGACTGAGAGAGGCCACCTGTTTGCAACCCTGGAGAGCTGCTGCCTGTCAATGGAGACATTACTGAACTAGATAGACCAATGGACTAATTATGTGTAAGCATGCTTCCTGTGTACCGCCTTCTGCCAGAAACTCTGCAGAGCTGTTACAGGAAATCTGTCTCTAAATCATCTGGTCTTGCAACCAAGACCTTCTACCTGCCTCTACAAATTGAATTTCAGCCCCCAAACAAATGTTTAGCTTTGCATTATGTTTATTTCCTCCCAGAGGCTGCTAACAACATCTCTCTCTGTCTCTGTCTCTCTCCCCCTGCCTCCTCAGTCCTTGGAATGGAGACATTCCATGGCTGGCAGGGGGAGAAAAAGCAGGAAATACTGTAAATAGCTGATGTCTGAAGCTGGTTGGAAGTCTTTTATCATTTGATTCCCCACCCCCTTCCCCTTTCCCCTAGAATCCAAAAGTTGGTACCTTCCTTTTCTGTTTTCCCTTGGAGGAAAAGGGACAGGAGTTTTTTTTTCCTTCCCCAGGAGGAAATCCAGAAAGAAGTCTTCCCACCATTCCCAAATATAAATTGAAAACATTCTGTTTGAAGTTTTGTGCTGTGTGTAAAAATCAAAAATGAAAACTTGGCCAGTTTGCTTCCCTCCCACCCCAGCTTCAAGTGTCCCTTTGGAATACTGTGTGTGTCTGCAGCTAATCCGTAGTTGTCCATGGTGAGAGATTAAGCATATGGGTGATTCAGACTTGGAGGTGTGAGCTTCTGCTGACATTTAAAAGATGCAGAAGGAATGCTAGGGAGCAGAGGGTGACGTAACTAAGTGGGGAAGCATGTGCTTTGTATATGAATCCCCAGTGTCTGCGGCTGACCAGGAGTTGATGGCTACCACTTGAAAAGCATAGTGGTAGGGTTTCAGCTCAGTGGAATAGCATCTCCCTTTGCATGTAAAAGGTCCCAGGTTCAAGAAGCAGTGGTGTACCCATGTTGAACTAGGCGAGAAACCTGCCTGAAATCTTGGAAGGCCACTACCAGTCAGTGTAGACAATACTGAGTTAGATAGACCAATGGTCTGACTCTATATAAGGCAGTTTCATGTGTTCCTACGTGTATAAGTATCCTTTGACATGGGGGAAGGGATGTTGCTCAACAATGGTGGAGCATTTGCTCTGCATGCAGAAGATCCAAGATTCAATTGCTGGCATCTGCAGGTAGGGCTGGGAGAGAGCCCTGTCTGAAATCCTGGTGCTCAGCTAGCTGGACCAATGATTTGACTTGGTGCAGTAGGAAAAAGGAAATACCTTAGGGCAACATTTCTCAGATGTGGGTCTCTAGCTGTTGTTGGACTACAACTACCATCATCCCTGACCATTGGTTCTACCAGCTAGGGGTGATGGGAGTTGTAGTCCAGCAACAGATGGAGATCCAAAAACTGTCCTATGGACTAAGGAGGGAAGGGGAAGGCCCATGGCTCATCTGTTTTGCATGCAAAGGGTCTCAGGTTCAATCCCTGGCATCTGGAGGTAGAGCTGGAGAAAATCCATACCCAGAATCCCGGAGAGCTATTGCCAGTCAGTACTGAGCTAGCTGGGTCAATGGGTCTGACTCTGTATAAAGCAGCTTCCTATCTGCCCAACTTCACATCCCTCATGCTGATATCTGTCCAGAACCTGAGATGCTTGTACATGGGAGCAGGTAATTGCCTGAACTGCCTGTTATGAGAATCACCAGGTGGCAGCAGCTTGTTTTTGCCTTTGGGCACTTCTCTCTACCCTTTTCTAGGACAGGAAGGAGAGAAGTTCCTGTGCCTTAAGGGAAAAGAAGAAGGAACTCTTCTTGTTTTGCCTGAAGGCCTTAATCTCTATATGTGGGTGATTATGGGTTGTCTTAGTATCGACAGCCCTGGTGTCAACTGGTAAGACCGGAGACACTTGCTCATCAAATTCTCTTTCCTTCACCTGCCTGGCTTCTCCTTGGTAGGAACAGAGGAAGCTACCCTCTACTGAGTCAGATCATGTAGCTCAGTACAGTCTAAACTGACTGGCAGTGGTTCTCTGGAGTTTCAGGCAGGGGGACACTCCAAGCCTTTCCTGGAGATGCTAGGGATTGAACCTGGGACCTTCTGCATGCAAAGCAGGTGCTCTGCCACTGAATTATAAGCCTTATAAGAAGCTGCCTTATATGCTTGATCCACCTTGCTCAGTATTGTCAACACTGGCTGGCAGGTATATTTTCCAGGTCTATTCAGAGATGTTGAGGGTCACACCTGGGACCTTCTGTGTGGAAAGCAGACCCTCCTTAGTCCCTGGGATATTTCATTCTCCATGCCCCACACCCCCCTGCACACACAATTTGTAGTACCCCTGTTATTCTGTCTATTTCTCTTGCTAACAACCTGTGTAGGTTTTGGTCCCCCACCCAATTATATGGCCAAATATTCACCCCAGGCAGCCAAGTGCCAGTTGCCTGAAAGCCCAGTTGCCCTTCAAGACATAGAAGAGGCAGTATCAAAATTGCAAAAGCAGAAAACAGGGTATTTCCCCCCCTCCCCTCCAGGAACTCTGTGTTACGACTGGGTTGTAGGCCTTCAATGATTGCAAAACCACCCATTTTTGCTTCTGGAGCAAATGTCTGCAGCATGGCAGTCTGTTGTAATGCTGAACTCTTCTCCCATTTATTGAGCCTAAGTCATCTTGCTGTTCCTGTTCCCAGTGCTGTGTTGATGGCCTTTTTCATTTCATTTCATTTCATTTCATTTCATTTCATTTCATTTCATTATTTACTTACTGCATTTATATCCCACCTTTTTCTTCAAAATACTCAAGGTAGCATACATGATTCTCCCCCTCCTCATTTAATCCCCACAACAACCCTGTGAGGTAGGTTAGGCTGAGTGTCCAAGATCACCCCTTGAGCTTGATAGCCGAATGAAGATTTGAACCCTGGTCTCCTTGGTCCTGGGACGTGGGTGGTGCTGTGGTCTAAACCACTGAATCTTGGGCTTGCCAATTGGAAAGTTGGTTCGAATCCCCGCGATGGGGTGAGCTCCCATTGCTCGGTCCCAGCTCCTGCCCACATAGCAGTTTGAAAGCACGCCAAAAGTGCAAGTAGATTAATAGTACCACTCCAGCAGGAAGGTAAACGGCGTTTCCATGCACTGCTCTGGTGTCACTGTTCCACTGGGCCAGAAGCGGCTTAGTCATGCTGGCCACATGACCTTGAAAAACTGTCTGCGGACAAACATCGGCTCCCTTGGCCTGTAAAGCGAGATGAGCGCCGCAACCCCAGAGTCATTTGCGACTGGACTTAACTGTCAGGGGTCCCTTTACTTTTACCTTCCTTGGTCCTAGTCTGACACTAACCACTCTCTGATTTGCATTTATCTATAGGTTGCACAGTTTCAATAAGCTCTCTTGGGAGTCTAAAGTTCTTCGTTACAGTAGGTTGTATTCAGCATTAGAACTTTCAGCCTTTGCTTGTTTCTTCTAAAGAGCTTCAGTCGTCTGTTTTTAAAACTTGGTTTTGTGAACAGCCTTGGATATAATCAGTGGAAAGTTAGCATTTTAAAGTAATAATAAAAAAAATCTCATCACCACCAGGAGCCCCCAGTGACCATAAACCTAAACTGCTGGAAGGATGCACTCATCCTAGCAACTGTGGCGGGGTGATGACTGGGTCACCTTTTAAATATGTCTCAAGGAAATTTCCATAAAAACTAAACATAGTTGTTGGGGTTTGTTTGTTTTTTTAAAAAAGCCCCCAAACCAACTGAAGACCTGTTTAAAAATAATGCAACATAAGCACCTTCTTCAATTTTACATTAGATAAATTGAGGTCCCTTCAGACTGGGCTTTTCGTGTGTGTGTGCGGGGGGGAGAGCTTGTGCAACAGGGTGTGTTGTGTGTGTTCTATTCTGCAGCAAGTAATTGAGGAAATAATACTGCATTAGTGCTGGATTGATACTGGACCATCCACACATCATTCTGCGTTGTCAGATGTTGTGCGACGCTTCCTCATTATTGTCACATTATTGCTGTCTGGAGGGACACTTGTGCTGCAGCGCAGCAAAAGCAGAACAAACAACAACGCCTGCATCGTTCTTGATTTCAGGGTTTTGGCCGGAAGCTACAGGACTTGCTTTGATAGGAAATGAAACCTCCCCAAACCTTTCCAAGTGTAAACAGCATTGGAAGCAGGATCATGTATAACTACCCCAATACCCTCATGAGCACAGATCGTCCTGAATACGCAATAGAAAGGATTCCTGGAGAGGCCTATTGGTTTTCTGCCAAGCGTCCATAGGAAGGAAACCTCCTCCATTTTCAGTCTGGGGTCATCTGTCATCTGAGGCTTCATCCACCGTTCATGCATCTAACTCTTTTAAGTCCCAAGGTTTCCCTGCTACTGGACCATCTGACTGTAGCCAGCTTTGCAGCTATTTAAAGAGCACGTTCATTTTCACATGATTTCTTGAGAGAGAGGGAAGGGGGAATAGGAGCTATTTTTTCTTTTCCTTTGTTGGCTGCAGTCCCTCTCCTCCAAACCTGCTTGTCTGGTTATTAGACTTGGCATCTCTCTCTCTCTCTCTCTCTCTCTCTCTCTCTCTCTCTGTGTGTGTGTGTGTGTGTGTTTTGAAAGTTTGGAGGCCCAAATGTGGAAAATCAGCCAAGGAGAGATCTCTGGGGTTTGTAATCATATCTTGTCTAAAGAAGAACCCAGGAACAGTGGAAGAACAAGCCGATCAGGCGCCTGGGGCGGCACACGTGCCCTGTGCCCAGGGGCGGGGCCAGCTGCCCGCGGGGGCGACGCCAGCCGGGGCAGGACGCTCCATGGGACCTCTGAGGAGTCTGCCTGCCTCCTCTCACTCAACCACCCTACAGCTGAGGGGGAGGCGGTAGGCGGACCGTTTGGGGCAGCACGGAGCCTGCGGGTGTGCTGCAAGCCCTGCGGTGAGTGCTGCCCGGCATTTTGTCACCCCGTCAGTGGTGACACCCAGGGCTACTCACCCCACTACACACCCCTTCCTCCTCCTCTGCCCAGGGAGCTCCTGGATAGGCTACCAGGTGTATCCATCTAAGTACTGTAATGTGTATGCTGACAGGCAGAGACTCTGCAGAGTTTCAGACACTGGACATTTGTGGACCTCACCTAGAGATGTTGGGGATTGAACCTGGGACCTCCTTTATGGAAAGCATACACTCTGTTACTAAGCTACAGCCCTTCCCCTAAATCAGCCAAGTTGCAGGATACTCAGTGCCCTTTGCACTAAGTACGTAGTGGGGATGTTGCTTATCTTTTTTCCTTGGTACACACAAAAGTTTGGATATGCTAAAAGTTAAAATACGCGAATGGATTTGATAAGGGATAGCAGCTGAAGGGAAGGAGGGAAGCCGCAAGCTCTGCAGAGCAAACGGGTTTATATGTTGATTAATGTATTGTAAGAATGTTTGTGTAGAGAAAATAATAAAAAATTATGGGGGGGGGATTGGATATGCTAAAGCCTATATTTCAGTTGGTGACTGTGCACCTGTTGAAACGCCCCCCCCCAAAAAAATCTCATTTTCTGCCACGAGAGAGAATGTGCAAAGGGGACTGAACAGAATCTGAAAAAGCATGTTGCAGTCTTGGAAATACAGTGGTACCTCGGGTTACAGCCGCTTCAGGTTACAGACTCTGCTAACCCAAAATAAGTACCTCGAGATAGAATTTGCTTCAGGATAAGAACAGAAATCGTGCTCCGGCAGCGTGGCAGCAGCGGGAGGCCCCATTAGCTAAAGTGGTGCTTCAGGTTAAGAACAGTTTCAGGTTAAGAACAGACCTCCAGAACAAATTAAGTTCTTAACCCGAGGTACCACTGTAAGTCCACACAATGTTCTGGTCCTGAGTTTTATTGTACCTTTTGCCTTTCCCAACCTGAAAGGCGAGGGGAAGCTATTTGCAACCCTTGCCTCCTCAACCTTCTGTAGAAAACTGTTGGGCTGGGTATGGAACACTCAGACGGCATTCCCCTTGGGAGAGGGTTCTATGTCCGCATACAGTTGTTTTATGCTTCTCTCTTTTGCATAACCAGCCCTGGAGGTGGATCAAGGCTTTCTTCTGGGCTTTTCAGATACTCTGCATGGCTTGCAGTTTTGGGCTATGAATCACACATTGCTTTCAGTAGAAAACACAGCCTTCCCACCCCCCACTGCTGCCTTGCCACCCTGTGAGGTCAGTTGGGAAAGAAGCTCTGTGACTAAGCCAGCAAGACTGGGATTCCCACAAAGCAGAACTGAAGGTTGCCAGGCTTCCTTGTTTCAGATGACTTCATGTGGAGTCAGATCTTTTCCCTTGGCAGTTGTGATGACCCACCCACCACGGTACAGATCCCCATCCCCCACTGCCCATTCTCATCCTTCTCAAGGCAGTCTGAGCTTCTAGTTGCTGTTGCACTACATGAGAACAAGCAGAGGAGCTTGGCTGCTGGATCAGACCCAAGGTGTGCCTCGTCTAGCTCCCTGTTCTCACAGTGGCCAACCAGGTGTCTCTGGGAAGCCCAGAAGCTGGACTTGAGCACAACAATGCATTCTCCCCACTTGTGATTCCCAGCAACTGATACTGTCTCTGATCCTAGACTGATGAATTAATCAATGGTAATAATAATCATCCTTTGATTTCTTAGTAAAGGTAAAGGACCCCTGACCATTAGGTCCAGTCGTGACCGACACTGGGGTTGCAGCGCTCATCTTGCTTTATTGGCCGAGGGAGCCGGCGTACAGCTTCCGGGTCATGTGGCCAGCATGACTAAGCCGCTTCTGGTGAACCAGAGGAGCGCACGGAAACGCCGTTTACCTTCCCGCTGGAGCGCTACCTATTTATCTACTTGCACTTTGATGTGCTTTCGAACTGCTAGGTTGGCAGGAGCAGGGACCAAGCAATGGGAGCTCACTCCATCGTGGAGATTCAAACCGCTGATCTTCTGATCGGCAAGCCCTAGGCTCTGTGGTTTAACCCACAGCGCCACTCGCGTCCCTGATTTCTTAATAAAGGTAAAGGTACCTCTGCCCGTACGGGCCAGTCTTGCCAGACTCTAGGGTTGTGCGCTCATCTCACTCTATAGGCCGGGAGCCAGCGCTGTCCGCAGACACTTCCGGGTCATGTGGCCAGCGTGACAGGCTGCATCTGGCGAGCCAGCGCAGCACACGGAACGTCGTTTACCTTCCCGCTGGTAAGCGGTTCCTATTTATCTACTTGCACCCGGGGGTGCTTTCGAACTGCTAGGTTGGCAGGCGCTGGGACCGAACGACGGGAGCGCACCCCGCCGCGGGGATTCGAACCGCCGACCATGCGATTGGCAAGTCCTAGGCGCTGAGGTTTCATTTCTTAATAGGTCACTACAAAAAGAGTCTGTAAGTGATTTCCAAAGCACAAAGTGCCAGATGGCATAGCATACAAATGGAAGGAATGCACTGCAATAAAACCATTCTAATGACCCATAAGGAAACCCGGCAAAAAACAGCAGCAGAAATCTGGGTTGTATCTAGCTAATTTCTACTCAGATTAGACCCATAGAAATTAATGGGCCTAAATTAGCCATGCTGATTTATTTTAGTGGATACAACCCATTTTATCATAATCTGTCAGATGCCTTGGAGAAGAGATTGATCTTTACTTGGTGCTGAATGGAGGCTGATGATGGCAGCGTGTGGAACATAGTGGCTTGTCCTGCCACTATCCCCTGGAGGAACCCGCTTATCAGCACTGAATCGGAGCAAGCAGATTTTGTGCAGCTTGATGTTTGCCCTGATTTAGCACTAAACTGCATGTTTTTCCTGGGTGAAACACTGGGACAAGCAGACAATCACTTGGACCCATGCCTGGAAAGCATAGGACAAGCTGAGAACTTCTGAGGGTGCACGCTTTCCAGGCACGGGACAAAAAGAAATGTGGATAAGCCCTTCCTTGAGAGAGAATTTCACAAGCAGTGAGCCATAAATGAAAATGTCCTGCTGGTGGACTCATAGCCACTGACAGCCTTATCCTCCCTGCATTTTTCTAAACCCATTTTAAAGCCATTTAAGGTGGTGGCTATCACTGCCTCTTGCAGCAGTCAATTCAGTGCCAGATTTACGTATAAGCTAAACAAGCCATAGCTTAGGGCCCCACTCTCTTGGGGCCCCCCAAAAAATTTAGAGGGAAAAAAAAACCCTGGATGTACATTTCCGGAATATAAGATAAAAAAACAAATAAAACAAAACATGCATACAGTTAGAGCTTAATAATTATTTCACTATTAATATACTTATTCTTAATTGTATTTCACTGTTAATATACTTCTTATTAATTATATTTCAGTTCAACAATTACTTTGAGAGGAAAAACATATTTTGTTATGTGCGAATGGCTTTAGATACCTATTAGGTCCATAAATTACTATATAGCATATATTCAACACAAAAAACAGTGGCAATTGACAAAGGACAGCTGGACATATAAAGGGCCCCATTACCCTCAGTAGCTTAGGGCCCCATCAAACCTAAATCTGGCCGTGAGTGAATTTCATAGTTCAATTAACCACTGTGTAAAGAAGTACTTCCTTTCCCTTTCCTTGAATCTCCCACCTTTCCATTTTATTGAGTGACCATTCTAGATTCTTGTAGGATCAGCCACTTCCCCCATGCTAGGCATCATTTATTCATCTCTGTCAAGTCCTAAGTAACTTCCCTCCCTGTAACCTTTTCTCATCAGAGGAGTTGCTCCAGCCTGCTAATCATTTTCTTTTGTCAAATTTTATGGCTTTTCAATGTGTGTGGGTTTGTTTGTTTGTTTGTTTTTACGTTCAATGAAAGCATTGAAAAACAGGCTTTTTATTCATGCCAAAGACGGTGGAAAAGCACAACTTTTCTCTCTTCCTGCCATTGGGTGCTTCAGGACTTCTCTCTTTCTAGTTGTCCTGATACCTAAAGAACGTAAGTGGCTGGCTCAATCAGGCCACTGGCCTATCTATTCCAGTGTGTGCGCACACACACACACACACGGGCGTGCGCACACACACAGTGCTTTATTGCGGTCAATAGACCCCAAATGCACAGTACAACAATGGTATATATCAACAGTTATTGAGGTGTAAGAGCAGCCTTGCTAGTCAACAAAGGAGCTTCAGCCCGTACCTACTCCAATATTCCAGTACTGAATCCTGTTTTCACATTGGCCACTCAGAGGCCTGTATGAAACTGGCAAGCAGGACCTGAGCACAACAGCCCTTTCCCCTTTTGCAATTTGTAGCAACTAGCGGGACACTAGTGGCGCTGTGGGTTAAACCACAGAGCCTAGGACTTGCCGATCAGAAGGTCGGTGGTTCGAATCCCTGCAACGGGGTGAGCTCCCGTTGCTCGGTCCTTGCTCCTGCCAAGCTAGCAGTTTGAAAGCATGTCAAAGTGCAAGTAGATAAATAGATACCACTCTGTCGGGAAGGTAAACGGTGTTTCTGTGCGCTGCTCTGGTTCGCCAGAAGCGGCTTAGTCATGCTGGCCACATGACCCGGAAACTGTACGCCGGCTCCCTCGGCCAATAAAGTGAGATGAGCACCGCAACCCCAGAGTCGGCCACGACTGGACCTAATGGTCAGGGGTCCCTTTACCTTTACCTAGCATTCAGAGGCACACAACCTCCCAACAGCGGAGGGGAAACATAATAATCTTGGCTAGTAGCCATTTATTGTCTCTTTAAGACTCTTGTGTTTGCCTGAGTACAGGTGAAACTCGAAAAATTAGAATATTGTGGAAAAGTTCATTGATTTCAGTAATTCAACTTAAAAGGTGAAACTAATATAGGCGATAGACTCATGACATGCAAAGTGAGATATGCTTCCACTTCTCAGAGGTCCAATATTGCTCTATTTTGCAATCCTTGTTTTGCTGCTATCATTGAATATTCTAATTTTCTGAGATGGTGAATTTGGGGTTTTCATCAGCTGTACGCCATGATCATCACAATGATAACAAAGAAAGGCTTGACATATCTCGCTTTGCATGTCATGGGTCTATCTCCTATATTAATCTCACCTTTTAAGTTGAATTACTGAAATCAAGGAACTTTTCCACGATATTCTAATTTTTCGAGTTTCCCCATGAACCTGTGCACCACAACTGTCTAAAACTCTTGACCAGCTAATGTACTGCACACACAGCACCACTGGGGCTGCTTTAAGAGGAAGCTTTATAACTTAAGAGGAGCCCTGCTGGGTCAGGAGCACTGCTCCCTCTGACTGGGGAGGCAGAACATAGCCATCATGGCTTGTAGCCATTGAGAGCCTTCATCTTCCGTGAATTTTTCCTATTCTCCCTTAAAGCCATTAAAGTTGGTGGTTGTCACTGCAAGGGCAAGTTCTGTAGTTCAATTCAGCACTGAATTTAGTTCACCCAAACACACACACACACACACACACACACTTTCTTTTTCCATCTGTTTTTTATTGAAAGCAAAGAGCCATTTCTGCATTTTCATCATGAAACTACTGTGGTTTTTCTATGAACAATAACCGCAGGCAGATGGAGAGGTCAAGTGTGCTTGGTTAAACTCTTGCCAGTGCATCCTTTAATAAACAAACAAATCCAGTACTTTCTACAGTATTCCTGGGTGTTGAACCTATTTTTTTCTCTTCTGTTTCTATCGTTTTTAATATCGGGGTCTGAATATTGCAAGAAATGTTTCATTTTTTCAGATTGGGATGAAAATGAAAATCTTAGGCATGGATGTCTTCTATACAGTGGTACCTCAGGTTAAGTACTTAATTCATTCCGGAGGACTGTTCTTAACCTAAAACAGCACTTTAGCTAATGGGGCCTCCTGCTGCCGCTGCGCTGCCGGAGCACGATTTCTGTTCTCATCCTGAAGCAAAGTTCTTAACCTGAAGTACTATTTCTGTGTCAGCAGTCTGTAACCTGAAGAGTCTGTAACCTGAAGCATGTGTAACCCGAGGTACCACTGTACCAGGGGTGAGGAACCTCTGGACCTCCTGATGTCGCTGAACTACAACTCCCATGAACCCTGGCCATTGGCTGTGCTTGCTGGGGCTGGTGGGAGTTGTAGTTCAGCATCATCTGGAGGGCCGAAGTTACGTTTCCATGATTTGAGGGGTTTTCTTTTTCAAAAACAATCTAGTGGTGTACAAATTTAAATAAATAAATAAATAAATAAATGTGTGCTAGATGGTGCCTTCTCTCCCTCCACAATTTTCAACAAGGTACCCTTTGTCAGGGTACCTTGTTGTCAGTATGTCCAAGCTAATAATAATTATAACTAATTACAGTACTTAATTAACTAATTGGCTTATTTACTTAAATAAAATAATCTGATAACAGGAGCTGAAGAGCATCATGAAGGAGGACTGCTCTATTGATCAGGGCAGGGCAGACGGATGTTCATTGTGTTAATATCAGGTCTGGCCAGTCCCAGGGAGCTTGTGGCTGTGCATTAAGTACGACGTTTGGGACCTTTTAGCTTAGAGAAAAGATGACTAAAGGGTGGGGACATGATAAGAGGTGCATAAACTAATACATGGGGTGGAGAAGGTAGTTGAAGGGAGAGTCTTTTTCCCTCTCATGAGTGGGAACCAGAACTCAGGGCTGTCTGGTGGAGCTGAACAGACAAAAGAAATAATTCATATGGCACGTGGTAGAACTGTGGAACTTGCTCTCATGAAATGTGGGGATGGGCATCAAACAGCCTCGGCCCAGTATACCTGAAGGAGCATCTCCACCCCCATCATTCTGCCTGGACACTGAGGTCCAGCACCAGGGGCCTTCTGGCAGTTCCCTCACTGTGAGAAGTGTGGTTACAGAGAACCAGGCAGAGGGCCTTCTTGGTAGTGGCGCCCGCCCTGTGGAATGCCCTCCCATCAGATGTCAAGGAAATTAACAACTATATGACATTTAGAAGACATCTGAAGGCAGCCCTGTTTAGGGAAGTTTTTAATCACTGAGGTTTTAATGTATTTTTAATCTTTTGTTGGAAGACTCCCAGTGGCTGGGAAACCCAGCCAGATGGGCGGGGTATAAATAATAAGTTGTTGTTGTTGTTGTTATATAACTTGGCTAGCTTTAAAAGAGCACTAGACAAATTCATGGGCTGTCAATGGCAGCTAGCTATGAAGCCTATAGTCTCCTTCCACTGTAAAGGTAAAGGTACCCCTGACCAATTGTAGACGACTCTGGGGTTGAAACGCTCATCTTGCTCTATAGGCCGAGAGAGCTGGCATTTGTCTGCAGACAGCTTCCAGGTCATGTGGCCAGCATGGCTAAGCCGCTTCTGGTGAACCAGAGCAGTGCATGGAAAGGCCGTTTACCTTCCCACCGGAGTGGTACCTATTTATCTACTTGTACTTTGACTTGCTTTCGAACTGCTAGGTTGGCAGGATCAGGGACCGAGCAACGGGAGCTCACCCCGTCGCGGGGCCAGTAATTCTTCTCAATACCAGTTGCTGGAAACTGCAGGAGGGGAAAGCGCTGGTGCACTCAAGTACTGCTTGCTGTGAGTGTCCCATGAGCCACCTGTCTGGCCACTGTAAACTTTTCAGAAGACCGTAGTTATTTGTCATCTGTAATGCAAAACAACAGATACAGTCGTACCTTGGTTTTCAAACAACTTAGTTCTCAAACATTTTGGCTCCTGAACGCCACAAACTCGGAAGTGACTGTTCTGGTTTGTGAACTATTTTTGGAATTCGAACAACCTCTGGGGCTTCTGATTGGCTGCGGGAGCTTCCTGAAGCCAACTGGAAGCCGTACTTTGGTTTCTGAATCCAGAATGGATTCCGTTCGGCTTCCAAGGTATGACTGTAATTACAGGGGGCACAGTGCATGTGTTTCTGGTGTTGGCTTCCTGTTTTGCAGCCCAAAGCCCAAAGTGCTCTTGGGTACCCACAGATGCAGCAGTAGGTTCCAGCTTTGAACCACAACATTCCTATAGAGTTTTTGGGCCCTGCTTTTTACGAAGTATTCACATACAAGTTATACAAACAAGCTGGTTATACCCATGTTTCCCAGTGCAATTTGCTTATCAGGATTTTTGTTGTGGTTAGAAAAACAATGGGATAATTGCACTAGAAAGTCTGGAATAACAACCAAATGTGCAAATAAACAGCCTGTCTGGACACTCCCCTTGTTCCTGATGGCAGCTCTGATTCATTATTGTTAAAATTCTGCCATTTTTAGAATGGGAGAATGCTTCATTTGTATTATAGTACCACCAGCTGCAGGGATGCGGTTGGCGCTGTGGTCTAAGCCACAGAACCTAGGGCTTGCTGATCAGAAGGTCGGCAGTTTGAATCCCCACAACGGGGTTAGCTTCCGTTGCTCGGTCCCTGCTCCTGCCAACCTAGCAGTTTGAAAGCACATCAAAGTGCAAGTAGATAAATAGGTACCACTCCAGAGGGAAGGTAAACGGCGTTTTCGTGCGCTGCTCTGGTTCGCCAGAAGCGGCTTAGTCATGCTGGCCACATGACCCGGAAGCTGTACGCCGGCTCCCTCAGCCAGTAAAGTGAGATGAGCACCACAACCCCAGAGTCATCCACGACAGGACCTAACAGTCAGGGGTACCTTTACCTTTACCTTTACCACCAGCTGCACCTGTGGTGGGAGATGAATGGGCACACACACACACACTGAATTTGTGCTGCATGATTTGGGATTGGGGGCAAGGGTGGTAGAGCACCTGCTTTACATGCAGAAGATTCCAGGTTCAGTCCCCAATAGCATCTCCTGGTAGGGCTGGGAATCTCCTCTGCCTGAGACCAGTATAGACAACACTGAGCTAGATTGACCAGTAACCTGACTTGATATGTGCCTATGTTCCTATGTCTGACTTGTAGAATGTTAGAATATTGCAACTCTCTTGCACTAGCCATCTGCCCTCTTGTACTTTGCAAAGCAATATGCACAAAATGTTTGCTATATGAATCATGAAGGAGGAGGAGAATATAAAATAATATTTGGTTCCTTGATTTTACAACCTGTGGCTCGCATAGAGCCAGCATGAAATCTCCCTATCACGCTCAAGAAACCGCTGTGTTTTGGGCTGGGCTGGGCCCTTACAGGATGTGATGCTATTTCAAGGTTACTTTTTCCTACTCCCCACCCCCCTTCTTACTCTCTGGAATTCCTTCCTTATCCTTGGGAATCATTGTAGCTCGTGGGTGGAGCATATTCTTTGCATGCAGAAGGTCCCATGTTCATGTCCTCTTTGAGCTGTGAGAGAACCCCCCGTTTGAAAAGCTGGAAAGCTACTGCTGGCCAGTTAGACAGCACTGAGCATTATGGACCAGTGGTCTGATTCCATATGTGGCAGTGTCCTATTTCCATATTTTGATGAACCATTAATCTGTATCGGTAAAGGTCACTCCCTTTAGCATGATAGGAGCTGTTTTTTATCTAGTTCCCAAAAGACCTTGCCTCCCACCCTTCCCAAGTGTGCATGTGTATTTGTTCACTGCAGAATGACTCTGAGATGGCAACTGTTCTCCAAGAGGCACTGTCTGCTGGGATGTTCTGCTGCATGACACGCATCCACCTGTTCTGCTCCTGTTTCTGTGGAGCTTGCGTTGGACAACTTCCCAGCAGACTATCCTAAACTCTGGTTGCCTGTTCTGTTCCTCTGCTTGTTGCCCCTAGTGTGAAATAGTTATTTCTCCTGAATTATTCTATATTTGGGGTTCACTTTAGGTTAAAACCTGTATTAATACTGAGCATTTGCAAGCACGCAGTTGGAGAACATGATCCAGCCAAGCAGGATAGATTCTGATCCACACACCCCCCCCAGGGGGAATTTTAGCTGGTGGGCAGGGCCTTCCACCTGTCGTTCAATTCACAGTGACTTAAAGCAAATAATGATGATTATTTAGCTGCCCCTAAATACCAGGCGATGCTTTGCATTGCTGGTTTCAGTTCAACCCAGCAATGCAAAGGGATCCCCGCCAGCTTCCTGTAAGCACCAAGTAGCTACCCCTGCCCCTTTTTTTAACCTGCCTCACACCGGGTATCATATATGATGTCAAGTGTAGTGCAGGTAGGTGTTGTCCTGGCTCTCCTCTTGGGAACTGTACTTGTTGCCATACCTGGAAGTTCTGAGAAATTTATTGGTAAGAGTCACTAAAGCATCCCATCCTGGGTCTGCAGTTACAGATGGGTAGACGTGTTGGTCTGCCATAGTCAAAACAAAATAAAAAAATTCCTTCCAGTAGCACCTTCCAGTAGTCGTCAACAGGCTCATCACAGCTATCTGCCAATCACCCAATCCCACCACCCTTCTGAGTAATACCCCTCCCCACCTTCTCACTATATAGAAGGGTCTGGTGGCTTCTGTTTCAGTGTATCTGAAGAAGTGTGCATGCACACGAAAGCTCATACCAAGAACTAACTTAGTTGGTCTTTAAGGTGCTACTGGAAGGAATTTTTTTATTTTGTTTTGGGTCTGCAGGTTATGGGCAGGTGAAGTCCCAGCTGACTATGGTTAGGGTTAGACTCTTAGGTTCTTAACTCCCTGCCGTTGTCGTCGGGTGCTTTTAACTTTCATGGATGAGGTCCAATAACACTAAAAGGAAGAGTTTCATCCACCATTAAAATAAACATGTGTTTTTTAAAAATACATAAATACTTTTGATCTCTGCTGCCCTGCCCCAAAGTCACAAGGTGTTCAGGCCTCCTTCAACTACTCACTGCATGATCCATAGGAAAAGTTGGCCAACACAGGGCTGGACGTTTTTTTACCATGACGTAAGAACTTGGTTTACTGAGGCGTAAGGCAGTCTCTTCTTTTGACTCATCTCATAGGGAAGTTGTGTTTGTGTATATAATTTTTTCCCCTACAAAGTCCTTTTGTCTCTTACGGTTCCCAATTGGCTATTGGTATTAGAAGTTCCCTGGTGGAGAGAATCAAAGAGTTAGAAGGTACTCTCAGAGACTATCTAGTCCAGTGATGGCCAAACTTGGCCCTCTAGCTGTTTTTGGCCTACAACTCCCATCATCCCTAGCTAACAGGACCAGTGGTCAGGGATGATGGGAAATGTAGTCAAAACAGCTGGAGGGCTGAGTTTGGCCAGCACTAATCTAGTCCATCTCCCTGCTCTATGCAGGATCCAACTACAGCTGGGGTGGGGAATCCTTTTCAGCTCAAGGGCCACATTGCTTTCTGGGAAATCTTCCGATGGTCACATGCCAGTGGTGGGTAGGGCCAGAAGCAAAAGTGTGTGGAGCAACTAATGTAAGTGAATTCCTTTCTGCAGCAGGCTAGCTTCGATACGCAGACATATACACGTCCCTCTCTGTTCTCCATCCAGATAAGCAAGAGGCATTGTCTGGGTTCAACATTCCAGCCAGGCAAAAGACACTCTGGGTGTTAAGCAGGGCTAAAGAGGGGATGTCCTAGGGAGAGGAGGGATGGCCTGGAGAGAATTCAGAAGGTCAAAGAGAAAGGCTTGTAGGTTCTCCCAGGGGCATATCTACTATGAAACTAGTGAAGCTTCAGCTTCAGGGCCCCTAATCCTGGAGGGGCCCCAGAACCACACTGCTTAAACGTTTTGGTTCTAGTAGACCAAATTTGAGTTGGACAACTCAAATTGTTTGATTTTTTTGAGGTATATATTCCAACAATCCCAAAGTTTGAGAGTCGGTAGCACAGACGTTGTAAACAACCCCACTGAAGATGATAACAGTGGTTACCCAAACCTCATTGCTGGTTGCTAAGGGGCCCCCATAGCAGTTCAGGCTGTAGGTCTGCCACTGGATTCTCCACCCTTGAAGCACAGAATCCCTGAAGTAGGACTTCCCTGATAAAAGAAGTACAGTGCCCCAAGCACGTTCCCCTTTTCACTATGACATGTTGAAAGCTGTAACATGCCTTTTCCTTTTTCAAAATCTATGCTAGGTTGGAGCATTTGAGATATAGATACAACAACAAGCAGCAGAAGAGAATCCTTTGCAGGGTTGGGGATACCTTTTGCTCTCTTGATGTATCTGGACTCTAATTTCCATTCTTGTCCATTGTCTATGCTCATTGGGACTGATGAGAGTTGTAGCAACATCCTCAGGACACCATGTGGGCTACATAGCCAATGGTTCTATTTGTCCTACTTCCTGCCAAGAACCAGATCATCTCACCACATCCCACAAAAGGGTTGATCTTTTGTATTTCTGCTGTTATATCTGTATGTATTTCTTTAACTTCCAGAAAAGACTGGCAAGGTCCTGGGCGAGTTTTGCCAGTTCTATGAGGAACAGTATGGTGTCTCCCTCTTCAACAGCGTCCGGTATGAAATTGAAGGCAGTGGTGGACCCCAGGCTCAGCTACTGCGCCGCAAGGTAAGTGGACTGAAATATTTGAGGGCAGGGATTGACCACCAACAGTGTTGCTGCTCAAAAAGACAGTAGTTTTATAAGTTGGGTGCATGTAGATGCATCTGGTTGTTTTTGCCATCAACGTTGAAGTCTTTATGATAATGGACAACTTGAACCAGCAGTGAGGCAGCTACTTAAAAAGCAAATATCATGTTGTGTTTTTGTGCTTTTATACTGTAAACCCCTCATAATCCTCGGATGAAGGGGGCGTAAAGGTAAAGGGACCCCTGACCATTAGGTCCAGTCGTGACCAACTCTGGGGTTGCGGTGCTCATCTCGCTTTATTGGCCAAGGGAGCCGGCATACAGTCATGTGGCCAGCATGACTAAGCCACTTCTGGCAAACCAGAGCAGCGCACGGAAACGGCGTTTACCTTCCCACCGGAGCAGTACCTATTTATCTACTTGCACTTTGACGAGCTTTCAAATTGCTAGGTTGGCAGGAGCTGGGACGGAGCAACGGGAGCTCGCTCCATCGTGGGGATTCGAACCGCCGACCTTCTGATCGGCAAGTCCTAGGCTCTGTGGTTTAACCCACAGCGCCACCCGCGTCCGAAGGGGGCATAGAAATTTAATAAATAAAATAAAATAAGTGTCCTGCATTGATGAAAGCTTAGTGAGAATAATACCTCCGTTCTGTGCTTGTCAGGTGGCATCTGGAATACTATTTAGTTCTGAATGCTGCATTCTAAGGAGATCACCAGAGCAGTGTGAGGCGGATGGTGAGGAGCAAGTGCTGAAAGGAAAGCTTAATATGTTTGACCTAGAGAAGATCAGATTAAGCGGAGACATAAGAGTACTCCCCAAATATCTGAAGAGCAGAAGATGGAGTAAGGCTCGTGCTCCGCTGCTCCAGCAGACAGGACTTTAATTAAATGGGGGCAGTTGCAGAGAAGCAGACCTTGGCCATACATTAGCTGAAGTGTCCTAACTTTGGAAGTGGAAGCTTCTTGAACATAAACTATGGCAGAGATGGTGAACCTGTGGCTCTTCAGTTGCTGATGGGCTGCAGCTTCCATCAGCCTCAGCCAGCAAGGATGATTGGAGTTCCCCATCTCTAGCCTAGGGTTAGCAAAAAAAAATGCTGTCTCTTCCTGTCTATAATAATAACAATAATAATTTATTATTTATACCCCGCCCATCTGGCTGAGTTTCCCCAGCCACTCTGGGTGGCTCCCAATCAGTGTTAAAAACAGTACAGCATTACACAATAAAAAAATTCCCTGAACAGGGCTGCCTTAAGATGTCTTCTGAATGTCAGGTAATTCTTTATCTCTTTGACATCTGATGGGAGGGCGTTCCACAGGGCGGGCGCCACTACCGAGAAGGCCCTCTGTCTGGTTCCCTGTAGCCTCACTTCTCGCAATGAGGGAACCGCCAGAAGGCCCTTGGCGCTGGATCTCAGTGTCCGGGCTGAACGATGGGGGTGGAGATGCTCCTTCAGGTATACAGGACCGAGGCCGTTTAGGGCTTTAAAGGTCAGCACCAACACTTTGAATCGTGCTCGGAAACGTACTGGGAGCCAGTGCAGATCTCTCAGAACCGGTGTTATGTGGTCCCGGCGGCCACTCCCAGTCACCAGTCTAGCTGCCGCATTCTGGATTAATTGCAGTTTCCGGGTCACCTTCAAAGGTAGCCCCACGTAGAGCGCGTTGCAGTAGTCCAAGCGTGAGATAACCAGAGCATGCACCACTCTGGCGAGACAGTCCGCGGGGAGGTAGGGTCTTAGCCTGTGTACCAGGTGGAGCTGGTAGACAGCTGCCCTGGACACAGAGTTAACCTGCACCTCCATGGACAGCTGTGAGTCCAAAATGACTCCCAGGCTGCGCACCTGGTCCTTCAGGGGCACAGTTACCCCATTCAGGACCAGGGAATCCTCCACACCTGCCCGCCTCCTGTCCCCCAAAAACAGTACTTCTGTCTTGTCAGGATTCAACCTCAATCTGTTAGCCGCCATCCAACCTCCAACCACCTCCAGGCACTCACACAGGACCTTCACTGCCTTCACTGGTTCTGATTTAAAGGAGAGGTAGAGCTGGGTGTCATCTGCATACTGATGAACACCCAGTCCAAACCCCCTGATGATCTCTCCCAGCGGCTTCATATAGATGTTAAAAAGCATGGGGGAGAGGACGGAACCCTGAGGTACCCCACAAGTGAGGGCCCAAGGGTCTGAACACTCATCCCCCACCACCACTTTCTGAACACGGCCCAGGAGGAAGGAGCGAAACCACTGTATAACAGTGCCCCCAGCTCCCAGCCCCTCTAGACGATCCAGAAGGATGTTATGGTCAATGGTGTCAAAGGCCGCTGAGAGATCCAGCAGAACTAGGAAACAGCTACCATCCTCAATGAGATATGGAGGCTCATAGATTGACCAGTCCCTTTGTACTTGTAATTGCTAGGAGGCTTTGGTGAAGGAATGGGGGACCGGTGGCCCTTCATAAGGTTTTCAACTCCAACTCCCATAAGCCCCAGGCAGCTTGATCAGTGGTGAGGGATGATGGGAAAAGTAGTCCAGCAACATCTGGAGGGCCACATGTTCCCCATCCTTGCTTTAGGCAAACTGCCAGCTCTTGGCTTCATCCTCCTGACTGCAATATGGTGGTACTAATGCTGGCCTACCTTATAGGGCAGTTGTAAAGGCTTTTGAGCATTCAAAATCCCTCAAAAATGCTCATTACTGTTTATTAATATGTATGTGTTGGTTGTGAACCAGTGGTTCAGTCCAGTGCCATTTTGACTCTTTGATTCATATGTGCTGGATGTTCCTTCCCAGTGTGGCATTCTGGTTAGAGAGCTGGACTTGAGGAGTGCCAGGTTCAAGTCCCTATTCGGCTATAAAATTCACTAGGTGACCAAGGGCTGCTCTCTTTTTCTCAGTCTAGTTTACCGCACAGAGTGGAGCTGGTTGTTCTCAAGGGGTAAACTTTGCGCATTTGACAAAAGAGCATAGCAGGATCCCTGCTGGATCAGGTCAGTACCTCAATCTACTCCAGCACCCTGTTCCTACAGAGGCCAACCAGATACCTCTGGAAAGCCCACAAGTAGGAGATGAATGCAATAGCCACTCTTCCCATTTGTGATTCCCAGCACCAGTGTTCAGAGGCAGACCGCCTCTGACAGTGGAGGGGAGAACATAGCCATTGTGGCTAATAGTCACTGATGGCATCCGTGAATTTGTCTAATACTCAACTGTGCAAGGGATGCTGAACCAGATGGGCCTTTGCCCTGATCCAGCACAAGTAATATCTCTGCCTAGCTCTGGGGAAGGAGCGAAGATGAGATCTTCTGGTGGCCTAGGAGACTGCAGGTGCTGCTATCGCTTTGCTGTGATGCTTATAGGTGTTGGCAGGGATTTTTAACTGGGTGGGGCACAAAGTAAAATACTGAAAACACACGAGAGAGAGAGAGAGAGAGAGAGAGAAGGAAGTAGTGCCTGTACATTTTGTCACATGTCTCAGGTTCTTTTTTTAAAAAATGAAATCTAGAAGTCTGGGGATTATGGACTATTCACAGTGGGAAAGCTACCTCCCTTTACCCTCATTCAGTAGATGCCCATGATGCAGTGCATGTAAAGCCCATGACGCTGTGCAGGTGTGTGTACATATGGAAAACCACATGCACAAAGCACTCCTTTTAAGCCAAGAGAGAAACAGCACAAACAGGGCTGAATGGAGTATGAAGTAGCCTATAGCTGTTTTTTATATTAGTCCATAATTTTATGTTACTTTTCGCCTGCGTCAGTTCCCCCCATGCAGACACTTCTGACGACAGCTAGAAATGTCTCTTCCCGTCCCCCTGCTCCTCACAATTAGCTGCTTTTTGGACTTGTTGATGTTAATACAACCGGCTTTTGATGGCTGCCTCTCTTCTCTTCTCTTCTCTCTCTCTCTCTCTCTCTCTCTCTCTCTCTCTCTCTCTCTCTCATTCCGAACCCCCTTCCTGGCAGGCAGCCAAAGTGGTTAATGAGCCATTGTATGCTGAAGTATCCTCAGTTTAAATTTACACAGAGACCCCTGCAAATAGCACTCAGGAGAGGAAGAGGGGATGGAAAAATGGAACAAACCTGAGCCATCATGTTTGGCACACTTTGTGAGAATCAAGGGGAGATGCTGGTGATAGACAGACAAGCCTCTGGGAGTGTTGTGTTGGGAGTGGGGGGGGGGACGATGTGGATGGTGTTACCTGACGTGACTTCTGTTAGCCTCCTGGGAAATATGTGTAGATCTGGCTTCCTCAACCTCAGCCCTTCAGATGTTTTTGGCCTACAATTCCCATGATCCTTAGCTAGCAGGACCAGTGGTCAGGGATGATGGGAACTGTAGTCTTAAAACAACTGGAGAGCCGAGGTTGAGGAAGCCTGGTGTTGATGCAGGGGTTTTTTTTGCTTGTGAAAGGGGCTCATTCTGGGCAGTGGTGTGTAGCTCAGTTGTTAGGGCATCTGCTTTGCATATAGAGGGTCCCCAGGTTTAGTTCCCAGCACTTCCTGATAGGGCTAGAAGAGACACCAAAGTCTCAAATCCTGGAGAGCTGCTCTCAGTCTGTGTAGGCAGTACTGAGCTATATGGGACAGTAGATGGCAACTTCCTATGTTTGTGGGGAAGGGCTGAAGCTCAGTGGTGTAGGACAGCTGCCTTGCATGCAGGTGCCAGGCTGGGAGAGAACCCTATCAGGAACCCTGGAAAGCCAGTTTGTGTAGGGTTAAATGGGCCTTTGATGTGGCCCTGCATAAGACAGCTTTTTATGTTCCTATATTGGAATTAATTAGGGGGCACTAAGGGTGGCAGAGAGCAGTGCTGGAGGTGTAAATGACTGTCAGCTTGGGAAAGCTGGTATCACTGGATCAAGTTAATTTTGTTGAATTAATGAATGTAAACAGTTTTAATGGGATTTTGAATAAATGTGGAATTCATTGTTCCGATTTTGAATATTATCGTGTTGCTATCTTCTTTAGTGGGCTGTTCTGAAAAATGCTTTTTCTAGTGTAGAGTGGGGGCACTGAGGATGAGTTTGCTTGGCAATTTCCCGCCTCCCCCCAGTAGGAATAAAGATGCATGACACCATTATTTTAGGTTAATGGGCTAAAATTAGCCACAACTTTATTGGTTACAGGTGATGAGCGGTATTGGCTTAGGCATTGGTCCTAACCGACTATCCGGCTTCAGCCTGTGTGCTTGAAAATCGGGAAGGGTTAACCACCAGTAGGGGGAGCCCTGCTGATGCACATAAACTAGGAACTCCCCTGGGGTCACTGCTCGGGGGCGTGCCTTAGGCCCTCACCTCCATTGGTTTCGGACAGGGCCACGCCCCCCGGAATCCTTTATCGGACTACCCTTCAATATCTGGGGGTGGTGATGGCGCTTCCTCCCCCCCCCGTCAATCTACATAACAATACCCCTACCAATGCCTAACCGCCAGTACCAAGGAAGTTGTGACGATTTGCTACAAGGTAGGTGAAAAACCAAATGGCTGGTGCCAATTTGCCAAGTGGAAAAAATTCCTACCAGGCCCCTTAACAGCGACCAACCGAGGTCCATAGCAAAGTCAAAAGAGAAACCTTGAAGGGAGGGTGGGTGGGAAACCGAGCAGCTGAGCGGCCAAAGAGGGAGAGTCTCAGCCGCGCCTGTCTTAAATGGGGCAGGCCACACCCCCTAGGCCAGCCGATTGGCTGGCCAGGGGATGACGTGGCCGAGGATTCCCCTAATCACACCGGGGCTGACACCCAGCCCCCGTGTGCATCTTGGCGTGAAGCCCGCAACACCACCTCCTCCCGAGGTTGGAAGTGGCTTTATGAAAAAGTTTGGGAAGCACTGCTCTACAGGGACATTAATGCCCACAAGAGGAGCAATATTCCTCCTTTGCCTGACCAGCCATAATACCCGGATTCCCAGCTTATATTTTTGTAAAAAGAGGCCAGTTTCTAGCATCGTAGAAACTGAGATAGGCACTATTATTATTCTTGGGGTGAGAAACTAACCAGGTCTGCACTTTCAGTGTTTTCCTTTCCCTCCCACCACCCTAAGGAATATTCCCATAGATGCCTGTGCACAGGGAGAAGCTAGCATGATTTTCAGGAGAAGGACTGGGAATAGATCCCAGATTCCCCCCCCCTTTTTTTTTTTGCAAGAGGTGGGAAATCATGCACTTCAAATAAGCACTGACAGTTTTGGTTGTTTTTTTAAGGGCAAGGCAGGAAAGTTTTCTTCCAAAATTTGGGCAGGTCTGTAACAGAACATATAGATTGAGGGGTTCTGTTTCAGACTTTGGGGGCTGGGAAGTAGAGAACTGGGCACGGGGAGGGGTGGCTGGAAAAGGGTCTCACAATAAGGTTCAAATGAATCTTGTTGGATTTAGACTCTTCAGCCAAAAATGGGTCCTAGAGAAGCTCAGATAGATTGATAATAAGAAATCCCTACCTTTTGTGCCTACTTTCTGAAAGAAATGGCATAGAAGGGAGAAAGGGGATACAGAGGGAGGGGTGGGGGAGGAAACCCAGGGATATTTTTTTTAGGTAGCAGAGTTATTCCAGTAAACAGGGAAACAGTTTAAGGTGAGGAGGAACCAAAAGTTGCTGGTCTTTCAGCTGAGCTGTTGGGGTGACCCTGCTTTCCTTCTCTCCCTCTGCTGAACCTGATGGAATGGCTGCTTTCTGGTGACAGATGAGGAGGGGAGGGGCCTTCTAGAGCACAGTCAGGTCATTCTGGTTTCCTTTGGTTTGCACTGGATCCCAGTTCACTCCAGTTCAAGGTGCTGCTCATTACCTAAAGCCATGAACATTTTGGGACCGGGATACTTTGAATGACTGCCTCCTTCAGTATGAACCTGCCTGGTGACTGCATATATTCTCAGAAGTGCTGCTCTACATCCTAACACCTGGAGAGCTACCTTTGCTTGGGACATGGAGCAGAGCCTTCTATATTGTGGCACTCCATTCGTGGAAGCCCACTCCCAGAGGAGATTCAACTGGCCCCATGCTTAGTGTGTATGTGTGTGCATGTTTTAGACAGGGCAGTCTAAATACCTTTTTATTCCAGCCAGTTGTGGATGGTTGTGGGGTTTTTTCTTTGGCTCCGTTTAATTACTTTCTGATTTTATGGTTCGCGTCTTTAATTTTCATTTTGAATGTTGAGAACTGCCTTGGGGGGCTTTTTGAGGCTTGCGTGGTGGCCTGTAAAAGACTTTTGTAAAGAAAGAATGATGCATACACCCATCTAATTGTTCCTTACAACAATAGTTAACTCAATTACTATGCAGCACTGACAAGCTGGCTGGGGATAGTAACCTGACTCAAATATCATGGGGAGATGTACTGTACAATGGTACCTCAGGTTAATAACTTAATTCGTTCTGGAGGTCCATTCTTAACCTGAAACTGTTCTTCTTAACCTGAGGTACCACTTAATAATAATAATAATAATAATAATAATAATAATAATTTATGATTTATACCCCGCCCATTTAGCTGGGTTTCCCCACCCACTCTGGGCGGCTTCCAACTCAATATTAAAAACAATACAGCATCAGACATTAAAAACTTCCCTAAACAGGGCCGCCTTCAGTTGTCTTTTAAAAGTAAAATAGTTGTTTATTGCCTTGACATCTGCTGGGAGGGCGTTCCACAGGGCAGGCACCACTACCAAGAAGGCCCTCTGCCTGGTTCCCTGTAACCGCACCTCGGCGCTGGACCTCAGTGTCCGGGCTGGATGATGGGGGTGGAGACGCTCCTTCAGGTATACTGGACCGAGGCCATTTAGGGCTTTAAAGGTCAGCACCAACATTTTGAATTGTGCTCGGAAACGTACTGGGAGCCAATGAAGATCTTTCAGGACCGGTGTTATATGGTCTCGGCGGCCGCTCCCAGTCACCAGTCTACCTACCGCATTCTGGATTAATTGCAGTTTCCGAGTCACCTTCAAAGGTAGTCCCACGTAGAGCGCATTGCAGTAATCCAAGCGGGAGATAACTAGAGCATGCACCACTTTAGCTAATGGGGCCTCCCGCTGCTACCGCGCCACTGCTACGCAATTTCTGTTCTCATCCTGAAGCAAAGTTCTTAACCCGAGGTACTATTTCTGGGTTAGCAGAGTCTGTAACCTGAAGCGTCTGTAACCCAAGGTACCACTTTATACTGAGTCAGGCCATTGCTCTGTCTAGCTCAATAATGACCACACTGATTGGCAGCAGCTCTCCAGGCTTTAGGACAGTACCTCTTTCAGACTTACCTGGCAGTGCTGGGTATTGAAGCTGGGACCTTCTACATGCAAAGTAGCACAGGGTTCTGTAGGGTGCTGCAAGGGGTGGTAGAAATCGGCAGCTATGGAAATTTGGTGACTGCCCTAAAAAAAGTCTGAAACAAGATTTGGAGTACCCCATAGGCCTTACTTCTAAATATGGAGGACCGGATGGAAGAAACATGGATCCTGTTGGGCCGGAGCCTCTCCGAGATTTGTGGTTCAACATTAAGGACTATCAAAAAGACCGGCAGAGAGGAACTGAGAGAGAATCAAGAGCCTCGGATGTGAGATCTCCAGGCTAAACAGTATATTGGGACTGATGGACACTTGTTGGGGATTGAAACCGGGAAGGGGGAGGGTGGAGTTTGGGAATCCAAAGGGTATATAATTATAATTTGTTCTGTTTTTATTTTTGTTTTGCTATTTGTATGAAAATGAGGAAAGCCGAGGAGGGGAAATTTTGGTCGACCTTAGAAAAACGTTTAAGAATGAGCGATGATGTATAAATATTGAGTAAGTTTGGATAACTAAAAATTGGTTTTTAAAATGGTTTAAATTAAATGAAAATAAGGTTTGCAAAAACAAATTGAGAATATGGAAGAAAAGAGGAAAAGTGAAATAACAACATGTCAAAATAAATTATTAAGTTAAAGTTGAGAAATAAGCATTAAGGACTTGCTGAGCTAACAATTTAAATTGGAATACAAGAAGGGGAGGTGTGAGGAGGTCTGAGAAATAAGTTAAATGAAAATAAGTAAATGGAAATAAGTAAATGGAATTTTATGTGTTTTTAATTGTCTGTAAGTTTTGTATTTTTTGTTACCTTTTGTCTATTTTTGTTTTTGTTTTGTTTTTAAAAAATGCTAATATTCATTTTAAAAAAAAAAAAAAGTCTGCTCCAGGCACCGTTGGAGGTTGATATGCCGCTGGGTATGAGTACACTGTATACAATATACCATATAATTTTGGACTGCCTTCTCTTCGATATTCTTCAGAGAGATCTACTTGTGGCTCCCTTGAAGTTTAAGAACCTGTAATCCAGTATCCGTTGAAGGATGATATACCCGAAACTACTGAGATTGTTTCAGGATATTTAGCCAAGATTTTTAAAGTCAAATTTAAAACTTAATGGTGGCTACTGAGTCTTTTATATGTTTTATGTGTTTAATATGACTGGATTACAAGTGCTTTATGGATAGGTGCTTTTTTTTCTCCCTCTCTTTTATGATTCTGTTGTCTAAATTGTGCCAATAAAGGCTGAATGAATGAATGAAAAGGTGCTGTACCATTGAGCTACCACCCTAGAAGCTTCAATCAAATCTTTAGTCATGCTGTAGGAACATAGGAAGCTGTACTTAGTTGGATTGTTGGCCCTTCTAGGTCAGTATTGTCTACACTGCACTGACTGGCAGCAGCTGTCCAAGGTTTCAGACTGGGTTCTCTGTAAGCTGAACACAAGAGCACTCTCCTTTCCTGTTGGAGCAACTGGTATTCAGAAGCATTGCTGCCTCTGACCATGAAGACAGTATATCCATCATGGCTGGCACCATCTCTGCAGGGTGGTGGGTGCCCAGGCACCCACAAAATTTTCAGTGCAGTGGCTAGTAGCCATACCAATAGCCTTGTCCTCCGTGAATTTGTGCAATCCTCTCTTGAAGCTATACGGTCATACCTCGGGTTAAATATACTTCAGGTTGAGCATTTTCAGGTTATGCTTCACGGCCACCTGGAAGTAACGGAACACGTTACTTCTGGGTTTTGCTGCTCGCGCATGCGCAAATACTCAAAATGACATCACGTGCATGTGCAGACGCGCAAACTGTCATGCGCGGAAGCGGCGAGTTGTGGCACATGCAGATGCGCAGACGTGGGTTGTGTTTGCTTCAGGATGTGAACGGGGCTCCAGAACGGATCCCGTTCACATCCAGAGGTACCACTGTACATCACTGCCTTGTATGGAAGCGAGTTTTTTATTTTAACTCTGAGCTGCGTGAAGATGTGCTTCCTTTGCATTGTCTTGACATTCACTACGCATATTCAGTCGTCCCTTTGATTTTGGAGTGTAGCTTGAAGGGATATGTTGTTGTTTTTATTTCATAAAACTTATACAGTGCTTGATTATAATCAACAATAACAACAACAACCCTCAAAGTTTGCAAAAAGATGGAGTGGATGGAAACACAGTTCACTCAACAGTTCTGTAAATGACGGGGCTGAACCAGCCAGACCCCAGATCTGATCTAACAGTTCTTGAGTGACCACGAAGGCTTTGTGCATTGAGGGCTATGTTTGGTCTTTCTTGAGCATTCTTTCTTATTTGTTTGTTGGGCATGTCTATACATCTTCCTGTCAATCATTCATTCATCCCACACTTTTCATTACGTTTCCCTGTTAACTCCAAACATCATGGACAAGTGGCTCGCAAAGCAAACTTTTTTTAAAAAAAATGTTTTTATTAAAGATTTCATTGGGTTACAAAAGTACATGAATTGCCTCTATTTTCAGGTTGTAGAGTCTTTTCTACGGATCAGTTTCATTCCATGTGAGATGTTAATTTTGCATACAGTTTAAGGTTGGGGGAGAAAAGAGGGGGGAGGGGGTGGTAAATGTACTTTCTTTTACTTAGTGTATGTGTGAGGTTTTTGTGTCAGCATCAGTTGGGTAGGTTCTCTTTCTATTCATTTATTAGTTTTCATTGGAAGTGAGAGAGGTTGGTGGGGCATGGCATGGTTGGTCGCCCTTAGTTGACTGCAGTGAGATTTGTTTGAGGGAGGGGAGGGGGTTGCCATATTGATTCGTATACTGTTGGTGTGTTCTTGTTCTCTTGTTGGGCTGTGTGTGTAATAAAGGGGAGCCACGCCAGGGATAAGGTGTCCTCTTTTATTTGTCCCCATGTCAGTTTTAGTCTGTTGGTTAGCTTTTCTAGTGAGGCTGTTTCCCACACAGTGGTCCATGTTTACTTCTCACAGGTATCTGTGAGTAGGTGGGTTATAATAAGCTCTTTATAGCGTGAGTGAGCATTATTGTCTTGGAAAATATTCAATAAGGCCAGTGATGGGGTAGCTTCTAATACCTGTTTATTTGCATATTTCTTGTAGGACTGCTGTCAAAAAGGGTTGAATTTTGGGACAGTCCCAACACATGTGGAGGTATGTGCCTGCAGAGCAAGGCAGGCTTTACATGTGAAAACACATTTTAAGTTCTCATGCAGGGACAGGAGTTCTTCTCCCACCTCCCTCCCTTTCCTTTGTTTATATGTGACAGAGAGACTGGGCTAAATCAAAGCCAGAGGCTACAAAACTAATTGTTGTTCAGATTGCATTGTTGGCCAAGTAACTATTATTAGTATTAGTATTTTATTTAGACCTTGCCCATCTGGCTGGGTTTCTTTTCTTTTTAGAAAGAAAGACCCCCGGTTGGATTTCACCAGTAGAAGCAGTTGCAATAAAAAGACTAAATATGGATAGGACTTGGGGGAAATATAAAGGCCTCCTTGAATACCATGAGGGCAACATAAAACTAAGAGACAGGCAGGATATTTTTAATTGGATACCTGATTGGTCTCAGTATCTCAAAACAAATGAGAAGTTCAAAAAATATAAGGAAATAGGATTTATTCAAATGAGAAGTTCAAAAAATATAAGGAAATAGGATTTATTCAAGAAAGTTTAGAATTTGAAACACTGATTTTGGGGCCCAATAAAAAACTATATTCTAAATTATATAAGCTATTGCTAGAATGGGAAACTAAAGACGAACTTATAAAAGAAGCAATGATTATGTGGGCTGTTGACATTGGGCATAATGTTTAAATTGACGAGTGGGAAAAATTATGGAAGCAAACAATGAACTTCTCTGCTTTTTACCAAATTAAAGGTAAAGGTAAAGGTACCCCTGCCCATACGGGACAGTCTTGACAGACTCTGGGGTTGTGCGCCCATCTCACTTAAGAGGCCAGGGGCCAGCGCTGTCCGGAGACACTTCCGGGTCACGTGGCCAGCGTGACAAAGCTGCATCTGGCGAGCCAGAGCCGCACACGGAAACGCCGTTTACCTTCCCGCTGGTAAGCGGTCCCTATTTATCTACTTGCACCCGGAGGTGCTTTCGAACTGCTAGGTTGGCAGGCGCTGGGACCGAGCAGCGGGAGCGCACCCCGCCGCAGGGATTCGAACCGCCGACCTTTCGATCGGCAAGTCCTAGGCACTGAGGCTTTAACCCACAGCGCCAAAAAATGCAATACAGATGGTATTTTACACTAGTCAAACTGGCCAAAATGAATAAAAAAGATTCAAAACTCTGTTGGAAATGTCTGGAAGATGAGGGCACATTTATTCGCTTATGGTGGAAATGTGATCGAGCAAATGAATTTTGGGAAATTTTGGGTGTCCAACGAGTTGGTTTTTTTTTTTTTTTTTAAAAAAATACATTTCCTAAGAAACCAGAAACTTCTTGGCATAATTGGGAATGAGTTACACACCCACCCCAAGCCCATTACTTATTCTTATATGCAACAACAGTGGCAAGGATAGTATACACAAGATAAAGGGAGACCCCAGGGAAATAACAAAGGATAATAAATTAATTGAATATGTGAAGCTTGCAAGTATGACATCTGAAGTAAGACCTGTAGATGATAACCAGACGGGGAGTGAGTAGGAATATTTAGGGGAATATTTACAAACATTTGATCTTAAATACAAATTCCAAGTAGGGGATACCTTCTGACCAGCAGTTGACAATAAAGGACACGAGAAGGCTGAAAACAAGATGAATGTATTACTGTATATACAGCTAATTAAGATGTACAAGGGACGCGGGTGGCGCTGTGGTCTAAACCACAGAACCTGGGGCTTGTCGATCAGAAGGTCAGCGCTTCGAATCCCCATGACGGGCTGAGCTCCCGTTGCTCAGTCCCAGCTCCTGCCAACCTAGTAGGTCGAAAAAAAAGTGCAAGTAGTTAATTAGGTACCACTCGGGTGGGAAGGTAAACGGTGTTTCCGTGCGCTGCTCTGGTTCGCCAGAAGTGGCTTAGTCATGCTGGCCATATGACCCGGAAGCTGTACACCGGCTCCCTCGGCCAGTCAAGCGAGATGAGCGCCGCAACCCCAGAGTCGTCCACAACTGGACTTAACGGTTAGGGACCCCTTTACCTTTACCTAAGATGTACAAAGAACTGTCCAAAAGAAATATTGTACAAGAATGTAAAATGATATGAGTGTATAACTCAAAACCTATAAATAAAAATAAAAACTTCCCTGGCGTTTTCTAAAACTTGCATAATTCTTTATCTCCCTGACATCTGATGGGAGGGCATTCCACAGGGAGGGTGCCACTGCCAAGAAGGCCCTCTGCCCATTTCCACCTCTTGTCTCTTCTGCTGTCCAAACAAGGCAGTGATGTTTCTTTCCAGCCGATCCTCCATCCTTTTCAAGGCATATAAACACCCTTAAGTGCTTAATTGCAACTTTCTCTGCCTGCCTAGAGGCAAGACAAGCTCAGATGCAAAACAGGATGCTTAGTGTGCTGTCTGCCTTGAGCCTTTGATCCTGAGGGAACCTGGAGGGCTTCCAGTCTTGTGACTTGTCCCAGCTGCTGGGTGAGGGTGGAGAGCTGGCAGGAGGAAGGCAGCCTCCAACATCTTCATTAAGGCTAGGGGTCACATGTTAATGAAGCTGCCTCCAGCTGCTTTTCAGACCAGGCCAGGTGGTGGAAAGCTATTGGCCAAGGCATGTGGTTAAGGTGCTGGACCTGGAAGCCATTTTCTAAAAGGCTTCTGCAGAATTTGGAGTGAGTGGAAGGAAACTTGACAGTACCCTTATTGGACTAGGAAATGCCAAAGCTCAGATCCACGCCATACTGTTAAGGCACATGGCTCCCCACCAAGAATCCTGGGAATTATAGTTTGGGAAGGGTGCCGGGAATTGTTGCTGTGTGGCTTAAATGTATGGTGTGGGCATTACCAGAGCCTTCTTGGTGGTAGCCCCATCCTAGCCCCAGAACTCCTCCTGGCACCTTTGCTGATTACAGGCATCCCCCCCACCCCACTTATGCACATTCTACTTGCGTGCAACCAAATATTTGCGTGGTGCCATGAAATAAATAAATAACCTGAATCATACTCAGAAATGTGAGAGAGCTGAAGCTTCTTTGTGGCTCACGAGAAGACCCTCCCAGGAGCCCTAAGAGGATATCAGTGAGGGCGGAGGAAGCGCCAAAGAGACTAAAGGCATAGTAGGACTTGATTTATGCTGCTCAGCCTCACCGCCTAACAGCTAATGTGTGGGGTAGCGCAGCAGCCACTTTCCCACATGTCCTCCAGCTTCCTGCTGGCCCCAGAGCTGCAACAGCAGATCGTCTGGACTGCACAAAGAACGAGCAGGAGAGATTGCTGGAGAGCAGGGGAAAATAGACATCCAGAGGCTTTTTAGAGGGCACTCCCTGCTTTATGCAATTTCACTTATGCATGCGGGGGCCTGGAATGTAACCCACCCATAAGTGGGGAGAATCCCTATATATGCAGCATACATTTTAAGTTTTTCCTCCTCCTAAAAAAAATAAAAAATCCTGGGAAATGTAGTTTCTCCTCACAGTTACAGTTCCTGGCACCCTTAACAGACTGAAGTTCCAAGGATTCTGTGTGTGTCTGTGCGCACGCATGTTAAATGTCCTTTAAATGTATGGTGTGGACACAGCCTAAGGCACAAGATTAAGACTTCTTAAAATTATTATTTGCTCAAGCTTCTTTTAACTTGGATGGTTTGCGAGGGCATTTTACTTTCTCTTTTATGTTCTGTCTTTTAATTTACATGCAGGTTTATTTGATGCTTTTTTTAAAGAACTTGCTGCTGCTATTTGACCTTATTTGGCTGCAATAAACACGCTAGTTCTTTACAATGGTGTGTACATTGCTTTGAAACAGGGGAGTAGATTGAGGAGGGCCAGAGGGGCCATAGCCCTGGGCACATGGTTTAGAGGGGGCACAGGACAGGCGTCCCTGCACTGGAGGTCTCTGGGCACCGGAGCCTGGCCTTACCTTGCCGCTAGACCCACGGCCCCCTCACCAGCGTCAGCTGGCCAGGCTTCCCCTTATGTGGGTGGGCAGGCAGGCTACACAGCATGGCCCCATGAACCCTCTGTGCCCTGCGCCCGCATGGTCTCCCAGGTCCTAGTCCAGCACTCTACCCACTACACCACACTGCCCCATGCTTGCTGCTCATTGTGTGGGTAAATGTTTTTCTACATATGTGGCCTGTAGTTTTGCTTTCAAGTCATGCATGAGATCACGACAGAAATGCTGGCACATTTTTCTCCAGAACGAGGGTGGGGGGTTGAAGGCCAAATCATAATCCCTCATCCCTCAGAGGCCAAATTTAACAGGATGACCATCCAAATTCATGGCCATCATCACATCTTCTGGGAGAGGATGCCATTGTTTTAATATGTGCTGTGCGAATAAATGCTTCCTCTCATATGTGAAAGCGGGGAAGTGTTTCTTGATCTGACTGGCTGAGGTTCAAAATAGCAAATGAGGGGTCAGAATCCCCTGTCCTTGTGCAAAGCGGAGCATCTCTCCACTGTTTGTTTGTGTCTGGAAACCTGCTTTCTAGTCCTGAGATGTAAGGGACAGCTGCTAATGACCGCCGTCATGTCGCTAGAGCGCAACAGATCCCTCTTTAATTCTGAAGTGCATAAGCAGCCAGGGGTGTGTGCCTTTCAAAAATTGGTGTCCTTGCTGTGTCTGCTGTGGCCTCCTGTTTATTGCAGGATACCTGAAATAAATAAACATGTGGGCTTTAATAACTACCCCTGGGTGTTGCTCGCCTGTGGTTAAGGCTGACCTTGGCAAGGGAGGGAGGATGTTGGCTGTGCCCTGCTTATAACTGGGTAGTTTGTGTGTGTGTCCATGTGCCTGTCATAACCTTGACTCATTCTCGCCGTAGCATTGGAGCCTGGTCCATTAGGGCACATGGGGCAGTGCCTCATCAACCTCTGTCTGCCCCCATCCAATCCCTAGCTGCCTGCCTTCTCAGTTGCAGCCAATCAGGGAGCTGCTCATTCTATGCCGTTGCCTCTGGCTCCACCCACAGTTGGTCACTGCCTTCTGCTTCACCACGGTCACCAGCCGGCTGCTACTGCATTGAAGTGCTGTGGTTGCTCACGTTGTGGTATGCTTCTCCTTGCAAACGCATGCAAATGATCCTAGCCACAGTGGCCTTATAACATGCAGACTATCTGTGTTTATCGGCAGAGAGGGAAGTTTCCTTCCTTTCCTCAGGGATCAAATTCAAATAATTTAATGATGAAGTGCAGCTGGACCCTTTGCATGTTTAATCAAGAGTTGAAATCCAACTGTATTCAGTAAGGTTTATTCCTAGGAAAGTATGTGTAGGATTGCAGCCATATCTGTTCACCCTTGACCTTGCCAAAAAAAAAAAAAATTAAGTGTCTCTTAGTATTTATGCTCAAATTTTCTGACAGATGGCTGTGTGTGTGTGTGTGTGTGTGTGTAAAAGAAATAGATGAGTGGGTTTGTTCCTGTTTATGCTGCTTCGTCAACAAAGCCAGCACAGGAAGTGACTGCTCCTGACTCATGGGGAGGTTGGGATGTGAGATTCTTCAGGATTGCTAAAGACTGCCTCAATGAAAAAGAGGATTACTATTAATTTCTGATGTTAAAAGAAAGCAAAAATACACGATCATCTGAGGAAATGAATGGAAATGGCTTTGTTAAGGCCAATGACACCGCTTCCCATATGGCAACCTGTGAAACTTACTACACCTGGATATTTTGATACTACGGTGGTACCTCGGGTTACATACGCTTCAGGTTACAGACTCCGCCAACTCAGAAATAGTGCTTCAGGTTAAGCACTTTGTTTCAGGATGATAACAGAAATCATGCTCCTGCGGCGCGGCGGCAGCAGGAGGCCCCGTTAGCTAAAGTGGTGCTTCAGGTTAAGAACGGACCTCCAGAATGAATTAAGTACTTAACCCGAGGTACCACTGTATCCTAGCATAATGATTACTCGGCCTGTTTCAAGTGCTGGAAGCACCTTTTGTGCATCTTTGCAACATCCCTCTGAGGTAGGCCTTTCCTGCTTTCCAAACAAATGTGTCCAGAATGCCATTTGCAGGATATGATGCAACAACTCTCCCCAGTGGTGTTCTCCAGTAAACTGGCATTTGGGAGGTCTACTTCTTCTGAATATGGGGGTTCTGTTTTATCATTTAGGTTAATAGCCACTGACAGACCTGCCCTCCTGTCATCCACTCTCTCAAAGTCATCTAAAGCAGCAGCAAAAATCTTGGGAAAGTGATTTCTACAAGGGAATTAAACATGGCATGAAGGAGTGCTTTGCCATCTCTGTCCCAATTTTGTTGGGCAGTTGTGTTTTCTAGCATTATGGGTAGGTGTTCTTCTATATGCTACCTTCCTTGATTTCAGTATTTTAAAGTTTTGCGGAGGGTTTAAAGGGAAAAATCTTCTGCTGCATCTAGCATGGAAATGTGCTCTGGCAAAGAAGGAATGAATAGATCACTTCTCCTCCACCAGGGTATTCTCCCTCCTTCAAGGAGTTCCTGATACCATAGGCAGGGAAACCAAAATGCTTGTTTACAAAGCTATTGTCATAGAATCATAGAATCATAGAGTTGGAAGAGACCACAAGGGCCATGGAGTCCAACCCCCTGCAGAGCAGGAAACACCATCAGAGCACTCCTGACATATGGTTGTCAAGCCTCTGCTTAAAGACCTCCAAAGAAGGAGACTCCACCACACTCCTTGGCAGCAAATTCCCCTGTCGAACAGCTCTTACTGTCAGGAAGTTCTTCCTAATGTTTAGGTGGAATCTTTTTTCTTGTAGTTTGGAACCATTGCTCCGTGTCCGCTTCTCTGGAGCAGCAGAAAACAACCTTTTTCCCTCCTCTATGTGACATCCTTTTATATATTTGAACATGGCTATCATATCACCCCTTAACCTCCTCTTCTCCAGGCTAAACATGCCCAGCTCCCTTAGCCGTTCCTCATAAGGCATCGTTTCCAGGCCTTTGACCATTTTGGTTGCCCTCCTCTGGACACGTTCCAGTTTGTCAGTGTCCTTCTTGAACTGTGGTGCCCAGAACTGGACACAGTACTCCAGGTGAGGTCTGACCAGAGCAGAATACAGTGGCACTATTACTTCCCTTGATCTAGATGCAATACTCCTATTGATGCAGCCCAGAATTGCATTGGTTTTTTAGCTGCCGCGTCACACTGTTGGCTCATGTCAAGTTTGTGGTCAACCAAGACTCCTAGATCCTTTTCACATGTACTGCTCTCAAGCCAGGTGTCACCCATCTTGTATTTGTGCCTCTCATTTTTTTTGCCCAAGTGCAATACTTTACATTTCTCCCTATTAAAATTCATCTTGTTTGTTTTGGCCCAGTTCTCTAATCTGTCAAGGTCGTTTTGAAGTGTGATCCTGTCCTCTGGGGTGTTAGCCACCCCTCCCAGTTTGGTGTCATCTGCAAATTTGATCAGGATGCCCTTGAGTCCATCATCCAAGTTGTTGATAAAGATGTTGAATAAGACCGGGCCCAAGACAGAACCCTGTGGCACCCCACTAGTCACTCTTCTCCAGGATGAAGAGGAACCATTGATGAGCACCCTTTGGGTTCGGTCAGTCAGCCAGTTACAAATCCACTGAGTGGTAGCATAGTCAAGACCGCATTTTACCAGCTTCTTTACATGAATATCATGGGGCACCTTGTCAAATGCCTTGCTGAAATCAAGGTAGGCTACACCCACTGCGTTCCCTTCATCTACCAGGCTTGTAATTCTGTCAAAAAACGAGATCAGGTTAGTCTGACATGACTTGTTTTTCAGAAATCCATGCTGACTATTGGTGATCACAGCATTTCTTTCTAGGTGCTTAATGATCTGCTCCAGAATCTTCCCTGGTGTTGATGTCAGACCCACTGGGCGGTAATTATTTGGGTCCTCTCTTTTCCCCTTTTTGAAAATAGGGACAACATTTGCCCTCCTCCAGTCTGCCGGGACTTCACCTGTTCTCCAGGAATTCTCAAAGATGACTGCCAGTGGTTCTGAGATCACATTTGCCAGTTCTTTTAATACTCTTGGATGCAGTTCATCTGGCCCTGGAGACTTGAATACATCTAAACTAGCCAAGTATTCTTGTACTATCTCCTTAGTTATTCTGGGCTGTGTTTCCTCTGCTGAATCATTTGCTCCAAATTCTTCAGGTCAGGCATTGTTTTCTTTATCGGAGAAGACTGAGGCAAAGAAGGCATTGAGGAGTTCAGCCCTTTCTGTGTCCCCTGTTTGCATTTCACCATCTTCTCCTCTGAGTGACCCCACTGTTTCTTTGTTCTTCCTTTTGCTACGAACATACCCATAAAAGCCTTTTTTGTTGCTTTTAACCTCTCTAGCAAGCCTGAGTTCATTCTGTGCTTTAGCTTTTCTGACTTTGTGTCTACACGTGCTGGCTATTTGTTTGAATTCCTCTTTGGTGGTTTCCCCCCTTTTCCATTTTTTGTACACATCTTTTTTGAATCTTAACTCAGTTAAAAGTTCTTTAGATAGCCACCCCGGCTTCTTTAGGCACCTTCCATGTTTCCGTCTCATTGGTATTGCCTGAAGTTGTGCTTTTACTATCTCTCTCTTAACAAACTCCCAGCCATCGTGAACTCCCTTTCCTTTTAATATTACTGTCCATGGGATCTCACCCAGCACTTCCCTAAGTTTTATGAAGTCGGCTTTCCTAAAGTCAAGAAATTGAGTCCTAGTATGCGTGGCTGCTCCTTTCCGCTGTATAGTAAACTTCAGGAGAGCATGATCACTCGCGCCTAATGATCCTTCCACTTCTACCCCACTAACCAGGTAGGACCAGATCTAAAATGGCTGTTCCTCTTGTTGCTTCTCCCACTTTCTGGACAATGAAGTTGTCTGCAAGGCCAGTGAGGAATCTGTTTGACCTTATGCTCTATTGTACTACCAACCTTACTGTATGCTTGTGAAACATGGACCACTTACAAACGCCATCTCCAACTTCTCAAAAGATTCCATCAACGGTGTCTCTGAAAAATCTTGCACATCACTTTGGAAGACAGGCGAACTAATATCAGTGTACTGGATGAACCAAAGATCACCAGTGTCAAAGCAATGATTCTTCAACAGCAACTTTGTTGGACTGGTCATGTTGTGCAGATGCCTGATGATCGTCTTCCAAAGCAACTACTCTATTCCGAACTTAAAAAATGGAAAGCGTAATGCTGGTGGTCAACAAAAGAGGTTTAAAGATTGTCTCAAGGCAAATCTTAAAAAAAAAATGTAGTATAAACACTGACAACTGAGAAACACTGTCCTGCGAGCGCTCCAGTTGGAGAACAGCCTTTACCAAAGGAGTCATGGTCTTTGAAGACACTGGAACTCAGGATGCAAGGGAGAAATGTGCTAAGAGGAAGGCATGCTAGGCAAATCCACACCGTGACCAGCCCCCACCTGGGAACCAGTGTCCCCACTGTGGAAGGACATGTGAGTCCAGAATTAGCCACCACTTACAGACTCATTGTTAAAACCGTGTTTATGGAAGGCAATCTTACTCGGCTATGAGTGATCGGCAAGGAGGAGGAGGAGGAAGAAGAAGAAGAGGAGGAGGAGGAGTTAGGCAACTAGGAGAGTTGTTAAAGACTGAATTTGTTACAGTACTGTTGTCAGCTGGCATGCAAGTCAGGGGGGTGAGTGTTTTGCAGAAATGTGTCCTGAAGTCTCATTGCTGCACCTTCTTTCTCTCTCTCTCTCTCTCCCCCCCTCCCGCCTCTCTAGGTTCCACTGGAGCCACGTACCATCTTCTCGGGGAATCTGTTCCAGTACATGGAAGAAAACAAGAAGTGGAGGAACCGTTTCTGTGTCGTGCCCCATAATTATGGGCTGGTGCTGTATGAGAACAAACTGGTGAGGCCCCTCACTTGGGTTAACAAAGCATGCATTGTGCTTGCTGGTAGGTGGTATTTGGGCAGAGGCGCCTGTCCCACTGGCAGCTTTATAGGTAGGGTCTTGAGCACCTTCTTGAGATCTCTTGTGTTTTGAGGTGATCTCTGGGGATGGCTGCTCAAGGAGGCCCTCCTACACAGGAGTAGTAGCTCTCTGAGCTGCAAAGCAAACTTCTCCAGCAGTACAATTTGCGCACACTCTCACTTGACCTGGCTGACTGCTCTTTAGTGAAGGCACATAGCTCAGTTGTAGAGCACCTGATTTGCACACAGATGGTCCCTGGTTCAGTCACCAGGGAGGGCTAGGAAAGAACCCCTGCCTGAAACCCTAGAGAGCCATTGGTATTCAATGTAATACAGTACTGAGCTGGTCTTGTGTCAGTATAAGCCAGCTAACACCAGACCCCAGACATTATATTGGAGAAGAGCTGTGATTCAGCAGTAGAGCATCTGCCTTGCATGCAAGAAGTTCCAGGTTCAATCCCTGGCATCTCCGGGTAGGGCTGGAAGAGACTCTCTGTCTGAAATCTTAGGGGGCTTCTGCCAGTTAGCGTAGACAATACTGTGCCATATTGAGTTCAGTCATTTTCACTTTACTTGGTCTACAGACCATAAACATCAAATCCAGTATAGGGTGATCAAGGCAGCATCAGGGGGTGGGGAGCAATATCCATGCATGCAGACTGCCTTTTGTGTATAGCCCACAACATTACAGAACAGTTCTGACTGAGCTCATCTAGTTTTGATGGCAATTTTGGGGACTTTTCTTCCTGTTTGGAGTCTTCCATTAAAACTGAATTTTAGTCATATTGCATTCCCCATGTGTTGAGAAAGTACTGGCAGGTAAGTGAGGGGTCTTATATAGTCTGAGATGGATCTTTGACTGATCTGCTAAGTTCTGTTAATTGCAGAAAGACAGGGTGTAAACATGACTTTATTGAAGGATTAGCAGGGCCTGGATTTTGCTGGAGCAAAGGTCCAGAACCTTGAGTGGCCCAGCAGATCTGATTTGCCTTTGGGACATTCCTGGTATGTGCTTGTTCTCCTCCTTGTGCAGGCCTATGAGAGAGGTCTCCAGCCCCGGATTCTCATCAACAGTGCTGGCTACAAGATCCTCACCTCCTTGGAGCAATACCTGGACCTGGTCAATAGCAATTTGCCAGGTGAGTCCTACTGCCCATCCTTCACCTTCTCGGTGCCAGATGGCTCCATTGTCTTAGGGCTCAGAGGAGCATAGCAGGGGTGATGAGCATGCCCATCTAGATCAGTACTGTCTGCACTAACGGCAGTGGCTCTCCAGGTTTTTGACACAGAACTTTCCCAGCGCTGCCCGGAGACCTGGGGCCAGCTGCACAGAAGGTGGATGTTATGCCACTGAGGTGTGTCCCAGGCAGTGACAATGGCCCTCCAGGCCAATATTCCTGACCCTTGGAACTCCCCCCCCCCCCCGGTAAGCCACACCTTTCACTGACCCAGTGCACTTGAGAGTTTTTGCCTGGAATATGTTCTTGAACTCTGATGATGCCTCTTGCTTGTTTGCCTGGATGGAGGATGCCGGGGAGACGGGGGCATCAGACAGGCCCCCAGCTGGCTCTGGACGATCACCGGTCTCCCGTGGAACAGGAGTCAGTCAGCGACATGAGCCTCAGATACGTTTAGAGACCTGTGCATGCTCTGTCAGCAGAGTGTGTAAATCATCACACAGCAGATGAGATGGACAGAGGCAGATGTAAGCATTATTTACAGCATTTATTCAGCATAGTTCAGGAACTAAGGAAAGCATGTCTGCATCCCTTCATCTCCGGCAAAACAGCAGTATAGCAAAAGCAACATACAACGGAAGTTTCAGCAGACAGTGCTGGGAGTAAACAGGCATGTGATACACAAAAGTCATGCCTGTACCCTTTTAAGGTGGAATGGAACTATATCCTAACAGGAGGGGAGTGTTTGTTGACATTGCCCTACTCCTCAAAGCTAAAATCTACATTCTTCACTCCACCCACTTTTGCCTCTGGTTCTGCCTACTACTGGCCCCCAGGAGGTTGCTCAGAAGGAAATGTGGCCCTTGGGCTGAATAGTTCCCCACTCCTGGTATATGGGTTCCCCGTCCTAAACTGGGCCTCAGTTCTGGATGAGAATGTTGATCCTTCAAGCTGCAGGCAAATTCCAAAGCTCTAATGGCTGGCCAGCTTCTTGTTTTAATTACGATTACTAAGGCCCTTTTGATTATTGGGAGCAAGTTGCTTACTGTTCCCAATAATCATCCATGCTTTCATCTGCCTCTGTTTTGAAATGAGACTGTGAAGTGGCACAGTCTGGCCTATTTGATGTAAAATATGATGTGGCTACATAATATACCTCATTTGGATATAGGAAGTATCCAGGGAGCATCAGCTAATCTGTTAATGGAGAACAAAGCTATTAGTGGCTATTAGGCACAGCGGATGCATTTTCCCTTTGCTGCTGGAGGCAGGGTGCCTCTGCATACCAGTCCTGGGGGTCACAAGTGGGGAGAGCTGCTGTTTCATTCAGGTTTCCCACGGGTCTCTGGTTGGCCACTGTGAGAACAGGATGCTGGACTAGATGGACCACTGGCCTGATCCAGCAACGCTCTTCTTAAATTCTTATTTTAATATGTAGACCAGAGATTGCCCAGCATGCAGCCTCTTGATCATGACTGAAATGTCATTAACGTTACATTGGACACGATAACTGTATTGCATTGTACTGTATTGCCATCCATATTGTCTCCAGCCTTCCGTCTGCCCTCTCCTTGTTTTGAGGGTAGAGGGGTGAGGTGTGCTAGTGCCTCAGCTCAGAAGGGAAAGCAAACCTGCTGCCTGGCCCTTGTGTGAATTGCCAGGCTTTGACACAAGCTGTGTGCGGCTGGCTTGCAAAACCACAGCAGTCAGGGAGTATGGTTGGTGGGTGGGGTGCAAGGAAGGGTTGCCCGTTTCCAAGCAGGACCTTCAAGAAGCCTGAAAAGACATTTGTTTGGAGAAAGGCTGGCTGCCCAGGGCCTGGCAGGTTCCCGCTTGGGATGATGAGGTCACCTCTTCAGGGAACAGCTGAAGTTATTCAGTTGGACCGCCAGCCGAAGAGGTGAAAGTGTGCAGAGGGAAATCAAGGATTGGTGCGAGCAGCACAGGAGATTTATGATGGTTGCAGGGTTTTGTTGATCTGTAACTTTTTATTTAGATCTGCATAAAACATTGGCCAACCCGTTTTTATCCTGAGAGCTGCATTTTCTTCTGGGCAACCTTCTGTGGGGCACATGCCCCTAGTGCTGTGGGTCAGAATCAGAAATGAGAGCAGCAACAATGCACAGTAAATGTTGCATTTGTACAGTTAGGCTAATTTCTGCAAACACTCAGCACACTCCTCTCTGCCCTCCATCCAGGCAAGCAAGAGGCATCATCAGGGTTCAAGGACACATTGCAGCCAGGCAAAAAACACTCCAGGAGGGTATGAAGCAGGGCTGGTGAGAGGTGTGGCTTGAGGAGAGAGGCGTGACCTGGGGGCAGACCTGGAGGGCTTGCTCCCTGTTATAATGTACACTGACTGGCTGCAGCACTCCAGAATTCAGACAGGGATTCTCTCCACGCCCTACTGGGAGCCACTGAAGATTTAGCCGGGGAGCTTCTGTGTGCAAGGCAGGTGCTCTGCCACTGAGTTTATATTATTATTAATAATTTATTCATTTCAACTCATTATTCGCTCATTGCACAGATGTATCAAAGTGGTTTAAACGTAAAGGGACCCCTGACAGTTAAGTCCAATCACGAACGACTCTGGGGTTGCAGCGCTCATCTCGCTTTATTGGCCGAGGGAGCTGGCATACAGCTTCCGGGTTATGTGGCCAGCATGACTAAGCCGCTTCTGGCGAACCAGAGCAGTGCATGGAAACGCTGTTTAGCTTCCCGCCAGAGCGGTACCTATTTATCCACTTGCACTTTGACGTGCTTTTGAACTGCTAGGTTGGCAGGAGCAGGGACCGAGCAACGGGCACTCACCCTGTCACGGGGATTCAAACCACCACCCTTCCAATTGGCAAGCCCTAGGCTCAGTGGTTTACACCACAGCGCCACCCGCATCCCTATCAAAGTGGTTTAAACCCACTTAAAAAACATAAACATACCATAACATTCATAGTCATATGAAAACACATACTATTCATTTAAAAACAAAACTTTCTCCAATAGAAAACTGTGGAAAGCTTTGGCAGCAAAAACATCATCAAAGTCTGTCAGATGCCTGGGGATGGGAAGGTGAGCTTTTTACCTGGCGAGGCAGACCTCACTTAAGAGAGCCACAGGGGAAGGCAGCCTTCTCTCTTGTCACAACCCTCTGAGCCTCACTCAAAGAAGGGACCCAGGGTAGGGCCTCAGGTGACGACATAAAGGTATGCGTATGTTCCCCTTTTGAGAGGCATTCTAGAATATATTGGAATCCTGATCGATAAAGGTTTATAGGTGAAAACCAGCACTTTGTGCCTTCTCAGTATATGTAAGCCTCTAACTTAAAAATAAATAAATCTAACTTTTTTTAAAAAAAATCTATTTCTGTATTTTGGAAAACCAATAAAAACGCTATTTATTTATATATATATATATAAAGACAACCAAGCGCTGTGAATTGGCCTGTGTAGCTGTTAACCTAGATTGTGCTATATGTTCTGTTTGCCTTGAACCTGTCAGCAGCTGGGCTGCTGCACTAATTTGATGCTTCTGCACTGTTTTCAGAGGCAACCCTATGTAAAGAGCATGGCAGTAGTCCAGTCCTGAGGTTTCTAGAACATAAATCATAGCAGCCAAGTTATTTGCATTCAAATAGGGTTGTAGCCGGGCCACTAGTCTGATTTGACAGAAGGCACTCTGTGTCAGCGTGGCCATCTGTGCCTCAAGTGGCAGCAGTGGGTCCAGGAAGCACCCACAAGACAAGAAACATGCTCCCCAAGTCGTCTCTATTAAGCTCCAGCTCCAGTCCATCCTTGTGACCATGCACTGATCCAGTGCACATTAGCTATGGTCCTTCCCCCAATCCCTGCCTCCCAGATGTTCCCATTTCCTTTTCCTGGCCTCCAGGGAGCTTGCCATCTGCAATCAAATCCAGAAGTGGCAGGTGGGCTGCATGTTTGCCTGGCCTCAGCAGCATGTGGCAGACAAATCAAGACAAATCTGCGCCTTGCAATAGAAACATTTATCTAGTTATTTAGTCTGCTGCCTCTTGCTAAGACTTATGTTCAAGCTACTGAATCCAAGCATGGCTTCTGACCTACTCCTTGAATGGGTAGGGTGGATTAAAATATGCCAATTCTTTTAAATGGATTTTCTTTTGTTGTTTCTTTTGTTGTGGCAATAATTACTACTGTACTTTTGCATAGAGCAGGGGCAAGGAAGCTTTTTCTACCTGAATGCCACATTCCCTTCTGGACAAGCTTCTGAGGGCCACATGCCAGTGGTGGGTGTAGCAACAAACTTCATTTTTCCTTTGTTGGTTTCTACACACTTCCCTCTCTACCCTCTGCACAGACAAAGAAGAGGCATCAGAATTCAAGAGCACATTGCAGCTAGGCAAAAGTACTTGGAGTGTGAAACAGGGCCTGTGTGGGTGTGGCCTGTGGAGAGGGGTGTGGCTTGGGGAGGGTTCCAAGAGCCAGCTAAAAAGGCATGGAGAGCCACGTTTGGCCCCCAGGTTTGAAATTTCCCAGTGATGGTATAGCACTTTCAAGGGTCCAAAAGTGATTGGTGTTGCAGTTCTGACAGTGACCTTGGAAGGAGGAGGATGGCGAAACTTGTGGCCCTCCCAGCTGTTGCTGGAATACAACTCCCATCATCACTGGCCATTCTGGCTGGGACCAATGGCCGTCGCTGGGTCCAACAACATCTGGAGGGCACCAGTTTGGGGAAGAGCAAAGTATATGTTGCCAGCACTGGGGGGGGGGGCAATTCTCTGTGTGATCTGGATGAATCTCCAATCTAAGCAGAGCTGCTCCACAGAGGCAACACATGGGCATGCAATGGGTAAGCTCTCCTGAAAGTTAAGGTAGTTCTTGCTAGTTGCTACCTCTCTGCATGAGGAGGGAATTTGCACAGTCTGTGTATCAGGCATGACTGGAGAGAACAATGGGCTTCCTCAGCCTCTGGTGACTCCACTTCCCTGTGTGAGTTTCTGCTGTGCCCTGGCTTCCTGGTGGGGAGTGGCAATGTGCAAAGGTGCAGTGGGCAGTCTTCTTTGAGGCCAGATATGCCTTGTGTTTAGGCAATGACTGAATTACCCATTTGGGAAGGAGGCAAGATTCAGCATGGGGAATGATGCAGAGTAGTGACAGAGATCTTCCTATCAAATCCAGTATCCTATTCTCTCAACCGACTAGCCAGATGTGTGAATCCCACATCACATAAGCGCAAATGCCCTCGTCTGCTGGCCTCTCTGACTGTGTGTGTTTTTCCAGTCAGGAATAAATCACATGATGTGTGTCATGCTTTGAAAGTGGGGGTGCTGGTTTCTTCCTAGCTCTGCCACTGTCACATCTGTCTCTCCCTCTTCGTGTTTTTTTGTCCCCCAGGTTCTGCACCCAAATCGGGCAACACCTCTGTCTTCAAATGCCCCACAGAGTTCCCTCTCATCCTATGGCACCCTTACGCCCGGCACTACTACTTCTGCGTGATGACTGGGAAGGAGCATGAGAAGTGGCGAGCCGTTTTCCAGGACTGTGTGCGCCACTGCAACAATGGTAAGTCAGTCAGAGACTGCCGGTTTAGCCTCTCGGTGGACAGCAGAGGCTGCAATCACACAACAGCCTATTCCATTTCCTCCATGGTTTCACTTGACATTGTATATTTGAGCCTGCATATGATGTAAATGCTGCTTCCAGAACTAATGAAATATGGGCATAGAAAAGATTCCAGCAAGCGTTTAAAGGTTAAAACAGAAGGTGCTTGCTGAATCTCTTTACGCATATTCCCTGCGGATTATTTGTTTGGTTAACAACATTTGTATGACATTTGACTGTAGTAAAATCTCTAAGCAGTTTACAAGAAATATAAATACAGATTTAATAATAAATAATAAAAACAAAACACCATTAGCAATAATTAAAATTAACAGTAAAAGAGATTCAAACACATTAACATTTCTGTGTCTGGATTGGCTTCCCTGAAGAAGAAGAAACGTTTTAAGTACAAACAGAGTACAGTCATACCTCGAGTTGAATACGCTTCGAGTTGAGCGCATTCGAGTTTCGCTCCTAGGCAACCCGGAAGTAACGGAGCGCGTTACTTCCGGGTTTCACCACTTGCGCAAGCGCAGACGCTCAAAATGACGTCATGCACAGAAGCGGCAAAAAGCAATGCATGCGTGTGCAGACATCCCGTCTCTAGTTACATTTACTTCTAGATGCGAACGGGGCTCCGGAACGGATCCCATTCATATCTAAAGGTACCACTGAACAGTGAAGGTGCCTGCCTAATGTAAATAGGCAGGGAGTTCCAAAGTGTAAGGGGCCACAAGTATTAATGTGGCACCTGTAATAGTTCCATGGACTGAAGCAGTCAAGTGGGCTCATATGGGGCAAGTAAACTTGTCTCAAGCCATTAAGTGCTTTGAATACCAATAGGAACACCTTGAACTTGGCCTGGTAACAGATTGGCACCCAGTGCAGATATCCTTTTCCATCACTCTGAACATAGTAGGACTTCGTCAACTGCAGCATGACTGACTAATTAATGGGCATGTATCTTCCACTTAGGGATGTGGGTGGCACTGTGGGTTAAACCACAGAGCCTAGGACTTGCTGATCAGAAGGTCGGCGGTTCGAATCCCCGCGACGGGGTGAGCTCCCATTACTCGGTCCCTGCTCCTGCCAACCTAGCAGTTCGAAAGCATGTCAAAGTGCAAGTAGATAAACCCCCTGCAATGCAGGAATCTCAGCTAAAGCATCCCTGACAGATGACCATCCAATCTCCACTTAAAAACCTCCAAGGAAGGAGAGTCCACAACCTCCTGAGGGAGTCTGTTTCACTGCTGAACAGCTCTTACTGTTGGAAAGTTTTTCCAAATGTTTAGTCGGAATCTCCTTTATTGCAACTTGAAGCCGTTGGTTTGAGTCCTACCCTCAAAAGCAGGAGAAAACAAGCTTGCTTTCTCCTCCATGTGACAGCCTTTGAAATATTTGAAGATCACTGTCATATATCCTCTAGCCTTCTCTTTTGCAGGCTAAACATACCCAACTCCCTCAACCATTCCTCATAAGACTTGGTGTGCAGACCCTTGATCATATTGACTGCCTTCCTCTGCACACATTCCAGCTTGTCAACATCATTCTAAAAGGTGTCGTCTGACAGAGGCAGGATAGAGTGGGACTATTACTTCTCACAACACTTCTGTTCATGCAGCCTAGAATTACACCAGCTTTTTTTTTTTTTTTTTTTTTTTTGCTTCTTCATCACACTGCTGACTCATGATAAGTCATGATAAGTGAGTGAGAATTTGATCCCTGGTCTCCCAGGCACTGGTCCGACACTCTAAGCACTATGCCACACATAAAACGGGATGTGTGGGGGCGGTTAATTAAAAATCCATCATTAATGCATTAGTGTTCCATCAATTAAATATTGCAGAATGCACCTGCAAACCATTGCGCCCCGCCACATTTGCAGGAACTATAAGACAGGAGTACGGGGTGAGCTCCCGTTACTCGGTTCCTGCTCCTGCCAACCTAGCAGTTTGAAAGCACATCAAAATGCAAGTAGGTAAATAGGTACCGCTGCAGCGGGAAGGTAAACGGCATTTCCGTGCACTGCTCTGGTTCGCCAGAAGCGGCTTAGTCATGCTGGCCACATGACCCGGAAGCTGTACGCCGGCTCCCTCGGCCAATAAAGCGTGATGAGTGCCGCAACCCCAGAGTCGGCCATGACTGGACCTAATGGTCAGGGGTCCCTTTACCTATCTTCTCACTTAACCTCCTCTAGGAAAGGAGAGCGCTCCACCTTCAGAGGTTTAACTGCTAAACTGCCTTATTACCTCTACGAAGTTGCTTTTGACATATTCAGTCAAGATCTTCTTTCTTGCGGTTTCAGCTGTTTTATTCTAGCAGAGGCAAGAAGGAACAAGTATGGAAGAGCATTGTGGAAAAGCGTGTGTGTGTGTGTGTGTGTGTGTGTGTGTGTGTGTGTGAATGCCTTATGGACTGAGGCCAATGGCCCATCTAGTCCAGCATCCTGTTCTCCCAGGGGCCAACCAGATGCTCCAGTAGGAAGCCGGAAAGCAGGATCTGTTTGGAACAATGCTCTCCTCACTCAGGATCCCCAGCAAAGGAAAGGTTTCTCCTACATAGGAGGCAGAGCATAGCCATCATGGCCAGTAGTCATGGATAGCCTTATCCTCCACAAATTTGTCTAATTCTCTTTTAAAGGCATTCAAGATGGTGGCCATTACCACCTCAGGCAGGAGCAAATTCCATAGCGGAACTATGTGCTGTGTGAATATATATATATTCACAACATGTTTATATTTTAAATAAACCTGTCTTATTTCTTCCTCCCCTCTCTCACATAAGTGTCCCTGTCCAGTTTTTTTTCCTTTCCCCCAAATACAATTCAAAATTCATATAGAGGTAATAATAATAATAATAATAATAATAATAATAATAATAATACAACTTTCAAAGAAAAACAGTGTGGGGTAATATCCAAATGCCTGCAGGTAACTGCTGCAGAGGTTAAAACAGTGGTTTTCTAAGAGAGTTTCCCAGGAAACAAAACGTTTGGGTGCATTGTAGAATGGCAAGTGCCTTGAGTTTCGTGAGATCTGGTGCTTCTGGGGTTTGAACCTGGGACCTTCTGCATACAAAGCAGATGCTGTACCATTCAGCTATGGCCCTTGCTGCAAGCTTCTTGAAGGACTGGCATGGCTACAAAGAGGCCATGTAAATTTCAGTCTCTGCTTCTCATCAGCTTTGAATCACCCTCTGCCAACCGTGACAAAGTTTGTCTGATGAACTTAAATTTTTTGATGGGAACTGTTTTGGATGTTGTGAGTATAGGATTCTGACCAGGCACAGGGAGTGAGCAACTGGTGGAGCAACATGATGTGTCTTTTCCACAGCTGGGTCTCAAGTTGCAGTTTGTTGAGCTCCACAGCTTGAGCCAAAGAGATGATTTGGAAGAGAGCAGAGCGGTGCCCAGACTTACCAAGTGGGAACACCTCTCTTATAATCCGGCCTCAGAATTATTTGCTTACCTGGGGGGATGAATTTGTTAATAGTAGCAGTGTTGCAGTTTTGTTTATTTATTTTATTTAACAACATATATACAGTCATGGGAAAAAGAAAGTGCACCCTCTTTGAATTCTGTGGTTTTACATATCAGGACACAATAGCAATCACCTGTTCCCTAGCAGGTCTTAAAATCAGGAAAACACAACTTCAGATGAACAACAACACATGACATATTACACCATGTCATGATTTATTAAACAGAAATAAAGCCAAGATGGAGAAAACATGTGCAAAAAACTAAGTACACTTTACTGCTTCCATACGAATTAAGAGGCTAAGTAGCAGACAAGGACTGCTAATAAAATGCCCCTGCTTAATTGATCATCAGCAAGTGTGCCCACTTCTATAAAAGCAAAGATGATACAATGCTCTTAGGGAAGCAACTGCTGCTGCTAATGAAACTGGGAAGAGTTCTAAGGTCATCTTCAACCAGTTTTAAGTCCATCATTCTACAATGAGAAAGATTATTCAAAATTGGAAAATGTTAAAGACAGTTACCAATCTTTACAGGAGTGGACGTCACAGCAAATTCACCTCAAGGTCAGACCCTGCAATGCTCAGAGAAATTGCAAAAAACCCAAGAGTTACATCTCAGGCTCTATAGGTCTCAGTTAGCATGTTAAATGTTAAAGTTCATGACAGTGCAATTAGAAAAAGACAGAACAAGTATGGTTTGTTTGGAAGGGTTTCCAGGAGAAAGCCTTGTCTCTCTAAAAATAATATGGCAGCATGGCTTTGGTTTGCAAAGTTGCATCTGAGCAAACCACAAGACTTCTGGAACAATGTCCTTTGGACAGAAGAGACCAAAGTGGAGATGTTTGGCTATATTGCACAGCCATGATGAAGCAGGCATGATTCTAGAGCAGATGTTGTTAGGCTCCAGTTCCCATCAGCCCCGGCCAAAATGGCCTGTGCCCAGGGATTATGGGAGTTGCAGTCAAAAACCTCTGAAGTGCAGGTTAGCACTTCTTCTTGTTGTTGTTGTTTAGTCGTTTAGTTGTGTCCGACTCTTCGTGACCCCTTGGACCAGAGCACGCCAGGCACTCCTGTCTTCCACTGCCTCCCGCAGTTTGGTCAAACTCGCTGGTAGCTTCGAGAACACTGTCCAACCATCTTGTCCTCTGTCATCCCCTTCTCCTTGTGCCCTCCATCTTTCCCAACATCAGGGTCTTTTCCAGGGAGTCTTCTCTTCTCATGAGGTGGCCAAAGTATTGGAGCCTCAGCTTCACGATCTGTCCTTCCAGTGAGCACTTAGGGCTGATTTCCTTAAAAATGGTTAGCAGGTTAGCACAGGCTGGTGTAAAGACAAGCCAGTGCAGAGATTTCACTGGCTGGGCATTTAAGTTACTGAATGGAATAACAGCCTACCCACAGGGCTGGCCCAATACATTTTGGCACCTGAGGTAGATCTCTAAATAGTGTCCCACTCCCCGGCAGGGGGAAAGGGGGGATGGAAGATCTGCATCAGGAACAAGGGGAGAAGAAAGATTGACATCAGGATCTGCTGCCCCTGTGGATTCTGTCGCTTGAGGTGGTTGCCTCACCGTTCTTCATGGGTGAGCCAGCTCTGCCTGCCCATGTCCATCAAAGCCATTTCCACTGATGTCCATTTTCTGTTTAAGGGATTCTCAACACAAATATTCCTACATCTTCCCGATGTTGTTGTACTACAACTCCCATCATCCATGACCATGGCTGAATTGGCTGGGGCTGACAGGAGTTGTAGTCTGACCGACCTCTGGATCAAATAACATGGGCAGCCTTTGCTGGCCTGGTACCCTCCAGATGGTTTGGAATACAACTCCTATGAGACTTAGGACACAGTTTACCTTTTACTCTCCTTTAGTGCCAACCTTGAAGGAGGGGGAGAGGAGGGATACTTGTGCAATAAATTAGTATTATTTATATGGTGTTTGTGTGCGCTTGCACTAGAATATAATTTTTTAAAAAATATGGAACTGCAGATCTGTTGGATAGCTTTTCTCTGAGGCAAGCCTCACACCCACCTTCCTTTGAATGGGCACGCAAATATTGATTGATTGATTCTGAGAATCTGCAGGAGCTGTGGGCCTTTTTTCTCACCTGGGGACAAATTAATGCCTTCCCCAAGCTCCAATTAAGGTGAGCTCTTCCCAGCACCTGCTAGAGCCTAAACCGCTGTTAGCTATGCTCCCCCCCCCTCCCCGCCGCCCTTTTACTGCTTCCTACTGCAAAGTTGTGCAAACTTTCTGTCTATAGTGGGCCCTTGGCATGCTTTGGCAGGTTCTGGCAGGGTCAAACATCACCGCCACCCTCCTTTCCCTCCTCTGTGGGCTTGCAGCCCTGCCCTGTGCAGGGCGAGGCTTTGCTGGCAGAAGGTGGCATTTTCGATGCGGTGATCCCCGCCCATCCTGTCCTCTCCTTTTCTCTCTTGGCAGGTTTCCCGCTGCCTGGCCTACGTGGAATGCGTTGTGCGGGTGGGAGAGCATTAGAATGCCAGGCTAGAAAGCCATCCATCACCCCTCCCCACCCCCTTGGGGAGGACTTCCCTCTGAAATTCCTTTTCCCACCCTGAACTGGGCAGATCCTTTCACGGTGCTTACAATAAACCACCCTGTCCTTCCCCCTCCTTCCCTTTCCTCCCTGCTTTCTTTCAAGCTGCAACGTTTTGAGAGTTCACTCCCAGTACGTGTGCTGTTTTGTTATTTTAAGTTTATGTCCTTTGCAGTCACGTTTTAATTTATTGCTGGGCTCAGATGGCTCAGCGCCACCTTCTTAAATGAAGGAGTCGTCGTTAGGCTGCATGTTGTGCAACTGACCCATGGGACAAGGTCATGTGTGCAAGAGAGATTGCAAGGTTGGCTTTCTGTGCTTTTATTTATTTATTCCTCTTTATGAAAACCTACCACACACACACCTGTCCTTGTCCTGGCCTTTCCATCTAGCCCTCAGAAATAGCCCTACATCCCCCTCTCCCTTCACCAGGTCTGTTTTGCACCTTCCTAATGAGTTTTTGCCTGGCTGGAATGTGCCCTTGAACTCTGATCATGCCTCTAGCATGCCTGGACAGAGGGGTGTGCATAGCCTGCAGCTCAAAGGTAAAATTTGCGTTCGTAATGTCTCTGGTCCCACCAGAGTTGCCTAGGAGGAAATGTTCTGCACCCCGCATCACATGGGGATAGACCCACATGGACTGTGCCACCTCAACAAGCACGTGGGATGGTGCTTATTGGAGCCCTCTGCTAACTTGCTGTGCTCCAGAGGTTTTGGACTTCAAAATCTGGGTCTGGGGCTGATGTGAGCAACAACATCTCCTCTAAAATCAGGTCTGCTTCATGTTGTGACCTTCAGGAGCATACACTGCCAGCCCTACTGTGCAGTAACAACAACCTTAACTATAGTTGTTCAGGCAATGGTGACTTCAAAATCTCCTTGTCTTGCTGGAGGGCAAGAACAAAATTGCTAGTCATCCCCAGGCAGGACTGCAGTGGGGTGGCACTGGATCATCTCACCTTCCAGAATCTTTCAAGGGAGATGCTGGGCAGCCAGCCGCATACATGTTCTCTGTGTGTGTGTGTGTGTTCTGCCACATGCCTGGGAAATGTTCGTGCTGGCTTTCAGAACCCATCCACGATCAGCAGCCCTGCACCCCCTTACGCCAAAATGGAACCAGAGAAATGTCCCGCTCAGTGGCAGACCATCTGTGTTGCATGCAAAAGGCCCCAGGTCCAGTCCCCAGTGGCATCTCCCAAGTGGCACTGGGAGTGACCCTTGTCTGAAAGCCCTAGAGAGCAGCTTCCAATTGGTGTGGACAGTACTGAGCAAGATGGACCAATGCTCTGACTCAGCATAAGGCAGCTCCCTGTGTTCCTGTTTCTGTCTGAATTATGAGGACTAGAACCTTAGTTTATGGTTAAGAGGAAGACTGTAGCTCAATGGCTGGGCATCTGTTTGCACACAGACGATCCCAGGTTCAGTCTCTCAACATCTGGGAGGACTGGGAACGTCCCGTTCCTGGAAGCCTTGGAGAGTCATGGCCACTCATTATAGGCAGTACTGAACTAGATGGACCAATGATATGGCTAATATATAGCAGGTTCCTATTTTCCTAAGGAGATGGTAGTTCTGGATCTAGAGATGCAGGGTGGTGGTGGTAGAGGAAGTGAATCCTTTCCATAGGATCTCACGCATGTGCGCAGCCACAGAACCTGGCTGCAACATTTGGTGTCTCTGAATCCTACTGGGTAGGAAATAGTATTTGTAACGGGGGCAGGAGAGAGTCATGGTCACATTCTGCGTAGCTCCTTGCCTTCCCTGAGGACGGACAAAATATGCTCTTGTGATGTACCAGGCATCCGGTATTCTTCTTCCACCAGTGTTGAAACAGCCCCTCTTAATCCAGCATCCCTGTTGTTTCCTCCTCCACCAGAGCCTTTTAAAGAAACCAAAGACAAGGCAGTTAAGACTACCCTTTCTCAAAGGAGAGAGCTCTCTGCCTGTTTCCCTTTCCTCCGTCCCTCTACGGTTTGTCCCTGCCAACTCCAGACTCGGTCATTAAAAGAATGCCAGCTTTTTCTTTTTTCCTTTTACACCTCTTCTTTCCTTCTCCCATTTCAGAGTGGAGTGTGTGCCCGGGCTATAATTCTTGTAGCTGAAACCTTAGTCCAGACCTTGCCAGATCTAGCCACCTCTTGGCTTAACTCTTCTCATTCCAAAAAAGAAAGCTGTCTACTCCGAAAGGTTGGGGGGGGGGAAGACTGTGGAGAAATGCTCACAGCCTCCCCCTTCCCCAGCAATGAATCACACACAGAGGAATCTTGGGCAGCTGCGATGCACCCCTTTCTCCATCCGCCTTACGGGGGTGTTGCTTGTGTTAAAAGATTTTCAGAAATCATGTGCTGACTGTGATTCATCCCGTCACATTATTTTTAGTCACTTTCTCTTCCCTCTCCTCCCCTCTGCCCCATGCCAAAATGTGGCAATTTCCCTTTTGAAGACCTTCCTCCGTCTTCGGCTTTCCAGACAGGATTCCTCTTTTGTGGATGTTACGTCAATTTCCAGAGCGCTGTGATTGTAACTCTGACACTGGCACAGGCACAGCCCAGCCTTGCCTGTTTAACTCTTCCTTCTTTTTAACCCTTCTCCCTCTCCCTTAGCTGGTTGGGCTTGTTAGGAAATGTAGGAAACTGCCTTCTACAGAACTAGGCCATTGGTCCATCAAGGTTATCATTGACCAGCAGTGACTCTTTAGGGTTCCAGACAGGGCTCTCTCCCAACCCTGCTTGGAGACAGCAAGGGTTGCAGCTGGATTTCAGGGGATCCAGTTTGCAAGGCTGTGTTATTGTTTTGTTTTATGGAAGATTTGTCTGTATGGCATTGGGGCAGAGGGCTCCGTTTTCTCTTTCTGTCCTGTCTAGGAAGCTGGGGTAGCCTCTCCTACTGGATAGGATCATTTTGATTGACCCTGATTGCTTTAGGTTGCAGTTTTTCAACCTTGTTTCCCCAGATGTGTCAGACTGCAGCTACCATAATCCCTGAGCATTGAGCTAGGGATGTTGGGAGTTGTAATCCAACTCCATCACAGAATTGTAGAATTGGAAAGGGTCCATGAGGGCCATCTAGTCCAACCCACTGCAACAGAGGAATCTCTACTAAAGCATCTGTGACAGATGGCCATCCAACCTCTGCTCATATATTGGAAGGACTGGGGCAACCCAGTTAGATAGTTGGGGTACAAATTATAAAATTGTTGTTGTTGGTTCAAAAAAGCCACTTCCGCCCTTCAAGGAGATGGAGTCGCAGGCTTCACGGCCCCACCATGCGCGCGGCGGCTGGAGTCCAGCCCCGCTGATTGGGGGGATTCTCGGCCACGTCATCCCCTGGCCAGCCAATTGGCTGGCTCTGGGGGCGTGGCCTGCCCTACTTAAGGCAGGATGCGGCTAGGGATCTCCCTCTTTTTCCCACCTGCCAGCTGTTCCTGCTTAACCCTTCCTGGACTTCAAGCAGACAGACTGAATTTGGATATAGTCGGTTAGGACCAATGCCTAAGCCAATACCCCTCATCACCTGTAACCAATAAAGTTGTGGCCTTATTTAGCCCATTAACGTTGATAATTGTGTCATGTGTCTTTATTTCCACTGGGGGGGGGACTCGCCATGCAAAACCAAGGAAGGGGAGTCTTCCACCTCTCGTAGGAGTCTCTTTCACTGTCAAACAGCTCATAGGGCGAGAAAGTTCTTCCAGATGTTTCGTTGTTACTTGAAGTTGTTGGTTCATGTACTAACCTCCAGAGAAGGAGAAAACAAGCTTGCTCCATCTTCCATGGGACAGTTCCATCAATTGTTGTTCATAAGGCTTGGTTTCCAGACCCATGATTATCTTGGTTGTCCTCCTCTGCACACATTCCAGCTTGTCAATGTCCTTAAACTGTGGTGCTCAGAACTGGAGATAGTATTCTAGGTGTGGTACTATTACTTCCCTTGATCAGGCTGAGGACAATGGAACTTGTAATCAAATGGCATCTGGCAGGGGATGGTGGGAGTTGTAATCCAACAACATCTGGGAACTCATGGTTGAAGGACACTGCTCACTGCTCTAAGAGACACAGAGTTGACGTCCGCCCCCCCCCCCCCCTAAAAAATAAAAGCACCTTCCCCTTTTCTCTTCCAGGTATTTCTGAGGACAACAAGGTAGAGGCTCCTGCATTCACTGATGCCGTCCGCATGTACCGCCAGTCTAAGGACCAGTATGGCACATGGGACATGCTTTGTGGCAATGAAGCACAGGTGAGTCTTTGAGGAAGCAGCCCAGGAAATTAATTTCTAGGTATGCTTGACAACCTGAGGTCATAAGAACATCGGAAGCAGCCTTGTACTGAGTCAGAACAGTGGTCCTTCTTGCTCAGTATTGTCTACTTTGACTGGCAGATGCTCTCCAGGATTTCAGAAGGGAGTCTCTCCCAGCGCCACCTGGAGATTCACTGCCAGTCAGTGCAGACAGTACTGGGCTAAATGAACCAACAATCTGGCCCAGTTTAAGCCAGCTTCCTTTGTTTCTACCTCCCAGTGTGTGACCAGTGCTGTCACCCGCTTTGGCACTGGTTTTGCCATCACTAAGGCACCAGGCAAAGGTATTTCTTTTGTACCTACAGGAGTTCAGGTAGCACCAATGACTGGATGTTTTTAACCCAACTATGTTTTATGGATCAGTCTTATTATATCTTAGTCTCATTGTGAATTGTTTCAGGGCTTTTCGTTGTGGGAAGCAATTCAATAAATCGAACCAAATTTTCCTTACCTTTATACCCAATCCAGGTCTTGAGCAACTTAGTGATGGAGGAACTTCTTCCTGAGCTGAAGAACATGATTGGGCCCCGCCTGAAGGGCAAAATCCAAGAGAGACACAGAGTTTGGATCCAGGTGAGTGTGCGCTGAGCATGCACCAGTTCCCACTCTGTAATATGTAAATGTATGGAACTCTCTGCTGCAAGGTCCCAAGTTTGATCCCTGGCATCACCAGGTAGGGTTGAGAGACACTCCCTGCTTCAAACTGTGGATAGCCACTATCAGTCAATGTAGACAATACAGAGCTAGGTCTGTATTGGTATTGGTCAGACTTTGTATAAGGCAGCTTCCTATGTCCCAATGTTGCTCCAGGAATGTGGGAACCTCTCGCTCTCTGAATGTTGTTGAACTATAACTCCCATCATCCCTGACCATTGGCCTGGCTGGAGCATGCAGGAATTGGACACCTGCCAAATCTGGAACTCTACAGGTTCCCCAGCTCTGACTCCCTACTTCCCTTATAAATGGAAAACAGGATTTCTCCACCAGAAATTTCTCCATGCATTTGTGGCCCTGTCCATTTCCAGGCTACATTCAGTAAAAAAAAAAAAAAACAAACAAACAAACAAAAAAAACAAACAAAAAACACGCATTTAGCTGTAAGATAATTATGGCCCAGAATGTCAAAAGACCTCGGGTGGGAAGAAAATATATGTACTGTTTGAAAAGGATAAATATTTCCTTGTGAGCCATTTTTAAAAATAGATTGGCAGAAAACTCCCTTTTAAACAAATATTCAGCTCCCGGTGGCTGCCTTCCAAACACTGCAGTATAATGAGAACATTCCCTCCAGCTCACTGGAGCCCTGTGTGGAAGAGTAAAAAAAAGACCTCACAAGACCCCTTTTGCATGCACCTTCTCCAAATTTCTTAATACTTCCTTATTTATATGTAGGGCTGCAGGTGTGCCCTGTGATTCTGTGCCGGGAATTTATAATCGGGCTCAGAATTAATCCTCCTGTACATCTCAGCATTCTTCATGTATCTATCTATATCTGTATATATACGTGTGTGTGTATGTGTATGTGTCTGTGTATATGTGTGTGTGTGTGTGTGTATGTATGTATACGTGTGTATATATGTGTGTCTGTGTGTGTGTATATGCACACACACACACACACACACACACTGCTTTTCTTCTAGAAAAAAAAAATGCCAGTTCTGTATACTCTTGAGTGTCCCCAGAAAAAAGCTCTGTCTATATCTATACAGTCATACCTCGGGTTGAATATGCTTCAGGTTGAGCGTTTTCGGGTTGTGCTCCGCGGCAACCCAGAAGTAATGGAGCCCATTACTTCCGGGTTTCACAGCTCACGCTTGTGCAGATGCTCAAAATGACATCACTCGCATGCGCGGAAGCGGCGAATCGCAACCCACGCACGCGCGGATGTGGGTTGTGTTCGCTTCAGGATGCGAACAGGGCTCCAGAACAGAGGTATCACTGTATTCAGGTTTCTAGTCCTTATGAAAGTTTGTGTAGATGTCCTTGAAAGTGCAGCTTAAAAAATGCAACAGAGCAGCTGAGCAAGACTTGTGTGCAGTGTTTATTAACATTGAAATTTTAATTTATGGGATAGTCATAGATCACAGAATCAGAGTTGGAGGGGACTACGGGGGTCTAGTCCAACTCTCTGCAATGCAGTCTTATTGTTAATATCAGCTGGCAAGGTTTTGGTCGCCCCCCCCCCCCATTTTTTTTGTTATGCTCGCAAATAAAAATCCTTTAATAATGAGAGTGTGAGAGTTTAGGTGATATTTCAGGACCTGCTACCATGCCACTGTTTTTTCCTTTCATTATAGCGGTGGGGGAAATATGTGTTGCTTTGCAGAAGGGATGTGGGACTTGTGGCCCTCAATATCTTGCTTGACTTCAGCCCCCATCATCCCTGACCATTAGCCATGTTGGCTGGGGCAGATGGGAATTGGAGTCCAAGAACATTGGACGGGCCACAGGTTTCTTCCCCTGTTCTAGGGAAAAGAGTATAAAACCATGCAAATAGCAGAGTTTTGTGTGGCCTGGTCTGCTCCAATTAAGGGGCACAAAATTTAGATTCCTTGAGTGCACATTTTTTATCTCAACTTTTAACAGCTTCTCATTTTATTTTTGCTTTTCCTTAACAATAGAACAAATTGATATGAACAATAGAATGGGGGAGGGGCAGAGAAAGATCAGCAAGGGATCACAGCAGTTTGTATCATACACTTAAAGTAAATACTATTTGTACAAATTTAAAAAGAAGTAGTAGGTGTTCGGATGGGGGAGGGAAGGAGAAAAAATGGGGGGATGGGTTCCCACAAAGCCTGATGGGCATATACTTTGTGCAAACAATTCTAAGTACAAATCCCAGAGTGAAAATCTTTTCACTTTCTCTCTGATTTTGGTTTTCCCCATAGAACAGGTTGTTCTAATTTATTAATCTCTGCACCCCTGCGCATGTACATGTGTTCTGTTGCGAGCTGCAGGGCATATCTTACCCTTGCTGCATTAACCTTGATGTTTTATTATGTGTTGGAAGCCTCCCAGAGTGGCTGGGGCAACCCAGCTAGATGGTTGGGGGAGAAGGAGGAGGAGGAAGAGTTGCCTGTCTCTTGATGGCTCTCCCTGCAACCTTCCATCTTATCCAAAAAAAACCCTTCCCCATCTTTTCCTAGGTCTCTGACGCTGTGTATAGGATGGTCTACGACCAGACCAAAGTCCAGTACGATGAAGCTGTGGTTAAATGCGAGGTTGAGAAGCCTGGGATGACCAGCACCATTCGCACAGATATGGATCAGATCATCCAATCGAAGGAGCACCTGGCCAGCAAAATCCGAGGTAGGGGATGGAGAGACCCTTTGCTTTGTGGAAAGGGCCGTGGCTCAGGGCAACGCCCCTGCTTCTCATACATGAGTTCAATCCCCAATGGCATGTGCAGTAATGGCTGTGAAAGACTCCAGTCTGAAACCCAGCAGGAGCCAGCCAGTGTAGGCAACACTGAATTAAATGGACCAACAGCCTGACTCAGTGTATAGCAGCATCTTATGAAGGGAAGGGATGTAGCTCAGTTGTAGAACATTGGCTTTGCACGCAGAATGTCCCGGTTCAATCCCTGGCATCTCCAGGGGGGTTGGAAGAGACTTCGTTTTGAAATCATGGAGTGCTGCTGCCAGTCAGTGTGGACAATACTGAGGTAGAGGGACCCAGCTGTCTGACTTAGCATGAGACATTTTCAAACTGTTAAGACTAGTGGTTCTCAAAAGCTTTTGCTCTGGGCTACACTTTAAGAATATATTTTTTCTTGTGTCACACAAGAGTTTTTGTCTGTTTTTTAGACATTGGAAAACACAACTAGGATTGTCCTCATTGTCACTTGATGCTTTTGATCTCATTTTGAAAAGATACTTATCCATATTGTGCAAATAAAAATAATAGTATTTTTGATACCATACTATACTGTACTATACTATACTATACTATACTATACTATACTATACTATATACTATACTATACTATACAGGTGGCAACCATTTTAAGCATATCCAATTGGCGTATGATTGTCAACATATGGGTCCTTTTGATCCCGGAAGTGGGCAGAATGGTGGCAGGGGATGCTTATGCATGCTCCGCCAGCATGCGTGGTAGCTGGGGATGAATCCCCTGCACAAAATAGTTAGACCAATTAGATCAATTAAACTATATATTGCACTAGCCGTAGGCCATGGCATCATTCAGAAGGAGAACAAAAAACAAACAAAAAACAATAACCATAAAAATCATTGGGCACCACACATACAATAAAACCATGGTCACAGCTACTAAAATTATTTGTTGCATTAAATAGAATAGAATAGCAGAAGATTCTCGGGTAAGATGTGCCAAATGAAATATCCGAATCCCCTTTGCAGTTGCACAAAATAGTTGCTGTACTATACCACCCTGGAATATTTGAATGCTTCTTTGGTTGTCCTTGAATCTGCCCACCACACTTGCCACCCTCTCCTGCCACACCCCTGGAGAACCACAGGGGGCAGCATCTCCTTGGTTAATGGTTTTAGAGCACCTATCTGTGGGTTTTCTGCAACATCAGGGATTGGGATAGATCAGGGGTCAGCAAACTTTTTCAGCAGGGGGCCAGTCCACTGTCCCTCAGACCTTTTGGGGGGCCGGACTATATTTTGAAAAATAAATAAAAATGAATGAATTCTTATGCCCCAGAGATGCATTTTAAATAAAAGCACACATTCTACTCATGTAAAAACACCAGGCAGGCCCCACAAATAAGCCAGATATGCATTTTAAATAAAAGGGCACATTCTACTCATGTAAAAACATGCTGATTCCTGGACCATCCATGGGCCAGATTTAGAAGGCGATTGGGCTGGATTGTGCCCCCAGGCCTTAGTTTGCCTACACGTGGGCTAAATGACCTTTCAAGGCATTTTCCAACCCTGGTTGTTATCTGTATGATCGATCGTGCGGCGTTTGCTAGTTGCCTGCACAGGTGTCCAGATCTGGGGTGCAGGTTTGTGGAGGCAGTTCTAACCTCCCTGACGCTTCTTCATCCAGCCACAGTCTTCTCTAAAGCAGAGATCTGTGTTCGGAACCACGTCCAGCCTTATATCCCTTCCATCCTGGAGGCACTTATGATCCCCACCAGCCAGGGCTTTGCCGAGGTGCGGGAAGTCTTCTTCAAGGAGGTGACCGACATGAATATGAACATCCTCAACGAAGGAGGAATGGAGAAGATGGGGGAGGTAAGCTAGAGGTCTTGGTGGCAAAAGAGGAAATTTGGGGTTGGGGCAAGCATTGTAGGGGAGGGTCTTCAGCATAAGACGCCTCAGACTTCAGCAAAAGGACCTGGAAATTAGTTACCGTATTTTCTTTTTACCCTAGCTTTTTTTCTTCTTCTTTTTTTTTTTGAGAAGCAAAGTGGCTAGTAAGCCTGATCTTTATTAAAGGAAACAAACAGTTGCAACAGGGTCCCCACTCACCACATGCAGGAGGGAGGAGAACCCTGAACAATGGTCTTATGTAGATTATGTAGTGTTTTTTTTTTTAATTAAATATTTTATTAAGGATTTTCTTGTTTTACAGAAGTAAGTGTAATGCCTCATATTTTTTTTCCGTGTAACATTTTTACAAATCCGTTTCATTTGTTGAGGCATTAGGGGGAGAAGAAAAAGAAAAAGAAAAAGAAGAAAGGGGGGGTGGAGGGAGGGAAGATGGATGGGGGTGGGGTCGGGTGGCGATGTTTCTATTATGCTTAATGTATGTAGAGTTTGGTGTCAGCGTTGCTTGTGTTGTTCACTTGTGTTCCTTTGGTGGTGAGAGAGGTTGGGGTTGGCCTAGGGTGTGGTCGTTTGTTTGTGATTGGCTGTGGTGATCTTTGTTTTCGTGTGTGAGTGGGGTGGGTGGGTGTTTTGGAACAGGTTAGCCATAATGATTTGTATGCTGTTGGTGGATTATTGTCATTGTCTTGTTGGGCTGTGTATGTGATAAAGGGGAGCCATACCGGGGTGAAGGCGTCTTCTGTTTGTCCCCGTGTCAGTTTCAGTTTATTAGTTAATTTTTCTAGTAGGGCTGTTTCCCATACTATTTGGTATTTACCCTAGCTTTTAGCCCTTAATATGAAGGGTTTCAATTACCTGTGGCCTCTTTTAGTGGGACAGTATCTGCAATAACTATTTGAATAGATGTGGTATTCTTCTAAAAGTTCTCATGGATTGCATTTCCTATAATTGGTTTCATATAGTATTTGTAAGCCTCTTTGGGTTACTTTTTTGAGGAAAGCATTAATAAGTGGCCGTGGTAGTAAAAATAATACGAATCCTTCTATATACATAAAAATGTAAGGCTGTCATCATGTTCCAGTATGGTAGGCAGGTGAGTGAGCAGCAGCGTGGGAGGCAGGTGGCCCTGGTGAACTGTTTAATGGAGGTGGGGGGAGGCACTTCAGACAGCAGTTTGCTAAGCCACCCTCTGAAGCCCCTCAACCTCCTTTAAAAGGGGTGGGGTTTTGGGTGAGCTGGGAGAGGAGGGGAAGGGGAGTTTGGGCAAGCCGTGAGAGGATAGGCCAGGGGATGGGTGAGGCGTAAAGGGAGGGGGTGGGTGGGGGAAAAGGGGTGGCAAGGGGGTTTGTGTTGTTGAGCAGAGTAAGCAGGGACAGAACCCTCTAGTAGCAGTTGTAATTAGTAGTACAGTAGTACCTCTGGTTGCCATCGGGATCCGTTCCGGAGGCCTGTTCTCAACATGAAAAGCGTTCAACCTGAAGCGCCGTATCTGCGCAGGTGTGCAGTGTGATTTGGTGCTTGTGTGCATGCACGAAGCGCGATTCAGCGCTACTGCGCATGTGCGAGCAGTGAAATCCGGAAGTAACCCTTTCCGGTACTTCCTGGTTGCCGCAGGACGCAACCTGAAAAAATGTAACATGAAGCAAACGTAACATGAGATATGACTGTAATAGTAGTAGTAGTAATAATATCTTTTCCTCTCCCCGCTCCTCCAGTACATGGAAAACCTTTCCCAGCTGGCTTTCCACCCAGTCAAGATGCAGTCCTGCTATGAGAAGATGGACCAGTTGAAGCTGGAAGGGCTGCAGCAGAGGTTTGATGTGTCCAGCGCCTCTGTGTTTAAGCAGCGGGCCCAGATCCTGATGAGACAGGTAGGGACTGCCTTGCCAGATCGGACCAAAAGCCAGCCTCATTGACAGTATCTGGCAAGCTTGCAAACAGCATTTTGGATCCCAAGATTCAAAGGGGAGGACATCTTTATTTCAGCCCAAGGGTCATATACCAGGGGCCATGTGTTGGTGGTAGGTGGGATTGGCAATAATAGTGGGCGGAGCAATGGTTGTGACTCTTTGTAGAGTGAGACTACATCCGAGAACCCAAGACGTTTCTGCAGGCATGCAAACATTGCATCACATTCCTGTTGCTATCTAGATTTAAATACGGTCAGGGGTGGTGTACAACTTTTTTAAATCTTTCCACCCAGTGGGCCAGATCTGCATATACCCTAATGCAGATGCAGGCAAACTTGGCTCTCCAGATGTTTTGGGACTACAACTCCCATGATCCCTAGCTAACAGGACCAGTGGTCAGGGATGATGGGAATTGTAGTCCCAAAACATCTGGAGGGCCGAGTTTGCCTATGCCTGCCCTAATGCTTTGTGGGACAAATTTGGCTGGTGGGTGTGACTGCCCAGCAGTGAATCCCCTGAGAACACAATGATTTATTGAGCGTCTTAGAAGACACACCAGCTTACTTAAGAAGCAGGAAGAAACCATTGATATAATTGAGCATCCCCGCTTCATTTTAGAAGGCAGAGTCGGTGCCAGCCTCTTCTTGCTCCTGGTGCTGGTGGATAGTGGGAGTTTGCTCTCCCCCCCCCCCCTCAGCAAAGGAACAATTGTGAGCTCACTGGAAGCTCTTGATTGTTCCTTTGAATCAATGTTAGTACCCACCCCATACTTGTTAATGAACTGGACTAACTGAGAATCATGAAATTGTAGAGTTGAAAGGAACCCCCAAGGGTCATGTAGTCCAACCCCCTTGTAATGTAGGAATCACAGCTCAAGAATCCGTGGCAGATAGTCATCCAACCTCTGTTGAAAAACCTCCAGTGGGGAAGAGTCCACGACTTCCCAAGGGAATCCATTCCACTGTCAAACAGCTCTTACCATCAGGAAATTCTTCCCAACGTTTAGTCAAAATCTTCTTTCTTCTGATTTGAATCCCTTGGTTTGCGTCCTTCCCTCTGGAGCAGAAAACAAGATTGTTCCATCTTAGATCCTTCAACTTAGATTCATCATTTTCAGTAGGTTAGGTAAATGTAAAGGGACCCCTGACCATTAGGTCCAGTCGTAGCCGACTCTGGGGTTGCGGCGCTCATCTCGCTTTATTGGCCAAGGGAGCCGATGTACAGCTTCTGGGTCATGTGGCCAGCATGACTCAGCCGCTTCTGGCGAACCAGAGCAGCACACGGTAACGCCGTTTACCTTCCCGCTGAAGTGGTACCTATTTATCTACTAGCACTTTGACGTGCTTTCGAACTGCTAGGTTGGCAGGAGCAGGGACCAAGCAACAGGAGCTCACCCCATCGCGGGGATTCGAACCGCCGACCTTCTGATCAGCAAGTCCTAGGCTCTGTGGTTTAACCCACAGTGCCACCCGTGTCCCAGTAGGTTATCAGTAAATTATCCCTAACTAAATTCCATGCAAAGTGGACCCATTAGGGTCAACTTTGAGTAGGACTAGCAGTGGATGGAACCCATTGTTCTGAATCTCTGCCCTCCATTGAACCTTTTACCCCAATTCCCCCCAAAAGGGAGGGATTCACTCAGCTCTCACCCCAATCAGATGAATCAGCCAAGCTGAGAGAGTAGCCCTTAGTACTATTTTCACCCAACTTCACTAGATGTCCCAGAGCGTTGCCATTTTTTTAAAAAAGAGAGCTAAACCTTCACTTATCGTATTTTTTGCTCTATAAGACTCACTTTTTCCCTTCTAAAAAGTAAGGGGAAATGTGTGTGCATCTTATGGAGCGAATGCAGGCTGCGCAGCTATCACAGAAGCCAGAACAGCAATAGCGATTGCTGCTTTCACTGCACAGTGATCCCTCTTGCTGTTCTGGCTTCTGAGATTCAGAATATATTTTTTCTTGTTTTCCTCCTCCAAAAACTATCTTGTGGTCTGGTGCGTCTTATAGAGCAAAAAATACGGTAATTTAATCACAGGGCCTCCAGTGATGTTTGTGTGTGTTCTTTGTTGTAAAATCACCATTTGGGTTACTTTGCTGCTGAAGAAATTTTCAGCCTAGCACAACCCCCAACTTCTGGTGAATAGGTCTTCTCTGTGACCCTGTTTGGGCAGGGAATTGCCACCACTGCCCTCTAGTGGCCAGGATGATTTGTACATGTTTTACAAGCCATACATTCTCGTTTTAAGTTTTTTTGTTTATGTGCAGTTTGGGTTCTCTTTCTTCCATGTAATAATTCAAATCAAAAACAACAATGACATCCAAATGAACTTAGGCATGCTGTAAAATTACACAATCGAAAGGTTTAAGAGCATAATTGTGACACTTATTTTAATTTCAGAAGGTTTTTTTGTTTTTGTTTTTGTTTTTTGCGGCTAAGCTATCAAATCCGAACATCTGTAGAATGTCATAGTGCTTCTCCATCAAGTGTCAATGGCGCTTCAGCAAAGAGGTCTGTAGAGGCAGAGCCCCAAGCAAATCAGGGTTTAAAACAGTTATTCCAAAGCCAGCGGTCTTCTAAGGAACATTACTCAGTGTTTTATATCTTTTAAATAAACGGTTACTTGTTGTTTTTGGGTGTTGCAGCAAATGGATGATACCGTGTACACCTTTGAGACGCTCCTTCATCAGGAGGTGGGGAAATCGCCAGACAAAGATGAGCTCTGCAAAACCATTCAGCGCATCCTGGAGCGGGTGCTTAAGGTGAGCCTGTCTGCCGACCTTTAGGTCCATTTGCACTGGATCAGACCTGCCAGGCTGGCTTCTGGAAGAAGCAAATAGAATCATAGAAATGTAGTTGGAAGGGACCTCAAGGGGCCATCTAGTCCAACCCCCTGCAATGCCGGAATCTTTTGCCCAGCGTGGGACTTGAACCCACAACCCTGAAATTTAAGAGTTTCATTGTCTGCTGACTGAGCTGTCCTGGTTGAGAACTGTTGGTAGCCTATCAAGCCACATGGCATTAGGTCAGGAACGGGAGAAATGTTCTCTTTCCTTTTTACATTCTTATTTTGTTCATTAAATTTTTATGACATTTAACAACACTGTACACACACGTAATAAAATATCACCCAAGAAGATGGTATTCAGGGAATGCATGCAGAATAGCATCCAAATAGCATAATAAGTTCCTATCCCAGTCAACCATCTGTACATATGGTGATAAACAGTGTATTTTTAATTCCATTACATTTTATTTATCACTTATTTATCCCGCCTTTCATCCAAGAGTTCAAGATAGCATACATAGTTCTCCTCCCCATTTTATCCTCACAAGAACTCTGTGAGGTAGGCAGAGAGTGAGTGACTTGGCCCAAGGTCACCCACTGAGCTTCATGGCTGTGTAGGGATTTAAACCCTGGTCCTCCATGTCCTAGTCTGACACTCTAACCACCTTGTCTCACTAGCAAAAGTTTTCTAAAGTTATAAAATACCTCCCTTTTCATTTTCAGCCATGTGCATAACAAATCTGTGCCAGCGAAAGATTCTCTGTGCTTCGTGCCTCGTGCCAATTTTATTTTATTATTCAATTTCCCCACAAGTGCGATTTGCCATACTTCATTGTACCAATTTGTCAGAGAAACACCTTCTTAAGTATCTCACTATTACAAGCCTGACCGCTAGCAGAGAAGAACTTGCTAGACATTCCAGCTGTAAGTGAATATCACTTGTCATGAAAAGATTGGGAAGATTGGAAATTTAGAGGCATTTTGTTCAGTAATGGCTTTTATTTTGGACAAATACTTCCTCCCAGAACCAAGCCAATTTGCCATACGTCCACTGCATGTGCCATTCCACAGCCAACAGTTTAGTGAGTAGGAGGTGCTAATATGAACTAACCGTATAGGCGTCAGGTGCCATTTTTGCACTATTTTAAGTGCTGCCTCTTTTGTCAAGACAGATTTAAAAGGAAATCTGGCTTTTGCCTTCCCACACCTGCCTGAAACCATCTGCCGTACCCATTTGGTTACATGTTGTGGAAATGTTTTCACCCCAAGGAAAGCGTTCCTTCTGGGCAACTTTGTAGGAGGCCATAGCCAGCGGAGGGCAGAGTCATAGGGGAAAAGTGGACAGGGCAGTGGATGCAAACTTTCACTTTGCACAGCAGGCTAATTTCTACATTCACCGCTCTCTACCTGCCACCCAGACAAGCAAGAGGCATGATAAGAGTTTGATGACACATTGCAGCCAGGCAGGAACCCTCAAGGAAGGGGGGCAAGCAGGGGCAGAGGGAGGATGGTTGAGGAGTTGTAGCTCCCCTAAGCCCAGATAGCAAGGCTTGGTGGGTTGCATTTGTCCTCTAGGTCTGAGGTTAGGCAGACCACTCTTCTCTTACATGGTTTTAAGTCCCTTTCCTCTGTCTCAGTGGTGTGACTGTCTGCCCCCTCTTTTCTCTCCTCCCTGCAGAAATATGACTATGACAGCAGCACAGTAAGGAAGAAGTTCTTCCGGGAGGCCCTGCTCCAGATCACCATCCCCTTCCTGCTGAAGAAGCTGGCCCCCACTTGCAAAGGGGTAAGCACAAGCCCCCAACAGGAAGAGGGGTGAACAAAAATGCAAGGGCAAGCAAAGCTTCCCTTTCAGAAGGAGTGTGCTAGCATCATGGCCAGGAGGAGGAACCTCTGGCATGAGGGCCTCAATCGGCCTACCATACGATATGATACGATAGTTTTTATTGTCATTGTCCCATACAAAACAACGAAATTGAAAAAATCTACATCAGACATTCGAAAACCAACAAGCCTGCTATCCCAGCCTGGTTAGCCCCCTAAAAACTCTGATACCCCATAATTAAATACAATATACTCCCATAGAGACTACCTTACACTGCATTTAAAACCAAAATCACATTTGGATAGGTAAAGGTAAAGGGACCCCTGACCATTAGGTCCAGTCGTGGCCGACTCTGGGGTTGCGGTGCTCCTCTCGCTTTATTGGCCAAGGGAGCTGGCATACATGTGGCCAGCATGGCAAACCAGAGCAGCGCACAGAAACGCTGTTTACCTTCCCGCCAGAGCGGTACCTATTTATCTACTTGCACTTTGAGGTGCTTTTGAACTGCTAGGTTGGCAGGAGCAGGGACCGAGCAACGGGAGCTCACCCCGTCGCAGGGATTCAAACCGCGACCTTCGATTGGCAAGTCCTAGGCTCTGTGGTTTAACCCACAGCGCCACCCGCATCCCATTTGGATATGTCTCCTCAATTGACCCACAAGATAATTTGGGCCAAGCCATGCTGTCCTGTTCTGCACTTGACATGCTAGATGATGCCAGGGGTGGCAGACAATGATCTTGCTTAGCTTAAAGGGCACTTTGCCATCATAGCTGATCAGAGTGTCTGCAAAGCTCTCCACAATACCTGACAATCTACTGATAACCAACTCTTACCAGTAAAAAAAGAAATAAGGGTAAAAGAATAAAATCAGCAATAAGCTACAACCATATTAAAATACATGGCAGCTTCCACATGTCAAGAATAAGTTTGCTCAAAGGAAAGTATTTTCAGCATGCTCCGAAAAGACTACAGGGAAGGAGCCTGCCAGATGTTAAAAGGCAGGGAGTTCCAAAGTGCAGGTGCTGCTGCACTAAAAGATCAATTTCTTACAAGTGCAGAATATTAACGTTGCACAGACCACAGGCTGAAGCAGGGTGGGTGCTTACGGGATAATGCGATCCTGCAAGTAAGTGCTAATGGAACAGCCTCCACCAGGCAGCAACTCTCACCACCCCTAACTGGGGCTGGTGGGATTGGAGTTCAACAACATCTGGAGATGCCACTGGTTTACTTTTGCTGCTTGTTGTGTAAATGTTGTGCATAATTTTTTAAAAATGACAACAGTAAACCAACTCTTGTCTATAGGATTCTTCAGATTGCACTTTGCTTGGGCAATTTTGTCCGGCAGAAAAACTTTCTTAATTTTTAAAGCAAATACACTACAGAAAGAAAAAAAGAAAGAAGGAAAGAAAGAAAGTTAATTAATTAAAATAATGTTTAAGGGCTGCTATTATTAGAGAGTCTCTTTCCCAATCAATTCTATTTTTTGTTTTGTTGAGTGTGGGTCTTCCTCCCCCCCCCCTTTCTTATTTTTCCCTTTTTCTGTTGTTCATTCAAAATATTTTTCTTTCTTTCTCCCATGGCAGGACCTCTCAAGATTCCAGGAACTGATTTTTGAAGATTTTGCCCGTTTCATCCTGGTGGAGAACACCTACGAAGAGGTGGTACTGCAATCTGTCATGAAAGACATCATGATGGGTAAGGAGGAGTGAATGCCCTCCTCATGGGGGGTGTTACTATTCTATTGAAGTGGTCGCTGACTGTTTTTTGGACCAATGGGCACATTTGGAGTTGTGAGAGGGCACCGTGGATGCCAGTCACAGAATAGCCACCATGGGGAGGGTGTGGCTTCACACCAAATGATGCAGGTGCTCCCCCATGACCCCCCACATCACTGGGGAGAAAGATGCCTACCCCAGACATCACTGTGCTACACTGTTCCTAAAGTTGTTTAACAGTATATTGTTCTTCCCAGGGAACCCTGGGAACTGTAGATCTATGAGGGGAATAAATGGTAAAGGGACCCCTGACCATTAGGTCCAGTTGCGGACAACTCGGGGGTTGCAGCGCTCATCTTGCTTTATTGGCCAAGGGAGCCAGCGTACAGCTTCTGGGTCATGTGGCCAGCATGACAAGGCCACTTTTGGCGAACCAGAGCAGCACACGGAAATGCCATTTACCTTCCCGCCAGAGTGGTACCTATTTATCTACTTGCACTTTGTGCTTTCAAACTGCTAGGGGGCCTCTTAACAACTCTCAGCACCTTCAACAAACTACAGTTCTCATAATTCTTTGGGGGGGGGGGAGATATGACTGCTTAAAGTGGTATCATCGCACTTTAAATGCCTGGTGTGGATGTGGCCTTATGCATTGTCCCATTAGTGGTCCTGTTCATGCTCCTTTCCTTTCCACATTTCAGCTGTGAAGGAGGCAGCTGTGCAGCGGAAGCACAACCTGTACCGCGACAGCATCGTGATGCACAACAGTGACCCCAACCTGCACTTGCTTGGCGAGGAGACGCCCATAAACTGGGAGGAAGAGTTCGGCAGGCAGTCGGACTCAGACCCGCCAGATGAGAAGCAGCGCCGGGCCAAGCAAGTCGTTTCCGTCATCCACGTTGACGAAGAGGCCCTTCCCTACGAGGTCACTTCCCTGGAGGGTTCCCCAGGTGCAGCTGAGCTGGAGCTCGAGGGGGTAGACCGCAGTCCTTCCCCTCCTGTGCAGGGGTCCCCTGACAGCGTGAAGGACCTTCGTACGATGCTGGTGAAGGAGATCTGCGTCAAGGCTCCGCTTGAGAAGGCTGATTCCCAGCTGGGCAATGGCACCATTGCCCAGAAGAGCGAAGTAGACCCCAAACACATGGAGGGGAAGGAGGAGGAGGAAGCCACCAGGGAGGCAGGCAAGCAAACGCCACAACATCCCGCTGAGTGCCAGGCGGAGGCGCAGGAGGCTACGGACTCCATGCCCACTTCTCCTGCCCAGTCGCCTTCCCTGGCTGCCGATGGGGGTTCCTGCCTTGAGCCTAGCGATAAGGAGACAGGGGAGGAGACGGGGGTGCAAGTGGAGGTGACCCCAGTTTGTGAGACCAGCAAGGAATCCTTTGTGGAGAACAGCCATGGGGCTACAGAAGGCAGCGAAGGGGTGCAGACTCAGTTCTAGGACAGCTGCCCCACCTCTATGCAAGAGGGTTCCTCTATTGGCTGTGTCAATGCCAAAGGCAGACTCGAATTGGGGGACCCTGTGGGGGGCGGTTGGGGGGGGGGAGAAGGCAGGCAGGGTGAGGGGAGAGCAAAGTGCCTAAAGTTGGTTCTTTGGCCTCCTTAATTTGCATGTGCTCAATCCATCCAGAGAAGTATTGAGGGGGCCCAGGGGATGGGATGGAGGAACCCCAGAAATAATATCAGTTCTTCTAGCTGTCTCTCTTGGGACTATGCTGACCATTCTGGGCTTCTGTAAGCCTGGAATTAGGTTGGCTTCCTCACATTCCTTTCCTTTGCACCTTTCGTTCACAATTGGCTCATCAGGGGTCTCCTTCCCCCATTCCAGTTCTACTGAAAAGACACTTTACCTTGGATGCCAGGGAATGTCTGGGGTACAGGAACAGAATGACAGCTGCTTCCCTACTCCTTGCCCTCCACTACAGATATAGAAAATGCTTTTCTGCATTTCTTCCAGTCCACCTTCATTTTATTGGATCTTGGTTGTGTTTTAATCCAGTCTCATTGCCCCACTGATAATTATATATATATATATATTTAAGGGTAGTCATCTTCTTTTAACTGTTTCACAAGTAAGAAAATCTCATCACCTGTGCATCTCCACCTCTCTTCCCCAGCGTTGACAGCCATGCCCTAGTGTAGTTCCGCAACTCCCATCACTTGGAGGGATTTGAGGATCTGGGTAGGAATATTAGCTGCAGGGCCTAGTAGGTAGAGCCAGCGAGTCCCTTTTCGCTAGAGAATGACGATGCAAATGAAGGTTAGAGAAACCGGATGTGGAGGCTGTTAAGGCCGAACAAGGGAAGTGTGTAGCAGAAAGCAGTGAACGTATGTGGATGAGGGCAAAGCTGTGGAATAAGTTTTCTTCCCTGCCCAGGGAGGGGTCAAGTAACATACATCTTGTAGGTTTACCACCAAGGCAAGAAACTGGGTAGATATGTTAATGGTGATGGCTTGTATCCAGTGCTCATCCTATTCAGAGTAGGCTTCTCTCTGCGCCCAATTTATAGGCAAGAAAATCATAAGAGAACTTGCCTGCTTTGCTTTAGAACGTTTTCTTCATTGGTGATGGTGGGTGGATAGGGAATGCAGACTGGATGCCATAGCAAGGGTTGTCCCATTGAAAGTGTGCGTGTATGCACATATTGGATTTACAAAAATATCCATTTTTCTTTTTACCCCTGATGGGTAAAAGGAATATGGTTATTGCCTCCTGGAGCTTCTAGGGATTGTGCCGAAACTTATTCCTTGCTTGGAGGCAGACCCACTGAAATTAATAGACATGAGTCTCTCTCAGAGAAAAAGGTGGGGATTTAAAGCCTGGTACAGGTGAAATTGAGAGGAGATATGATAGCCATCTCCAAATACCTAAAGGGCTGCCACATGGAGGCTGGAGCTAGCTTGTTTTCTCCAGCTCCAGAGGACCCAAACCAACATTAGGAAGAACTTTCTGATGGAAAGAGCTGTTTGACAGTGGAACAGTCTCCTTTGGGAGGTTGTGGACTCTCCTTCCTTGGAGGTTTCTAAGCAGAGGTTTGACGGCCACCTGTCATGGATGCTTTAGCTGAGATTCCTACACTGCAGAGGGTTGGACTAGATGACCCTTGGGGTCTCTTCCAACTCTACAGTTCTACGATTCTGTGAAATAAATGTATAATATTAATAATATGGTGAACTTAGGCACATTTCAGTGAGTCTGCTCTGAGTAGGGTAGCTTTGGGTGCACCGCTGTGTTTTCCTGTTATCTGAGGGCTAACTCACTCATTTCTCAGCACCTCTGACTCTAGTTTATGAGGCAAATCAAATTTGAGGAGCTTGTCATTCCAGAAAGTGTAGGGCGGTCAATCCTTAGCCATGGAACAGCACCAGCTCAGGAGGGCTGTTCTAGATAATATCCAGATGTTGTATACTTGAGAGTGGTTCATTACAAGTTTTTCCCCCATCAGTCCACCTCTGGATGTTATTGGATGTTCTCCACCTCTGGATGTTATTGGGTTACAGCTGCAGCTGGCTGGAGATGATGGGAGTTGTAGTCCAACACCATCTGGGTAATCCAAAGTTGACTAACACTGAATGGGCCTCTTGTACAGGAATGCGGAACCTGTGGCCCTCCAGGTGTTGCTGGCCCTCCCACCATCCCTAGTCACTGGCTACACTGGTTGATGGGAACTGCAGTCAAACAACACCTGGAGGCCTTCCGGTTCCGCATCCCTCTCACATTTCCTCTTCCCCAGTGGCCAAGTTGTTGCTTTCACCTATCAAACATGATTTTATAGGCGCAAGAGGGCAGGGAAGCAAATGGACATGGGTACATTTGTATGTGTTTTAGTTAAGGTGGTGACAGAATGATGTTTTAGAATGAAAACAGTGGAGACCAATGGGGCATCTGGCTTCCACTAAAGTTAGAGGGAGTGGGTAAGGAGCAAGCCCACCAAAGGCTCTAGCGACTTAGAAATGGAGTGTCTTAATGTCAATGCAGAACTATTGTACACTTTTCCAAAGGACGATGGGAAGACTGAATGACCATGATCCAAGCCTTGCATGTAAATGCACATTGCACATGCACACACACACACCCCTTACTGCAGTTGTGGCACCATGCCAGTTTCAAAGTGCTTGTTCATTATTCCCTTAATGTCTCTTTAAGAATTTTTTTTATTTGATTTTTTTTGGAGGAGGGGACGGAGACCTATTTAGTCATTCATTTTCACTTTCTCTCTCTGCTCTTCGTAAAACAAAAAGTGCCTTAATCTTGGGAACTAAAGCCTGCCATCTTTTTACCTTTCTTCTTCCAGTATACTTTATTGCAAAACTTATACCAAATGTTTAAGAGGGGGGAAATGTGGCTTATATATTATTAATAAAATCTAGATTTATTTAAGATCAGTACAGCCTGCCTCCTCCTTCCCATCGCTTGGGCTCTTGACAAAAAGACGTTTGGAAATTTTGTGTGCTTGAAAGAGAGGACACAACCTCTTGTCAGATAGGCCTCCAATTTGATTTTACTGTGGCTGCATTCACACTGTATTTTATTCCCATTTTCCTGACATTTCTCAAGCTGTTCATTTCCCCCACTGTTTTTGAGCTTTCACACAACACAAAGTTACTTTCAGAAAAGCAATGGGACATAGGCACAAAAGATCCATTTGCAGAAAATCATGGGAGAAAAGTAAGAAAATTTGGGGTGGTATTCTGGCATACGGTTCTTTCCTACTGTTTTCATAGGGGGGATTCATGGGGGAACAGAGGGTGGGGAAGTAGCAACATTTGTTGTTGCCGGACCAACTCTGTGTTACAAAGATGTCTGCAAATGTGAGAGGAAGTCTGGCAACATCAGCCCTGCTGTGTGGGAATCCCTTGCAGAGGACAGCAGTGTCTGGAGACAGTCAGGCTGTGCATCCAAGGCAGTGACCAGAAGAAGAATGACCACTAGGAGAAGCACAGAGACAAGAAATGTGATGGCAGTACAACCGGACAGCTTCACCTGCCCCAGCTGCAACAAAACTTGTCTCTCCTGCATTGGTCTCTACAGCCACAGCAGGCGCTGCAACAGTGCAACAGCTTGACTTCATCTCCAAAGGTCACTCCTCCATTGCCTCCGAGGACAGACAGATGCTAACACCACCACCACCACACTCACTGGTGGGAATGAAATTTAGCACATGGTGCTGGTGTTATGGCAAACCCCCCCCCCACTGTTCCATACTGCAACTGGTACTGCAGTGTGAAAAGAACGTTAGAAAATGGACAGAAGTGTTGGCATTACAATCAAGAAAACTAATGCAATAACCGCTCACATCTAAATGCACTTGTGGCCCCCCTGCATTCTTCCTCACTTGAGTCTAGTTCAAAGGATGGTGGGGGGGGGATCTATGGACCACCATGTGTTGTTGAACTCCCATAATCTCTGTTTATCTATCCACTGCTATTTACAAAATCCAGGTGGTTTACAATAATCATCAATGTCCATTGGCTTTGCTGCCTGGGCCTTATGAGTCCCAACAGTAGCTGTCTGGGATACAGGATCCTCCCCTGTAAGACTCTCAGACAGCCAAACTCTACTACTGATAACTCCAGCCTCTTTTATTCTCCCCCAGCCAAAACTCTTTTTGTCCTGATCTACAATTTAAGCATTTTTAACCCTCCCTTAGGATGGGCTGTCTAGCCAACCATGAAACAGCCAGCCTGTTTGCTTTGCATTCATCCTGCTCTGTGTGCTAGGTGGTGTGCCATCACCACGTGTCTGTTGAGCATCCATTCTGTTTGGTTTGTGGAGAGGCTAGCATACAGCAAACGTGATTACCTTGCTTTACGATGCCTTTCCCATTCTTTCCTTAGCTCAGAAAGTTCATTTTTGGTTGGGGCGGGGCGGAGAAGGCAAGTGGGCATGCTGTACAAGAGCATCAGATCACCTTTGATGGCTCGCCCTGAATTTGCCAGCTTGTGATTGAATCTCAGCCAAAAGTAGCAACAGTCTGGAATGATTCCACTGAACATGCTGAACGTGCTTAAGCAGTTTTGGGGGAAGAAAGTTTCGTTTTCACATGCAGGAATAACCTGAGACACCTTTCACCTAATTTGAAGACCATAAAGAAACTTCTGAAATCTGATGAATTAAGTAAAATATTTTATTTGACATTGATTTTTGCATCAGATTTCATAGCACATTCATTTTTAATTTAGCCACACAAACATTTTTCCTTGGTTTAGCATCTGGAGCCATAATGGTGCCCTCTAGTTGTGCTGGACAACAGTGCCCATAATCTCTGATCACTGATCATGTTGACGGGGGTCAATGGGAGTTGCAGACCAACAATATCCAGAAGGCACCATATAGGCTATCCTTGCTAAACACCCTGTGTACATTTTCCTCCAAACACAGTATTCCAGGTGTGGTCTGACCAAAGCAGAATTAAGTGGTACTGTTACCATGACCTGACTATATATAAGGCAGATCTCTGTCCTCCAAGCATTGACCAGACCCAGTCCTGCAAGGTATTAGTGAGGCTAACATTTGATTCCCCCCTCTTTACAGCCTCACCATGTGGTGGTGAGTCCCTTATGTTAATTATGCAGAGTCTTCCCTTTTGTGCCCTGAATCCAAAATCCCCACCCCCAGAAAAATAAAAGACTGTAAGAGCTCTATTGGTCAAAACCAAAGGCTTTACATATAGTCTGGCAGCCTGTTCTCACAGTGGACAAAAGAAGAGCAGCTGGGTCAGACCAGTGGCCCAAATACTCTGGCCTCCTGTTCTGACAGTGGCCAACCAGACACTTCCATTGGAAGCCCTTAAGCAGAACCCAAACACCAGAGTCCTGTCCTTTCCTGTGGGTTCCAGCAACTGGGATTCAGAAGCATACTGCCTGTGACTGTGGCAGTGGGCAACCAGTTGCTTATGGGAATCCTTTAAGCAGGGTTTGTGCTGAATAGCTTTCCCCCATTAATGATCCTCAGCAACTGGGATTCAGAGGCGTGTTGGAGAGGTAGGACCTAGTCATCACAACTGGCAGCCACCTGTAACATTATCCTCTGTGAATTTGTCCAGCTGCCATTTATTGCTGCCCAAGTTGATGGCTATAGCAGTAATGCATCCCATAGCTTACTTACTTATGTGCTGTGTGAAGAAGCACTTCCCTCCTGAATACTAGAGTCTCCCACCATTCTGAGTTATTGGATGGCCCCAGTTCTACGTTTATGAGAAGTGTGGGGGGGACACACTTCTCCTAATCCCCTTTCTTCCCATTATGTATAATTTTATATATCTCCACCATTGCCCTCCTACACTAAAAAGCCCGCAAGAGAATGCAACCATTCAGCATGTGCTTTGAATGAAGTTGGCATGGGTTCCACCCTCTCAGAGGACAGAGCGTAGCAGGGTTGGTAAAGTTGCCCCCCCCCAACCTCACTTTCAAGAGTTCTGCCAGTCAGAGTGGACAGTGCAAGGCTTAGCTGACTACAGTGGTACCTCGGGTTAAGAACTTAATTCGTTCCGAAGGTCCGTTCTTAACCTGAGGTACCACTTTAGCTAATGAGGCCTCCCGCTGCCGCCGCACGATTTCTGTTCTCATCCTGAAGCAAAGTTCTTAACCCAAGGTACTATTTCTGGGTTAGCGGAGTCTGTAACCTGAAGCGTCTGTAACCTGAAGCGTCTGTAACCCAAGGTACCACTGTTACACTTCCTGAGGTTAGAAAGCAAAACATCTCAGTTCTAGCTACTGAGCATTTGTTCCAAGGCACTTAGTAAAGGCAGTTACAAATAAATTCCAGTGAAAGGACAAAAAGTCATTCTCAAAAAGGTAGAAGGTTTAAATGCCCAGCCTGTGGAAGTCAGAGGATGGGGAGCAGGGGAAAGGATCTTGGAACTACAACAGGGTGACTCCTCTTTACCCAGTTCAGTATCCAAGCACCACAGATCTGTTCCCAAGGCAGGAGTCTCCAGTTAATCGGCACTGTTAAAAACCATCTTCCAGCGCTGATGCCAGTGCTGCTATCTGGGACTGAGCAGTGGGTATGCTATGTAGTAGCCAATGGCAGAGCCCGCAATCACTCCCAGGAAGATCCACGTGTTGTAAGACATCACCGCCAGCATCACCAGGTAACCGAGGACCACTTGGACCACATGGAGCAGGGTCTGGACGACATGCCATGAAAACCAACTTTTCCAAAAGGAAAGAGAAACAAATGTCAGGGCTTATCTACACTTAACTTTCCTCCATGCTTTCCAGGCACAGTCTGCACTTTAAAGCTCTGTGTCTGAATGCATTTTCCCCGCCCCCGCCCCTCCAGAGCTTTCCCCATGAGAAAACCCACCCTTTAAAGCGGAATCAGAGCAAATGTCAATACAGGTTTTCTGCAGATTGCTGTTTGCTTCCCCACCCCACCCCATTTTTTTTACTTCTTTGGGGAGCTGCTTAGCTGTTCCAGGCCCGTGTTAATAGATGCCCTTTCTGGCTCTCTCAAGGTCTCCTGGCTGATGCTGGAGGCAATGGATGGTGGCATTGTGTACTGAAGCACTTTCGCCTTGCCAACTTTTATGAATTCGTACAACACGGCAAGCAGCATGATCACCAGTACTGAGAGCACCATCCCTGTTGGGTAAAAAAACAGATTTATGGTTGGAGATGGGATGGGTGGGTGGGTGTAAAAATGTATTTGTACACAACTATTCCCAAACCTGTGTGTAACTACATACTGTATAATTCAACTGCAGGATTCCACTTCCTGCAAACCTTATCTCTGGGGTTTTTTTTTTAAGAGTGCAAGTTTCTAGCCCATATGTGTGTTAAGATAAGCTTATTTCTGGGAGGGGGAAATCGAGGACAATTCATTTTATATGCACTTTTAGCACTCTGTGGCACAGCTGAAATATTAAAATGCAATAAAGATAATGGTGTACTGATAATACGCTGATAATACAACTATTAAGAGGCAAGCATGGCAATGATATCCAAAACAGTTACATCAGACCTGCTCATATCAAAAGAGCATTCATTATTATAAATACCCTCTTTATCATAGAATCATAGAGTTGGAAGAGACCACAAGGGCCATCGAGTCCAACCCCCTGCCAAGCAGGAAACACCATCAGAGCACTCCTGACATATGGTTGTCAAGCCTCTGCTTAAAGACCTCCAAAGAAGGAGACTCCACCACACTCCTTGGCAGCAAATTCCACTGTCAAACAGCTCTTACTGTCAGGAAGTTCTTCCTAATGTTTAGGTGGAAACTTCTTTCTTGTAGTTTGGATCCATTGCTCCGTGTCCGCTTCTCTGGAGCAGCAGAAAACAACCTTTCTCCCTCCTCTATCAAAACAACAATAAGCTGCAGGAGGCTCAGTCAGACTTCCAGAGTGAGAGGAAATGAAGGAGATTCAGGTGGCAACCCTCCACTCACTTTTCTAGGAATAAGACCTATAGAACTCAGTGGGACTTAATCCCAGATGTAGACATGTGTAGGATTACAGTGTCAAATTTTCAAGAAGCAACTGGAGCATTCCTTTTGCTAACCATCTTTCAAACGTTTTTACATACCTGTTTTTAATCAACAATTTTAAGGTTCTATTTTATATTTTGTAAATGATTCTAATAGTAATAATAATAATAATAATAATAATAATAAAGCTGGCTTTGACTGCCAAACCCCGCTGGTCTCCATTATGAGATTTTTCCCTAACACTGCTTATATTAATTCCCACAAGCTACCACACCACTGCTATGGGTTGTTGGTTTTTTCACTGCTCATCTATAGGGAGCTATTTTTTATCTCAATAAACCTACCAGAGCCTCAACAATTATATCCTTGTCCAAGAGGCATGTGCTCTGTGTGTGTGTTCATGTAAATTACATAATTCACTCATGTGCTTGTGTCCATCCTCCCTTAAACTCTGTGTCTGTATGCTTTTTAGCTGTTTTTTAACTGTTGTGCATAAAAGCAGGGGAGGGTCCTTAAACTTTTATTTGGGGATGTAGGGCGAAGGTTGAGTCTCTTCCAGACCTATTCTACCTTTCACATATATCCAATGATCCCTGATTTAGCATCCAGATGTTCTTGCACAAAGTCCAGCATGGTCCGTAGTAAGGAATTGTGGGACTTGTAGTTCGGCATAATTTGGAAAGCAGCTTGAGGAAGTTCTCCTTAACCACCTTCTCTGCCCCTGAAGGGAGCTGCAGTTCTCACAGGCTCCCCATTCTTTTACCACACCATGAATGACGGAGACGAGACTGGAGAGTAAGCTATCTTATACCGAGTCGCACCAATGGTCCATGTAGTTAGGTAATGTCTCTCCCAGCTCTACCTGGAGATGCTGAGGATTGAACCCATAACCTCCTACATGCAAAGCAGATGCTCTGCCACTGAGCCACAGCTGATATATTATGGACAACTGGTCTTCTATGGGCTTTTCCACACTTACCTTTCCACTGCTCTTTCCATGCACAGCAGAGTATTAAAACTCAGTGTCCAAGTGCCTCCCCTTTTTTTGCTCCAGAGCTTTCCCTACAAAGCCCCAATCTTTATAAGCAAACAGCAATTGCCTTTTGCTCCAATTGAGCACTAAAGAGTAGGTTTTTGCAGGGAAAGCTCCAGGGCAAAGAAAGGGTGCTCAGACACAAGAATTTTAAAGTGCAAGCCTGTGTCTGGAAAGAGTAGGGAAAAACTAAGTACCGTATTTTTCGCCCTATAGGACGCACTTTTTCCCTTCCAAAAATGAAGGGGAAATGTGTGTGCGTCCTATGGGGTGAATGCAGGCTTTTGCTGAAGCCTGGGGAGCGAGAGGGGTCGGTGCTGGGCTCCCGCTGCTTGTGGAGAGTTGCCTGCATACTGAAGTGTGTCCAGGCTTCGCGGACCTCTCCGCAAGCAGCGGGAACCCAGCGCTGGGCTCCCACGGCTTGCAGAGAGCTGCCTGTTTGGGGGCTGGGGTTGGGGGAAGCTCGGGCTTCCCCAGCCCCGCGCCTGGGGGGGAAATAAATTTTTTCCCCTTTATTTCCTCCCCAAAAAACTAGGTGCGCCTTATGGGACGGTGCGTCCTATAGGGCGAAAAATACAGTACAGTATGGATAAATCCTGTGTTAGTTTGTTTGACTTCTTCTTTCTTGGCCCTCAAAACTATTACGAAGCCAAGCATTCTAGGGAGTCAGTTGCCTAGGGAAGCCTTATGCATGGCACAGAGCAAGCTTTGTCATCTTTGTTTCTGAGGCTAAGGTTTCATATAATCTTCCCTCATCCTCAAGGACCTTTCTTGTTTGCCTCAGCAGCTCATATTTACTTAAGAGATAAGGCTGTTTTCTTACCTGCTGGGGTGTGCGTTTTCCAGAAGTCAAAAAGAAGGACCACTTTGTCCGAGAAATAGAAAAACATCTGTAGAGGATGGATGGGAAGGAGGAAGAATTAGCAAAGAGGAAACACTGGCAAGGTTTCTGGGACTAGCTATGGACCAAGGGTGGGTGAATCTGCCAATCTCAGTTTCTCCTCTTTCCAATTCAATCCACTAATTTCTCCTTTACCTCCAGAATTAGGGGTCAATGAATCTGTCAATTTCAGTTTCTCACTTATCCGGTCTTAATTTCAGTTCTCCACAATTCCACGTCAGCATGCAATTCTTTTTTAAGTGCTCGTGATAATTCACCAACATGTTAGTGCAAACTTCTCCTGATACACATTTTTTGCATATTATTTTCACACACACACATTTATGCACAATTTACTCTAGTATATGTAAAGTAGCCCCACTAGGTTCCTGGTTGATAGGCCAGTTTAATAAGCCAGAGCCCCAAATCTAATTACCTAAATCCAGGGCAGGCTTATGCAAGATCTTGAACAGTCTCCACTAATCTGGTGCCCTGCCAACATCCCATCAGCCCCAGCAAGCACGACTGTTCATTGCTGGGACTGATGGAGGTATAGTTGAACAGATCTGGAAGGAACCAGGTTGACGCAAATTGATCCACTGGGACTGGTAGGGCAGAAAGCAAGGAGCCCAAGAGGAGGTAGTGCCAGGGCCAATGAGAGGTGGTGCCCACTGATTCTAGTGCTTCCCCTACCCTCCTCCTTGCTGAGTCCTACAAGGGCAACACCAGGACTAAAAGTTCATTCAGGCGTGAGGAACAGTGTGTAAGTTCTCCTGTCCCATTTTCTGATCTTCCTTTCAAACTGCAGTAGTACCTGTTGTGTTATCGGGGGGGGGGGGGGGGTGGAGTGGGGTGTTGACTGATATACCAGCATGCCATGTTAAATTTAATTCACACCAGTGGGAACAGTGTGGAACGACATCTAACATAATTGGACAGTGTTGCCACACCCCAACTTTTCCCCTGTGAAAATGGCAGGAAAGAACTGCATGCCAGGTTGCTGCCCCAAATCTTGTCACTTCCCCACACTTCCCTCTACACCACATGTATAAACCGCCATCTTGACTGCTGGACCCAATCTTGGTCTCACCTGCACCATTTGCCGGAGCCTGTCTTCACATGCAGGGCAAGACCCTCACTCACTGAGGGTTTGAGACCCAGCAGCTACCCTTGCCTGGTTTAGCCGGCCAGAGGAAGCCATCCCCAGGGTGTGCCCACTGTTGCATGCTGTCAGCTTCCATCAGAGGTACTGCCCCTCCCCTAACAACACCCCAGAATTGCCCCCTCTACACACACAAGAACGTGTGATAAGGGCTTGCATCCTATATTTATTGAGAGTATTTGCACCCTGCTGTTCAGCCAGAAAGGCTCCCAGAGCAGCTTACACACAATCAAAACAAGGCAGTTCTTACCCACAAGGCTTACACCCACAAGGGAAAAGGGAAGGGAAGGAAGAGGAAAAACAAAACTCAGGTGCAAGTTTCTAAATCATTGTTCCTATATTGACCAAGAGGGGCAGGAGGTGCCTGGTGGAGCGGGGCCTCTGACAAAGTTGATTAAATGAGCCCTGCTTCCCATTGCTCCTGGTCTGGTGGAATGGCAGCTGAGGTGAGAGGAGGCCTGATGGACTTGGCCTGTCATAGCAGAGCTGATGGAGTGACATCTGCTTCCCAGCTCTCCCATGGCTCTATAGTCATTCACTATTTTACTCTACTGAGGTGTGTCTGGTGCAGATAGGAGCTAGAGCTAAAGACATTTTAGGGTTAGGAGCTTGGTGGAATAATAATAATAATAATAATTTATTTGTACCCCGCCCATCTGCCTGGGTTTCCCCAGCCGCTCTGGGCAGCTTCCAACAAAGATTTAAAAATACATTAAAATGTCACACATTAAAAACTTCCCTGAACAGGGCTGCCTTAAGATATCTTCTAAATGTCAGGTAATTGTTTATCTCTTTGACATCTGATGGGAGGGCGTTCCACAGGGCGGGTGCCACTACCGAGAAGGCCCTCTTCCTGGTTCCCTGTAGCTTTGCTTCTCACAGCGAGGGAACCACCAGAAGGTCCTCGGCACTGGATCTCAGTGTCCGGGCAGAACGATGTGGGGTGGAGACGCTCCTTCAGGTATACTGGGCCAAGGCCGTTTAGGGCTTTAAAGGTCAGCACCAACACTTTGAATTGTGCTCAGAAATGTAGTGGGAGCCAATGTAGGCTCTGAATCCAGAAGCTCCTAGTTTGATCCCTGGAATCTCCAGATGACCAGTCAGTCACAGAGCTTGTGTGTGTATGTCTCTCTCTATGTATATGTAATTTACCACAGGTGTCAGGGCGACTCAGCCAGTAACATAGGCTTTATTTGACAACCTGTACCACTGGTTTGATTCTGTACAAGGAAGTTCTTTATCATGTGCCATTTTCATCATCCCAACCTATGATTATCTGTCATCTTATTCCAAGTAATTGTTGGGTCTCTGTTTTGCTTATTAATGTGAAAGCTCTATTACAGTATGGTCAAAAACAGGGTCAGCGTCTTTGCAAATCCCTCATTAACAGGGTCAGTGAATTCCGGTCAGCACCAGTTTCTTGGTGCCAAATTCCACACCTGTGTCGGATCTTCGAACAGAAATTGTTCACTTCAAGCTGAATCTCTCTTGAAACATGCAAAACTGAGAATGTGAAAGGAGAACCAAAACTGTATTATGCAAAAGCTGATTTCCTAAGAGGCAGATTCTCATGGTCAGTCGCAAAAGCCTATGGAGTGCATGGAGTATTTGGGTCCCATCCCTGCCCAAGTTCTGGAGAGCCACTGCCAGCCAGAGAAGAAAATAGGTTAGATCAGTGTTCTTCAACCTTAGGTCCCCAGATGTCCCTGGACTCCAGCTCCCATAACCCTTGACCACTAAGCTTGCTGGCTGGGGGTAGATGGGGTCCAAAAACATTTATAATAATAATAATTTATTATTTCTACTCCACCCATCTGGCTGGATTTAGAGGGCTACAGGCTCCCCACCCTTGCATAATTTATTATTATCAATAACTATGATTGTGTTCTATCACATTCTTCCTCCCATAGGAGTCCAGGGCAGTTCACATCATTAAAAAAGTATATTCACAATAATTAAAGCATTCAAAACTACATCTCTTAAAAGCCACTTTGAGGCAATTTCTCAATATGTGGGGCGTAATTTTTAAAATAAATTAAAACAAACCTATCTTCTTTGCATACAGAAGGCCCCAGGCGCAAACCCTGTCTTCTCCAGGTAGCACTGGAAAAACTCCTGTCTGAAACCCAGGGGAGTTGCTGCTTGCCAGTGTCAACAATACTGAGCTTTTTAATGCTCAACCTAAAGCAATAAGTTGAACATACACTGTCTGCCAAATAAACTCCAATGGGAGTTGAGGAAATTCACACAAGACTGGGCATGTCTAGGTGTGATGTCGCAATTATTGGGTTGCTGTGAATGAAAGAGATGGAGGCGGAAACAGAACCAGGACTATTTCTTTCATTGCAAAAGAGCTTGGGAAGAAAGCTGTGGTTTCTAGTCAGTGGGATAATGGGGTAAACACTTCTAGCAGATCACATGAAGGGAGAACAGAGAACTGGAGAATTTCCTATGTTTCACTAATTCCTGAGGAACATAGGAAGCTGCCAGACCACTGCTCTACCTAGTTCAGTATTGTCCACAGCAGTGTTTACCAACCTTGGGTCTCCAGTTGTTTTGGGACTACAGTTCCCATCATACCTGATCACTGGTCTTGCTAGCTAAGGATGACAGGTGTTGTAGTCCAATAACAGCTTGGGACCCAAGGTTGAGGAACACTAGACTACACTGACTGGCAGTGATTCTCCAGGCTTTCAAGGTCTCTCCCAGCCCTGCCTAGAGACACTCAGAATTGAACCAAGGGTTAGTGTGCATGAGAATCAGATCTACGTTCTCTTCTGGTCAGTGAGGGGTATGGCCTGAACAGAGAACTCACAGCTGAGGAAGGAGTATGGCCTAGGGTGAGTCCCAAAGGTCCGATAAAGAACACTGGAGGGAGACACTTGGCCCTTGGGGCTGTTTTCTCCCTTCCCTGGCATATTTACAAAGATACCCAAAGTCTTGTTTGCCCTGTGATTCTCAGATGAAGGTGGTATAGAAATTTAATTAAGAAGAAGAAGAAGTCAGGCATGTGAACTGAATCAGATTTCTCCATCCATCTCTAAAATGAATATAGTGGGACTTCTCATAAAATAAGAATAGCAGTCTCTCACATTGAAATCATGGGGAATTAAAAGGACTTTGCTTTGACTGGCTTGTTCTCATAGTGTTTACGCTGGGGACTACAATAAACATCAGAGTCCTCTTCCATAGGAAGTTGCATCAGCCTGTTGCAGCAAATGCAAAAGAATGTGACTGGCCTATTGAGACCTACTTCCAAGTATGCATGCACAGGATCGCTCTACTGAGGTGGGACAGTTTGGCACATACTCAAGTAGGACTTCCTGAGTAAACAGGCAGGTAGTCAGGATGCGGAAGCAGTTCTGTCTAACCTAATTTCAAGGAACCAAAGAACAGCTTCTGGTTATACTGGGAAAGCCCACTGAGGAAGCATGACATGAGTCACCCGACTGCCTTTTTCATGCACACACATACATGTTGCATTATCTTAATTATCAAAATACTTATTTAAAAGCCATTAGAGAAAATGGGAAGGAAGGGGGATGGGATTGCAACAAGAAAATTCAGAGCCTTGTCAAGTTACATCAGATTCACCTCCAAACCCAGTAGTGGCTGGTGCCCTCTGGGAGACAACTTTTCTTCAATTGCTGGCCTTCAGAATGACTAGGAAATACCTGGATGCAGTGGTGATTGGTGCCCATTGAGGCAGATGGTGCCATAGTGAACGAGAGGCAGAGACAACTCATTCTAGTTTGGCCCCTGCCCTCCTTCCTGTTGATTCTACAAGGGCAACACTGAAACCAAGGAGGAAGCTGACTGGCATGCCCTAGACTGACTGTAAGTAGGAAGGCTGGCTGAGGTTGGTGGAACAGGGCTCCACTTGTCCCAATGGACCAGCCCCCACTCTCCAGCTCTCTCCTGTCCTCCGCTTGCCTTTTGGGAAGACAATAGGATTGGCTTGGATTGAAACTCAGGTTGCAAATCCACACACACCAGTCCAAGGCTATTTCACATTGACGAAGGCTCTTCTGTTCCTGCTGCCCATTTACCTGGTGATAATCCAGTTTAGGCTTGTCCGGTTGGGCACTGCCCCATCAACCCCAACTGCTCCTGCCTGTCTGCCCTTTTACTTGCAACCAGTTCAGGGGGTGGCCCTGCCTGCCAGCTTAGTCTCAAGTGTAGCCCTTGTAGAAGCCAGAAGGGAGAAGGATGGGCAGGGGACTAGACCAGAATTAGTTGGCTCTGCCTCTCACTGGTTCTGGCTCCACTAGTCTGAATGAGCACCAGCAGTTGTCTGTCTTGTGCTGACCTCTGAAGCAGGAAACCCATCTATCTGGGCAGGGGGTTATGGGGGTGGGAGAGGAATGAAAGTCTGTGCGGGGACATTTTACACCTATAGCCATACCAATTAGGTCTCAGGCACAATTTAGCAAGGACCTTTCAAACCCTAGCTTGGGGCCAAGATACTTGGGGGATCACCTCCTCCTGTACTATCCTGTCCTCTCCCAAAAATCAGGAGGAGATAAGTGTCAGACCTAGGACAGAGGCATGGCTGGTGGCAACAAAGGTGGCACTGTAAGGGAGGATTTGAGGGCAGATGCCGGCAGCCCCACTCAGCAACACAAGTAGGAGAGCATCTGGGCTCTCCCATTACATTCTGAAGTAAGTGAAATAATACACATCTCCATCTAAAGAGGGTCACCCTTGTAAAACCATAGCAAATTCAGGGTGATTAGGCATGCCTGTGCAACAACCCAATCCAGCCCACCCCACCCCAATCATTTTCATAGTCTTCTATATACTATGAAGTTAGAGTCTTCTGAGCTGCCTGCATGGTGCATAGCCACTGGGAGAGCTGGACCAAAATCTTCTTTATACCGTAAATCTAAAGTTTGTATTCATGCACTCTGGACCCAAGATATATCTCCCCAACCAAACTCAATGATTAAGTGTCTGTAAGGCAAGAGAATAGCTGCAGCTCAATGGTATTGCATCTGCTTAGATTACAGGGGTCAGCAAACTTTTTCAGCAGGGGGCCGGTCCACTGTCCCTCAGACCTTGTGGAGGGCCAGACTATATTTATTTTTAGGGCGGATGAACAAATTCCTATGCCCCACAAATAACCCAGAGATGAATTTTAAATAAAAGGACTCATTCTACTCATGTAAAAACACGCTGGTTCCCGGATCGTCCGCAGGCTGGATTGAGAAGGTGATTGGGCTGCATCCGGCCCCCGGGCCTTAGGTTGCCTACCCATGGCTTAGATTAGGTCCCAGATTCAGTCCCTGCCATCTCTAGGTAAGAATGGAAACAGTCCTTTTCTGATGCCCTGACGAGCAGCTGCCAGTCAGTGTGTGTAAACAATAGTGAGCTAGATGAGCAATGGTTTGACTCTGCGTGAGGCAGCTTCCGATGAAACTCGCCAGACGGTAAGAGATGTACATCAATTTCTCTTTAAAAGGAAAGTCATCCCCAAATCTCTCTCTCCACCACCCGCCCCCAATTAGGGACAAAATAAGGCTCATTGTTTTTCAAGGAACCCAACAAAACACTAGTGTGTTCCTGATAAACAGGCAACAGATGGAGACGCTGACTCGCCCAGCGTGCGAATTAAGATCGCGATCGAAATTTCATTACGACGCTTTTAAAAGAGCTAAATAAAGAGCTACTTTCTGGGCACAGTTACGTTATAGTAAAGTAGTTGTCCGGCATTTGTTTATAAAAATTGGATCAGCATCGATCTCAGCACGAATGAAAGCAACACGAGCCGGGGAGAATTTGTCCACAAACTTTTGTTTTTTTAAAAAAACAAGCTCCGCATTTTTAATTTGCTTCCAATTAAATAAGTAAATTAAATAGACACCGTCTACAATTTTGAAACAGACTTGCCTGCATCATCTTGCTGCAGTATTTTCTTCACCTCTTCGTTTTTTCCTCCGGCAGAAGCAGCAGGCGAGTTGCCGTCTGCGCGCAATTAAGTTCGTTCCACTCGATCAGGTTCCGCCTAGATTCAATGCCTCGGTAAAAGATAATGAATTTAGTGAGGAGTCACGTGGGCCACGGCGCGCAGCATCCTGGGAATTGTAGTCTTTTATTCTGGGTTTATTTATTTGCACTCCCGTCTTCCTCCCCAGCCCAGAACAAATACTATTTTACGATTTAGACAAGCGGCACATTGCAAAACCTTGATTGACTGCATGCATCGCTTTGTGCTTACTCTAGAGTAAATAGAGAGTAGGAGTTAAGATCACACCCATATTTAAGTAGCTCTTCAGGCCGATTGCAATAATACTGCGAATAATAAATGTAAATCTAGGAAAGAAAGGGTCGGGTAGTCCTAAAGCTCTTTGCAACGATACCGTTTACCTCGGTGCATAGTTGTGGTTCCCTATTTTTAAAGGAGGGAGAGAGGGAGAGTTTGGACACTTTCAAACTACACCTCCCAGAATGCTTTGCTCGGCAAGCCCGGATGCAACAGCTGTAACAGCTGGTAGGGACGCTCAGTGAAGCACTTCCATTCCTGCAATAGCAGAGGGCCTCCTTGCGATTATCTTATTCTGCTAGGCATAATATTAGTTCTATATTTATTTTATCTTATCATTTATAAGCCGCCTTTTAGGCTAGCTACCGTCACAAGGCTCCAGACATGCACCCCTCGAATAACAAACATTTCAGTATCATCCTATTATGCCATCTTAAGCATAATCAAAATCAAATACCAGAAACAAAACCACCATACTAATTAATCTATCTTTCTATTTACAACCAGTAATCTTTTAAATCCTTATAGCCAATTAAAACAAAAAACTACAGGATCTCACCAACTTTTTATTATTATTATTTAAAAAGGGTGAGTCTTAAGCACATAAGACAAGCATGTTGGATCTTGTCAGTGACCCATAATCCAGCATCCTGTTCCGTAGCTGAACAGATGAAAAAGACTCAGTTACACACACACACACACACACACACAGCATTATCTTGATGTCTGCCCTCTGGTTCTCACCATATACGTAAGCTTAACCACACATACCTTATCCCAGATTTTAGTTATCCATTCTCTCAAGAATGGTGTTCTTACCTCCTCCCCAATATGACAATAATAATTCTGGCACAAGGGTGCCAACTTGAAAAAAAATATTGTGGGGGCCCAGGTAAGCCCCTCCCTGCATAATCAATCACATGACACAGTGCACACACACCATCTGAATGGGTACGCCCACCAACTTTGTGGGGGCCTGATGCCCACAAGTATTTTATTGTGTGTGCCGAAGCCCTCGTGCCCCTAGGAGTTGGTTCCTAGGTTCTGGCAGCAGTTAATAGATGTTGATTAATTCCCTGTCCTCTGTTAGTACAATTTTCTTTAACATATCAAAAGAGGAGAATTAAAGGGTCCCTGGGTAAAGTATAACCAGTTATCACAGTACATTCTTTGTTTTCCATCACTATACCTTCCAATAATTTTCTGGCATGAACCCCAAATTTCTCAGCATTTGCAGCTTTACACCTCCAGCAGGTACCACCGGCAGTTGGGTCTATTAGGCTAAGACATTAGGTTCCTGCCATTGGTTAATTTGGCAGCCGCCTCATCTCCTGACCCTCTCTGTCTCTCTGCCGCTTAGATTCATTCCTCTGCAAGAGGATACAGATGCAGGAGGCCCCTTGCAGCTTTGAGGCTCAGTCTTTGCTGCAGACTGCAGCTGAAACCACCTGATGATGCCTTTAGAAAAGGGAGATGGAAGAAAACACAGGAGGGTTCCGCATTTTTCCTTGGCAGCCAGAAGCAGGTTGTTTGGGAGCAATGATTTTAAAATTACTTTAAAAGCAGATTTTCCAGTAGCACGAACTCTGCATCAGACTCCACACACCACAAAAGGAAAAGCCAAACAAATACAAAATGTGCCCTGCTCCTTCCTTACACCCTGAATCCGTGGTGGGTTTCTCCATAGGGAGCTTGTAGTACACCAGGGATTCATCCATCTATCCGCCTTAGTTCAGTAACAGGTGCAAAACCAGTAGTATTTTAGGAGTGTTTACTTTGATGTGATGAAGCGTTACCTGACTGAAAGGGGAAGAAGAGGAGGTTCCAGCCAGAAAGAAGAAAGTGATTTAATATGGCCTGGGGAGTTTAAGAATGGGAGAAAACTGAGCACATTTTCCCTTTACATAATTTGTGTGTACACTCTGTGTCTGCAGTAGCCTGTAGTTAGTAGTTAAGGTGCTTAATAAATGCCTACACCTATGTATTTGATTTTCGTCCACCCCAATTTTTCAAACCACACATCAGCTTTCCAACTTCATGATGGCCCCACTCCCGTCCACTTTTTGTATCCAACTGCACAACAAACAAACAAACAAACAAACAAACAAACAAACGAGTCACACTTTTTTCTGTGTATAAAAGAGTTGGAAGGAAAGGATACGGTAATCTATTCCAAACCCCTGCAATGCAGGAATTTTTTGCCCAACTGGGGCTTGAACAACCATTAGATAAAGTCCCATAATCTACCAACCGAGTTATTCTTTGAGGCCTCAGCTGAGCTGTGTTTGCAGATTGTCAGTCATGGACAACCCTTTGGTAGGGAAAGAGAAAGGGGCTAATACAGAACTCTAATCAGTGCTAGGAATGGGAGACCTCTTTGGCTGGGACTGCCCTTTACGTTTCATTTTTATACACGAAGGTCTGTACTTGTGTCCAGAGATGTCTGTGGCTTTTGTAAGGACAGATTGCTTTCAGCATGATACATTTCCTTCCTCTCTGGACAGATCAGCACCATGCATTTTGTTAAGTTATGGGCGAACATATCAGACGACACAGCGATTCTTCAAACAGCTCTTCTTTATTCAGATGCCAGAACAGAACTGAACTGAGGAGCTCAGTCAGCCTGCTTATATAGAGCTCCAGTACAATATAACTGTTGCCATTTTCTAAAACTATCCAATCACTGAACGTCACTTTCGATCCTTCATTTGCATAACTATCTACAGTATCCCCCTGCTGGCCCAGGGTGAGAACTTCAGTACATAACACATTTAAAGCACACTTAACACACATCCCTTGTGTGAAGCCACTACTCTGATAAAATGCCAATTGCTTGATTCCTCATCAGATTTTACACAGGTTTAAATTTTGAATATGTATTGTTACATGCCACCCCCAAATGGTGAGAGACTCTGGGAGTACCAAGTGTTCTGTTTTCTTAGAATGAAGGTCAAAAGAGACTGGTGTCTTTAGGATATATGGGTTTTTAATACATATATAGAACCTGAACACAGTCCCTCCAAAGTGTCCCTATTTGCCAGAGAGCTCCCTGAGTTAGAGAAGCTGTCTCGGTTTCTGATTTGACCCCGGAATGTTTCACTTTTCCTTAAAGGTAAAGGTAAAGGTACCCCTGCCCGTACGGGCCAGTCTTGACAGACTCTGGGGTTGTGCGCCCATCTCACTTAAGAGGCCAGGGGCCAGTGCTGTCCGGAGACACTTCCGGGTCACGTGGCCAGCGTGACATCGCTGCTCTGGCGAGCCAGAGCCGCACACGGAAACGCCGTTTACCTTCCCGCTGGTAAGCGGTCCCTATTTATCTACTTGCACCCGGAGGTGCTTTCGAACTGCTAGGTTGGCAGGCGCTGGGACCGAGCAGCGGGAGCGCACCCCGCCGCAGGGATTCGAACCGCCGACCTTTCGATCGGCAAGTCCTAGGCGCTGAGGCTTTAACCCACAGCGCCACCTGCGTCCCTCACTTTTCCTTAGGATGTCCCTATTTTCACTGGAGAAATTTTGAATGGTATGGAGTTATCTGACCCCTGAGCCATCTGCAGGCAATCCTGTATAGGGAAGGTTTTTTAATGTTTTATTGTGTTTTTATATTTGCTGGAAGCTGCCCAGAGTGGCTGGGGCAACCCAGTAAAATGTTTGGGGTATAAATAGTAAAATTATCATTATGGAATGGGACGTCCCTATTTTCATCAGAGAAATGTTGAAGGGTTTGTTTACAGAGAATGGGAAAATATCTATAACAAACTGGAAAAGATGTTTAGATTTTCATTTGGAAAAAAAACCAGAATCCTTTCTCCTAGGTATCATGTCAGAGGAAATAAAAAGATCGGTCAGGCCAATATTTATGTATGCAACTAACGGTGGCAAGGTTAATGATTGCCAAAAATTGGCAAAGCAGCAGCGTCCCAACTAAAACAGACTGGTTATCTAAAATGATAGAATACTTCCATATTGCTGAACTAACAGGGAGGATGAGGAGAATAAAGTGAATAAAGAGTGGGCTATCTTTAAGGAATACATCCAAATTTATGTAGAAAAAGTAGAATTTCTGACAGATATTGAGTGAATGCAGAAAATGATTAGAGTGAAAGGAGAGTAAAGTTAAGATAGAAGAAGAGATTAAAGAAATAATGAAATGTGTTTAAGCTAGTTGGGAAAATAAAGTAGTGTAACAAGAACGGCTGGAAGTCAAGTCACTTGGTGGGTGTCCGTGTGGGGTAGGTGTATAGGTATGTTGATATGTACAGTATACTTAGGTATTATATAGAGTAATGTAGGTATGTTTTATGTTATGAAAATAAGGTAGTGTGTTATGTACGTGTATTGTGTAATTGTGCAAATGTATGTATTTTATATGTTAATAAAAATTAATTTTTTTAAAAAAGAGAATGGAGCGATTCACAGCATTAGCACTGCAACAGATCTTGCTTTCCCTTAAAGGTAAAGGTAAAGGTACCCCTGCCCGTACGGGCCAGCCTTGACAGACTCTGGGGTTGTGCGCCCATCTCACTTAAGAGGCCAGGGGCCAGCGCTGTCCGGAGACACTTCCGGGTCACGTGGCCAGCGTGACGAAGCTGCTCTGGCCAGAGCCAGAGCCGCACACGGAAACGCCGTTTACCTTCCCGCTGGTAAGCGGTCCCTATTTATCTACTTGCACCCGGAGGTGCTTTCGAACTGCTAGGTTGGCAGGCGCTGGGACCGAGCAGCGGGAGCGCACCCCGCCGCAGGGATTCGAACCGCCGACCTTCGATCGGCAAGCCCTAGGCGCTGAGGCTTTAACCCACAGCGCCACCTGCGTCCCACAAAGCGAGAATCATACCCCTAGACCAACGAGCAGAAAAGCCCCAAAGACATGTAAAAGACATGTAACAGGCTTGGCTAAGACTGTTAACAAAGAGACAAGTTTGATCACTTCTTGTAGACTCCCGTCTTACATACATCAAGTCACAGGATTGGTGGTACCCAAATCTATCATCCAAACCAACTTCCCAATCCTATTATTATTTGTTTCTGTTGATTTGTATTGGTTTATTAATAGTCTGTATAAGATATTCCATTTTTTAAATATTTGATGTTTTATTATGTTTTTATGTATGCTGTAAGCCGCCCAGTGTGTTTGGGAAACCCAGTCAGATGGGTGGGATATAAATATAAATACTACAACAACAACAACAACAACAACAACAACAACAACAACAACAGATTTATGTAGTGTACATTAATAGCTATTTACTTCCAGGCAATAGTTATGGGATAGCCATTGGACTTCCTTCCCACATGCTCCTTTCTCTTAGGTAAATAAAAGCTTGAAAATCATATATTGGAAGCATATTCTCTATGAGGAAAGACTGTTCAGACTGAACAAAAAGGAAGGTGGGAGTTAGTTTATAAGACTTCTCCTTCCATTCATAATAACTAGAAACCATGGCCACCCAATGAAATAGATTGGCAGGCAATTGAGGACAGACAAGGGGCAGAAATTATTTATCAGACAAAGTGAAACAAAACAAAACACTCTGCTATCATTTGTTTACCATATTCACTGCTGTAGAATCTGGGAATGAACACGAGATGGCTTCCAAATGGGATTTTGAGAAATTAATGGTGGGCAGAGTCTTTTTCCAATCAGGTGGTGATTAACACAAGGGGCTGTTTGTTTTAATGGAGAACACAGATCCCTCTATTTATGAGCAAACTTAAGAAACATCAGCACTGTAAGTACAAGAAAAAGCAGAGCCAGCTCTAGGTTTTAGGGACCTTGTGGCAAACTGCGCCTCTGACATCAGTGGGTGATGGGGTTGCTAGGTGGTAGGGGATGAGCTGGCTAGCAGCAGTGTAAAATAAGGTGGGCAGGGCAGGTGTAAGCTCATTGGCCTTTTTGTTGGGAATTGATGCTGGGCAGTTAAGACCCAATCTTGAAGGCTGCTGCCCAGCTAGAGATAGCCAAGCACTGGACGTACTCCATATAGTTCTTATTGGTGGGATGGTGGTCCAAAGTCTGGTCTCTTGCCAAAATGGCTTATGCAAAAAGGTGTTGAGGAGCAGAGGGACTGCTCTGCAGATACACAAGACCCCATTCTGCATTATGTTGCTGGTCAGAGAGGTGTAATAATACAACTGTCACTTCTGCAGAATTTTATTGGATTTACAACCGAGATACCTCCCTGGACAAGCAGCTCCTGGTGGATATTACTAAGTGGTTTATTTAGTGTGCTTGTGAATTTCCCTTTTCAACATGTAGTAAACTGCTGTGCGCTGCATTTTTATGTTTATATTAAGGTTCCTTTGCAAGGTTATGCATAGTATGATGCTATGTTGTCATGGCAGTGGCAGACTTTGGGCTCTCAAATTTCAGCAGTGCCTTGTGCAACGCTAAAATTCAATGATACCCCAATCCCCAACCCCTCATGCTCCATTCTACAGCATTGTTTTGGTGCCCCCTGAAGCTCTAAAACTGCCTCTGGTCACCCAGAAGTATATTTTTTTAAAGGGGGAAGCTATCAGATAATTTCTAATATTAGGTACAGCTTAGGAACACATCCAAGGTTTCGTGTGTGTGTGTGTGTGCACGCGCGCGTCGCATTTGGACATAAAATGTAGAGTTGGGGAAAACTGTGCTGTCAGAAAGCTTGACAATGTGCAATTTGAAAAATGGGTGGGGGTGGAATTGAGCAATTTAGATGTAGCTGTTTATTAAGCACTTAACTGAGAGCCAATGTCAGGGACAGCATGTACACAAATTATGTAAGGGTAGGATGCGCTTGGTTTTCATACATAAAAGATATTGCCCAAACCAAATTAAAACACTGTATTCTTTTGGGCTGGAAACTCCTCTTCTTCCCCTTCATCTCTGGGCAGGTCATGCTTCATAACACATCCTCATAAATACATTTGAAGTACTCCTGGTTTTGCACCTGTTACTGAACTAAGGCAGACTGATAATGAACCATTGCTTCATAAGAAATACGGGCTCTTGTGGAGACACCACCAAAGATACAGGGTGTGAGAAAGGAGCAAAGCACACTTTTTATCATTTGGCTTTTATCTTTTTTTTAGTGGGGTGTGTCTGATGCATAAGTTGTGAAGTTGTAAACAACAACAACAACAACAACCCTGAACTGGCTAACAAATCATCACGCACAATTTGGGGGAGGCAGACTCAATACTATAACAAATATACTTGAATTGTATGAATTCAAAACTCTGTGCAGTCCCACATTCTGAAATTGAAAGTATTTTCTTCTTCTTTTAAGCAGGAAGCCTTAAAACAGCAAAGTCTGCAGATGAGAAGAGTTAAGTTGTGGGTTGACATAGCAGACGACACAGCGATTTCTCCAAAGCAGCTCTTTATTTTGTAAGCTGGAATAGAACTGACTCGCAAACAGCTCAGCCAGCCTGCTTTTATAGGCAGCCGGCTGTCAACATTGTAGCAACAACAACCCAGAGTTTCCCACCTAAAATAACTGACGTGGACCTGAGTGAAAACTATCTGAGTGAAAACTATCTACAGTATCCCCCTGCTGGCCCAGGGTGAAACTTCACTACATAACACCCCTCCCCACTGAGATAAGGCGTTGGTTACAATCGTAATGGTTTCCTTATATACAGCACTACGCGTAATGGTTCAATTAGGCACAAAAGCATATCGGTTACATTTCCCATACTTAGACCAACAGTGATACATGTCCAACAACATAGTCCTTTAAATAAGTTGGGCGCTTGGAAACTCTGCCAGTCCGCCGGGGACTGGTAGCCAAGTCCGGAGGGCCACACAGTTCTTGCTGAGGCTGTGGTGCGACCCTAGGTGGCGTTGAAACCAAATCCCCTGGATCCGCTGCTGTGGGTGGAGCCTCCGCAAGTGGAGTGGTCTGAGTCTGTGGTAAGTCTGGCAGACCCTCTGAAGTGGCTTGGTTCGGCTCCACGCTGGCAGTTTGCGAGGGAGGTGTAGGTGGAGCCTCGCCATCTGTAAGTGTCTCTTCTGGAGCCACAGGCGCAGTTGGGGGCACCACGGTAGTGTCCAAGTCCCCAACCCTGCGCCTAAGCTGGTCTATGTGCTGGCGCCACAAGCGTCCGTCTTCAAGTGCCACCTGGTACGAGCGAGGTCCAGTGACTCCCACTACTGTGGCTGGCACCCAAGGAATGTCCCCCACATAGTTCCAGGCAAAGACCTGGTTTCCTGGGACAAATGACCGTGGCGCGTTGGCACAGCCTGGGGGTTCAGCCACGGCAAAGTCCGGGTGCAGCCGGTCGAGCGGTGACCTGAGGCGGCGGCCCATAAGCAGTTCAGCAGGACTCCACCCTGTGGCCGCATGAGGGGTGATGTGTTGCACAAACAAGTATTCGGCGACCCGCTTGTGCCAGTCTCCCCGGTCCAGGCGCGCCAGTGCCTCTTTTGCCGAGCGCACCATTCTCTCCGCTTGCCCGTTGCTGGATGGATGAAAGGGTGCCGTTAGGGCATGGCGGATGCCCAGTCCCAAAAGATACCGCTCAAAAGTGCCTGACGTGAACTGCGGTCCGTTGTCAGAGACAAGGACATCAGGATACCCATGCGTTGCAAACAGGCCTCGCAGCACCCGGATGACGGCCTCGGTAGTGGTGGAGGGCATCAGGGCCACCTCCAGCCATTTGGAATCGGCGTCCACCACTACCATAAAGGTCCAGCCGTGAAAGGGACCAGCCAGATCGATGTGCACCCTCGACCAGGGTGTCTTTGGCATCTCCCAGGTGTGTCCCTTACTTGCCGGTGGTGCAGGCCTCGACTCTTGGCACGCTTGACAGGCGGACACCCAGGCAGTGATGGCATTGTCCATATTAGGCCACCAGACGTAACACCGATCCAATGCCTTCATTTTGACAATTCCCGGGTGGCCAATGCGCAGAGCCTCCAGGACGCGCTGACGGAGTCCCTGGGGAATCACGACGCGGTCTCCCCACAGCAGACAGCCGCAATGAGCTGAGAGTTCATGTTGTCTGGTTGTGAAGGGCTGGAACTCCGATGCAAAAGGCCCTTGTGGCCACCCCCTCCACACCCAGTTGAGCACCCGGCTGATGGTGCGATCCTGGGCAGACGCGGAGGCCACAGTGGCAGCCGATACAGGCGTTGCCGGAAGATCCTCAATCAGGAGGAGCGATGAAGCTGGAGCCGGGTCTTCCACAAATGCTGGAAGAGGGCAATGGCTGAGGGTGTCGGCATGGCCCATCGATTTCCCCGGGCGATGGACGAGCCGATAGTGGTAGGCAGCCAGGAAAACAGTCCATTGCAGCATGCGTGGCGAGAGGACCGGTGGAGTTGGACGATCACCGGTGAGGAGGCCCAGGAGTGGCTTGTGGTCAGTGATGAGGTCAAAAGTCCTGCCATAGAGGTATTCATGGAACCTCTTCACTCCAGCCACAAGTGCCAGTGCCTCCTTGTCGAGCTGGCTGTAATTCCGTTCCGTCAGAGATAGCGTCCTGGAATGTGGATGTTTTCAGAACTCACAGGATTAAAGAGTTCTGTGTGACGTCCCTCAATTCCTGACGTGTGATTTGGAAGGAGGGAGGAGTTATTCCTCACTGCCTGTCTTTGTCTCTGAGGGAGATGGAAGCAGCCATGAATGCTAGCAGCCCAGGAGAATCTGAGAAATGCTGATTTGTTGTTTTATTACTGCAATAAAGGACTGATAAGTAAACACACTAACGACTGGGTGTGTTTGCATCTTATACACCGAGAAGCAACAGCTTTCCGCTGTGTTTACTCTGCATGTCGTGGCTGCAAGAAGGATCGGCGCAGCTCGAGGGAAACGTGCCGGACCCGGAGATCGCTGAAGCTGGGCCTAATTGGGGTCGTAAACCAATTAGCCACGCCTTTTTTCACAAAGTAGGCGAGCGGTGCTTCTCTTCCGTCTGGAAAACGGTGACTAAGGACAGCGCCGATGCCAAAAGGTGAGGCATCGCAGGCAAGGACCAGCGGCCTGGATTCACTGTACTGTACCAGCACACTGTCTGATGAAAGGAGAGCCTTGACCGCGTTGAAGGCCGCCGTCTCCCGATGACCCCAGGCCCAAGGCGTCTTTGTGCTAAGGAGTCGGTGAAGAGGCTCAGCCACTGTGGCTTTGTGGGGCAGGAACATGTTATAAAAGTTCAGCAGCCCCAGGAACGCCTGCAACTCCGTCTTGTTCTTTGGGATGGGGGCCTGCTGGATAGCGCGGATCTTGGATGTGGTCGGGTGAAGGCCAGAGGCGTTGATAAGATAGCCCAGGAACTCTACCTGTGGAACGGCGATCTGGCACTTCTCCCTCTTTACCCTGAGCCCGGCCTCTTGGAACCTGGTCAGCACTGCACGGAGGCGCTCGAACAGCTACTGGTGTGAGTCTGCAGACACCAAGACGTCATCAAAATATGGTACCACGCCCGGAAGCCCTTGCAGGAGATGCTCCATAAGGCTTTGGAAGATGCCAGGAGCCACACTCACCCCGAACTGCAACCGGCGGCAACGGAATGCCCCTCGGTGGGTGACGATCGTCTGGGCTTCAGCAGTGGCATCATTGGCGGGCAGTTGTTGATAGGCTTGGGCAAGGTCCAGCTTAGCGAAGACCTTACCCTCACCCAGGGAATGCAGCAGGTGTTGGACAACAGGAACCGGATAAGCGTGCTGCTGAAGTGCCTTGTTGATCGTGCACTTGTAGTCAGCACAGATTCTCACCGACCCATCTGGCTTGACAGGCATGACGATGGGGGTTTCCCACTTGGCGTGGTCAACCGGCTCCAAAACTCCTTGGGCGATCAGTTTGTCCAGTTGTTCGTCCACCTTAGCCTTGAGAGCAAAGGGAACCTGGCGTGGCTTTAGCTTGATGGGGGCGACTTGTGGATCAAGGCTAAAGGAGATGGGCGTACCTGTATATTGCCCCAAGGTGCCGTCAAAAACCTCGGCAAAGTCTTTGACCAGACCCTCAGTCTCTGCGTTAGAGATGCAGTTGATGCCGGTGACTTCCAGGCCGAGGGCATCAAACCAGTCTAGCCCTAGGAGGCTTGGCCGCTGACCTTCGACCACCACCAACCGGAGCAGGCCCGAAAAATCCTTGAAGGCGATCCGGAACCGGCCAACACCTACCACAGGAATGTCGTTTCCCTGGTAGTCTCACAGGTGTACGCGGTGAGAGTCGAGTTGCCTTTTGGACACTCTGGGTACCAGTCTTTTGGTGGTGCTCCAAGACACGATGGACAGGGCAGACCTCCATGTCAATCTCCATGTCACATGGAGCTCCTTCAATGAGCACCGTGACGTTCAGCTTGCGTCGCGTAGGCGAGTCGGTTTGGCCAATTGTGGTTCCAGACGGGCAGCGGCAGTTGGTGAGAGCGAAACAACTTTCCTTGGCAGACTGGAGTGAAGACTTGGACTTGCGAGTCGGTGAAGGGGGGGTGTCAGACGGAGCCGATCGGCAGACCTTAGCGATGTGGCCCCTTGTGGAACACTTCCTACAGATGGCGTCTCTGAATCGACACTTGGCACGGGAATGGTTGCCTCCGCAGCCGGCACATTCTGGTTGGCCCTTGGACTTCTGTTGGAACTTCCTGCGCTACCGCTTTGTCTGGTGCACGTCATCGTCTTCACTGGAGGATGCCTCATCACTGCTGGCCTCTTCATGATGCACCGGAACTGGCTCCCTAGCAAGACGCGGGCTGCTGGACTTGCGGATCTCCTGGGCGGAGCGTTCAGCAGCTTCTGAGGCCACAGCTTCCTCAATGGCTTTTTGTAGCGTGAGGTCTGGCTTGGCGAGGAGACGCCGTTGCAGATGGATGTCCCGGACCCCGCAGACGATTCGATCCATCAGGGCATCGTCTAAGTCTCGGAACTCGCAGTGCATTGCAGCCTGTTGCAGGGCAGTGGTGTAGTTGTTGATTGACTCCCCCTCTGCCTGGTTCCGGTGGTAGAACGCATGGCGGGCAGCAATCTTGGACAGCTTTGGTGCGTAGTGGTTGCTGAGCTTCTCTTGGATCGTGTCCCACGGTGTTGCCTGGACTGCTTCAGGCGCAACCAATACTCGGGCCGTGTCAAACACCTCAGGCCCACAGAGGCTGAGGAATAGGCCCCGCTTCCGCTCCTTTGATACTTCTGTCAGCTCGTTGGCTTGGAGGTAGCAGTCGAACCGAGCGAGGTAGGAGTCCCATGATTCAGAGGCTGGCGCAAACGGCGGTAGAGGCACAAGTGAAGCCATTATTCCGATTCGCGTGAAGGGCGATGGATGGAACACAGTGCTCTATCCAGAACAGTCAGCTCTGAATTGGTTCTGTCCAGTGATTTCGCTCAGTGATTTTGCTCTGTGATTCAGCTCAGTGATTCAGCTCAGTTCAGAGGCTGGCCGCATCTGGCTGTGCTCTGATGTCCATCTATCCCACCTTCGTCACCAGAGTTAAGTTGTGGGTTGACATAGCAGACGACACAGCGATTTCTCCAAAGCAGCTCTTTATTTTGTAAGCTGGAATAGAACTGACTCGCAAACAGCTCAGCCGACCTGCTTTTATAGGCAGCCGGCTGTCAACATTGTAGCAACAACGACCCAGAGTTTCCCGCCTAAAATAACTGACGTGGACCTAAGTGAAAACTATCTACAGACCTGAGTGAAAACTATCTACAGTATCCCCCTGCTGGCCCAGGGTGAAACTTCACTACATAACAAGAAGCCTTCTGTGTTGCTAATTAATTCAGTCCTGCTTTCAGAGCCACAAAGAGTGGAATCTTTTAAGTGAAGAACAATTCTGTGGTAGTGTGAAGGTTTTATGCAAGAAAAGGTCCCATGTTCTTTTTTTTTAAAAAAATATTTTTTATTAACCGACCAATCAAATCAAATCAAATCAAATCACATAAATTCTGAATTACGAAGCCGAATTTTAAATTTTTGTTGAGGGGACCCATATTTCAAGATCCGAAGGGGGATTCTGATCATCTTCTTGCTACTGCGTTAATGTCCAAATCAGTCCAAATAAAGTTCATAATTCTATCCAGTCTTATCTTGCTGTTTCCACATCTCATCTTGTTCGTATATATTTTCTTTTTTTCTTTATGATCTCTTCTGATAATCTCCTTAAGCAGATAAACACCAATTATATCCTGTGTGGATTTTTCCGTTCGTCCAATCCTCATATCAAGATGGTTTCCATATATCATCACTTTCATAAATAACATTGCTCTTTCCATCATTAATCTCAGGATCTGTCGTTCTTAAGTCCCACTGAGGAGTCACTCACAATATAAAAACATCTCTTTTCCTCCTCCCAGACTCAAGTCCTCCGACAGAGCTGGCCATCATGGCGACGGTATTTTTAACTGTGTCATTCCAAAGCTCTTAAACTTTCCACACTCTTCTTAAAACATGCTTTGGTTAGAAAATTCATCTCCACACAGTCGTAAATCCACAGCTTAAGTCATTAAAACGGCATTTCTGACTTGTGAGGGGGGGGGATTCTTATTTAATCAGATAGAGGAAAGAAAGTAAAGTTTTTTTTCCTCCCCCATCCAGTCCCTTTGCCATACCGAGTCTTGGCATATCTTCTCATGATTGATTCTTGTTCCTCCGACTCATCTTGTTTATCAGAGAACTCTTCAGTTAGCAGTCTTTACTCCCCCTCCTTCCTTGAAATATGTGCATTCGCTTCTTCCTAATTATTCCTTTTGAAGTTCTTGCAGCTAGTGGCACGGATCAGAGACAGCGTCCAGGAGCACCGAAATCCACAGGAGGGCATTCTGCCTAGTGCCCCCATCCCCACAAATCCGGGGGTGGTATAGGGCAAAGGCAGGCGCCCCCCCCCCACAATCCTGGGGGGGTAGGGAGTCTATTTACTCCCATCACAGCCTCCTAATTACCTCCTGTGGGTCGGAGAGATGTTATTGTCAGCCATCTTCCGATGCACCCCTAGTGGCCCCTCCAAAAAAGGTCCCAGGTTCAATCCCTGACAACTCCATGCAGAGCTAGGAAAGTTCCCTGGCATAATTTACGCACCTAATGAGAAAAAAGCAGTCTTCTTAAAAAAAATGGAAACAGAACTACTTGAATTTGCAGTTTTTAATGGTAGACTTAAATGGAGTTCCATCATTAGAAAAAGATAGATCAGCTATGAAAAAGAGACGAAAGAAGGCAGGTTACCAAAGACTTTCTTTGATCTGGCTCAAAATTTGAACTTGATAGATATATTGAGACAAGACATTTGCTTCATAAAGAGTTTACTTATTATAGCCATGTTTATAATAGCAGTTCAAGAATAGACTCTTTGTGGATATTCAAAATGTTGGAACCTCGAGCTTAAAAAATTGAGATTAATCCCAGGACATTTTCAGCTCATAATTCCTTGACAATGGAAACACGAAAAGAAAGCCAAATTTCATTTAGATGGAGATTGAATGAAGATTTATTAGATGATCAAAAATTTATGGAAAAATCCAAAAAGGCCTTGAGTGATTATTTTGAAATAAACACTCAAGGACAGACAAAATTGCAGATGGTCTGGGAAACAAGCAAGGCAGTAATGAGAGGATTGTTTATACAACAAAATTCATTTAAATAGAAATTGAAAGAAAAAAGGGGAAAGGAGATTTTTGAGGAAATTGCAGACAAGGAGAAACAATTGTCAAAGAAAGCAAATAAAGAGCCAGTCAAACAGGCAATTAGAACATTACAAACTCAATATTCTATGATAGTTAATGAGGAAATTAGCTGGAAAATAAAAAGAATGAAACGAAAATATTTTGAGCATGCCAATAAATCAGGAAAATTGCTAGCGTGGCAGCTGAAGAAAAGTGAACAGAGGAACTCCATAAATAAAATTAATATAAATGGAAAGATCACAGATAAGAGGGAGGAAATAAGAGCAGCATTTGTAAAATATTTCTCAGATCTGTATAGGAAAGGAAAGGAGAATTTTTTTAAAATAGAAGAATATATTAAAAGTAGTAATTTACCAAAAATAAAAGAGGAACAAATGGCAATCTTAAATACTCAAATAACAGTTCAAGAACTGCTAGAGGCAATAAAGTGGACTAAAAATGGCAAGTCTCCAGGCCCAGATAGACTAATGGCAAAGTATTATAAAAAATAAAGTGAACAATTGGTAAACCCACTGAAAGATGTTATGAATAAGATCTTAAATACAGGTGAAATTCCATAAACATGGAAAGAGGTGTATATTACAGTAATTCCAAAACAAGATTCAGACTTGCTGCAAATTAGAAATTATAGGCCTATCTCGTTGTTAAACAATGATTATAAACTATTTGCAAGTACTTTAGCTAATAGAATGAAAAAAAATATGTATATTTAATGTATATTAAATGAGTATATACATCATGATTAGGCAGGATTCCTTCCAGGTAGGCAGGAGAATATAAGAAATAATTTGAATATAATAGAATACCTGGAGGTCAAAAATGAAAACAAAGCAGTAATGTTGTTTATAGATGCCGAAAAAGTCTTTGACAACATCTCTTGGAATTTCATGATAAAGTTACTTGAGGAAATTAAATGTGGATCTAAATTTTTAAAAGGAATACAAGCAATTTATTCAAAACAGAAAGCAAAATTAATTGTAAATCAGGTGATAACGGATGAATGTAAGATACAGAAAGGAACCAGACAAGGTTGCCCATTATCACCGCTGTCGTGCATTCTGGTTCTGGAAGTACTTGCCAGGAATATACGAGCAGATAAAGAGATCATTGGGATAAAAACTGGGAAAAGTGAGTTTAAACTGAAAGCATATGCTGATGATTTGGTGATCACAGTGGAAGATCCAAAAAATTCTCTTCCTTCCCTAGTAAAGGTAAAGGTACCCCTGCCCGTACGGGCCAGTCTTGACAGACTCTGGGGTTGTGCGCCCATCTCACTCAAGAGGCCGGGGGCCAGCGCTGTCCGGAGACACTTCCGGGTCACGTGGCCAGCGTGACAAAGCTGCATCTGGCGAGCCAGCGCAGCACACGGAAACGCCGTTTACCTTCCCACCAGTAAGTGGTCCCTATTTATCTACTTGCACCCAGGGGTGCTTTCGAACTGCTAGGTTGGCAGGCGCTGGGACCGAGCAGCGGGAGCGCACCCCGCCACGGGGATTCGAACCGCCGACCTTTCGATCGGCAAGCCCTAGGCGCTGAGGCTTTTACCCACAGCGCCACCCTAGAGTTATAGAAAAGATTCAGAAAATTGGGGAAGTGGCAGGATTTAAATAGGAATAAAACTAAATTATTAGTTAAAAATTTGAAGGAAGAAGAGAAAAAAGAGTTGGAGCAAAGTATTGAAACAGAAGTCCATAAAAAGGTCAAATACTTAGGGATGCGGTTAACATCAAGAAATAAAAATATTTACAAAGATAATTATGAAAAAGTGTGGCTTGGGTTAAAAAGAAATCTAGAAATATGGAGCAGAATGAATCTCTCCCTACTAGGAAAAATAGCAGCAGTAAAAATCAATGTTTTGCCAAAAATGATATTTCTTTTTCAGTCGGTCCCAGTAATGGTGAAAGATGATTGCCTCAAAAGATGGCAGAAGGAAATCTCCAAGTTATCTGGAGGGGCAAAAGGCCAAGGATAACGCATAAGATACTTACAGATACAAAAGAAAGAGGCGGTTTTGCCCTCCCAGACCTTAAATTGTATTATAAGGCTGCATGTTTGGTATGGATTAGGGACTGGAAAAGCAAGAAGCATTGGATTTGGAAGGTCATGATAATAGATTCGGATGGCATGCATATCTATGGTATGGGAAGGGAAAAGTACATAAAGGATTTTATAATCATATAATTAGGAAATCATTAATGAGGGTTTGGGAGAGATATAAAGATTTAATAGAACAGAAGACACCTTGGTGGCTTTCACCACTTGAAGCTTTGCTGCTCAAGCCAATTGGTAAGAAAGGAAAGTGGCTTACATACAGTGACTTACTAAAGGACCAAGAAGGAAAATGGAAGCTAAAGGAGTATGAGGAAATAAAAGATCATTTTCAGAGTTGGTTACATTACAGGCAATTACATGAGATATACAAAGAAGACAACAAGAAAGGATTTAGTTATACTACTTCTAGATTCCAAAAGGAAGTCATAGAAGGGAAAGTGAAGTTGCTGAAGGGTGCATATAGTATTCTGCTGAAACGGGAAACAAAAGATGAGGAGGTGAAATCGGTCAAGATCAAATGGGCACAAGATATAGGACATAATATACAATTTGAAGATTGGGAAAAATTGTGGAGAATAGATCTAAAATTTACAAACTGTTCTCTTTTGAAAGAAAATTATATGAAAATGATGTATAGATGGTATATAACACCAGTACAGATTGCAAGAATGTACAAAACTGGGTCAAACGTATGCTGGGAGTGTAAAGAAAAAGAAGGGACTTTTTACCACATGTGGTGGGAATGTAGAGAAATTAAATTTTTTGGGGGAAATGATATATAATAAGTTGAAGAAAATGTTTCAATTGACATTTGTAAAAAAAACCAGAAGCATTTTTGTTAGGGATTGTAGGAAAAGACCTGCAAAGGAAAATAAAGAATTTATTTATGTATGCTACAATGGTGGCAAGAGTCTTAATAGCACAAGGATGGAAGAATGAGGAAATCCCGACAAAAGAACAGTGGCAAGAGAAATTGATGGACTATGCAGAATTGGCGAAACTGACATGCAAACTGCAAGACAAGGACAACTGTGACTTTAAAGAAGAATGGGAACTCTTTACAAACTAATTAAAAAACCCCAGAATGAATTGGACTCCTTGGCAGGTTTTGAATAAACATACACAAATGTATTGATTGTTAACATAATAGACAGATAATTTAAGGATCTTTACAATTTTACAATATGCAGAGAATAACATGTGCTGAAAAATCAGAGAGAGGAGCTGAGGGAAGTCTTGGGTGGGAATGAGGGAGGGCTTTTCTTGGGGAGGGGGGAGGGAAAAATTGGGGGAAATAATGAAGATGATATGTTTTGATAATTCGTTATGTTGAAATTCTCAATAATTTTTTTTTTTAAAGGAAAGTTCGCTGGCATCTAAAATCTTTGTGAGCTGCTCCCATTCAGTTTAGAGTAGGCATAGGCAAACTCGGCCATCCAGGTGTTTTGGGACTACAACTCCCATCATCCCTAACCCCATAATCTCAAAACATCTGGAGGGCCGAAGTTGATGAAGCCTACATTATAATCATCATCAATACTGAGATTGTCTGTCCTCTGCTCCTCAGCCTAGAAAGGCTTCCAGAGTGGCTTACATACAATCAATTAAACAAGACCACCCTTGCCTGCAGGCTTACCATTCTAAACAAAATGAAAATACATGACACATAAGGGGAAAGAGAAGAGGGGGGAAACAGGCACCAGTTCTTGAAGAGCTGCTCTGTTGGCAATGAAAGCTGGCATCTGGGTCTGAAGCAAAGTCTCATCTTAGTGTCTATATCCCTGTGTCTCTTGATATGTGGGCTTGGTGAATAGCTGTCTGTTCTTATTGGGACTGGGGGGTGGTAGTGGAAGCTGCCTATATTTTTCATTATTTATTTATAACCTCCTTAGTGTATTTGAAAAAAAAATAAAATCTCTAAGCAGCAGTGCAACATCATTAAAAAAGCGTTGTTTTTTTAAAAAAGCAACATAAAAACTGCAAATCCAGCTGCACGAAAGCAAATTCAAAACAAGGACTTGGTGGCAGGGGTTAGCGGGGACGCCATCGAATGTTTGCATTCTGCAAACAAGTACATGTGTAAACGTATGTAAGGGAGGTTCATTCATAAAGCAGGAGAGGCTGCGACTCTTTCTTTCACCCACCCCCATCCCTTTATTTGCAGATGTTGGCTCCGCCCCTCACCAGAGTTGGTCGCTGAGCAGAGCCGCAGGCCGTGCGGGTGCGTATGTCTGTGTGTGTGTAGAGAGGGGGGGGGGGGTAGAGAGAGAGATGCTGAGCAGGCGGCGCGCTGATTGGCCCGGTGGGGGTATGACGCCATCCACGGCACCACCAGCCTCTTTCTGCATCAGCATCAGCAGCTCGCATCACAATCCGACCACGCCCTGCCTGGACCTGCCTCCTCCTCCGCCGCCCCCCCCTCCGCATCCTTGCCCAGACTGCCCTCCCTCCTTCCTTTTGCAGTCAGCTGAGAAGCCAAACCGGAGTGCAGTTTTGTGCGGGGTTTTGAGCCGAGCAGCAGCAGGAAAAGGAGAAAAGGGGAAACTAGACGTGGGGATTCCTCCCCACACAAATACCTCAAGAAGAAGAACAAGAGAGGGACGTCATGGCACCAGCTGGGCTTAAGGCTGTGGTGGGAGAAAGTAAGATTAAACTCTTTTTGTTGTTGCTTCCTTCCTCTCTCTCCCCCGCCCACCTTTCATTTAATGGTCAATGAGACGGGGGCTTTCTATTCCCCCGCCTCCTGCTCCGTAGTCCCCATTGTAAAAATAAATAAGGGACGCAGCTGCAGAAATCTGGAGAGTTGGTGGTAGCGGTGAATGAAATAGAGTATTAAGAGGGATGGAAGGGGGAGATTTGGAGCGTCACTGCAGACCTTACGTTTTTTTGTTGGGTGGGGGCGCCCTCGATGGTCGAGGACTCTGCGAGTAAAGAGATCCCTTCCAACACCACCCTTTTTATAGAATTAGTATCTATTCATATTATGAATAGCTTCTTGGCCAAAAAAGAGAAGCGTTCGTAACTGGAAGGGAAAAGGCAGAGGGGGACGCTGTTATTCTGCAGTATGTAGAGTGGAAGATGAGGGAGGGGGGAAAACAGTACCGGCTTGACTATCCCCCTCATCCTTGCCCCGTTTTAAGGGAGGGGGGCGTTTTTACCAGTAGATGTGTCCTTAGCAGATCAATGTAAAACTGGTGTCTCCTGTATCCTTAACGGATTTATCTGTGACTGGAAATTATATCTATTTTATGGCCTGCGATACAGAACATGGAGAATGTGTGTGTGTGTGTGTGTGTGTGTGTGTGTGTAAGCGTCAACTGAGAAATCCTCTTGTACTTGCAGGTTCATTTGGGGCGCCCCCCCCAATCCAGTCCTTTATTCTCTCTATCCGACTCCTCCCCCATGCACAGTAGAAGATCTAGCGCAGATCCTGCAGTGTCAGTTCAAAACAGCCCGGTTGTTATCCCTCCCACCAATATCTCATGTATTTTTCTCTCTGTCATCCTCCCTTCAATAAACCAATAATTATTGGGAGCGGGGGGGGGGGTACTTGTGAAGAATCCAACGAAATTCAGAAGTCCTTAGAATGACGGCATATAATAGAAGCTTTTTCCTGCATGGGAGGCTTTTTCCTGAAAATGAGAATTTGGTTTATATGTGCTCGCACTGATTTAAGGGAGGGGGCCTTTGCACACGGAACCGAAATGCTATTTTTGGTCCTTTTGAGTTGTGCATTCTAAAGTATATCCAGGGAATGGTGTGGAAGGGGGATTTGCTTTATTGTTCATCCTGCAAAATTTTGCATTTTAATTTTTTTCTTAATGTGCCAGCCACATACTAAAACGTATCGATTATATAGGTCAAGTGACATATTGCCAAAGTCCTCTTCCATTTGTACAATGCAAGTAAATAATTTCAGCCCTTGGTAGGTACGCAGATAAATAGTGAAGACGATAAGGTGGTGGTTACTTTTAATGGAGGTATGTTGCTATGGCTCATTTAAATCCGCCGTCTGTCTGAAGCAATTACAGTTAAGCCGTATTTTCAAAGGCAGCGTTGTCCAAATTATACCAGTCGTTTAAAAAAGAAAAGCAACATAATGTTAAATAATTATTATTTTTGCTTTCTCATAGAAAATGAAAAGAGCAGAATCATAGCTGGGAAACAGCCCAAAAAGGCAGCGGCTGGGGGGGCAGCAGTGGGTTTTTTTTTTAGTATTTAGGAAAGAAGGCATCTTCCTCCATGTTATGACACTGGTTCAGCACTGCAGTCAGATGAGGCTGGAGATGGTGCGTGGTGGCATGACTTGGCGAGGTGGGGGCTGGGGAAAGAAATAATCCTCTTAGATTTATGGCCTGCTTTATGTTGCACTAAATCACCTGTCCAGAGACCACTGATCAGCATCTCTGCCTGACTGTTGCGTGTTCTCAATTCTAAAAAAGCACTGATACTCAGGTGCTTCTAAAAGGTGGCGTAGGGGGAATGTTTTCTCCCTGCTTTAGCCCAAATACCACCCTTTCCTGCAAGGCAGGGCAGAATTCCCCCCCTCTCTCTTGAGCTTCAGTATTTATTTATTTTTTTCAGAGGGGGCAGCATAAAAAAATAAATAAATGAGAAGAGCTTTGTTTGTGTTTTATCCCCACATGCTGGAAACATTTCTAGGTAGGAACGACACAAAAATAAAATCAAAGCGTAATGATTGAGGCAATGAGGGAAATGCTGGCCAATCTCAGTGTTTGCTTTTGGTGACCTCTAGCCCAGGCACTGTGAATCCCCCCCCCCCTTTAGGTATATCGTACCTTGACACAGTTCCGTTACAGCAGCAACTAATCATCACAATCGTCAGCCATTGTAGATGCTAATGTGAATTTGTTGGTGGTGATACTGTGAAAATTCAGGACCCTGTTCTGGGGTTCTCCTTACAAGCCATGCTTTAGGTCTCTCAAAAGCGTGTGAGAGAGATGCTTAACAGCAGACTATCTTATTTATACTGATATGAACCTGGCTGCCTATTGAGATGATCACCAGAGGCCTTGCTTCGGAACATTTGCCTTTTATAGGGGTGTCACTAGCCAACCCTACAACCGCTATGCCACACTAGCAGTCCTCATAATGTTTACTCTCCAGCAAATATTCAGTAGCATACCTACAGTGTCTGAACATGGATACCATTTTAAAGTTATCATGTTTCTATGCTTTTGCTAAAGCCAAGGTCAATGAATATCCTCTAAACCCAATTGACCTCGTCTTGTGACTGTGAGTTGCATGAGTTTTAATGAAGCAGAGGTGCAGAGATACTTAAGAAGCTGTTGAGTGGTTCTGTTGTATCTAAAGCAAGGGTGAAGGACCCATGGACCTCTAGATGTTTCTGGACCATAGTTTCCATTATCATTGACCATACTATCTAGGGCTAATAGGAGCTAGAGTCCCAACAACATTGGGTGGGGAGTGGGTGGGCACAGGTTCCCCACCACTGATCTAAAGGCAGAGCTATAGGCCTGCCATACATGTTATGGGTTGTATCCAACTAAGTTCTACTCAGAATAGACCCAGATAAATTAATGGATTTATGGGAGTCAGCTCCATTATTTTCAATGGGTCTTCTCTGAGTAGGGCTAGCATTGGATACAAACCAGTGCTGTTGTTTTCTGATATATCTGCAATACCAGGGTTGGCTACAGTGCCTTGTCTAGTGTATGTGAAATGGCAAACATTATTATGATTGTCCATCACTCTAAGCTGCCTTACTGCGTTTCCATCTCCACCATTCCCATTCAAAAAATTCCCTCATGATTTGTATTCCTGTCTTGGCAAATCCTAAATTTCAGTGAGAGTTCTGATTTTGATTTTCTTTCCTTTTTAAAGTGGAACTTGTGATTTGTTCTTAGACTTTCCTTAGAGTGGACCCATTGAAATCAATGAACCTAAGTTAGTTCTGCGCATCAGTTTCCATGGGTTTTACAGGTGCCATACAATACTCATTCCTCACTTGTAAGAAATAGTTATTCTAGTATGGCAGCACCTACACTTTGGAACTCCTTGCCTGATGACACCTGGCAGGCACCTTCACTGTATTCTCTTTTGGCTCCTGTGGAAAACACTTTTGTTCAGGCAAGTCTCTCTAGATATGTAAGATGTTAATGACTTTTAACCCCTCTTAAAATGTTTTGGGTACTTGTTTTTGCAGATCACTTACATTTTTTAATTTGAGGTTTTGTTATAATCAAGTGGTATATGAATATTATTAGCTAAATCAACGAGCTTTAAGTATGACTCCATGAAATTCATACAGTTTGATAAGACCTGATCAAACCTACCCAAGTGAGTGGGATAAATCCTTGCTCATTTCACAAAGGGTCATCTTCCTTTACTACATGGGTGTGGACTCACAGGCTACTTTTCTCATGGATTCTGCTCTATATACCCTGCACTGAATCTGAATTGGACCCCTCTGTGGCTGCTATTTAAAAAGAGGGGGGCCACAGTTAAATAGATGACAACATGTTTTATGTCTAGGTGGGCCCTTGGAATACACCCAGAAAGTGACTGTTGGACTGAAGGTAGCCGCTGGGTCGAAGTTCCCTAGGTGACTCTCAGTACTTTTAAGGTTTGGTGGGTGGGGGAGCTGTGAGCAACTCCCATCATCACTTGACCATTGGTCAGGCTGTCTGTGGCTGAAGTTATCATCCAGCAAAGCCTGGAGGGCCACAGCTCTCCTTACCCCATGCTACTTGAGGGGTGGTTTCTTTCAGCAGGGCGAGCCTGATGACAATGAACGTTCTCCTTCACACACACTCTCCCAGTGTTTGAAACTCCCATTGTTCTAGGCGCATTTTGCAACAGGGAATTTCATTAAGACGAGCAGTTTCTGAGCTCTGGACGCAGTACTGTGCCTAAGATTTCAGATTAAAACTGCAGAGTGGAAGGAAGAGAGGACTTTTTTCTGCCTCCCCACTTCCAGCTGCTCTCTGAAGAATGGAGAAGAGACCCTCTTGAGAATATTAGGGGAGTGGGCAGGGGAAAGACTAGATCATGTGAAAAATGAACATAATATTTGGCTGCAGTCATTTTCACCTTTGTATTCTTTTTTATAAAAACGTGCACCTAGACATTCCGTTGTTGCACCCATGACCTAGGTTTAAGGTGCTCCTAGCTTTCATATCTCAGTTTCAAACAGTGCTCTCTCTTATCTGTATCCTGTTGTGAAACACAGTTTTGTGGGCAGAACTGTTGTGGCTTTATGAGTGCTGTGCAGGGATGCTTTGACCTCTGCCTGTGTTTATCTGAGGGGCCTGCATGGCGAGACATTGGCCAGATCGTGCAACATGCCTTCACAGCCCCTCTAGCCATGACTTCCTGATGCTTTGCATCCTCGGGGATGAAGTTATTTCCTGCCTTTCAGTTTCATCTGTGTGCTCATTACTAGTTTCCATCTGAATTGGCTTGTGATGGTGTAGGAACCTCTGAATGCAGCCAACATTCTGACCCTCAGGAGGCTCCCTGTCCTGTCCTTGCCGCACATCCTTGAGTGTTTTATTTTCCTGGCTGGGATGTGCCTTGTGGTGATGCCTCTCACTTGCCAGGGTGGAGGATAGAGAATGATGTGTGACTATTGGTAGAAACTTGCCCACCGTACAAAGGTGTTACTTGCATTTTCTGCTCTGCCCACGTCTGCCTTTGGCTCCGACCCAGCACTAGGAATGTGGCCCCTGGAAAGTTGTATTGAAGTGAATACGGCCCTGAGGCTGAAAAAGGTTCCTTTGCCCAGTGTACCTTCTTTGAAAAGGTACTTGCTACACCAAAGTCAGTCACATCTACACAATGCATTTAAAGCACATTTATTTATTTATTGGGTTTTACCTTGGCGGAAAAAATCCAAGGAGTTCAAGGTGGCATCCACAACAACCCAGTGAGGTAGGTTAGACTGAGTGGCAGTAACTGGCCCAAGGTCACCCAGTGAGCTTCAAGACCAAGTGGGGATTTGAACCCTGGCCCTCCTGGTCCCAATCTACACCACACTGGCTTTCATGGCTGTCCCTCAACTACCAATCTAGGAAACTATAAATTGGGAAAAGAGGGCATGACTGAGGTGAGAGTGTGGCCTGCGAAGAGTCCCAGGGGCCAGATAGGGAGACTGGGAGGCCAAATTTCCCCACCCCTCTTGTGATGTTGAACTAAAATCCTGCCTTCCTTTGTTTTTTACCCACTGGTTCTAGCCCTGACCCCCTGAAGCAATAGTGACCAACCCAGCTCCATTTTTTCTTCAACAGCCCTTCTGATCATACCATGTCTTCCCTGAATCTGGAGACCCAGCATGGTATAGTAGTTAAAGTGTCCTGCTAGGACCTGGGAGAGCAGGGTTCAAATTCCAACTAATCCATGCAGCTTGCTGGGTGAACTTGGGCCAGTTACTCGCTCTCAGCCTAACTTCCCTCCCAGGGTTGTGGGTATTAAATGAGGAGGGAGAGAACTGTGTAGGGCGCCTTGAGCTTTTTGGGGAAAGGGTGGGATATAAATGCAGTGAATAAATATGAATAAATAATTTTCTCTTCACCAGGCTAACAATATCATGCTCTGTTCCTGAAAGGACATGGTTTCCAGACCCTTAGCATCCTGGGCCTCATCTACACTGTACATTTAAATCAGTATCATACAACTTTAATCAGTTGTGTCTTCCTCCACAAAATCCTGCAGACTGTTATTTGTTCAGGGAACTGAGAATTTTTAGATCTCCTGACACCTCCCTTGCAAAAGGGGACATTAAAGTTTTGCTTGACCTGACATTTACTGCATGTTATATGTTAAAAGAGAATTATATGAAAATGATATATAGGTGGTATCTGACACCAAGTAAGTTAGCAAAGATGTATAAATCAGAATTATATACCTGTTGGAAATGTAAGGAAAAAGAAGGTACCTTCTTCCACATGTGGTAGACATGTAAAGTTGTGAAAGGCTACTGGGAGATGATTTATAACGAAATGAAAACTATGTTGAAAAGGGCTTTTATTATTTAAAAACCAGAAGCCTTTCTCTTACGAATATTAGGTTTGACATAAAGGAAAATCTCTTTATGTATGCAACAACGATAGCCCGAATAGTATATGCTTAGAAATTGAAGGAAGGTACAATGCCAACTAAGGAGGAAGGGCAGGCTAAACCAAAGAGTAAGCTGAATTGGTTAGTTTAACTGGCAAATTAAGAAAACAGGAAGGGATAATATTTAAGAATGTTTGGAAAATGTTTGTTGAATATTTGGATGATTATTGTAAACATCTAAAAACATTAGCAGGAATAGACTAAATCTAGCAGTGAAAATATAAACAAAGGGAAATTTGGTTGAGTTAAAATAGGGACTAATTAGAGTTTGCAGGAATGAAGGAGAACTTTAATGAACCATGGGGGGGGGGGAGGAAGTCAATCTTTTATGTATAGATTGTTTGATGTATGTTGATTTACAAAACTGAAAATGATAAATAAAATCTATTTAAAAAACAAACAAGTTTTGCTTGCCTGTTGCACTGAACACAGGTACATGCTGTCTCTCCACATGTACAAGTGTTTGTGTGAAAGTGTGTACATTTGTACTCAGCTGTTCATTTGTACTCCTCAGCTGTTGTGTACACAGGCTGTAACCTTGTTGAAAATGGGATGTAAATAATTTTACCGGTGTACTGCCCAGCTGTTAGGGGTGTTCCCATTCAGCAAGGATACAATGAATGACATTTAGCAAGGATACAGCTGCACACTTGAACAATCATTCACGGGTATCATTCAAGAGAGTAGAGTTCTGTGTACGCCATAGTTGAATGTACACACATCAAGTGTTTACTCATTCACACAAATGCTGTTTCATGTGTACTTGTTCCTGTGGTCAGTGTAGCATACGAATGAACCTATTGCGTACATATATTGCACATTCATTGACTGTTACCTGTGTGAATATCTGTACAGTGAATGTTCCACGAAGGCTGAGATGTTTTCATATTTGCCAGACAGCTGCAACCTAGGGCTGTATCTCTTTGTTGATTTAGGATTGGAGATGAACGGTTTAAAAATATTTTGGCTAATTTAAAAAGGCACCCACTCCAATTAATTGGGTTACTTATTTTTAATCTAAGTCCTCAGGGGGTGGGTGAAAACATGGGCGGCTGGTACCATTTTGGAAGAGGCATATTTCCTCGTTTTACACAGAACCAGTTTTTCTAAAAATTAAATTATTTATATGCTGATATTCATAGAAGTTTACATTTATACATAAAATCACCCAATAAATATAAAAATATTACGATGAGAAATCGGCTAACTAATTATGGAAATTCATTCTTAATTGCCTGTTTAAGCCTAATGGAATAGAAAAGTTTTCAACAGGCATTGAAAATTTGAAACAGACGGTGCCTGCTGAATGTTTTGGAGATGTTGGAGGGGTGATTAACAAAATCAGTCCTTCCGGCAAACTGGGAATATCCCCTCAGTCACACAGTTTAGGACATACCACACCTTTCCTCAGCAGAGTTTCTTTTTCTTTGAGAAAAATAAGTCTTTCACATAAATGTAAACTAAGCTTTAGTTATAAAGAAAACTACAACAAAATAACATGATGAGAGAAGCCAAATAAAACATGAGGCAAGTTTAAGGCAAGAAACAAGAAGAGGCACTTGGTCCCTCATAACTGACACTCTTAACTGAACACACCCTGAAGAGAGGGGCTGATTCTGGAGCAAAGCACACAAGCCCCACCCACCAGATACCAGGCACTCTACTATTCAAATTAGACCCCAGTGTTTTTCTTACAAGCCACTTCTCACTGTGCCTATTTTTAATTCATCAATTTTAATTTAGCATGTAAATTCTCAGAACCTTATTTAAACATGCAACAATTTCTGTACAATCTTGTTTGTTCTCACTATACAAAATTGTATCATCTACCTTGCTTTATACCAGGGGTCAGCCAATTTTTTCAGCAGGGGGCCGATCCACTGTCCCTTAGACCTTGTGCAGGGCCGGACTATATTTTTTTTGGGGGGGGGGGAATGAACGACTTCCTATGCCCCACAAATAACCCAGAGATGCATTTCAAATAAAAGCACACATTCTACTCATGTAAAAACACCAGACAGGCCCACAAATTAGTCAAAGGTGCCTTTTAATTAAAAGGACACATTCTATTCATGTAAAAACATGCTGATTCCCGGACTGTCCGTGGGCCGGAATTAGAAGGCAATTGGGCTGGATCCGGCCCCTGGGCCTTAGTTTGCCTACTCATGCTTTATACCTTTGTACATTTCCATTCTTATCTAACGTTTTCTTAAACACCTATTTGCACCCTATAGCCTTTTTACCCTTTGGGAATTTAGTAAGTGTGCAAGTGTTGTTTTTATTCAAGGCTTCAAATTCTTCCTTGGCTGCTTCTATCCACTTGTCAGCTTCTTCTGCAGGAAGTTTGTTGATTTCTTTCCATGTGTCAGGTTCACAATTAGGCACTGCTATTGCGATGTATGATAGTTGCTTTTCTGGCACACTTTTGTTAACTCATGATGAGTGTCTGATTAAAGGTTCTAACTGTTCATCCATATAATCACACGCAGCTTCTTGTCCTGACTCTGTTTCCCCTGGTAAAGTACGGTATCTTACTTGGACTAGTTTTCTCTGTTCTTTCAACTTCTGTGATCAGTTTTACTGGAACCTCTTCAGTTACCAAATCAGCATTAGTCTGTTTCTCTTTAAAATTGCTCTGATTAGGAACACATGCACAAGATTGCTCTCTAAAATACACTACTCACTTTCACTTCTCCTGTCCTTGGATTAAGAATTATGTAACCTTTACACCCCTTCTCAAAGCCGACAGATATTCAGTCCTGATGCTAAGATTGGTACATCTTTGTGATGGCACATATGCAAAAACTTTTGATCCAAAGACTCTAATGTGACTGATGTTCAGTACTCTTCCAAACCCAAGTTCAAATGTTGTTTTATTTGCAGCTTTTTTTGGCAGTCTGTTCTGCAAATATGTTGCTGTCATACTTGCCTCACCCCAATACTCAAATGATAAATTAGGCTTCATCAACATACATCTGACCATCTCCACCAGAGAGCAATTCTTTCTCTCCACTATTCCATTTTGTTCTGGGGTAAATGGGGTGGTGTGCAAACGTTTACTACCATTTTCCTCTAGATAAGATTTGATGTGGTGTGACATGTACTCACCGCCGTTGTCTGAAAGTATTGCTCGTGGTTTCCTCCCAAATTGATTTTCAATATTTGCAACAAACATCTTCAATTTCTCTGCAGTTTCTGATTTTTCCTTTAAAAGATAAGTTGTGCAGTATCTGGAATAATCGTCAATAAACGTTAAAATTCACTTATTTTTCCCATGAGACGTTGGTTGAATTGGACCACATATATCAGTATGAATAAGTTGCAAAGGCTCTGTTGAACTTCTCTAGCTTTGCTTGGGGAAAGAAGGTCTTGTTCCCCAGCAAACAACTTTCACATACTTCACCATTCAGGTCAACTTTACAAGGTTTAATCTCCATTCCTCTCACCAAAGTCTCTATGTCCCAGCCTTTTGTGCTACAGATGAACACAGGTTGCACTTGAATTCTACTTGACCATATTCACCCTTTCTTGACCTGTATCTAGCACAAAGACTGCATTATTTTCAAAACCATGTGCATGTAAAACTCTGCCTTTGGTAATACCACATCTGTTGTGATTAAAATTTCCATTAAAACCACACTTGGTCAGGGTTGACACACTCAGCAAACTGTGAATTCTGGCAAGTAAATTACCTCTCTCACTTCATTACAAACAGTTATTCTGCCTTCAACACACTTCTAGTTGGTTCTCCTGCTCCTTTTCCTTGCACAGAAATTTTGTGGCCATTTGCAACTGTAACTGTCTCTGATGAGTTTTCATTTAACTCTCTGAAAAAATTAGCATCACACGTCATGTACAATGAAGCTCCTGAATCAATTAACCAACTAGAAGAGTTACTGTTCCTCATCACTGGTCATTGGCCACTCTGGCTGCAATTGATGAGGACTGGAGTCCAAGAATATTTGTGATTTATGGAAATAAAAAGTGAGAAGGCACTATGTATCAACCACTTCAAGCCCCACGATTGGCAGAGAGGGCTTTGTTGGTGTTGCCGTTTTTGGCTGCTGCCCATTTGGCATTGATTGGTGGTGGGACCTTCTCAGTGGTCATTCCCCATTTGTGGAGTCTCCTTCCTTGTGAGGTACATCTACATCCCTCAGTTTTGACTTTCAGGTGAAATTTTAAAACATTGCTGGTTTACCCAAACATTTGAAGGCATGTATAGATATCAGTTCCATGAAGTTAATAACTGCGTGGGTGAGGTTTTTCTTCTTCCGTGTTGACCCTAACACATTTCAAAGCAGCTGATCTCTTCCTTGGGAGCACAGTGCGTATAAATAATATAAAATAATATTCAGTAATCTATTAGAATATAATGCTACACAATAAAATTAACTCCCAGACATCAGCAAATAATAAACAGAAATTCACTCTTAACAATTACAATAAATAATGACTAAACTGTGATCAATAAAAATAACTAGTCACAATGCATAAAATACCACAATACATACAAAACCATGAAAAAGGATAAAACTGAGAAACAAAGACACACGACTTATAAAATCATAGAATTTTAAGGTTGGAAGAGACCTCAAGGCGTTCAACCTCCTGCAATACAGGAAGCACAGCTAAAGAATTCATGACAGATGGCCACCCAACCTCTGCTCAGAAACCTCCCGTGAGGATGAGTTCATCACCCTCTGAGGGAGCCCATTCCAAATGCAGAGAACATTTGTATAGCCTCTTCATGAAGGTGATTTTTGATGGGGCTGTGGCAAGGGAAGAAACTCCCTTCACCTGTAATAAAAACTTCCCAAAGGGTGCTGCTTGTGCTTCCTGTCCCACCACACAAGTTAATTTTTTGCCTTGCCCTGAATCTGTGTTGCTTTATTTATAATTGCATTTGTATCCTGCCTTTTCTCCAAAGAGCTCAGTGTGCTATGCACACTTCTTCTCCCTCTACATTTTGTCCTCAAAGCAAACCAGTGAGAGAAGTTAGTCTAAGAGGTAGTAGTGACTGTGGCCCAAGGTCACCCAGTGGGATTTGTGGCTGAGTGGGGGATTTGACCCCTGGTCTCTCAGCTACTCAGTCTGGCACTCTAATCATTAATACAGCACTGTCTCTCTGTCAAGGTAGTTATGGGCATCTGCTTACAAATCTCCCTAACTGATTGTGGCTTTTTTAAAGAGTAAAATAAAATGTTGCCCATAGACATTTGTGTTATGCAGAGTTTGTTGTCGACAGCCCTGATGCTGAGGGATTTGGACCAGCACCAAGGTGAATCAGCAGTAGCGGAAGCTGCTACAGGTTTGTTGATTCTCTTAGGAGGTCACCAACCTGGCACAGTTCTTCTTTCTTTTCGTTGATTCTAGGAATAAGAAGACTGCCAGCTTCCTAAGATGGCATGGGCATGATAGTCTGATTCTTATTTATTAATAGCTTGCTTTTCCTTCAAGGACCTCTCAAAGTGTCTAATGCGTTGCCCGCTAACAATCCCATGGCATTTGGTGGGTTGGCTTTGCTGTCTTCTACATGGCAACTACACAGGGGATGCTATTTCCCCACCCCTCAGAAAGCTAGCACCTCAGGGAGAACACTTCCAGCCTGAAGTGCTTGTTTTCCAGCAGCAAAGAGGATTATTGTTGTTGGCTTTTCCCCCAATGCGGCAAATGAATTGGCCTGAAGTGGAACATAGGAATAGAGGAAGCTGGTGTATACTGAATCAGGCCATTGGTGCATTTAGCTCAGTACTGTCTGCGCTGATTGACAATGACTTTCCTGTGTTTCAGGCAAGGCTCATTTTGAGCCCTGTCTGGAGACCTGGGAGCTTTTGCATGCATAGCAGATGCTCTGCCACTGAGCTATGGCCCTTCCCTTGACTAGGCCATTGGTCCTGCTAGCTTAGCATTGTCTACACGGGCTGACAGGGGCCTCTCTGGGTTTCAGGCAGGGAGTCTCTCCCAGCTTCAACTGAAGATGCTGGAACATTCTACATGCAAAACCACGAAGCTATGACCCTGGTACAGCTCTAGAAGGATCCTACAGTTCTGTTTGTTTGTTTGTTTGTTTGTTTGTTTAGATCTGCTGGAAAGCAGCCATGAGAGAGGGCTGGACTGCATGCTTGCATCTATGTTACTATCACACTGCTCAAGCTATACATCTGTAAATAAATGGATCAAAAATATCTAAGGCTTTTGTGCAATGATCTTCAGAGGAAAATACAGTCTCTTTGGCTGCCCTGAATACATACTATCGCTCTATTAGCAAAATGGGCTAGTTGGTGCCGATAGGACTGTAGCCAAAAACGGGCTACTGAGAAAAAAAGTGGGTGTTATTCACATACTGTGTGGAACATGCAGTACCATGCAGACATGCAAAAAAAAAAAAAAAAAAGACTAGGAAAATACCCTCCGCCAACCTGCTACAGTAAGGACTGAGTGTGCTTGGGGGCCACTGGGTGCAGAGGGCCTGTTTGGGGTAGGGAAACAGAAAATGAGGGGGGGGGGGTAGGTCAGGAATGGAGTATCTTGGAAAAGATAGCTCTCTGACTATCACTGTGAACAGGAGTACCCTACACTGCAACATTTTGTTGCAGCTCTCACTTGTTACTTCTGTTTTACATATTGGTAATAGAGACATAGGGCTCTTCCAGACTTCATTTTGCACCGTGTTTCTAGGCACTGGTCTGGGCTTTAAAGCGTGGGCCTATGTTTGGAAAGCCCAGTGCAAAAGGAAGTCTGGATGAGCCTATAGTGCCTTTAAAAAATACTACTAAAATGTATTCCAGTATCGCCTAAAGCAAAGGGTGTCCTTTTTCTGAGGAACAAATCCCGCTATCAGGTCAAGCACACATTTTTTTTCAGCATGCTATTTTAGCAATGTCATGGTGATGGTGTCCATTTTTATCCTTCCTTCTGGGTGTTGTCCTTTATTGATCTGGTTGCTCACCTCTCTCCTCTCTCTCCTCTCTCTCCTTCCTAGCAAACTCATGTTGTTATTCTTCCATGTTTTTGAGACAATGTTATTCTCCAACCCACACACCTTTTTGCATCCCCCCCCCAAAAAAACCCAAAAAACAAAGAACCCTCCAGTACTCTATAGGGAAACTGGAAAGTTGCATTCTTGTATGTGTGAATTGTTTTAAAGGAAGCGCCCCACACACACCCAGAGAAATGTCTCCTCTGTGTGTCCCCTTGAAACCTCCTTTCCCTCCTTTCCTTCTTATTAGATTTCCTGAGCTGAAAGCAGAGAGGAGAGGGAGAGAGTGTGAATGTATGTCCTGAGCAATGCTGCAGTGCAGTTCTGAGGATCAAGAGCATGGCACAAGAAACGGCTGAGAGGGCCAAATTGTGCTTTGCTGCAGAAGGATGGGGAGGTTAGCCACTTCACACACCTCCAAAACAACACATCCATCACCCAAATAAATAATAATAACTGCAGAAAACTTTAAGGGAGAGAGAGAGAACCTTTAACTGCTATGTATATGTGCAAGTTCAGAAATGGTGGCTATAATTTAAATGGAAAGGCAGGACCTCTGTGCCTGCTCAGCCTGGTAGCCAAGTGCTCATTGTTCTTCCAGTGTTCTTTTTACAATCTCTAAAGCAGACTTGTACCGGGCAGCCCTTGAAATAGAGCTCTGACCTCTGTTTTCACATGGTTAAACAATGAAATATATACCTGCAAGGAATAGCAGTGGCCACTGATTCAGAGGGCTTCAAAAGAGCATTAGACAAATGGAGGATCAGGCTATTAGGATGGATATGTTCTTCCTGCACTGTTGCAGGCAGTATATGTCTCTGAAGACCAGTTCTAGGAAATCACAAGTAGGGAATTGCTATTGCAAACTGGTTCAGCTTTCGGGCTTCCCACTGGGGTGCCTGGCTGGCAACTGTGAGAGCAGGATGCTGAACTTGGTGGGCCTTTGGCCTGATCCAGCAGGACTCCTTCTATGTCCTTAAGATGACACTTTTGAAAAAAAAACAAAGGCACCTTCCTGTGGCTTAGCTTGCTTGCACAAGTCATCCGGCTGAAGAATCTCGAAGCTTGATCTCACTTTGTATGGTCTGCCCTGTGCTGCCTAAGGGGAGCCAATGGTGTTCATTACTTGGAGGTATTGATCGCCACCAGGAGGTTTGGTGGGTGGGAATTGGTGGTTCCCTCACTGCAAGAAGTGATCTAAGGGAACCAGGCAGAGGGCCTTATCAGCAGTGGTCACTCCCTCCCTTCAGATGTCAAGGAGATAAATGATTACACAACTTTTAGATGACATCTGCGGGCAGCCCGCTATTAGGAAGTTTTTAAATGTTTGACGTTTTATTATGTTTTTATATTTTGCTGGAAGCCACCCAGAGTGGCTGGAGAAACCCAGCCAGATGGGCAGTGTATAAATGTTGTTGCTGTTATCAGAAGGAATGAATATGCTCTACCTAAATACCCACTATAGCAGGGGACGTAGGCCTCTTAAGACCAGTTGCTAAGAATAACAAGTAGGGAGAGCTCTTGTGCTGGGTCCTACTTGTGGATTTCCCTTTTGGGCATCTGGTTGGACTAAGGATGTTGGACTAAATGGGCCACTGGCCTGCTCTAGTGGGGCCCTTCTTAAAGTAGATCACAAGGCAGCTGTTTTCCAAGGTACTGGGTGTGGCTTTCTTTTCCCCCCCCTTTTTTAAAAAATAGTATTTATTCAAATTTTAAAGATTACAAAGATAAAAAATAAAAAGACAAAAAAATAAAAATAAAAAAGACAGAAAAAATACAAACAATTGACAAAAAAAACCACCACACAGATCAAACCTTTACATAACTTTCTTTCCTTTGCTTATTTCCTTGACCTCCTCACACCTCCCTTTTTTGTATTCTAGTTCAATTAGATGTTTCAGCAAATCCTTTCCAGCTTTGTTTTTATCCTAATAATTTATCTTAATATACTGTAATTCTCGTCTTTCACCAATTAAAAAATCAATTTTAACCTAATCCTTTATATCATTTCTGCTAAAACCACATTACTTCATTCCAACAACCTTCTAACATTCCTTAATTTTGCAATGTTTCTGTAGATAAACTTTAATTTTTTTCCAATCTTCTTCCACCAACTCTTCACCTTGGTCTCGGATTCTGCCAGTCATTTCCGCCAGTTCCATATAGTTCATCACTTTCATCTGCCATTCTTCCCGGGTGGGTAAATCTTGTGTCTTCCAATACTTCGCGAAGAGTGGCTTTCACATCACTCACTGCCTTTCAACTTTAGATGCCAGCAAGTGAACTCGAAACTTGATGTGCAGAGGGAACTGATGTCGTACTACTCAGCTATGGCCTCTTCCCTCTCTAGGAAGATTACTGGGAGAGCTGTAGTCCTCTCACTTTTGTACGTCTTGAAACACAACAGGCGCTGCCGAAGCAGAAATAAACCTGTGTGTATGGTGTTGTTGTGGTTGTTGTTTTAAAAATATTGCCCTTGCCTTGCTTAATTAGAGGTTAAAAATATACACACAGCACGAATGAGGTGGTAGAGTCCAAGAGTGGTAGAAAGGACTGTACCATGCCCAGCTGTAGGGATCTGAAGCTGGAAGTGTGTTCTATTCCTAAAGAGATTTAAAAACAAAAATGAAGGAGTCTTTCAAAAATTGTTCCCCCCCCCCACTATAATCTCAAAGTGGTGTGACCTCCTCTTCCTTCCTGGTGCTGTTGCCTGTGCAGCCCATGCCTAGAAAATGGGAAGCTGACAATAGACTGCGGTTTGGTGCAGATCATAGGGTGTGGGAGATAACTCTGTGCAAACTACAGGGCTTGGTTTTTCTTTTTGCTGAGCCAGATTATGTAAGCAGAAGGTTTGCAATGCCTTGTTACTCTGGAAACTTCCCCTATGCTTTCTGCAGAAAGGGGGGTGTGCAACTGTGTGTGTGTGTGTGTGTTGATTTCCTCCTTTTGTCTCCTAAGCTACTTGTTGAAAGAAAAAGACCTTCATTTTTTAAAAAGTGAGATGAAAAAAAAAAGTATTTACTCCTGCACATTTGCTGTGCACTTTTCTTGGTAGGGATTGGTCTGTCAATTTTGTTCCCCCTCTGTTTCTCAAGTTCAGTTTTCCACATTTCTGCAACAGTTTGTGATTTTTTTTTTTAATGGCATATGTTCATGAAAGTGAGTCAACGTTTTAGTGCAAATTTCTAACTTGCCCACATTTTTGCAAGCAGTTTTCTTTTTAAAAATATTTTTATTAAGCAATTTCAACATAACAAATTATCAAACCGTATATTCACATACATTATTTCTCCCCCTTTTCCCCCACCCCTTCCATCCCTCCCTCCCCCCTCCCACCAGGGACTTCCCTCAGCTCCTCTCTCTGATTTCTCTGTACATATTATTCTCTGCATGTTATAATGTTATACGTATCCTTACCTTATCATGTTATCAACCAATAAATTTGTGTATGCTTATTCGACAAGCAGTTTTCTTTATGCAGTGTTCCAGAAGAATCCATATGGATAACCAATTGCTCTCTGCCTGAGCCTTTCCAGAAGACTCTATATGGATGACTAACATCTGTTTGCTTACCACTCAAATCATCCTTACAAGGACAATATATATATACAGTATTTCAGGAGGAAAGGGTAGGGCTATATTAGAGAAGGGCCGTAGCTCAGGTGAGGCATCTAATCATAAGCCTGCATTTTTATCAAAGCTTATATTTTTGATTAAGGCCTGTATCTTAAAAAGAGCTTAAAGATTTTCAAATGTTTATGCCAGGCAGAAGACCAGCTGCCTAAGAACCTTGGCAATGTTTATTCTCCTGGACAAGGGGGCCCCCTGATTTATAGCAGAAAACAATTCTCAAAGTCGTAAAAAGGGAATTACAGGCTGAGAGCCAAGGTTACACTGACCCTACATATTACAGAAGATAAAAAAAGAGATAAACATAATTAAGAGTGGGTAAATAGTAAAATAAAACCATGTGCCTCCCATTAAACTTGAGCCATATTTTCCTAAGGTTGAAAGGTCAAGAGCAGTGAAAAAGGCAACTGGCTTGGCTGGAGAAGATAGGTTTCTTCCTATCTTATTTTGAGGCTGGAAACTGTTCCTTCCTTTTTTACTTTGAGAAGGTTTATTCTTCTAAAAAGCTATCTATGTTATGTATTAAATATGTTGGCTTAAATGTAATTATGCAAAGGATTTAGAAAGAAATGTTAAATCCTTATGCTAGATTCTTATTTCATATAGTTGGAAGAGATCACAGGGGCCATCAGCCATCAGCCCAGCCCCCCTGCCAAGCAGGAAACATCATTAGAGCACACATATGGTTGTCAGGCCTTTGTTTAAAGACCTCCAAGAGAAGGAGATCTTTCAATGATGATGTGAACTCAAGATCCTTGACATCTGTTTAAGATAAAAATTTAAGATTAACCATTTGTTTTGGAGGGCAATAGGGCAAGAAGGGCAAGAGGTGAGCTGGTAATTAAGGTTCCTTGTTGAGACACATGTAAGATATATTACTACTTATTTGTCATTTATAGATAGAAGAATATATAGCTTTTTGTTTCCCATAAAAGGGCAAAAGGAAATGGGTGTATCTTTTGTGATTGGTTCTAGCAAACAGCCAATAGGAATTTCAACCAGGCTGATTGGACAGAGGCAGCCACAGGAGGAGCAAGGGGGCTGGATTAAGGAAATATAAGTGCTGGCCAGAATGGCAGGAGGGCAGGCCAGAGCTTGGTAACCATATACCACTGTGCCTCTCATTTATTTGTCTGACAAATAAATTATTATTTTAATTTCTCTATTGCTGCGTTGAATATTTCATTCCAGCTAAGCGTTAACCACAAGCAGGGTGCTACACAGGGGCAGAGTACCTACTTTGCATGGACAATTGTCTCAGCTTCAATCCCTGGCATCTCCAAGTAGGTCTGGGAGTGTCTGCTGCCAGAAACCCTGGAGAGCAGCTGCCAGTCAGTGTAGACAATACTGAGCTACATAGACAAATGGTCTGGATTGGTATAAGGCAGCTTCCTGTGTCCCTAGGAGCAACTGTCCAGATCTTAGCACATGCAGAGGGTGAAAATGGTGGGTGACTTGTGTATATGGGGGTCCGGTGTGACGTCCCTTCTGCTTAGTGTAAACCATCCATAAAAGGGTTGCCAAATGCGATTTAGCTTGGGGATTACAAGGCATCACCTCAAGCTGCTTGTTTCTTGTTTCTAAATAAGGTTCTAATGTCTCTCTCTCTCTGTGTCAGATTATCAGCTCCTTGCAGAGAAGGCAAGCGAATTGAGGGACTGATGCCTCTCTTTGTGTGTGTGCTGTGAGCGAGGAGGTTTTATGCATGTTGACGTGCACTACTGTGGACCCCTTTCCAGTTTTTCGTTTGGTTGTTTCAGTTCCTTCATTTCTTAGTTGCTTCTCCCTGTTCTAAGAATTCTAGATGTGGTGAAGCATAGCCGTAATCTAGAAATTCCTCACTTTGGGGGGCATATTGGGGACACAGGGATTTTCACACTAGCTATGCCCACCAACTCTCAATCTTTGTTGTCCTCAGAAGAAGGAAGCCTGTTTCTATTTCTAGAGGCTCCTCCTGCAATGTAGAATTAGTAGCTTTTCAGGGTTCAGTGTTGAAGAGAGAATCACTTCCTTTGTGGGTAGCTTTCTAGGGGCCACAGGACCATGGCAGGTGGGGCCACAGGCAAAAATAGAAGGGGAAATGGATGTTTCTCTTACTTTTGTATGGTAGACAACCAGTGTTAGAAAGATATGAAAGCTAGGAGCTAAATGGCACCTTTAGCCTAGGTTATGGGCACTGCAATGGAGTGTCTAGGCCAGTGGTTCCCAACTTTATTTTGGCCATGCCCCACCTAAGCATCTCTAAAATCCTGATGCCCCCCCCCCCCGACATATAATTCTTATTATTCAAAAAATGAACTCCTATTCATGTGGAGGAAGCCTAAAAGGCCATTCGCTGTTAATAACTCATTCTCGAATTACCCCCCTTAAAAATCAAATTGCCCTCCTGTGGGGCGTGTGCCCCACCTTGGGAACCACGGGTCTAGGCACACTTTCTTAAAAACAAGAATACAAAGCTGAAAATGAATGAACTGCAGCTAAAATCTTATGTTCATTTTTGAAACCTAGAACTGTGGTTCCCATCTGAAGATTGCAAAAAACAAACAAAGCTATGCTTCCCCTGCCCACCCCCTTAGTATTCTTATGAGGGTCACTTCTCAAATCTTCAGAGAGTGGCTGGAAGTGGGGAGGCAGAAAAAGGTCCCCCTTTTCTTTCACCAGTGGCAGTTTTAATCTGAAATCTTAGGCGCAGTACTGTGCCCAGAGCTCAGAAACTGCTCGCATTAATGAAATCCCCTGCCACAAAATGTGCCTAGAACAATGGGAGTTTTGAACGCTTTAGACAACATTCCAGCCATGCAAAAGTAAGAAGTTTCTGGGCGCTTGAGCGTATACACCCATTTCACAGTATTCTCATGGTAAAAGCTGGCTTGAGGGGAAAGGGAAGAAGTCTCTAACTTCTACACAGTTCTCCTAGATGCACAGACAGGACCAATCACAGGATTGAAACATTGTGGGAGGATGAGAAATGATTTAGAATAGAGGAGAATCAATGGGCTAAGTCCATTTATGGACTAAAAAGCCAGTTGGTTGATATCAAATGTAAGAGAAACTGCTCTTAAGATATTTCATTGTTGATCTAGGACTCCTGTATGATTATCTCATTTTCTACCAATGGTTGCCCATAACTGTTGGTCAGCATGTGCTTTTTGGTGGCACTGGCCTATAGTGGAAAAGGTTTCAACAGATATCCATGGGGGACTTGCAGACATTACAGAACTTATTGCCTTTATATCAGAATTATTTTTATTATAAGAATGTAAGATCAGGCCAGTGGCCCATCTGGTCCCTACTGTTCTCACAGTGGCCAACCAGTTACTCATGGGAAACCAGGGAGAAGTGTGGCCTTGGGACAGTCTCAGATAGCTGACCCTTGTGGTCTGAGATTCCTCACCTGTGGTCTGTAATTCCAGGCCCAGGAATTACATTTGGCTACCAGAACTTAATGAGGTTCACAGACCTTCAGCACAGAAATCCACTCCTGTTTACTTGACTGAAGTACCACATTCTGTATATTTTGTTAATAAATCAGATTGTTTGATTGAAGTACAGTTGGTTTGGTTTGATCCACCAGGATTCTCAAGTTCCCAACACTTGCTGGGGGCCTCTTAGCAAAGCTATTCTGCAATCCTACTGCTATATATGTAGTAGGCATTGGCAACTAATAATACCAGTAAACTGTCCTGTTGTGAGTTTAATCCCAATGATACCTTGAGTTTAATCCCAGATAATTTGGTTTCCCTTGTGATTTTTGGGGGCAGGGGGATAGTGGGATAAAGATTTTCCTGAGCACATAATGCCTATGTTGTCTGGACAGAGAAACTGGTTGACTGCTGCCTAAAATCCAGGTTTGCTTTGTGTGTTGTTTACAAGTAGGACCTGCAACAGAAAGTTGCAGTGTGAAGTGCATGCATTATCTGACCTTTGTCCCTGTGCATGGTTATGTGCTGCTCTTCAGATTTCTGGCCCTTATCCCATCTCTATCCATGTCAAATCTCTTGAATTGTGGGGACACACATTACGTCTCTAATGCACATAGACTTAAATGCACACACATTGATATTTAAGGCTTCTACACAGTATGCAGTCTGCCATTTTGTGTCCTGTGGAAGGTCCACTTTGAGTTCTTGATCTTGCAGCACACTAGCAGTTTTCCATTGTGCAACAGGACATCCTTGTCCTTGGCAAGCCAGCATGTTGGTAGAGAAGGGTAGGAGGGAATGTTTTTCTTTGATGTGTTGCTTTCTCCCAGGGGTGTAGCCAGGATTTTTGTTAGGGGAGCCAGAACCTCAGTTGCCTAAGTATTTTTTATTGATTTTTATGGGGGCAGGGGCAAACATAAAATTCTGGTATTTTGCAGGAGGGATTCAATCTGGAGATGACCCTAGCCACCACAGTTGCAATTGGGGAAGGGGCATAGCTCAGTGGTAGAGCACCTGCACCTGCCTTACAAGTAAAAGTTCCCAGGTTCCACCCCTGGCATCTCCAGGTAGGGCTGGGAATGTCTCCTGCTTGAAACCCTGGAGAGCTGCATCCAATCTCTGTAGACAATACTGAGCTAGATCAGGGGTCAGCAACCTTTTTCAGCTGTGGGCCGGTCCACCATCCCTCAGACCATGTGGTGGGCCAGACTATATTTTGTGGGGAGAAATGAATGAATTCCTATGCTCCACAAATAACCCAGAGATGCATTTTAAATAAAAGCACACATTCTACTCATATAAAAACACTGCTGATTCCTGGACCATCCAGGGGCTGGACTGAGAAGGCAACTGGGCTGCATCTGGCCCACGAGCCTTGGGTTGCCTACTGCTGAGCTAGATGAACCAATCGCCTGATTGACTCATTATAAGGCAGCTACCTCTGTTCCTAATCATGGGAGGGGAAGCTCAACACTCAATTGTGCATTTGTTGGGAAGAGTGTCTTAGAATCCAGATATAGGGAGGGGAGGTACCATAGATTCCGGTGTATAAGACAACTTTTTAACCCCAGAAAATCCTCTAAAAAGTCAGGGGTCAACTTATATGCCAGGTATGGGTTCGCTGGGCAGCGACAGTGGATAGCGGGCTCTGTGCCAGGAGGAAGCCGCCCAGCGATGCTAAGCTGGCTTCTCTGGGCGGCTTCCTCCTGGCGCCAGTAGCGCAGCGCGGAGCCTGCTGCCCACTACTGCTGTGTATTAGGTGACTGGGCGTATAAGTCAACCCCCCAAATTGGCAGCTGCCAGTTTGGGGGGGGGTCATCTTATGTGCCCAGTCACCTAGTACACCAGAATCTACGGTACTTTGGAGGAGGGAATCCTCTTACTCCTCCCTATCATTTTCACTTTTGCCTCCTTGCTGTTGTCATTACAAAAATAAAATTTTAAGGGCAGGGAGAAGGCTAAGTGTCAGTTGAACATAGGAAGAGCCCTAATGGATCTGCTCAGTGACCCATCTAGTCCAACACAGTGGCCAACAAGCACAGTAGTACTCTTTCCACCTGAGATTTCCAGATGAGTATTCCCTCCATCAAAGAAGGCAGAACATAAGAGCCTGGCTGCTGCATCAGGCCAGTGGTTCACCTAGTTCAGCATCCTATTCTCATGGACGCCAGCCAGCTGCCTACAAGAAGCCCATAGGCAAGACCTGAATGCAACAGCACCATTCCTGCTTATGATTCCTAGCAACTGGCATTCAGAAGCATACTGCCTCCTGCAGTGGAGGTAGAACCTGGCTGTCATGGCTAGGAGCTATTGATGCTTGTGTAGTAAAAATAGAAAATAAATAACAGAGTAAACCTTTCTCAGTGAGGCATTCCAAGGTGATAGAAAAGGAGACGATCTCAGCCATAGGACCTTGGGGCAGTGTGTAGCATAACACTTCTATTTTCTGATCTTGTTTTCTTCCTTTCTTCCTTCCTTCTAGAAATTATGGCTGATGTGATCAAAAAGGTGAAGAAGAAGGGGGAATGGAAGGTGAGAGGCTTGATCTTGACGGATTGTGAGTTAGTAGAAATTAGTGTGCTTATGTGTGTATGTACAGTTTTAACCAATTCCAGCTAGCCATCTGCTGCCTTGTCCCACTTTTCCAGAGAAGGATTAGTTTACGGTGACGTCTTGGTAGGCTCAGGGTGTGCATGTTTTGTAGCATTTGTCACAGAATCCCAAGATATGATTCAGGGTTTTGCATCCAGAGAAACCTCTTCAATTTTATTTATTTATTTGTTTATTGAGATTTCCCACCTGTCCTTCACCATAAGGTCTGTGGGTTGGTTACAAGTACTTTTTAAAATATAAATTAAATCTTTATTATATCTTCAATTATTCAGACTTTTTGTGTGTGTGCCATTGCTTCATATATGTTTTTATTGCATTGTAAAACATTTTGAGATGCCTCAGGAGAAGTAATTCATAAATGAAGGAAAGAATAATAATACAGCATATAGATAAAACCAGTTTAGCTATAAAACGACTGAAACCATTCCAAGTGGAACAGAAGAATACAACTTCAGCAGCAGAGGTGGGTCCCACAAAACAAATACCACAGTAAAGACCGTGGTAATGAGGTCATTTTAACATACAGGGAAAGCTATACAGGGGAAATGCCAGGTGCATCTCTGTGGCGAGGGAGTTCCACAATTTAGGGGCTGTTGCCCAGAAGTCCTCTCCCTCCTGGGCCACCATTCTCTGCACCTCTGAGGGTGGCAGACCTACCTAGAGAGCCACACACAGATCATAACACCTGAGAAGGTCAGGAGGGATGGAGATGGTCTTTCAAAACTGGGCTCATGTGAGTTCCACTGGAACCCTCAATTCAGCAGTTACTGCTGTTCCAGATGAAGCATCTTGTGCCATAGTAGGTGATGTCTTGTGGGATCAGTTTCAGCCAATGCAGACTGCTGATGTGGACAAGGTGCTTGCAGCTGCACGCCCAACTACATGCCCTCTTGACCCCTGTCCCTCCTGGACTACTAAATCTAATAGAGAGAGTTTGATTGGTTGGGTCCAGAGTATGGTACATACTTCCTTTCATGAGGGAGTGGTGACTGCTGCCTTGAAAGAAGTGGTGGTGTGGTCTCTCCTAAGAAAAGCAACTTTGGAACTGTTGGACTGGAATCCACGAGTCACAAATTCTCCCTTCTTGTGAAAGGTGGTGGAGAGAGTTGCAGTGGGTCAGCCGCAAGCATTCTTGGATTACACTGGTTATTTAGATCCATTCCAGTCTGGGTTGAGATGTCCTTGGTCACTGTAATGGATGACTTTTACAGACAATGAGACAAAAGGAGTGTGACCTTGCTCCTGCTTCTCGATCACTCATTGCTGTAGACCATGGCATCTTCTGAACCAGCTCCATGGAATGGGAATTGGGAGCACTGTGTTACAACAGTTTTGGTCCTACATGGGGTCTGAGTCCAGAGAGTAACACTGGGAGAGTGTTTTTCAGTGGTTATGCTATGGGGTGACTAATACTTGAAGCCACTAGAAGCGGTCCTTAAGTAATTTGGAAGCAAGATGCCATCAGTATGGTTATCACACTCACCTCTGTTTCTATCTAAACCTCTGAATAAGGAGAGTCTATGGGGCCCTGGACTGGTGCCTGAATGCATTGGTGGGATGGATGAGGTAAGGAAATTAAATCCTAGCAAGGTGGAGGCACTGTGGATGAATGCTCACCAAGTATGAGTCAGTTGTCTGCCTTGAATAGGATTGTACTCCTCCTGAAGTTACAGGTATGCAGTTGGGAGTTCTTCTACATCCAGATTTGTCACTGCAAGTCCAGATAGCCTCGGTGACTAGAGGTGCCTTTTCTAGCTGCAACTGGTGCAATAGCTGCAACTGTTCCTCTGAACCTGGAGAGCTTGACCACCATAGTTCAGTCACTGATGACTTCAAGGTTAGATTACTGCAGTGCAGAATCTACAACTAGTGCAAAATGCTGCAGTGTGATTGCTTACGGGAGTGAGACCCTGCTAGCATATAACACTTCTGCTTGGGACCAGTTTATTTGCAGGATCACCTTACCCAACACACATGCCTGCTCAACCACCTTGATCTGAGGAACTGCCACTCTTACAGACACCACATGACCCTCATTCCACACTTGTAAGAAAACAGTCTTTTGTATGACAGTACCTACACTTTGGAGCTCTATGTCTGTTGACATGAGGCAGGTGCCTTCACTGTATCTCAGTGCCTGCTTAGAACATTTTCATTTAGGCAAGCCTGTCCAGACATGTGGAAGTTACATGTGCCTTGTTTGTTTTAACTACAGTTAGCTACAGTTAACTGTTGTAAGCTGAAGACTAGCCTCTTTACCTGAACCTTGGGCACATGAGATACATATTTTTGGATCCACCATATTCTCTTGACTGTAATTCACTTTAAACTGATTTTGATATTGTGTTTTTAAATTGCTGTTACCCCACTCTAGGACCTTATGGTGAAGGGCAGGTAAGTGATGGTGGTGATAATGGGGAAAAATATGCTCATATGCAGGACAGTTTTAGTTCAACCCCAAGCCAAGTCGGTGGCAATTTTTGCATGACTTCTTTCTCCTTCTCTCCCAGGTGCTGGTGGTGGATCAGCTGAGTATGCGTATGCTTTCTTCCTGCTGCAAAATGACTGATATCATGACTGAGGGCATAACAAGTGAGTGCATTGCTCAGGACCTCCCCTGCCCCCCTTTCTCCAGCCACCTCCACCTCATTGTCTGCATAGAACCAAACCTGGATACCGCCTAGTTTGCTTGGCATATGGCTTACCAGGATGATGAGGATGATGATTTCAATTTATATACGGCCTCTTATCAAAAGCTCTCAGGGCGGTGTAGAAACATATTACAAAATATCAATGACAAAAACACAGACAGCCCATGGGCAAACTTGGATTTCTGAGCAAGTGCCATGGGTGCCAGTCTCCTCTCAGAGACAGTCATCAAACATCTTGTTTTGGACTTAAGCTGTGTTTCCGTGAAGTTTCATTGTATGTGAAGCCCTGTTCTCTTGAAGCTGAGGTGTTTTCAGCATTCCTAAATGTTTAGTTTTGGAGCATACAAGGGTTAAAAAGCTCCTCATTCATACCGAGGCCAATTGGACTGGTAGTTGAAACTTATACCAATACTAGCAAAAGAACAATGTATTTCACTTCCCTAGTGGGCAGCAGGTTAGTGGAGGGGGGGCAGGGCACGTGGGACTCATAGCTCTGGCCCCTCCCCCATCTCAGCATCTGCCTCACTCTTCCATCTTAGGGCCTGAATACATCACTACTTGTGTATCTGGGTGGTGGCTTCATTTAGTAAGTCAGAAGCACAACAGCCACCCAAGTCCATTTTATTTTGAGTATTGGCTGTGTTGTTGTTGTTGTTGTTGTTGGAGGTGGTGGTGGTATTCCAAGGGGAAGGCTAACTTCTCACGTGGACTGATTGAATTGTAGGCTATTGATCTCTGATAATGGAGCAATAACTAGTTGCAGGACTTGGTAACCACCTTGAATCTGCCATATTTTCCTCCCTGATGAAAATCTCTGTTGCGTTGCCTTTTGCAGTTGTGGAAGACATCAACAAGCGCCGGGAGCCACTGCCCAGCCTGGAGGCTGTGTACCTCATCACCCCATCAGAGAAAGTAAGCGTGATAGAAGCATGATAGAAGTGTATAAATTTCTGCATGGTGTAGAGAAAGTGGAGAGAGGAAAGTTTCTCTCTCTCTCTCTTGCATAACTCTAAAACTCAAGGACATCCAGTGAAGCTGAATGCTGGAGGAATCAAGTGTTTCATTATTACACTGTGCATAGTTAAACTGTGGAACTCACTCCAGCAAGAGGTAGTGATGGCCATAAACTTGAATTTGCTTTAAAAGAGACTAGACAAATTCATGGAGGGCAAGGCTATCAATGGCTACTGGCTGTGATGGCTTATGTTCTTCCTCCATTGTCAGAAGCAGAATGCCTCTGAATCCTAGTTGCTTGGACATTGCTGTACTCAGGTATTGCTTGCCAGCTTCCCATTGTTGGGATGTGAGCAAGGGAACGGGGGCATGTCGCAGGCCCCCAGCTGGCTCCAGCCCACCAGCCGGCAGCCAGACGAACTCCAGTCCTTGGAACAGCATCAAAACAGCGGCACACAGCTTCAGAAGCCTTCAGAAGCTTGAACACACCTTAATCAGTGGAGTGAATAACACGCAACAAAAGTGGCGGACAGAGGCATATGTAAAGCGTATTTACAAGCAGTTTATTCAGCATAGTTCAGGACAAAGAAAACATATCTGCTCTCTTTCATGTCCAGGAGCAGGAAACATAAGCAAAAGCTATGCAGAACGGAAGTTCCCATCAGGCTGTGCTAGAAGTAAACAGACATGTGACATAAAACAACTCCACATGCCTGTTCTAATGGTGGAATGGAACATCAATATCCTAACACCATTTGGGGCATCTGATTTGCCGCTACAGTGGTACCTCGGGTTACATACTCTTCAGGTTACATATGCTTCAGGTTACACACTCCGCTAACTCAGAAATAGTGCTTCAGGTTAAGAACTTTGCTTCAGGATAAGAACAGAAATCGGGCTCTGGCGGTGCGGCGGCAGCAGGAGGCCCCATTAGCTAAAGTGGTGCTTCAGGTTAAGAACAGTTTCAGGTTAAGAATGGACCTCCGGAACAAATTAAGTACTTAACCCGAGGTACCACTGTATAAGAAGATGAGGCAGAGCTAGATGGATCATTCGCCTTATCCAGTATGGCTTTTCTTATGAGGTAGCATGCCTCTGAAATGGCTAAGGGGGTTGGCTATTGTGGAATGCCCACCCTAAGAAGACACATCTGGCACGAATGCTGCAATATTTTTTGGTGTCTGGTCAAGACTTCCTTCATTTAGACAGACTTCTAGTCAGAAATGTTTTTCCCCCCTAATTTGTTCTCTATATTATTCTGTTAGTTTAAATATATTGCATGTCATGTGAATTGTCCTCACAGTTTTGTAATCTACGCTGGACTCGGCAATTCAAGGAATGACTTAAATAGAGCTGGTGCCATGTGGGGGTGAGAATGTTGAACTAGAACATAGTTCAGCCATATGAAGCCTACTGGGTATCCTTGGGTCCAGCTGGGCACTATCTCTCAGCCTAGCCAACCTTATAGGGTTGTTGCAAGAATAAAATGGAGAGGGGCAAGAATAAAGTATGCCACCTTGAACTCCTTGAAGAAAAGGTGGGATAATGATGTACTAATATTTCAAATGAAACCAGTAGGGTTGTTTTTTGGGACAAAACTATATTGACCAGTTCTCCTATCCAAAGACAGAACTTCCCAACCTCATTTTAAGCAAGTCAAGCCTTGTTATAATAGTGGTCAGTAGGGCAGAATCAGGGAGTCAGGAGAATGCATTTACAAAGTGGGCTCACCAAGCAAACTAACTTGGGAAAAATTGTTTCTGTACAAACCAAGGTCTGAACTTTGAGCAGAACTAGTGAGCATCTAAAACTGATTGTTTTTAATTCTTTTTTCTCCTAGTCTGTTGAGTCTCTCATTGGTGATTTCAAGGAACCGCCAAATGCCAAGTATCGAGCTGCCCATGTCTTCTTTACTGACTGTAAGCATACTGGGAATTTCTCTCTGCCCCTCCTTGTTATAACTGAAAGTTTCAAGAACTGCACTATATGGTGCTACAAACCAAGCATGGGGAACTTCTTTCACCCCCTGCTGTCTACATAGGGTTGCCATACATCTAGGAAAACCCAGACATGTCCTCTTTTGGGGGACCAACAGGACAATCTGGGATAATTTTTACATTTTTTTTTAATGTACACATTTATTCAGCTTGGTGGGTCCATATCGCCTAGTCTTCTGTTTCCAGATTAAACAAATAATGAATTGATGAAACGTTACAGAATCATACCACAGGTAAAATTTCTGAGCCAATTTAATTAAGCTAGAAAGGATGCATCATAGGTAGGAATAATAATAATAATAATAATAATAATAATAATAATAATAATAATAATAATATTTATACCCTGCCCATCTGGCTGAGTTTCCCCAGCCACTCTGGGCGGCTACCAATCAAGTGTTAAAAACAATACAGCATTAAATATTAAAAACTTCCCTAAACAGGGCTGCCTTCAGATGTCTTTTAAAAAGAAGATAGCTGCTTATTTCCTTCACATCTGAAGGGAGGGCATTCCACAGGGCGGGCGCCACTACCGAGAAGGCCCTCTGTCTGGTTCCCTGTAACCTGCACATGGACCCAAATCTGTTTGCAAGAATATTGTCTACATAATTTCATAGACACAGCTCCAATTAACAGTTGGTTCAGTATTATGAACTACATTTTGCATGTGCATGGAAACAGCATTCGCTTCCAGTATCATTTTTTGCTTAGCCTTGTTATTATTTCCACTGTTGGGCCAATTAATATGGCAGTTGACAGAAGCTAACTGATAGGCAGTGTTGAGATTTTAAATGATGCAAGATGAAGCTCACACTGTACGCTAGAGGAAACAGGACATATAAATATATTATGCTCAAAACTCTATGCATATGTACCAGAGCATCAGAAAACTGTTTTTGTGAACAAAATAAGTGGATTAAAAATCTGCACAACTTACCTACACCAGTGGTTCTCAAAGGGTGTTTCAATTTTTACATTTTAAAGGAAATGTCCAGGGTTTTTATTTTATTTTTGCTTGGGTGGTGCGGGTGTGGGCAGCTTGGCTGCAGGCTCAGCTGCAGCAGGTGGCTCTCCACACTGCGGCCACTGCTAGCCCAAGCCGGAGAAAGAGGCATGTGGGCATGGCGGTGGCGGCCCCACACTCCCATTTGCCTCTTTCCCTGGCTCAGGTTGGCAGTGGCTCAAGCTGTCCTCTGTTTTTGCTCTTCAAGATATGGCAACCCTAGTCTATGCAACCATCTGGGAGCCACAAGGCATGGTAGGCAGAGCTGGACGCAAAAGTGGGTAGACCAAGTAATGCAAATATAGCATTTGTTTGAGTAGGCTTGTTTCTACACACACAAACCTTTCCCTCATGAAAGCATGAAGAAAGATCTGAGTTCAAGGACCTATTACAATCCAGTAAAATCACTTTGAAAAGGTTCAAATTATGGTGGGGGAGGGTGTGTGGCCTGTGGGCAGTCCTGAGGGCCAGAAAGAGAGGGCTGGACAGCTGCCTCTGGCTCCCCAGGCCAAAGATTTCTACTTCAAGCAGGTACTCCAGACAGTGCTGATTGGTGGATGCACACTATTTCCTGCAAGGACCTGCTGATCTGTAACTTCTGCAGAAAAGGGAGGAATTCCTTAAGTTGCAGCATCTGAAATGACCTTGGCACAAATCCTAGCAAGGGATGCTGCAGAAGATGACTTGTTCCTTATGTGGAAAAAAGAAGACTGAAAAGCAAAACAAAGCAGTGGCTTCAGTGATGAATGACAGGGAATGTGACATAGAAAGGAGGGATTCGGAGGCAGCAATGGATGGTGTGTCACCTGTGGTTTTGAGAAAATGGCCCTGTGGGCCATTTGTATAGTGTGGGTGGGCCTGATTTGGCTCCTCACCCCATACCCCCACTGAGGCGTCCAAAAGGTTTTGAGTTGGCTGTTTGACTATAGTGGCTACTTTTACTCCATTCTTATAGCTTGCCCCGATTCCTTGTTTAATGAGCTGGTCAAGTCCCGTGCTGCGAAAGTCATCAAGACTCTGACAGAGATCAACATTGCTTTCCTGCCCTACGAGTCTCAAGTGAGTCCACAGAGTGGTGGGGGGCGAGTGGGGGTGTGGGAGCTAAACTTGCTTTTGCATGCAAAAGGTCAGCCTGTTTGTCCAGTTCACCAGTGTCACCCTCTGACTGGCAGTGGCTCTCCAGCTTCCCAGTCATGAATCTTCCCCATCACTTGCTACCTGATTGTTTGAACTTGAGGTATCTGGGAACTGAACCTGGGCTCCCTTTCTATTTGATATTCTCTGCTCATTATGTCCAAAAATGCTTTGACCCTGTACAACAACTAAGAAAGGACTGTGCATTTCTAGTTTTCAGTTTCAGCACAAATTTGGTGTGTCAGGGGGAAAACACCCCACTTCATTTCAAAGCACTTCTGCCTGGTTCAATTTGGATCTGCATTTCAATTTGAAAAGGGAAAAAAAAAATCATTTCTTTCATTTCTTTCATTCCTTTCTTACATTTATATACCACATTTTCCTCCAAGTTGCTGAAATCAGTGTACAATTGCAGATTGTGGAGAACTGACTTTGGGATTGGAGAAATTGGAAAGTTAAGAAAACTGAAATTTATTTTTTTATTTCCTTATTGCATTTATGCACCAGTTTTGCTCTGAGGACTCAAAGTGGCTTACACGCTTTCACCCCCATTCTATTTTATCATCACAACAACCCTGTGAAGTAAGTTAGGTTGAGAATAATGACTGCTCCAGGGTCACCCAGGGCGAATGGCTGAATTGCGATTTGAACCCTGGTCTCCCAGGTCTTACCTTCATGTCTCCCCCATTCACCATTATTATGAAATAATAATTTTAAAAGCAGCTGTAACTTTTATTTTCCTTTTGACATAACTGGATAAAATTTGCAGAAGATGCAACAGAATCATGTGTGGTGTAGTGGTTAGTGTGTTGGACTAGGGCTTCGTAGACCAAGGTTCAAATCCCCAACATGGCCCATGAAGCTCACTGGGTGATCCTGGGCTGGCAACTGTCTCTCAACCTACCTGTCTCATCTGTTGTGAGATAAAATGGGGTGAGGGGAACTATGTACCCTACCTTGAGTCCTTGAGGTGGGGAAAGGTGGGATATAAAATGTAAGAAACAACAACAACATTAACAGAAGATTCTCCCACTCCCCCTCAGTGAGCAGGTCTGGCTACCAATTAAAGGGCTGGTCCAATTAAGACTCACATCTCCCTAGGGGCCCCACTGATAAGAGCCCCACCCCAGTCAGCAGTGATGACAGTTCTCTTGTGTGTGTGCTTCATTCAACAACCCCTGAAAGCTGAAGCTACAGCCTCGTCCGTATTCTTGTATGCTTTTTAAGTTGCCTACAGAGGAAAGAGAGGATTACAGGCTTACATAAGGGCTTGCAGTGGGAATTGCAGTTCATGCAACAGCTTTCTAGGCGAGGGAGTGGCCTCCTTCCTTCCTGCCATCCTGTGCTTGTCTTCCTTGATTTATTTATTCTTTCTCCAGGCCTGCCTCTCTCTGTTGCGGCCTTAGCCTTCCTGCTCACCCACCCACCCACACGCAGGCACAAACAAACACAGATGTTCCCTGCGTTCTACTCTTTCTCTTCTACTATTGGCTGGTTCTCTCCAATGGGAGAAGCAAGGAGCCTTCCTTGGCCATCTGCTTTGCAATTGGCCCTTCCTGTGCCGTACCAAGGGGTGGGTGGGTGACGTGACTAGGAACAGATGGCAGGCAGGTGTACAGAGCTATAAATACTAAACAGGTCACTTTTCTCTGCACAAACATGCCCTTGGCGAATAAGCACAGAGATGACTTCACTTCCAGTGGAACTACTGATGACGAACAGAAGAGAACCATGCATGCTACCTGGATCTCCTTTGGGGGGGGGGGGAGGAGAGATAAAAACACAATAATAAATAAATAAATATAGCCAAAACTGCATCGGGCACAGATATGAGGGAGATATAGCGAGAGCTCAGAGAGCCTAGAGATTTGCAAAAGTATAAAAATGAAATCTTAAGGGGGAGGGACTTAAGATGGAGGATATCCCAGAAAAGTATACAGTAAAAACTTTGGGGGGGGGGAGAGAGGATGGAATGGGGCAGCTGGAAGTTGGACAATCCATGCTGCCAGGTACTATAGTGGCAGCAGTGTAGACAGCATTTTACAGACATCAGCAAAAAGGCAAATCCTTACCCTGACAGCCTAAACAGCCTACTTTTCTATTGCTTGAGTGAGCAATGGCAGCGGGAAACAAGCACGGCAAGGGATGAGCGCAAGCAGATCTAGGCATGCAAAGATAAGTTTTGTTTTAGCCGTCCTGGATTAAATCAAAGTCCATCTAAGTCCTGCATCTTCTTTCCCACTGTCAGCAGCCAGATGCCTTTGGAGCACCCCAGAGCAAAGTGCAATAGACCTACCCTTTACTGTTGCCCCATAGGAACCAGCAATTGAGTGGTAGGCTGGCTCTCAAGCTACAAGCTGCATTTAGCTACCATGGCTCATAGCTATTGATAGACCTCCTGCATGGATTTGTTTCATTCTTCTTTAAAGCCATCCAAGCCATGGCAGTCACCATCACATTATGATTGTGTGATGAATTCCTTACTTGGTCTATTCTGTGTTGGCCTACCAGCCAACATACCCTCTGAACTCAGGGAGGCAACTGAACAAACAGCGTTGAGAGGAAAGATTTACTCCCTTCCCTTCCCTTCCCTGCAGCAAACTCTATCCCCTTTTTCACCCAGTGGTGATGTTGCATCCCACTAAACCAAGTAGCAATCTGGGAGCAGTATGTGGCCCTCAGCTCCATTTTGTGTGCTTTGGGACATTTCCCTGGTGCTGCTCTATTCTTCCAACCCATCAGAGAGTGGCTTCCTTTTCGTTTTCCTCTTATTTTTTCAAGTTTTCTTTTTACATGCCCCCCCCCTTGTGTTTAGTTTCAGAACAGTTGGAAAGGGCAGTGTTTAAGCAGTGAAGGTTGGAGAATATTGCTGTAGCCCACAGTTGAGCATGATGTGTGATTGTGGCTATTGTTACAGCTGTTTGCGATGGAGCAGACGGAAATCTCAAAGGGTGCTTTGCCATGATATATTTGGTTTCCCTTTTTCTGCAAGGGTATTTGTTGGAGATATTTGCTCCCCCTTAATCCCCAACATCATGCCCCGCGTTTGAACTGTCTCTGAGACATCTGTCAGATCTCCTCCAGGAGGCAGAATATCAATCTGAATGGACCATTCTCCTGACTGCGCATGGCAGCAGTCAAGATGCAAAAACAACAACAAAAAAGCTAGTTGCAGAGGGGGTTTAATTTGAGCAAGATTTCTTCCCTTTCAGGGTCTGTTTTCAGCCCCAGGACTTGCTGTGTTTAAGTACTTTATGTTCAGTTCAGCTAATAGGGTCTAGAGACCATAAAATTCCCAATATAATAAAGGGTTATCAAGACAACCACACAGCTGAGGAAGAAAACCCCACAATATACATGGACACAAAGTGTGCATTTTAAAATACGAACACGATAACACCCATGTACAATCAGAATTAGATTTTTTAAAAGACACTTTTGACATGGGGCTCATCTTCTCTTTAACAATTGTGGCCTGGTTTTAATGGCTATAGTAAGGAACTACATTTTCTGTAATCTTAGGTTTGGAGTCCCCTGTTGCTATTGAAACATAAATTTCATCAAAGTTCCACTGTTTTTTATCTGTGGTGGAAATGCCCTCTGGCACTGATGGAATTGGGATGATGCTATTACTGAAATAAGCCTCATTGTATGCTACTCCTTGTTTAAAGACCACAACCTGTGCTGACTATGCATATTTTCGGATGATTACGCAGAAGCACTTTCTGAGGACTTGATAAGGTTTATGCTTGTGGGAGCATGTATAATTACAGCACAGAACTTCAAAATATTTTGAGTCTGACTGTCCAGAAGTGTTGCATCAAATCTTGGGACTTAGCAATAATGACGAAACTAACGCCACCTTAACACCCCATCTGCACCTTACATTTACAGCAGAATTATACCACTTTGAAGAGGCAGGGTCCCCCCTCCCCGAATCCTGGGAAGTATAGTTTATTAAGGGTGCTGAGAGTTGTTAGGCAACTCCTATTCCTCGCATAGAGCTACAATTCCCAATCTATCGATCAATCAATCATGTATCTATCATCTATTGTCTATCTCTATCTATCTATCTATCTATCTATCATCTACCTATCATCTACCTACCTATGTACCCTTAACCCAAAATTTACAGAGCAGTTCACAACATAAAAATACAAAATGAGAACACAAAATACATAATAAAACAAAAAACAAGTAGCCCCCACCCACAAACCCATTTTAAAAGCCATAGAACATGCAATCAGCCAAAGGCCTGGTTGTAAGGGAATGTTTTTGCCTGGTGCCTGAAGATGTGTAATGAAGGCAGCAGACGACAGTGGTTTAACAGTCACCCCTTCTTATCAGGGAACTCTACTAGGCTCAGTTCCCGGCATCTCCTATGTAGGGCTGGGAATGTCCCTCTTTGAAATCCTGGAGAGCTGCTGCCAGTCAGTGCATGCATACCTAAGCTAGAGGGACCAGTGGTCTGACTTGGGATAAGTCAGCTTGCTATCCTCCCACCTTGGAGAGGTTTGCTGGCTCTGGTGTATGATATCCACCCATTTTACTTGGCCTTGACAATTTAGCTCACTTTGTCATTCTGCTGTTCTTTTGATGCCTTCTGCAGGTTTACTCCCTGGACTCTGCTGACTCTTTCCAGAGCTTCTACAGCCCTCACAAGGCCCAGATGAAAAACCCGATCTTGGAGCGCCTGGCAGAGCAGATTGCCACCCTTTGTGCCACCCTGAAGGAATACCCTGCTGTCCGATACAGAGGGTGAGTCTGGGTTCTGGACAGGGGACTTCTAAAGGACGCACTTTGTGCTCCGCCAACCCCAACCTTTCTTTCCTTTACTTACCGTATTTTTTGCTCTATAAGACTCAATTTTTCCCTCCTAAAAAGTAAGGGGAAATGTGTGTGCGTCTTATGGAGCGAATGCAGGCTGCACAGCTATCCCAGAAGCCAGAACAGCAAGAGGGATTGCTGCTTTCACTGCGCAGCGATCCCTCTTGCTGTTCTGGCTTCTGAGATTCAGAATATTTTTTTTTTCCTGTTTTCCTCCTCCAAAAACTAGGTGCGTCTTGTGGTCTGGTGCATCTTATAGAGCGAAAAATACGGTACCTGGTAGTAAATAGCAACAATGAATAGGATGCTTTATTTACTATTGCTCTTCCTCCTCCCCTCCATCCTGATGTGCCCTGAATATTTTTATAGTTAGTAGCTTTAAGTCAGGGTTTCACGTACAAGTTATAGCTAAAACAAATCCTTAGAAATAGCTTCCCCAAACTGACTCAGGTTAATGAATCACACTTGCAAATCAGCTCACTTTTCTTTATTTTCTATTTTTATTTTTTTTTTGGAAAGGTTTGCTTGAATTGTCCATGCTGGCTGGAAAGGATGGGAGTTAGGAGTTTTATTGATTTATTTTATAAAAAGTATAATATGTATGCTGCCATCTCTTAAAATGTCAGGGTGGTGTACAACAACATGTATACAATGAAAACATAAAGCAACATTTAAAAAAAGGTCTGGGAAGCCACAGGTTCCTTGTACCTGCTTTGGAAAAAGGAAAACTAGATGAATCCTCACCCCATCCAGCAAAGCAGTTCACACCTTCTTTAAAGTGGGAGCTGAACTGATGTATTTGTGGGTTTTTCTGGGTCCAGCAGCGCGAACGACTCTGGGGTTGTGGCACTCATCTCGCTTTACAGGCCGAGGGCGCTTCTACAGACAGATTTTTCGGGTTATGTGGCCAGCATGACTAAGCCGCTTCTGGTGAAGCCAGAGCAGCACAGGGAAACTCTGTTTTCTTTCCCGCCAGAGTGGTACCTATTTATCTACTTGCACTTTGACGTGCTTTCAAACTGCTAGGTTGGCAGGCACTGGGAGCTCACCCCGTTGTGGGGATTCGAACCGCCGACCTTCCGATTGGCAAGCCCAAGCAGCACAGTGGTTTAAACCACAGTGCCACCTGCGTCTCCTTTGTGTGTGTGTGTGTGTATTGTATTGTTTTTCTGCTTTTTTGCAGGGATTACAAAGACAATGCCATGTTGGCCCAGCTGATCCAGGACAAACTCGATGCTTACAAGGCTGATGACCCTACCATGGGTGAGGTGAGTACTTCAGTGTGGAACAACCAACAAGGTCAGGTCATATAAACTTGGCACCTTTCCTCTTAAGGGGCACATGTCTAGCCGGGTTCCTGACAATTCCAGGGTGGGAAACTAGATTCAGCCAGCAGGAGGACCTGCCTCACAGAACTCCAGGGGACACTTTGACTGCTGGGTGGGGGCAGCAACCTGCCATTTCCCTGATGTCATCATGACACCAGGTGGTAGCTTCAGAGGGGCTTGCTGTCCTTGAACTGGGAAGGTCAGGGATTGGGTGTGACACATGATGGCTTTGAGGGTGGGGCTTGTCCATGCTCCCCCTGTCCCCACCCACACTTTGAGCCTTTCTGTTGTGTTTCTCCCCTCCTAAGGGTCCAGACAAAGCCCGCTCCCAGCTCGTCATCCTGGACCGCGGCTTTGACCCCAGCTCTCCAGTGCTCCATGAACTGACATTCCAAGCCATGAGCTATGATCTGCTTCCCATTGAGAATGACGTCTACAAGTAAGGGTCCTGCAGACACCCTTGTGGTTGCAAAAGCCCTAAGGACAGTGTTCCGCTAAACCCTTGAGCGAGTGGAATGACTTCCACCTACACCATAGGACTTTCCCCCCTCTTCCCCATGCACACCTTAGGCCTCCCCAAAATCTGCTCCGAAAGTTTTGGTGAACCCCATAACTTGTAAATGAATTTTAAAATAGATTTTTCAAAAGGTATTACTGCACTTACCTTCTCTCCTCATAGTTAAACTGCAGAACTCACTCCCACAGGAGGCAATGATGGCTTTTAAAAAGGATTAGAGAAATCAATGGAGGAGAGTGCTATTGATGACTACTAGCTATGATGGCTATGCTCTGCCTTCCCAGTTTGAGGCAGCAATGCTTCTGAATACCAGTTGCTTGAATCCTGATTGTGGGTTTACCCCAGGCCTCTGGTTGGCCACCACGAGAGCTTCCCCCAAATAAACCTGGGAGCTGTAGTTTGTTAAGGGTGCTGAGAGTTGTTAGGAGGCTCCTATGTTCTTACATTCTCTTTCTCCCTCACTAGGTATGAGACAAGTGGCATTGGGGAGGCCCGTGTCAAAGAGGTTCTGCTGGATGAAGATGATGACCTCTGGGTCACCTTGCGCCATAAACACATTGCTGAAGTCTCCCAGTAAGAGCGCATCTCCTCTCTCTTAGTGGTGTTGAGTTCACTCTGCATATTGCAAAACAGTGTGCTGCCTTTTGTTCCTGTTGCCTGAGATTATTTTGGGAGGGAGCAGCCTTCCAGCTAGAAATATTGTGCAAAAGGAGAGATTATATATATTTGGGTTTTTGTGGGGGGGGGGGTCATAACGCAGAGCAGCACTGCAGAATCCTAAATCCAATTAAGAAGGTTTAATTTATTAATTGAAGTTTGATACCACTTTTTATTTTTAAAACAGCAAAGCACACATCCAACTGGATAGTATACAGACTGTCCTTTTTTCCTCCCCACCCCCTCATTAGTAGGAGGCTAACATTAATAATCCTAATTTGCACAGCAGTTTTTCAAGTGTTTGTGGTCACTGTACAAACTCTGGTTTTCCATACCAGTAAAAAGTTAACTTTAATTATGTTTTTCCAAGTATTCAAAGTACTTTACATGCATTGTCTAGCATAGTCCTTACCGTGGCCCTATGAAGTCATTGGGTGTTATTTTCCATTTTGCAAGCTGGGATATTATTATTATTATTATTATTATTATTATTATTATTATTTGCAGAGGAAGGAGGACTCAGGCTGAGAGTGTGTGTACATGGGTTGCTTAAGGCCATCTAGTGAGTTCACCGCCCACAGGAGACTTGAATCAGTAGATCAGTCCCTAATCTGTAGCTCAGTCACTTCACTGAGGCAGTTCAGCTTCTTCAGTGAAGTCCATTGGAACTGATGGGATCACACACACTCATAACCTCCCTGTATTGAGTTGCAGCCCTAAAGACTTACATTTAACCTCCTGTGTTGGTCTGTGGCCTGAAACTACGCTTTTAGGAAGTGAACTGTGTTTCCTGTCTGGGCAGCCTACTGAGGGCAATGTGCCAGTGGTGGGTGGGGCCAGAAGCAAAAGTGCGTGGAGCAATGAATGCAAATTTTATCTTCATAGAGTAGGCAACTTTCCATGTGCAATTGCACTCTGCTCTCTGTCCTCCATCCAGACAAGCAAGAGGCATTATTAGGGTTGAAGGACACATTCTAGCCCTACTAGAGATGCTTGGGCCAGTGAGGGGTGTGGCCTTGGGAGAGTTCTGAGGGCCAGATAGAGAGATCCAAAGGGACTTATTTGACCACCAGCCCTGAGGTTCCCCACCACTCCTCTAGGGAAGGGGCATGGCTTGAGCTGGATGGAGTGAGGATGTTACTGACTTGCTTGGTCTTTATTTGATTCCAGGGAGGTCACCCGCTCTCTGAAGGACTTCTCTTCCAGTAAAAGGATGAATACGGGTGATAAGGTGAGCTTTAACAAGCAATCATATGTTAGAATGTTTAAGATTGAATAGAGAGCTAGAAGCAGGGGCAGGAAAGCTGCCTTTTTATTCCTATAGATATAAACCTTCCCCCCTCAAATGTAGCAAATATATAAAAGACCAAGTACTATGATTGGCTGAAGAATCTGGGGGTGTTTACTCTGGAGAAGAAAGGATTACGATCACATTGTCAAATATTTAAAGGGCTGCTGTACAGCTGACGCAGCGAATTAATGAGTGAGGCATTGATGGGTTCAAATTACAGAAAAAGGATTAGACTATTAAGAGGAACATGATTACATTATTAGAGGTGGTGAGTTCCCCTTCATGAGGAATTAGACTGGACCTTTTGAGGCTCCTTTGAATTCTTTGTGTTGGAGCCAGATGAAGTTAGTTAAACGTGGTCCCACTGATTCCAAGTTAATCATGACTTCACTTAATCTTTATTGACTTCATTAAGAACTCCAGGCAAGTGCGCACCACACATTTAAAGCCCTTTTATACCCCTTTGGCAGTTGTGACTTCCCACAAAGAAGGAACTGTAGTTTTTTTAAAGTCCGGAGAGGTGTTAGGAGTTAGCACACTGTTCCCCACACCAAGCTACAATTTCTAGAGTTCCCTGGGAAGACAAATTGACTGCTAAACCACTCTGGGAACTGTAGCCCCCAACCAACTCTCAGTACCATTAACAAACCACAGTTTGTTACTTTTAGTGATGTCATGACTGTTAAGGGCACTGAGAGTTGTTAGGATGCCCCTGTTCCCCTCACAGAGCAACAATTCCCAAAGTAGTTTATCAATCAATCCCTCTTCCCAGGGAACTCTGGCAATTGAGGAGGGGTTCTCCTAAAAACTCTCATCCCCCTTGACAAATTACAGTTCCTAGGATTCTGTGGGGGAAGCCATTGCCATTTAAAATGCTTTACAGGTTCTTTAAATGAGTAGTGCAAGAAATGGTGTTTGTCTAGGTACAGCTCAATGGTTCTAAGTAAGATTTTATCCTCCCCCCCTCCAACCCCCCTTCCCCAACAACTTGGTTGTCTTGCTTGAACTGTTTAAGATCTTCATTGTTTAGCTCAGGTCATCTGGTCCAAAAGCTGCTGGGTACCCTTTGGAAGCAAAGCATGTGGATGATTATTGTTCTTTGTTTAAAACTTGTAGACAACCATGAGGGATCTCTCCCAGATGCTGAAAAAGATGCCCCAGTATCAGAAGGAGCTGAGCAAGGTAAGACCTATTTGACAGTAGAACATACTCCCTTGGGAGGTGGTGGACTCTCCTTCTGTGGAGGTTTTTTTTTAACAGAGGTTGAGTGGCCATCTTTCGTGGATGCTTTAACTGAGATTGCTGCATTGCAGGGGGTTAGACTGGATAACCATCAGGTCCCTTCCAATTCTACAAGTCTATGGTTCTGTGCACTGACGACCGACAGTAGCTTAGCCACATTTATTTTATTTTTTTTAACATTTCTTTTCAGTACTCCACTCACCTTCACCTGGCCGAAGATTGCATGAAACACTACCAAGGCACTGTGGACAAGCTCTGCCGAGTTGAACAGGTAAACCAACTGATTCAGAAAATTGCTGAGCAGGTTGTGCTGATGGAAAGACATTGCTGCAAACACATTCTTATGTCAGCAACACCATGTGGGTTTTTTTTGTGTGTGTGTGTGTGTGTGTGTGATGCATTTTTGCATAATTTGCTAGGAATCTCAGAAAGAGCTGACTTAGCTGCTGACTAGGTTTCTCCATTTCCCCTTTATTGATGGAGTGTAGTCTTACAGGGGTCACCTTTTGTTCTTAAGTGCTCTGTGATATACAATGGAAGGGTTACAGTCCATGTGTCTTCCTCCAAAAGGGGGAGATGCACATCAAAGCTTTGAAATGCTCATGGACATAATATCTGGGTGGCTCTAGGCAATGTGTTTATTAAGCATGGGGAACTGTAAGGATTGGGAAGAACTTGGATTAACTTTTCATTTGTAGGTGAGAATGAATAGGCAGGCAGTGGGGGAATGGAAGACTGGGTGGGGAGGAGTATCCTAGTCTGTTGGAAGTTTTGGAACTCAGCTTGCACTGGAGGCTGATGTGTCTGCAGGGGAAAGAGCAGATGGAGAGAGAAACCTCCAAGTTTCTTAGCCCATCCTTTCTGACGTAACCTGTGCTGACCTTCCCTTAGGTCAGGCATGTCCAAAGTCCGTTTCGGGGGCCTAATCCGGCCAGCTGGTCGATTTAATCTGGCCCCTGTGGCAGTATATGTCCTGGGTAAAATCCTAAAAAATGTTCAGCAACTTCAATTCAATCCAAAAAAAAGCTCAACAACTTTGGTCACCCCTTACACATGTTCACTTCTGGCCCTCTTTGGAAAAAGTTTGGGCACCCCTGCCTTAGGTTCTAGACTGATACTCTTGGGGTTGCTGACCTCATTTCCTACTTCCTCCCACTCCATGAGGATTCAGCAAGATCAAGCATAGCTCGAGGCATCTCCATCTTAGATAGAAATAGGAGCTTTCCCATCAAACATGTAATAAATGCAGTGTCTTACTTTCCCCTAAATTCAGGATCTCAGTGTGATTATATTAAGAGTAAAGTTGTGCTGCTCCAGCATTTTCCCTCCCTGGATTTGACATGGATATCAGGCGGCAGAGGACAATCTACCTTGTAGATCCAAAGTGGGCAAAGACTGATGGATGCTATATATTTCTTCTTCAGGACCTGGCCATGGGAACTGATGCAGAGGGGGAGAAAATAAAGGACCCAATGAGGGCTATTGTCCCCATCCTGCTTGATGCAAATGTCAGCACTTATGACAAGATCCGTATCATCCTGCTCTACATCTTCCTGAAGAATGGTAGGTGATGTAGCTGCTTCCAAAGTGGTTGATATTGATCCCCACCCCACCCCAGAGGTCAATGGGGCAGTGCAGAGGCTGAATAAAGACTTTGTGGTCAGGAAGGGGTTGTTAAACTCCCAGGGATGTAAAAAAGAATCTCATAAGATGTAGTGCAAAAAGTTTAATTGGGAACTATGAGCCTGAGAAATAAAAGGCCTAGGCATGTGTGGAACCATGTGTCCTCTGGTTAATGAGGAACCCCTGTATTTATTAAGATGATTCCACAGTATACTACACAGATTTGCATGCAAGTATTCTTTTTTCTGGAACACAGGTGGCTTTGTGGTCTAAACCACAGAGCCTAGAGCTTGCCGATCAGAAGGTTGGTGGTTCAAATACCCACAATGGGGTGAGCTCCTTTCGCTCGGTCCCAGTTTGAAAGCACGTCAAAGTTCAAGTAGATAAATAGGTACTGCTCCAGCGGGAAGGTAAATGGCATTTCCGTGCGCTGTTCTGGTTCGCCAGAAGCAGCTTACTCATGCTGGCCACATGACCCGGAAGCTGTACGCTGACTCCCTTGGCCAATAAAGCGAGATGAGCGCCGCAACTCCACAGTTGTCTGCCACTGGACCTAACGGTCAGAGGTCCCTTTACCTCTTTATACTTTTTTTCTACTTCCTTATTTTTCTTTCGTTTTATGATTTCAAGTCATGGTGATTGATGATTGATAAATGTTGATTATATGCTGGTATTACTTGACTTTATTTCATTCACGTTCTTAAAAATTTGGGTTGGGGTCAATGACAACTTTGTAAGTCCATCCATGGGGTCAATAAACTCAGAGGTTTGGAAAACCTGGCAAAAGGGGTGCTTGAGCGACATGTGGAATTATTTATCTTTTTTGGGGAGGGAAATAGCCTCATTTTTTATGTTTTTCCACCCTCCCAGGCATCACTGAGGAAAACCTCAACAAGCTGATTCAACATGCTCAGATTCCACCTGAGGACAGTGAGATCATCACCAATATGGCCCACCTTGGAGTACCCATCATCACAGATGTAAGTTTTTACCTGGTCTTGAAGATTTTTTAGCAATGACTTGGAGATGCCTTTCCCAGTTGCTGAAGGAGAAGGGCTGTAGCTCAGCATGCAAAGCTGGAAAACAGACTTAGTCATAACATCCTGAGGCCCTTCTCTGTGTGCCACCTTCGAAGGAGGCCCTGAGAGTGGCAACAAGAGAGCAGGCCTTCTCTGTATAGTAGCCACCTGTTCATGGAATGCTCCCCCAGGGAGGTTCTTCTGGTGCCTTCAGGTGCCAGGCAAAAATGGTCCTCTTCAACCAAGTGTTTGTCTGATTAACATTTACGGCCTTTTTAACGAGTTTGTGAGTGTGTGTGTGCGGGGGGGGGGTATCATTCTGTTCTTTTAAAAACTATTTCTTTGTGCTTTTGCCTTGTATTTTTATCATGTGAACCACCCTGAGATCTTGTGATGAAGGCTGGTATATAAATAATAACAATACATCTATAGTGGTACCTCGGGTTACAGACGCTTCAGGTTACATATGCTTCAGGTTACAGACTCTGCCAACCCAGAAATATTACCTCGGGTTAAGAACTTTGCTTCAGGATGAGAACAGAAATTGTGCTCCGGCAGCGCGGTGGCAGCAGGAGGCCCCATTAGCTAAAGTGGTGCTTCAGGTTAAGAACAGTTTCAGGTTAAGAACGGACCTCCGGAACGAATTAAGTACTTAACCCAAGGTACCACTGTACTAGATCTTTTGGGAAGTTGTTTGCCTGGCTGCTCTCTATGCATTTGGATACCTCTTTATGTTGTCATAAGCAGATTTTGCATGATGGTTCCTGAGATCAAGCGGGATGCGGGTGGCGCTGTGGGTAAAACCTCAGTGCCTAGGACTTGCTGATCGTAAGGTCGGCGGTTTGAATCCCCGCAGCGGGGTGAGCTCCCGTCGTTCGGTCCCAGCTCCTGCCCACCTAGCAGTTCAAAAGCACCCCTAAGTGCAAGTAGATAAATAGGTACCGCTTTATAGCGGGAAGGTAAACGGCATTTCCGTGTGCGGCACTGGTGCTGGCTCTCCAGTTGCAGCTTCGTCACGCTGGCCACGTGACCCGGAAGTGTCTTCGGACAGCGACGGCTCCCCGCCTCTTGAGCGAGATGAGCGCGCAACCCTAGAGTCGGTCACGACTGGCCCGTATGGGCAGGGGTACCTTTACCTTTACCTTTTCCTGATTTAAAAAAGAAGATTTTTGTCTATGTTTGGATACAGCTGGACACCATTTTGGAACAAAATGGTGGACTGAGCTTCTCCAAACTGCACAGGTTTGGAGGGTTTCCTGGAATTTCTGGACAACGCCGAGTACAAGGCTTCAAGTAAATTTAATAAAGCTAATATACCTAACTTAAACCTTTTCTGAATCCCAGGACATCCACTGACATACAGTAGATTAGGGGTGGTGCTTTTTTTTTCTATGAAGGGGCACTGACCTATGGGAAAAGTAAATTCTTCAGATTTTTCCATTCCATTATTCAAAGATTGTTGTGTCAACAGCCTTGGACTAATTCAACAATTTTTCCACCTTCCCAGGGAATCATGGGAAATATATTTCAGTGTGTGGAAGAGCTAGGGATAGCCACTACAATCTTTGGGACTCTTTCTAGACTGTAGTTCGCAAAATTCTGTGGAAGAAAGCCATGCGAGTTAAAGGGGTATAGAAGTGATGTATGTTGGTAGTTTAAATTTACAGCTGGAATTTATTTTATGCTTCTCCATATAATATTTTCTCTTTTTGTGGGGAAGGGTGCCAGCAGCTATCATGAAATCCTCACTTTGTCCACCAGACACTGATGTGATTGAGATAATTCCCTTATCTGGTCCCTGCAGCTTTCATCAGCACCATGAAGGAGCTTAACTTGTTGGTGGCCCGTTTGCAAGGCCCAGGCGTTGCCCTAAACTAAAGCATGAAAAAGAAGGCCAGTTGTGTGGTGTATCTGCCTTTTTTGTTCACACTCCTTCCATGTTTGCAATTGCCTATCTCCCTCTTCTCAGTCTACCTTACGCCGCAGAAGCAAGCCTGAGCGGAAGGAGCGAATCAGCGAGCAGACCTACCAGCTGTCTCGATGGACCCCGGTGGTAAAGGATATTATGGAGGTAAAGATTTAAACTAGAGGAGGGGGACCTTGAGGCCCAGGGGTCAAATGTGGTCCTATGGGCCTATCTGTCTGGCCCCTGAGATTCTCTTTAGGCCACATCTCCAGTCTAGCCACACTCTCTGCTTCGCATCCTCCCTGAGAGTTGTCTGGCTGGAATGTGTGCTTGAACTGTGATAACGCCTCTTGCTTGCCTGGATGGAGGGGAGGGGCAGAAACTAGCCAGCTGTCCTAAAAAGTAAGATTTACATTTGTTACTCTGCCTGTGACCAGACTGGCTGCTCCTATGAAGTTTGCGGGTGGGCATGTGATGGACATGAGCAGCCTAGATCTCCCTGGATTTGGTGGATCATCATAGGGCCGGCGCTGACAGTTGATAGGGTCAAGCACTTGTTGAAGGCATCTTTGGGGGAGGTTGCCATTAGCAACAGCCCCCTGGCTGAGTTCCTCCTTGGTTTTCTATTTGCCTTAATGTATTAAGGCTTAAAAGAATGAGAGGCATTCAAGGGCTGGCCCAGTGTAAGGAAAGGAGAGACAACTGGTGGCCAAATCAACAGTCTCCAAATATACATCACCTGCTGCTATCACCTTGGTAGCAGCCATGGCTGTGGCATGCTCCTTGGAGGCTGGATCTGCTGCCTCTATAGTAGCCTCTTGGCAAATAGGAGGCATTGCTGCTCTTCTTCCCCCACCCAAAAGGAAATGGTGGGGGCTGCCTTCTGGGATCTTCTGGGGTCTACACCCACCTGGTGTGATTCCCCCTCATGACAGCCTTTCATTCTCACTTTAACTGCTGGGTATGGTTGATTTGCTTACTCCCATTGTTCCTCATGTAGACCTTCACTCACTGCTTCTTTCCTGGGGTTGGTGAGGCTGGGGATGGGTCTTCTATGAAACTAGTGAAGCCCCCAAGAAATGACTTTAGTCCACATTGCTTAGAATTTTTGGGTCTAGTAGACCCAAACTGAGTCGCACAACTCAAATTGATTATTTTTGTTGTATATATTTCAACAATCCCTAGGTTTGAGAGTCAGTAGCACAGATGTTGTAAAGGTGTGGTGCTCTGTTATGGAACAACCCTCTGAAGAAGATAACAGTGGCTACCCATACCTTGTTGCTAGTTGCAGAGGGGGCCCCATAACAGTTCAGGCTTCAGAGCCCCCCAAAATTAGGTCCGCCACTGCGGGGGGGGGGGGGCACCATGTTATGATTCACCTCAAGCACCAACATGTATTGCGCCAGCCCTGTGGCATCTACAAAAAGCACCTGCAGAGTTAAAAACACCAGTGAAGCATCTTCAAATATTGGTTGGTTAGAAAGAGAAAATCCATATTGTGAAGGCCTGTCTAAACAGTTCCATAAAATTGGACCCCCAATCCTAAATGCACGGCTCCTAATGGACATGAGACGTGCATTGAAGCCAATGGGGGGCAAATTGCTTTGCTTAGGAAAAATGACATATAATAATGTGGCTCTAAGGAGAAAAATGTGTATATTAGGAGAAATTTACACTAAAATGCAGGTGTAGGCTAAAAGAAAATTTCAAACTGATGTGGAAATGTGGAGAACTGAAAATGAGAAATGAGAATCCAGAGTTGACAGATTTGCTCATCCTTAGAGCTAGCAGGGATGCGGGTGGTGCTGTGGGATAAACCACAGAGCCTAGGACTTGCTGATCAGAAGGTTGCAGGTTTGAATCCCTGTGATGGGGTGAGCTCCCGTTGCTTGGTCCCTGCTCCTGCCAACCTAGCAGTTCGAAAGCACGTCAAAGTGCAAGTAGATAAATAGGTACTGCTCCAGCAGGAAGGTAAACGGTGTTTCCGTGCGCTGCTCTGGTTCGCCAGAAGTGGCTTAGTCATGCTGGCCACATGACCCGGAAGCTGTGCACCGGTTCCCTCGGCCAATAAAGCGAGATGAGCACCGCAACCCCAGAGTCGGTCACGACTGGACCTAATGGTCAGGGGTCCCTTTACCTTTACCTTAGAGTTAGCTCACTAGGATGCACATGTGAAAGCTCTTCCAAAACTGCTGACCTTCTGCTCTTCTCTTTTTAGGATGCCATTGAGGACAAACTGGACACCAAACACTACCCTTACATCTCCACCCGATCCTCTGCTTCCTTCAGCACTACAGCGGTCAGGTAGGAAGAAGGCCTCACACCTCGCTCACAGGCCGGCAACAGCCACAAAGGCATTCTTTGGGTTGTACCTTCCTCCTTTTATCTTCTGTTCTAACACCCCTCCAACCTGGTTTGCGTTGCCTTGTCATGAAAGCACAGCATAAAAAGCAACCACATTATTAAAGGAATGAAAGTGTGGAAGAATTTGAATCCCATGTTGAGAATAGGGCTTGCGAATAAAAGCTGCCCGTGTCTTAGTGCTGTTTTACCCACTGATGGTAAGGCCACCCATGTAATATTCTGTACAGTTCTGGTTGCCTTGCCTCAAAAAGGATATTTGCAGAGCTGCTAAAAGCTCACAGGAGGACAAACCAACTCCTCTATGAGGAAAGGTTGCATCGTTTGGGGATTTTTAGTTTAGAAAAAAGACAAGTAAGAAGTGACATGATAGAGGTGTATAGAAACTATGTGTGGTGTGGAGAAAGTGGATAGGGAGAGGTGTTTCCCTGTTTTTCATAATACTAGATATGGAAGGAACCTTGACTGTTTAAAGTGGAATAGTAGTGATGGTGCTGTGGTCTAAATGACTGAGCCTCTTGGGTTTGCTGATTGGAGGGTTAGCAGTTCGAATCCACACAACGGGGCAAGCTCATGTTGCTCTGTCCCAGCTCCTGCCAGCCTAGCAGTTCGAAAGTACACCAGTGCAAGTAGATAAATAGGTACCACTACGGTGCAAAGGTAAATGGTCCCATTGCACCAGAAGTGGTTTAGTCATGACCCAGAAAGCTGTCTGTGGACAAACGCCGGCTTCCTCGGCCTGAAAGCAGAGATGAGCACCGCACCCCATAGTTACCTTTGACTGGACTTAACCATCCAGGGGTCCTTTACCTTTTTTTTTTTACCTTGTAGTGATGTCAATGTATAGTGCAGATGGGCCTTGTGGGAGTTGTTTGTAAGGATTGCAACAGGACAATGTGTGTGACCTGTCACTTCTGACTACTCACAAGCTTCTGTGATGTGCAATCCTAGGCGGGATCATTTGGTTCATGTTAACACAATTCCATGTATTTTAAAATTGTTGAACTTCTGCATGATGTATTTTCCCCTCCTCTTGTTTGTCCTTCTTTTCTCTCCTGCATTCAGTGCCCGCTATGGACACTGGCACAAGAACAAGGCTCCTGGGGAGTACAGGAGTGGCCCCCGCCTCATCATTTTCATCCTGGGGGGTGTGGGCCTGAATGAGATGCGCTGCGCTTATGAGGTGACTCAAGCCAGTGGGAAGTGGGAGGTGCTAATAGGTGAGTCTTTTTGGCAGAGTCATGCTTGGCCTCACCTCCCTTTTCTTCACTCCATCATGAGCTTCTCTGTCCTCTTCTTTCTCTGTCTCTCTGTGTCTGTTTACCTGTCTGTCTCTTCCTCCTTATCCCTACCCTATCCGCTCCCACCTGTGGCAAAATCCAGTCTCCAGGTGGCCTGTTCTAGAGAGATCCCATTGAACGATGGTTGGTCTAGCCAGATCTCCATTTCACATCCCTAACTCCTACAGTTCCAACTAAAGCATGGCTATTTTTTTATGTAGGCAACCTTAACATTTAAAGCAGAACAATGCCACTTTAAACAGTCATGGCTTCCCCCAGAGAATTCTGAGAAGTGTCTTTGTCATCCTCTTCTTTGGCAATCACTCGTAGCCGAGTAAGATTGTCTTCCACGAACACAGTCTTGAGTCCGTAAGTCTGAGAAGTGTACTTTGCTAAGGGCCCTGAGAGTTGTTTGTTGTTGTTTAGTTGTTAGGAGGCCCCTATTCTGCTCATGGAGCTACAATTCCCAGGGCAGTTTAACAATCGGTGAACTCTGGGAACTGTAGGTCTTGGAGGGAAATGGGGGGTTTCCAAACAACTCTTAGCACCCTTGGTACAATACAGTTCCTAGGACACTTTGGGGGAAGCCACAACTGTTTGAGAAGGGGCAACACAAGTGCTTTAAATGTATGGTGTGAATGCAGCCATAATTGAGTTCCTGCACAGGCAACTCTGCTGTGGCAAGGGAAACCAAACTGTGTGACTGTGGGCAGGAGCTAGTCAAGTATGGTTCTTGTTCAAATGGGGCCTGTTTGAATTGCTTAGCAAGTATCTGCCTCCATCTCTCCCACTTCCCCCTTAGCAGATTACCTGTGGAAGTTGGGGATACAGTGCTGGGGGAAGGTTCTCCAGTTCCCTGGCAGAGCATCAATTCCCTGCAAGGGGGACGTGAACGATAAACCCCATTGGGACTGGTGGGGGGGAAAGGCAGAGAGGCCCACGGTAAGAGCTGAACCCCAATTACTGGTAGTGCCAATTCATTCTACTTTTGCCCTGCCCACTTTCCTGCTAGGTTCTGCAACAGCAACACTGAGACAAAAGAGGAGAAAGCCAACTGTATCTTTAAAATGTATCTAAAAAATAAAATAATAAGTAACCTTGGTTACTATAGGCACCCTGAGTTTTTGGTACTAGGAGGATCCAATTTGTCTAGGGCTGGCCCTTCCAATACAGAGGCCTTCTGGACCAGCCTTAACCCCCAGGCCGCTCATTTTCCATCCCAACAGCTGCCTATCCCAGGGATGGTGTGACCTGTGCCCCTCCAGATGTTGCTGGATGGCAACTTTCATCATTTTGGCATATTGAATGTTGCAGCCCAGCATCTGGAGTGCTACAGGTTCTCCAATCTGAGGAAATGCCTCTTCTGAATAGAGCCTTCCTTCCTTCCGTTGCATGCAGTAAGGAATGCTGCTTCTTAGAGCAGGGGTGTGCAATATGTGGCCCTCCAGATGTTGCTGGATGGCAACTGCTGCATCCCTGACCATTGGGAGTGCTGGCTGGAGGGTTCATTTCCCATCATCTGAATACTCCTTTCAATTGAATGATTGGACCCTGCAGTCTCATATTATGTACGACTGGGGACAGGTGTGGGTTTAAATCTGGCATGGGGAGCTTGTAGCCCCCCAGATGTTTCTGGACTTGAACACCCATCATTCGTGACTATTGGCTGTGCTGGATGCACCTCTGATGAGAGCCAGATTCTGGAAATGTCTGGAGCAGTACAGCTCTGCATCCTTTGCCCCCACCTGCTCACTGGATTTTTCCCTTCTTGGAGGTGAGCCTCCTTTATAACTCTTTTTCTCTTTCTCTACTCTCATATCTTGGTTTGCCATGTGGCTTCACTGTTCTGTGCCTGTATATGTATGTATGTTTGTATGTATGTACATGTGACATGTCAGGTAACTGTTAAATGTAGCTTTTAATGTTGAACGATGCACACTTTGTCTGATCTAGGATTGTGATAGGTGTGTGTGTGTGTGTGTGTGTGTGTGTGTGTGTTTTAAATGTTCATCAAGGAACCAGGCACCATCTCATGCTCTTCCTGGGTGTCAGGCATCAATCTCCATGCCGCCTCTTAGTTAACTAGACCTATTCATTTATTCAGACCAACATTTCCATGATTGCCTTTTGGCCTCAAGGGCAATTAATGGGCTCACAAGTGATGAAAACAAAGAACAAAACTGAAAGCAGTATAAATAAGAGCAGCAGCTCTTATATCCGTAGCATAAACTATTATTCGCAGAACACTTAAACTACACTTCCCAGGATTCTTTGGGGTCAGCCATGCACTTTATGTGCATGTTGTGTATGCAGCCCTTGGTTTTTAGAAACAACAAACACACAGTAAGAGGGACACAGAGCACCTGCTTTGTATGCAGAAGGTCCAAGGTTCAACCCATGGCAACTTCAGGGCAGAACAATGGGGATGGGGATGCTCCTTCAGGTATACTGGGCCGAGGCAATTTAGGGATTTAAAAGTCAGCACCAACACTTTGAATTGTGCTTGGAAACATACTGGGAGCCAATGTAGGTCTTTCAAGACCGGTGTTATGTGAACTCGGCGGCCGCTCCCAGTCACCAGTCTAGCTGCCACATTCTGGGTTAGTTGTAGTTTTCGGGTCACCTTCAAAGGTAGCCCCATGCAGAGTGCATTGCAGTAGTCCAAGTTTGAAGGATGGCTGGTTCATATATTGCTATGGCAACTGTGAATTCAGTAGCCCAATCTTCAAATGCAAACTGAATTTTCTCATCCCTCATTCAGCTGAATTATTTTGAGACATCTAACCAGGGGTGGGGGTGGGGTTGTAAACCTTTTTGGCCCAGTGGGCCAGGCCACCTAGCAGAATGAAGCCAGGTAACTGACAGGGGGTAGTCTGACCCTTCTGTCAAGGTTGGCTCATGGGGGCGGAGGAAGATTGTGACCATGCAGGACTGAACTGCCTGTGCATCAGCGAATGTGCAGGGAAGGTCAATCCTTATTTCTGCAGCATGAGAGTGCATGAGAGAATTCCTTACAGAATTGAACTTCATACAATCATAGAACTGTAGAGTTGAGTTATCTAGTACAATGCCCTGCAATGCAAGAGTCACAGCTAAAGAATCCCTGACAGATTCCCATCCAACCTCTGTTTTAAAAACCTTCACTGAAGGAGAGCCCAAGTGCTGTCTGCAAAAATGCATGCACTACTAGGGTAAATTGTGCATGGGTTACATGGGGAATTGCTTAGTGAAAATGTGCATTCTAGGACACAATTGCATACAGACTTGTGCATGTTGAGGAACATTCACACCTAAATCTGAATTTGTATACATGAGATAAACATATTTTTATATTAAAAATAATAATAATTACAAATGAATGTGGATAACTGAACTTAAGATTCGAACAACGAGAAACTGGGAGAAACCAAAATTGATGGATTCGCCCATTCCTAACTTGAACCCCAAATGCATTTCTGCTGCATACAGCAGTTCCTGGAGGCCCAGTGGTGACTGCCAAAACCCAGATCCATCAACTCCACTCCACTGCATGCCTTGATGATGCTTTCCTCGACTGTCCATCTGCCTTCGTCTCTCTGTTCGTATGTGTGTCTGTCATTTCCACATTTGCTTCTTTCACACATGTGCACTCTGCTTCTTTGTACTGATACTTTCTGCTGATAATGAAGTAATGTTAAAGGCCTTTTAAAAGGAAAAGAAAAATCTTTTTTCAGCATGTGCCCTTTTGAATTGTTTTTTTGTTTTTCTCTGTGCAAGGAGTCAGCCCACACTCTGTTCTCCCGCAGGTTCTACTCACATTCTTACTCCCACCAAATTTCTCATGGATCTGAGGCATCCCGACTTCAGAGATTCCACTAGGGTATCTTTTGAGGAACAGGCTCCAACAATGGAATGAGAGCCAAAGAAAACAATAAAAAGTAAAAGCAGCTTACTATAGAAAAAGAAACTCTTCCCTCGCTCGGAAGGGCTTCTTTGATTATTACATCTCTCTCTCTCTCTCTCTCTCTCTCTCTCTCTAACTCTCTCTCTCTCTCTCTCCTATATATCTCTCTCTTCCCCCCTCCTTTCCTTCTTTCTTTGTCCATTTTTTTGGTTCTTCAAATGAGAAAATGCTTGCAGTTTTTTTTCTGTCTTTAAAACAACGGTTTTGAAAATGTGCCCAGCGTTGCTTCCATCAAATCCTACACCATCTCTTATTCAGAACTTGCCCATTCCTCCCACCAACGGTGATCTATTTCCAAAGGAAATGTCAACACTCCCATTTTTTAAAAAATAAAAAAATATGAAAATGAAAAGGGGCTGCAGTTAGACTTGGGAAGTGTCCATTTGCCACTTCAGATTTAAACAGGTTTGAAACTTGTTTACCTTTTGCTCAGAGTCCGTTTTGGTAAATCGTAGCGTTGCACCTGCCAAGAATTCTTTGGCTTTTAAAAAGGTGTTAATAAGCTTACACCAGAGGTGGGGAAACCTGTCAACTCTAATCTTCCCCGACTATTTGGCCGTGCTGGTCAGGAATTATAGGAATTGGAGTCAATGTCGGTAGGGCCACAGGTTTCCAATCACCTGGCTTTACACACTGTTCCTGCCAAAGTTCCAGTGACAGTCTGCCAGAGCAGTTGATATATTCATCAAAATGCTGCTGGGCATTTGCTGTTCCTACAGAGCATTCTCTCTGCCTGCTCTCATCAGCCAAAACGCCTGCCTAGCTTGCAGTTGTTCCTGTCACTGTTACAGGGGATGTGGTGAGGGCTGGGTCAGCTGGCCCTTGGGAGCCCCTCTCCCCTGCCCCCCGCCCCGTTATGGGAGAATATATTGCATGGTCTAGATAGAATGAAAGAGTCCTGCTTTTGTTTCACTCTCAGGGAGAGGCCCTGTGGGGCTTTTTCTGCCTACGGCGCCAAATTAGCTTGCCTGACCTTTGGTGCTCCTGCTTCTTGAGCTGGGGGGAAGGAAGTTGCATTTCCTGCTCTGCCTCAAAGAGGAACAGGAGATGGGGAAAGTCAGTGACTCCAGAGAAGCAAGGAACGCCTCTGAAAAGCTTGCTGGTTTGTAGCTTGCAAGTTCCTGCCCCAATAGCCATGATGGTTGTATGGCTGCTGTATGTTCAAAGGCAGGGCACCTCACTTGTTTGTCCTGACTGGCTTATCACCTCCCAAGGTCTTTGGTACAGCCTCATCGCACTTCTCCTGCTTTGTATCATTTTTTATTTTATTAAATGGAGGTGCCAGCTAGTGAGTTTTGCATTGCTTAAGAGGGTGGGGTTCTTGGCACATGGGACACAGGTGTTAAGAGCAGCAGGACCCCCCCCCAGTGCAATCCAGATGGACATTTAGTGCTATACTGGACCTAGCTGCCATGCTTTGAGTATAGAGATGCAAGGCTAGAGCAACACACACACAAACCAAACACACCCACCCACCCACACACTCATCCTCATCTGTGCCCACAGAGTGTCCCAATTGGCAGCAGGCCTTAAAATCTTATTCTTTGTTGCTGTTTTTATTTCCTAACACACACTCTGGTCAAGGGTAGCCATAATTACATATTTATTTACAGCATTTTATACCTTGCCCTTTGAACCTCCAAAGGCTCCCAGAGCAGCTTACAAGAATCATCATCTAAGACAATCTGAAAAACACCATGGCACTTGATAAAATAAGCAGTGGGAGAGCAGAGGAAAAAGCAAGCTCGATCCCAGGTTCTGAAGAAGTGGCAGCTCTTACAACGCAGTTTTAAGAGCAGCAGGTCCTTGCCAGTGCCCACTGGCAGTTCTGGGAAACTTTGCCTTTTTAAGGGGTGCACAAATCCCCCACTCACTGATGCGTCTCTACCTTACTGGGGCTACAGGAAGGAGAGTTCTCTCTTTCTTCCCCCAAGGGGCCCCTGGTCATCATGGATTTCCCCCGTCCTTCTTTGTCTTCAGTGACATGGGCTTTCTCCTGAAGGCTCCTGCAATATTCCTTGTATCTCACTCACTCTGACTCCTCTCAACCCCCTTCTCCATATCTCAAATATATATATATATGCACATTTTCAAGTATAGGCAATTCTTTCTTTCTTTCTTTCTTTCTTTCTTTCTTTCTTTCTTTCTTTCTTTCTTTCTATTTGGCTCTTCCCTCCCATCTGAGGCGGGAGAGGAAGAGGCGATCTTTTATCTGACAGCCTGCCATTTGCCACTGCATGCCAGGGCCTCATGAGCCACACAACCACTCCTGCCTCGCTTTTGCTATCTATCTCTGCGCCCTCGGCGTCAATGGCCTTATGCTGCCCTCTCTAGCATACCATATGCATCATTCCTTCACCACACTTAACTCACGGGGTTACAAAGCCTCCATCTAGTATTCTATATTTTTTTCTTTCTTTCTTTCGTTTCCGGTTTTCGCCTTTCCTTGCCTTTTCCTGCACTAGATGGAATCGTAGTTCCATAGGCTTAACATTTTTGCAAGCATTTCTTCCAGTGGTTAAAAAATAAAAAATAAAAATTGGTACGCTGTCCCCGTGGCAGGTAAGAGGTTCTGAGTGTCAGGGAGGGGGGCGGTGTCTGCAATTCTTCTCTCTTCTTTCCTATGTATATAACAGAAACTGGTGTAGAAGGGGATGGATTGGGGCCACCTGATAAGGGGGTTCACAAATCCTCCCCCACACAGTGGCTGCTGCTCTAACTTACCACATCACCAGCATGCCACATATGTGTGTTGGTGATCAATTTTGACCCTCTGTTCCACCATGTTGCACCTCTTAAAAACTTTTGATAATAACTTGCCTGATTTGTTTTTGTTGGGGGGTGGGACAGGCAGTCCTTAGCACATGCATTTGCTCAGACATGGGTGCAATAGCGCCTCCCCCACCCTCGCCCCCACCCACCCAAACCCACCACAGGTCACCAAGGCCCCCGCCCTTATAGATGACAACCCCTTCCCCTTTTCTGATGCCTTTTTCAGGGTGGGAGTTCTAATATGCCTTTCTCTCCTCTTCTCCCTGCCTCCCACTCCCCCCACCCCCATTTGCAGGCTCTACCCACGTCCTCACCCCACAGAAACTGCTGGACACTCTGAAGAAACTGAATAAAACGGATGAAGAAATTAGCAGTTAAACAGACACACACACATACCAACACACAGATCCTTCCCTCTTTCTTTCCTCCCCCATTTCCTGCTCTTCCCTCCTTGACACCACCATCAAAAAAGCAGTGACATGGCATTTGGGGCATCCCATTTCCTTCCAGCTCTGGGGTGATCCTTGCCCCACTTAAATTTGTTGACTGGTTCCATTTCACCTTCTTCTTATTCGTCTTGGTTTCCCCTTCCATCCTACATTTGAAACGAAGGTAAATAAGAGAAGGGTTTGGGGTGGGGAAATTCCATTGTCTTTAAGACAGAGAAAAGAAAAAAAGAAAGATAAGAAAAATAATATATTCTATAATATAGATATTATCTCCATATGTGTCCTCCAAAATAAACCACCAAAAACTAAACTTCCATCATTTCATCCTTGGCGATTATATGACGACGATGCTGATAATATTATTATTTTTTAATGATGATGTCCTTTTAGTTCTGGTTTTAGTTTTCTGCCCGGATGGACGAATGCTTGTGACTTATTTATGGCTATGTGATCTTGTACCTAACCTCAGATGCAAACTGTGAAAGGAATGCTCTTCTTCCCCCCACTGTGTATTGGGATTTTTGCTTGTGTTTTGGAAATAACTGTCATTTGACCTTCCTTGTCCTCCCTTGTCCCCCTGCTGCTGCTGCTGCTGCTGTTGTTGAGATTGTCCATTCGATTTTCATATTTATTTAGTTTATCAGTGTGTAGGTGGTTGGTGCATTTCTGGGTGTGGTTTTTTTATTGCTTCACCCCTGACCTTTTCCAACTTTTTTGGAGCATTATTTTAAATGGAGTGTTTGTGGTTTGCAATTCCAGCATGTCTGGATCAATCTTCCTTATTAGATCTTCTTTGTCCCACCCAGGAATGATGATTTATTTCAACACAAGCATATTTGGAGACCAACCCCTGGTTTTTAATTGGTTTGAAACATGTTGGCAAATGTTATTTTTTTTCTTTAGGAAGGAACTTTATTTTAGCACTTTGGTGATACCTTTAACGAGGCAGAGTTCGCTTGTGAATTCTGTAATATTATTTATCACATTCTTCCACCTGAGGGCCCAGGGCTGTCTCTCCAATTTTATCTCCACAACAACCCTGTGAGGAAGGTCTGTCTTACTCATGGTGAGAAACCCAACACCACTCAATAAGATTGTGGTTGACTGGGGATATGAACTCTAGCGCTTTAACCTCTAGACCACATTATGTCTCTGATTTCATGGTTCAATGAATAGCAGGCAGGATTTCCTGGTTCTGGGATGCTTCCTCTTACCGGCTTCCAGAAGGCAGGCCCTGGTTGGGCAGGATCTATCGGGATCTCCAGACTTTTCTGGCCCATGAAAGCATAAGGCAACAGCTAGCAATGGTGTATTCATTCAATAGACTTTGTTCTGGTTTGGGAGTCAATTTCCTTTCAGTAGTTTGCTGAGAGCAAAGTTGTCTTGAAACCACAGTTCCCATGATTCTCTGGAGGCAGCCGCAGCTCATGTAAAATGATACGCTGTGTAGTATCGTCAGCTCATTTCCTCTGTCCTTCTAGCTTTGCCCCCTGTACTCTTGCAAGCACATGTCTAGAGTCCCTGGAATCTGCATTCCTTAACGCAGACTCTAGAGAAACTGACGTCAGTTTGAAAGAGAGTTCGCTGCTTGTGGGATGTAAGCTACACATCCTGTGCACCCCACTTTTGCTTCTAGCTTGGCAGATTCACACATTGCTGTGTGGGGCAGAGAGGCCTACTTTCTTTGCACCGCTCTTTTAATCATCTTTTATCTGTCTCCAACCCTGCTGTCCTGCCCACAAAGCAGAAATCTGCATTGTGCTGCATTGAATTGACATTCCTGGACTACAACTTCCATCACCATGCTGGCTGGGGCTGGTGGGAGTTTGCATCCAACAGCACATCTGCGGCCCCTGTAGTAAGCAATGTTCGCACTTCCTTGCTTTGCCTGCTAAGGAAGGAGGAGACTATGCAGCTTTCTCTTTTCAGTGACAGATGACAGATTGGCTGGGTGGTGTAGATGTACACTGCATGGTGTAGATTGCATGATGCTGAACGTGCCAGCTGTTGTGAATCATTTAATCCCTCCCATTTGTGTGATTTGAGGGAGCTCAAGTGGCTTGAAAACTGTCAGGAAAGGGAAATATATTTTTGAGAGAGTGATGAAGGATCACTGCCCCGGGCAAAGACAAAGTGATCAGGATCTTTGCTGTGAAAACAAGAGGCTGTATCCAATGTTAGTCCTACACAGAGTACACAGAGTAGACTCATTAAACCTGGTGGCATGACCAATCTAGGTACATTCCTTTTAGTGGATCTCCTCTGTGTGGGACTTAGATGCTTCTCACAGACATCATTTCTGGCCCCACAGCACCTCCTTGTTGTCCTTCTCCAACAAAGAATATACCATTGAGTTTTAAATGGGCTTAAAAGCTTCCTCAGCTCTGGGCTGGATTGTACCCAATTTCTTCCTGGCTTGTTTAGGAGCAAAAATAAAAAATAAACATGACATATTTCAGGATTGAACTGAAAATAGCAAAATGGATTTGGGAAATGACATCATCAACCAGGCAGCCACAGTCTAAGTGCTTCTATGTCTATTGAGCTAATATGGGATTTGAGCAACATTACTATCCTATTTAACATAGTGACTCCAGATAGTGTGGACTACAATGACCATCACCCCACAGTGGTTGTGGCGAGCTGATTGGAACTGTAGCCCACAATATACAGTCTACAACATCCGTCTTCCTGTGTTGTTGGGAAATGTAGTCCCCACACTCTGTGGGGCGTCATGTTGACTAAAGCTCAAGCTTAACTTCAGCTGGAGCGTCTCGTTTCTCCTGCCGTCAACAATGGCATTTCTCGTCATCAAATTTTGCCCTGCACCCTTTGGATTCCTTCCCCCTTTCTATCTCTCATCATCCAGTAGTGAAACATTGCTGGCTGTGGCAAGCGCCAAAAATCCCCAATTGTTCTGCATTTATAGATCCCTTTGCCGGTCCTTCTGCTCCCCCTGCAGACTGTATGTATATGAATTAAATAATTGTGTATTGTGGTCGTCCTAACAAGCTTGAAGTAAAGTGGTTTACCAAGTCTTCCTTGTGTGTCCTTTTCTCATTTGACTCCCATAATGGCTGTGTTCGCTTACTGTGATATTTTAAAAAAACTGTATTTTCTTCCCTGCAGTTTTGGGCTGTCCCTCTTCCACCTGTCCCAGGGCATTAATGTCTCTTCCTAGAATATCCCAACAGAGAGAAGAAAATACTCTTTCTGTTCGCTACTATTTTTGTGGTCCATTTTCCCCCTCCCTTGCCCATAATATATTTGTTTTTCGGGCAATGGTTGTGGTCATTTTGCATCAGTAACTGTTTTGCCACCTCTCCAACCTTTTCTTGCACCCTCCCATTCCCCCCCCCCCGCCTTCCCCTTCTAAATTTAGCATTGCAGCCGCTTCAAGGTATCTCTTTCTCTCCCTTTTGTTTAGATGTGTTTTTGTTGTTTTTGGTGTGAGACACACACACACACACACACACACACATATCCACACACATACACTTTATCAAAAGAGAAAAACAACAGCAAATTCTTGTTATGCAACTTGTTTAATTCTTGAAATTTCAGTGTTTGGAACTGTTGAAGCACAAACGTGTCATCTCTGTTTAGCTGTTCTTCTGTAACTTAAAAAAAGCACTTGGAGTCAATAAATGATTTACTGTCCCATCGAGCGAGGTAAAAGAGGATTGATTTGACATGGGAACTAGTTTGGAGTGTGGGGAGGGGGCAGGAGACAAAAGGAAGACAGAGAGATGCTTAAAGAAAGACTTTCACTTTGCAGAGTGTTTTCTAGATTTTCTCTCTTTGGCTATGTGGTCAGCCCTGTGAGGTAGGCCTGTGGACAAACTCCACAACCTCTTGAGTTAAGGTTCTGCATCTTAAAACTGTGGTCCAAATATGAGGTGCTCCATGAAGATGCTACTGATACTTTTTTCAAGATTTTGAAATGGCTGCATATGCTTTGAATGGGAGAGACCAACCACAAGCAGGGCCCTATGGGTGAATTTCCAAGGAAAATTTGCCAACCACATCTTGCTCTTATCTTGTAAGAGAGCCCTGGTGCAGGCTGTGCTTGCCTATAACAATATTCCTGGCTTACCGTGTTTTATCGAAAGCAAGCAAACAGTGCCCAATTGCTAGTACTTCATTCCTCCTTGAATGTAAATAGTATAAGCAGGAGATCCTTTGTGCTTCTCCTTAACAAGCTATGATTGGTAGGCATCCTGAAGCCGCCATGACTTTTGAAGATCATAAGCTGCTGCATCCAGCCAAAGACCCACCTAGTCCAGCATCTTGGTCTTACCATGATGAACCAGATGGCAATGAGCTATCTCTGAATGCAAAAGCACTCTCCTCACTTGTGATCCCCAGCGACTGGTAGTCAGAGAAATACTGCATCTGACAGTGGAGTTAAGGCATAGCCATCATAGATAGCCAATCTTAGCCTTGCTCTCCCTGAATTACCATATTTTTTGCTCTATAAGACTCACTTTTCCCCTCCTAAAAAGTAAGGGGAAATGTGTGTGCGTCTTATGGAGTGAATGCAGGCTGCACAGCTATCCCAGAAGCCAGAACAGCAAGAGGGATTGCTGCTTTCACTGCGCAGCTATCCCTCTTGCTCTTCTGGCTTCTGAGATTCAGAATATGTTTTTTCTTGTTTTCCTCCTCCAATGGTCTGGTGCGTCTTATAGAGCGAAAAATACAGTAGTTTGTAACCTTTTGAAGCCATCCAAATTGGTGGCCATCTATACTTCTTTTGGGAGCGAATTCCAAAGTGTGATTGTGCTATGTGAAGAAATAATTTATGTTGTTGTTCACTTGCTAATCACAGCTTGCAAGGGAACAACTAACCACAGTGCCTGGTTTGGATGTAAAGAAAACCTGGTACAATCTGTTTTGTTTGCATTGGGCAGCAGGAAGTACAAGCACTCTGACAGGACATCACTTGTTCTTGATAACAAAATAAGACTTTCTGGCTTATTGTAGGTTTCATGTGCAAACAGAGTCAGTGTGTGTGTTTGAAATCTTTCCCCTTTTTAAAAATGAATAAAGACACCAGCAGACAAAAATCATTTATTGAGCAAGAAAAACAGAAACACCCATTTGCATTCATTACCAGACACGTGCTTGTTTTTTATTTTATTTTATTTTAAAGGAATGTTGAAAAAGATACAACTATCATAGCTTCACAGTGATTTTGTTTGTGGTAATGGCTCCAATGCAAAACACACACACCCTACACCAACACCCTGTCTCTTCAAGTGCTTTGAGAACTGTCTACAACATAATGCACATTTTAGCACATTTCTACAGATCGTATGAGTGTTGAGAAGGATCTGTCATTATGTTTTTTTTTCTTTTTAAAAAAGGTATATTTATAGATTCAAAAAATATAATTTAAAAAGGTGTCAGAGGGGAGAAATGGCACAGACATCCTTCATCAGCTGCCCACTTCCCCTTGCTTTGTGTTGCAATGTTTCTAAGGCACTCATCTTATGACTGAGCCTATTCCTGTTAGTACTGCACTCTCATCTCAACTCACATGATCTACAGGCAGCATGGAACATTAGCAGCAATGAGGATAGGACCAAGAACAGCCAAGGTGGCCTTAACTTCCCAGCTGCGTTTAAGCGGTTGCTTAATTCAGTGATTGGCAGAAGGTAGAACTGGCTCTCCTAGGAAATCTCTGGGTTAGTCCCAACAAATCAGCAAGGGTTTCTAACTCCCAATGGCCTAACAACAACCCAAAAGCTGCTGTCTTAAAGGTGAGGTCCTATCTGCACTATACATTGACTGCAGCATTATACCACTTTAAACAGCCGTGGCTTCCCTTGAAGAATCCTGGGACCCGTAGTTTGTTCAGGGTGCTGAGGGGTGCTTTTCCACACAGCTGCAGTTCCCAGAATTTCCTGCAAAGAGGGATTGACTGTAAGGGGAATAGGGAATTTCCTAAGAACTCGCAGCACCGTTAACAAACCACAGTTTCCAGGATTCTTCGGGGGAACACATGACTGCTTGAATGCAGTTTCATACAGCCTCAATATATCATGCAGGTGGGCCTTAGGTTGCTGAAAAAGAATGCTTAGGGGAAAACTATGTGTTGGTTTGTGGGAGGAAGCTTGTTTCTGCTACTGATCACAAATTCCTGGGTAGCAATCATGTGCCCAGAAGGAATCCTATTGCATGTAATACAGGAATATTCTACAAGACCCAGTGATCAGCTGAACATTGATGCTGGCAAAGCCCTGATATGACACCTAATGGGGGCTACCTACAAACTCCCTCCCAGCTCTGACATCTCTGTATCTCTCCTGCTCCTGATACTGCATATGACACTAGTTGTAAATATAAGTGCCCCTTGGGCAAACCAGCTTTGTGGGCAAAATGAGGGGGGTGAGCAGGCCTAATCAGACCTGCAGGCTGAAGGCTGCTCACCACTGATATCTGTTCTGTCTTAAATATTGATCAACTTTGCCCTGACAATGACAGCAAAAAGTGTCTGATACTGTTATATATCTACTGCCCCCAATGCTTATTGACTGCATTTGGTCTTGGCAAACTGCCTACAATGTGTTGGACTTCAGAGTGGCTGCTTGCCCAAAGTTCTTAAAGCACACACAAACAACCTAATGGGCACAAGGAAATGGGGAGGGAGAGAAAAGTATTCTGGCAAAATATATTTTGAAGACATTCTTGAAGGCAAAAAACCCCCAAAAGAGTAGACATACAAAATGCTCATTGTTTCCATTCCATAGTACCAAACCAAACAGCAATTGAAACCACACGTGTAAAAAAACAAATACACCCAAACACATATATACATATCTCTGAAAACGATACACCATGGCTACCCCTTCACAAAATAGAGCTCTTTCTCTCATGCATCACAAAGAGTCCTGAGGTAAGTATTGCAATAGACTCACGGCCCTTAGGAGGACCACCAAATTTTTTTTATGTCCTACTCTCAGCTTTTTGAGCCTTGTAAGTAGGACAGTACCCTGTAAGGGGTTGTATTCAGACTAGTTCCACTGGAATTAATGAACCTAAGTTATGTGCATTAATTTCAGTGAGTCTGCTCTTAAGAATGACAAACATTAGATACAGTGCTGTATGTTTACAGTGAATTAGATCAGTTCAGCAACAGCATGGAGGAGGTAGTAGACCTTCCTGCAAGACGATCAGGATAAAAACGTAAGAGCCCTGCTGGATCGAGCCAATGGCCCAAGTAGCTTAGCATCCTGTTCTCCCAATGACCAACATATTTCCCAGTGGGAAGTCCAAAAGCAGAACCATTTGTTATTCCCAGCAGGTGGCATTCAAAGACACAGTTGTTCCACCAGTAGAGGCAGAGCATAGCCTTAAAGGCTCTGAACAGCCACTGGCCAGTGCTTATGCCCAATATGACTTTCCTAGGAGATGAAGGGTGCTAAAGTGGGATAACTCTGCAGCAGGTGCCAGAATTGTTTGCTGGCCAACAAGCCATTTGTTGGCTGCCCCCCATAGGGCCTTTCAATTCCCTGAAAATAAGATGAGAAGAAGTACCATCTTCACATGGCCTCAGTGTGCCAGAAGATGTTTTGCTTCTGCCCACAAAGGAGCTTTTAAGACTTCCATTTTTAAGGCAAAAGACAGTTGAGGTAAGGTGAGAACAGAGGAACAGGCAGGTAGAGGACACCCAGCACTGGAATATCTAAGGCTGACCTAAGCCCCCTGCCAAAGTTAAGAGAGATACACTACCCTCAATGTCCATTGGAAAAATAAAGTAATGAAACCACTACTGTTGCCCCTACTCCATGAAAATGCTACATCTTCCCCCAAACTGCTTGGAAATTTGCCCTTTTAAGATGTGCAAAATAAGGGCAGAGATGGCTTTCGTGATACGAAGTTATGTTGCTTGTTCAGGGGAAGTGCAGCAGCGGTCCTTTTCCACAATCTTTGAAGGCTCCCAGTGTGTATTAAGACAGGCGCCACACACAGCCTAGAGACTTGAGCACCTCCACAATGCTTAAGAGGCTGCCGGGCACCCAAAAATGGGACACCTCCACAGTGAGTTAGGGGCTCTATGGTGGTGCTCTTTGGCACATAAAAGACCAAGAATGTTATATGAATATCTCCCCCATGTTATGTTTTGGGGGAACCGAGTCCCATTTCCTCCCCTTTTTTGCAATTCCAGCTAAACCAGTAGAGAAGGTGTCCATCCACTTGGCTCTCTTGCTAAAAGAAGCAGGATCTCCGCTGGTGCCTCCCTTTGTTCAAATCTGAAGTCAGAGACTGGCTGATCCGCTTGGTGGTGAGCTTCATGTCTCTCGCAGCTACTATGGCGCGGCTCAGAGACCTGTTCAGGTCCTGCAGACCAGCGCAGTCCAGAGTCATGGAGCAGCAGGAACCCTCTTGCATTTGGTGCCGAGAAGCCGAGGTTTTCAGCTCTGGGGCCTGGGGCCTGCTAGGGACAGCAGCAGGGGAGGAGATCTGAGGTGCAAGTGGAGAACAATAGCTGGCGAAGAGAAAAAGAAGGGGGGGGGTCTGAATAAACCTTTACACTAGGTGAAAGCATTTGTGCATCTAGTTCAGTACTGTCTACACCAAGGGGAATAAATAATAATAATAATAATAATAATAATAATAATAATAATAATAATAATAATTTATTTATTTATTTATTTATACCCTGCCCATGTGGCTGGGTTTCCCCAGCCACTCTGGGAGGCTTCCAATAGAACACTAAAATACAATAACCTATTAAACATTAAAAGCTTCCCTAAACAGGGCTGCCTTCAGATGTCTTCTAAAAGTTTGGTAGTTATTTTTGACTTCTGGTGGGAGGGCATTCCACAGGGCAGGTGCCACTGCCGAGAAGGCCCTCTGCCTGGTTCCCTGTAACTTGACTTCTCACAGTGAGGGAACCACCAGAAGGCCCTCGGCACTGGACCTCAGGGTCCGGGCAGAACGATGGAGGTGGAGACGCTCCTTCAGGTATACTGGACCAAGGCTGTTTAGGGCTTTAAAGGCCAGCACCAACACTTTGAATTGTGCTCGGAAACGTACTGGGAGCCAGTGTAGGTCTTTCAAGACTGGTGTTATATGATCTCGGTGGTCGCTCCCAATCACTAGTCTAGCTGCCGCATTCTGGATTAGTGTTGGTTTACGGGTCACCTTCAAAGGTAGCCCCACATAGAGCGCATTGCAGTAGTCCAAGCGAGAGATAACCAGAGCATGCACCATTCTGGCGAGACAGTCTGCGGGCAGGTAGGGTCTCAGCCTGCGTACCAGATGGAGCTGATAAACAGCTGTCCTGGACACAGAATTAACCTGCGCCTCCATGGACAGCTGTGAGTCCAGAATGATTCCCAGGCTGCACACCTGGTCCTTCAGGGGCACAGTCATCCCATTCAGGACCAGGGAGTCTGCCACACCTGCCCGCCTCCTGGCCCCCCAAAACAGTACAGTGGTACCTTGGGTACCGGAGGTCCGCTCTTAACCTGAAACTGTTCTTAACCTGAAGCACCACCTTAGCTAATGGGGCCTCCCGCCGCCACCGTACTGCCGGAGCACGATTTCTGTTCTCATCCTGAAGCAAAGTTCTTAACCCAAGGTAATATTTCTGGGTTAGCGGAGTCTGTAACCTGAAGCGTATGTAACCTGAAGCATATGTAACCTGAGGTACCACTGTACTTCTGTCTTGTCTGGATTCAACCTCAATCTGTTAGCTGCCATCCATCCTCCAACCGCCTCCAGACACTCACAGAGGGTGGGGGACGTTTTTCAGGCAGAGGGCTGCATTCCCATCTGTGCAACCTTCTGGGGGGCCACATGCCAATGACGGGCAAGACCAGAGGATAAAGTGGGCAGAACAATAAATATAAATGCTACTTTAGTGGAGTGGGCTGCTATTACACACATTCATGCCCCACCCTGTCCTCCATCCAGGTAAGCAAGAGGCATCATCAGAGTGAAAAAACCAACCAACCAATCAACCAACCAGGCAAAAACATTCAAGGAGGGGTATGCAATAGGGCTAAGTGAGGGGTGTAGCCATGGGAGAGTCCAGCGGACCAGACACTGAAGCTTAGAGAGGCACATTTAGACCCTGAGTCTGAGGTTCCCAGCCCTGGGTCTGCACTAACTGGCCAGGAGCTCCCCAGAATCTCAGGAACAGCAATGTCCTTTTTCATCCTTTTTCCTGATCCTTCTAACTGGAGGTGCTAGGAACTGAACTTGGGGACTTCTGCTGGTAAGGTATGTGCTCTCTCACTGAACACTCCCAAATGAGTTTTGGAGGCATCAGTGGCAGGGAACAATCCAACATCAGAGTAGGAGACCTTATAGAGGCAGACAACTGAAGCTGGACTACAACACCAATCACTCCTGATCACTGTCCATGTTGTCTGGAGCTTGATGGAAAGTTTTAGTCCAGCAATATCTGGAGGGCCACAGGCTCTCCATTGTTGGCGTCAACACAATAAGGGGAAAAAGTCATATCTCTCAGAATTCTCACTGAACAAAGGCCTGAATGAATGGTTCTTACATTATAGATGTTGGAGGATAGGGAACCATGGGGACATAGTTGATGGAGGCAGGAGGGCTTGGGAGTGCCAGATACCAGAGTCCAGGCTGCTGTGATTGATGGTGGTTGCTGGAGTTCTGCTGTGGTCCAGAACCTTGCTCTGCTTTGTCCCCTGCGCCATGGTCCACCCCTGGGGGCAAATGAGAAAACAAGATCTAAAATTCTCCCTAGACAGAACTGGGAGGAATTGATAACTTTATTATTATTATTTATAATTTTCAACATTACATAACTACAACAATGTTTGCCAAGTTTTAACATTTTCAATTTTGACTCCTTTCCCCCTCTTTCTGCGGTTCCTTACATTTATTTTCATCCTTTCCTGTATACTCCAAATTGTTTTAACTTATTCTTTTATTCGTCTATTCTAATATATATCTCATATATATTTTATTAAAAAAACCTGCAAGTTTTTACAATAATTGGAGGAATTGATATCTTACTATAAAGGAAAGTGGGAGGCACTTCAGAGAGCAACTCCCGCTCTCCTTTGAAAGGGAGTTGAAGCTGGGGTGAGCTGTGAGGAGAGGGACTAGGAGCGAGCTATAAAGGGGTTTGGTTGGCCTGTGAGGGGATACCAAGGGGGTGGGGGTGGTGTAAAGGAAGGGAGTTTGATCAGATGTAAAGGAAGCACTGAGCAAAGGCGAGTTCCCAGGCAACACGGCCGATTTGATCGGCACAAGGCATGCAAGCTCCACTCCATTCCTTATTGGGTGAGCAATGCAGCCAAGCAACACAGTTGGAGCCTCCCTCCTCCCTGGCCGGCAGGGAGGGAGGGAGGGAGAGGAGCTGCTTCCTTTGAAACCTGGGAAATTTAAGGGACATCATCAGTAAGGCACAGCAGCGGGACACAGCGTTGGGATAAAGGCCTTTCCCGCCAAATAAGGGACGGTTGACAGCTATGATCTCATCCCAGTCTGGAGAAGCCCCAAGTGTCCAACATGTATCTCATATTTTGTTTAGTGTCCATGGAAGTTCAGTGGCACCGATGCTCTTTAACACTCTTCCCCTTGAAAGACACCTGCCAAGAGACTTCTGGGTTGGCGCCTCCGACAATGGCAGAATTCCTCTGATCGGGAGAAATTTGCTTCATGGAAATCAGGGTCTGGCCGCCATGGCGAAGGCGGAGACCCACTAAAAATCACAGGCGGGAGAAGCCTGTGAACGTGGGATTCAGCTGGCACCTTTTGCGCCTCCCCTACTCGCGGGGAGACCCGGTTTCGGGGATCCGGAGCGACGTGGGGTAAGCGGCGCGGTGCTTCGAATTGACTGCTTCTTTCACAGAGTGAAGCCGCACTGCTGTTGCTGGAGAGCGCTGACTTTTTCCTGTGGACAGTTTGATCCTAAACAACTACCCATGAGTAGAACGGAAAACTGGATTTTTAAACGTCTTAATTTGGCACCGAAACAGGGAGGTTTCAAACAGGAAGTCCACCTTCCCCTTTTGTAAATAGATTGAAGCAAAGAGCTTGCAAGCTAAAGTCTTGGAAAGTCCTCTGTAAAGGATTAAACTTCCATCGGCTAAAATCATTAAACCCCCCCTTGGAAGCAGGAGAAGGGGGGGGGGGAAATTTGGGATCGCGTAAGCCTGCAGGAGAGTGAAGAAAGTTAAATTACCACTGCTCTGAACCTGGAAACGGGCTGCTAGTAAGACTGACGTTTTGGGAAAATTCATTGACTGTGAATAAAACGTATCTTGACAGCTAGTTAAATAAGAGAAATACATTGTTTCCATTGTCTCCTTCTGCGTTTAAAAAGGAGTAAAAGTAACTGAAAATTGAAACTAATTTTATTGCTTGAACTGTGCTTAAAAGGATTGATACAAATAGAATTTTTTTCCCTCTAGAGGGAGCCTTTGAAACTGTTACAAGAGTTGAGCTGGTGGAATCTCCAGCTGCAAGATAAAAAACCGTGAGAACCAGGGATTGACCTTGGATAGGTTAAGAATGTCGACAGAAGAAGCCTTAGTGATTGCATTATGTAAGATAAGTGATTCATTGGAACAGCTCCACAAGAAGACAGATTTGATGACTATTAAAATTGATAACTTGGGACAAAAAGTGACTAATTTGGGACAAAGAGTGAACATCTATACAGAAGCCGTTCAGGAATCGATGCAGGAATCTACTTTGGCGTGGCAGGCTGTGGAGAAGGCGAGGGAGAAAGTTGTTGTTGTTGAACCTAAAGTAATACGGGTGGAGAGGGAGAGAGCCCCAGCCTTACAGAGGCAATTTGATGACTATAAGTTGTTGCCTTCTATGATTGAATTCAGAGAAGGTCAGATTTTGAGGATTGAAGCCCTGCTTGGACTGGAGAAGGAAAGTTGGATAGATCACCTCATGCAGGGATTTACTGACCTTTGGGACCTGGACCTGGGTCAGGAGGAGATTGGAGTTGTGGGGACTTTCAGATTTGGAGGGATTTTGAAACACGTCCTGAAATATCTTTTGGATTTTAGTTTTAATTACGGAGATTTGGCTGACCTGTCGAGAAGGAAGAAAAATATTGCTAGGTCGGAGCTTCCCCGAGATCTACTCTTCAGCATCAAAGGAAGGAAATTAAGAACAAGATCAGCAGAAGACAAAGTAAAGTGCATGTATAAATATGAAGAAGACCTGCAGAAGGGACTTGGAAAAAGAGTTAAGAGCCTCGGACAGAAGATCACCAGGTTGATGAACTATATGGAATTGACGGAAATGACTGGCAGAATCCGAGACCAGGGAGAAGAGACGGTGGAAGAAGATTGGGAAAAGTTTAAAGTTTATTTATAGAAATACTGTAAAATTAATGAGTGTCAGAAAAATTTTGGAATGAAATTATAAGGCTTTAGTAGAAATGTTATAAGGAGTTAAGCATAAATAAGTATTATAGTATCAGTGGAAAATAAGGTTAAAATAAGTTAAGATAATTATATGACAGAAAATATAGAAAGATGGAAAGGAATTGCTGAAACAATTAATTGAAGTGGAATACAAAAAGGGAGGTGAGAGGAGGTCGATGAAACAAGGGAATGAAAGATAAAGCATTGAAATGGTATGATGTATGTTTTTAAATTGTTTTTGCTTTGTTTTGTTTAGTCTAATGTGTTAATGTTGCGTTGTGTACTGTTTATATATATTATATAATGTTGCGTTGTGTATTTTTTTTTCTTTCTTTTGCTTCTTCTTTTTTTCCTTTCTTTTTCTTCTTTATTGTAAGGTTTAAAAGTAATAAATATTATTTATTTATTTTTTAAAAAAGAAAGACACCTGCCGAAAACATTTCCATTTCACTAAGTGCTTTTTAGAGAATTAATTTCACTCAACTTTGGCCATTTGTTCTCTGTTTTACGACCATAACATTTATACAATGCCTGAATTTTTTTATTGTTACTTGATTTCTAAAAATGTATTGGCAGTTTACAAATCAATGGCTACTAGGTATGATGGCTATGCTCTCCCTCCACTGTCAGAGGTGTCAGTCGCATCTCTGAATACCAGCTGCTGGGGAAAGTGCTGTTGTGTTCAGGTCCTGCTTCTGGTCAGCCACTATGAAAACAGGAAGCCAGGCTAGATGAGCTGTTGGCTTATATATTTCATAAACAAAACCATTCCTCTTGGGAACTGTTTCCAAACCCCTCACCATCCTTGCTGCCCTCATCAGGACCTGCACTCCGGTTTGCCAACACGGCATCAGTTTTCACACCAGAATTTCCCGTTCTCACCATGCACTACTTTGCTCCTGGGGTTCCTGGTATCCTTGAACAGATGGCTTGGTGCTTCTGACTTCTTCGGAGTGCTTTGGTAGAAGGGTCCAAATGAATCCCCTGGGGAGTCACAGCCTAGTAATGAAAGACAAAGTAATTCATCTTGCCACAAGGACCCTCCACCCCGAATCCAAAAACAAGAATACCCAGAACTAGAGCCCTGGAGAGGATTTTTTTTTTTTTAAGAAAAACTACCAGTATGTGGAATCAGCTAAGATACTGAGCTATAAATTAATCATGACATTGGACATGCATGCCTCTGGGTGTGCTGATGTTGCTCGCATGTCCACCACCAAAATTTTGTGAGTGCCTAGGCCCCTCTGAGTGTATTTTGTGGGTGCTACAGCACCCAGGGCCCCTGGCACCGGGTGCCTATGCCGCAAGCATAGAACTCAGTAGATAAGTCTTGGACAAACCAGTCATTCTCAGTTTCTGCTGAAACTGCTGACCCAGATTTATTTATTTTTAATCTCCAAAAAAAAGTTTTTAAAAAAGAAAAGACATGTAGACCGAGTCCTTAATTTAGGAATGCAGAAATTCACCAGGTACCAGTTAACATTTAACCAAGGATAATGATTCCTGTGGCACTATTCCACCTGTTGCTAAGCGCCAGAATTGTAAAAAGGGAAAAGTCAAGAGGAGATTTAAGGTGGAGAGCCAGCAGAGACACAACCTTCAGCACCTGATTCATTCCACATTTGCTTCAGTGAGCCATTTGGTGGTGTAAGTTATGGGCTAATTTTTCTTATCAGTTGCTGTGTGGAACTCCTGATTCAGAACATACCCTGCTCCCAGACTCTGACTTCCTTGTTCTTCCAACAGAGTGGACTGCTCACATAAGCCAGCCACTTCGCTGCCACTGCGAATCCTGCCCTGCTCTGTGGTCTGGATTGTGCAAACAGAGATGGAGCACTTGTGGCCCTCCAGATCCTATTTGATTACAACTCCTATTACTGCCTCACAGATGAGCAAAATGATCAAGGGGATGGAGCAACTCCCCTATGGGGTAAGGTTTCAGAGTTTGGACAACTTTAGTTTAAAGCAAAGGAGAGAAGGAGGCAACATGACAGATGACGTGAAGAAAGCAGATATGCAACTCATGAAGATCCAATGAAGTTGAATTTTAGAGGACTCAGAACAGACTAAAGAAAGTACTTATTTACACAGCACAGAGTTAAAACTACTTGTTCCCACAAGATACAGCAATAGCAACCAACCTGGATGGCTTTGAAAGAGGGCTGGACAAATTAGTGGATAATAAGGCTAGCAGTGGCTACTTACCATGATGGCTATGTTCTACCTCTACTGTTAGTAAACCTCTGAATACCAGTTGCTAGGAATCACAAATGGGGAGAGTGCTGTTGCACTCAGACCCTGCTTGTGGGCTTCCCAGTGGAGCATTTGGCTGGCTACTGTGAGAATGGGATGCTGGACTAACTCCAGTAGGTCTCTTCTTATGATACCTTTGTAGCCTCTGGCATCTTGGTTTCTTGTGGGTACCTCCTCAAGCCGTGACTTGACCTCTTGGCAATAGGGGCATGGGGCAGAGCTTTTGGGAGTCTTTGGTTCTTGGGACTTGGGACTTGAAAAAGAATACTGGGTTCCTACAGAAATCAAAACAAAGAAACTTGATACACACACTCCAGACATCTGGTTTCCCTTGTGGGGAGAGAATGCTGGACTCGATGGGCCTTTGCTTTAATGCAACAGGGGTCTTCTTATGTTATAGTGTCTCCTCCTCCGTCGTTCTGCCCAGACACTGAGGTCTAGTGCCGAGGGCCTTCTGGCTGTTCCCTCGCTGTGATAAGTCAAGTTACAGGGAACCAGGCAGAGGGCCTTCTCGGTAGTGGTGCCCGCCCTGTGGAATGCCCTCCCACCCGATGTCAAAGAGAAAAATAACTACAAACTTTTAGAAGACATCTGAAGGCAGTCCTGTTTAGGGAAGCTTTTAATGTTTAATAAGTTATTGTATTTTAGTTTTTTGTTGGAAGCCGCCCAGAGTGGTTGGGGAAACCCAGCCAGATGGGCAGGGTATAAATAATAAATTATTATTATAATTATTATTGTATAGCTTTTATTGTAAAACATTGTTCTTTTTTCTGATTTTATGCCACACTTTATGCTTTTAAATTTTGTAGGTTGCATGGAGACATTTGGTGCCAAGCAACTGATAAACTGAAAGGATGATGATGGTAATAATTTGCTTGGTAGCTTTCTCAGTGGGGACCACCATTCTTCCCTCCCCCCCCCCCACCTGGAGAGGAAGGGAGGAGAAATTATTGCCACAAACCAGAGCAAATTTCCCCTGAAAATTACACCCCCACCCCCAAAATGTAAAAGGGGGAAAGGCAGTTCTGCTCCCCTCTTCCCATACCCTCCCCTAAAATTTAGGCCATATTTTTATTAGCATGGAAGTTCAACCCAGCCTTCCTAGCACAGTGCACTGCTACCTGTCTAGTCCTTCCTGGGGCAGTTGATTTGGTAAATAAAAGCAGGCTCAGGTGCCCATTGCTCACCAGTGTAGGGCCCCCAGAGGGTGGGCTGCTCTGGGGATTCTTTCCTAGAAGCAGAGGTTTCCTGGCGTTTCCCTTTCCATGGCTTTGGTGGTGAGTAGTCTGACTCTGAAGGGCCTGCAAACAACACAGGTGGGGACACCCTCAGTCCTCATATGCGCATAGAATAGCAGTCACTTCATTATACAGGATCAAGTGCTGTTGGTTTGGAGCAGAAGCCACTTGTGCACAACACTGATGGGCTAGTGCATGAGACATCACTGGCAATGAAAAGCTGGAAAGGGTTTAGGTTAGGCTTATTTAATTCATACATTGCTTCCCTTAAAAAAGAAGAAGTCTGGAGCAATTTGCAACCACTGTAAAGAAACACAAATAAAAATCACATAAACTTTTTTTAAAAACCCAAAACATATCCACCCAAATTTAACAGTACAATGATTGGTGATACCCAAATGCCCAGGAAAACATATTTGCCTCAAATAAATATCAAGGTTGGCACCAGCGCCGTTTGTACAATAGGTGTGGGAGGTGCTGCTGTCCTGTCACTGCCACCCTCATAGAATCACAGAACTAGTCCAACGTCCTGCAAAGCAGGAATGAGAACTAAAGCATCCCCGACAGATGGCCTCCAAACCTCTGCTTAAAAACCTTGCGAGGTACTTCGTTCTTCAGGACATCCTTCAAAGGCGGCATGTGGAAAAGGACCTTAGGGTCCTGGCAGGCTTTTATGAGGAAGAGAAGCACATACAGCACACCCTTCTGAAAGGCCTGCCTATATTCAGCCTCAGAATAAAATGCATCTCTTTGCATAACCAAAGCAACCTAATGCACACCACAAACATTTTTGTTGCTTACTGAGATCCAGCTGGATCCCATCTTGCAGGTGGGATCTCTTTATCCACTCTTCTGGCCTGAGCAACAGAGCTGGACTGTCGTGGTCAGCTGCACTCTTCCCGGATGTTTTGCTGTGAGATGAGGTGGGGATGTGGTTGGACCTGCAAGACAGTGAATTGTTTTAGGCACACTGCACCATTCCTTGCATGAGCAGCAGCAAGCACAGGGCAGAGAACTTCTGCTTATCTACTGCAAATCTGTGTGTCTGTGAGAGAAAATTTAAAAGGGAAGAAGTGGTGGGCACAAGTAAGAGGTCTTTACCTTTGCAGTGCTTCTCCCTCCTCTGCATATCAGGGCTCCAAGACCACCCCCTTTTTTTGCAACAGAAGCTTACCAAGTGTTTGACTAAAAATGACCTTGTATGTAAAAAATTATAGGATATCATTAGTCTCAACAAACAATAAATCTATTTCAGGTTTCCAGCTGATGCCTGGTGTAAATAAAGGCAAGAAAGAAAACTGGGCTTCTGGGGCATTGTATGGGCAGCAGATGGCACCAGAGAGAAGACACTTGTTGCTGTGCAGGGTGTCAATACCCAGCATCTTCAGGCAGCTGCCAGGGCCCCTAGGTCCAGGTAAGGTATGTTGCTGGCGCCTGCCCCTCCAGCAGCCTGCCCCTCCAAGTAGCATAAGGCAGCTGAATCCAGCAGCCATTTTAACTCCCCACCATTCTCTGAAGAAATGCTTTGCCAGAGGCATTGTGGGAAAATCCTTACATGAACCTGCCCTGGCTGCCATCAGGAGACAGTGATGGAGAAAGGAGAGGCTGCCTGGGCTACCCTCAAACCTGGAACAAGCTCTGCCCATTGCTTACCCTATTGAATTGGCACTTCTGGGGAGGCGGGTCCTGTCCTGTCTTGGCATCTGGAGTGTAGAGGTATGTGCGGAGGGTGGCCGCTTTGGATAACCATGAGGCTGCTGGAGGGTCTTCTCCAGGACATGGCGAAGCTGAGAGACTTCATGCTGCAAAGCTCTGATAGCCTGGCTGTTAAAGGGACAAAAACAACCCCCAGCCCAGGATCAGTTAAAATCAGGACCTAGCATGATAAGAGATATTAATTTTAGGCGTGCTATACATGTCCAGCAACCCAAATTGTACACACAATAGTGGAAGGGTCATAGCTTGGTGATAGGGCATCCACTTTGGAAAAATCCTAACAACTGCACTCTTAGTGAGGCTGCTTCTGTTTACAGTTTTTACAGAGTAAGTACAAAGCATAAGCAGCTTGCAGATGGAATGTTTTTACTGCAGGAGTTAGCTCTTAAGAATGATGGAAAGCTCCCAGGCTGGTAGCTGAAGCTTGCCAGAGCATGGAGAAAATGTTCCCCTAAAAAGGGTTAAAAGTGATGCCTTCTCCTCTGGAGGAAAGGGCCATAGCTCAGTGGTGGAACATCTGCTTTGCACACAGAAGGCTCAATCCCTGGTATCTCTGGGCAAGGCTGGGAGAGACTGACCCAAAAACCTGGAGGTTTGCTGCCAGTTAGTACAGACCAGGGGAGGGGAAGCTTTTGCTTTTTCACCTTGAGGGCTGCACTCCCTTCCAGCCAACCTTCCAGGGGCCACATAATAGCGGTAGGACCCGAAGCATAAAGGGGGCAGAGCAATGAATGCTGATTTTAGCTTTATTCAGTTGGCTTTTTTCTTTGGCCATCCCCCCCTCCATCCTCCATGAAGGGAAGTGAGGAGCACTGTAGGAGTTCATGGACACATTCCAGTTTGCCCAAAAGACTCGAGGAAGGTACAAAGCACCATTACCCAGTGATGGGTGTGGTCTGGGGAGAGTTCTGAGGGCCAGACAAAGTGGTCTGAGGGACTGCCTTGGCCACCTTAGCCTGAGGTTCCTCATTTATGATCTATTGTGTTTCTCACCCAGTGCCCCCACCATTCCAAAGAGGAAACTTACGCTCGGTGCACGCGGGTGTCAAGGAGACTGTAGTCATGAGTCTGGTCTGGGGGCAGCGAAATGGCAGAGGAGCTAGGAGAATGTCTTGCTTCATCAGGAGGTGCATTGTAAGTTTCAAGTCCTGCCTGGGCCTCAGCCTCAGAGTCTGTGTGAGCTGGTAAGAAAAGAGACAGAAACACATCATGGAATCATAGGGTTAGAAGGGACCCCCAAGGGCCACCAGTAGCAGCAGAAGATAAGCAGTAGCCGGATGAACTGTGAAGAAGGCAAAACCTTTGCCAATGTTTTCCTGCTTTGCCTAGCAAAAGCAGAGGAGAGGAGCAGGGCCACCCCTGGGTTGAGGATGTGGTACCCACCCACTGTTGGTTCGCAACAGCTGGCCTGATTCCAGACTTCTGAGTGGGGAGGGGAGTTTAAAAGGGGGGAAACAGTTATTTATCTGCTAATTAGTGGGTGGGAGTATTCTTTGTTTATTATTTATGCATGGTTAATATTGTCTGTTATTAATTATATGGTGGGTGTATTTTTGTTTTTTCATAAATGTTATGCTAGATGATATAGAGATGTATTGTATGACCCTTCCTCTCTTTTTTCTTCCCTTATGGTAGTGTGTAAGTCACCTGGACACCTTGGGGCGATAAGTGACTAGTAAGTTTAATAACTTAATAAAACAACAACAACAACAACTCTGCAATCCAGGAATCACAGCAATGCATGAATCATGGATCTTTCCACTTTGGAAACTGCATTATACAGAGCCAGATCATTAGTCCATCTAGCTAAGTATTGCCTATACTGATTGGCAGCAGGTCTCCAGGACTTCATACATGGGTCTCTCTCCCAGCCCTACCTGGAGATACTAAGGAATGAACCTGGGAACTTTCACCTGTAGAAGCACTTCCCCTGTGACTCCAAGAGCCAACATGTGCATCACAGAGTTTCCAGTGCTCACCACTCTTGACAAACTCTCCTTCCCTGCAACTGGATGCAGGGAGCGGGGAAAGTGCTTAGGATGGCACAGAACAAATACCTGTTTAACATGTTGCAGCTGACCCAGCATTAGGCTGTGCAAAAGGTCCATGATTCAGGGGTGTTGTTTGATCTCTGCAAGGTGTTTTGGGGATCCAGGTAAGGTGGTACAGGCTGGCCAGGCTGCATGTGTGTGCATGTGCTAGAGCTTTATGTGAGTGAATGTTCAGGGTAGTGCAGCTAGCAAGGTACTGAGGGGCAGGATGTTAGGAAAGACCTCAAGTAAGAACAGGCACATGACCTGGCATTCCTGCTCAAAGCAATTAACTGCTTTTAGCTCACCACTATCCATGCCTGGCTCCATCTCACTGGCGATGCTGTTGGTCCACCTGGTAGGGGAGTTAAGCTGGAACGGTCTTCCTTTGGAAAGGACTTGTCTCTGCATCCCATTGTCTGATTGTGTGTGCCTGGGTGACCTGTCTGTTTCCAATGTGACAGGCGCTTTCCTTAGAGATTCTGCTTCGAAGTCTACATCAACAGAGGTTGAATTTCCCAGCATGCTGTGGGACCTTGACAAGAAATGGGAACACAAAGTTGTTTTATACCAAGTCAGATCTTTGGGTCCTTCTAGCCCAGCTTTCCCAGCCCTATCTAGAAATACTGTGGTTTAAACCTGGGACATTCTGCAGGCAAAATAGATGCTATTTTTAAAAGTGTACTCTTCTTTTTGAGGGACTTCCTCTACAAAGCAGCTTTTAAGAGATGTAGTTTTAGCTGTTTTAATGACTGTGAAGACATGGGTCTTTTATAATGTTCTATAACTGTCCTTGGCTCCTAAGCAAGGATGGGATAAAAAGCCAATGAAATAATAGCAACACTACTAATAAAAAATAGTGCAAAGGAGGAGAGCCAAATGTCCTTGGACCCTAACTTCCTTCAGCCCCAGTCAGCATGATAGTGATCAAGGATGATGGTAGGAGTCGGGGGGCCACCAGGTGGCGCGTTGGAAGATGGCCGACAATAACATCTCTCTGACCCATACGAGGTAATTAAGGGGCTGCTATGGAAAGTATGCAGCCTTCCCTTCCCCCCAGGATGTGGGGGACCCTGTCTTGCCAGCGGTGTTCACAATGCACCCCCTGATCCGAGAGATGGGGGTGCCAAACACTTGGCACGAGCCCTCGGTGAAGTCAGCTCTTCCTGATGCCGATTCCAATTAGCACTTAGTGGTTGCTTCAGCTCGGAATTATAATTGGAAATATACGATTGGAAAGGAAGCTGAAGCACATACATCAAGTAAAGCTCGAGATAAGGCTGCTGATTAATGGATCTCTGTGACCGGGAGTGACGGACGGATAAGTAAATCTTCTGATGAATCACCACTAGGAGACTGTATGTTTGGAACGAAGGGGGGGTGGAGGAAAAAACCTTTTTTTTCTTTACACGATGTGATATTAATAACCCTTCACCCCAGAAAGAAATAAGATCGTCACGTTTTTATCAATCATAAGCAGGATTTTAAGAACTGTGTGGGGATGGATTACAACAGAAGAGAAGACTGGTGAACGGTGAGGAAGAGGAAATTTTTTATGACGCAGTTAAAAAATGGCGTCTCACCAAGACAGGCTTGCCGGAGAAAGAAGGACAGGGGGAGGAGAATCAGGATCGTTCGAAAGAGAAGGAGTGTTGGAATGCAAGTTTGACCTGACAGAGCCCCCTGATTCATTTGATATATCTGGCTAGCCTGAGGAAAAATAAAGGACAGACCAAAGGTTAACTTTGTTTATGGAAGAGACGAACAGAGGCTGTCCCTGAGAGAGATAGTTTTTGAAGAGTACAAAACCCACACAGAGACGCCAGTTTCCAGTCTGCTTGTGAGAACCATCAGAGATCGCAAAGAAAGGAATATATGATAAGAACGAGAAAGAAAGTAATAAAGGACTATCCGGATCGAACTGGATAGAACTGTCTAATTTAAAGCAGTAAAATATGTGATGCCTGGAGCTATCCGGAATTTTGGACCCTTAACAAAATTTTAAATTTGGCTGTATAATCTGGAACTAATGTGATTTGAATAATGTGATGTGATTGGCCTGTTAATAATTTTTTTTTAAAAAAAGGATGATGGTAGGAGTCCAGTGATACCTGCAAGACCATAGAATCCTCACCCATGCTATTCATGTCTACTCAAGAGGAAGCCCCAATGGGTTCAGCTGGTCTTACTCCCAAGTGTGCATGTCTAGAATTGCAATCTGATTCTGCTGTAAGTCAAACTAAAGCTGATACAAGAGGTCAAATCTCCTAACACATATTAAAAAACAAACTTGCAATAGCTTGTAATTAGTTTGGTCATGTTCATGCTCCAGGTCTTCCAACCACACTTTCCTTTATCTGAATATTGCTGGATGCCCACCCAGTTCCTGGTTTCACCCACTTTTTGTCTTCAGGTATCTTCTATATACTTCCTCCTGTTCACTGCCAACTCAGGGACACAATTATGGGAATTAACACAGCTCATAGGAAAAGAAGGGAGGGAGGGTTCATACCTAAACTTGGATGTATAGTGCTTTGGCATTTGTGCCAACGGGGACATCCTGCTGGCTTCTGATCCCACAAATCCACTGTCTGTCTCTGGGGAAACAAGGCGTAAATTCTGCAAGAGAAGGAAAAAGATGTTGTGGGGAACCTCAAGTCCAGGGGCTGAATGCAGTCCTCCAAGCCTTTCTACTTGGCCATCAGGACTCTTCTGAGGCCACCCCCACTCCCTGATGGGCCCATATTTGTGTCCTTCTTGGGTGTTTTTCCTGGCTGGGACATTTCCTTGGATTTTAATAGTGCCTCTGGCTTGCCTGAATGGAAAATCGAGAGAGTTATGTGAGTGAGTGTGTATAAAATAGTGTACTGTACAAGGGGAAAATTTGCTTCCTTTGTTCCACCCACATTTGCCACCGACTCAGGCAATCACAGGCACGCAGCCCCTGGAAGGCTGCCAGAAATTAATGTGGCCCACAGACTGAAAAATATACCTTATCCTTGAGGCGGTTAAATGATTGCCTGAACTTTCTCAAAAAGAACCGTATTTTGAAGCAACAAAGGATATATATAAACATTTTTATTTGGTATTTCCTTCATGAAGTTGAGGACATCTCCACCCCAATATTTATCCTCACAACAAATTTGTGAGGTAGGTTCGGCTTAGAATACATGGCATATGGCTGTATGTTTCACTCCATGGGTTACAAGCAAGGACAGGCAAGATCCCTCCCATCTCTATTCAGAACAGGGGCTCCTAAAATTGATTTAATTTGGACTCAAGTTGCACCATTCCCAAATTACTTCAGCCTCCAAGTTTCACTGTGCTCCTGTTCATAACATCCAGAACACAATGAGGTCTGCCCAGTCCCAAACCTCTTTCTCCAATCCTATCTCCAAGCAGAGGAGAGCTGCTTCTCAGGGCTTTCATTGGCCCCTGAGCAGAGATGTGGATCCAGATGCTCTCCATATGTTTCTGTACTCCAGCTGCTGTCAACCTCAGCCAGCATGGCCAGTGGTCAGGGATGATGGGAGCTGTAATCCAATGATGTCTGAAGGACCACAGGTTCTTCCCCCTGCTCTGCTCTTAAGAAGTAGCATTACTACCATACCTGGTCATTGGGCCAGGGACTCCTCATTTCTCTAGGCTTGCTGGCTGGTGATGATGGGAGTCAAATCTCAATAAAATGTGGAGGACACCAGGTCCCAGATTCTTCCGACACTCTGGGTCCCACCCCCTGGCACATGGCTCCCAGAAAGCCCCAAAAGGAAGGTGACCCTCATGGTGAAAAATGTTTTCTCCCACTGCTCCATTGTGACAGCCTCCTCCCCACTAACCAATGCTTACCTCAGGCAATCCTGTGTTTGTCTTCTGGAGGGACTTCTTGGCTGTGTGATCAGAAGCAGCACTGCCTGCCACACTGACCATGCTGCTCTGTGGTGACAGGTGCTTCTGCTGCCTCCTGGATGATGAAGCCTTTGGAACTGGAGTCGATGGACATTTTTGTTCAGCTGAACCCTGAGGAACTGGCTCCTCCTCCTGCTGGATGGATGGTGAGCAGCTGGTCTGGTCAGGCACTTCCTGCTGGGACTTCTTCAAAAGCTGCTCAGAAGGTTCCATCTGTTGGGGCTGCCTATTAGAAATGGGGGAGCAGGAAGAGAGAGAAGGGGGGACTCAGCAGAGGCTTATGGGTTGTCTGACCTATTCCGGCCACATTCTAGTTTTGCAGATTTCTGAACAAAGCTATCGGGTCAAAGGTGCAGCTTCACTTTAAGGAAACAAAACAAATAAAGGCTTTTGGGGAAAGTAACATACAAAGGCTTTGCTGTCAACAGCCTTTCACATTCTGGACTGCCCCTACTTCCAAGGTAATCTCTCAGCAGTTTCAAGAATATAGCTCAGGGAATAGGAACACAGAAGATTCCAGTGGCTGTTGAAAAGTCCAACATTCAAGATGGCAGCTTCTAAGTCAGCATAGTTGTCAACTTTCCCCTTTTCTTGCAAGGAATACTATTTGGAATAAGGGAATTTCCCTTAAAAAAAGGAAAACGTTGACAGCTATGTAAGTCAGGGATGAAGAATTTGCAACCCTTGGCCTAGGGCATGTTCAGATGGTTTTCTTATTGAACATTCATCCTGGAGAAGAAGGTGGATTAACCCCACCACACATTTAGGAGTTAGCAACATCACTTTTTTTTTTAATCCCCACCTGGGGATCTGGGAAGAGAAGGAGTAATCCAAACCTGCTGCAAGGGCTTTCAAGCCAGGCTATGAGAGTCTGTTCCTGTCAGAACCCAGAGACTAAGAAGGCCCTTCATTCCCAGACTTCTAAAGTAGGACCTGTGCTTTCATGTGCCCAAATAACAAAGCTGTCTTTTTGCATGGGTTATAGAAGCGGGCACTATGTTTTACATAAGCAGGGAAGCTACAAGCTGCAGCCATGGGCATCCTATGGACAGGACAGGACAGGACAGGACAGGACAGGACAGGAAAGGAGAAAGGAAAGGAAAGGAAAAAGGAAAGGAAAGGAAAAAGGAAAGGAAAGGAAAAAGGAAAGGAAAAGAAGAGATTTCATACGCATTTACCTCCCCCTTCCTTTTCACTCCATGTGATTCCAGGCTTCACATTCACTCCCTTCCCATCAAATTCATCCCCTTCCCCCACTCCCCTATTTCCTTCGGTTTCTCCTTTTTTCTGCTCCCACAGTCCCCGCCCCTGCATCTGCCCTGCCAATTCAGCCCTATCGAGTAGAAAGAACTGAAAATAAAAATAGCCTAAAATAAAAAGCTCCTTTGTCCAACTCTGGGAAAGAAAGAGGGAGAGAAAGCAAAGGCATCTTTGTTGGAAAAGCAAGCCCCCCTGCTTCTAAGTTTAGTCACATCTCAGAATGTTTTCAGGCATCGTGGTGGTCTGCGAAAGGTCTCCCACCAATATTTGCAAGGCAATATGCAGAGTGGTTAGACCAGAGGCAGTTAAGGACATAAGAACCCTGCTGGATCAGGCCAATAGCCCATCTAGTTCAGCATCCTGCCCTCCCAGTGGCCAACCAGAAGCCTATGGGAAGCCCACAAGCAAGACATGAGTGCAATTCTGCTCTCCTGCAATTCCCTGCAACTTGCATTCAGAGGCATACTATCCCCAACGGTGGAGGCAAAACATGGCCATCATTGCTAGTAGCTGTTGATAGCTTTGTCTTCCATGACTTTGTCTAATCCTCTTGTAAAGCTGTTATATATTAAAGTTCTCACTCTGGCCACCAGGGGGGACTGTGTATATAGTTTTCACTCAGGTCCACGTAAGTTAATTTAGGTGGGAAACCCCGGGCTGTTGTTGTTACTATGTTGACAGCTGGCTGCCTATAAAAGCAGGACGGCTGAGCTGTTCGCTGTTCAGTTCAGTTCCAGCTTACTTATAAAGAACTACTTGGAGAAATCTCTGGGTCGCCTGCTATGTCCACCCATTACAGTGGTACCTCGGGTTACAGATGCTTCAGGTTACAGACGCTTCAGGTTACAGACTCCGCTAACCCAGAAATAGTACCTCAGGTTAAGAACTTTGCTGCAGGATGAGAACAGAAATCGTGCGGCGGGAGGCCCCATTAGCTAAAGTGGTACCTCAGGTTAAGAACAGTTTCAGGTTAGGAATGGACCTTCAGAACAAATTAAGTTCTTAACCTGAGATACCACTGTACTTAATAAAAGCCATCCAAGTTGACAGCCACCACTGCCTCCTGTGGGAATGTATTGCTACATGCTGCGTAAAGGTTATTCTTTTATCTGTCTGGAATACTCCACCGTTCAGCTTCATTGGATGCCTATGATGAAGCTGATTGCTGGAAGGTTCAGGATAGATAAAGAAAGCTGATGCGGTGCCCTCCTGATGCCGTGGACTCCCATCAGATTCAGTAAGCATGGCCAATGTTGAGGGATGAGCAATATTCCTCACAATCCAGCATCATCTGGAGGGCCACAGGTCCCTGACCTATGAAATAATTAGGGCATGGCTGAAGTGTGGTTTCTTCTCCTGGATGACTTACTGCAAGGTTGAAGGCCTGCAAGAGGTCTTGCTAGCTTTAGACACCACCCAGTGGGAGCCTTCCTTTGTCCCAACATCCGTTATGGCTGCACCATCTGCTTCATCTGGGGGTGAGTAATGTCTGTCCAGGTGCAGCTGTTCCAAGCTCAGAGCCTCTGGCAAAGATTTGAAGCTGTTGTAGCTGTGGGACAAGAGACAATAGGTGAAGTTTGGGTCTGTCAGCCTTCTGAAACCAGATGAACTGAAACTGAATATTAGTCGCTGCCAGTCCTACTAAGAGTAGGCTCATTTGAATTGATGGACATGATTAACTTAGGCACATTCACTTCACTGGAACCAACCCAATATATCAACCAACCATTCAAAGTAGAGATATAGGTTTCCTCTGCATTATACATTTAAAGCAGCACCTTACCACTTTAAACAGTCATGGCTCCTGCCAAAGAATCTTGGGAACTGTAGTTTGTTAAGGGGGCAGAGAGGTCTAAGGAGACCTCTGTTCCCCTCTCAGTACTACAGTTCTCAGTTTAACAATCAATTCCCTTTCCAGAAACTCTGGGAACTGTAGCTCTGAGGGGACCGGGGGTCTCCTAAGGACTTTAAGCACAAACTACCGTATTTTTCGTCCCATAGGACGCTCCGTCCCATAGGACGCACCTAGTTTTTTTGGGGGAAAATAAAGGGGAAACTTTTTTCCTTTATTTCCCCCCAAAAAAACAGGTTGGGGAACAGCGGTATGGCGGCGCTGCACCTCCCCCTGTCCCCCGATCTTGTGAAGCTGCCCGATGTCTGCCCGGCGCGAGGGGCGCTCTGCTTCAGGGCGCCCCGCACACCGGGCGGCAGGCTGCTATCCGCAGCCTAGGGAGCCCTGCGGGAACTCCCGCGGGCTCCCCAGGCTTGCTGATAGCTTCCTGAAGCCTGGAGAGTGAGAGGGGTCAGTGCGCACCGACCCCTCTCACTCTCCAGGCTTCAGCGAAAGCCTGTATTCACCCCATAGGACGCACACAAGATTTCCCCTTCATTTTTGGAGGGGAAAAAGTGTGTCCTATAGGGCGAAAAATACGGTACATTCCCCAGGATTCTTTGCAAAAGGGCACAGTTATTGGGAGGGGCATAATACTGATTTAAAAGTAAGCAAAAATGGGGTCCTAGAGAAGAAAACATCACAGCAACGATCAATTTGTTCAGAATCCAAAGGGATACATTCTACCATGCTAGAACAACAGCATGACGCAGAGATCACTTTTATTTAAAGAGTGAAAAGGCTGTAAACCTTTAAAAGATTATTGAAGGATTGGGGGGGGGGGGTCTTTCTCCGACATCAAAAAGACATTCACCGCATATATACAAAACTCATACACTTACTGGTCCAGGAGGTGATCAAAGTCCTTTTCCACCTGGGCTTGCATGTGCCGGAGTGGTTCCGGAAGGCTGCTTTCTCCCTCTTCTCCAGTCTCATCACTGATGGAGTTCACTTCCAAGTCCAGCTGGGCTTGGCTGCGGCCATTCGTGGGGAAGGGGGTCTGAAGAGCAGAGAGTCAAGGTGTGAGCAAGGCCCAAATGAAAGCAAAGCCACACCCCCTCCAAAAGAATTTGGCAATTGGTATAAAAATTACTGTCAGCCTAGAACAGAGGTTGGTGACTTTTATGGAGGACTAGTGGGTGCATTTTGAATTTTGAGAAAGTGCTGTGGGCGCCAGTCACAAGATGGTTGCCATGGAAGCATAGCCTACTGCATGGCCTGACGCAGGGACAACCTGTTATGTATTGAAGTTCTCACCCTGGCCACCAGGGGGTATTGTGTATATAGTTATCACTCAGGTCCATCTAAGTTAATTTATGCGGGAAATCCTGGGCTGTTGTTGTTATATTGTTGACAGCTGGCTGCCTATAAAAGCAGGCCGGCTGAGCTGTTTGCTGTTCAGTTCAGTTCCAGCTTACTTATAAAGAACTACTTGGAGAAATCTCTGGGTCATCTGCTTTGTCCACCCACTACTTAATACAACCCTTCCCTTTTTAGTACCTGAGGTGAAACAGGGAGGTGCCCCCCCATGGTAGCTTCTGGTGAGATCTTGAAAAATCTCATAGAGCACACGAAATCTTGCCGGAAACAGCCAACACTGCTTCTTCACCAGTGGTGGAGGCAGTATGATGGGTGGGGCACTTGTGGGGGTGCTGTCTCTCGGGCACAGAAGCCAACTCCTAGTGGCTAAGGTCCCTTAGATCCCATTCCACAATAAAAGATTTGAAAGGACTGCCCCCCCCCAAGTTGATGAGCACTGCCATTCAAATGGTGTGTTTGCAACACGTCTTGTGATCAATATGTGAAGCAGGGCTTATCTGGGCCTCTCCAATATTTTATGCAAGTTGGAATCCCTGTATTTGGGCTTCCACATCTGAGGCAGCTTCCTCAGCCTGCCTCATGTGTCATCTGGCCCTGGCCTAGAGAGAGTGTCCCACAGGCGAGATAGGAGATACAAGCCGTTTCATGCTTTGTAATATATGTAGCCTTGTAAAGGGCTCCAGAGTAATACCAATAAATCCACGGTATAAAAAACCTTTCAGATTGGTGCACAAAGAAACCTTTAAACACACTCCTGTATCTCGAATATTAGTAAGGTAAAGGGACCCCTGACCATTAGGTCCAGTTGTGGCCGACTCTGGGGTTGCGGCGCTCATCTTGCTTTATTGGCTGAGGGAGCCGGTGTACAGCTTCCAGGTCATGTGGCCAGCATGACTAAGCTGCTTCTGACGAACCAGAGCAGCACACAGAAACGCCGTTTACCTTCCCACCAGAGGAGTACCTATTTATCTACTTGCAATTTGACATGCTTTCGAACTGCTAGGTTGGCAGGAGCAGGGACCGAGCAACGGGAGCTCACCCTGTCGTGGAGATTCGAACCGTCGACCTTCTGATCGGCAAGCCCTAGGCTCTGTGGTTTAACCCACAGCACCACCCACGTCCTATCTCGAATATTACTTTCACTTTAATTGTGATGTTTAGCTTATTTCTTAGTTGTTGCCTTGTTGACAGTGTTTTATAGAGTAATTGCTTCACTGATGATTTGTTAATTATTCCATATGATTTATGCTGTGTTTGTGATATTCTATTATGTTCTATCATGTTATTGCTCTATTGCTTGTAATCCACTTTGGGATAGCTCTGAATGAAAAGCAACATAGAAATATAATCAAATTTATCTATCCATCAAAATATCCTTTAGATATGCCATTTCTCGCTTGGGAAAACCTTGAAGTAATTGCATGTGACCTCAGGGTATGGAGTGCAGACAGCCGGGACTGGGGCTTGAAGAGATGGAGTCGGCGACCTCATCTGCGACTCAGATGCCTGAGCTGGAAAACGGGCAGGAGATGAATCAGGCGCCTCAACACTGCTCTGTGCAACTGGCTGGTCCCACATTGCCTGGTCAATCCTTTCCTTCAGCTCCTCCAAGCGCATCTCCAGTTGGAATATCTGTCCTTCCACTGCTCTGGAAAGTGTTAAAATGAGTTAGCAAAGATGAGAGAAGCTAGAACAGCAATATAGCTCAGGGAATAGGAGTACAGAAGTCAGGCTATTGCTCTATAATGCTTAGGACTTCCTATATCACGGGTAGGCAAAATGATGCTCTCCGCGTGTTGCTGGACTACAACTCCCATCTACCCCATGCAGTAGCATGGCCAGTATTCAAAAATGATGGGGCTTGTAGTCCAAGAACCACCTCTGGGTGATGCTGCCTTGGCTACCCCGGCTCTAAATTGACTGGCAACAGCTCCCAAGGGGTCTCTTCCAAAAGTCTGTCAGCACACTGTCTTCTCCTCATATTTAGTTCCCATTTTTCCTATCCAACCCAGGACTGTATGAAGACGGCCTCAGGTTCAATTCCCATCAACTCCAGGTAGGGCTAGGAGAGAGTCCATGCCTGAAATCCTTGCTCAATCAACTTGTGCAATACAATGGTACCTTGGTTCTCAAACTTAATCCGTTCTGGAAGTCCGTTCCAAAACCAAAGCGTTCCAAAACCAAGACACACTTTCGCATAGAAAGTAATGCAAAATGGATTACAGTGGTACCTTGGGTTAAGAACTTAATTCGTTTTGGAGGTCTGTTCTTAATGTGAAATTGTTCTTAACCTGAGGTACCACTTTAGCTAATGGGGCCTCACGCTGCTGCAGTGCTGCCGCCGCACGATTTCTGTTCTCATCCTGAAACAAATTTCTTAACCTGAGGTAGTATTTCTGGGTTAGCAGAGTCTGTAACCTGAAGCGTCTGTAACCTGAGGTACCACTGTAATCTGTTCCAGACTTTTAAAAACAACCCCTAAAACAGCAATTTAACATAAATTTTACTATCTAATGAGACGATTGAGCCATAAAATGAAAGCAATTATCAATGTACTGTACTATAAAATAAATAAGACAGTATTATAGATATATATATATAAATCTGTTTGGATGGGGGGGGGGCTTTTATCCATTTCCACAGTCACACAATCAATCAGTCAGTAGCTGAACTGGGTTCCACATAGTCACAAAAACAAATTAACTGTAAAAGTCTCAAAAACAAAAACGCAAAATAAATAGCAAAAACAAAAGCACCAAATGTAATCCATTCTGGAAGTCCATTTAACTTCCAAAATGTCCGAAAACCAAAGTGCAGCTTCTGATTGGTCCAGGTGCCCTGGAAACAATAGCCAACAGCCGCATTGGATGTTCGGCTTCTGAAAAATGTTCAAAAACCAGAATACTTACTTCTGATTTTTTGGCGTTTGAGAACCAAGGCATTTGAGTACCAAGGCGTTTGAGAACCAAGGTACCACTTTATATACATACCGGTCAGAATCAAAGTCTCCTAGCGCCCCCGCAGGTTCTTGATGGTTCTGCAACTGCCTGTATTCATCTCGAGCCTGTAGATATGTCTGCTCCAAGGCATCCTGGGCTTCCTTTAGTCTTGCGAACCCCTACAATGGAAAGCAAGGTTGAAAGAGGCAGGGGATTTTGAGTGACTTGTTGACTCCTGAGTCCCACAGCTGTGTTGACTCTAACTGTATCCTTATGATGGGAAATGGCACTCTAGCAATGCAGCAATACAGATATGTTTCTAGTTTCATTGATAATGGAAATAACAAAAATCACCTTGTAGTAAATTATTTCAGGCATTCTCCCAGGATGAAGCTTTCAGACAGATGTTGCCCTCCTGAAAGACAACTTATGCCACTCAGAGAGCTACACTTTCCAAAGTTTCCTGCAAAGTGGGATTGTTAAACCACTCTTGAAAGTGTAGCTTTGTGAGAGAAATAGGGGTTTCCTAACAGCTCTCAGCTCAGGGACACAGGTGGTGCTGTGGGTTAAACCACAGAGCCTAGGACTTGTTGATCAGAAGGTCGGCGGTTCGAATCCCTGCGACGGGGTGAGCTCCCATTGCTCGGTCCCTGCTCCTGCCAACCTAGCAGTTCGAAAGCACGTCAAAGTGCAAGTAGATAAATAGGTGGGAAGGTAAATGGCATTTCGGTGCGCTGCTCTGGTTCGCCAAAAGTGGCTTAGTCATGCTGGCCACATGACCTGGAAGCTGTACGCTGGCTCTCTCGGCCAATAAAGCAAGATGAGCGCCGAAACCCCAGAGTCGGCCATGACTGGATCTAATGGTCAGGGGTCCCTTTACCTTTAACAGCTCTCAGCACCCTGGAAATTTTTTTATTAACATATCTCAGCACCCTGGAAATTTATTTATTTACATCACCACCACCACCACTCATGTACCACCCTTCATCTGAAGCTCACATTTTGGACAGTAATTTATTGTTATTGTCTAGCACAGGGTTAGTCAACCTGGTCCCAACTGCCCACTAGGGGGCAATTCAGGATTATAGGTGGGCAGTAGGGGGTTCTACAGCACAAGCTGAATCCTCATTCCATCAAGCACTGGTGGAGGGTAAGGAAATTTTACCATCAAGAAAGATGCATTAGTGGGCAGTAGGTACAACAAGGTTAACTACCTCTGATCTAGCAGGTATCTTTCTAATTGAGAGGTCTGGATCTCAAAACCGTTCCTCTTATTCAATTCGAATGCCTCATTAAGCTGATCATATTGCAAACAACTTGTTACCATTTCTGCAATTTGAAGGTGAAGAAGATATGTGTAGGCATAAACTGAATGTCTTAAATAATCATATATATTTTTCTTTTTTTATGTAAGCGGCAGATGGAAAATCAGAAGTTTTTTAAATCTTTCTCTAATTTTTCTTTTTCTTTTGTTTGTTTGTCTTTTTTATTTTATTGATATCTCTCTCTCTCTCTCTCTCTCTCTCTCTCTCTCTCTTCTTTCTTCTTATTGTTCCTTTTCTTTCTTTTGTTGGTTCTCTTTGAAGTCCCATGTCAGGGACTTTAATTAAGGTCCAGAGATTGTACACTCATGGGGATAGTAAATGGTTGTTGGAGGACCCTGGGTGAGAAACAGGGAAATGTTGGTCTCCCAGGGTAAGAGGCTGGGAAGAGAAAGAAAAGATCCCAGGTGAGAACTGGGAGGGGCTACTGTGCTCTATGGGTGGTAGGGGCTAAGAATGACCTACTAAGAAAGGACTCTGTATTCCACTTATTCCATTTGTTTTTTGGTAACCACTATTTTACATATTATGAAAAACTTTAATACAAATCACATTTAAAAAAGAAAAAGATGCAACATTAATTCGAGAAAATGATTGTGGTACCTTTAACTGGTCTTGAAGCGGCAACTTCCTTGTTCGAATTAGCTCCTCCAAATTTTCCACCTAAATAAGAGCATTCAGAACATTTCATCATATCCTGCTTAAGAGCCAGAAATGCCACCTTGAGGTGGGCTGGCACTGTTCTTTTGCTATACAATCTTCGTTTGGGTGATTCCCCCACCTTCCTTAATCAACTTAATCTCCTCCAGTACCTGTGCCACACTTAGGCCTGTTCCCCAAAGCCTCTAGGTCATGGGTAGGCAAAATAAGGCCCGCGGGCCAGATCAGGCCCAATTGCCTTCTGGATCCGGCCCGTGGACGGTCTGGGTATCGCTGTGTGGATCGCCAGCGCACATGTTCTTTCCCTCTCCCTCACACGGTCTCATTGTTGTTGTTGTCTCCCTCCCTCCTCCTGGCTTCTTCCCGCCCTGCCTAGAGGAGGAAGGGGGCTTGGCTTTGTCGGTGCCAGCAGCAGCAGCACTCAAGCGGCCACCATTTTTTAAATATTTTTTTTGTAAATATTTATTGGGTTTTTCCAAATTAATACAAGAAAAAAGAAAACAGACAAAAAACAAAAATGCACAAAAAGTAACAAAAATACATAAAAAAAGACGATTGTAATTTTCATTACTTATTTCCATTCACTTATTTCCCAGACCTCCTCTCACCTCCCCCTTTTGTATTCCAGTTCGGGTTCTTAACTCAGCAAATCCTTATCGTAACTTATTATGACTTATTTTAACTTATTACTCAACCTTTACATTACAGCTGGTAACCACTTAATTTCTGTCCAACATCAATCTAACATTCATTGATTTTACAATATTTCTGCAGATAGTCTTTAAATTTCTTCCAATCTTCTTCCGCCGACTCTTTTCCCTGGTCTCGGATTCTGCCTGTCATTTCTGCCAGTCCCATATAGGAGCGGCCGCCATTTTAAGCAGCCCCTCTCCAGAGCCCTTTCGCACACCACTCATCATCCCTCTGCCGCTGCCAACCCCTGCCACTTGTAAGCAGCCAGTGGGGCTCATGGGGCTCTTGCATCATCCCCCCCCCCAAAAAAAAAATATAGTCTGGCCCCCCACAAGGTCTGAGGGACAGGGGACTGGCCCCCTCCTGAAAAAGTTTGCTGACCCCTGCTCTAGGTCAAAACATAAAGTCACCTCCATACTGTTCGTATTTTGTGAGGATTCAGTCGCAAACTGAAATGTATGTTTGTGCAAGTGGATTAATATGCTTTGTCACAATTTTGCTTTTGTTTTTGTTTTTAATAGTTAGCAGGTTCTGCATAATTAGCTGAGCTCTAAGTAAAAAGATACCAGTAAAGCTGACAGAGTTTGCTGGTTTGTGTGAGGGCATATCTTAATTTATTATCGGTTAGGAGGGAGGAGGGGGAGAGCAAACAAAGCTTGAGACACCATGCCTGCAAAGTATCTGCAAAGTATGGTTCAACTGAGCTACTCCCTGGGAAGCTGTTAAATCTCCACCTTTTGTTCACTGGTATATTGCCTTGTTGAAACACTTACCACGATGTTATTTCAATACCGTATTCAATGATATGGTGATTTATTGCACAGCCCTACAAAGTGCAAACGGCGTTTCCATGCGCTGCTCTGGTTCTCCAGAAGCGGCTTAGTCATGCTGGCCACATGACCCGGAAACTGTACACTGGCTCCTTCGGCCGTAAAGCGAGATGAGCACCGCAACCCCAGAGTCGGCCACGAGTGGACCTAATGGTCAGGGGTCCCTTTACCTTTACCTTACAAAGTGCAAAAACCACCAGCTGGTCTTGGCACCAACAAACTGGGTGAAAAACAACCTGTGAAGACACCTTCCCAACTCATAACAACACCTGTAGTAAGCTCATTATTCCCTAACAGCACTCACTTTCTCCCTTCCTTTTACATGTCATCAACTGTGCTAACTAAAGAAACAAGGCTAATTGGATCCCATCACCAATTAGCAACCAAACAAGCACAACAAACCAATGCCACACTAAGAATCCAACTCTCCTCCCTCTCTTAAGTGGGATTCTGTTGTTATTCATGGATGGTGAGCAGATGAAACTGAGAGTGTGTGTGCATATCAGTTTTGCAACAGTAGCTAAAGGGGACTGTTATTTAAGAGAGGCTACAGTTCTAATTTTGGAAAACTCAGCAGTGGCCAGAGGATTGGAGAAGATCAGTCTACATCCCAATCCCAAAGAAGGGCAGTGCCAAAGAATTCTCCAACTACTGCACAATTGCACTCATTACACACGCTAGCAAGGTTATGCTTAAAATTCTACAAGGCAGGCTTAAGCAGTATGTGGACCGAGAACTCCCAGAAGTGCAAGCTGGATTTAGAAGAGGCAGAGGAACCAGAGACCAAATTGCAAACATGCGCTGGATTATGGAGAAAGCTAGAGAGTTCCAGAAAGACATCTACTTCTGCTTCATTGACTATGCAAAAGCCTTTGACTGTGTCGACCACAGCAAACTATGGCAAGTTCTTAAAGAAATGGGAGTGCCTGATCACCTCATCTGTCTCCTGAGAAACCTCTATGTGGGACAAGAAGCTACAGTTAGAACTGGATATGGAACAAGTGACTGGTTCAAAATTGGGAAAGGAGTACGGCAAGGCTGTATATTGTCCCCCTGCTTATTTAACTTATATGCAGAATTCATCATGCGAAAGGCTGGGCTGGATGAATCCCAAGCCAAAATTAAGATCGCTGGAAGAAATATCAACAACCTCAGATATGCAGATGATACAACCTTGATGGCAGAAAGAGAGGAGGAATTAAAGAACCTTTTAATGAAGGTGAAAGAGGAGAGCGCAAAATATAGTCTGAAGCTCAACATCAAAAAAACAAAGATCATGGCCACTGGTCCCATCACCTCCTGGCAAATAGAAGGGGAAGAAATGGAGGCAGTGAGAGATTTTACTTTCTTGGGCTCCATGATCACTGCAGATGGCGACAGCAGTCACAAAATTAAAAGACGCCTGCTCCTTGGGAGAAAGGCGATGGCAAACCTAGACGCCATCTTAAAAAGCGGAGACATCACCTTGCCAACAAAGGTCCATATTGTTAAAGCTATGGTTTTCCCAGTAGTGATGTATGGAAGTGAGAGCTGGACCATAAAGAAGGCTGATTGCTGAAGAATTGATGCTTTTGAACTATGGTGCTGGAGGAGACTCTTGAGAGTCCCATGGACTGCAAGAAGATCAAACGTATCCATTCTGAAGGAAATCAGCCCTGAGTGCTCACTGGAAGGACAGATTGTGAAGCTGAGGCTCCAGTACTTTGGCCACCTCATGAGAAGAGAAGACTCCCTGGAAAAGACCCTGATGTTGGGAAAGATGGAGGGCACAAGGAGAAGGGGACGACAGAGGACGAGATGGTTGGACAGTGTTCTCGAAGCTACAAACATGAGTCCGACCAAACTGCAGGAGGCAGTGGAAGACAGAAGTGCCTGGCATGCTCTGGTCCATGGGGTCATGAAGAGTCGGACACGACTAAATGACTCAACAACAACAACAGTTCTAAAACACTGAATTGGATGGGTGTGTGCAGGGTTATTTCAGCTGGAACTTGTCGGAACTCAGTTCCGGCTCCTCTTAGGTGGGTGCCATTGCCACTATAAGAGAATAAGAGAGGCGTTCATGGTGAGTTCCGGCACCTCTTTTTCTAGAAAAATAGCACTGAATTGTGTGCATTGCTTGCACAAAGATTCAGAGGGAAGCAAATAGTCACACACAGGCATGCACTTCAAAACAGTTTGCTGGCTCTAAGCTATGAACTTGCCTGAGTCTGGAATTTGCTAGCTTGGGAAGCCAACAGGTGTGTCAAGTGATCTCCTGCAAAAGGTGTTGATGTGGAGGTGAAGCCATCTGCTGCTGGATTGCCCAAACCCATGGAGTTGGGAAGAGGAAAGGAGGCTGCTTGAGGGCCAGAAAATCCTGCAATTTAAGGAGACAAAAACTTTTATGCATTGAGATAAACAAATCTAGCAAGATCTTACCCATCAGAGCTGCTTAAGGAATGGGGAAGGCGGGGAGGAGACAGTCTAGCTAGCCATGTTCTCTTCCAGACTACTCCAATCCATTACTTTCTTTCCTGCTTTTATATTTCTCCCACCCACACAATTCAGTCGACATTTTGTGGATACTGAGCATGCTCACTTCTTATTGCACTGTTGGGTGTGCACCCCCCTTTTCTTATTTGAATAAAGTTTGTTCTCCTTTGTGCACTTCTGCAAAGCTTGGAGTTCCCGTAAGACTGCTACTAACCTCACTCTTGTATTTTGGCTACACCAAAACCTCATTATAACCTCATCTTGTGTTTTGGCTACACCAGGATCCACACTCACAAGAATGAATTTATTAGTAGTCTATAGGAACTGACATATTGAGAAAGGAGATTGTCTTCAGGGCTAGTGAGAAAGCAACGAAAAACCAGCCAAGATAAAATATATGAAGGATCCCAAGGTACATAGAACTGCTTGGGCATCTAAGACAGGGATGAGGAATCTTTTTGAGCCTAAGGGCCACATTCCCTTCTGGAACACCTTGTGGGGGCCACATACTAGTGATAGGTGGGGTCAGAGGCAAAAGTGGGTGGAATAGTGCATGTCAATAAACAGTAAAATTACCTTTGTGCGGTAGGCTAGTTTCTATGCACACTCATGGACCTCCTCCACTATCCTCTACCCAAAAAGCACTGTCAGGGTTGAAGAACACATTCCAGCCAGACAAAAACACTCAAGGAAGGCACAGATCAGGTGAGGGATGTGGCCTAGGGATAGTTCTGAGAACCATATCAGGAACCTGGAGCTTGGGCCTTGCACACCTCAGTATCAAGGGCCTGCTATTCTGCTGGCTCAGCTAAGGTAGAGCAGGGGTAGCCAACATGATGCTTTCTACATATTGTTGGGCTAAAACTCCCTTCATCCCAAACACTTGCCCTTCTTGCTCGGGCTGTTAGGAACTGGAATCGGACAATGACTAGAGAGCCATTGGAACTCACCCATTGCTCTGTCCCAGCTCCTGCCTACCTAGCAGTTCTAAAGCATAACAGTGCAAGTAGATAAATAGGTACCGCTGCGGCAGGAAGGTAAATGGCGTTTCCGAGCACTCTGGCTTCTGTCATGGTGTTCCATTGTGCCAGAAACGGTTTAGTCATGCTGGCTGCATGACCCGGAAAGCTGTCTGTGGGCAAACACCAGCTCTCTCGGTCTGAAGTGAGATGAATGCCACACCCCCATAGTCACCTTTGACTGGACTTAACCGTCCAGGGATCCTTTACCTTTACATTACTCACCACTGATCTAAGCAAGTTCATCAAATGATTGTAGTTTGGGATAGAGGCTGGGCTTGGGGGGGATGGGATCATATTTAGCTACCAGCATCAGAGATCTAGCCAATATTCATCCAAACCTTACTGTTTGTCCTAAAGTGAACTTCCTACAAATGTTATTTCTTCCAAAGGATGGTGCACAGATTTCTCAGACCTTACCTTCATTCCAAGCAGCATCCGGTGCTGAGCTAGAGCTCCCTGTGACCTCAGCTGTCCTGGCCTGAGGGATGCTGAAGGTTATGAGCTTGGAGGCCTGAGCCACAGTCCCCATTTGGATCCCATGGCTGGGTTTTGGATGGTCATAGTACAACCGCACCTGAGAGGCAGAAGAAATCCATGGGGTTATTCAATCCAAATATGATTTTGAAGCACAGGGGTGCTGGGAAAAGTGAGGAGGGGAGTCATAGGGGAAGAGATATGAAGAGGTTCTAGATCTGCATGGAGCTCAACCTGAACTGCAGATGGCCTCCTCCCCATGAAGTACCTTCAGGCCCTGGGACTCACTTTGCCTACCAATTAATCAATTAATGACTTAATCAAGAGGTGGAAATCAGGTGTGGGGTGGTTTTCTCTATTTAAATGCCAGTGGTTATTTGAAGAACTGATACAGTTCCTCTGAACATGTACAGAGTATATTCCAGACTGTAGGGCTGCTTTTAGAGCACATGCAGAATACCCACGTTTTAATCTGTGGCATCTCCAGTTAAAAAAGATCAGTCAGAAAGCTATGGAAAACAGCCTCTTCATGGCTTGAGCCCAGTACTGTCTGCACTGACTGGCAGTGGCTCTCCAGGGTTTCAGGCAGCAGAATCTTTCCCAGCCCTAACTGAAGATGCTGGAGATTGAACCAGGTACCTTCCACATACAATGCAGATGCTCTACCCACTTCCCTCCTCTGAGCTATAGCCCTTCCTTAAAAGCTGGAGAGCCATTGCCATTAGACAATAGCACACTAGATAAACAAATAGCCTTATCTGATAGAAAGCAACTTCTGATGTTGCCAGAGTCAAAATAAAATTGCTCAGGAAGGCCATATGAGCTCATTTCTGATTACCCATTCACAAACAGCTCTGGGGGCTGAGGAAAATCCCTTATCTCCTCGCTCCATCACCCTTGCTCACTTATTTTCAGTTGGCGGGGACTAAAGCTGGATTTCATTAATCCTTGCCATCTGTGCAGTATGCCTCTCTCTCAAACTCCTCCCACATACCCCTCTGTGAACCACAGACCTGGAAATCCATTCTACTATACCTCTCATGCACATTCAGTTATAATCTAGTTTCCAAAGAAGCCTTTCCTTTTGGGGAGAGACTGTAACGCAGTGGTAGAGCATCTGCTGTGCATGCAGAAGGTGCCAAGGTCAATCTCCTGTACCTCCAGGTAGAGGAGGGAGAGGCTCTGCCTGAAACCCTGGAGAGCTGCTGCCAGTCAGTGTAGGCAGCACTGAGCTGCCTGGACCAATGGTCTGACTCACTATAAGCTTCACTATTTGTCTAAATGCCCCTGTAAACTGAGCCACAAGGCTGGGTGAGAATTTACTGGTGGTGTCCTCTACATCTGAGCCAGAATACTGATGGCAGTCACTTTTGGAAGAGGTTTAAAAAGGGATTTGTTAAATTCATGGAGATGTTAGATCCATCAACAGCTATCAGCAACAGGAATAGACATGGCTGTCAGTTTTGGTTTCTCTCATTTTTCAATCTTCAGTTTACCCCATCTCCAGTTCAGTTTGCAATTATTGCAATTTATTTAAAAGCAAACATGTACATTTTCCTATTTCTCCTATTTTACGCATTTTTTTGGGGGGGGGTTGGTTTTCTTTATGATTTTTATTAAATTGTCTATTTTACAATTTCCGATAAACATTTTACATACTTAAGATGTCAATGACTTCCCTTCTTCTCTTTCCATGGTTCATTTTGCATATCTTATATCCCTGCATATTTTACAAAAACTATACCAATCGGTCTTCCATTATCACATCCATCAAAACTTATTTACACTGTTGAATTTATATTAATACTGCCAGTGTTTTCAGCGGTACACAATTATTTTCCATATATTCAATAAACATTTTCCAATCTTCTTTAAATGTAAGTTCTTCTTGTTCTCTTATTCTATATGTTAAGTCTGCAAGTTGCCAATCTTCTTTGGCTGTGACCTCGCTCATTATCCATTTTGGGGCTAACAAAACACGAGCCACTGTTGTTACATACATAAATAACCTTTTCCGACACCTGGAGATTTCAGTCTTAATTATACCCAACAGAAAGGAAAGGATTACCTATTCCATTTTCTCTAATACCTTAATCATGAATGACCATGAAATATTATCAAAGGCTTTCTCTGCATCTAAAAAGATTAGTGTGGTCTGCTTTTCATTTCTTACTTCCAAATACTCTATTAGATTAATTACGTTTCTTAATTTGTCCTTCATTTGATGGCATGGTAAAAAACCAGCTTGGTCTCTGTGGACTGACTCAGTCAATGTCATTTTTAGTCTGTTAGCTAAAATTGCAGCAAATAGTTTATAATCATAGTTCAATAAAGAAATATATCTGTAATTTTTAGTCTTTGTTAAGTCACTATCTTGCTTAGAGATCAGGGTAATAAATGCATCTATTTTACATATTTTTGGATGCAATTTTGCCTCATACACATTTTCTGCAAGCAATTTCTCCATATAGAATGCACACTTGTTTGTCATTTTGACTAATAAAGGCATTGGTGAACACACTTCCCTCTAAAATACACCTTTCTGCATGCATTTTTTAGCTGGAGAATTGCATTGCAAAATTTGGAGGAGTGAGAAGTTTGAAAGATAGCCACAATTATACCTTTGCATGTTGATTTGGGAAGGTCAAATTAAGATAAGATAATGCAAGCTAAACAATTTTATCCCTCACCCCTAACTAGTTTTCTACATGAAAGCCAAATAGAGCCTCCAAATCCTGTGGTGCTTTACCCAGAGACAAAACAACGACAACTAGAAAGGAGAGTTGCCCTGCCAGTGGCCTTCTCAGAAACATTGGGCTAACCACTTCTGGAAGCAGAATGCTAATTATATCATCCATTGGCCTAATCCAGCAGAGATATTTCTTCTATTAAGAACATAGCATAATAATATAAGAGTCTGCTAGATCAGGCCAAGCAGCACTCTCCCCTCCTGTGATTTCTAGCAACTGACCACGGAGGCACAAGCACAACCATCATGGAGACTAGCTACTGATAAGACTTGAATTTCTCCAACCCTATTTTAAAGCCATTCATGTTCTTCAGACTTCTTTCAATTAATGTCCCACATCTTCCTTCCTCTTTCTGAGTAGCTGCCGTGGTGGTTGCTTCTGCTGGGCTGTGGTTTGAAAAGACGCAGCTCTTAAGATACAGGAAAGGGGTGGGTGGGGGAAAACCTGTTGCAACCCTGAGCCGCTCATCTTTTAGGCACGTTCTTGTATTCTCACATTCCTGCTCAAGCAGAGGCCAGGCTGCCTGACTCACTGACACAAAAAGGAACCTGGAACCAAAAGTGCTTGTGTGGGGGTGGGGTGTATCTTAAAAAAAACAGAAAACCAAACATAATGATTCCTATTCTCTCCTTTAAACAGACTCTCCTCCCCCCCATAAAGGGGGAGGGGGCCTTGCTAAGAAGAGCCTGGTTGCTAGATCAGGCCTGTGTCCCATCTAGTCCAGGATCCTGTGCTCACAATGGCCATGTTGTTGTTGTTGTTTAGTCATTTAGTCGTGGTGGTTAAGAGCGGTAGTCTCGGAATCTGGGGAACCGGGTTCGTGTCTCCGCTCCTCCACATGCAGCTGCTGGGTGACCTTGGGCCAGTCACACTTCTTTGAAGTCTCTCAGCCCCGCTCACCTCAAAGAGTGTTTGTTGTGGGGGAGGAAGGGAAAGGAGAATGTTAGCCGCTTTGAGACTCCTGAAGGGGAGTGAAAGGCGGGATATCAAATCCAAACTACTCCTCCTCCTCCTCTTCTTCTTCTTCTTCTTCTTCTTCTTCTTCTTCTTCTTCTTCTTCTTTGTGACCCCATGGACCAGAGCACGCCAGGCACTTCTGTCTTCCACTGCCTCCCGCAGTTTGGTCAAACTCATGTTGGCAGCTTCGAGAACACTGTTCGACCATCTCATCCTCTGTCGTCCCCTTCTCCTTGTGCCCTCCATCTTTCCCAACATCAGGGTCTTTTCTAGGGAGTCTTCTCTTCTCATGAGGTGGCCAAAGTATTGGAGCCTCAGCTTCATGATCTGTCCTTCCACAGACATATGCCTGTGCAAACCTGCAAGCAGGGCCTGAGTGTCACAGCCCTCCCCACGTGATTCAAAGCAACTGATGTTCAGAGGTCTACTCTCTCCAGCAGTGGTGGCAGAGCATTGTGGCTAGGAACCACTGCTAGCTTTATCATCCATGAACCTGTCTAATCCTCTTTTGAAGCCATCGAAATTGCTGGCCATCAGTGCACCATCTGCCTAATCAGCAGCTGGGTTAAAAAGTGGGGTTGCAGGCGCCACTGTGATCACAGGAACTTATAAATTGCTGTACCTTTGCCTGCATTGTTTAATGCCAAACCGTGCGGGCAAAGGAAAATGGGACACCTGGTGTCATTATGACGCCAGGTGATTGATGGGTAAGTGGCCCCACCACCTTCCAGAATTGGCCCACAGGGCAGTGGGAGGTGGTGCCCATTAGTTCTGGTAGGGTGAAAGGCAGGGAGAACAACAGTGTAGGGAGACCAATGGCAGGTGGAGTCAGAGGTGAGATGAGCCAGAGCCAATGAGAGGTGGAGCTGACTGATTCTAGACTCCCTGCTGAGCTCTACAAAGGGCAACCCCAAGATGGAGGAGGGGGAGGAACCTGACATTCAGTGCCATCCCCATGACTGGTTGTATCTAAGAAGGCAGGCAGGTGGAGGATGGCTGAGAGCAGACTGAGGTTGGTGGGGCAGTGCTTCATTCTCTCTAATAGGCCAGCCTCCACTGCTGTGGGAGAGGGAGATGATTGAGAGGTAAGAATCCAGCCCGCCCACCAGATCCAGTTCCCCCTTCCTGTCCTACACACAGAAATCTAGCATGACAGAATACAATTGGATGAAGGACAGTGCTAGGTCCTCAAACAAGCTGGAGACATCCTACCTTTGCACCCAGCCGTAGCCGGTCAATGGTGTTCTCAGCTTCAGCATACTTTGTCAGCAGTTTGTGGTAGTCCTCCTAAAACAAGAAGAAAGGCATTTGGCATCTGTTAGGTTCATATTTTAGAGTTCCAGTCAACCCCAATGACAGGAGCCCAGGCTGATTGGTTAATAGTTAAGAATATAAGAATTATAGAACTGTAGAGTTGGAAGTGATGTTCACAGCACAGTCTGATGAATGCTCATAACTCCTTCATCCGCCCCCCAAAAAAAGAGAAAAGAAATCATGTCAAAGAAATGTAAACTGGTACATGTTGCATCATTTCTGCCACATTCCCTTTTTGTTGGGACAGGATTGGCAAGATGGTAGTTTTACAGATCATAGGGCTCCTTTATTTTCAGTTACCCATGGCATGGCCTAGCTCTTCCTGAGGTGGTGAACTCATGTCTAATACTGTACCACCCCAGATTCCTAATTGCTCTTCCATATAATAAAAATAAAAAAGATCCCCATGCAAAGAAAACTAGCATTTTATGGAGAACGGTGTCCACCCATTCCTCTCCCCGCATGCTGGTTGTCTAGGTGTGATGAGTTCTGTATAGAGGATCACTCAATAATTTCAAATTGTTTGACACCCCCCTCCACGGACGCGTGTGGGTTCGAATCCCCACGACGGGGTGAGCTCCCGTTGCTTGGTCCCTGCTCCTGCCAACCTAGTAGTTCAAAAGCACAATAATGCAAGTAGATAAATAGGTACCACTCCGGCAGGAAGGTAAACGGCGTTTCTGTGTGCTGCTCTGGTTCGCCCGAAGTGGCTTAGTCATGCGGGCCACATGACCCGGAAGCTGTATGCCGGCTCCCTCGGCCAATAAAGTGAGATGAGTGCCGCAACCCCAGAGTCGGCCATGACTGGACCTAATGGTCAGGGGTCCCTTTACCTTTACCTATCCAGTCATGGAATTTGCATGGGTTGCAACCAATGTTAGAGTAGGTATATTGAAATTAGTGTACACGACTAAGTTACTCTGAGTGAATTTTTTTTAAAAAAATTGTGCAAATAACGATCAGTTATCGTTATCCCAGTTACATACATCATCTCCTAGCCCTTCTTGCCTGGACTTCCCAACCTATCTTCCCTTGACTCCCTAACCCAATCACTTTGGTTTTCTGCAACTCGTTAAAGTTTTCCAATCCTTCCCTACTCTATCTTTCACTCTTTGTTATGTTTACTGGTGTTCATATGTTTAACCCTACTTGTAAATTTATATTTACACAGTTTCTTTTTAAAGTTGTTCCCACTTGCTCAATACTGTTTTTCCCTTTGTAGTTCTTATTTTGGCCATCATCGTGGCTAATTTTACATATTATATTAGTTTAAGCAACCACTGGTCTTTGGGCGGAATTTTCCTCTCCTTCCACATTTTAGTGTGTACGTAGTACATGGTACCCTTCCTGTAGCTGTTGCGTAAAGGAAGAGGTTTTTTTTTTACTTTATCTGGGATTTCCTGTCCCCTTACAGCTAACAAGAATTCTTCTGGCTTCTTGGGTCTCTGAGTGATACTTAGTTGGATACAACTCTATGGAATTTGATTCTGGAAGATGTAGTGATGACCACTAAATTGAATGGCTTTAAAGGAGGATTAGCCAAATTCATAGAGGACAAGGCTATCAATATATCTACTCTAACATTGGTTGCAACCCATGCAAATTCCATGACTGGACAGGAAGTACCGTAGCTAAGAAAATGGAGGGGTGTGTCAAACAATTTGAAATTACCCCAATGGCTATGTTCTACATCTACGGTCAGAGGCAGTCTTTCTCTGAATACCTACCAGTTCCTGGAAATTACAATTTGGGAGAACACTGTTGTGTTCAGCTCCTGCTTGTGGGCTCCCCATTGGGGTATTTGGCTGGCCACTGTGAGAACAGGGTGTTGGACTAGATGGGCTCCCTTTGACCTGATCCAGGGCTCTTCTTACATTCTTAAGGCATACAAGCTCAGGCACAGGCCATCTGCCTGAATAAGAAGTAAGTCAATGTGTGGCTTCAGAACTTTCACAATAGACACTGAAGCTATTACCTGAAGTTGATGCACCAGCACTGTAGCTTGTCTTGGGGATTTGAGTTCTTCGGGAATGACAGAAATGGTGGGATCTTGACATTTCTGCACAGACCCTTCCCCACTGCTCAGTAGCACCTCGCGGACAATCTCAGCAGGAGACTTGAAGACCACTGGCTTCTCAGATTCCTTGGTCCTCGCAGGAGGGGTCTTCCCCCGGGGTGGATGGTAGCTTTGTGCGTTCTTTGGAAACTTCACTCGAGGCTCCACTTTGGACAGATCTGGAAGTGGGTAGTTAAGCTGCCCTCGGCCATACTGCAAAGTGTCAGTTGTTGCCAGGTTTACTGGACTACTTTCTTGGACAGGCTTGCTCAAACTGGACTCTCCTGCCATTTTCCAGGCAGCTCTCCCCTGTGGGCTCAGGGACCTGGACTGCCTTTTGAATTTGGATGGCAGTCCATGAGGAACATCTGCTTTCAGCTTCCACACCTTTTCCAGCTGCTGGTAGCCAGCTTGCCTCAGGGTATGAGATGTTTTCATTGCCCCGCTTGGTTCCAGAAGCTTCTCCTTCGGTTTAACAGTGGCTAAAGGAAAACACTGAGTTGTTCTGGCTCTGCCAGCAGTGGCAACCACCTTGTCAACACCTTCCTTAGGGTGGCCCAGGTTCTCTAAAAAGGAGGATTCTGGTAAGGTCTCAGCCTCAATGCTGGGATAATTTAGAACGTCGTCTACAGATGAGGGGCTATGACTGCAGCCCATGGAACCCCCAAAAGAGCTGCCATGAGGACTTCTTCTTGATGGGGAAGTAAGTGCCATTTCCTCTGGAAACGTCTGAGTCTTGCCAAGCTCATAGGCATCTGTTTTCAAGAGGGTGCATTCCAGAGGAGGCCTGGAAGGAGAGGCACTGAGGTTGGAGTTATCAGAAAACTCTTCTCCACCTTCTGAGATAAAACTGTAGGATTTGCTGCTCTTGTACAAGGCCTGTGGGTCTCTCAGAGCCTCAGGACTGGTGCTATACTCTGAGCCGTACTGGACCTCATATGAGAGCTCTGGGTAGGTCTCTCCCTCACTGCTAGCATCCAACTCCCCTGCTTGTTTCTCCAGATCTTGGGAGCTGCCTGGATCCTGGTCATCTTCTGGGGCACCCAAAAGTTGGTCTCTCTGCAGATGCCAGTAGGAAATCGGACCTTGATCATTGGGGCTTCCATTGTCCTCTAGATGTTCTGTGGAGAAGGAAGAAGAGAATGCTTAAATATATCCCACTTTTGATCTTGTAGCTTAATGCAGAAGGCAGGCATTAAAATACTAAATTAGATTAAAAGTCCTAGACCCCTTCCAGGAGCTCAGAGTAATTCCATTTAAGACCTCACGACTTTACCAAAATTTCAGGAAGGCCTTTAGATCCTTTCCTCGTCAAACATAAGGGTTGTGTTCAATGTTAGTCCTACCTAGAGCACAACCACTGGCATAATTAATTCATCTCACCCCACACCCTCTTGCTGACTCTGCAGAAACTTGAGCCAGTCACTGTTGCTCAGCCTAACCTACCTCACAGGGTTGTTGTGGAGATAAAATGGAAAAGGGGAGAGTAATGTATGCAGCCCTCCTCCCTGCTGCTCCTAGAAAGTGGCATTCAGAAGTATACCACCCCTGAACATGAAGGTTCAATCTACCTTTTGTGCCCCATTGACACTGACAGATCTGGCATACATGAATGCACCTAATTTCAAAACCATCTGAACCAGACTGCCATCACCACATTTGTGACAGGGAGTTCCATAACTGAATAATGTATTATGTGCCCATCTTTTTGTCTGTACTGAATCCAATGAGCCTGAGTTCTAGCATTATGGAAGAGGAAGAAAACAAAAAAAACCTCTGTTGACTTTCTCCACATTATGTGCCATGTGGTAAACAACTATCTCATCCCAGCTTCATCATCCAGAAGATCTGAGAAGTGTGAGAACTGGCATTTGGCCTCAGTGTGTGTATTTCACAACATTAAAACTCCACACAAATTCCATGCCAGCCACAGCTGAGTTTCTGACATCTGTATAAATTATGCAAATTTGCAAAAACCATGTGCATTTTGCATCTCTCATTCTGGTTTTGCTAGTAACAGTAGGAAGTTAAAGGGCACTGTAGCTCCAAAACCACTGATAACCTTACTCAGCTGCCTCTCTGGTCCCGTGTTGGGACACGGGTGGCGTAGTGTTCATGGGTGCTGATAGAGTGGACTGTAGGGAGTTGGAGTCAACTAATTCTAGCTTTGTCCCTCTCTTCCTCCTCCCTGCTAAGTTCTACAAAGGACATCACTTGAGACTACGGAGGAGGAAGTTGGCAGGCAGGACCAGCCCCTGGACTGGATGTAAGTAAGAAGGGAGGCAGGTTGAGACTGGCTGAGGACTCACTGAGGGCGGTGGGGCAGTGCCCCATTTGCCCTAATAGGCCAGCCTCCTACTGGTTAATCTACTTTCACTCAATCGGCCAATGTTCGTAGAGAAGGGTCAACCAGATCTCCTGTGTTACTCACTGTGTCGGTCTGCAGGATTCCCAGGGCTGGTTGCCCCTGCACATTCAAAGTCCTGACGTTCACCCAAGTCAGACCCCCAGTTGCGTTCTGCCAAAAATTCTTGGTTGCTCTTAAGCTCTTCCATACGTTCAACATCCTCCAGGATCTCCTGAGGAGAAGAGACACCCTGCCGATTCAGCCTGCTTCTTCCCACACTGGGGTCTCCCTCCAGATCTTCATGCCTCTCGAGCTCATCTTCCTCCTTCTTCTCCTGCAGGCGGAGGTGTTGTGCTTCAAAGCCATCCCTTGCTGCATTGGACATCCCCGCAGTCACTGATAAGGCAGATTGATGCAGGGTGGCGTGGTGGAATAACCTCCCGGGGGGGGGGGGGACAAGGCAGGAGCGAGACTCACTTGTACCGTTTCATCGTTGCTTCTGCAAAGAGCTGAGGGGTGTCAGGGGGTGGTACGAGCCTTGGAAAAAAAGTAGGTCACGTTGCAGTTTCATTCAGCACTTCCACACATCCTGTCCCCAGGCTGTAGGGGGGGTAAGACAAGAGAGAGTTTGAATGGCAGTCAGGAAAGTTGGCTCATATTTTTCTCAAAGAGCCCCTTTTTTTGGCCTTTTCATTCAATTGTTAACATTTCTGTTGGCCAGTAAGGCATGCCCCAACTGCCCCCTCCTTGCAAGGGATGGCAGTCAGCAAACACAGGCTGTCCCTGGAGACAGAACTGAGAGAAAACAGCAAAAGTGGTTGACAGTATTGGTTTTCCAGGAACTGTCCCTAAATAGATTTCTAGTTTTTGGCTAGCTGGAGAGCTTAATGTCATGAACCCTAGCCTGACACTCCAGCACAAGGGCATGGGTTGGCAAACTAAGGCCCAGGGGCCGGATCTGGCTCAATTGCCTTTTGGATCCGGCCCATGGATGGTCCAGGAATCGCCATGTGGATCGCTGTTGGGATTCTGATCATTCAGGCTGCACCATTCCCCCCCCCCACAAACTGTGGCGGCGCCTCCTCCCTCCCTCCTCCTGGCTTCTCCCCGCCCTGCCTAGAGGAGGAAGGGGGCTGGGTTTTGTTGAGCCATGGTTGGCTGAGCGCCATTTTACGCAGCCCCTCTCCAGAGCCAGCTCTTTTGGCCACTCATCGTCCCTCCACCGCCACCACTGCCAGCCCTTGCTACTCGCAAGGCACAGGAGCCGCAGTTGGCTGAGTGCCATTTAAAGCAGAGCAGCTCCTCTCCGGAGCCAGCCCTTTCGTGCCACTCATCGTCCCGCTGCTGCCACTGCCAGCCCCTGCCCCTCATAAGGCACAGGCAAGCAGCCACCGGGGCTCATCCAGTGCTGTGGAGAAGGGAGGGGAGAGTCGTGGGTTTTTGTTTTTTTCCAAAATATAGTCTGTCCGCCCCCACAAGGTCTGAGGGACAGTGGACTGCCCCCCTGCAGAAAACATTTGCTGACCCCTGGCATGGACTCTCCCCAGTCCACCCCCTTCAGTTGCCTTGCTTTGCATCCTTCTTGAGTCGCCCCCGCATGTCCTGGCTGTGTCCTTGAATTCTGAGAATTGCTCTTGCAATAGAGAAGGATGATTGTGCGTAGAAACTAGCCTACTGAACAAAGGTAAAACCTACATTCATTGCTTGGTCTGTTTTTGCCTCTGGCTCTGTCCATCCCTGGTGGCCCTGGGAAGGCTGCCTAAAATGGAATGAGGCCCCCAGGGTGAAAAAGATTCCCAACCCAATTTGATTGTAACACTCTTTTTCTGCTTTCTCTCCTTGGATATCCTACAAGAGACCCAAGGCTTATCCCAGGAACAAGAAACTTAGATAAAAGGGGAAAACTGTGGAACTTTAAAAATCAGTGGTGGTAGGATGCCATTGCAGGGCAGCTGGGATAGAGTCTTAGATCAAGGTAGAGATGAGGAACTGTCTTTCTGCTGCAGCCTACATTCCCTTGAGGGTTACCTGGTGGCTGTGCTTGCTCACAGTGGGCATGTCCAAAGCCAAGAGTGGACATGGCACACCTTTTCCTCTCTCCCACAGCCCCCTCCTTCTCACCTGAATGAAGTTAAGCCAAGGATTGAATGAAAATGTGCTGAGGGCTGGATTTAAGGCCAGGAAGACCTGGATTCAAATACCCACTCTGGGACAGCTTGTCTTAATCACCAACTCTTGGCATAGCCTACCTCACAGTCTTGTTGTAAGAATGAAATTTGGTGTGTGTGAAGAAGAGAACTCTTGGAGGAAGGCTGGCTTCTCCCGAGGCCAATACCAGTTTACACAATAGATTCCACTCTCTTCTTCTACACACACACACACACTTCAGCCTCCCTTTCCATACAGATGGCAGACACAGAAATTCCAGTATCAGGCTGTGCCATTTGCCACAGGCAAAGTGTGACGCAGCTGCGGGGGGGGGGGGTCTTCTATCCTCTCCAGCCAAACTGTAGTGTCTGAAAAGGTTCCATTCATTCCAATGGAGAGGTGGCATTGATTCCAGAGCCAGCAAGGCAATAAAAGACTCATCTCACACAGAGATGAGGAACTCAAAGGGGGCATTCACACAATCCACTAAGATCATAGACCTCAAACGGGGGTTCTTGTGCACAGCTGTTGGGAGTAGGATTCTGTCCAAGGTGGACAGAGTGTATGAAGACTCCAGCTGGATTAGGCCAAAGACCCACCTAGCGGTGTCCATTTGGGGAAGGCGCATACCTCAGTGGTAAAGCATCTGCTTTGCATGAAGAACATCCCAGGTTCAATCCCTGGCATCTCCAGAAAGGAGTGGGAGTGTACCTTCTATGAATTCCTGGAGAGGCACTGCCAGTCAGCATAGACAATGCTGAGCTAGATGGACCAAGGCAGCCTCTTATGTTCCTATCCTGCTCTCACAGTGGCCAACCAGATGCCTCTGGGGTGCAGGACATGAGTGCAACAGCACTCTTCCCTAATAGCAATTCCCAGCATACTGTCTGATTGCGGAGAAACAGTATGGCCAATGTGCCTAGTAGTTATCAACATGGATTTGTCCATGTCATTTAAGTTGGTGGCTGTCACCACATCATCTGGGAGTGAGTTCCATAGTTTTAAGTATGGGCTTCCTTCTTCCTGCATGATGCTCCACTTGAGGTGGACAGGGCTTCTGCCCCCACCCCACAAGGGAATCCATCAAGGTAAGGTCATGCACAGTCCATTAGGGTCTGCAGCTCACCCTGAGGTTATGCAAATACAACTACATTACCTGGGTTCCACTTGCAGCTGCTGGGCTTGTTGCAGTCCAGCTTGGCTGAGAAAGCCCATTAGCACACAGCCTCCTTTGTTCACCACTGTTTGTTCTGGGAGACTAAGTGGCCTTCACTTTCACCGTCGCCCAAGGCTGCTTTTAAAGAGAGGGACCTTTCAATAAGCCTGCATGATTTTTCTCTATTGTATGACTCTCCTTTTCTTACACACACACACACACACACACACATGCAGAGAGAGAGAGAGAGAGAGAGAGAGAGAGAGAGCGCTAGTTTCCTCCCACACCAAAGGCACAAGTAACCACTCATGCTGTCTCTTCTTGCTTTCCCTAAAGCCATGAGTTCACAGCCCCCTTTACCCCTCTCTAGAGAAAAGTCCTTTCATCTACTCTGTTTCTCCACAGGTTAAATATATGAGTTAGAGAGAGAAAAATCCATCCAAAGACTCCCAAATCCTCTACTGAGGCAATCTGAATTCTGGAAAAAAACATGCAAGATCATGTCCACACAAGGCCAAACCACACATAGTTGGAAGAGACCACAAAGGCCATCGAGTCCAACCCCCTGCCAAGCAGGAAACACCATCAGAGCACTCCTGACATATGGTTGTCAAGCCTCTGCTTAAAGACCTCCAAAGAAGGAGACTCCACCACACTCCTTGGCAGCAAATTCCACTGTCGAACAGCTCTTACTGTCAGGAAGTTCTTCCTAATGTTTAGGTGGAATCTTCTTTCTTGTAGTTTGGATCCATTGCTCTGTGTCCGCTTCTCTGGAGCAGCAGAAAACAACCTTTCTCCCTCCTCTATGTGACATCCTTTTATATATTTGAACATGGCTATCATATCACCCCTTAACCTCCTCTTCTCCAGGCTAAACATGCCCAGCTCCCTTAGCCGTTCCTCATAAGGCATCGTTTCCAGGCCTTTGACCATTTTGGTTGCCCTCCTCTGGACACATTCCAGTTTGTCAGTGTCCTTCTTGAACTGTGGTGCCCAGAACTGGACACAGTACTCCAGGTGAGGTCTGACCAGAGCAGAATACAGTGGCACTATTACTTCCCTTGATCTTATTGATGCAGCCCAGAATTGCATTGGCTTTTTTAGCTGCCGCGTCACACTGTTGGCTCATGTCAAGTTTGTGGTCAACCAAGACTCCTAGATCCTTTTCACATGTACTGCTCTCAAGCCAGGTGTCACCCATCTTGTATTTGTGCCTCTCATTTTTTTTGCCCAAGTGCAATACTTTACATTTCTCCCTGTTAAAATTCATCTTGTTTGTTTTGGCCCAGTTCTCTAATCTGTCAAGGTCGTTTTGAAGTGTGATCCTGTCCTCTGGGGTGTTAGCCACCCCTCCCAGTTTGGTGTCATCTGCAAATTTGATCAGGATGCCCTTGAGTCCATCATCCAAGTTGTTGATAAAGATGTTGAATAAGACCGGGCCCAAGACAGAACCCTGTGGCACCCCACTAGTCACTCTTCTCCAGGATGAAGAGGAACCATTGATGAGCACCCTTTGGGTTCGGTCAGTCAGCCAGTTACAAATCCACTGAGTGGTAGCATAGTCAAGACTGCATTTTACCAGCTTCTTTACAAGAATATCATGGGGCACCTTGTCAAATGCCTTGCTGAAATCAAGGTAGGCTACATCCACTGCGTTCCCTTCATCTACCAGGCTTGTAATTCTGTCAAAAAATGAGATCAGGTTAGTCTAACATGACTTATTTTTCAGAAATCCATGCTGACTATTGGTGATCACAGCATTCCTTTCTAGGTGCTCACAGACTGTTTGCTTAATGATCTGTTCCAGAATCCTCCCTGGTATTGATGTCAGACTGACTGGGCGGTAATTATTTGGGACCTCTCTTTTCCCCTTTTTGAAAATAGGGACCACATTTGCCCTCCTCCAGTCTGCCGGGACTTCGCCTGTTCTCCAGGAATTCTCAAAGATGACTGCCAGTGGTTCTGAGATCACATCTGCCAGTTCTTTTAATACTCTTGGATGCAGTTCATCTGGCCCTGGAGACTTGAATACATCTAAACTAGCCAAGTATTCCTGTACTATCTCCGTAGTTATTCTGGGCTGTGTTTCCTCTGCTGAATCATTTGCTCCAAATTCTTCAGGTCGGGCATTGTTTTCTTTATCGGAGAAGACTGAGGCAAAGAAGGCATTGAGGAGTTCAGCCCTTTCTGTGTCCCCTGTTTGCATTTCACCATCTTCTCCTCTGAGTGACCCCACTGTTTCTTTGTTCTTCCTTTTGCTACGAACATACCCATAAAAGCCCTTTTTGTTGCTTTTAACCTCTCTAGCAAGCCTGAGTTCATTCTGTGCTTTAGCTTTTCTGACTTTGTGTCTACACGTGCTGGCTATTTGTTTGAATTCCTCTTTGGTGGTTTCCCCCCTTTTCCATTTTTTGTACACATCCTTTTTTAATCTTAACTCAGTTAAAAGTTCTTTAGATAGCCACCCTGGCTTCTTTAGGCACCTTCTATGTTTCCGTCTCATTGGTATTGCCTGAAGTTGTGCTTTTACTATCTCCCTCTTAACAAACTCCCAGCCATCATCAACTCCCTTTCCTTTTAGTATTACTGTCCACGGGATCCTTCCACTTCTACCCCACTAACCAGGTCATCCACATTGGTTAGGACCAGATCTAAAATGGCTGTTCCTCTTGTTGCTTCTCCCACTTTCTGGACAATGAAGTTGTCTGCAAGGCCAGTGAGGAATCTGTTTGACCTTATGCTCTTGGCTGAGTTTGACATCCAACAAATATCCGGGTAATTGAGGTCCCGCCTTACTACTATCTCCCTTCCTTTTGCATGCTTGGCCATCTGTTCCAGGAAGGCATCATCTATGTCCTCCGTTTGGCTTGGGGATCTATAGTAAACTCCCACAATGAGGTCACTGTTATTCTTCTCTCCCTTAATTTTGACCCAAAAGCTCTCACTTTGGCTTTGAGGTTCTAAATCTTGGATCTCTTCACAGGTATACACATCCCTGACATATAACGCCACTCCTCCTCCTTTCTTGTCTGGTCTGTTTCTCTGAAATAGATTGTATCCCTCCATTATTACATTCCAATTGTGAGACTTATCCCACCAGGTTTCAGTGATGCCTATTATGTCATATTTAGTTTGCTGTACCAAGAGCTCAAGCTCATCTTGTTTATTTCCCATGCTTTGCGCATTAGTGTACAGACATTGAAGTCCATTATTCATTCCCCCGTGTCTCTTATTTAAGGATTTTTTCCTCCCACCACTAGGTCTGTGTGCTGTTTGCTCCATTTGGTCTATGACATTTGGATGATCATCTTCATCAATTGATAAATTCCTACCTTCAGGAGCACTGTCTCCCTCCCCCACATTAGTCAGTTTAAAGCCCTCCTGATGAGGTTTCTGAGATTTTTGGCAAAAACATTCATCCCAACCGTTGTGAGGTGCAGTCCATCGCTTGCCAGAAGTCCATCTTCAAGAAACTGCAGTCCGTGATCTAAGAATCAAAACCGTTTCTGTTTACACTATTTGCGAAGCCAGCTGTTCACTCCCACTATTTTTCCCTCTCTCCCTGGGCCACGTTGTTCAACTGGGAGGACAGATGAGATGACAATTTGTGCATTTAATTGCTTCAATTTCCTGCCCAGAGCCTCGTAGTCTCTTTTGATCTTCTGGAGGCTATTGCTTGCAGTGTCATTGGTTCCCACATGAACCAAGAGGAAGGGGTATTTGTCAGTGGGTTTTATGATTCCTTGCAGTCGTTCAGTTACATCTTGGATCTTAGCCCCGGGGAGACAGCACACTTCCCGAGACATCTTGTCAGGCCCACAGATCACTGCTTCTGTTCCCCTCAGTAGGGAATCCCCTATCACCACTACACGCCTCCTCTTAGGTCTGGTTGGGGTTCTTCCATGAGCTGTCCGTTCCAAGGTCGCCTGCACATTCCCTGAGGACTGACTTTGCTGCTTGTCTTCATATACCTGATCGACTGTAATGAGGGAGAGATCCTCAAATGGAGTCTGCTCTTCGTCTTCCATGCTAGGGGAGAGGACTTCAAAGCGATTGTGTATTTCTAAACAATCAGAGCGAACCCTGGGCCTCCTACTTCTTTGAGTCACGTTTCTCCATATATCTGGCTCCTGTGTTGGTGAACTAGCCTCCTTCTCAGGGGAGTCCCCTGTCTCCTACTTGGTGGAGATGGTGTGCTCTGTTGCTTCCAAGAAGAGCTCCAGTTGCTGGACTTTGTCTTCTAAGAGGGCAATCAACATGCAATTGCTGCAGGTAAAACTGCCTGCAACCTTTGGCAAGATGGCAAACATTGCGCAGGAACCGCAGGCGACTGCAGCTGTTCCCTCACTCTACATCTTGAGAATGTGTCGTTGGGGGTGACTACAGAGGTCCTCCATCATAAAAAGCATGAAGACAGGACAAATAACTCCCCCCCAAAAAAAAAACCTAGGTCTCCCCCAACAAACGTTTGAGACTAGCTCCCCTAAATCTAAAAGATGGATCAAACTGTGTGCGCTGCTGCCCTGCAAGCTCTGATAAGCTCCTCCCACAACTAATCACCTGCCTCAACAGAAACCCTGCCCCCTCTGACCTTTGCACAGGGAGAGCAGCTAATCAGCCACAAGAAACACACACAGGAGAAAACCATTTTTGCTCCTTCTTCAGCTGCAAGCTCTGATAAGCTCCTCCCACAGCTAATCACCTCTAATCATCTACAGTGGACGCTCGGGTTGCGAACGTGCTCTGTGCGGGATGCATATTTGCAACCCGCAGCATTCGCAACCCGCGTCTGTGCACGAGCGGGATGTGATTCGGTGCTTCTGTACATGCACAAAGAGTGATTTAGCACTCCTGTGCATGTGCGACCACTGAAACCCAGAAGTAACCCATTCCGGTACTTCCGGTTTCAGCAGTCCACAACACGAAAAAACGCAACCCGAAGTGGCTGTAACCCGATGTACGACTGTACATGGCACTATGCTCCATTGAACTAAGCTCCTAGTTCTCACTGAGGTGGGCAATATGTGTCTGAGTCTCCCACTTTATGTGAGGGCTCACATGATGCTCCTCTGTAACACCACACATGTTCCCTGCACTTAACAAGCTAGTGACTCAGGGTTTGGAGACTAGCCACTTCTCCTAGTTTTCTACATGCAGGATTTTATTTTTGTCTTGCATTTTGTTATGCAATAACCTTTCGAGCATATGGGCCCCACCTGGAGTCTGGATAGAAGCAGGGCAAACACCAGTTGGCCACCTCAGTGAGACTTGCCTCTGAGTAAATGTGCCTAGCATCCCAAGCCATTGCTTCTTCTCTTGTGTTAAACACCTCTCCACCCAGGAGCAAAAAGAACCAGCGCAACAAACACAGCAAGGCCACATCTGAAACTGGAGACAGATGGTAATTGCCGCACTTGGGAACCAAGCACATCACTATGGATTAAATCTAAACTGTGACCATGGAGATTCTCAGCATGAAGCTTTTCTGAAGGACAAACCAGAGTAGGCACAAGAAGGACAACTCACCAGTAAAACAGCAACTTGGATTGCTCCTCTGCTTATGATGTTAATGAAAAGAAAAGCTGGAAACCTAAGTGGTGTTCCATAATGCTCCTCTTGTCGAGCTTTCCTAAGTGGCTTTCAATAGGGAATGTGACAAATTCATGAAGAATGGGTTTATCAAAGGCCGCTAGCTGTGGTGCCCATATGGAACCTTCATGTCCCTAGGCAAGATATCTGAACACCTGTCATGTTCTGCTCTGACACTGGAACCAAAAGGGAAAGCATCAAGGCTGGAAGACCATGGACAGCTCCAAATGAGCAGCTTGCTTACACAAAGCTTAAGAGCAGATCGAGGACTTTAATGCCTGTGCCCCCCTCTCCCAGGCTCCACTGCCTTGAGAGAACTTCAGAGGGCCAACCCTCTGGCCTGAAGATGGGCACTCCCTCCATACTACAGCCTCCCTCCTGGTGATACGCAGTGGGAGGCATCTGGAGCTTCAGGCTCAGGGGAAGGTGCCCAGGATGGTCCAGGGAATGGCCCTACCAGCTCTGGTTATCTGGGAGGTTCCTCTCATTGTTCTACAACCATCTCAGGTGCAAATGTCTCCCAATCTTCCACAGTCAGCTCAGACCTGACCAAGCCACAACAGCTGCTCCTGCAGCCTCTGATCATGAAGACACCAGTTGCTAAATAGGTAAGCGACGTGTGAGGGCTGTTGCCTTCATGCCCTGAAAATATCTGACTCGCCCTCTGTGGGAAGCAGAATTCTGAAATAGATGAGCCCTTTACCCTGATGCAGGAGGGCTATTCTTAAGGTTGAAACACATGGTTTTTTCTGATGTCACAGAGAATGGGAACAACCTTTAAGAAATCTGCACAGAAGCTGAGACCTGCCTCTGTTCCAGGTGGGCTCTTCAGATATTATAATAGCATGTTCCTCTACCCTAAATTTACATGAGACTTCCAGTAGCCTCCTCCACTTTTGCTTAAAGGTAAAGGGACCCCTGACCATTAGGTCCAGTCGTGGCCAACTCTGGGGTTGCAGCGCTCATCTCGCTTTATTGGTCAAGGGAGCCAGCATACAGCTTCCGGGTCATGTGGCCAGCATGACTAAGCTGCCTCTGGAGAACCAGAGCAGCGCACGGAAACGCCGTTTACCTTCCCACTGGAGTGGTACCTATTTATCTACTTGCACTTTGATGTGCTTTTGAACTGCTAGGTTGTCAGGAGCAGGGACTGAGCAACGGGAGCTCACCCTGTCATGGGGATTCGAACCGCCGATCAGCAAGTCCTAGGCTCTGTGGTCTAACCCACAGTGCCACCCACATCCTGCCCTAAATTACACCTAGAACTGTACTCACAAGCTGCAAGTCCTACTTCTATTTCTCATCCAAATCCTGAACACACAGAGCTTCGTACAGGCAGAGGTCCCAAAAAGAACATAAGCTGAGCCTTCTGGATCAGGCCAATGACCCATCTAGTTAGTTCAGTAACCTTTTCTCACAGTGGCCAACCTGATGCTTGTGGGAAGCCCACAAACAGGACTTGAGCCTAACAGCCCACTTGCAATTCCAGGCAAATGGTGTACAGAGGTGTTGGGGGTATAGGAAGAGACCAGATGAACCAGGACAAAGGGGACTCGTCTAGCTCAGGATCCTGTTCTCACAGTGGCCAACCTGATGCCTGTGGAAAGCACATAAGCAGGACCATAGTGCAACATCTCTCTCCCCACCTGTGATCCCCAGCAATTGGTGCTAAGAGGCCAATTGCTCCCAACAGTGAAAGTAGAAAATAGCCATTGTGGCTAGAAGCCTACTGAACTTTACATCTGTGGCTCTGTCTGCTTTTGCCTCTGGCCCTTCCTAGCCCTGGAACATGGCTCCCAGTAAGGTTTCCTGAAAGGTAATACAGCCCTCAGGCTGAAAAAAACATTCCCCTCTCATATTCACAAAGGACTATCTGTTTCTGAAATGTTTTTATATAAATGCAAATGATTCTTAACAAGGCCTGCAGATGGGGCAGGCAAGAAATGATTTTGCAAAAAACCCCAAAACCTTACAGGACAAAAAACAGAAAAAGTTGTAGACAGGCTATTTGCTACCCACATGATCTCATCAACTTTTTTTTTTGAGTTATTTCATTTCTATTGCACCATCTCACTTCCTCAGTTGGGCCTCTCCTGCTGTTTCTGTCTTCTGCTTTGCTTGCCAATCTCCAAAAACATTATAGCAAAACCACATCAGCACTGCAGAAGGGATTCTGCAGAAAGGACAAAGGTAGGGGTGCCAATGAAAGATCTGTGGTTCCCTCCAGATTGGTGGGTAATTGCTGGTTTGTGAGTATATTTCACAACACGTAACTGAAATAATAACAGTGCATTAGACATTGATTTATACTGGACTCTCCATGCATCATTCCACTTTTGTTCTGCAGTGCTTCCCCAATGTTACCACATTATCACGTTGAGAGGGACACTCTTTGTGATTTGTGGCATAAAAAGTTATGGGGTTTCCACAGGAAGCTATGGGGCAATGCCTGACTAGAAATGAAATAGTCCTGAAACATCTGTAGGCACAAACAGTATTGGAACAGGATTGCGTATACCAATACCATCATGAGCACAAATAATCATGAATGCACAATTAAACAGATGTTTAGAAGGGACCTTTCTGTAAGATCCACCCCCACCCCCAGCACCCCAATCCTGGTCACAGCACGTTGTTCTTTCTTAAGAGACAGCTGATCTATCTCAGTTTACAACTTTTCTGATTGCAGCAATGGTCAGCCCGGCCTCAAAACAACATGTGATGTGACTAATATTACAAGACCAAAACATGCCTTAAAGTAAAATCTCCACCCAGTACAGCTGAAGATGTACTTCCTTGGGCTGTAGATTTATTTTTTTTTAAAAAACCTGCTCCTTATCCACTTTTCTCATGCAAAGTTTACTAGCGCTAAATTGCGCTTACAGTATAATCCCATTTCAGGAACATAGGAAGGTTCCTTATATCACTAGTCAGACCACTAGTCCACCTTGCTCAGTACTGTTAATACTGACCGCCAACAGCTCTCCAGGATTTCAGGCCAGAGTCCTTCCCAGCCCTACTGGGAGATGCTGGGGACTGAACCTGGGATCTTTTTGCATGCAAAGCAAATGCTCTACCACTGAGCCACACCACCTTCTGTTTTCTCAAAAGAAAGACCTGTGACAAGCAGTGGAACTTAGTTCCAAGAAAACATGCCCAAGAATGCATCGTTATGATAAATTGCATACAGTGGTACCTTGGTTCTCAGTCTTAACCCATTCCAGAAGTCCGTTCCAAACCAAAGAGTTCCAAAACCAAGGCACACTTTCCCATAGAAAGCAATGCAAAATGGATTAATCCATTCCAGACTTTTAAAAACAATCCCTAAAACAGCCATTTAACATGAATTTTACTATCTAACAAGTCCATTGATCCATAAAATGAAAGCAAAAAACAATGTATTGCAGTCACACAATCAATCAATCAATCAGTAGCTGAACTGGGTTCCACACAGTCACAAAAACAAAAGAAAAAGAGCCGCAAAAACACAAAATAAATAGCAAAAACAGACAGACCTCAGCGTAACACTCAAAGCAGAAGTGTGGCACTCAAATCGGAAGTGTAATACTCAAAACAGAGCATGTTCAGCTTCCAAAAAAAGTTCGCAAACCCGAACACTTAGTTCCGGGTTTGCAGTGTTTGGGTTCCAAGTTGTTTGAGTACCAAGGTGTTTGAGAACCAAGGTATCACTGTACTCTTAAAAAAACAACAACCCCATGTTCCAAGCTAAACAAAACTGTTTACTCCTGTACCTTTTATTGATTATTTAAAGTTATACATATTTGTAAATGTGAGACTTGCAGCAAGATTCTACTGCAGGGAGTATTCCTCTTGAGGCTGCCAGGCATGTTGTCTTCCACTATACTCGCTTTCCATTCCCATCCCAGTCAATTTTTCATTCTGCCCCCCAAAACCCAGTCAGTATTCTATGGTGGCTAAGCATGGCTCTGCCCTTACTGGGCCATCTGGCTGTCTCCCCTACTCCTTTGGTATTCTGCTAGAGATGTTTTGGTATTAGTGATAAGCTTGGGGGTCCACCTTCCCCGCCCATTCATATGTGGAGGGTACTATTTTGGTATCATGTTACTATTGGTTACCATTTGCTTACTCTGAACTTAAAAAACAGAGGGAATTTATATAGGATTTCTTTTCTTTTTGAACAGCTTATTCAAGCTACTTTATCTGCACCCATTATTCCCTTTTGCTGGTTCTCTCCCCCAGTAAATGATAACTCCCACTTTTTTTCCCTTTTGGGGATGCCTTGTTAATATTTTAGTGTGAGCTTTTAAATGGCAGGCAGAGCCACCCCCTGAATGGTTATAAGTGAGGAGACAGGCAGGTGAAGGCTGGCTGAGAGCAGACTGAGGCTGTTGGGGCTCATTAGCCCCAGTAGACCAGCCACCACTACTTTTTGGTTTTGAAATTTTGAGAATTAATACATTGCATCATTTAATTCTGATTTTTCTAGTCATGGAGAAAGGTAAAGAAGCCCAGCCCTTTGGCCAATAGAAAGTTTATTCAGAAATTCCACCAGCTTCTGACACTTCAGATGACATTGCTCAGACATTTCCAAGCCTATAATCATAAGGATTAGAAAACATACAGATTTTTTTTTCTTCAGAACATGCCACTTGGAACTGGGACCCTAGGAACATGAAGCTGCCTCTGCATCTCTTAAATGTTAAGACTTAACAGAAAGGTACAAAACCTTTGTCAGTAACAGCAGAGGCTCTTTAACTATAAGGCTGAAATCAATAATTTGAATGAAACTGAATGACTCAATTTATTATGGTCACAGACCAGAAATACGGACATATACAACGATAGAGAACATGTAAATATACATAGGTTAAAATTAAACTCTATAAGCTAGAGCACAGTAAATAATATGGATATAAAACCATTAAAATATGTAGGTTAAGACCTTAGATGCTAATTTAAAATATGCATGTTAAGACATTGGCCATTAGATACAGTCAGAGTTTGTCTGCTTAGTTTCATAGCAGCAGCACAAAATTTGGGCACTTTTAAGGTAATCTCTGGTTCCCGGTCCTCTATTAGATATTTTAAGTAGTGGTCATCAGATCTGCTTGGGGTTCATTGCATGATTGGAGTGATAAATATCAAACATATGTTCCTATTCAGAAATTCCACCAGCTTCTGACACTTCAGATGACATTGCCCAGACATTTCCAAGCCTATAATCATAAGGATTAGAAAACGTACGTGGCAGGTGGCGCTGTGGGTTAAAGCCTCAGCGCCTAGGGCTTGCCGATCGAAAGGTCGGCGGTTCGAATCCCTGCGGCGGGGTGCGCTCCCGCTGCTCGGTCCCAGCGCCTGCCAACCTAGCAGTTCGAAAGCACCTCCGGGTGCAAGTAGATAAATAGGGACCGCTTACCAGCGGGAAGGTAAACGGCGTTTCCGTGTGCGGCTCTGGCTCGCCAGAGCAGCGATGTCACGCTGGCCACGTGACCCGGAAGTGTCTCCGGACAGCACTGGCCCCTGGCCTCTTAAGTGAGATGGGCGCACAACCCCAGAGTCTGTCAAGACTGGCCCGTACGGGCAGGGGTACCTTTACCTTTACCTTACCGTAATAGTTTCAGCTTCCTTCTGACCACATGGGCATATTCTCTCTGAATATGGTTTACCTTCAGATCTGCCCTGCACTAATGCAGGTGGTAGGACATTGAATCTGGCAAGGGTAAAGGATCTGCTAAATTTGGGTATGTCTAGCTTGGCTATATACCTCACTGAAGTAAACCACCTCCCATTATCTTTGATTTCTGGGTACTTGGTCATTTCACTCACATGGCATTGCAATTCAACTTCCCAGATAGCTGCTTAATCAATTATTTGTGCTAAGGGGAATTGGATCTGTTGAATGGCAAATTTTCTTACAGCAAGGTTGGGGGGGGGGCGTCATTAAAAATACCATTCTAGATTTGCCCCAACTCAGAATCAAGACAAAAGAAAAAACAGGCTGGCAGGCAGAGATAAACTCATTGGCAGTAGATGCTCAGCCAGTAGGCAGAGACAAAAGCTAGTTGGTTATCAATCAGGAATGGAGGAGGGTTGATGACCACTTTTCCTTGACTGGCTACCAGATGATTGCTTTATGCAACCTCCTGGTTCAGAAACAGGAGCATCTTGAAGCACCAGTTGCTAGGCCAGAACAGCAGCAGAAGGCTGTTGCACTCACACTGGGCTTGTGGACTTTCCCAGTTTCTGGAAACCACAAATGGGGAGAGGTGCTGTTATACTCAGGTCCTGTTGGCAGTCTTCCTATTTAGGCATCTGGTTGGCAACTGTGGATTAGATGCATCATCAGCTTGATCCATCAGGGCTCTTCTTAAGTTAACTAGAACCTAAGTTAGCCACGTGTGGGAGGGAGATCTACATGGACATTTGGGGCTGATCCAGCCTAAGGTTGTTGTGAGAAATAAAATGTGGAGGAGGAGAACCAAGTATGCAGTCTTAGAGGAGAGATGGGATATAAATGTAATAAACACCAATCAAAAGAGGCATAAACACACATACACCAGTATTCTCTAAGGGAGTTAATGTTCTTAAGAGTCAAATTCATTGACAGACCCATCACCACCTTTTATTTCTGACATTAGAGGCCTGTGTCCTTGCTGTTGTAGCCAAAGCAACACCATCCATGCAGAGGAGGGGAGCTTAGAGAAACCCCAAGATTTGTAGAAATACAAAGAATACCCCCCCACACAAAAAACCCCAGGAATGGGATTTAGCATGCTCAGTGGCCAACTATATAGAATGGTGATGGGGAGACTTTTTAAGCCAAATCCCTCCTTTAATTGCCCCTTTCACCAAAACTGTTATTAATCCTAGAGCAAAAAATGAACAGATGCTGGTATGTTTGACCAAGGAAATTGAGGATTGGGCAACTGCCCCTGCTCCAATCAAAGGAGGGCATTGAGGAGGGCCAATGAGGAGTGCAACTGGGTGAGACTGTGGAGAGTTCCAAGGGGCAGACAGAGAGGCCTGGAGGGCCACATTTGTCTCCTGGCCTTGAGGTTTCCCACCCCTGATCAGGCATGGCAACTCTAGGGGTCAGAGGTGTCAACAGCCCCCTCAATATTCCTTAGCAGGGGGTTCAGCCCCCTGAAATCTGAAGATGCAGAGGAGGCAAGTTTGCTCCAGCCTGAGCAGCAGGCCAGTCAACATTGCACAGGCCAGCACAGTCTTCCACTAGGCCATGCTGGTCCAGCCTGCACAGTGTTGGAAAATATGTGTAATATCACGCGATGAGCCATGTGCCACCCCCCCCACCTTGGGGGCTACCCAGCACCTTTGCTGCTGATATAGACCATTCATACTGAAAGACAGTCTATCTCTAGTTACCAATCACTTGTGGGTGAAAGAAGGGGAGGTAGCTTTCATGTCCTCCTTGTAGGGCTCCCAAAAAGCATCTTGTTGCCTACTGTGGGAAGCTGGTAAGGGATGGACTTTTGGGTCTAATCCAGCAGGACTCTCTTTATGTCCTTATGAGAGGGTCAGTTTCTCCCAGACCCTTCAAATGGCTTCCCCTCCCATTCACACATCAAACTGAGAAAGGCTCAGTCTAAACAGAAAGTGGTGCAGCAAGACAAAATGACTTGAACTAGAAACAGAACATATTTATCCAGGATGACACTATTTATTTATCTAACTTGCAATTGATCCATTGCTAATGTATCACATGCCACTGGGCAACTGGCAAAGTGGCAAGAGTGCATTAACTCTCATTAGTCATCAGAGTCTATTCACATTCTTTGATCACCCTTCCTGATATATCCAAGCACATTGATCTTTCTCTTTTTTCAACTCAAAAAGGTGGGTGGTACAAGCAAGCAGGTGCAGTTATGGCTGTCAATCCTAAAAAAACCTGTATTTATGGCTCAGTTATAGGACAACATGGTGGAAATGAAGGCACCAGATGCAAGAAGCAGCCTCCTAAGTATCACCATTATAATTTCATTTTAAAGCAACTATTTGGATTTATTTAAAAAAAACTTTTTTATAAAAAAGTAAATTATTATTAATTATTAAAATTAAAATTAAATTAAATTCTGGTGAGGGTGGGAAATTTTCATTACACAGAGGCCATGGGATGCAGGAATGAGGTCATCTATATCTGAAGTCTTTAGTAAATACAGGTGATTCAACTTACACAGGGGTTATGTTCCAGGGATAGCATGTAAAGCCAAAGCACATTGGGTTCAATGGCAGGTGGAACTGGCAAAGTCTTTTTTCCCAGATGGCTGCCCCCTTTCCATATATATATATTTTTTTTAAGATTTGCCAAGCACATAAAACAAAATGCACTCAAGTTAAATGGATATAAGTTGCAAGTTGCCTGTATCCCTGCTAGTATGTTTCTGAATATAAGTTGCTGGAAAGTACAGGAGGAGAGAGTGGCTGTTGCTATTAAGAGTCTGCCTGTTGGCTTCCCCTACCCACCTGGCTGGCTAGTATGAGAACAGGGTCCTGAACTAGATGTGCCACTGGCCTGATCCAGCAGGCTCTTATTACTTTCAGAGGGTGGAAGCAAGCAGATCAGTGGTGGTGGTGATGGTGAGAAGGTGGAGGAAGAGTAGCTGCATCTGCCTGCTTGCTCTCTGACAAGCAAGCAGATGTCAGCCACACTGAGAAACAGGAAGAGCTATGGATGGAGGTGGAATAACTGAAGGTGGTGATGGGAGGTAACTTACGGAAGATGTCCTACTCAAAAGACTCTCCAAAATCTGAGCCAACACTATTTATTGATGTCACCTTTAAAGCTGTATTCAAATATGAGAAGACAAATCATAACAGAAGCATGGAGGAACATAAGCTGACTTATACGACATAAGTCAGACCACTGCTCTAACTAGATCAGTATTGTCTACATTGACTGGCAGCATCTCTCCATGGGTCAGACAGGGCATTTGAGATGTATGCAAAAAAGTTCCTGGTTTGACCCCTGTCATCTCCACAAAGCCTGGGAGAGATCCTGCCTGAAACCCTGGAGAGCCACTGCCAGCCAGTGTAAACAGCAATGAGGTAGATCATGGGTAGGCAACCTAAGGCCCGGGGGCTGGATCCGGCCCAATTGCCTTCTCAATCCAGCCCACGGACAGTCCAGGAATCAGTGTGTTTTTACATGAGTAGAATGCATGCTTTTATTTAAAATGAAACTCTGGGTTATTTGTGTGGCATAGGAATTCATTCATTCCCCCCCCCCCATTATAGTCCAGCCCCCCACAAGGTCTGAGGGACAGTGGACCAGCCCCCTGCTGAAAATATTTGCTGACCCCTGAGATAGATGGACGATTGGTCTGACTGTATAAAGCAACTTGTTATGTCTTGAACTATGTTGACTACTGTGCCCATTGTTACTCCAATGCAAAATGTATAAAGAAGTTTGCAGGTATGTTGTACCCTTCTTCATATTGAAAAGAAATTGTCAAATTTAGACAACAAACAGCACGCAAAAAAAATTTGTTTCCCCGCATTCTACTGAAGGATTCCTGCTTCTTTCTCTCCCTGATCCCCTCCCTCTCAAGTACTTAAACATTTTGCTATCAGAACATGATGCATCAATCCAGTTCCGTTTTGAGCAAATAAAGTCCTTTTAAACAACTAGTGAGAGTTCCTCTGTCTGCTTTCCCCAGAAATACACTGCATCCTGCCACCAGCATGCACTGTATAGAAAAAGGCTAGTTAAAAGGAATCTTACATTTCTCCCCGCCCCTTGCAGTTTAGAGAAGTCAGCTTTGCTAATCAGATTATTCATCTTCCCCAGCCACAGACTCCTCTCCCTCCTAAGCGCTCTGTTCAGCTGCTCACCTCCCTCCTCAAGTATGTCCAAGAGGCACAAAACGGGAAAGAAATCATCTGTTTTCCCAATTCTGGGCCCTCTGTTCCTGGATTTCTTTTTTAAAAAAAAAAAAATTACCTACTTTATACAGTATTTTGGAAAGTTGTTTGTTTGGCCTCATCTGCACAGCATGTTTAAAGCTGTATCATTATCACTTTAAAAAGTTGTGGGCTCTCCAAAGGAATCCTGGGATGCAGAGAGCTTATTAGAAGAAGCACGTTCCCCTCACAGTGTTTATCAGTCCATCTTCCCAGGGAAATGAGCCTGGGAAAGCATGAGAATGTGTGATCCCGGCTTGTTGGTGGATTTAACTGGGACAAGTATCAGAAAATAAGGGCTGTTTGTATACAGTGGTACCTCAAGTTAAGAACTCAATTCATTCTGGAGGTCCATTCTCAACCTGAAACTGTTCTTAACCACTTTAGCTAATGGGGCCTCCTGCTGCCGCCACACAATTTCTGTTCTTATCCTGAAGCAAAGTTCTTAACCCGAGGTACTATTTCTGGGTTAGCGGAGTCTGTAACCTGAAGCGTCTCTAACCCGAGATACCACGGTATAGTAAACCTCAGGTCTGGGAGTGGGGGCAAATGGGGCCCTCTGACCAGCCCTTGGGACTGTCTCCAAGCATCACCCCTCCCCTGCCACATCCACTTCTGGCTCAGCTTTGCAACCTTTTTGCGTGTTTTGACCTTGCTGCAATGCGCAATGTGTAGTAACGTGTTACAGCTTAATATACATATCAAGTGACTATCATGGGTAGGCAAACTAATGCCCGGGGGCCGGATCCGGCCCAATCAGCTTCTAAATCCGGCCCACAAATCAGCGTGTTTTCACATGAATAGAATGTGTCCTTTTATTTGAAATCCATCTCTGGGTTATTTGAGGTGCCTGCCTGGTGTTTTTTACATGAGTAGAATGTGTGCTTTTATTTAAAATGCACCTTTGGGTTATTTGAGGGGCATAGGAATTAATTCATTATTATTTTTCCCTCCACAAGGTTTGAGGGACAGCGGACTGTCACCTTCTGAAAAAGTTCGCTGACCCCTGGACTAGATAATACTGATTTTTGTCTGCCTTGATGGAGGACAGAGAGGTGTGAGGGTATGTGTGTGTGTCTATACTGTATATACATGTACATGAAAACGAACAGGCCTGCTGTGTCTGCAGCACCGAAGTGACCTCTTCTGGGTAGAAAGATAAATTTTAATTGCTCCACCCACTTTTGCCTCTGGCCCCGCCCACCACTGGGATGTGAAGTGGCTCAGAGAAAGTTGCCCAGAAGGGAATGCGGCTCTTGGGCTGAAAAAGACTCCCTACCTCAGTTATACAGGAACATTTGGAGGGTATGCTATGATAGTGAATCATAGACATAGAGTGGTACCTCGGGTTAAGTACTTAATTCGTCCCGGAGGTCCGTACTTAACTGTTCTTAACCTGAAGCACCACTTTAGCTAATGGGGCCTCCTGCTGCCGCCGCGCCACCAGAGCACGATTTCTGTTCTCATCCTGAAGCAAAGTTCTTAATCTGAAGCACTATTTCTGAGTTAATGGAGTCTGTAACCTGAAGCGTATGTAACCTGAAGCGTATGTAACCCGCGGCACCACTGTATTGTGGACCACCCTTCCCCTCCAGGTAGTACGGCCAAAGTACCAAAATGATGGGACTTTGAGTTAAACCATATTATGCAACCAATTACAGGATTAAGTCCCAAAGATCTCAGCCCGGCTCACTTCCAAAGAATGGTGCTTAAAGATTAAGACACGTGGCTGCAATTTCTTGGCAAGGAAAGTTTTATAAAATCCAGACATGAATTATCTCTGCGCTCTTAAAATATTGTTATTAATGTTATTAATGTTAGGCAGGCACATTCCCTGCACTGTTTTCAGCTCCTGCTGAATTTTCTGTTTTGTGTTTTGACAAACCTCCCCAGGCATCAAAGTTTAACGTGCAGCAATTTTAACACTACATTTTATTACGCATATTAGTTTTTAAAAAACAAAATACTATTACTGGCTTCATTCATTATTTTGATATTTTTAAATAAATAAATGATTTTAATGTTTGCATTTATCACTGTTTTTAAAATGAATATTTTAGATCATTCTCCATAACCACTGTGATATTTCCTGTTATGTAAGGGGTGTGTACTTTTTAGAATCATAAAATCAAAGAATTGTAGATTTCAAAGGTACCCTAAGGATCATCTAGTCCAACCCCTCTGCAATGCAGGAATATGCAGCTGTCCCATATGGGGATCAAACCTGCAACTTTGGTGTTATCAGCACCATGCTCTAGCCAACTGAGTAAATAAGCAATAAATAAATAAATAAATAAATAAGCAAGCAGCTTAAGGTGGAGAAGTACATTTTAATCAACCCATCACTCATCTTTGATTTCTAAACCAGTGGATTTTTAAACCAGTTGCACTCTATCCAGAGGAAACTTGGTCAGTTATTTACTTATTAGTATTTGTGTCAAGTACTTATATACTGATCTTCATCAGAACAGATCCCCAAGTGATTTACCAAAAAAAGCAATAAAGCAGTAAAAATTAAATACAGTTTGGAAAACATCAAAATCCATAAACAGTATAATATATAAGGCATCAAACTCTGTAACACAGAATTCAACTCATTCAGTATGCTGGCCGCTCACTCAATATCTACAGTCCAGCTGTGGGAGAGCTGGGAAGCAGAGCACTCTCCCTGTTCTCAAGGACAGCCCTGAGAACAGTACTGAGTTCCGTTCTCAGCTGATTAGTTCTTCTTTTAAAAGTAAGCATATGGGATTTTTTTATTTTTTTATAAAAAAATAGAAACTAAAAGGTCTCCCACACTTAAACTTAAGTGTGAGGATGCCATTTGCTTTTAACATTTTTGAAACTGATAGGAAATGTTTTAAAAGTCAGCTTTACACCTTTGCTGCGTGATCTGAGATCACATAAATTTTGCAAAGTGGGTGGCTTGATAATTTTAAATTCTGCTTGGCATGTGGCATATTTTGCTTGATTAAAAAACCAAATCTTTGAAAATGAGCCCTTTAATCAGAGCAGATGGGAACCTGTGGCCCTCTAGATATTGCTGGACCCCACCTTCAAACATCTGCAATCACTGACCATACTGATTGGGGCTGATGCGAGTTGGAGTCTTACAACTTTTGGAGGGCAACAGGCTGGGTAAGGCTACAGTACGACAAGGAAACTGGTGTGTATGTGTGTGTGTGTGTGTGTGTGAGAGAGAGAGAGAGAGAGAGAGAGAGAGAGAGAGACTGTAGAGTCAGAACATTATATAACACATAATTTTTCCTTTCTTCTGTACCCAGCTGTGTTTCACATGGTTTGTGTACCATCTGGATACCTCTAGGTTATACTGCAAAGCCACAGACACAGACACACATGTACCCCAGGAGGTAATAAATGAACCCAGAGTTTGCAATGTCACTCACTGGAGCTTTAGATCAAAGACAAAAAACTCTGTTAGCTGAGCAACTCATGAGAACATTCTGGTTGTTGATGGTGGTGGTGCAACAGAGAAGCTTTCAAGTCTCAAATTCTATAAAGCATGAAAGTATGATTGATGTATTTTTTATTTATTTATTACATAGATAGCCTTAAGAATTTTATTTTTTTTACAGCGAAAAGGATATGAGCCTTTGACTTAAGCTGCTGTTATGTGTCAGACTCTCAGCTTTCCATCTGTAAACTGGGATCTCTGATTGAGCCAGCAATCGCCCTGCCAATATTTGTTCTAGGGGTAAAGGGATAGTGTAAAAAATAATAATAGCAATACCTTGCAAAAGACCACATAACCCGTTTGCTTACTTCTTAGGAGATGCACTGAGTATGACTAACATTGGATGCAACCAGAGTAGACCCACTGCAATCGACAGACCCTACTCACTTAGGTCCAACACATTTAGGATAACACTACTGTAGACTTACTGCCTAAACCAAAACTTCCCTCTGAAAGGAGGAGGGGGAACTGGACTGTTTATTATGTTGCATATTGAATACCGTTAATAAAGCTGGATATTTGTTGGCCAACGCTCCCACCTCCTTAAAAGAAAATCAGAGAGGAAGCCTAGATTTTCCTGTAATGGCATGGCATGGCGAAAGTGGATTGAGAGAAGTCTCCCCCCCCCCCATTACACAAAACTTGTGGATAATCAATGAAGCTGAATATTGGAAGATTCAAAACAGATAAACTAAAGTACTTCTTCATGCAGTGCCCAGTTAACCTATGGAACTCACACCCACAAGGGACAGTGATGGCCACCAAGAAAAAGAGGAGTAGGAGTTGTTTGGATTTGATATCCCGCTTTATCACTACCAGGAGGAGTCTCAAAGTGGCTAACAATCTCTTTTCCCTTCCTCCCCCACAACAAACACTCTGTGGGGTGAGTGGGGCTGAGAGACTTCAAAGAAGTGTGACTAGCCCAAGGCCACCCAGCAGCTGCATGGGGAGGAGCAGAGACGTGAAGGTTCACCACATTACAAGTCTGCTGCTCTTAACCACTACAGGGCTTTAAAATTCACGGAGAAGGCTATCAATGGTTACTAGCCATGATGACTACGTATATTTTCTGCCTCCATGGTCAGAGGCAGCAATGTTTCTGAATACCAGTTGCTGGAAACTACAGGAGGGAAAGTGCTCTTGTGCTCGATTCCTGCTTGCTGGTTTCCCATGATGGTCACTGTGAGAACAGGATGCTGGGCTAGATGGGATGATCCAGCAGCTAGATGGCCTGATCCTGGGCTAGATGGCCTGATCCAGCAGGTGCAATATTCTTAAGGGGGCAGACAGCTCTTTTGCCCTCAGTCATGTGGGAGAATTTAGGAAGTTCCCTGTTGCTCAGGTTAACTTACACACATAAGCCTGGTGTCATTGCAAAGCATAGCTACTTAGAAGTAAATCCCACTGAGTTCCATGGGACTTACTCCTGGGTAAGTGTATAGGCATAATTGCAGCCTTAGTAACTAAGTGGTTTCCTTCCCCGCTTCCACTTCCCCTGCAACTAAGAAGGAAAGTCTAAAAACTCTTTCAAAGAGAAGCAAGAAGATGAACTCACCAGCCTTAGATTGTTCCCTTCGGTTGCTTAGCAAGTAGCCAGATACCAACAAAACTTCCCTGCAACCAATGCCTTTTCCCTTTAAGATGCAACCACAGCAACAACAGGTTCTTCTCCCGCTTTGGGAGAAACAACACACAGAAGGCAGCGCACAATCCTTACCCTCGAGGAATTGTAGAGTAGGAAGAGACCTCGAGGGTGCTCTAGTCCAACCCCCGGCAATGCAGGAATCTCAACACGAGGTTCCCCATCCAATTTGAAAGCATACTGGACCCCGCTTAGCTTTGCAGACATGCTATTAGTTTTAGCGCTGCATCACTCGTTAAGTCTGCAGCCCTGCACACAACCTTAACTTGGATGTAACATCCCACTGACACAGCGGGACCTACTCCTGAGTAAGCAAGCATCGACATGTGCTACGAAGATTGTTCTTTATTAAAAGAGAAAGATTTTATTACATTTTCTAAGTTAAGCCTTCTGGAAAATCAGGCATAATTGAAATAAACATGAAAAGGGGGAGAGATGCACAACTGGAGACATATTAGGGCCACGTTCTCAACTTTTTTCTCTTTTTCTCAAGAAAAGAGAAAGCGGATCTCGAGGGGGGGATGGGGGTGTCAAAGCGCCACTGAATGATTTCTCAGTGATGGGGGGGGGGGGTGGCAGGGATTTATCCTGGGCTGCCTCCCCACCTCTTTTAAAGACAGTCTCTCTCACGCGCCCCTTCCCCACACGGAGTCCTTTCCTGAGAGCCGCGAAACGCGGCGTCTCCAGAGCCGGCTACTCACCTGGAGAGACCAGCTTTCCCTTCCGCTCTCCGCGCGCGACAAAGTTTCCGTTCTTCTCTTCCTCCAGCTGCGCCTTCGCGGGCGAGAAAAGAGCGCTTGGCCCCTTTAGTCAATTTCCTGGAGTTGCAACTTTGGCGGCTAACAATAGTCTCCTCCAATACTGGGCAGGCAGATAGCCAGGGATGGAAGAGGCCGGGCTTGGTGGGTCATCTGCATAATACGCCCTCAAGGCTCCTCCTCCCACATCCGCTCGCGGCCGTTAGCAAAGAAGCGAGTATGCTCTGAAATTCAATGACTGCTAAAAGCGGGACAGTTCTTGCTATATTGGGATTGGTCGGAAATCGGGGCGGGGCTGAATATGCATGTAGAGCGACGCGTAAAAAAAAAGGACCGCTTTTTTTTTGCCTCGCCAGAACGTGGGGGACTCTCCCCACTCGCTGGATTTTGCAAAACACATAGTACAGTAATCCCGAAGAGGAGCTGGGCGGGACTGTGGTCCTCCAGATGCTGTTGGACTACAACTCCCATCAGCCCAGCCAACAACCTTAGTGTAAACCAAGTTACCTCCTTTCCTCTTTTCTCCATCAAAGATTTCATGGTATCAATGTTTGGTTTGTGTTGTTGTTTTGTGTGCATTTATAGTTTGCTCTGCAGCAGCAGAAGAAGAAGGAGAAATGTTGTTTCATTTATATTTTTGTTTGCTAAAACCTACTTCAGGTTTTTGTAAAGTTGAAAAGATAAACGGTGTTTCAATAAAAGCTAAAAGACCCTCATTTTGCAAAACTCCTCTGTGCCATCTTTTATTTCATATAGGAGTTTTTGCCAATCTCTGCTCCTCATGACCTGAGAAGGCTGTGTGGGTGAACGAGGTGGGGAGCTTGTTTTCAGCTGATTTTATAAAATGTGCATTTAACTGCAGCTAAAAATAAACATTCGCTTGTTTGCACTAATGCAAATCTTCTGAGCTGGAAAAATCCAAGGTTTTCACTGTGTGGAATTTGTGGGGTAATAAACAGAAAGGATGCCCATCTTTTGAGTTGGATGTAGTAGTCACTGATGTGTGCATTTTGTTCTTTTAAATGTACAGTGGTACCTCGGGTTACAGACGCTTCAGGTTACAGATGCTTCAGGTTACAGACTCCGCTAACCCAGAAATAGTACCTCGGGTTAAGAACTTTGCTTCAGGATGAGAACAGAAATTGCACGATGATGGCATGGCTGCGGCGGGAGGCCCCATTAGCTAAAGTGGTGCTTCAGGTTAAGAACAGTTTAAGAATGGACCTCCAGAACGAATTAAGTTCTTAACCTGAAGGACCACTGTATTGATATTGTCATGGACTGGCTGGATGTAGATTTGTCAGGCACCAGCTGAGGAACCCCCAAGGAAACCTCCAGGAGAAGGCGGCTCAGAACCAGGGAATTGGTAATGGGACAATGTATGGTCAGAGGGAGAAAAGGGAGCAGACTGGGAGAAGGTGTTGAAAGCTGAAGAGGTAACAGGAAATGAGCAGGAAAGGCAGTCAGAAAGCAGTCCAGAGGCAGAGACAGAAGCTGCATCAGGAGAGGAGGGAGGTCAAGAGGCAGAGATGAGTTAGGCTGGTAAGGAAGCCAGGCTGTCTCCCCCTCCTGCTGTGACCAGCTATTATCCCCCTTCGTCTCCCAGAACCTGAAGAGGTATGAAAAGGGCAGAGCAAAGGCAGAGATGACGACAAGCCTCAGATTGCTTGGGAAGGAACAGGGGAATGAGGACACTTAATGAGCTGTGGGAAGACGGAGACCTTTGCTCCTTGTAACTGCCTCATAAGGGCAAGTTCTATTGGGGAGCATTCTTCAGCCTGGGGTCTGCATTTTCTTAAGGGCAACCCTGACATGCCAGTGATGGGCGGGGGCCAGAGGCAGACGGGTTTGTTCCATGGGCTAGTTTCTATATGCACACAACCCTCTCTATCCTCCACCCAGACAAGCAAGAGGTATTGTCAAGAGTTGAAGGACACATCCTAGCCAGGCAAAAACACTCAAGGAGGGTGTTGTCTGGGGAGAGTACTGAGGACTAAATAGAGAAGGCCTGCATTTGGCCCCCTAGGTCTGAGGTTCCCCACCCTGTTATAACCAATCAAACAAGTTGTCATTTCCTAACATATTTCATTTATTGAAAAATTAAAAGCACAAGCTCTTTCATATATAAATACAGTGACATTGCTGGCCATTTACAAGGCATTGTTCATGGCAGGCTGTGAATGGGTGGGAAGGCAGAGTATAGGAACCTCACGCCAGGTGTGTCACAGAGGTTAAACCCCAAAGCATTACAAATGGCGCCTCCTGGAGGCCCCTCTCTCCTCTAGGACTGCTCGAGAAGTGGAGGTGGGCTCTTCCCTCACCCAACCCACAGGTGCTCTGAAGCAGGTGCAAAATGCTACTGTACGGTGCAAGCAATGGAAGAGCTAGAGAGGGTGGGGCGAGGTATTCAGACAAGTGACTGGCCAAGTCATTCAAACACAGAGACAAAATAGGCAGAGATGGGACATCTACGCCATAGTTCACCAACCAGATGAGAATGGTTTATGGAAAGAACTATTATCAGGAGGTGACTGACTCTCTTTCTTTCTCCTCTATGTTCCATTGCTCTTTGTTCCCACAGACCACCAGGCCAGGCTCAGTCTTGGAGTGGTAGCAGAGAAGCTGCTTTGAGTACCAATGCAACAACCCAAAGCATATATCCTGCATGTGCTCTGTGCGCGGCATGCGTACATGTGTTGCTGGGCTTCAGGTGGGAGTTATCTGGGTCTTGTGATAGTGCACGTGTGCTAACATGCACGTGACAGTCTATTCGAACCCTTGTTCTTGCTTTGTTTCTTTCTTGCATTTGGCTTTTGGACCTTTCTGGGCCCTATCCCTAAAGTGAGACATTAAACTCAGTGACTAGGAAATCAACACAGTCCTTGTCCTTCGCTTTAAATGCCTCGGCGATGATGCGAGCTGCTTCCCGGTGCTCTTTCCCATGCATTGCCACTCCATTCACCTCCAGGATCACATGGCCCACCTTCAGCTTCCCACAGTTGTGGGCAGAGCCTCCCCTCTGGAGCAAGAGCAGAAGAAAGAAAGAAGATATTAAGAGGCAGAACAAGCTGATATGTTGTTGTGAGTTCTGCTCACAACAATCGTAACATTGACTTTCAATTTCATTTTGCACATTATTCAGAGAACTGTGGTTATTGGGTGGTTGATAAAGAGATTAAAATAAATGAATAAAATACATGTATTAAGAAGAAGAAGAAGAAGAAGAGTTTGGATTTGGTATCCCGCCTTTCACTCCCTTTCAGGAGTCTCAAAGCGGCTAACATTCTCCTTTCCCTTCCTCCCCCACAACAAACACTCTGTGAGGTAAGTGGGGCTGAGAGACTTCAAAGAAGTGTGACTAGCCCAAGGTCACCCAGCAGCTGCATGTGGAGGAGCGGAGACTCGAACCTGGTTCCCCAGATTACAAGACTACCGCTCTTAACCACTACACCACACTGGCTTCTTCTAACAATAATGCAGAACTTAAAAACAACAACAAGTATTTTGCTCAATTAATTGCAGGAACGTTTTAGTCAATCAAATTCATTATACAGTTATACCTCGGGTTACAGATGCTTCGGGTCGCACATTTTTGGGTTGTGCACCATGCCAAACCAGGAAGTACCGGATCAGGTTACTTCCAGGTTTCGGTGCTCACGCATATGCAGAAGCACTAAATCGCGCTTTGCACATGTGCAGAAGCACTGAATCGCAACCCACGTGTGCACAGATGCGACACTGTGGGTTACGAATGCTGCGGGTTGTGAATGTGCCTCCTGCATGGATCACATTCGCAACCCAAGCATCCACTGTAAATTCCATTGAACACAGTGGGATTCATTCACGTACTGTAGGGTTGAATGCTGAAGGTCTGCACTCCCCTTTAAGGACTGTCTCAGCAGTTTTTCCTTCTGTGTTTAGTGGCTGATGCAGGGATGTTGAGCCAGGGTGAGGGTAGAGAGAGAAATGACCAGAGAGGATGCATTTGCTCCAAAAACCTAAATATGCCCACGGACCTAAAAAGGTTGGAACCGCCATGGAAGCACAACTTGGAAACTGCCAAGGGTCTTGGCAGACCACTTAATTATTTTTCTGACTCTTTAGTAAATGAAAAGCACTATGCCAGATGCTGCATGATTTTTAATTGTATTTCAGTGCTTCTTTTATTTCTTGTATACTGCATTTTATTACATCTTACAGAATTCAAAACGTAATACCATGAAATCCAAGGTAAGAAATAGAAACGTAGCCTAAAGTCAATATGAATATTGAATGCATAGGGTGTGCCAGCTCTTATCTTCAACCACAAGTACATAGACATGCTGCAGACCTCCTGAATGGAGGGCTGGTGGTTCATGGACCACATCTGGGGAACCTCCTCATCTAGTCAGTGCAGGCTGCAGCCTTGCTCTGATACGTTTCTAATCATTTTGGACCCTGAAACAGATGTACCTGCCACTGACTGAGAGCACCAGTCACCAGCTCCCTTACCTGTATGGTCACGATACGAGGCAACGGCTGGCGAGTGTTGGCTCCTCCTTCAATGGCAATGCCCAAGGTAGGGGCACTTTTTGTCACCCGAATCAGGTGGGATGTTGGTTCCAGGAGACCTGGCTGTGGTGGAGGAGGAAAAGAGCACAACAACCCAGGGTTATTATTTACTTCTTCTAACACACTCCTGCAAAGCTTTTGCTCCCTTTTTACTATTTGAATATAAATCAGCCCCCCTTCCCCCAGTTCAGGATTCACGACTTTAAAACACAATATTGTGGCCAACTACACCTTGAATGGTGCTCCAGAAACAAAGGGCCAACCAGGATTAGGAGGAGTTTGGGGTGAAAGCTGAAGCTGTCACTCGATTGTGAACTCCCCCCCAACACAACACCTTCCAGCATTTCTCCTTTTAGAACTTTTAGAAGTTCTAAATCATGGACAGGCAAACTAAGGCCCTGGGGCCATATCCAGCCCAATCGCCTTCTAAATCTGGCCCGCAGATGGTCCAGGAATCAGCGTGTTTTTACATAAGTAGAATGTGTGCTTTAATTTAAAATGCATCTCTGGGTTATTTATGGGGTATAGGAATTCGTTCATATATTTTTTTCAAAATATAGTCTGGCCCCCCCAAAAGGTCTGATCTGAGGGTCAGTGGTCCGGCCCCCTGCTGAAAAAGTTTGTTGACCCCTGAATCTAAAGCATTTCTCCTTTTAGAAAGCATGAGCTATGCTGCCCTCTTGTGGAATAGTCTTCAATTGGCATTGCTTCAGCTACTTTTATATATGCAACTGTTTTATCAACGTTTCTGTTATATTGTTGGTTACATTGGGATGCCTCATGGGAAGTGGTATCTAAATTAAGAACAAGGACAGGGGCATATATGTAACCCCAACCTCCATACAGGAAAGGCCAGGATAGATAAACACCACCATATAATGCTGATCGCCGAAGAATTGATGCTTTTGAATTATGGTGCTGGAGGAGACTCTTGAGAGTCCCATGGACTGCAAGAAGATCAAACCTCTCCATTCTTAAGGAAATCAGCCATGAGTGCTCATTGGAAGGACAGATCCTGAAGCTGAGACTCCAATACTTTGGCCACCTCATGAGAAGAGAAGACTCCCTGGAAAAGACCCTGATGTTGGGAAATATGGAGGGCACAAAGAGAAGGGGACGACAGAGGACGAGATGGCTGGACAGTGTTCTCGAAGCTACCAGCAATGAGTTTGACCAAACTGCGGGAGGCAGTGGAAGACAGGAGTGCCTGGCGTGCTCTGGTCCATGGGGTCATGAAGAGTCAGACACGACTAAACGACTAAACAACAACAACAACAACATATAGTGCTGTTGTTAAGGATGGCAGCACACCAACCATGCGTAGTGCTCAGAATGATCAAAACCTATGCATCATCATCAATATTATTATTCCCTCTATCATCTGTCTCCAGACCAGGACTGCAAAAATGAATGCCTTACTCTGATTCATTTTCAACACATGCACTTTTAAAAATCGTCTGCTGGGAATCAGCCACTGGGAAACCCTTCACCTGGTTCTTTGGTAGTGGCTCAGGACTGACCTCCCCCACATGTTGCTTTTGTTTCCCATGGCTGGTACCCAGTGATGTCTTACCGGCTTGGGGCCTGCCTCTAAGGGCCCATCAGCCTTCAGTGGTGCTTCCTGTGGGCTCTTGCTTTTTATGGGACCCTGCGGCCGGCTCCTGTCTTTGGCGCTGAGCTCTGTGTCCCCGATGTCCACACCGCTGTCCTCACTGAGGGTCTGCCCACTGTCCGAAAGCTGAGAGAGTGTCGAGGCTGCGGCAGATGACAATGGGAGAAAGGCTGTTAAGAAAGCGCCAGAGGAGAGGAATCAGGCTGACTGTCGGAGGTGGAATTTGTAAGGAGCCCTGATCTAATGAGGCCACACAAAACATTGGAAGCACATTCATAGCATATTGCTTCCCCCCAAAACACTGGGAACTGTAGTTTGATAAGTGTGGTGGGAACTGTCGTTCCATGAGGGGCAATCTACTGTCTCCAGTATTTGTTGTGGGCAGCCATTGGGCAAATGTTTTGGGGTGATCATGCAACCCGTAATTTCCTGCTGAAATCCTTTACCGTGTTATGGCACAAATGTTCTGGTTTATTCTTGCTTGTCTGTCCCATGTCCACTGTGCTACAGTTCCCTTCCGGACAGCAGCGGGGATGAATCATGGAACAAACTGAAGCAGAATAAGCCTGCCACTAAGACGCTGGTGGCGCTGTGGGTTAAAGCCTCAGCACCTAGGGCTTGCCGATCGAAAGGTCGGCGGTTCAAATCCCTGCGGCGGGGTGCACTCCCGCTGCTCGGTCCCAGCGCCTGCCAACCTAGCAGTTCGAAAGCACCTCCGGGTGCAAGTAGATAAATAGGGACTGCTTACCAGCGGGAAGGTAAACAGCGTTTCCGTGTGCGGCTCTGGCTCGCCAGAGCAGCGATGTCACGCTGGCCATGTGACCCGGAAGTGTCTCCGGACAGCGCTGGCCCCTGGCCTCTTGAGTGAGATGGGCGCACAACCCCAGAGTCTGTCAAGACTGGCCCGTACGGGCAGGGGTACCTTTACCTTTACTTAAGACGCTATCATTGTGTCAAGGGTATGCTGCTGCACACTGTGCCCACAATCAAGCACCAGTCTGGAGGGGCCTGGATAACCCAAACACATTAAACACAGCACTGGATATGCTCTGAAGTCTATAGCAATATCTGACAACCTTTTAGAGCCTTATGGGCATCTTTTGATTTGTTGTGGGTGCCACTCTTTTTGGACACTATTTCTTCCTCCACTCACCAGCTGATGGGTGGCAGTTTTACATCTTGCTGCTCTTACTTCTGGATTGGACTGCAGAAAACCCTTAACAGTTTGGGACCAGTTTACTTGCTGGATCACCTAACCCTATATTTATGCCCACTGGCAGTGGCGGAGCTTCATGCTCTGGCACCGGGGGGGGGGGTGAAGAGTAGGTGGGGGTAGGGCTGGTGCGTGTCCTGGGGGCATGGTGCGCCGCCCACAGGAGCATGGCATGTGTCCTGGGGGCGTGGCACCCTGCAGGCGGGGGCGGGGGGCAGCCACAATGGCACCCCACCGGGATTGCGCTGACTGGGGCGGTGCACTTCCCCCGCACTCCTCTTCCTCTGCCAGTGCCCACTGGACTTCTTCAGTCTGCAGAACTGGCACTGGCACAAGTATCATCTAATGTCCATTCCACACTTGCAAGGAATCACTTCTTCACTGCAGTGGCATCTCCACTTTGGAACTTCCTATCCATTGCCATTAGGCATGTCCATTTTCAGCATCTGCTAAAAGCTTTTTGGGTGTTGTTGTTTAAGCAAACCTGCCCAGACATGTAAACCTAACGTGCATTTTAACATTAATTTTAAAACTGCTGATTTTATTCTGAATATTTTCTTTTTGGCTAACTTATTGTTAGCTTCTGATTTTGTAGGTAACTTTAATGTACATTTCATGTCACCTGATTAGAAGGTTTGATGATTTAATATATTGCTAAATGAATAAATGAAAATTAATCGGTGAACTATGGCCTCTGTCGCTTTAAGATGCCCTACAGATCTTGAGAACCCCCCCCCCTCCTGATATTAGAACAGCAGAAAATAGAGGAATAACAACAGTCTTAACAGGAAAGGGAAAAATCTATAAAAAGAAGGAACAAATGCATGTAGTTTAGCAAACAGTATCACAAGAGGGAAGCAAAGTTACAGCTATAAATGTACTTGCAAGGTTCAATGGGGAGGCGGGGGAGACTGGAGACTTTATCTGAGAAGTTTTGCTCTGGAGTCCTCATTATTAGAGCCCTATGCTAATTAGTGGATTTTCCCTTACAAGTAGTGGTGCTGATCTCCGGATAAGAGGAGATTGGGCAGAGCCTTCAAATTAGGATTTGATATCCCGCTTTATCACTACCCCTCCAACATTCCTCAGATGAAAATAGGGACATTTCTCACTCCCCCCGACCCTCCTTAACCTTCTCTCCCCCCCCCCCAATCATTTCCTATCAGGATAAGGGTGAGTGCCACCACCACTAAACCAATGGGACACAGCTCACACACCCTCCATCATCTTGAGAAAAACCCTTAATCCTGATTTCATTTTATTCTTTGGTAAATTTACAAAAAGGAAAACATACACCAATAAATAAAGTTTAGGAAGGGGCAAGATTAGATGCACACACACAAAGTACTTTTTTAATTAAAAAAAAATCAAGACTCTTTGCACTCCACTCTGCTCCGCCTTTCTTCCTGCCCTCTGCCTGCCCCTCAGAAATGGTTTGTCACATGGGACAGTGGCAGGCTCTCCTCCTCTGTTCTCCAGCAGCTGTTATGAGCTGCCCAAGGGAGGAGGTTGGCAGAAGCAGCAGCCATGGAGAGACACAGAGAAGCTTTTGTCATTCTGGGCATATCCTTGGAAAACAGGGACACTTGGAGGGTATGTAACTGAGTCAGGACATTGGTTCTATCTAGCTTAGTATTGTCTAGCTTAGTATATGGCAGCAGCTCTCCATGGTCTTAGTCAGAAGTCTTTTCCAGCCCCTCTTGGGAGATGATAGGAGATGCCGGGACCTTCTGCATGCAAAACAAATATGCTCTACCACTGGATTGTGGCCCTTCCCTTTGAATATGTAGAGTTTTCAGAAGGGCACATTGGCTCTTAGCTACCAAGAGAAGGTGGCCCTCTTCAGTGGGGAGATTTGTCACCCCAATACCCCCCCCTTCATGTTTCTGCTGCTCTGATCCATATTGTAGCTAATTAGTTTCCATTAAGTGTATTTAATTGTTTGATTTTATATGTGTGTGTGAGATACCCCATCCACAATGAAACACACAAAAATCAAGTTGTGGTGTTTTGTGCCATCCAGAAATTTCAAGAGGTTACCTGCTTTTAGCATTCCAGTCTTGATACCAAGGGTCATGGTGTGAGCTCTGTGTTGCCCCTGCCCTGCCTGCCTACCCAACGTACACTGTAACACACTCAGATAATCAGGTTCAAATCCCAGCTTGCTTGTAAAGTTCACATAAAATAATAGAATCATAAATTGTAGAGCTGGAAGGGACCGTGAGGGTCCTGTAGTCCAACCCCCCCCCCCCCCCCGCAACAGAGGAATATTTAGCCCAACGTGAAGCTCAAATGCACAACCCTGATATTATTATGCTTTACCCACTGAGCTATCACCGTGAGCCAATTACAAGCTCTCAGCCTAACCTACCTAATAGGATTGTTATGAGGAAAAAAGGTAAAAGTTACACCCCTTGTTTTGCCCAGTTTTGCCTGTGGTCCTTGCTCACCCCTGGCATGCAGCCCCTGTGAGGTAGGTGGCCAGGACTGTAGCAAAGCTGCATGCTCTGGCACCGGGGGTGGAGAGCAGGCGTGGCTGCTGTGCGTCCTGGGGGTGTGGCGTGTGCCCCAGGGGCATGGCATGCTGCCCAAGGGGGCCTGGCGTGCGTCCTGGGAGCATGGCATGCCACCTGCGGGAACATGGTGCCCAGTGCATGGTGAATGCCCGGGGGGCAGCCACGATGGTACCCCTCTCCCCGGTGGTGCCAGGGGCAGTGTGCTCCCCCCAGCCCCCTTTCCTCTGCCAGGAAGGAAATGTGGCACTTGGACTGCAAATGGTACCCCACCGATGTTTTAACTGGTGTTTGAGACCCTCCTCAAATGCCTGGCAAAAAGCAGGTTATAAACGCATTAAAGGACAGAACATGCCCATCATTAACCAGTCCACTAAGAGAAGAAATCCTCACCTCTGGCCTGGGGCAAAGACCTCACTTCATTCACATCTGGTTCGCTGTTGGGCTGATGAACTTCCACCATGATAAAGTGCTGTGCAGTGCCAGCTTCCCCACCTCCCTTCTCGCTGGGAGGCGGAGGAGCAGGATGGGATGGAGGTGGTGGAGGTGGAGGGGATGGTGCACTGGGGTTTAGAAGGGTGCCGATTTGTGTGGCTCTCTCAGGAGAGGGGTTTTTCAGCCGTGTTGGTGATTGGACCCGAGGGAAGGGCCCAATCAGGTGTTGGTTGACCAGCAACAAGTGGGCATCCAGGGGCCTCCGGGAGGAATGGGTGGCAGGAGAGACAGAAGCATAGATGGCGCTGGAGGTGGAGTCCTCTGTGGAGGAGGAGGCAATGCTGCCTGTATCCTTCTCAGAGAGGCTGGGTGGTGGTGTGGGGTTCCGGGGCGCCACAAAGAACAGGCCTGACTGGGAAGATTCTGAAGAGGGCCGCTTGAGGGTGTTGTTTGCTGAGGTCCTGTCCTGGGGGGCAGAGGGGTCTTCTGTCATTTGAGAAGGAGGAGGAGGAGGCTTGAAGGCCGGAGGCTCCTCAGGGAAGGAGGAAACATCATCCTGATTAGACCACAGAGACAAAACAACAACAACCCTTTTTAGATGGTGGTAAACAACGGTGGTACCATACCTGCCTCTGATAAACAGCCACTATCAAACTTCTGGTGAACAAGTGCAACTGTCTTATCAGACCACTGGTCCATCTGTTATCATCATGTACCAAATTTATTCACCCAAAGAGGCTTCTAAGCCAATGATGGAGGAAAACCAGTGACAGAAATATTAAAATATGAAGCATCCATGATTAAAATAGGCAAAAACCCCACAATCCCATTAAAACAACACCACTGTTAAAATAGGAGACTGATTGAGAGATCAGGATACTACCTGTGTAAAGAGATGCATTCCCCAAAACTGGCAGAATGCCAGTGCAGATGAGACCTTTTGTATTTCATCCAAGAGGGTAGGATCTAGCCCAGTATTATCCATTTGGATTGGCAGGGGCTCTCTGGGATATTGGGTAAGGTCTTTCTCCATCTCCAGCCAAGCTGATCCTTTTAACTAGACACAGCAGGGATTGAACTAAGAACCTTCCACATGGGGAAGCAGGGCCTCTTCTATTGAGCTATGCCCTATGCCTTATCATCTTCTGCTATCTGAAGTACATACACTAGACTAGGCTGTGTTTCCTATAGAAATCTGCCCTATACATTGAGATGATCTAATGAGGCCCTGCTGTAGGTTTCTAGCTCTCAGAAGCCCACTCTCCAAAACTTGTCATTCCTCAAAAGTAGATGTTATGCAGTTTTTGCTTGGGGAGGACACCAAACAGAATTAGGGGCTATTGTATTGTGGCACCCCAAATGTGGAATACCCTCCCCCAAAAAACATTTTCCTGGCTCCTGCTTTGGAGAACAGCCCCCAACTTGCTCCTACTGATGGTGCTGATCCTGGTGAATAGCTTTGGACCAAGGTTTCTAAAAGGTAGTTTCATAACTTATATACCCAAGGAATGCCCTCCTGCAGATACCATCTCATCAGGAGGTCCGTGTCATAGTGGTTGGAATTGGACCTGTTAGCGCGGTGGCACATTGGGGAGGCAATGTCTCTATTGTGTTTTTGGTACCTACTGACGATCTCTGTTTCCCAATGAACCTTTCTAAGTGGAGATTTTCATCCCAGCTCGTATCTGTACTGAGTTTGAAACTGTTTTTAACCATGAAAGTGTTTGTGATTTTTAAATTATGATTTTGATTAATTTTTCATAACTTAACCAATTAATTTAAACTTCAAATTTGTTACAGGTTTTTCTTACAATATGACTTCCTACGTTCCTTTCCATTCTGTTTTTATACCCATCCCTTTTGTATACTGCATAATATCACATACTTCACCTAATACTTGTTCCTGTACAACGTAATAGTCTATTTCATATATTATCACTTCCCAGTACTCAAATTTCAAATCCTGTCCACAATTTCATTTGCTTATATTTATCAAATAATCCAAAAAAGGCTTCCAAAAAAGTATTGTCCTTTGTGTTGATCTCTTATTTTCACCATTAACTTTGCCAGTTCTGCATACTCCATTCATAAATAATTTAACCATCTTCTTTGGGACCTCTGACCCAATTATCCCTTGGAGAAAAGCTTCAGACTTTTGAGGAATAGCCAGTTTAAATATATTTTTCATCTCATTATGTATCATTTCCCAAAAGTCTTTAGCTTTTTCACACGTTCACCATATATGAAACAATACCCCTTCCACATGTTTACACTTCCAGCATTTATTTGACACAGTCTTATACATCTTTGCCAATTTATTTGGCGTTAAATACCATATGTATAAGGGGACGCAGGTGGCGCTGTGGGTTAAAGCCTCAGCGCCTAGGACTTGCCGATCGAAAGGTCGGCGGTTCGAATCCCTGCGGCGGGGTGCGCTCCCGCTGCTCGGTCCCAGCGCCTGCCAACCTAGCAGTTCGAAAGCACCTCCGGGTGCAAGTAGATAAATAGGGACCGCTTACCAGCGGGAAGGTAAACGGCGTTTCCGTGTGTGGCTCTGGCTCACCAGAGCAGCAATGTCACGCTGGCCACGTGACCCGGAAGTGTCTCCGGACAGCGCTGGCCCCTGGCCTCTTAAGTGAGATGGGCGCACAACCCCAGAGTCTGTCAAGACTGGCCCGTACGGGCAGGGGTACCTTTACCTTTACCTTTACCATATGTATATAATTTTCATATAATTTTCTTTAAAGTAAAACTGACTGTGTTAATTTTTTTAATTTAACTTAAAAAAAATTTTTTTTTTGAATTTTTAAAAGCATGCTATCATTGTTTTAATATATGAACTTCTATGTATATATTCACTGCTGTTGTTTCTGTTGTGAAATCACTTTAAGATATTTCATGGGAATTGAGCCATAAATGGAAGTGAATAAATAAATATCAGGTGAATGCTGCGATGTCAACAGCATAATCCACCTCCATCTTAATTTCATTGTTCTGTATGGGACAATGACAATAAAGAGTATCGTATTGTATCCTCTGTCCCAGGCTGATCATGGCAGGGATTGTGTCTGGTGTTGCAGAACGAGCCTTGAATTATTCCATTCCACCGCCTTGCTCTGCCTGAGTGAGTTTCTATCTGAGGAGTCTGAATGGACAAGGACAAAGGAATGCAGTCCACTTCCAGGTGTACCTTGAAATTATAATATCTCAGTGGAGAAGAGATGGATGCTATGGCAGTGAGAAGTATCCACCCAGAACAGAAGTGAATATAAGAAACTTCGTCTCAAATATTGAGGGCTGAACCATTAATAGAAGGGCTTTATTAACTGCATGGCTTGTAGAAGTTCACCTTACGATGGTACAGGAAGGAGACTCATCTGTGGTGGCACCTACTCACCTTGGAGATGAGTCAGGCACCAACTTTTGGGTACTTCTGCCATGGTTTAAAAACTCGTGTTTGCTCCAGGATTCCTAGGCCACTCATGGCAGATTTCTTTTTAGCACCCTGATTAGTGCAATTTATGTCAATATTTTTATTTATAGCTTTTTAAGCATATATATGCCTTGCTGCTATGTTTTGTGCTTGGGTTGCAACCCTACTCAGTAGATTCACTGAAATTGATGGACACTGCACTATATATTGAAAGCAGTATCAAGCCACTCTAAACAGGCATGGCTTCCCCCGAAGAATCCTGAGAACAGTAGTTTGTTAAAGGTGCTGAGAGCTGTTAGGAGACCTCTACTCCCTTTGCATAGCTACAGTTCTCAGAGTTCCGTGGGAAGAGAGATTGATCCTCCACGTGCAGCTGCTGGGTGACCTTGGGCCACTCACAGTTCTTTGAAGTCTCTCAGCCCCACTCACTTCACAGGGTGTTTATTGTGGGGGAGGAAGGGAAAGGAGATTGTTAGCCACTTTGAGACTCCTTAAGGGGAGTGATAAAGCAGGATATCAAATCCAAACTCCTCCTCCTCCTCTTATTCTTCTTCAACCACTCTAGGAGTGGGAAAGGAGGTGGCCTACAAACTCTCAGTTCCCTTAAGAAACTGCAGTTTCCAGCCGTGACTATTTAAAGTGGCTCTAAGTGCAGATGAGGCCAAACTGAGATTCAATCATTTCAATGAACTGAATTGGATACAACCAGTGGTTCTTATTTTAGTTGCAAACCACAAGTGGGGCATCAATGCAATATTAGGCCTGTGCCATTCCTACATTTACCCAATGTCCACTTTAATAAATACTCAGCATCAGTGGCAGCTGGTAACATAGGAGCCAACTCCTAGGGGCTGTGGGGGCTTCACCCCCCCCAATAAAATGTTTGAGGGGGCCAGCGCCCCCCCGCAGTTTCTGGGCACTGCCATTCAAATGGGGGGTTTGCACCACATTCATGTGATCAGTTATGTGGGGTGGGACTTACCTGGGCCCCTGCAATATTTTATTCAAGTTGGTACCCCTGGCTGGTAACCACTGGAGTTGGTGGAGTGGTGGGCAGAGCAGCTAATGGGAGGTAGATTAATCTCTACCCCCCCCCCTCTGTGTGTGACTGGAGGCAGTGTAAACCTGTTTTCTCCCATCCTCCTCTGTTGCAAAATTACAGTGCACACTTACGCCATTCTCATATGAAAGATTCAGTAGGTTAAAGCTGGACTTCTAGAAACCTTGCATTTCTAGGTGTCAGCAATAAATACCTAGATTAGGAGTAGAAGGATCTGTCACTTTTGGTCATCTCGCTTTCTCATTTTTCCAATCTAGAATTCAGTTCTTCACTTTCTGCAGCAATTTGTGATTATTATTTTTAAACATCTCCCATGAAAAACACCAGCATTTCAGTGCAAATTTAGCTCAACAAACTCATTTTGTTTGCATTTTTGACTCGTGTTCATATTTTTGCAAGCAATTCCCCCTAATATAACGCATTCTTATATTTTACTTTCACTAAGATGTGTGTTTTTATGCATACTTGATCCTACATTTTTGTACACATTGTGCATCACACAATTCAGAAAAGTGTAATTTTTGAAGGATGGTTACCTTTCAGTTCGCGTAAGTGTGAATTTCACAGATTTAGCTTCAGATGTGTACTGATTTGAGCTTTCCCTTCATCCCTAACGAAGATATACCGTACCTGTAATTTTTCAGGTCACCTTATGCAAAGAGAGATGGGCAGAAAGAACTCCAGGGAATCTTGGAATGATAAAAAAATAATAATAATAAATGTATGACTATGACCCTGGGGAGTTAGGATTGCTGGGCCATAGTTATGGAAGCTGAGCTGCAGACATAATCAAAGTAAGGCTCTGCCCCACTCACCCCCTACCCCATTCCATAGGGATTAGTATCCTCTGCTAATTGCTCAAAATCAAACTTTTCCAGCGAAAAAGACTCAAGCTGTTCACATTTCAAGACAAATGTATTGTAGAGCAATAGAACAGTGGGATATATGCCAGATGGTGGCCAATTAGGAAGCCTGCCATAAGGTGTGATCATGAAAATCAGCTGCCAATTAGATTAATATCTTCACGCCAAGAAAGTGCATGTTTGCTGCATATTGCGTGGCACCCTGGATATGTGTCCTGGTCCTGATAGAGAGGCAGCATTACTGTGGGCAAGTAAAGGTTGAGGATGGTAGGTGGTGGGTTGGATGAGAACATGCCTTACCAGTGAGATGTCAGGCAGGGCATTGATGTTGCTTTGACTTCCATTTCTGCTCCCTTCCAAGTCTGATGTATTCTAGCCACAAAGGAGGAAGATAAAGGTCCTATTTTTATTTTGTAATAAATAAATAAATATAATAATAATAAAATAATATTTTTTTTTATTTATACCCTGCCCTTCCCGGTTCAAAAACCGGGCTCAGGGCCGCTAACAACAAATTTAAAACACTTAATTGTAAAAGCAGCATAAAATACAGTATAAAAACATGAATAACAATAAAATTCAAAGTTCAGAAATCAATTTAGGGGAAATCCATCTAATAAGCACTAGATAATCCCCAGGGCTAGCTGGCTGAATTGGTCCTACTTGGGCAAGCGAGGAGGCCAGGGGAGAATTAGCTGTGGGGTCTCAGAGTGGGTGATCTTCATAAAAGGGGAGGGGGAGGGAAGAGAAGGGAAGGGAAATAAAAGATCAGGCTGAATTCAAATTAAAGGCCAGGTGGAATAGCTCTGACTTACAGCCCGACAGAAGGAGGTTGAATCCTGCAGGGCCCTAGTCTCACGTAACAGAGCATTCCATTAGGTTGGAGCCATCACTGAAAAGGCCCTGGCCCTGGTGGAGGATAGTCTGACCTCTAAACTATGCTTATTCATGGACCTTAAGGTCTTCTGCGGGGCATACCAGGAGATAAATAAATCATACACCTCTCTTTTAAACAAGGTTCTCTGGGTTGCATGCAGCAGGTCTTGACATCCTTTGGGGGGCCTGTGATACATTTGCAAACCAGAAAAACTTCTGTAGGCACCACACAGTTACTGCAACTCTTCCTCTCCTCTGGTGTAACTAGTACTGTAGTGGCTAATTCTGAAGTGCAAAGTCCCCTCATCAAAGTCATAACTACACCCACTTATAGGATTATATAATCATTAGGCATGCATCACAATGATCAATACAGATTTCCATGTGCTGACTCTAATATTTTTTTGTGCGTACATGGGCAAATTGCTTGGCATGCTCCAATATCTTCTTTTGGGGTGACTTAAGTTATGTTTCCCTTGAAGTTCCATTGTGCATAGAAGAATTTGCACACAGTTCTCTTGAAAATGAAGCCGCTTCTATTTTCAGTGTTTCTAAATGATTGGCTTTGGAACATATAGAATAACTCCTCTGCCTCAGTGATGCAAGACTAAAACTACTAGCACATTTGCAAAGCTTTATCATTTCAAATTGGATGGGGGATCATGTGTTGACCCTCCCAACTCTACAATTCTCAGTGATTGACTTGGCTCATTTCACCCTTATCAGTCAGTTCCAATCAGAACAAAGGTTAAGAAGACTTTTTCCTCAGTGCCTTAAAAGCTATCCTTTCATGCTGATTGTGTGGTTCTAAGATGCTGGAGGCAGAGACCCTGCTGCAGAAATAGTAATGGGTGTTTGCCCCTCCCTCTAGTGACCCTGGACCACTGCACCTCTGGCTGTAACTACCCTGAAACTTGTACCACTGTTAGAATTGAAAGAAATTCATCTACTGGTCAAAAAATACTTCCAGGCCTAATTTCAGCAGGGGGGGGGGGGATGGGATCCTGCAGGAGTCATATGTACCGTATTTTTTGCTCTATAAGACTCACTTTTTCCCTCCTTAAAAGTAAGGGGAAATGTGTGTGTGGCTTATGGAGTGAATGCAGGCTGCGTAGCTATCCCATAAGCCAGAACAGCAAGAGGAATTGTTGCTTTCGCTGCACAGCATCTCTCTTGTTGTTCTGGCTTCTGAGATTCAGAATATTTTTTTTCTTGTTTTCCTCCTCCAAAAACTAGGCGCGTCTTATGGTCTGGTGTGTCTTATAGAGCGAAGAATACGGTACTTGCAGGCCTCATGTTGGTGACCCAAGGCTTACAGAACGCATGGAACAACAAACAAAACTCTCTGCAGTCAGTTATAGGCACACAGCCATGCCCTGTCCCCCAATCTCCTTCAGAGCCAATGGAAATTAATGAATGAATAGAAACCTACCCACATGATGCCGGCACAAAAACATTGCACACACTATGCAAAAGTATGAAAGTTTACTACCCTCATTCTCTGCCTCCCCGCTCTCTATCCTCACCTCTCTTCTCCCCCAACTTTATACTATATTCGACATCTCACATTAAATAGAGCTGATCTGTGGAAAGGACTCTGTGATCTGAAATGAGAGACGATGTGTGTACTTTTGTAACCCAAGAAAATCTTTAAATTTAAAAAATGCCACTCTCCCCCTCTCTTGCACACACAAACACTATTTTTACATAATTATTTCCCTGTCACCAAATCAGTTCCTTCTCAGGTGTATACAGGTCCCCCCTCCAGCTTTTAAATCTAATTATAGCCCAAATGCCATTATCAAATGTCAAAATAATGCTGAAAATGAATCAAGGGAAATGGAAGATTAGAATTTTTTTTTTTAAAAGCAAACATTAAATAGCTAGTTTGTCTCTCTGGCAGTCAAGGGACTGGCGGGGCCGTCAGTCAGAAAATTATTGAAGGTGATGTGTTGTTGAGGAAGAAAAGGACCAGAAAAGATGAGGTATATACCTCCTGTTGGTTCAATTAACATTGGAGGATTTCCTTAAAATGTCATTCTTCTGCTTGGGGCTGTCTGGAATGGAACTCTACATCCAAGTGGATCAATTACAGACCAAACTGGAGGGTGAGGGTTAGCAGAGTCTGTAACCTGAAGTGTCTGTAACCCGAGGTACCACTGTACTGTATATAAAACTGACAGATGGAGAATTGGAATCCCTTTTTATTTCTCTCTCTCTTTTCCTTCCTTTTCTTTTTTCATTCTTTTAGTATTTTTATCTTCTTCTTTCCTTACTTTGCTTTTTCTTCTTCTTTTTTGGCATCCTCTACTCTGGGTTACTGAGGGGACTGTACACACAGGGAGGTGTTGGAAGACTGGAGAAGAACCCAGTGTAAGAGGTGAGGAAGGTACAAAAATCCCAGGTTAGGAGGCTGGGAGAAGAATAAAAACAGTGGAAGAGGGGCCTGAGGAGTGTGTGGGCATGCGGGGAAGCAGGTTCCTAGCCACTGCAACCCAGTGTGAAAAGGCATGATTTTTGCACCCCTCCTGGACCTGTGCCGTTGGCGGGGGCCAACCCCTTAAGTATACCTCTGAACAAGAACCTCTGTCTCACTTACAAGTTAGAGCCTCTGCGTATGTGTTTTGGAGCAGGAGCTGAGACAGCCACCTGTGAGGCTGTTGGGATTTTTGACTACGTGCTGTTTGATGCAGCTTCCCACAGAAGCAATTAAGGAGTTGGCGAAAGGCCAAGAAGACTGAGCAGAGGGAGTTATTTTGCCTAGAGATATGGGACCTTGGATACAACTCTGCTATTGGTCAAGGTCTCCACATAGGCATGATGACTCATAACCTTCCTGGTTGGTTGGTTGGTTGGTCAGTGTGTGGTTTGAGAGTTCGTTGGAGCTTGTTCAGTGAGAGAGTTAAGATCCGTGTCTGTATCCTGTATATAGTAACTTGCGATTCTGCTGTAAATAATAAACCTATAAGTAACCAAGTTACTGGTAGCAGCATCTTGGTCCTGCTTCATCCTCCCTGCAACTGACTGCTTTTGGACAGTCTGCATATGCTCTGCTATATTCAACAGGTTATGGCTAAGATCCATTTGACCAGAGGCAGCTTCCTAAATTCCTAAAAAGAATATATGGGTGGTGGTGGGGGTGAAGCTGAAGGAGCTGTGAGGGGATGAAAGGTTGGGCAAGGTGTAAATGGAGAGGAAGGGGGTTTGGCAACAGGGGTTGGGGTAGGCAGCACTGGTGGTCTAGTATGTGTGTGTGGATATAGTTCAACCACTCTCATGTGTTGCATTACATAGCTGGAAAATAGATAAAATAAACATTATGGCACTGCCCCCCATTTTGAGGCCAGCTCTGTTTTAAGCAAATTAGCAATAAATGCAATGCTATGACCAGGCATAGCTGCTTCCAATTATCTCAGCACACAATTAACCTCCCACTTAGAGGACCAGCCTGTGATCCAAAAAGAAAAAAGCAAGCTATAGCCAGGGAGGTGATGATAAAGCAGGCCTGGCCAGATGGTTTGCATTGGTCAGGCACTGAGAGGAAGAATCAAGGAAGCAGCTTCCTATTTCAACTGATCAATATGCTGTTTGTCACTTCCTTCAACCCCCGTCATCTGTGTAAACCACACAATTACTGAAATACCAATTTTAGAGGAAATGGGATTGATAGCACTAGAAGGATAGCACTCAAACTAGCCTATTGTGCGAAGATAAAAATGTTATTTGTTGCTCCATATGCCACAATAAAATATGCCATGGAAACGTTCTTGAACATATTTTACCTGCTGAGTTGCAGATGTGATTTGGCATTTAGATCAAAGGTTCCCATAATGGGCAGTTGCATACCTTGGGGGTGGGAATGCAGTGGGAATACCTAAGGGAGTGTTAAGAGGGAAGGGGGTTGCAGTAGAGGGCTGGAGGTGTAAATGGCTATCAGACTTAGAAAAGCTGATATCGCTAGATCAAGCTCACCAGTTTTATCGAACTAGTTAATTAAACCAAGCATTAACTGGATTTTTAATAAGTGTGCAGTTAACTGGACTGTATTGAATGTTATTGTGTTGTTATCTTCTGTATTGAGTTGTGCAAACCACGTTTTACAGGGTAGGGGGCACTGGGGATGAGTTTATGGAACTGGGCAGATGCTGACAAGTGTGCACCAAGGGAAGGGTGGCTGGAGTCTGGCTCAGAAGAGGGGGGCAGTGATTTGTGGAGACCTGTGCCAGCCAGGAGGCAAGAGCTGAAGGCAGGGGAAGCTTTCAGAGCTGAAAGGTAGAGACAGAGCTGTCTTTCCCAATGGGTTCACTGGTACATTGCTCCAGAGCGCTGGCCTTTCAGGGGCGCCCCAGCGAGTGAGGGAGCTGTGCAGCATTGCTGGCAGCCTCCGCTTTCCTCCCTGCATACCCGCCAGCTGCGCCCTGTCAACCATATGACTGGTGGGCATGCAATTTGCCTCCCAAGCCCCGCAGAGGCTTAAGATGGAAGCTGCGCCCTGCCAACAATATGGCTGGTGGGTGTGCAGCTTCCTTTCCAAGCCCCCGTGGGAGGAGAGTGATCCCTGCAGAGGTTTGGGAAAAGGATGACAACTCTGGGAAACGGGGGGTGGGGCGCCAGAAGGATCTTTGCACCACAGCTCTGAATATGCTTAAGACGGCCCTGGGTAGAGCACAGGATGGGTGAGAAGAAGAGGTAGGTGAGGCAAGTGAAGGCCACTGTCTTCCAGAACCAGGAGGGGATTGAAAAGGGATGAGCAGAGGAAGTTGCCACACAGGTGCATTCTCCGACTATGTGCACACAGCCTTTACATAAACAGGTGGAGGAAGACTGGTCCCCAGTTGCTACAGCTGCTCCATAGAGTGTGGACCTGGGAACAGCGGCCTAGCTGCAAGATTGGTGTGTAGGTATCCAGAGCTGTAGAAGTGACTGTATATGTTATCTTTGACAATATCTGCTGGGTGCACTCCTTTGGCTGGGGAATGCCCTTGACATAAGGGGATGGTGGCCCAAAAGTGTTTGGGAACCACTGATTGAAATGATTTTGGGAATGTTTAAATAATTATCTAGGGGATAAGGGTTCATCAAGAAAGATCCGGTTACGTTTAGAATGATACTACATAGGGAAATGCTCCCTGATACCAAGACGAGGGATTCTATGGAATGCAGATAGAGAGAATTGATAAGAATAATGATCTGTTGTGACCTTGACAGAAGTGTGCAATAGATGAACCTTCTTGTGTTTTGGCTCATCCTCCTCTTCTTTTCTCTTTTCTCTTTTTTCTCTCCCCCCTTCTTTTTTTTTCTTTTCATTTTTTTCTCCTCCTCCTCCTCCTCCTCCTCCTCCTTTCCTTTTTCTTCTTTCCTTTTTCTTTCCCATAATGGCTTATGTTCTATGCCATGTACTTTAATTTTTTTTGTAGTTTTTTAGCTTTTTCCATTATTATTAAGAATTTTTCTTTTGTAATTTTGGTTGTTTATATTTATTTGTATTTTTTTTAAAGGAAAAGAAAAGTATATAAAAAAAAGAAAAGAAAGAAAGAAATGATTTTGGTACAGGGTCAGGAGCTGACTGCAGCCTTCCAAACATCTCTATTTGGCCCTTAGGACTTTCCACATATCACAACTCTTCTCCCCAGGAAATACCCCTCAGTAGCCCAGCATCATACCCTCCTTAGAGTGTTCATGCTTGGCTGGAAGGTGTCCTCGAACTCCAATGATGTCTCCTGCTTGCCCAGGTGGACTGTGTGTAGAAACTAGACTATTGTGCAAAGGTAAAAAGTTTTATTTGTTGCTCCACTTCCTTTTGCCTCTTACTTTGCCCACCTCTGGCACGTGACCCCAGAAGGTAGCCCAGATGGGAATGTAGCCCTCAGGCTGGAAAAAGCAGGTACTTTGGCTAAGTCCCATCCAGCTCATTTCCCCTGTGACTTGTTAACAGGAACCAAACCCCAGCCAGCACCCATTAAGAGCTGCTTACCTCCATGAGGTCAATAAGCCACAAGAGTCGCTCCTGGTGGGGCCATTTTAAAAAAGATAAAATAATGGATAGGAGAAGAGAAATATGTTAGAAGGAGGGTAAAATAAGCAAACAATATATCCTTCAGGTTCAGTGTTCAAACACACCCATGGTACCAGCTCAGCTCTTGAAAAAAGAGGATTCAACAATGGTGTATATCGCCCAGTACTGTATCCATTTAAAAACTGCTTTAAGTGCTGCTTTTGCATTTCTGGGTTTTGTTGTTTTTAATTGTGATTTGACATTATTAATTGTTGTTATGAAACATTTGTCCACCAATGGAGAACAGAGTGATGCATGACAAAAGAAAAATAATGCATAAAGATATGGGGGGGGGGGGACAAACCCAAAATCAAAGCATTCAGAAAATTAACAACAATTATAAATACAAACCCTCACTTTACTGTTCAGGGCCTTAGACAAGGATCCTCTCCCAGTCCTACCTAGAGATCCTGAGGATTGAACCTGCAACCTTCTGCATGCAAAGCTGGTGTTCTATTGCTGAGCTACAGCCCTCATGTCAAACTGTTTAAACAGTTGTAGCCCCTAATGTGCACCACAGTGTGTGGAGGGGTTGTACTTGTTGGCCCTTGAGGGGTCCCTTAAAGGTAAAGGTAAAGGTAAAGGGACCCCTGACCATTAGGTCCAGTCGTGACCGACTCTGGGGTTGAGGCGCTCATCTCGCTTTATTGGCCGAGGGAGCAGGCATACAGCTTCCGGATCATGTGGCCAGCATGACTAAGCCACTTCTGGCAAACCAGAGCAGCGCACGGAAACACCGTTTACCTTCCCGCCGGAGTGGTACCTATTTATGTACTTGCACTTTGATGTGCTTTCGAACTGCTAGGTTGGCAGGAGCTGGGACCGAGAAATGGGAGCTCATCCCGTCATGGGGATTCGAACCACCGACCTTCTGATCGGCAAGCCCTAGGCTCTGCGGTTTAACCCACAGTGCCACCCGTTTAGGAATGAGGGGTCCCTTACAACTGTACAATTCTGTGATTTGATGCAGAAGGCCCTTCGGTGCATGTCATTGCTGCAAATCCTAGTTTTAAGATCCTTCTTTGCTGATCTTATTATTATTTATTATATTTCTATACTGCCCTTCATCCAAGGATCACAGCATAGTTTACTTTCTTAAGGACAGAGCTGGCTGCTACTGGAGGGTGTTCTCCTGAAGATACTTAGGCTTCGGGCAGTGGTGGTTGGTGCCCATTGGAACAGCAGGTGGCGCCAGAGCTAATGACAGAGACAACTAATTCCAGCTTTGACCCCATCCTGCTCCCTGCTTCTATGTAGGGCAACACGGAGGTTAAGGAGGAGGGTCTGACCGTCCCGTCCCCCCCAGCCTTACATGGATGAAAGTAATAATAATAATAATAAATTTTATTTATACCCTGCCCTCCCCGGCCAGAGCCGGGCTCAGGGCGACTAACACCAATAAAATCACAGTAAAAACATAAGGGGGGGGGGGGACACAATTTAAAATACAGGTTAAAATGCAATTTAAAATGCAGCCTCATTTTAAAAGTAGCCGATAAATCAACACCATAAGGGTCAGACTGAGTCCAAACCAAAGGCCAGGCGGAACAGCTCTGTCTTGCAGGCCCTGCAGAAAGATGTCAAGTCCCGCAGTGCCCTTGTCTCTTCTGACAGGGCGTTCCACCAAGTCGGGGCCAGTTCTGAAAAGGCCCTGGCCCTAGTTGAGACCAATCTAAGCACCTTGTGACCTGGGACCTCGAAAATGTTGTCATTTGTGGACCTTAAGGTCCTCCGCGGGGCATACCAGGAGAGGCGGTCCTGTAGGTACGTGGGTCTTAGGCCGCATAGGGCTTTAAAGGTCAAAACCAGCAACTTAAACCTGACCCTGTACTCCACCAGGAGCCGATGCAGCTGGAAAAGCACTGGGTGAATGTGATCCTGTGGCAAGGACCCCATAAGGAGCCTTGCCATGGCATTCTGCACCCGCTGGAGTTTCTGGATCAGCTTCAAGGGCAGCCCCGCATAGAGCGAGTTACAATAATCAAGCCTGGAGGTGACCGTCGCATGGATCACTGTGGCCAGATCAGGGCGAGAAAGGTAAGGGACCAACTGCTTAATATGCCGGAGATAGAAAAGTAAGAAGACAGACAGGCCGGGAATGGTTGAGGTTGGTTGGCCAGTGCCCCATTTTCCCTCATGAACCAGCCTCCACTGGCTATGAGCCATTTAGGGAATTATGAACACCTTGAACCAGGCCTGGCTGCTTACGGGCAGACAGCACAGTGCTTTAAAGAGCAGAGTGCCACTCTCCCATTTTGCTGCACCAATTAGCAACCCAGCATGGTGTTCCCTTCTGGGCAACTTTGCAGGGACCACATGCCAGTGCTGGGCAGTACCAAAGGCAAAAGTAGGAGGAGAACTGAATGCAAATTTTACCTTTTTTTTTTTACAGTGGGCTAGTTTCTACACCCACACATCCAGTCAAGCAGGAAGAATAATCAGAGGACAGGCAGGCAAAAACACTCAAGGAGGGTACAGAAGAAGGCCGGTGACCTCAGCTAGAGAAGCCTCAAGGGCCACAGGTGACCCCCTGGGCCTAAGATGCCGCACTCCTATTCTAAATAATCAGAGTGAGGGCAGAACAAAAAGCTGTAAGCTGCTTAGAAGCCATGTTGGCATATCAACTGTATAACAAAAACAAGAAGAAGAAATTAATTAATAATATTTCTAGAATTAGCCCTCAGAAAGCACAGCAGTGTGGTTTCCTATTCCATCTCCAGGCAACACTCCCAGCCTCCTCCAGCCTCCACCCCTGGGCAATGCCTGCCTTTGAACTACCAGAATCATCAGCTCCATTTATTAAAAGAGGTTTTCAATTTCCCAAGGCTGCTAATGTGTTTATGATGAAAAGGTGTTTTATGGCCAGCAAATTAATTTTGTGGCGGTGAGGCTGCATGCTTAGAGGTGATTATGCTAACTTAATTAGACGTCGTGTATGTGACGAGGTCTCTGAGATGTTATATAGCAATGACTCTGAGGGCGGGGAAGGTTGGCAGGAGGGGAGAGGTGAAGAGGTCAGCTGAGCATGCATAAGGCTATGTTTCCCCACATAGCCCCACAGAAAGCGGCAAAGTCTATGATTGGGTGTAGTTTTAACAGGCAGAAGTCAGGGAGAAAAGACCCTAAGGACCTAAGGATGCAAGAAGAGCCTTGCCAAAGGCCCATCGAGTCCAGCATCTCCTTTTCACAGAGGCCATCTAGATTTCCCAAAGGAAAGCCTGCAGGCAGGTCCTGAACCCAAGAACATTCTCCACACTTGAGATTCCCCACAAGTGGTATTCAGAGGCAGAGTGCCTCTGACGGTGGAGGTAGAACACACTCTTAATGACAAGTAGCCTAGATAGTCTTCTCCTCCATGAATTTGTCTAACCCCCCTTTAAAGTTATCCAAATTGGTGGCTGCCACTGCATCTCATTTGGCTATGTGATGATGTCATAAAGTCAAATCAGATGGAGACGATACCTAGCTGTGCCTTTAAATGTAAGGTTGTTTCATCCTGTATGGGAGGGGGGCTTGCAATTTGGATGGTGCCCCATATATCTGATTTTTATTAGTTGGAGCTTGCATCTCCCCCCTGGAAATTGCATGCACAGGGCCTACAATCTGGAACTGGAGCAAAGGATTAAAACTTCCAGTGCTCCCCCTCTTACTAAGATACCAGTCTAGATTTGGCATCTTGTGCTGGCAATTTGTGTTTTAATAAGCAGCAGCCTGAAGACGTAAGAAGCCATCTTATACAGAGAGGTCTGTAGTTTCCGGTTCCAAAGGCAAAGGCACTTTGAAAGGAGATCAATGTTTCTCAGGTTCAGGACAATGAACAGCGCTCCTCTAACTGATGTCAACCATCCAAGTTTCCTCAGCAAAGTCCTGGAGCAACTGGCTAAGTTTTATAGTAGGGCTTTGTTAGTCATTGACTGGAGACCCTACTGCCTGAGTTCGCCTATGGGTCCACCTAGCTCAGCCCTATTTACACTGACTGGCAGAGAAGCTCTTCAGGGTTTCAGACTGGGAGCATTCCCAACCCTATCTGGATGTGCCAGGAAATGTACCTGGGACTTTCTACTTGCAAAACAGATGCTTTACCACTGAGTTACAGGCCATCTTCAAAGACACATTTACATATATGTAATGTTTAGTTCTCCTGCCAACCTAGCACTCCTGCCAGCCTAGCAGTTCAAAAGCATGTCAAAGTGAAAGTAGATAAACAGGTACCACTCCAGTGGGAAGGTAAACGGCGTTTCCGTGCGCTGCTATGGTTTGCCAGAAGTGGCTTAGTCATGCTGGCCACATGACCCGGAAGCTGTATGCCGGCTCCCTCGGCCAATAAAGCGAGATGAGCGCCGCAACCCCAGAGTCGGCCACAACTGGACCTAATGGTCAGGGGTCCCTTTACCTTTAATGTTTAGTTTGAGTTTCAGCTATATCTTGTTAACTAAAGGGGATAGGACATGAAAACATCCAACCATGGCACATATCAGACCGCTGAAGGAGAGGAGAGGGCACTTACCCGAGCTGAACTGACTGTGGTAGAAGTGAAATGACTCCCAGTGGAAGAGACTGTGTCACTGCAGGACATCAAGGAGTAGGAGTCTGTTCCTGTCCCCGAGGGCTGCCGGGCCTTCATGAATTCGATCTCCCTCTTCAGGACCAGATTGTCAAAGCGGTCAAGATCCTGAGGAGATATGACTCCCCTGACCTCTGACAAGAGTGAGAACTGCAAAGAAAGAAGAGAGAATTGCCACGTGGTTGGCTATAATATGGGTGGGCAACCTCAGGCCCAGGAGCCAAAAGTGGCTCTTCAGTTCTCTCTATCAGGCCCTCAGTACTCTCAGCAGGCCGCACCTCTTACTGCTCAAATGCAGTATGGTATTGAGATATGGGGGATCAATCATAATAACCTGATAGACCTGGAAGTGTGGCAGAATAAGTTCCTAAGGTATCTGCTGGAGCTTCCTAAGGTACCTCCAGATACCCCAGATACCTTCCTTAGCACAAAGACAGGTGTCGTGTTTGTAAAAGCTAGGGCAGAGATGGCTGCTTTTTTGTACTATAAAAGGGTCCTGGATATGCCAGAGGACTACTTGCCTAGACTCTGCCTGGAGGAACAATGGAAGAAGGGTGTTTGGGCCAAGTTAGTACAAGACGTGTACAACAGATATTTTTGTAATCCCTGGGGTTAAATGATTGCTCAGGGACTGGATTCATAAACAGAATAACAAGCAAGATTTATCTCTACCCCATCTCAAAATTCTCCCATTGGTACTATTTGCTGAAATCTAACCACACCAGAGATCAATACTTGCAGTCACTTACTTTTGCCTTCCTGAGAACTGCATTTACAGCTCTCCGTTTTCAAACAATGCCTTAGATGGAAGATATAAAAATGTTTAAGACTTTGTACTAAAATGCATTTAAGACTTTGTAATTGTGGGGTAGGTGAAGTAGAAGCTCTCCCTCATTATATACTCCATTGTTAGCTCTATCAAAATCCCAGAAATAGATTTTTGGAACAGATGCTGGCACCACTACAGGGACAGAACCCTGAAGTGAAAATATGTTGGTTATTATCTGACTGTGATCTGTTTGTCACATACAAAACAGTCCTATTTGCTAAAGCTGCTAAAAGTATTCATGCTAGCTATATAAAAGACAATGCTGTAGACTGTGCAGGCAATTCATTAACTTGACTGACTGTAAATCCATATCTCTGGATTTCTTTTAACAGGTTTTAATTGACTTGCTGGATCTGTAATTGAATTTATAATGGCCTTTAGTGAAGCACAATAAATAATTGATTGATTTGCTATAACATGGGTGGGCAACCTCAGGCCCAGGTGCCAAAATTGGCTCTTCAGTCCTCTCTATCTGGCCCTCAGTACTCTCACCATGCCATACCTCTCACTGACTCTGCCTCACATCCTTCTCAAGTGCTATGCCTGTTTGGAATGTGTCCCTGAATTCTGTTAATTCCTCTCGCTTGCCAGGGTTGAGAGAGGAGTGCATGTGTATAGATCCTTCTGACTTTTCTGTGGTTGAAAGGTAGCCCACTGGTCAAAAATATGAATCACAACCATTGCTCCATTGACTTAGTCCTTTGGCCACGTCCATCAATGGAACATGGAACCTGAAAGGTTTCCCATCAGTGAATGCAGTCCTCAGGCTGGAAAATGTTCCCCATACCTGGGCAAGATAACTTCTTCAATTAGATAATACAAGTATGTAAAGGTCAGATAACCACTTGACTGGCTGTTCACTCCAAGCAACTTGTTGACCCAAGGTTGGGAGGGATGGGTGCATCTGTTTGATTGTTATTTTTCCAATCTTAATTTCAGTGTTCTACATTTCCATATGTGTGTGTGTGTGTGTGTGTGTGTGTGTGTATACCTCATGAAAATTCATGAACATTTTAGGGCTAATTTTTTCCTAATATACACATTTTTGCGAGCAATTTCCCCTAAAATACTGCACTTTTGTATGTTATTTTCTGCTACATCTGAATTTTGATGTATTTTTGTAAACATTACTTGGCTGGAAAATATTATTTTTTTAAAAAACAAACAGAAGGGTTATGAAGGCTTCCAGATGAAGCTGAAACTTTTTCTGAGCAACAGCACTTTCTACCCTGTGTTGGGTACTTTCTACCTATTACCTTATCTATAAGCCCTCTAAAGGTCTTCACTTGTTTTGTGTAATAGGTAGAAAGTACCCAACACAGGGTAGAAAGTGCTGTTGCTCAGAAAAAGTTTCAGCTTCATCTGGAAGCCTTCATAACCCTTCTGTTTGTTTTTTAAAAAAATAATATTTATTACTTTTCCAACAATTTAAACACTACAAAAAAGAAGAATACAATACAATACAAAAACACTACATAACACTAACACATTAAACTAACAAAACAAAACAAAAACAGTTTAAAACACATCAAATAATTTAAGTATCTTATCTTTCATTCACTTATTTCCGCGACCTCCTCACACCTCCCTTTTTGTATTCCACTTCTGTTAATTGTTTCAGCAATTCCTTTCCATCTTCCTCTGTTTTCTATCCTATAATTATCTTAGCACATTCTAACCTTATTTTTCCTTTAATACTCTATTAATCTGCTTATACTTAATTCCTTATAGCATTTCTACTAAAGCCATATAACTTCATTCCAACATTTTTCTAACATTCATTAATTTTACAGTATTTCCATAAATAATCTTTAAACTTTTTGCAGTCTTCTTCCACCGACTCTTCTCCCTGGTCTCGGATTCTGCCAGTCATTTCCGCCAGTTCCATATAGTCCATCAACTTCATCTGCCATTCTTCCCGGGTGGGTAAATCTTGTGTCTTCCAATACTTCGCGATGAGTACTCTTGCTGCTGTTGTTGCATACATGAAAAATGTTCTATCCTTCTTTGGCACCAATTGGCCGACCATGCCCAGGAGAAAGGCCTCTGGTTTCTTCAGGAAGGTATATTTGAATACCTTTTTCATTTCGTTATAAATCATCTCCCAGAATATCATAATCCTTGGGCATGTCCACCAAAGGTGAAAGAATGTACCTTCAATCTCATTACATTTCCAGCCTTCATAACCCTTCTGGTTCAGGGAGAACCAATGGGTAGCCAGGATTGGTAGGGTCACTCATGTAGCTACTGCCTAGGGCAGTGATGGCCAAACTTGGCCCTCCAGCTGTTTTGGGACTACAACTCCCATCATCTCTAGCTAACAGGACCAGTGGTCAGGGATGATGGGAATTGTAGTCCCTAAACAGCTGGAGGGCCAAGTTTGGCCATAGCTGGTCTAGGACCTAGGCTATGGGTAGGCAAACTAAGGCCTGGGGGCTGGATCTGGCCCAATCGCCTTCTCAAACCAGCTGGCGGATGGTCCAGGAATCAGTGTGTTTTTACATGAGTAGAATGTGTCCTTTTATTTAAAATGCATCTCTGGGTTACTTGTGGGGCATAGGAATTTGTTCAACCCCCCCCTTCAAAATATAGTCCAGCCCCCCACAAGGTCTGAGGGACAGTGGACCGGTCCCCTGCTGAAAAAGTTTGCTGACCCCTGACCTAGGCAATGCTCTGGACTGCAATTCCACTAACTCACCACATGGGGCAGCAGCAAACTATCATTGGCCGTCTCCATTTCTGCCTGTCTGGCAGCAACAGATTACACAGGAGCACCTTATCAGATATAAAGAAATTGGCAATGCTATTTCCATTGAATAATTTATTCAGAGCTGTGCCCTAGGACCATCTACACAGTTGGTTTTCTGCATGCATAGCAGGAACCTCCTCACTCCTTTCTCATGCTCTGTCTTGATTGTGTGGGCATAGGAGGGTTGATCCCATGTTAGACTGAACACATGGGGGGAGGGTAGTTGTAAGCCCATAGCCCACCACTACGTTCATTTCACACAATGAACCTATGTCTATGCCAACTGTCTGAGAATAAACTGTATAAGCACAATCAGGGACCCTGACTATTCACAAGGATTCCTGATTTCATGGATGGAATCTGTGAGCGGATATGAGCTGAAGATGCAAGCAGATGCAAGTTTTGTTGGAACCCATGTATGCAAGCAAACCCTGTTTCCCCTTGCTCAATGCAGTGTGTAAACACGCATAGCAGAAAGTCAAGAAAAAGCTGGAAACCCCTACCAGAACCCTGATTAGCTCATTATTCCACCCCCACCCTTGCGACTGGACCTCTCCCATCTAACCTTGGCGTGAGTGTTGAGCAGTTCAAACAGAGCCATGACAAGGGCATCGACTGGAATGTTGTTCTCCTTGTACTCATCCAGGTAATAGCCCATGGTGGATCGCTCAGGTTCATTCAGGAGATGACGTGCTTGCTCCTCTAGCATCACACGGCTTTGGTTCACCAAGCTGCTCAGGGTTACCTGGGATCCTGCCAGACCTCTGTAAAAAGATGGCTGGGAGTGGGAGGAGGAGAAAGAGCATTAAGGGAAATGAACTTTTCAGGGCCACCATCACCTGACTGCAGAAATCTTAGTCCATTGGTTATTTGACCAATGCCACTTATGAATTTGTACATGAAGAAAATAACATAATTGAAGAATAACATCACCCTTTCTTTGGGTTGATGCCAACTTAGTATTACTCAGAGAAGATTCATTGAAATTAAGGAGCCTATGCAATCCATGCCCATTATTTCCAATGGATCTATCTGAGTAGGATTAACATAAGCATAAGGTTTCAGGTGAGCCATGTGTGTGCTCCAGATTGAAGATAAATTCCATTCTTTGCATAAGAGAAAGAAGACTGTTGTTTCTAATACAGCATTGTCTTTTTGGGGGGTGGAGTTTGCTGGGAAACATAGGGTTGAAGGTAGCTTTCCTCCACCCAGTTTCTTGCTTTCATGTCCCTCACCCTCTGCCTCATTTGAAGCGTCCATACATCATAATATGGTATTACTCAAAAGGCATTGCTGGAGGAGCGGGGGACAATGAGAACCCTCATCCATTAAAATGGGACCAGTTTCCCAAGTAAGGCCTTATTCATGCATTTTTTGTATGCATGTGTACTGGACTAATGGGAACACATGAGCTAATCCTGCCCCAGAAATGCTGACTTGTGTGCTGGGCCCTGAAGTAGTCTGTGCATTCTCTCCTGCCCTTTAATGCATTTGATACCCAGGATGATTTAATATCAGCAGATGCACTCTGCCACCAAGCTACTACTCCGCCCCTCCCATACAAGTCTCTTTGCCATCTCATACCATGTCCAAACTCCAAAAATAGATGGTTCATTATCCTGCCTTGCATTCAAGTGTCTGGGAGAGTCTCTTCACTTTAAAATTAGAACCTTTGCATAATTTTATTTTTGCATTATGCCTTGATTTTTAGGCTGTTCTTTAAATATAAAAATGGGCAAAGAACCTTCATCAGCTGCAGACAGAGGAATAGAATCAGTGGGAAATGTAGGAGAGTGGCTAGCAGACATTGAGCTAGGAGCTGTAATTGTAAAGCGTTCCTCCATTAAAATCAAGCCAGTTGCTCTCAAAAGGTTTCAGAGTAGGTGGCCTGCTGGTGGGGAATCTTTTGGCCCTTGGAATAATCAGCAATTGTTAACACTTGAGTCTGATTGAGGAGAAGGTCCCTTTCTTGTTCCTAGCCAGGATTCCATAAGACCCCTGATGATGGCAGCCCGATTCATTTTAAGTAGGAATAGGGAATGCATTTCCATTTAGGGGGCCACATTCCCTTCTGGGCAAGCTTTTGGGGGCCATGTGTGGTGTCTAGAGAATGAGAATTCTGACAAAAACCAAAATGGAAGCAGCGGGAACTGCTGCAGTTTGCATGTTTCTCTGTGGTTAGGAACAGAAATTGTTCAAGTGAATGCAATCAGTATTCATTCACCTCAGTATTAAGCCTGCAAATATGTAATGAATGATGTTTTCAACATTGTTTCAATGTTTGAAATTGATATATATGTAACATAAATAGCTACATAATTCTGTAACTTACATAGCTTCAGTTAAATAGTGGATATTGAGATGATTAACATACTGTTTCTAGGGGAAACCATAGAGCAGCAGAATGGAAACAGCGTTGATTGTGGTGAATACAGGTCAGAATGGAAATCGCAGGCTTCTTACATCCCTCGGAGTGGAGAGTGTTTTTCCTCTGGAGGTGGGGCTAATCCTCATCAAGCCAGCCTTCTAGTGGCCATGTGCCAGTGGTGGGCAGAGCCCAGGCAAAAGTGGGCAGAGCAAAGGATGCAAATTTTCCCTTCGTACAATAGACTAGTTTTCCCACATACCCTCATGTCCCTATCTGTCCTCCTACCAGGCAAGCTAAAGGCAGGATTTGAGTTCAATTAAGCCATGGGTAGGCAAACTAAGGCCCCGGGGCCAGATGAAGCCCCATCACCTTCTCAATCCGGCCCGTGGACGGTCCAGGAATCAGCATGTTTTTACATGAGTAGAATGTGCCCTTTTATTTAAAATGCATCTCTGGGTTCTTTGTGGGGCCTGCCTGGTGTTTTTACATGAGTAGAATGTGCCCTTTTATTTAAAATGCATCTCTGGGTTCTTTGTCGGGCATAGGAATTCGTTCATATTTTTCCTCCAAAGAAAATATGGTCTGGCCGCCACAAGGTCTGAGGGACAGTGGACCGGCCCCCTGCTGAAAAAGTTTGCTGACCCCTGAATTAAACATTCCAGTCACATAAAAGAGAAGCGTGCTCTCCACTGCTGCCCAAAAAAGGCAAAACTAGATCTCATAGCCTTAGGCTGCAAGAGAGAAGACTGCGGCTGACTATGAAGAGAAACTTCTTGGTGGAGTGAGCAGTTTGGCTAGAGACCCAATTTCCTTAGAGGGGTGGTTGTCCCTTGCTGGAGGCTGGAGAGTCATCTGTTCAGGATGCACTGGGAGGAGGGATATATTTGGATGCCTACAAGCACCCCTGAAATTCTATTAATCCTGCCATTGTTCCAACCCAGAGAAGGTGGCAATCCCTGGTAGAGCACCTCAAAACCTGGAGGCTCCATTTGGTATAATATATTTTATAGAAGATTTCCCTGTGTTCTAATCCTTTCTCAAAGCCATCTTCCCCTGTTGCTCCCTAGCAATTATTCCTTGGTACTCTCTGAAATAATGAGGGGAAGGGTTGTAGTTCAGCAGCAGGGTGCTTGCCCTGCATGCACAAGGCAGCAGTTTCAATCCCAGGCATCACCAGTTAAGGCTGGGAAGGTCAACTGTCTAGAATCCTGGAAGCCCCTGCCAGTCAGTGTAGGCAAGAAGGATCAATGGTCTGATACAGTAGAAGACAGCTTCTTTTGTTCCTAAGAGGAATATTTATGAAAGGAGACACAGACTTTGCATCTATTTCACTACTGAATAATTTCCCTTGGGAAAGATACTCAGAACATGTGAGGAATAATTCATGAAAGTATAATTGCACCTAATGGATTTGCTTCTGGCACTCTCCCCTTCCAACCCACTCCCATTGGTGTGGTTCCTTCTCTTTTGTTGCTTGAGTACAAAGTCGCAACTGCTGCTGAGGTTGAAAAGATGGGATAGGCACCGTTGTGAGTTTGGTGTGTGTGTGTGTGTGTGTGTTAGGCTGTATGCCAGAGTCCCTTCAGTTTCCTGGATTCAAATTGCTGGAGAGCCAAATGAGTTTCTTGGTCCTCTAAGAATGGACCCTTAAGGTAACAAAGGAAGTGGCTCTGTGCTAGACTGCAAATGGGTGGAGCTCCCTCCTTCAGCTCACTGGTAGTTAGAAAGACAAAGGTCAGAGCTGAGGTGCATAAGCTGGAAATTAGAAAAAAGTTGCAGGATGGGAAGCCAGGGAGTCAGAACCACGCCTGATTTCTGCTGGAATCCAAATATGTGGTTATGGGAGTAGCAAGACCTTCTTTGGGTGTTAATACTGTAAGCCCCTCCATCACAAACTCAGATTGTATATATGTGTAAATAAACCATATATTATAAAGATGCCACTGTCTGCTGTCCCTCATTCTGAGGAAACCAAACCCTGAGTAAGAGCTTGGAACCGTGGAATCTCACAGCGCTCAGAGATTGGGGTAGCACACAACAGTGCTGTTGCTTCAAGGGAGGTCAGACTCTAGTGACCAAAATTAGAAAGATCAATGGAGGATCACAGAACAGTCCAATGTACTAATAGCGAACTCCTCATCAGTTATTGGATCCATGCACGAAAGAGGCATCAGTTGGTTTAGGGAGGACCCTAAAGGGCAAGGCCCCCCCCCCATAAAAAGCTTAGTGTGGCCCAAACATGATATGTGGACATGAAATATTGCCTGACTGTTGTGAAGAAGTGGAAAATTGAGAGAATTTTCCTAATCCTCCTTTTTAAGTCATTGAAGTTTGTAGCCATCCTGTGGGAGAGAGTTCCAAAGTTTAATTATCTGCTGCATGAAGAAGTGCTTTCTTTTAACTGTCCTGATTATTTATTATATACCACTAGAGCTATTTCAGCTTTCTCCCTGAACATCTGAATTACTTCTCAAAAAGGCACAACATGTTGCAATCAATCTCTTGGAAAGTCATGTCCAGATCACCTTTAGAAGGGTTAGCCCTGAAATGGATGAACTGGGGAATTTCAATTTCTGCACGTCATTTTTCCAACTTTATATCCAGTTCCCTACATTGCTTCAGAAAGTTGTAATTATATGTACAGTGGTACCTCTGGTTGCGAACGGGATCCGTTCGCAACCTGAAAGGAACACAACCCACGTCTGCGTGTGCACAGATCGCGATTCACCGCTTCTGCGCATGTGCATGATGTCATTTTGCCCGTCTATGCATGCACGAGTGATGAAACCCGGAAGTAACCCTTTCCAGTACTTCCAGGTCGCTGCAGGACGCAACCTGAAAACGCTCAACCTGAAGCAAACGTAACATGAGGTATGATTGTATTAAAAAATCCTCGTGAAAAATTCTTTAGCATTTTAAAAATTCTTTAACAAATTTCTCATCATGAACACATTGTTCCATGCCAGTTTGACTAAACACATTTTGCAAGTAATTTCCTCTAATATATCTGTATGTTATTTTCCAAAATACCATGCATTTTAAGGCATATTTCTCCATAACACGTGGCTTTTTGTATACATCGGTTGAAGAACCGCATCACAAAACCTGGAGAAGTACAAATTACAAAGGACACTTGTATTATCTCTTCACATATTGATCTGGGAAGTGTAAATTAGGTAGTTTCTCATTCAGCTGCAAGAAAAATCTAATTCCGTTCCCATCCCTATAACTCAGAAGTAAGACCTATTGAGTTGAATGGGCCTTACTCCCACATGAGCAAGTTTAACATTACAGCCAAATTCTTCAGAGCGATTCCAAACATGACAAATGTTTTCGTGAACAGACATTTTCTCCTAACACATCACGGCATGCTAACTGTTTGCAATAACTTCCGCCCTGGAGGCAGCAACAGAGTTGGCTCTGGCAAGCTGCAACGGCAGTCAACACACTGAAGAGAGACCCTTGTAAATCTTTTTATCAGCAAAAGCCACCTGCAGAACTTAGCAGCTCATTTCCATTTTTAAGAAATGAGGAATGCCCTGCTGCAACTGACACCACTGGCGCAATTGGAATCTCACACAATTGTTTGGGGCACGATGCAGCTCCAGGGAATTGGACCGGCTCCTGATGACGCAGGTTCGAAAGCTCTGCAGGAGGACAGTGATAAGCACTGATTTACTTTTTGCTGCCTACAGCAATGAGAGAAGAAAACCCAAGGACCAGGCTTCTTTTGTGATAAGTGCACAGACACACATCTCAGTTCCCAGAAGGCCAGTTTACACAGTCAGTAGAACCATGTGGTAAATCACTTCCTGGAATGCTCTATTTTAAGTTACAGATGGAGACTGCATATTGGAATTCTTCCCCGTGGAGATGCCACCCTCTCTGTAAATAGAAAGCAGAGCCTTTGGAAGAAGAGACAACAGTGGAGGTTGAATCATTAGAGGGAGCAGTGCACTGCCCTACAAATCAGCCTGCCCCAAGCTGGACTCCAGATGATAGCTTTCTTACCTACAATCATTCTAAGGGGGGGGGCATTGGGTGTCCTCCCCCTGCATATGAAAGTCACAACCTAAAGCAGGGATGGGGAACCTCAGGCCCAGGGGCCATATGTGGCTCTCCAGGTGTCTCTGTCTGCCCCTGGAGACTCTCCACACATTCCCTTCAGGTAATCTGTGGGGCTGCTGTCAACGTGTTCACTCTGGATGGGAGACCACCAGGTCCCTTCTGTTCTTTCTGTATATGGGTCTGGACTTGGACCAGGACAGTCCTTCAAACAATCAGATAGAGGACTGTCCTCTGCAAAGGTGGTGACAGGGCATCCTGCATGGAAGTCTGGGTTAGGAGCTGTGATCTGGCACCACCAGGCAGAAGCTGTTGACTCAGTTGTCATGTTTGTGTGTGTTTAAAGCAGCCATGTGTGTGCAATTCATAGTGTTCATGTGAAAAGTCCCCATGGTTTATACAAAATGGAGGCACGGATGCACTTGATTGCTGCCTCTCATGCTTCAGAGTAACTAATAACTAATTCTCAATTCTCTGCAAGGTCCTGTAAAAAACCCCAGCCATGACTTCAATTAGATTGAAGTCCCGAGTCTATAAAATGTGGGCAATAAACCAATACTGCAGATGGGATTCCACCCTGTCCAATGCTCCTGGTCATTCTCTCCCTCCCTCTGCATCACATGCTTTTGCCTGTTTCTTATTTCCAACTCTCTTTCCTGGCTCCCATCTCAAAAGAAAAAGGGAAGATTAAATCTGTGAGAATGATGCCACACATCTCCTTTTGCAAATAGGAACTTAAAAAGGGTTTTTTTTTATGCAGGACCTTAACAGAGGTTGAAAAGGTTAAGTTCCTGCTTCATGTCTGTTGTGACCCTGATGGTTATTAGCTTCCCCCTACCAGCTGATTTGATTTTATCTCTTTCACAGGGGTTAGGAATTAGGCTGGCCAGTTTCACCCATGGGCACACACACCTTTCACTCACTTGACACCATGCAACATCAGATGTGTGACAGGTGAAGCCTGTCCAGGCCAACCATGGCTACCAAGGAATAATTACTGCTCCTCATCATTCCTTGGCAGTGAGGCTTGTATTCAGTGTTATTTACATTCAGCAAGCCCTGCTTTCAACAGGAATTTTTGGAGCCTCAACTTAAATTGAAGCCTGGTCTGCAAAGGAAGAATCATCAAATGACACCATGGGGTTGACAGGTTGGTGGCCCTGCTCACCTGTCAAAAGTGACCCATGGACAATGGACAAGTCCAGTTACCCATCCCTACACTAGTGGGAACAGATTTTGCTTTGGGCAGCTTTCATGAGTTGCTTCAAACTTCTGCAAAGTCCAAACAACATTTCAAAAGCAATCCTTTGACCTGCTTTCTGAGCCTGGATGTCTCTTACCTTTGCTATCCCCTCTGCTGTGTGATCTCCAGAGACCCTAGAGTAAAAACAGTCATCATTAGCACCAACTAATGGGAGTACCAACTGGGAGTACAAAATCTAGGTAAAAAGAGATCTTAGCTACTAAGCCTCAAAAAAAGAAATTGAAAGTGAAAAGAATGGTGTGTCTTTCTTTGGTTATTATTTTCCTTTTACCTGTGGCGAAATTTGTGCCACAAATTAGGGTGGCAGTTAGTTTTCACTCATTCTACTAGTAGTAGGTCCATTGAAATTAATGACTGTAAGTCAGACAGGCCCATTATTTTTGATAGATCAAGACCTTCTGAGTGTCCCTATTTTGCAGGAAAAGTCCTGGATGTACAGAAGCCATCCTGGTTTCAGATTTGATCCTGGAATGTCCCACTTTTTTTTTTAGGCTATCTCTATTTCCATCAGATAAGTGTTAAAGGACATGGAGTTATGTGACCCCCAAGTCAAGGAGATATGTAACTATACAACCTTTAGAAACCGCCTAAAGGCAGTCCTGTATAGGGGAGTTTTTTTTAATGTTTAATGTTTTATTATGTTTTTATATATGTTGGAAGTCTCCCAGAGTGGCTGGGGCAATGCAGATGGACAGGGTATTAATAATGATGATGATGATGATGGAATAGGACATCCTTATTTTTTTATTTTCATTGGAGAAATGATGGAGGCCATGTAGGCCTATTTTGAGTACGGACACATCGGCACCCTAACTTTAAAACAGTGTGATACAAATTTAAACAGTCATGACTTTCCCTAAAGAATTCTGGGACCTGTATTTTAAGGGTGCTAAGAGCTGTTAGAAGACTTTCTGTTCCCCTCTCAAAGCTTTAATTCACAGAATTCTCTGGAAAGAGGGATAGACTGTTAAACCTTAACAGTTCCCAGGATATTTGGGGGAAGCCATGACATTTTAAAGTAGTATGTTGGCATCTATCTGTCTTGAGACACAATGAAGTGTGCCTGTGGAAGTGGAGTCAAACAGCTGGAGAACCACCACACCTGCTGTGGCTGCAGAGACCAGAAACTCATAACTGCTGCCTCCTGTGTTGTTTTTGCTGTGTTAGCAGCACTGAAGTGACCTCGCAGAAGCACATGTCTGGGCAGTGTGTATGGAGGTCCTGGGCCGCCCAGAGGACAAGACCACCCTCTCAGTCTCACTGATAATGGTCCAAAAGAAAGCAGAGCAATACATTTGGCACCATCTGGGCTGCAGGAGTTGCCAGAAGGAGGCGTAAAAGGTGCCATCCAACCATCAGTGTTGCTTTAAATATATAGTGCAGATGAGACCTAAGACTAGCATTAGATACAATGCTATGGGACAACACCATTCATTTATCCAACACCATTTCCCTCTCTTGCTGTGTGATCCCAGCCAATTAGGGATCATACGATGAATGAGATGCTGTTCTGATGCTATGTAGCTAACAGCATTTGATGACATTACTGAGGCAAACAAAGCAGCGTTGCCAACATGGGAAGTGGATGTATCCCCACATTGCTGAAGCAGCGAGTTAATAGTATATTTCTTCATGCACTACAAGGAGTAATGAAACCTCCCTCAGAATGTGGCAAGTCAGGGAATGTATCTCAATTACTTCAACACACATACACACACAAATAGGGCAAAAACATTTGTCCCTGTTCAGATGGCTCTGGAAAGCTTTTCTGAAAAGCTGTGTGTGATTTCCCCCACTTCTTTGATCCAGCTGAAATGAAATTCTGCACAAATTTGGCAATGTTCCCAGAATCTGGGTTTTAAACATTTGTAGTACAGTGGTACCTCCGTTTAAGAACAACCCTGTTTACGAACTATTTGGTTTATGAACTGCACAAAACTGGAAGTAGTGTCCCGGTTTGCGAACTTTACCTCAGTCTAAGAATGGAGGCCAAATGGTGGAAGGGCACCAGCAGCTGGAGGCCTCATTAGGGAAAGTGTGCCTTGGTTTAAGAATGGTTTCGGTTTAAGAACGGACTTCCAGAACAGATTAAGTTTGTAAACCGAGGTACCACTGTATTTGCATTTGAAGGTCATCACTGAAGGCTTGATCTTTCTAAAACAACCACCACAACATGCAGATGAACCAAGAAACTTACATCCTAACACCTGAACATCAAGATTTGAGAGAACAGGGCCTTTGTCCTATTAAAGAACCTGCCACAGGGCCACCCACCTACAATTAGGCAGAATGAGAACTTTCCTGTGATGGGTTTTGAGATCTTCAGGGGAGGCCCTTCTAGGGCATTTTCCCCCAGCTAGAACTCACAGGAACTCAGTTCTGGCACCTCTCAGATGGGCACCATTGCCATTATAAGAGAACAAGGGAATCGTGCGTGGTGAGTTCCACCACCTCTTTCTCTAGAAAAATAGCACTGGGTCCTTCTCTCAGTCTTGTCACCTTTCAAGCACACTTGGTGGTGCTGCCCTCAGAAGAAGACTGTCTAAAGAACATAATTAGAGCCCTTCTGGATCAGGCCAAAGGGCATCATAGCTCAGCATCAAGTTCTCCCAGTGACCAACCTATAGGACAGGGCCAACTGATGACATTTTGGTTCCTGAGACGAACCACAAAATGATGCTACCACCTCAATGGAAGAAGGGGTGAGTAAAGTCCTACATCATGAACAAGGAGAGAATAAAGATCTACATCAGGATCTGCTTCCCCTGTGGACCCTGCCACATGTGGCAGTTGCCTCATGGGTGAGATGACCCTGCTATGGGAAGCCCAAAAGCAGGAACTGAGTGCAACAGCACTTTTTCCAGTTGTGATTGCCATAGGCACGCTGCTTCCATCAGGAGAGGTAGAAAGAGGTAGAACATAAGAAGAGTCTGGCTGCTGGGTATGTCAAATGGCCTACCTAGCCCAGCACCCAGTTCTTACAGAGGCCAACCAGATGCCCCAATGGGAAGCCTACTAGCAGGACAAGAGCACTTCCCCCATCTGTGATGACCAGCAACTGGAATACAGAGGAATGTGACTTCTGATGGTGGATATAGAACATAGTCGTAGTGGCTAGTAGACTTGGATAGCTTATCCTCCATGAAGCTGTTGAATCCTATATGGTTATTTATTTATTTGATGTCATTCACAAACTGCTTCCCATAAAATATCTCAGTTAATAGTTTGGGATAAGTTTAAAGTGCCAGTTCAACCAGCTTCTTTATTTTTAATTGGGGTTGGGTGGAGTGGGTGGGCAGCTTGTTCCTTGCCTCAGGCATCAAAATGTCTTCAGCCATCTCTCTCTGCCAAGACTTTTATGAATATGGAAATTAAGAGACAGTCTTAGCAACCACAGAAGAATGGAAAAGCCTTGGTAAAAAGATACAAACCCTGCCAAGTTGACTGCCGTCTCACCAATTTGGGAACTGGTGATCCACTTGGTCTCGTCTACAGTGGTCCGAGCATGAGGCAGTCTTCCAATGTCTTTGACAGTCATTATGAGGTGACGTGAAGACTTGAGCAGCTTTACTGCCTCATCATGGGGGATGCTGAGGAAGCTGTGGCCATTCACCTCCAGAATCTGGTCCCCAACCTTTGAAGAGTGTAGAAAGAAAGAGATGATGAGTGCATAAAATGGGATTGCATCCAATGAATGGCAACCAGTGCAGGTATCTGAGCAAAGGTGTTTTAAGCTGATAGGGTCTCACTCCTGCCAGCAATTCTGCACTAACTGCAGCTCCTGGATCAAGTACAATGAAAGCACCATATAGAGCATGGTGCAGTAATCCAATCCTGTGGTAATTTAATCATGCTGATGCCTTTGTTATAGTAGCATTGCTGTGTGCCATGCCAGAGAGCTTCTCAAACTCACAAAAATTGTGTCAGACTGCCCATCACCCTTGGGGTGGGAGATCACCCACACCTCCAGGGCACTAATCAGGCCTGGAAAGCAGTTTAGTAGTGGACAGTTGGGTTGTAGGATGCAGTTCTAAGGCTGCTGCTAGGACTATAGATGGGAGCTGACTTGGATGACTTTAAAAGGTGTGCATGGGAGGTAATGATAATTTAAGTAATGCATATACTTCTTAATTCTGAAATAGGCTTCTAAGTAGTTCGCAAAGCATAAAAACCAGTTATACAAACATGAAAATATAAATATAATCATTAAAATTTGCAACAACCCCCCCCCATTAAAACTGCACTTAACACAGCAGTTGACAAGAAATTTGGATAGAGACATGAAAGGAATTTCTGTATAAACAGGTGCATTTTCAAATGCTAGCAAAATGTCAATATAGATGAGGCCTCTTATATTTCAGCAGGGATTCAGAACACCTGTGCTACCAATGGATTAACCTGGCTCTGTATTACCTCACACTGATAATCACCAGGTTGTAGCTAAAGACTAACTGGGTGTATGATCTCAGTGCTGTCAATGGGCAAACAACGGTGAGGATTCACAAAGGAATGGCCTGTCAAGGATGCCTGCATGTTATTTATCTATCTTGCGGGGTGCTGGTGGTGTTGCTGGAAACAAACTGGGGTAGGACTCTTGCCTTCATGCCCTGTTTATAGACTTCCTGGAAACATCTGGCTGAACACTGTCAGAAACAGGATGATAAAATTATGAGTTAGACTTGATGGACCCTGCTTCCAATCCAATAAGGCTCTTCTTGCATTGTTATGAAATTAAGATACATTTGCAAATGGGCTGAGGTGTGTTGGAATAAGCAATGGTTTTTAATTAATACTCACCTTACTAAGAAGAAAAAGTCACGAAAGGGTTGTGAGTTTCAAATTCTCTGTCACTGGTAATGATGGCTGTTAAAGAATACAATGCAAGCTTCTAGCCATGTCTCTCTTCCAGAGAAACTGCAACTAATCCAGAATGCGACAGCTAGACTGGTGACTGGGAGTGGCCACCGAGACCACATAACCCTGGTCTTGAAAGATCTACATTGGCTCCCAGTACATTTCCGAGCACAATTCAAAGTGTTGGTGCTGACCTTTAAAGCCCTAAACTGCCTCAGTCCAGTATACCTGAAGGAGCGTCTCCACCCCCATCGTTCTTCCCGGATGCTGAGGTCCAGCGCCGAGGGCCTTCTGGTGGTTCCCTCACTGTGAGAAGTGAGGTTACATGGAACCAGGCAGAGGGCCTTCTTGGTAGTGGCGCCTGGCTTGTGAAATGCCCTCCCATCAGATGTCAAAGAGAAGAACAACTACTTTTAGAAGACATCTGAAGGCAGCCCTGTTTAGCGAAGGTTTTAATGTTTAACAGACTACTGTATTTTAATACTTTGTTGGAAGCCCCCCAGAGTGGCTGGGGAAACCAAGCCCGATGGGAGGGGTATGAATAATAAATTATTATTGTTGTAGTAGTGAGTGAAAAACCTACCCTTCAAACAATGTATTCTAATGCAGATGTTCCCTGCCACTTGTCTGGAGCATGACAAAACTACTTCGAAAACCAGCTCTGTAGCCAGTTAGGAAAAAAAGAAATTGGATAGAGAGCCTATGTGGAAGGTCTCCAGGTGGGAGAGTCTCCTGCCTGAAATCCTGGAGTGTCACTGCCAGTTGGTGTAGACAATACTGAGCTAGATAGACCAATGGTCTGACTCAGTATTATTGGTCAGGCATCTGCTTTGCATGCAGAAGGTTCCAGGTCCAATCCCCATTTCTAGATAAGGCTGGGAGAAACTTCTGCCTGAAACTCTGCCAGCCAGTGTAGACAGTAATGAGCTAGATGGACCAATGGTTTTCACTCAGTATAAGGCCATTTCCTGCATTCTTAAATCTGTTGGAGGCTTTCAGTAGCTCTCTTTGAAACCTCCTTCACTGCCTCCTTATGTCTTGCAATCTGCGCCTCAAGCGAAAACAAGTTCTCTTTGCCAGGATTGATAGTCCTCCTGACTGGCTTGGACTACCGGCCTCAACATTCCTCTGTACCTCTTCCCAAATTAAAATGGCTTAATGCTTCCATTGCCAAGGCTGTGGTGCTTCTGCAGCAGTCGGAGAGATGCCACTTGGAGGCTATGAGGCCTTCTGTGGTCCAAGCTGCCTGTCCTGGCCACAGAGATGGTTAGTGCTTATTTATTTATTTTGCCTGCAAGGAGATATCCACTTGGAGGGTAGTCCTGAGAAGCTTAATCTTCTGGCAGTCAGCGATGGCTGCTGCTCATGGGGACCAGAAGGTGGAAATCATGGAGATCCACAGTAGGTGGAGCCAGAGTCAGTGACAGGCAGATCCAGAACCAATGAGAGATGGAGTCAGTTAATTCTAGCTTTGTCCCCATCCTTCTCTCTCCTGAGTTCTACAAAGGGCAGCAGTGAGACTTGGGGCTTGTCCAAGCTTTGTTCTTTCTGGTTTTCCACATGTCTCATGTTTTCTAGGCAGGGTTCCAAGGGCTCCAAGTGCCTTTGCCCTGCCACTTACACCAGGAAAACACTCACTTTACTGCTGTCACAGAAAACCTGATAGCTGTTTGTTCTGACTTAGCACTAAACTGTGGGTTTTCCTGGGTGAAAGCAGTGGGGCAAACAGAAGTGGATGAGCCATAAGGAGAAGGAGGAAGCTGATAGGCAGGGACATCCACTAAGTGAGAAAGCGGGTAGTGTGTGTTAGCTGAGACCAGGCTGAAGCTAGTGAGGCTGTGTCTTATTTGCCCTAGTGGACCAACCCCCACTACTCATTGCATTTTGTTATCACCAGGGAGAAGGGCTTGTGGTGCTTGTAAGAAGGCCGGCAGGTGGGGAGAAGTTGAAGGCACATTCAGACTTGGGGAATATTGCATTAGTTTTCACTACTGCAATGCTGGTATATCTATCCCATTTCCTAACACTTGCTTGACCAACTACATTGTTTCTGTGGCACCCCTGTGGGGCTCAGGAGCCCTGTTATGTCACTCCTTGCCTGCAGAGCTGGCAGCCTCGCACCCTTTTTTGGAACACCCTCCCTTGTGGAGTGCTCCCTCAGCCTCCTCTCCCCTCTCCTTGGGAGTCCTTCAGACAGCTGCTCTGAGCTGCCCCTCCTGCCCCAAAGAGAGGTGCCTTCTTACACTGCCCCACAGGAGCCTGGGAAGCACTGCCTGGCCAGCCCCAGAGGCACTATTCACCTGCAGGGCTTGTAGCCAGGGCAGCTGCTGCAACAAACAGCTGTTCAAGCCTTTTGGAAGCAGAGACATGAGGGCATCAGAGGAGGGAAGGAAGCAAAGAGGGCCAGAAGCCAGAATTGTCCATAGCACCCCTGACAATTATTCAAGGCACCCCAGGGTGCCACAGCACACTGGTTGAAAACCACTGCATTATGGAACTGTGGATTTTTGATCAATAAACTGGCTTGTCACACTAAATTTCATTCACACCAGTTGGCACGGCATGACACAGGAACTAACATCACTGGACAGCATGACTACTCCCCCATCCTTTCCACAAATTCCTGCTTCTGTTCTCCCATGATCCTGCTATGAAAACTACAGGAACTGTAAACAGGCATCGGTGTGCAGTGAGTGAACTAGGAGACTAGGCTCATCCCCTAAGTGTTCCCCTGGCACCTCCTTCTCAAAGCCCGGGAAGCTTCTACCCGACTTAGGGAGGGAGGTGTGGTGCTCATGCATGCAGTGTCTGGACATTGCAACATCACATTCACATCACTCCTCCAATTGACCTTGCAAGCTGGCGCCTCTGGCCCTTACTAATCTCCAAAAAAATTCACTGTACACCACTGACACTTCTAGTATATTCCGCTAGATTTCCAGAAGTGGCTTTGACATAATGTGAAAGCTCAAATATAATTCTCTGGTGGTCCTTTGGAGAATTCTTCTCGCGCCCTCTCAAATGGAAACAAGGTTTTCAGACTGCAGTGAGTTCACACAGCCAAATCAGAGAGGCAGGTTGGGCTTTGATTAGACTCCAGTGGAAGTCCAGAACAGCACAGTCACTGTCTCAATAAAGCTGCTGGCACAATTCGTGGCTCTCCAGCGGCTTGCAGTAACAGCCCACTGCTTTCTCCCGCCTCCAGCCTACATTCGGGGGCTTTGTGCATTGCTACTGCCTCTCAATGCAATTTGACCTCCAACTCAAACTGCACATTAAGTGGATTTCTCTGATTGTTCCACTTTTCTATTTTTTTTTTAACCATAGAAACCTTGAACAGGCTGAGTTTGAGGAAAAATTAGGGTGAGTGAGTGGGAGGGAGGAAGCCTGCTTAACTCTTTCACCACCTTTTGCAGCTCATGATCTGCTTTTTTCACTATCGTGGCCTGATTTTTTCACTACCACCTGCCTCTGGTTGGTGAAACAGAAATTTGGAGAGGGTGCTTTTGAGCTGCAAGATGGCAAGGGGGGGAGGAGAGTTTAAACCACCCTTCTCATCATCCAATCTCTAATTTTGCTCTGATAACAATGTGTTCCAGGTTGATTTGGGAAAACCAAAATAGAAAAGAATCACAGCACTCCACTTAACCTGTAGTTTAAATCTGTGAGTTGTGTCTACAGACAGAACTTTTGAATGAGAGCTACCTGTGACTCCTGTCTATGATGGCCAACCAACATCTTAAGTTACTTAAAATGCAGTGACTCAACTCATAGATGCCATTGACCCATACTTCTATCCAGACTATACTAGGGCAGCCACTGTAGTTGGGAGCTGAGCTTTGCTCCTATCATGAACCGGCTGGACACAGAGGAATGGTGAGAGACACCAGCTGGAGAACCCCCAAGGGAAGAAGGCTCAGAGCCCAGGGATTGGTGGTGGAATGATGATGAGTGGTTAGCTGAAGAGGTGATAGGGTTTAGTAAGCAGGGAGAATCTGTGACAGAGAGAGGTCCCAAACTGGAAGCAGAGGCAGGAGCTGGAGGGGAGGGAGGCCAAAAGACAGAGATAAGTCAGGCTGGTGAAGAAGCCAGAGGGTCTCCCCCTCCTGCTGTGACAAACTTCCCTCCCCACTGGTCTCTGAGGACCATGAGATGTATGAAGCAGAAGGAGACAAGAGAGGCACATCAGCATAGTCTCAGATTGCTTGGGAATGATCCGGGGGAGGAGGAGACTTAGGAAGGAGTCTAGGAAGGCAGGGAGTTTCAGTCTCCACAACTGCTTCACAGGGGCAAGACCTGCCAAGAAGAGTTGCTATGCTTATTACACCTTGCACTCCTGAGCAGACCTTGTTTCTTCTAATGAAGAGTAAACTTCACTTACTCAGTGTGATTTAGTGCTGGCTTGCTCCTGACACATCCTACTCAAAAGTGGCAGTGCTCTGGAACTTCTGAGGAGTTCTTACAAGCTCCTGGGGGGCCCTGGCAGTGTCCAGCTTAGCTGAGTGTTGATGCCAGGTCTGCTGGCCACCACAGTATATTGTGGAAGGGAGTTCTCAAAGTTCATTCTCTATCACATTCAGCTCTTCTTCTTTGCATCTCTTGAATCTCCTTGTTTCATCACTGAATGCTCCAAACTTTTAACATTATAATGAAAAAGGAAAGGGGGGCACGACCCAAAGAATCTATCTCCATTTTCTTTGTGTCATGTTTTATTTATTCCCTTGTGATACATACAGAGAGGAAAAACGAAGATGCAAGTGTTCTTTGAGAGGCCTGGCTCTTGGCAGAGTAACATACTGGACAAGAAAGTAGAGGGATTGGATTTAATTCTCATTATTCATTCAGATCACAATGCTTGGCTTGATTTTTTTTTTATTTCTTGGTTCTGAATTTAGAGGAATGGAAGATGGAGCAGACACATGGGCATAGCCAGGGGGGCAGCTGCCCTCCTAGATCAAGTAAAACAATAGAAATACGCATTGCTTCTGCCCCCCTAACAAAAGTTCTGTCCCCTAACAAAATCCTGGCTATGGCCATGAGCAGACAGCAGGCAAATTTCTGCAAGGGCTCCCAGGCATAATGACTCTGGCTTCCCTCTTAACATCACAACAGCTCCTAAATGCCCTTTGATAATCTTCCGGCTTCTCTATCAAAGGCAACACATTGAGCCCAAAGACCTCTTGCTGTTTGTCACAGGCTTCTTTTGTTCAAGGAGAGGAGTGACAGCCCAAACCTTTCAGCCTCCTCTACTCTTTTCCTCAGTCAATTGGACCATAAATCATCTGCCAAAGCTGAGCAAGAGCCAGTCTATCATTGCAGGGGACAGGAGTCAGGCTGCCATTTCAAAACAAACCAAGTTTGGATTTGCAAAGAGAAAGACGGCTCATCCATACTTCCACTTGACCCTCTGTTTTCCTCCTGGGAAAACTTGCTACTTATCGCTGAATTGAAACAAACGTCAAACAGTTTTTCTGCAGATTGATTTTGTTCTGATTCAGCAGCAATTCAGTGTTTTTTCCCCCCTGGGGAAAATGGCAGAACAAATGAAGAACCACTCAGACCCATCCCTAGAAAGCATCAGACAAGCAGAAAGCCACTTGGACTCATGCTTCCTAGGCATGAGTCAAGTGGAAGTGTGGAGAAGCCCAGAGCGAGAAAGGCTAAACTCCATCCCTCTGTTTTCCTCTCCTCCCAGCAATGTTATATAGAAGTGGGGTCCTACAACAAAATTATTGGGATGACTAGGTCCATTACCTGTTCAAAAGCTTTTGTGTTGTCTAGGGACATAGCCAGCTGCCTTAAACTGAGGCAGATCATTAGTCCATATAGCTCAATATTCTCTGCACTGGGTGGTAGCATTTCTCCAGGGTTTCAAGCAGGAAGCCTCTCTCAGCCCTTCCTGGAGATGCTGGAGATCAAACCTAGGACCTTCTGAGTGTGAAACAGATGATTCACTGCTGATGTGGAAATGTGGAGAAATGTGAATTTAAGATAGGAAAAATGAGAAGCTGAGTGTAATTGGATTTGCACTCTGGAATTTAAGAAAGCTGATTTCAAAAAGCCTAAGGAGCCACTGGGTGAGATCCCATGGTGAGAAATACTCAAATAGAAGGGAGTCCAAGATAAATGGGAGTTTCTTATTGAAGGCCCAAATGCAGACAATTCCAACAAAAATGAAAAGTAGAAGGCATCTAAAGAAATCAGTGTGGCTGCATAAGGAGCTTACAGATGAGCTGGGATTTAGGAAGGCCATGTATAACTAATGGAAGAAAGGGGAAATAAGAAAAGAGGAGTATACATGAGTAGCCAACAGGTGGAAGGAGAAGGTCAGGTGGGCCAAACAATAAAAAAAGGTTTCTTCAGCTATGTTCGAAGAAAGAGGACGAACAAGCAAGTAGTATATTATCTGCATGGAGAAGATGGAGAAATGCTATTGGGTGACAGAGAGAAAGCAGAACTGCTCAACACCTACTTTGCCTCTGTCTTCATTCAAAAGAAAAGAAGTGCCCAATCTGGTGATAACTTAATAACTGATATAAGGAGGGAGCTGCAGGTCAAGATAGGAAAAGAGGTGGTAGGGGAACACCTAGCTAGTTTACATGAATTCAGATCTCCAGGCTGGAGGCCAGTCTTCTGGACACCGATACTATGAAAAGTCCTTAAACAGATAATTAAACAGTCAGTTTGTGAGCACTCAAAAAAGGATGCTGTGATTACTAAGACTCAGCATGGGTTTCTCAAAAACAGGTTATGCCAGATAGATTTCATTTCTTTTCTTTTTCTTTTTTTTGATGGAATTACAAGCATGGTGGATCAGGGGAATGCTGCGGACATAGTGTATCTTGAATTCAGTAATGCTTTTGACAAAGTCCCCCATGATATTCTTGTGGAGAAGTTAGTTAAATATGGGCTGGACCAGGTAACTGTTAGGAGGATTTGTAGCTGGTTGACTAAATGAACCCAAAGAGTGCTCCCTAATGGCTCATCGGATTTGCAGATGACACCAAACTGGGAGTGGTAGCCAATGCCACAGAAGACAGAATCAGGATTCAATATGACCTTAACAGATTGGAAAACTGGGCCCAAGTTAACACAATGAATTTCAGTAGGGACAAATGTCTAGTTCTACACTTAGGCAGGAAGACCCAGCTGCACAAATATGATGGGAAACACTTGGAACACCAGTAGTACATGTGGAAAGGATCTAGGAGTCTTAGTAGACCACAAGCTTAACAAGAGTCAATAGTGTGTTGTTGTTGTTTAGTCATTTAGTCATGTCCGACTCTTCGTGACCCCATGGACCAGAGCACGCCAGGCACTCCTGTCTTCCACTGCCTCCCGCAGTTTGGTTAGACTCATGTTTGTGGCTTCGAGAACACTGTCCAACCATCTTGTCCTCTGTCGTCCCCTTCTTCTTGTGCAATAGTGTGATGCAGCAGCAGCAAAAAAAGCTGATGCTATTCTAGGCTGTATCAACAGAAGTCTAGTGTCAATCAAAGACAGTAATAGTCCCACTCTATTCTGCCTTGGTCAGACCACACTTGGAATACTGCGTCTAGTTCTGGGCACCACAATTTAAGAAGAATATTGACAGGCTGGAATGTGTGCAGAGGATGGTGACCAAGATGATCAAGGATCTGGGAACCAAGCCTTATGAGGAATGGTTGAGGGAACTGGGTATGTTGAGTCTGAGGAAGAGGAGACAGAGAGGAGATATGATAGGCATCTTCAAATACCTTAAGGGCTGTCACATGGAAGATGGAAAAAGCTTGTTTCTTCCTGCTCAAGAGGGTAGGACTCAAATCAATGGATTCAAGTTACAAGAAAGAGATTCCGACTAAATATCAGGAAGAACTTTCTGACAGTAAGACCTGTTTGAAAGAGGAAGAGACTCCCACAAGAGGTGCTGGAAGTTCCTTCCTTGGAGGTTTTAAGGCAAACATTGGATGACCATCTGTCAGGGATTCTTTAGCTCAGATTCCTTCATAGCAGGGGGTTGGACTAGACGACCCTTGGGTTTCCTTACAATTCTACGATTCTATGATTCTATGACAGATTTTCCCATCCCAACTAGCTAGTAATTCTATTTATGAAGTTCTCCTCCTCCTTCTCCATTTTCCCAATATGACATTGCTCGCTTCCAGCCTCTGTTTTGGGGCTCCACTAAATTCTGTGCACATTCCCATTCCTTCACTCATCATTTGTTATTTCATTCTTGGCTTATAAATAACATCCTTGCTATAAAAATGTCTCCATATTAGCCACAGGCTCCAGTATTAAAAGAAGAGTGGGGAAACGTACTGTGATATATCTTATTTAATGCTTTGATTTTTGAGCGGAACGATCTGTTACTTTAAATAACTCTGCTTTTAAGGTTTAGATGCTTGGTGGGATTTTTATTTGTTTACAGTGTCCCACAATCCACTTGAAAAGATTAGATACTCCATACTTTTTTTTATCTTCATTTCACCTCATCCGTCATGTTTTCCTTGATGCCCAACTTTAAAGGTCATCGGCAGATTCTTCTTAAGCTGTTATCAACCTGCCAAGCAGTTCAAAGAGGTGATTGAGTCTACAATACTATATTCATTTTCTTGGGGTCTATGTGTTAATTTAATGGGAATTTAATTTAATTTAATTTAATGGTACTTACTTTTGAGTATGCATGTACAGTGTCCCATGAAACTATGTGGGCATCTGCAGTTATTCATGAGAGGTGACCAGCCTTCAGAAACCAGTTGGGAACACAAGAGAACTCAATTAAAGCTAAGGTCCATCTACTCTCACAGTGGCCAACCAGATGCCTCTGAGAGCAAGACCTGAGTGTAAGAGCACTCTCCCCACCAGTGATTCTGAACCGTTATTCAAAGGCATACTGCCTGCAACAGTAGATGGAGAACAGAGCTGTTCTAGCTAGTAGCCCTTGGCAGCCATGTCCTCCCTGAATTGTCTAATCCTCTCTTAAAAGTCATTTAAGTTGATGGCAATTACTCCTTTTTATGTGAGCAAATTCAAGCCAACGTCAGTCAGCGTATATCAGGGATAGCGAGCTCCCATGGGTTAAGCTGCTGATCTGATCAACATCAATGCCAATGCACTAACTTTCGCTGGATTCCAATCAAGGTTCAGTTTTGTCCCCCAGCAAGCATGGTCAACGGCCAGGGAAAAGCAGAGGTGTAGCCCAACAACATCTGAAGTGTGCAATGTTGTCTAGCCATGGTGTAAACAATGCTGGGCCAGATGAGCCAGTGCTTTGACTGGGTATAAGACAATTTGCTATGTTCCTTACTATACCTATTTCATATACTCCAAGCTTGCAGCTGTAAGCTGTATGTACTCAAGTACAAGAAAGGAGAGTCCAACTAAACATTGAAAGCTGCTTGACAGTGGAATGGACCACCTAGGAAGGTGGTAAGTTCTCCTTCTTTGGAAGTTTTTAAACAGAGGTTGGGTGACCATTTCCCAGGGATTCTTTAGCTAGGATTCCTGCATTGCTGCAGGGGGGGGGGTGGATGAGATGACCACTGGGGTTCCTTCTAACACTACAGTTCTAGGATTCTAAGTACATATTAGGATATTTGGATGATCAGGGGTGAAACACATTGTTGGTTGGCTAGCTCTGGGCTGGAGGAAACAGAAGGCATAACACATTTAGAAAAGGGTTTCACATTCAAAGAGCTTGAGATAATACTGCCACAGGCATTTCTTCACTGGAAGAGCCTCTTCAGCATGGCTTTCATTTTTGCAATCTGTGGCCCAGTTGCCCAAAGTGATGAATGCATGAGAGGGAAAGGGAGGAGGAGGAAGGGGAAGGAGAGAACTTCCAGTGCTTTGAGGCATGAAATAGAAACAGCATTGCTATTGGCAACCGCTAATGCACACCTTTGAAAGACCACTTCAGTTGATAGAAACAGTTCATGGCCACCAGATAATATGAATTTTACGACCGTATTTTGCAGGACTGATTCTCTGGATTGTAAAATGGTGTAATGCAGCCATAAGGCAGCCGTGAACACCAGGTGCTGAAAATCCCATCAGGGTTGGTCCCAAGGTCTGCCCCCACCCCCAGTATTGCAGGTTTCCACAGCAGTAGCTTCCTAGCACTGCTTTCTGGAGCTGGCTCTCCAGGTGTCAGGGACTGGGCAGAGGAGGAATGGTGGAGACAGCCTCCCCATCCTGACCCTTCCAGGGAGGGGGAATAAGAAGACAGTGTAGATTTACAACAGGGGTTTGAGGGAGGTCACAGCCCAGAGGCAGATGAGGGGAAAAGCTGGTAAATGCAGTCGTACCTCCGTTTACATAACCCTCTGGTTACGTAAACTTCAGGATGCGCGCATGGAAAACTTGGAAGTATTTCACTGGGTTTCGCTGTGCAGGCATGCACAGAAGCGGTCTGCACATGTGCAGAAGTGGTCCTCAGGTTGCAGAAACCTTGGGATCCGACCGCACCTCCGGAATGGATCCTGTCAGCAACTGGAGGTACCACTGTAATGGGAAAGGAGTAGCAGGCAAAGTCAAAGTAGCAGCTGGCTGATGCAAGGAGCTCAAAGACAGAGGGCACATAGCAGCACTCATAGAAGTGATGAATGAGGAAGTGGAAGAGACGGGGGTGGGGGTTTTCACTTGGGACAATGCCATTATCCAAGAGGCTGGGTTCTATAGCCTCTCTCTGTAAAGCTTGAAATAAAAAAAGGACTGTTGTAAGCTTTTCCTTGTCTTTATACTTTCCTGGGCAACCAGCAGCCGCTGACAGCACCCTGACATCAGGTGGGAATTGAACAATTGCAATGTAATGCTGCCAACCCACAACCCAGACACTATCTCCAGGAAGATACCATGGTTGATGCTACAGGTTGGTGACCAAAGCAGTTTCTCTGCCAAAATGGGGTCTAAATCCTGATAGGAAAAGAATTCAGAAAAATTGTCATTCAAGACTGCCAGCTCCAGATCACCTGGTCCAGAACATTGCCCAGGAAGGGAAAACGTGGCATCAATCTATACAAACTGGGCTATTATATGCAAATTTTGTGGAAATTAGTGTCCTTTGGGGGGGGGTGATATCAAAACTGTCAACTTACAGATTTGAAAATAAGGGACCAGCAGCCTTGAAAATAAGGGACCAGCAGCCAAAATAAGGGACCTGCAGCCTCACCTGTTCCAGGCACTCCAGTCTTCCTGTCCTCCTGCAGTCTGGTCAAACTCATGCTGGTAGCTTCGAGAACACTGTCCAGCCAACTTTGTAACCAGAGGTTCAACTGAATAGAATCTGAATCACATGCACCACAAGGCCTATGCAGCCTCAACTTAAGATGGCTCCCCGGCCTGGCTTTGCACTGCAAAGTTTGCAGCAGCACGTGCAACAAAATGGCATCCAGCATTCAAAACTCTCCTCAGCTTGCATTAACTAGCCACACACAAGGCATGCAAGCTCCACCCCCCCCCCAGTCGTTCTTAGACTCCTTATTGGGTGAGCAACACAGCCAAGCAACACAGTTGGAGCCTCCCTCCTCCCTGGCCGGCAGGGAGGGAGGGAAAGCAGCTGCTTCCTTTGAAATTTAAGGGACATCATTTAAGGGACATTTAAGGGACATCCATCAATAAGGGACAGCAGCGGGACATGGCACTGGAATAAGGGACTGTCCCTTCAAATAAGGGACACTTGACAGCTATGGGTGATATGTAATTAACCCCCATATTAGTAGGGCTGGATAACATAAGCAAAAAGGTTATTTAAGAGGAATAAACCAGATGAGGTGTAGGGTTGGGAGAAAAGAAATGATTCAGCCTGCATTTTAAATGCGAATCTACCTAATTTGTGTTTCTAAAACAATATGAAATACAGCCACCCTTCAACATTTGCAGTTCCCAAAATTTTGCAATTCAGCCAAGTGACATATACCAAAAAGCATCAACCGGGGCAAAGTGTGCATGAAAAAATGCACATTAATGAAAAATAATACCATGCATTTTATTAAGGAAAATATATGCATATTAGGCAAAACTGCATGCAAATATTTGCATATTAGGATAAATCACTACTAAATCCAGTGCTTTTTTTTCCCTTATAAAATGTTTAGGGGTACTCTCATTTTGGCTGCTCCACCTTGCCCCCTTCCTCCCCCCCAACCCTCAGACGAGGGAGTTGAAGCGGCGGCAGCAGCGGCGCTGAGAGGACAAGAAGGCCCATGGCAGGTTCAGCTTGAGCGAGGAGGGGCGAGCACTGGCTGGCTGGCTCTAGCCCAGCAAGTGGAGGAGGAAGAGCAGCACCGTCACCCCCACTGCAGCCGCCCCAGACTCCCCTCCCAGGGCACTGGCATGGAGAATGACAGAGCTCTAGTCAGTACTGCTACTGCAGAGACAGCTGGCATGTCGGTCTGGCAGTCTGTCATGGCAACACAAAATGTTTAGGGGTATGCATACCCCTACGTCCCCCCAGAAAAAAATCACTGACTAAAAAATCACTGACTGATTTTCACGAGGACTTCTTTTAAAAAATAGATAAATAAATTGCAATCTAATGTGGAAATGTGAAGAAGTGGGGAAAGGAGAAATGGAGAGTAATAAAAATTGACAGATTTGTCCATCCCTAATGACAACAGAAAAACATAAGAAGAAACTGGCTGCTGTTTGAGGTCAATGGCCCACCTCCTTCTCACACTGGCCAACCAACTGGCCTGTAGGAAAGTGGCAGGCAGATTTTTTTAATTTAACTGGAACAACTTGGGTAGGATGGGTGGGAAGGGAATCGAGATTGGGACCCTCTCTTGGCACCAAGCTTGATGATCCCTCCTACCCTCTGGCTTGTTTTTCCACTCCCGGCTTGCTCTTTTGGAGGATGAGGCTGTTGACAGATACTGTCCACAATGTTCTACCTTCACTGTCAGATGAGGTATGCATCTGAATGCCAATTATTGGTTATCACAGGTGGGCAGACTGCTGTTGCTCTCCTGTCCAGCTTCCTAGAGGCATCTGGTAGGCCACTGTGAGAACAGAATGCTGGACTAGATGGGCCACTGACCCAAAATCCAGCACGGCTCTACACACTTGATCTTAGCCAAAAGGCCGAGAAGCGGCTCTTTATAATGTTTTTATGCTCTCTTTGGTCCTGCCTCCTGGATTTTCCCCACAGCTTTTGGCTCCTGGCTCACCACAGACTGCTACGTATGGCAAAACCATGACCAGATTGGACCCATTACATAAGGAAGACAGGGAGATAAGACACAGGAGCAGGCACAAAGACAAACACCGTACTGCTGTTGCCTCTGCTTCCAAACATCTGATTACCAGTTTCCTAATGATGATGAAGTCCCAAGAGAAGACTCCACAAATAATTACCCAAATCTCTCTCTTTCCTCTCACATACCATCAACATATTGACAGCTGGCACAGGCGATCAAAGGAATCTTTGAATTAAATGGGTAATGATCAGACATCTTAAGGGCCTCATCAAAGCAGCAAGCAATCCATTTTGGCGTACTTTGCCCTGCTTCTAAAACAAGGCAATTCCAGATAAGTATTTTTCACAGCAGCGGTAAAATGATGGTGGTCAGGAAAAAGGCAAGGAGAAATCCCATGAAAGAATTTTACTGCAATGCTGTCCACCGCCGCCTGTGTCTCAAGTATTACATTGCTGGTGACAGCCACAAAAGAACTGCTTAAGGACAAAGAAAGAAAGAGGGAGCCCCACCCCTGAGAAAACATTGAAGAATTTATCCACCCCTTAAAGCAGGCATCCCCAACCTTTGGCCCTCCAGATGTTTTGGACTACAATTCCCATCATCCCTGACCACTGGTCACGTTAACTAGGGATCATGGGAGTTGTAGGCCAAAACATCTGGTGGGCTGCAGGTTGGGGATGCAGGCAATGAAATGCTTTTTTCCCCCTGCCCCGATTTCTTTCCCCACAAAGCGCATGAATTTTGTGATTCCCACAAGAGGTAGTGATAGCCATCAAGCTGGATGGGTTTAAAAGCAGATGTGATGAATATAAGGGAGGAGAAAGCAATCAATGGCTGGTAGCTATTATGGTTGTGCTCTTCCTCCATTGCTGGAAGGCAGCAATGCTTCTGAATATCAGTTGCTGGGAATTTCAGGTTGGGAGAAACTCCCCAGAGGCATTTGGCTGGCTACTGTGAGAAGTGGATGTTGAACTAGATGGCATTTGGCATGATCCAGCACAGGATCAGTACAGGATTTTAGAATCCTAGAATTGTAGTGTTGGCAGGTACCCCCAAGAGTCATCTCCCCCAACCCCCTGAAATGCTCTCCTTGTGCTTTTGGTGCAATTTTCCCACAGCTTAGTTCAAGACAAACAAGGCAGCTATGCAGTCTTGTTGGTCATGCACACACACACACACCTGGGATCCTCATTAGATTTGGATCTGCACCAGATTATGACTCCATGCTCTGGAGTGACATTAACCAGTGTGCAATGTCATAAAATGCCTCGTGGTGATTAATAATGCACCATTGAGCCAGCCTGTGCGGTGCCACCTTGGTTTCTAATGATCTGCTCAGACCCTGTGATCCACTTTCATTCAGAAAGGGAACACCTCTGTGCAGCTGTTTCCATCATACTTCCCTAAGGCCCAAAGGCATGCAGGTCTGTCAGGAGGGAGGGGATATTTTAAGAGCTCAGTCTGCAGTTGCTTCTGGATTGTCACATTGTGGGAGGGATTCACTTGCATACCAGCAAATTTAGATTTGCACAGTTAAAGCAATCAGAGTGATCTTATGCTCTTTTGCAATGAACGCACTTTTGAAAAACTGGACCTTTTTCAGTAAGAAAAGTGACAGGGAAATTGACTAGAAAGTGTGAGATAGGGAGGGGGGCAGAAAACCAGTTCAATTTGCATTTAAAGGTGAACATACTCAATTTTGCTTCCTAAAATATTATGCAAAACTAAACACAGCCATCCTTTGAATTCCACACCTCTCCACGTCTTGCAAAGCAATGTAGTACATACAAAAATTGATTTACTAGGATAAAGTGTGATACAAAAAATGCATCACATTTGCTTAGCTAGAACATGTTCTTGAACTCTGACAATGTTTTTTGCTTGCCGGAATGGAGGATAGAGGTGTATGAGTGCACACATCTACTGTATAAAGGTAAAATTCACATCCATTGCTCTGTCCATCACAAGTATGTGGCCCCTTGAATGTTGCCCAGAAGGGAATATGGCTCCTTGTACTAGAAGAATGTTGCTGTTGACCATCACAGACAAAATTAGGCCTTTGTTTGTGTGAAGTGATGGTGGATGCCAAGAATGCTGGTTACCACCCGAAGTGGCAGCTGAGGTCATGCTCTTGAACACATTCCTCTGTTTTCCAGCAGAGGAAATGAATGTGGAACATATTCCTGTATGGGCAAAACCCCCATACATATCACAATGGAGGACAGCATAGAAGACATTCCAGAAGAAGCAGCTCCAATGCCCAAAGCAACCCATAATATTTGCCTAGCAAACAAAAACAGCACATCCTAAATATCCTGTAGGCAGAAAGTGGAAGTGTGAAAAGAAAAAGAAAAGCATATCACAGGAATTAGGCTTGGAGGATGGCCTCTAATTATCTCCTCCTTTTGGAAATGGAGATGAAAGGACAGATGGGGCGATAATGATACGTATTATGGTCAGCTGAAGTTATAAAATAGCTTGTTCACAGAAGGTTGTATTTGCACCAAGCCTGCACTTATTGTTTTATGACTCTTGCTTGAGCATTATGGTGCCTGCATCTAATAGTTTGGCATTTTATGAAAAAGCAAGGGGGGGGGGGAGAAACCAGAGATCTGAGTGAATTGGGAAGAAAATAAGCAATTTCCTCCCAGGCAGCTGAAGGAGTATGGAGGTCAGATAGCTGTTGCAAGGGGAAAAAACCCAGAAAATCATTGGTAAAATGGATATCTCACCACCCACTTCAACCTAGGTTCCTACTTTTTCTCCCAATAATCAAATTTGGAATTATGATAAATGGAGCACAGGATACAGCTTCCTGTTTCCGGTACGCCAGGAATGGGGTCACTCCTAACACTGTGGGAGAGAGACAGATGCAGATAATCAGATCATGATGGGGGAATTTCATTATCTGCATTCCTCTTTGGTTGGAAGAGGAACCAGGCTTTCATCCGCAGTTTGCCTAGCAGTTTTCCTTCCTATGGAAATATACAGATGGGAGCAGACATACTCCTGCTTTAAGTCATTTACATACTATTTACTACAAAGCTGGTGACAAAATGTCTGATTGCCGGAATGACCTCCGAGCATTGAACCACTGGTATATCACAAGTGGACTTTTTATTATTGCTTTTGAAATTGTTTAAGATAAAACCTATTTTGGAAAGAAACTACCTTTTTATGGACGTTTATTGTTTGTTTACAGATAGTTGCCTTGGTGATATTATCAATCGCCTTTAAGTTCAAACTGAATCAAATTTCTCCCTCATCCCTGCAAAGTGAGCTTGTTTGAATTTAAGGAAGAAGCATTGCAGTGATGCAACATTGGGAAGAAAGTATGGGCGAACAAATGCCCCCATTTCCATTCCTTCTATTTTTGATGCTCAAGTGGTAGTTGCCACTGCATACATAACCAAAACAGTTGCACCCATCCAAAAGAAAATGGTATCAACAGACTTGAGGGAAACTCCTGAGGGTTTGCAAAAGTAGCACAAAAACTGGAGCAACTCAGTCAGATGGATGTGGTACAAGTAATGATGAAGAAGAAGAAAAGGAAGAAGAGCCTAGTAATGTTGCAATGTTGTAACCTATTCTGGGATCATGTGGTGGTGTGGCTGTGTGTCTAAAAAATACAATTATAAATGAATGCAGCACAATGAGGAGTAAGAATGCTTAGTTGCTATGGAATGCTGATGGGGTGAGAGTTGGGAAGGATTAAAAAAACATGTTGAAGGAGCAGTGGAATAGAGAATCCTAGAAAACATACCCTCCAACATTTCTCCAATAAAAATAGGGATGTCCCATTCCATAATGATAATTTTATTATTTATGCCCTACATATCTTACCCCACTCTGGGCAGCTTCCAACATATATAAAAACATAAACAGTAAACATTTAAAAAAAACTTCCCTATACAGGATTGCCTTTAGACGGCTCAGGGGTTGGATAACTCTATACCCTCCAACATTTCTCCAATGAAAATAGGGACATCCTAAGGAAAAGTGGGACTTTCCGGGATCAAATCAGAAACCGGGACAGCTTCTCTAAAGCAGGGATGTCCCTGGAAAATAGGGACACTTGGAGGGTCTGGGAAAAGGGCATGGCTGGCTGGACCACCAAACAGAAGCACTTCACATAGTAGTGTTTTGTTACAGGACACCTTATTACATTCCATTATTCTTGGAAGAGAAATAACTCAGTGGTAGAGAATCTACTTTGCATGTAAAAGATTCCACGTTCAATCACTGACATCTCCAGGGAAGACTACTGGGAGAAAAAGCCATGTCTAAAACTCCGGCAAGTCACTGCCAGGAACTGTAGAAAGTACTGAGTTAGACTGATCAGTGATCTGACATAATACAAGGCAACCTCCTATGTTAGTACTGTACATGGATAGTATTCCATGACTTGTCTGAATTTGGAGGTCAGTGGTACAGAATCTGCTTTACATACAGATGATCCTAAATTCAATTCCTGACATTTCCAGGTAGTGTTGTGAAAGACTCCCTTTCTTAACACCCCCCCCCAAGAGCTGCTGCCAGTCAGTGTAGACAATACTGAGTCAGATGGTCTGACTCAGTATAAGATATCCTCCTTTTTTGGGTTTGCTTCTGAATTCCCATTTAACTAGAAGAATGAATTGCTCTTTCTTTCTTTCTTTCTTTCTTTCTTTCTTTCTTTCTTTCTTTCTTTCTTCTCCTTCAGTTTATCTTTTGTCCCATCCCTTAGTCAGAATAGGTGTGCATTGATAGAACATTGCCAAAAAAAATAAAACTAAAGAAATGATGTGATTTTACCTAAGATAGAATCAGGGTCCTTTTTGCATGATGTGCTATTAATGGGCACATGCTCTCATGCACATGGGTAAAGCACTGCACAGAAAGAATCTTGATACGACTGCATGCCTACCCCCATGCCTATGTACCTATGACAGCATCAAAGTCATTTTGTGCAGTGCTTTATAAATAGGCATATGCTCACATGCACATGAGTTAAAAGCTGCATGGGAAGACACCCAAGATTTCATTTTTTGTAAAGGTAAAGGGACCCCTGACCGTTAGGTCCAGTCGTGGCCAACTCTGGGGTTGTGACGCTCATATCGCTCTATAGGCCGAGGGAGCCGGTGTACAGCTTCCTGGTCATGTGGCCAGCATGACTAAGCCGCTTCTGGCGAACCAGAGCAGTGCACGGAAACGCCATTTACCTTCCCGCCGGAGTGGTACCTATTTATCTACTTGCACTGTGACGTGCTTTCAAACTGCTAGGTTGGCAGGAGCAGGGACCGAGCAACGGGAGCTCACCCCATCGCGGGAATTCGAACCGCCGACCTTCTGATCGGCAAGCCCTAGGCTCTGTGGTTTAACCCACAGTGCTAATAATATAAACAGAGGGAAAAGACACTGATGTACTCTGAAACAATCAAAAACCGTGGCCAAGTGGACAATGCAGTGTTTCTTGCAAAATGCTACCCATGATAAAGAAAACATATTCACACAACGCCCCGATGCTAAACTACAAAAATGTACACAAAAACATATTTAAAATGCACTGGTGTGGCCATCAATGTTTATGCATGATACCTTGCCAAACGGATTAGTGCAGGAGGCTTGGTTTGTTTCCATGCCACTGCAAAACACACCTGCCAGCTGCTTATGAATATGTAGCAGCCAATCCCTGCAGCAGAACTGTTGAGCTTGATTTATGCTTTACTGGTTGATTTATAGTGTGTGTGTGTGTGTGTGTGTGCGCGCGCACGCATATATATATATATATTGCTCCTATTTCTTGAAAGAGACTCCATAAGACTAACAAACAGTAATAGAAAGAAAAGAAAGCAAGCACAGTTCTTTAACTCTCCCAGTGCATTCAGATACATTTAACAATATCCTACCTGTTTAACAAATCCCAGCAGCTCAAAAGTACTATAACACTCAGCCAACTAAAGGCCTTTTTATAGAGCCACGTCTTCACTGGCCACAAGAAGCAATACACTGATGGGGTGTGATGGTCCACAAGACAAAAGGTTGTATGCCAATTGGCAGCAGCCTCACCTCCCTAGGTTGAAGGATTTGGAGCAAAGACCTAGATGATAACTGGAGCATGTGGAGAGGAATGCACCAAAGGACATACAAAGTTCCCAAGCCTTTGAGGACTTTAAAGGTTAAGGTAAAGGTAAAATGTAAGGTAAAGGACCCCTGGACAGTTAAGTCCAATCTAACTTGACTATGGATTGTGGCTTTCATCTCCACTTTCATGCCGAGGAAGCCAGTGTTTGCACACAGACAGCTTTCCAGGTCATGTGCCCAGCATGACTAAACTGATTGTGGCATAATGGGACACTGTGATGAGTACCAGAGTGCATGGAAATGCCGTTTACCTTCCCGCCGCAGCGGAACCTATTTATGTACTTGTGCTGTAAGCTTTTGAACTGCTAGGTTGGTAGGAGCTGGGACAGAGCAATGGGAGCTCACCCTGTTGCACTGACTTGAACTGCCAACCTTCCGATCAGCAAGCACAAGAGGCTCAGTGGCTTAGACCACAGCACCACCCACTCCCTGTTTTTTTACCTAAAGGTTAAGTCCAACATCCTGAATGGACTTGAACTGATCAGTGGGTCTCAGACTGATTTCCCACTGCAAAAGTGTTGCAGAATCTTTCTGTCTACTAAAATAATACTAGTTCCTGGAATCTAAGAACTGTTTTGCTGCCCAGTATTTCAAGAGAAGAGTTTGCTACTTAAAGAAGTGGGGGAGGGAAATACTCCTTTGGTTTATAGATGTCAAATAAATGGAATGATGTCATGAAGGGAATACATGAAGCTGCCCTGACAGAAGACATTTTGTCTATCTAGCTCAGTATTGACTGCACTGGCACTGACTCTTCAGAGTTGTGGGCCATTAGCTCAGGGCCAGTGGTTTGGTTTCCCATTCTTGCACCATGAGATATGCACTTTTAACCAGCTGCACTCACCTTCAAGCCAGTGCTTTCTGCTTCAGAGCCCTTGTCCACACCTGTGATGTAAATCCCAAGAGCATATTCGGCTCCTCCTCGGATCATGAGGCCAAGTGATCGCCCTTCATTCAGGACCAGATTCACCTGTGCCAAGGAAATAATGATGAGTTTTGGAGCTCTATAGGGACACACAGAAGGTTGTGTCCAACAACTACTCTGAGCAGATACATTGCATTTAATAAAGATGACAAGCTTAAGTCCACTCATTTCAGTTGGTCTACTCTGAGTAGAACTTAATTGGCTACAACCCATAGTTGTTGATATGCATGTGACCTGGACGCAGCTCTCTATTTTATTCAGTACCCAGGATTTTGCATAATATCTTGTTTGGGCAAACAAGAATAAGAGATGGCTGTGACTACAGGGTTGCGAAGGTGGGGACTCAGAACTAACAGAACACCATGTCTATTCAGAAGTCAAACTGAATTTGATGGGGCTTACTGTTAAGTACATGGGGTTAGGATTCTATCCAATTTTAGTCCTACTCAGAGTAGACCCATTGAAATTGATGGGCATGACTAACTTAGGTTCATTAATTTCAGTAGCTCAACTCTGAATAGGACTTAGTTGGATGCAACCAGTGCTTTTTTCTGGGGGGACGCAGGGATAAGCATACCCCTAAACATTTTGTGAATCTTTGTACTTTTGTTCATTTACTGTATTTATTTTCCCCGATTTGAACTATAAAATGATGATTTTCTTGAGTCAAAATGAGAGTACCCCTAAACATTTTTATTTTTAAAAAAGAAAAAAAAAGCACTGGATGCAACCCAATGTTATTTAAATACTTAAGAGTGGATTCTACTAAATTTTATTCAAAGCCTATCAGCTGATATTAATGTACATGAGTAAGTGAGGTCCATTAATTTATATAAGTCTACTCCGAGTGCAGCTTAGTTGAATACCAGCCTAATACCCTGCTTTGCAGTCCCATGATTCCTTGTTTCATATATGGCTACCCAGCCACTTTGAGCTTTGGAACTTGCACTGTTGTAAGTGCCACATGATACTCATTCCACATCAATCTTTTAGTGCGGCACCACCCATGCTTTGGTGCTCCCTGCCTATGGATATCAGGCAGGCATCTTTACAGCAATCTTTTTGGTGCCTTAAAGTTTGAAAGAAAGAGAAATGAAAATTGACAGATTTGCCCATCCCTAAAGGAGAACCAGGTAAATCATTGCTTATTGGATTTACTTCGTTTTAGGTTCTCTAGCCCTTCTTGTTCTGTAACTCTTGAAACCTTCTCCCTCCAGTCCCTTAATAAAGGTCCACAATTTGATGTGGGCCACAAACTGACCAAGTCTTCCCCTCCTACCCGTACTGCCTTGCACGTAGAAAACTGAGACAGCGGAAAGAACCACACAGGTGACCCTCAACAGCCCCTGATGGAATAAGCAACAAAGGTTGGCAGCATTAAAGGATCCTGAAGCTGCAAGGCAAAGCGGAAAGGACAATGGGAATCAAAGTGCTGGACGTCTGAATGTCACTGGCTGTCACTGGGCAAAACTGATCCAACAGGAAGAGGAAGGCAGCTGAGCAGAGAAAGAGAAAGAGATTAATTATACAGGAAGTATCTCATCTTCCTTATGTGAATGACCAGCCTCCCTACAGATTTTCCATAGGCATCTGGTTGGCTACTATGAGAACAGGGTGCTGGATTACATGAGCCCTTGGCCTCATCTGGGAGCCAGGATCTTCTCACGACTTTAGCAATGAAGAAAGATGGTTGCTTTTACATCCTGCCTTTGGGTTTGCTGAAGGCATCTGTTTGGCCGCTGTGGGAAAGAGGATGCAGGACAAGATAGACCTTTGGCCTGATCCAGCAGGGCCCTTTCTGATGTAATTAGGGTGTATTGCTATGTTATATGTGATATGGATCCTTGTGCTTTGGAAGGAAGACTAATGATTGCTCCTTTCCCTCTCTCCAGATGGTTCATAAACTTTTTATATATATATAACATTTTTTTATTGGTTTTACAAATTTTTATACATTTTAACTTTATCTATTTCAAACATTAAAATAAAAGGTTCTACTGAACCTTCGGACCTCCTTCCCTCCCTCCATGGGTTCCATATTCAAGATAAAATTTTCTGCATATTTTCCCTTTATCCATATGTTAAATATTTGTAGTTACCATACTTAATTCCACATTACAAGTGTCATTATATCCCTGCCTATGATTTTAACTGTTTACAATGGTCTTTTAAGTAAATTAAAAATTTACTCTAGTCTTTTAAGAATACTTGTTCTTCCTGGTTTCTTATCTTCCCCGTCAGTTTCACCACCCCTGCATACTCCATCAGTTTAGTCTGCCATTCTTCTTTTGTTGGTAGTTCTCCTTCCTTCCATCTCTGGGCTAGATGGTTCATAAACTTCTGTTGTGTGCACCTCCTTTTTGTAACGTAAAAACAGAAGAGGAGCCTGCTGGATCAGGCCAATGGCCCATCTAGTCCAGCACCCTGTTCTCAAACTGGCCACCCAGATGCCTGTGGCAAACCAGCAATTAGGACTTGAGCACAACAGCACTCTCCCCTCCTGAGGTTTCCAGTAACTAGTATTCAGAGCATAGTCATCATGGCTAGTAGCCTTGTCCTCCATAAATGTGTACAATCCTCAATAAAGCTTTCAGAGTTGGTGGCCATCATGGCCTCCTGTGTTAAATAGTGATGCATGAAGAAATTCTTTCTTTCTTCTATCAGTTCTGTTTCTTATATCTGTCCTATCCCGTCCTTACATTTACCTGGTTGCATCAGAGCTCTGAGAGCAAGGAATTAAACTTTAGTTATCTCTAGAGTGTGATTAATGCAACAAAGTCCTCTACTTACAGTATGAATATGAATATGCTCTGCCTCAAGCATACAGGGACTGTAAGTCCTGGTTGGAACGGAAAATGCTTTTAATTGCATTTTCAGTCAAACTAATATACCTACGGCTCTCAGGAGAAAACCCCAAGCAGATCTGATTTCTATTAGAATTCAGGCGAAGTACGGCTTCAGCATACAGAAACGTTCCCCCCTTTTAAATAATACTGCACAGCATATGCCTTATTGACAAAACGCTGCTGTAGGCTGTGAGCTCTCTGAGGAATCAGATAACTAAAGGAGTGAATTTATTTCTCTATAGACTTGGGAGCAATTATCTTGGTAAAAATAGATGGAAGAATTATGAAGTCTTTCCAGGAGGCTTGTGATTGCAGAGGCAGACACCTCTTTATTGCAAAGTTGGAGACAGGAGTGCATTAATCCCATATTAATTAGAGAGTTTAACAGCCAGTATGTAATAAAGCAGAAGTAAAGACATGGGTATGTTTGATAAAAGAGGTAATCATTTGTTTTTGAAAATGCTACTCCTATGATATTCATGGAACTGTATGCAACGATAACATTCAAGGAAAAGGATTTAATGCTTATTTGGTTGTGATAGTGGCTTAGAAGAATAGACAGGAGGGATACAGATTCCATGGAGCTGTCATCACAAGTAACGAATTATCAGGAGCTTGGAACAATGGGCAGTGGGCATTACTGCATTTTAATCTTGCCCTCTTCCCAAACAGTTCAAGCTGGTGTACACCAGTGGACCTGATCCTTATTTCCCTCTACCATGGTTCTCTTCACTGTATTTCATCCTCACATCAATGCATTTGGGTATTGTCAGGGAACTGACATCAAAGTGAGAGGCGGAGGCAGGGCTCCAGAGCGATGCCGGAGAGGGAACCAGCAGGGGGGAAGGAATTCAGCGTGACACCAATAGAGAGGAGAGGGAGATGGAGGAATCGGTGTCAGGGCTCCAAGACCCTTCAACCGAAACTAGCTGAGAGAGCGCTGGCACGCCCCTGCCTTCCCCTTACTTGCGCAGACACGTTCCGCGCAGGGAACATAGGAGGAGACTTGGGGTCAAACAGCTTTTATGCTGGAAGAGATTCAAGGAACGCCCACTGATGGATTCTGCAAGTGACTAACAGGTCACGGAGGGCGAGCTCTAACCCTAAACATGGTTGAGCAAACAAGTTAACTAAACTGAAGGCAATTTACGCACAAGTAACCCCCTCACAACCATTACAGGTATGTTAGGCAGAGAGAGAGAGAGAGAGAGAGAGAGAGAGAGAGAGAGAGAGAGGGTGGCCTAGGGTAACCCAAGGAACTTCATGGTTTGCCCAGTACCACTCCAGCTACTTCATGACAGAGGCTCCACTAGTATGCACCTGTAGCAGTTGACAACTGGCATGACCATGGGAAGCCTGGTAAGAGCAGATCTGAACCCAAATCTCCTTGTAGTGCAAGCATTGTCTCTAGAATTATGTACCTGTGGTTGACAGCAAATGGGCAGGCAAACAGAAGGCAAATATACAGGGAATCTAGCAGTGGACCCTCACACCTGGACCTTCTTGCTCTAAGCAATACATCCCACTTACTCTACCAGCAAGTACAGCACTGAATTAGACACTTTAGATTATGGGCTTAAGAGGGGTTCTCTTATTTAGATGGCAAGGTATGTCCCTTCACTTACTTCAAAATGTGCCATGTTTGCCCTCCCCTTCTCCTCATTCTGCAGAATAGGGCCCTGGGCTTCTGCTACCAAAGTCCTGCCCTGATAGCACAACAGAGTACACCTCAGTGGCATTCAGGAAAGTGCATGCATATTTAGCCTGGTAGTGCAGAAGTGTAGGGTAGGGCTGGAGAGCCTCAGGCCTGGGGCCCAGAGATGACCTGACAGATCTCTCTGTCTGGTTCTCACAACTCTCTCCTGGCTACAAGTCCTTTCCCAGACCACATTCCCCACTGGCTTTGCTTTGGGCCTTCCCTGGTGCCTCTTGCTTGGCTGGAGGGTGGTTACAGAAATGTGTGTGTGTGTGTGTGTGTGTGTGTGTAGAAACTAGCCTACTGTACAAAGGTTAAATGTGTATTCTGCTTATGTGCTTTCCACAGACATCTGTTCGTACATTGTGAAAACAGGATGCTGAACTAGATGAGCCATCAGCTTGATCCATCAGGGTTCTTGCAATGTGCTTATGGACATCCATTGCTTTGCCCACTTTTGGCTCTGGCCCTGCACACCATCCTTATGTGTCCCTCAGAAGATTGTCAAGAAGGGCATGGAGGCCTTGGGCTGAGAATGATTCTGCACCCCTAGCCCATGGGATAGTTGTCTCCTTCAGTGATGAGCAGCTGACAATCAGAGAGTACAGCTGATTTCAGAGGACTGGAATTTATGACCAGCAGTGGCAAAGGATTGGATTTAAGAACATCAGAAGCAGGGTCAGCCCAAGACATTTTGGCACCGGAGGCAAAACACAAAATTGTTCCTCCCTCCTCACCAAGGAAGGGGTGAGTAAAGCTATGCACCAGGAATAAGTGGGGAATAAAGATCCACACTGAGATCTGCTGTGTCTGAGGAAGTCACCTCACTTTGCCTCATGGGTGGGCTGGCCCTGGACAAAAGAGACTTGCTGGATCAGCATCTGTTCTGAATGAGATGCCCATGGGAAGCCCACAAGCAGAACCCAAGCACAAATACACTCCCTTTTCCTGCACTTTCCTGCAAATGGTATTCAGGAGCATTGCTGTCTTCTGAGAACACATGGAACCCAAGGTCAGGAAGATTACCATACAGATACAATATTATCACTAGCTTCATATTCCTGCAGTTCTTTACCTGATTAACAGCTGTGTTGATGTAGTGGGCCAGGTAGCTAGCACCTGAACCACGTACTCCAGATTCAAGCCCCTGTAGCATAGAAGGTAAAGAATTGTATGTGCCTAGCAGAACTAGATAGTGATTGGTGATGGGGTGCAGGTGTGGATGTTAATACATCCACTCATTCGCTGGATCATCACCTTGTCATGGTGAGTAGGCTTGCATGTTCCTATGACCCTTGTGAGTGAAGCCATCAGGAGTCTCACATTCCCAGCAGGGTCACCCAAGACAGAAGTTCAACGAGGAGGAGCTAGACAAAAAAATGATCCAAGGAGTCCTCAATGGCAGAGCAGGCAGATGATAACAAGCGGTATGTTACAATGGCTGTGAAGGTGGATGAAGGCTGCAGCAGATATGAATCTACAGGTCATTGTGGTACTCACGCCATCAGAATAGAGCCTTACTGCGAAGACTGAGCGTTGGTCAGTGTGCACTGATCTACACACATAAAAAAAATTAACACACAGGCATCTTCTAAAAACCCATCCCAAAACCAAAACCAAAAAAATCCCATGGCGATCGGCAAATGGTAACAGGGGCAGGACCATGAAAATCTGGAATCCCCTAGTCATGAACCAGCACATGGGTGGTGGATACAGATTCAGTTGCTCTGACTCAAGGAATGAGGCAGTTGAGCAGCTCTGCTCATCACCAAAAGGAAGACGGGCTAGACCCCACTGTGGAAGGACGTGTGGATCCAGAATTGGCCTCCACAGTCACTTACGGATTCACTGTTAAGACCGTGTTCATGGAAGACAGTCTTACTTAGCTATGAGTGATCGCCAAAGAAGAAAGAAGAATACATCCCATGATTCCTTTGTGCTTCCAGCTCACCATTGGATGATCTACCTTCATCCACCTGATGTCAACGCTGCCAAGCAGCATCAGCTTTGGGGAAGGGCTGTGGTTGCAGCTTTACATGCAGAAGGTCCCAGGTTCAATCCCCAACATCTCCAGGTATGGCTGAAACCCTGGAGAGTCACTGCCAGTTAGTGTAGACAATACTGAAGTAGGTGGATGAATAGTCTGAGTTGGTATATGACAGCTTCCTACATTAGTAAGATCTGATCTGATCACCTAAACAATGCTGAGAAACTAGGCAACTGATGCCACAGAGAGAAAGAATGGAGGGAACTGTTAGGAACATTCTTCTCACTCTGACCTTGAATTGTACCACTGATGTAGTCAGCTCTGAGCATGCATACACCAGAAGTGTGCAAAAGAACTCCTAAGAATCCTGAATAACAAACTGAGGCAGGGTGCCTTGGAGGGATTTTAGACTTTTACAAGGCAAGGCAGGCTCTGTAACAAGGTGGACACCAGTTTAAAAGCTTTGTGAAATTTGGCAATCCAGACATTTAAAAAGAAGCTGCAGACAAGTGTGAGTGAAAAGTGAAACAATGACTCTGAGCTTTATTGTGGGGGAGGTGAAAAAGGAACAACCTTGCAAAGCCAAAAACTTACATCTTTAGCTTACACATTTGGATCAAGAGCAAGGAGAGAGACCTTCTTTTTGACTGACAGGTCTAGGCTGCAAATGGAGGAAATTGCCAGTTCTCCCCAATCCAAGTGGCTTGGGAAAAAGAGCAAGTCTGCAAGAGCAAATGAACGCTTGTCTCTTCCATGCTTAAGGAGGGGAGAAGAGAGATCAGTGGATTGTGACATTCAAGTCAAGTATGTAAGTGCCTAGCACAAAAGCCCATGGACCTATTTGTCTATTTGTTTCTTATCCAGGGGTACATTTCAAGGGTAAGTCTGCAGTTTTCTCACTGATTGCCCACAAAAAACACTCAGCAAGTCTCAGGCCAGAGCAAGGCTGAAAACTGGTCACACAACCATCATGTAGCTCAGAACATTGAGGAATTTCTTTTATCTTAGATTTCATTTTATATGTATACATATATATGGTAAAGGTAAAGGACCCCTGGATGGTTAAATCCAGTCAAAGGTGACTATGGGGTGTTGTGCTCATCTTGTTTTCAGACCAAGGGAGCTGGTCTTTGTCCACAGCAACTTTCCAGATCATGTGGCCAGCATGACTAAACTACTTCTGGTGCAATGGAACAACCATGACGGAAACCACAGCGCACATGGAAATGCTGTTTACCTTCCCGTCAGAGCGGTACCTATTTATCTACTTGCACTGGTATGCTTCCAAACTGCTAGGTTGGCAGAAGCTGGGACAGAGCAACAGGCGTTCACCACCATCGAGCGGATTCGAACCACTGACCTTCCAATAATTATTAAGATCAACCAAATGCTGACTTCCGGTTTGGAGCGCTAGCAGTGAGGGAGCGCGGAGAAGGCTCTCCGTACTTCATGGGGTTTTGGAGGGGCAACGCATAGGCACTGCGACCCCAAATCTCAAGGGGGGCCCCCTTGAGAGAAGCGCAGCCAGCAGCGTTGGAGTGGTCCAGAAGCTCTCTCGGGTTTCTCTAATTTTTTTTTGGAGAAAGTCCGGGAAGCGACGGGATCGAGAAACGCGTTCCGGTAAGCTCTGCGAGCCCCATGCGGTAATGCCTCTAGCTCCCTTTGAAAAAGCGTCAAACCTCTGCAAATTTAAATCCAGATGCCCTTGGTGGTGTGTGACAAACGTGGGGACTGAAATTTGAAAGACAGAAACCAAGGAGCGAAGGATGTTAAGAGATTAAACAAAAGAGCTCGACCTGTTTTTTCGGATTTAAGATGGCGCTGAAACCGAAATCGGAAGAGTGAAACAATGAATCAGCTATTCGCCCGCTGTAGCAATAGAAAAGCGAAAGTCCCTGCCGGTAGCTCAGCGGGGCGAGAAAATAACTGAAAGAAAGTAGCTAAACTAAAGAAAACTTTAAAGACTTTGTTGCATTTTGGGTGAAGCGAAGAAGTGTGGCGGATATAAGAGGAGGATATAAAGGGTTACTGAAAGATATAGTTCGGGAGTGGAAGAAACAAGAGGGGGAAGGGGAGAGCGGAGCAAAAGACCCGAAGTAAATGGTGTTGAACTGAGTATACCTCCCTTTTCCCCCTGCCTGGCTGGCGGTTTTTTTTTCTTTTCTATTCCTCCTCCTTTATAGATCGTGCGGTTTTCTATCTTCTGCTTTTTTTCTTAACAACGGGAGGGAATATTTGAATAAGACCCACGTCCATATGATCCGCTAGAGCTCGCTTCTGAATTACAGTAACCCAGTTGGTCTTTATTGTACTCCGCCGGTCCGTAAGGGACCTAATTAAAAGGATTATATCTGGAAAAATAACCCGCGCGACGGAGGCTGCTACATTGCAACAACGCTGCCAGGTTTCAACTGACCCGTGAGCGGATCAATGTTCTCAGAGAAACAGAAGCCTCACTTACGACCCCTCTCCTTTTGTTGGATTAATAAAAGATAATTGTGACCTGAAGGCTCCAGTAGAGAAGCGCAAAGCCAGGAAACTTGTTTTCTCTTTTCCGTGGACTATTGGCAGACTACAACGGGACCTGAATTTCTTGTGGACTATAAAGAGACTTCGAAAGGTTCCAAATTTAAACTCTTCTCTCTCCTTTGACGCACCACCTCTTTTTGAAATTTCTGAATCCTCTGGTTCCTTGGATCCTTCCCCTGCCCCTCCCTCCGTTTAGCTTCTTCTCCGCTTTCCCTCTTTGTCTCCGCCCTCCCCCTCTCCCCTTTCTAAATCTGACAAGAGCACAACCTGGAGAATTTTCTCAACAACCACTCCCAGTACGTGAAAATGGATTAGGCCAAACAAGTGGCTGAAGTCTAACCAAAGGAAGGGAACATAACCACAACTTTTTCATTTATTTAATTCTGGGTTTCTGTTTTCTCCCCTCTGCCTTTCTCACCTTTCCTGATCCTATATCCCCAGGCCACCCCCCTTCCCTACCTCTTTCCCCTACCCCTCTTTTTTCTTAATTAATATCTCTTTTTTTTCTTTCTTTCTTTGAGTGCTCCCCTAACACGCAAGTGTAACAACTTCCAGGTGGTAGTGTACTACCAAATAGTGGAGTGGTTAATAAGCCTACAATTTTGCCTGACTGCTGGAAACTAGCTGAGCAGTAGACGAGATATTGCAAGGAAAAAAAATAGGACTTGCGTTTTGAATAAGGTAGTCTTACTTGATTTAAAATACAGTATTCAGAGCCGGCTTAAAGGCAGACCTGTAAAGCATTTGAATTAAATAGATTTGTATAAGAGTGTGCGCCCCTTAGGGGAGAGTCATAAGAAACTAGTTTAAAACTTTGTTCATAATTTAAGGGGGTGGAGGAGATGGCGGGAAAGGATGGGAAGAAGTCAATAGGTACACCGATAGAGAGGAAAACTTCACGACAAGAAGAAATTAAAGACTTAGACGTACTATGGTTGAAAATAAAAGAAGAATTTAAACAGAATGAAATTCACATGGAGAAGAAGCTAGGAGAGATGCAGGAGTCGATTGATAAAAAAATAGAAGGTGTGGTTGGAGAGTTGTCAAATAAGATAAAAGAGCTAACGACTCGAACAAAGTCCGTAGAAGACTCTAATAAAAAAATGCAAAGAGAGATGAGAGATCAGAGAAAAGAAGCTGAGAAAATGAAGGAGAACTTTAAAGATTTGAGTAAGAGTCAGGACCAAGTTCTGGACAACTTAGCATTGATGGAAATGAAACAAAAGCAGGCAAATTTAAAATTTAGAGGAGTAGGGGAGGAAATCAATGAAGACATTAAAGGAAAAATGATTAAAGAACTGGCAAAGTGGCTAACCTTAAAAGAGGAAGAAGTAGCACAAGCTATAGAAAATGCTTTTAGAATAAAAATAAGATCTAAACAAAACAAACTGAAAAAGGTACCAGGAGACTGTCTAGTAATCTTTAAATCGATAGAATTGAGAAACATAATACTGCGAGAAAGCTACCAGAAGAAACTGATAATAGATGGAAGACCAATTATAATTTTCAAAGAAATTCCGATCAGAATTCTTCGAAAGAGAGAAGGGTACAAACAGCTAGTCAACATCCTAAAAAGGAACGGTATACAACACAGATGGGAATTCCCAGAAGGGATTTCCTTTTTTTACAAAGAAAAAAGATTCAAGATTACTGAAAGTCAGGAAGTCAGTAAATTCCTACGCAGATACGAGAAAGATCTTGGGAGAACGGAGGAGAGGAGTGGGGGGAGAGGTGGAGGGGGGGAGGAGGGTGATGATGCGGGACTGGAGGTTGTGGGGGGGGAGGGTGGGGGGGAGAGGGGGGGAGAGATAGGAGACGAAGAAGTAGGTGAGGAGGAAGAAGGAACAGAAAGTAAAACCACCCGAATTTAAATCGGAGAAACTTAATTTGGTAATTTACTGACTTAATTGTAGATAAATACTATAATGAATCTTAAAATTCTAACATGGAATGTAAATGGTTTGAATGACAAAACTAAAAGGAATAAAATTGTAAATGTTTTGAAAAAGAAAAAATTGGACGTAATCTGTATTCAAGAGACACATGTAGCCAAAAAGCACAAACATGTATTGTTAAATAAGAATTTAGGAACGGAATTTATAAGCTCCATGACAGAAAAAAAAAGGGGAGTTGTAATATATGTTAATGCAAAATGGGAACCTAAATTGATATATAAAGATAAAGAAGGAAGGATATTAGGGGTGCAAATCAACTTTCAAGGAGAAAAGATTAATGTGGTAAATATATATGCCCCAAACTCCAATAGGCCAGAGTTCTTCAAGAAAATAGAACAAGTTTTGATGAATTTAGAAAATAATAGGACGATATTATTGGGAGACTTCAATGCGGTGCCAACACCAGAGATTGACAGACAAACAGAAAGGGGAAAACGAAACCAAGGGAAATTACCAAAATCATTCCAAGACCTGGAAGAGAATATGGATCTGATAGACATATGGAGACACAAGCACCCAACAGAAAAGCAGTTTACTTTTTTCTCAGAGGTACATAAGAGCTGGGCCAGAATTGACCAAATTTGGACCTCAAGGGAGTTAACCTTAAGAGCTACAAAATGTGAAATCCAGCCGAGAACCCTCTCTGACCATAATTCAATAACATTGGAATTAAAGGGCACTTCACAAGGGGGTTTTAGATGGAGGCTAAATGAATACTTGTTAGATAATGATGAGGTTGTAGAAAAAGCTAAAGCCACATTAAAAGAATATTTTGACCTGAACCTAAATACAGGAACAAACTTAGAAGTGGTATGGGATGCCAGTAAGGCGGTCCTAAGAGGTTTCTTTATCCAACAAAATAGTTATAAGAAGAAAATGAGACAGCAAAAGAAGGAAGAAATTCTTAGACAAATAAGGGAGGCTGAAAAAAAACTAATTAAGAATCCAAAAGATGATCAAAGTATACAAATTATAAAGATATTACAAACACAATACTCGATGTTAACGAACCAAGAAATTGAATGGAAAGTCAAGCAAACGAAGCAAAGATATTTCGAATCAGCAAATAAAACTGGAAAACTATTGGCTTGGCAATTGAGGAAAAGGCAAAAGCAAAATGTGATAAATAAAATAAAAGTAGAAGAAGAAGTGATAGAAGACCCAAAAAGGATACAAAAAATTTTTCTTAAATTCTACGAGGAATTATATAAAAAAGGAGAAGAAGATCTAATCCAAATAGAAAGGTATCTGGAGAATTGTAAAGGAAAGGTCATAGCGGAAGAAGAAAAATCTCAACTAAACAGACCTATAAGTATAGAGGAGATCCAGAACGCGATTAAAAAAATGAAATTAGGGAAAGCGCCGGGTCCGGATGGTTTATCGGCAAAATATTATAAAGTTTTGGGAGATGAACTGGTAACAACGCTCTGCGAGACTATGAATAATATACTAAGAGGAGGAAAGATACCTGAGTCCTGGAGGGAGGCCTTCATAACGTTGATCCCAAAACCGGATACAGATAAATTGAACATTAAGAACTATAGGCCAATATCGTTATTGAATAACGATTATAAAATATACGCAGATATTATGGCAAACAGACTGAAAAAATGTTTAATAAATTTAATCCATAAGGACCAGGCGGGTTTCCTCCCAAATAGGTTCATGAAAGATAATTTGAGACACATTATAAACATAATTGAATATTTGGAGATTAATAATAATATACCTGCGGCACTGATTTTCATAGATGCCGAAAAGGCGTTCGACAATGTCTCTTGGTTGTTCCTAATAAAATCTCTGGAGGTGGCAGGAATAGAAGGTGAATTCTTGAAAGGAATACAGGCAATATACTCAACCCAATTTGCCAAATTGGTAATAAATAATAATCTTACAAACACATTTAAAATCGAGAAGGGTACAAGACAGGGGTGCCCCCTCTCCCCGCTATTATTTATTATAGTATTGGAAGTACTGGCGAACAGAATAAGATCAAAACGAGAGATACAAGGAATTAAAATAGGATTGAAGGAATTTAAACTAAGAGCTTATGCGGACGATCTAATGTTGTCTTTGGAAGAACCGCAAGGCAGTCTGGGCAAGGCGTTGGAGATCTTAGAAGAATATGGTAAATTATCCGGTTTTAAACTGAATAAACTAAAAACCAAAATGTTAACAAAAAACCTGGGTGCTGAGGAAAGAGAAGAACTGGAGAGAAAACATGGGATAAAGGTGGTAAAAAAAATAAAATACTTAGGAATATGGCTTACATCAAAAAACATAAATTTAATTGAAGATAATTACACGACCACATGGAAGGAAATTAAAAAAGATTTGGATGTTTGGAACAGAGCTAACCTCTCATGGATGGGTAGGATGGAGACAATAAAAATGAATGTTCTTCCAAGAATGCTGTTCTTGTTTCAAAATATTCCAGTAATTAGGGGGTCAAAATTATTTAAAGATTGGCAGAAAACCCTTTCACGATTTATTTGGCAGGGAAGGAGGCCAAGGATAAGATTTAAATTACTTACGGACCGAAAGGAGAGAGGGGGACTTGCAGTCCCTAACTTGAAATTATACTACGAGGCCTCCTGCCTATGCTGGGTTAAAGACTGGATAACCTTGGAAAACACTGATTTATTGGATCTTGAAGGTGCAGACAACAGGTTCGGATGGCATGCCTACCTCTGGGCAAATAAAGAGAAGGCTCATAAAGGGTTCTCAAATCACATTATTAGGGGTCCATTATATGAGGTTTGGGAAAAAAACAAAAAATTGTTAGAATGGAGAACGCCCTGGTGGCTGTCCCCAGTAAATATCCTAACTATCAAAAAAATAAATATGGAGGAACAGAAACTAACATATGAAGATTTACTGATAAGAGCGGAAGACAGCTGGAAATTAAAGCCATATGAGGAGTTGAAGGGAAAGTTGACAAGCTGGTTACAGTACCATCAAATTAATGCGATTTGGTTAAAAGATAAAAAAACTGGAATGAATGAAAAGAAATCAAAATTTCAAATTGAAATAATAGAAAATAAATTTAAATTACTATCCAAAATGTACAATTTATTACTGGATTGGGACACAAAAGATGAAGAAATTAAGGATGTTATGGTAAAATGGGCGATAGATCTGGGGCACAACATAGAATATGAAAAATGGTCAAAATTGTGGAAGGAAGGAATAAAATTCACGGCGAGTGTTGCAATTAGAGAAAATCTAGAGAAGATGATATATAGATGGTATATTACACCAGAGAAGCTAAGTAGGATGTACAAAACTGGAAATAAGGCCTGCTGGAAATGTAAAACAAAAGAAGGCAATTTCATACACATGTGGTGGACATGTGAGGAAATAAAAAAATTTTGGGATACGATTTATAATGAACTAAAAAAAATATTGAGATATACATTCCCGAAAAAGCCAGAGGCCTTCCTATTAGGTGTCATCGGAGAAGAAATTAAGAAAGAAGATAGAGTCTTATTTCAATACTCAACAGCAGCGGCCAGAATGTTAATTGCTCAAAATTGGAAAAACAGAAATATACCAACGATGAGGGAATGGCAAACGAAACTATATAACTTCGTCGAACTAGCTAAAATGACGCAGAGAATTAGAAACCAAAAGAATACAAAGTTAAATAACGACTGGATTAAATATATGAGATATATTGAAGGTAACTATAGTAACCTACCAAATATAGCAGGCTTGTTATGAAACTTTCGATGTAATAGATAGATCAAATAATCCAACATCAGCTGTAAAAATGAAACTTTTAAAATTAAGAACCCGAAATCAGGAGGGAAGGAAGTCAGCAAGTATGTGTTTATGTATCAGTTTATTTTTATTTTATTTATCTTGTTTTTTTTTTCATTGTTTCGGTGCTTTATTTTGTCACTTTTTTCTGTTATTTAATTTAATAAGTATTGGGCTTAATGCAAATCTTTCCTTTTTTGTATTAGTTGTTGTCTTAAATGGTTTTGTCTTTTCTTTGTGTGTGTGTAACAAATGAAACCTAATAAAAAAGATTATCAAAAAAAAAAAAAAAAAAAAAAAAAAAAGATCAACCAAATGCTTCAGGTGGGGGAGAGCAGATTCTGTTTTCAATGGATGTATTAAAAGGTCAAAGAAGGAATCAGTTGGATATGTGTAGAGAAGATGTTCCATAACTGAGGGACCACAACAGAGAAGGAGCTGTCCATGGCAGCCAGCTACCTAAGCTGTGACAGGTGAGGGCACCCACAACAAGACGTCATCTGATGATTCTAATTCATGGACTTGTTCATATGGGAGAAGGTGGTCACTCAGAATCCCAAACCATCCTATCCTGTATGTACCATATTGTCTGTCTCTTACTGCAGACCCAGGCCATCCAATCTGAGCTTCCACAGGTACTGCCCACCTTGAACCATCACCAGCAGGACTGGCAACAGAAGCAGCAGCTATGTTCTGTACTCATGATAATATTTTAGTCTCTTCTTAATTGTGCTGTTTTAAATATGCATTTTATATTTGACTTCCTTTAGTATTGCTTTCTTTTGAAATTTTAATATATATATGTATATTTGTTAACTTTTCTGCATTTAATGTGCAAATTGTAGTTCTTTGTAAGGTTCCATTTTGAAATCTTCAAGTTAATATTTTAGTTTTTTGTTCTGTTGCTTTGAATGCATACTTTATATTTGACTTTCTTCAGTAATGCTTTATTCTGGATGTTTTATTTGATGCTTTAATGTTGGTTGTAAATTGCTTTGAGTTTTTTTTCTTAAAGATATAAAGCAGTATAGAAGTAAAACTATTAATGCTAATACTAATAATACTAATACTAATGATAGCAAACTCATTCTCCAAGTGGGGATCGTTAGGAATCCAAATTCAGCTCCATCCTTGCCAAGAGAATGAGCATTATTAGCTGATGTGGGGAAATCCCAAGATCTGCAGAAATACAAAGACTCTGTAGGGGGAAACTCCCCCCCCCCAAAAAAAAAAAACCCAGACCATGTAGAATGTTTAGTAGTTACGGACTGCTGACTGGTTGAGTGGGGCACAAGGGCAGAAAACTGGAGAGGGCAAAATCAATGGAGCATTCTGGGAAAGGGCATGTGCTGCCTGGTTTGAATGCTGAACAGGAGCACTGCACACTGCAGTGTTTTGTCCAGGCACATATTTTGGTATGAGCGGCAGAATATCCCACAGGCACCTCTCCCTTGGCTGTAAAGAAATACAATTATAATAAATTAAACAGTTGGCTGCCCTTTCATGATGCCCCAAATGACTTGCCGGAGGTGACTGCCTCACTCTGCCTCATATTAAGGCCAGCCGGTTAGAAACATTTTTAAATAGACAATTGCTTATATGACTTGTGCAATCTTTCCTTGAGGCCCCGCTCCAGGGTGGTACATCAACCTATTTAAATCAATCTACATCTCTGCCTTCAACCCTGCTGGGATGTTTTGCATTTTGTTGGTCTCCTCTCAACCTCTTAACCTGCATTCTGGACCTGTAACCTCCAACACATGAGGAAGGGAAGAGGAGGAAGGGAAGGAAGAGGATGGAGAGAAGAAAGGAATGGGGCAGAATAGCTGTGATTAATGAAAGTCAGAGGCAAGGGAGAGATAATTTAAGGAAAACTGAGGCACAAAGACCTGGTTAAATTCATCTGGAGAGGTAAAAAACCAAGAATAAAATCTAAATTATTAACAGAAATTAGAGACAGAGGTGGTTTTGCGGTCCCAGATCTTAAACTACATTATGAAGCAACAAGCGTCATTTGGCTCAAAGAATGGAAAACATTAAAAAACACTAAAATATTAGCCATAGAGGGGTGAGATAACATCTTTGGATGACACAGCTATTTGGAACATAATAAAGTGAAAAACCACAGAGGGTTCCTTAATCATATACTAAGGAAGGCCCTATAAAAGGTTTGGGAAAGATGCAAAACACTTTTAGAGCCCCAAACTCCATGGTGGCTTTCACCAGTGAAGGTAATTTCCATCCACAAGAAAAATATGGATAATAATTGGACAGTGTATAAAGATTTATTAGAAGAACAAAATGATCAATTAAAATGGGGGAAAAAATATGAAGAACTTAAAAGGCTAGGAATTACCTGGCTACAATACCATCAAATAAATGCAATTTTTGAAAAAGATAAAAAAAGGATGGATTTGAAAACGAAATTTCAGTGCTAGATAAGGAACTGTTACAAGATAAGAAGAAGACATTATCAAAAATGTACTAAAAATCATTAAAAATAATGAAACATTGTTTGTGGTGGTGGTGGTGATGATGATGATGCTTTTAAGCTCATGAACATTCATCAGTATTTTAATGTGGGCTTCTCCTAATATACACATTTGCACACAACTTTTGTTTCAGACACAGACATTTCCTTTTATATAATGCATTTATTTTGGAGTGCTATTTTCATGTAAAGTGGTACCTTGGTTTAAGAACAGCTTAGTTTATGAACAACTTAGATTAAGAAAGCTGCAAACCCGGAAGTAGGTGTTTCGGTTTGTGAACTTTGCCTTGAAAGCAGAACATGTTCCGCTTCCTGTTGGGTGAGATGCATTTGTAAATTGAGTCCCCCGCTGCTACGGGAAAGCACGCCTTGGTTTAAGAACACTTTGGTTTAAGAACGGACTTCCGGAATGAATTAAGTTCATAAACCAAGGTACCACTGTACTTCTGAATTTTAATGCACACTTTACCACAGTACACATTACTCCACTGGAGAACTGCATGGCATAATTCAGAGTAGCATGACTTTCAACGGATGGCTGCATTTTGGTTCTCAGTACAGTGGTACCTCGGGTTAAGTACTTAATTTGTTCTAGAGGTCCGTTCTTAACCTGAAACTGTTCTTAACCTGAAGCACCACTTTAGCTAATGGGGCCTCCTGCTGCTGCCGTGCCGCCGGAGCACGATTTCTGTTCTCATCCTGAAGCAAAGTTCTTAACCTGAAGCACTATTTCTGGGTTAGCGGAGTCTGTAACCTGAAGCATATGTAACCTGAGGTACCACTGTATTGCTTCAGAAGTGTGCATTAAGGTAGAGTTGCCTTTAAATGTAGGCTGAATTGAATGTTTATCCCATCTCCCGAGGAGAGGGAACAGGACACTACATGCAAAGAAGAAACAAGATTTTCTTAGAACTCCTTGGGATCATTCTGATGAACATGACAGCTGGGGTGTTGTGCTTGTCCCCTGAAGGGCAATGGGGGGAAGCTGGCAAAAATCTTCCGCATTTTTTGTTTTGCTACAAACATATCCTAATTCTCTTGCTGAGTCACACTCCTGCCTTTTGATCACAGCCACACACACAAAATAAAAATCTTTTGCTTGTTACTTGACAGAAGTGAACCACCTCTGTTTTAACATCTTGCCGAGCAGCCTTCACTAATAACTTCTTGCCATCTCTGCAGTAGCTTTCCCTTGCACTGAATGCTGATGAAATGCTTGATTTAAAAGAAGAAAAAAATAAAATATTGATTCTTTAAAAACTTGCCAACCTAATTTGTGTTCTGCATACTTTGCTAGGTTCCATGCTTCAAATCTGGGCAACCTTCCTGGAGGGCAGTACTTGCAAGTAGTGGGCAAGAGTAGATGGAGCAACAAATGCAAATTTTGTGGGGGACTGAATCCAACAATGCATATTCTTGCTGGTTAGTAAGTTTACATAGACATAGACATAGAAAATCTAATTGGTTTTTTTAAAAATTGTAAATGTAAGTATTTTACCTGCATAGCTTTTACTGCTGCTATAGCTAAGAACCAATACAAGACAACTGAGTAAGTAAACTATATTTTAAGCTTACTTTCCAGTCTGTTGTTTGCTTCCTTTCTAAGTGGGGTAAAATGAGACACTGAAGTCAGTCTGCTTTGCAGCTGGACCCTGTGGTCTCATTCAGAAACATTACTGCCTCTGACTATGGAGGCAGAGCATAGCTAGTCATGGCTAGTAACTGATGTTAGCTTTATCCTCCATGAATTTATCCAATCCTCTTTTAAGCCACCCAAGTTGGCGGCCTCAGCACAACACAGGCCAGTCCTGTTTTACAGCTGCCCCTTCTCCAAGAAAAGTGGAGTGAAACCAGTCTCTTCCAAAGCTTAAGAACATAAGAGTCAGGAAAAAAGCACATCTAGTGCACCATCCTGTTCTCACAGTGGTCAATGAGATGCAGCAATGGGAAGCCAACAAGCAGGTCCTGAGTGCTGTTAAAAACCATTTCCCCCAGATAATAGATAGCTGAACTGCTAAGGGAGCAGGCAGCATCCCTGCAACATTCTAACATCCAACAGATGTACCACATAGTACAGTCTTCCTTGGACTATACCACTTTAGCAAGCAGATGAGGGTGGTGTGGCATTTCAAGTTGACTCAGATCCTTGCTGTGAAAAGATGGCATATGAATATTTCCATCCTATGCTTTCTGCTGAGCTGATGGCTTTCTATATTCAGTCCTGTCCTCTGAGGGCTATACCACAGAAACATAACCTTCCTGAATATGTCATTCAACTCTAAGACTCTGCTTTTAAGTCTGTGATTCAGTCAAAGAATTCTATTCTCCAGGCAGGAATCAGAAAGCTTGATGGCTTCTGCAGGGGCATAAAACAAGAATACAGCGAAAGAAAATATTACTGGCATTTGTAAAACCTTTACTTAGTATTTACCAAGCCATCTAAAGCAAATGAATCGAAAAGAACTCACTTGTGACTCTAACGTGATGTGTGAGAAATAATCTTGGATTGTCTCAAATGTGAAAGGGGATGATTAAATGTTCATCAGAGTCCCATTGAAATTCAATCCATCTTTGCAACAGGATTCGTACATCAGGTGCCAAATAACAAGAGCCTTCCTATCCAAACTTGGAAATACTAAGAGATAAATGTGTGGGTGATGGCAGAATTCTATTAATCTTTCTTGAATATTGATCTTAAAAGATATATAGAAGTGAAATTATTTTTGCATGCTTTAATGTATGGGGAAGCGCCATAGCTCAGGGCTAGAGCATCTGCTTTGCATGCAGAAGGTGCCAGGTGCCATCTCCAGATAGGGCTGGGGGAGACCCCAATCTGAAACCATAACCAGCCACTGCCAATCAGTACAGAGCAGGAGTGGGGAACCTCTGGCCTATTGGCCAAATTTAGATCAGTAGGATACAGAATTTGGCTCAAAATGCCATTTTTGAAAAGCCACACATACCAGATGTCAGGAGTGGGGCAGGTATCAATGTGGCTTCAAAGAAACATTCAGGAGCTTTAAGTGTCAAAACTGGCCCAGAAGGTACATACAGAACTGATCCATGGGGAGAAAGAGTTTCTCCATCCCTGGTGTAAACAGTACTGATCTAGATGCATCAGTGGTTCGACTTGGCACTTTCCTAAGTTTCCAGTTGGGGAAGTGGTGCATCTCAGTGGCAGAACACTTTCCTTGCATGCAGAAGATCCCAGGTTCAATCCCTGGCATCTTCAGGTAGGACTGGGAAAGAGCACCTGCCTGAAACCCTGGAGAGTCACTGACAGTCAGTATAGACTATACTGAGCTAGGTGGACCAAATGGTCTGACTCCAAATAGGGTAGCTTCATATGTTCCTACCTCAGTGGGAAAGAGCCATAGCTCAGTGGGAGAGTGCCTGCTTTGCATGTAGATGGTCCTAGGTCTGAAAAATGGAGAGCACTGCCAGTCAGTGTAGACAATATGCAGCTAGAGGGATCATTGGTCTGATTTGGTATAAGACAGCTTCCTATGTTCCTGTGACTGATTGTTATGAAAGAAGGCACAAATTTTGCATCTATTTCACTACTGAATAATTTCCACTAAGAAATATACCTACAACATGTGAGGAATAATTTATGAATTGCACCTAAATGGATTTGCTTCTGGCAAAGCTTTCTCATCGACCTGTTCTGTTGGTGTGGTCCCTTCTCTTTTGTTGCTTGAGTATAGTGTTGCCATACGTCTGGAATTTCCCGGACGTACCCAGAATACGGCATTTGAAAACAGTGTCTGGGCAGGAATCTCTAAAATTTCCAGGAAAAGCTGGATGTATGACAACCCATGTTGGAAGCCTAGATTTTGGCAAATTTCCTTAAAAATAGCTCCAAAAAATGTATTTTTATTTTTTGAGATATTGCAAACAACAAACAAACACACACACAACTAAACAACTTTGGGCAAAAGTAAAAAAAAAAGCTCAAAAACTCCCCCCCCCCAATTCATTTTTTGAAATATGGCAACCCTATAGAAGGATAGCACTAGAACTAGCCTGTTGTGGAAAGGTAATTTTTTTAATTTGTTGCTCCATACACTGCAAGAATATATGCCATGGAAACATTCTTGAACATATTTTACCTGCTGAGTTGCAGATGTGATTTGGCATTTAGATCAAAGGTTCCCATAGTGGGCACTTGCATATCTGGGGGGGTGGGAATGCAGTGGGAATACCTAAGGGAGTGTTAAGAGGCAAGGGGGTGGCAGTAGAGTGCTGGAGGTGTAAATGGCTGTCAGGTTTAGAAAAGCTGATATCACTAGATCAAGTTCACCAGTTTTGTCGAACTAGTTAATTAAACTAAGTATTAACTGGATTTTTAATAGTGTGCAGTTAATTGTTACTGTATTGAATGTTATTGTGTTGTTATCTTCTGTAATGGGTTGTGCAAACCACTTTTTATAGGGTAGGTGGTGTGATGGGATGATGAGCTGCTTGTGCGTAAAGCTTAGTCCCTCAGAGTTTGCTCAACTTAGCAAGGCTCTGTTTTTAGCGGAGCCCTTAAGCATGGCTCCCTCAATCGCTGGCAGAATCCGAAAGTGGGCGTTTACGGAATCTACTCCAGCATAAAAGCTCCTTGACGGAAACGCGTCGTCTAGATTCTCGGCGCAACAGTTTCCGGCGAGGAGTGGGTGTACCTATGGGAGAACCTGAGACTTCTCCGCTGTTATCGCTGGAAGACTCCCTGAGCCATTCCTTCGTCTCTCTCTCTCCCTGATCCCCCACTCTCCCCCTGCTGCTGCCTTCCGCTGCTGCTGAGTCTCTCCTGACTTCTGAGAGCCCCTCCACCTCCTGTCTTTCCGATGGCAGTTCCCTGACAGGTGGCAACAACTTTGGCCCCAAAAGTACAAAGACGCAACTGCTGCTGAGGTTGCAAAGATGGGGTAGATACTGTTGCTTTAAGGGAGGTCATTCTCCACAGATTGAAACAGGAAAAATCTATGCCTGACCATGGAACAGTCCAATGTATTAATGGTGAACTCTTTTTCCTTATGCAGCCAAGGCAACTGTAACATCTATGCTCAAGAGAGAGATCCTGGGTAGATAAGGGGAACGGCAGAGTTTGCAAAGGCTAGGAAAAGAGGAAATTCATGCTTGTATTTAAGTACGTATGGACACCTCAGAACCACAAGCAGTACATTTTTCTTAAGGGTCAGCTCAGTTTTACCCAACTTGGCACCTTTCTTGATGTTTTGGACTACAACTCCCATCAGCCCCAACTGACAAGACTGACAGGATCTGTAGTCCAAAATGTCAAGGGCTCCAGGTTAGGGAAGATGTCAGTTCATTGCTTTCCTATTAGGGGTACTGCCTTGATGTGTCCTAAAGCTAGCTGCAGAATATAGGAAGGCAACGTTAAGGCCACTCCAAATGCTAAATTAAATTAAAATGTGGATGCTAGTCATAAAATAGCTTCTGTTTCTAAGAGAGACTCACAAAATAGTGTGAGCATGCCCCCTTGTCACCGCCCCCATCAGTGGGGGAAAGGGACCTCCACCAACCACCTCCACACTTGCTCCCAGGGAGAAGCTCTTTGCACCTCTCCTCTGTTCAGAATGAGAGGAAGGAAGGGTGTCTAGTCCTGGCACCCAAGGAAATATTGGTGTGAGCAACATAGGAGAGGCTGAGCAAGTGCAAAAAATCAGCTGAGCAGGGGCAGCATCTCTTATGCACTGTGTATTTTTGAATGGGTATTTACTGAGACCATTCACAGGTGCCATAGGCCCACCAGTGCCTTCAGGCACCATGTTGGCTACCCCTGGCATATAGCATACTAAACAGAAGGGCTCCAGTGCTCACTGCCCACCTTCCCTGGTCTTTGCATCACCCACCTTTTTCTCGTCCCCTTCTTGCAGAAGTTGGAGGTGGCTCCTCTTCTCACTGTCCTTGTGTAGAGAACTGCTCTGGTGTTGGGGCAGGCCAGTTGGTGGAGAGACGCTCCGCCCCTGGGGGTCCACCCAGGTATAGATGTGGTTAGTAACATAGCCGCCAGGGATCCGCCCCACCGAGTGGACAGAGAGGTTCAGCTTCTTTGAGCCCTTGAGTGCCTGGAAACATTAAGGAAGAAATGGACACCAAGGTCCTCAATGAGACAGGAGGCAATTTAAGGAAAGCAGAACTCCAATACCATCAGGGGTCAAGCCCAATTCTAGGAATGCTAAAAGTCTGCAGTTCATCCCCAGGAATCTCCATTAACAGAAAAACCTACAATAAGGGTGGGGAGCCTGCACCCCTCCAGACTAGGTTAGACTCTAACTCCAATGATCATCAGCAAGCACAGTCAGTATCAGGGATGATGGGAGTTGTAGTCCCACAACATCTGGAGGGCCATAGGTTCCCAAGCCCTCATGTATATCCTACTGGAGTAGATGAATCAAGGAGTGGCTTGCAGAAGCTTCAGACGTTCATATAGCCTTAGGAGGAATCATAGATCTGAAATAGAATCCTTGCTTTGAGTTCAGAAAGCCTCGGGGTCAGTTCCCAGCATTTCTAATTGAAAGGATCTCAGAAAGTGAGGGCAAAGACTTAATTTTACCCTCTTATGGTATTTACATATTATATTTGAGTAAGTACATTCAAATCAACAGGAGGACTATCAGAACTGGGCAAGGAAAATGTCCCTGCTTCCACAGAGATTATTCTATTCGCACAACCACTTTCCCAAGACCCTTCCATTAGGGTTGTGCACCTGAACTGATACGAGGCCCAGACCCACCCCCCTCAGCCTAGGCAGGGCTATCCCAGGGAACTTCCAACACAGGTCTGGCACTGAATTAACTGAGGGAACAGGTATAAGCAGCATAGCTCCTTCTTCCCATCCAGTGCCCCATTCCTTGACAGCCCCCAATTTTTCTGGGAGGTCCAGACTCACTTGGGATGACCCATGGCTACCTCCACCCAACTCACGAAGCCTGTTTCTGCCCAAATCAGCCCACTTTGGCGGTTTAGACAAATTAGATATACAGTCCTAATTTTTAAAATGCTAGCCTCTATTTATGCTATGCTCATATGTTTGAGGTTCCAGTGCTGTCTCTAAACCTAAACTAAAGCCAGGTCGCACTGCCCTAGAACTTTTCGCTGCTTCAGGAAGCACACAATGATGTACAGTAGGTGGGGGCTGGGTTGGGGGAGATGCAAATCTCTATCTAGTTACAGGAAGTACTCTTTTCTTTGATGCCTGTTTCCTGGGACTGCTGCCTGACTACTTCCATTGTTCCATTCTCAACAGAACACTTAACCAGGATTCTAAATGCACTGCAATAATTTCTGAATCAATGAGACTTATCAGTCAGCAAAGGATGCATTTAAGGACATAATTAGGAATTCTAATGAAAGGGACTCAAGATGGCTGGGTATTGGCAAGACTATACCCCTGCCCTCCCTTGTAGAAAGCATTTTTTTTTTAAATGGCGTTCTTTTGCAAATATTCTTCTTCTTCTTCTTCTTAAAAAATGCTGTCCTACACAAGGGCATCATAACCATCTTCAGACTGCACCTGCAAATGCACAGAGGCCTCCTTCGCACATAGCACTAATGACGTGAGTGAGGAAGTGTGCTGCTTTAGAGGGAAGAAATTGTGGCTGCTCATTCCTCTCCTGCTTCTGCTGCATTACTGGGAGCTAACATGACATCTGAACCACAATTCCCTGTTTGTCTCCCTCAGACAAAACACAAGCAGTAAGCCAAGAACAGACTTTGGTTACAGCTTGTGGTTTGTCTGAAGTGAGACAAACCACAAACCTGGGTTCAGATTTAACACTGGGATAGGGTTGCCACCTATACATCATTTTCATATAATTTTCTATCAAGGTATAACATGCAGTAAATTTCAAATCTACTTTCCAAAGTCTCTCCCATGCAGTCATTTCTTTGTTGTGCCCTAGATCTTTGGCCCAATGTATCACTGCTGACTTCACCATCTCATCTTTTGTTTCCCATTCTAACAGCAGTTTCTAAAATTTCGATATTAGTTATGTACCCTTATGTACCCTTAACTTTTTCATACCAAAGATACACATGCCATTTGTATCTTCTTCCAAATCCCTTACATACCCTTCCAAATCGAACAGTCTTGCATTTTTTTAAAGATATCCACTCTTTTAGCCATATAAAACAGGCTGCCTCATATTACAGTTTTAAATCTGGCAGCGAGAACTTCCCTTTTTCTTTAAGGACTGTTAATATTATAAATTTAATCCTCAGTTATCTCCTTGCCAGATAAAATCCAATATCTCTTTTTGCCATTGTTTGAAGCAGCTCATATTACCAATAATCAGTATAATTTGAAATAAAAATAACATATTCGGTATTACATTTATCTTAACAGCTAATATCATTCCTAGTACAGTGGTACCTCTAGTTATGAACTTAATTTGTTCCGGAGGTCCGTTCTTAACCTGAAACTGTGCTTAACTAGAGGCGTGCTTTCACTAATGGGGCCTCTTGCTGCTTCTGCGCTGCCGGCACACGATTTCCGTTCTCACCCTGGGGCAAAGTTCTCAACTCGAGGTAACTCTTCCGGGTTAGCGAAGTTTTTAACCTGCAGCATTTGTAACCTGAGGCGTTTGTAACTCGAGGTACCACTGTAATGGGATTTTCATCCTTCCCCATCTTCATAAATCTTGTTTCACCTCGTTCCATACTTTAACATAGTTATTTGAGAAAGCAATGCATTTTTATTTGTTAACCAAATATTTCACCTTTTTCTCCACACTAATACCCATTTTGCTTTTGTAGACCCTCTTTCTCTTGATGCATCAGATTTTGTTGTCAGAATTCATGTAAAGATCTGCTAGGTCTCCAGATTGTTTTATCTTCCTTAATACTATCTTCATATTATCCAAAGGATTATCAGCAAATAGTACTACATAATCTGCAAAGGCCCTAAATCTATATATCTGATGTCCAACTCAAACCCTACCAATTTCTTCATTTTCTCTTATACTTCTGCACAAAGTTTCCCATACCAGAATAAACAATAAAGGTAATAGTGGGCAGCTGTTTTGAGGTTTCTTTTCCCACTCCTAAATATTTTTTAGTACTTCTGCAATTGTTAGGGTTTCCCCAAGTGTGCTGACACCTTCCTCTTGTTTTTACTAAGTGACCCTGTTATGGCTACATTCCTGCCAACACTCAGCAGCTGAGTTTGCTATTAATGGGAGAGAGGCATGCATGCACACATATATTGATGTTTCTCAAGGCTGCAGGTTCAATTCCTCTATGGGACAGCTGCCTATTCCTGCATTGCAGGGGGCTGGACTAGATGATCCCCAGAGTCCCTTCCACCTCTACAATTCTATGATTCTATGGGCTGCAGAGTCAGAGAGAAGGAAGGAAAGCAAACCAGTCAAACAAGCTACTCCAGGCATGGGCAAACTCGGCCCTCCAGCTGTTTTTGGCCTACAACTCCCATCATCCCTAGCTAACAGGACCAGTGGTCAGGGATGATGGGAACTGTAGTCCCAAAACATCTGGAGGGCTGAGTTTGCCCATGCCTGAGCTACTTCTTCTTATTCACTTCACCGCTACCTCCAAGCTGAGCTCATTATTTTTATTTGCTTACCTCTACTAAGTAGCCCTTTAATTTCTCATGCTAAACCAGCCCAACCCACTCCCTATACTGTATAAAGTAGAATGGTAATTAGATGTGAAAAAACGAGGCCTATTTTTCAGAATGCTTTTACTTAGGGTTTTTGTAAGGTAGCAAGTTAAACAGCTGGGAATTTTTTTATTTTTTTTAGAAAAACGTAATTTGAGATAATATTTGAGATAATTGCATCCACCTTTACATATTTTAAACTGCTTCCCTAACCAATCCTTATCAATTTTGTATCATTTGGTTCAGTTTCTAGCCTATTTCACAGGGTTGTGGTGAGGATTAAATGGGGAGGAGGAGAACTATGTCCACTACCTTGATCTCCTTGGCAAAAGAGGTGAGATATACTGTATTTTTCGCCCTATAAGATACACTTTTCCCCCTCCAAAAATGAAGGGGAAATGTGTGTGTGTCCTATGGGGCGAATGCAGGCTTTTGCTGAGGCCTGGAGAGCGAGAGGGGTCAGTGTGCACCGACCCCTCTCCCTCTCCAGGCTTCAGGAAGCTGTCCGCAAGCCGTGGGAGAGCTGCACGACTTCGCACAGCTCTCCCACGATTTGTGGAGAGCTGCCTGCACCCCGAAGCCTGGGCGCAGCTCTCCCACGGCTTGCAGAGAGCTGCCTGTTCTGGGGGCTGGGGTCGGGGGAAGCTCGGGCTTCCCCCACCCCAGCCCTGCGCCTGGGGGGGAAATAATTTTTTTTCTTTATATCCCCCCCCCAAAAAAAAACTAGGTGCACCCTATGGGCCGGTGCGCCCTATGGGCCGAAAAATATGGTAAATGTAACAAATAAATAAATAATATTTTGGGGCAAAATATTATTGGTCACCTCGAGAACAAGATTCTGGATTAGATAACCATTCCCCCTGATCAAGCAGCACTCATCTTATGTTCTTATTTCTGACCATGTGTAGTTCCACTTGGGGGTGGAGGGTGATGGCATACAGGACCCGTTTTAGTTCCAGCATCTGGAGAACAGCTTAGAGTGACAGCAAAGTACGAAACCCACTTTACTTATCAGATGGAAAAGGGTAAGAAAAGGAAGGAAGGGGAGGACATATCTGCAGGTCATTTTCTTAGCCATTGAACAGTGTGCTCCACATTCTTAGTGAAAAATAGCTGCAGGAGGAAAAGGTCAAAAGGAATGGCTCCAATTTATGCTTGGCCACAAATATTCCTGTGGCTGTGTGGTACACATCACCCTGAGCAAATATGCTGGCCATCAGCCTCTCTCTCATAACCCCAAATCCCCTGTGGGCGCCTCTCTTTTTGATGCCAAGAGGGGTGTGCGTGAAATGCTGAGTACAGGAGTAAGAAAGTTAAGCTTTATAGCCGTGGGTCTGACAAGGAAAGCCAGTGTAACTGCATAGCTTACTGGTACAGTATCTGCTTTTGTAGAATCACAGAACTGCAGAGGTGTAAGAACCCCAAGGGTAATCTAGTTCACCCCTACAATGCTTTGGGAAATACCATAGCTCAATGGTGGAGCATCTGCTATGTGTGCAGAAGGTTGCAGTCCAATAAATAGCATCTCAAGCCAAGAGAATGGACTAGCAGGTGATGGCAAAGATTCTCCAGCTGAGATAATGAAGAATTGCTGTAGGGTAGATTGGAGTAGCCCTCCAGATGTTGTTGCACTCTAACTTCCACCAAAATCCAGCCAATATGGACAGTAGTCCCGGATGTTCAGAAATGGAGTCCAAGACCATCTGAAGGACAACACGCTGGTTACATTGGACTGAGCAAGAGGGGTGAAATAGTCTGGCCTGATACAAGGTAGCTCCCTACATTGCTACAGCTTCACTGGCTCCCGGTGGAGTACAGGATCAGGTTTAAGGTTCTGGTTTTAACCTGTAAAGCCCTATACGGCCTAGGACCCTCGTACCTACGGGACCGCCTCTCCTGGTATGTCCCACGGAGGACCTTACGGTCTTCAAATAAAAACATATTGAAGATCCCGGGCCACAGGGAGATAAGGCTGGCCTCAACCAGAGCCAGGGCTTTTTTGGCTGTGGCCCCGATCTGGTGGAACGCTCTGTCACAAGAGACTAGGGCGCTGTGGGACTTGACATCTTTCTGCAGGGCCTGCAAGACAGAGCTGTTCCATCAGGCCTTTGGCCAAGGCACAGTCTGACCCCCCTCCTTCTGTAACCCTCATAGAACTCTAGCCTTGGTTGGCCATTTGGTCAGCCTACATGGCCCTTCACTTCATCAAATCTGGCCCTCTTCGAAAAGAGTTTGGACACCACTGTTTCTAAAAAAGCCTCAAATGTTTAAGCTTTCCTCACAGGGGAGTTGTTCAATCTCCTTGATAATAATAATAATAATAATAATAATAATAATAATAATAATAATAATTTATTATTTGTACTCTGCCCATCTGACTGGGTTGCTCCAGCCACTCAGAAGCTTCCAACATATATAAAATCATAATAAAACATTAAACCTTAAAAAGCTTCCCTGCCTTCAGATGCCGCTGAAGTGATTATCACTTTGTTTGCCTAACTCAAAGCAGATTTGTATTGCTGGCGGTTCAGATCCCCTGTAGTGCAGACTGGAAAGCACCAAGACAATGAGGGACACATATGAGATGTCAAGTTACATATTGCTGATTCCAATAAAGAACCCCCTTAGTGCTCTCTGGAAAACATTTTTGTATGAAAAGTGCAACCTTAATGCAATTTCTTTCTAACCAATAGACTATTGCAGGGACGTCCAACTTCCAAGAGACTGCGATCTCCCACTATAAATAAACTGGCAGTGATCTACCCATTGAATTGACCAGAGTTGTTGAGCTTTTTTGGGGGAAGGAAGACCCAAAGTTGTTGAGCATGCTAAATGGCACCCATGGCCAAATTGAGACTCCTGGCATGAAGGTATTTCACCTCAGTAATGAGACTTGCTGCCTCCCAGCACCACCCAGGGGTGCAAGTGTGCCTGTGTGCATAACAAAGCATTGCACTCCTCCACCCAGGAGCATCTATCCAGTTTGCAAACCCTCCTTCCATATACAGCCTCCCCTTCATAAATAGCAAGTTGTCTGCTAATAGATTATAATCACCAGGATGTACAGTTAGGAGTAATGAGAGCCAAGAAGCAGGAGCCAGTGAGATTTCATAAGGGCGATCAATCCTTTCCTAATGCAATCATTTAATTATCTTCAAGTCTAGTATGATTTAAGTAAATTGCCTCATTTTTCTGAAAGAAAGAAGAGTTGGAAGCTGGGAATGGGAGAGGAAGAGAAGGAAAGTACACTTTTAGAATAGCATTCTTTCCTCACTTTAACTTTGCTGAGTCATAAATAGAAATAGACTGACAGAGAACAGCTTGGGGCTCTATTAAATTGATTTGCAATACAGCATTTTATTAGCTGCAATCAATGACTGTGACATACGCCATCCTTCACATAGATCCATTTATGTCAATAACTGCTCCCACTGGTTGGTGTCGAGCCACGGCAATGGAATGCAACCCAGTGGCATAACAGAACTGGTCAGTCCTTTTTCCAGAGCAGGTTCCTAATTGTATGCTCTCCACCCCCTCAATGGGACACACAACACATGTTTTAAATCATCTTTGTGAAGTTATAGGCAACTTTGGGAAAGGAGCTGGCAACATATGAGTTTTCCCTTGTAACAAGAAAAATTGGGGGATAAGAGGGTGTGTGGTGACAGTATGGTCACATCCACACTGTATATTTAAAGGCTTCTTATATCTCCCGCCAGGGAATCCTGGGAACTGCAGTTTGTTGAGGGTGCTGACCTCACAAACCTACCCCTCTGAGCAACCTTAACAAATTAAACCTGCCAGGATTTTCCATGACTGCTGAGGTGATGTCATAGTGCTTTTTGATGCACGATGTGGATATGAGCTATCATAGAACCCTAGAGCAGGAGGAGCTAGAGCAGGTGTGTGCACCATGTGGGTCATCTAGCCCCAACCTTGTGGTGCTTTGCAGTTAGTTTGGACTGCAATTCCAATCACTGATACATCACTGACCATGATGAAAACTGAAGTCATAAGAGCATAATAAGAGCCTAATGGACCTGGCCAATGGCACGTCTTGTCCAGCATCCTGTTCTCACAGAGGTCAACCAGAAGCCTCAATGAGTAACTCCATGGAGTTTCTTTCAACTCACTTGTGGAGACAACTCAGAGGTGATTGAGAAGAAAAAGGGTAACGACAAGGAGGAAGACGGGATTGTGACTATATTGTCAACATCAAAGCAGCAGGAATATAAGATGATTGGACTCCTACCGATCTCGAAGCATGGGTACCCCCCACAAAAAATTATAATTAGGCAAAATATTTGGATTTTATGATTTGTATTGTTATAATTTGGAATAATTTGTATGATATGATTTGATAAATGGAAATTTAATAAAAAATTTTTTTTAAAAAAAATGAGTAGCTCCATGGAAGCAGAACATAACCATCATGGCTAGTAACCATTGATAGTCTTTAGCTCCATGAAATTGAGCAATCTTCTTTTAAGCTGGTGCTTGTCACTGCCTCCTGATTTTTGATCCAAAAGTTGTCTTTGTTTTAGAGCAGTTTTGGCTCAGCATTTGTCAACATGTCAGTATGTTACTTGCCTTTTGCTGCTCATGTTGCTTTCTCTGCCCACCCTTTTCTCCACACCCTGGTTTCAGTACTGCTGAGGGACAGGGAAATCTCTCCATTTTGGTTTCTCATTTTTTCCGCTTTACCACAGTATATGCATTTTTGTACAAATTACTCGGCATTGCAAAATTCAGTGGACACTTTTGAAGGATGACTGTGTGTTGGTAGGGTTCTAGCCAACTAACATTTACTCACAGGTAGACCTATTGGGCTGCATACAAATAGGTTTACACAGAATTGTAGGGTGGCGCTGTGGGTTAAACCACAGAGCCTAGGGCTTGCCGATCAGAAGGTCGGCAGTTCGAATCCCCACGACGGGGTGAGCTCCTGTTGCTCGGTCCCAGCTCCTGCCAACCTGGCAGTTTGAAAGCGCATCAAAGTGCAAGTAGATAAATAGGTACCGCTCTGGCGGGAAGGTAAATGGTGTTTCCATGCACTGCTCTGGTTCACCAGAAGTGGCTTAGTCATGCTGACCACATGACCCGGAAGCTGTATGCCAGATCCTTCGGCCAATAAAGCGAGATGAGTGCCGCAACCCCAGAGTTGTCCATGACTGGACCTAATGGTCAGGGGCCCCTTTACCTTTACCTAGACCTATTGGATTGCATACAGGTAGGTTTATACAGAATTATAGAGTTGGAAGGGATACTAAGAATCATCTAGTAGTTCAACCCCCTGCAATGCAGGAATCATAACTAAAGATTTCCTGACACATGGCCATCCAACCTATTTTTAAACATAAAAGGAAGGAGAGTTCACCATCTTCTCAGGGAGTCCACTGCCAAACAATTCTCACTGTCAGAGAATTCTTCCTAATGTTCAGTCAAAATCTCATTTCTTGTAATCTGAAACCATTGATTCAAGTCCTACACCCAAGGGCAGCATAAAGCAAGCTTGTGCCAAGATCCATTTGATGGCCCTTTAGATATTTGAAGATGGCTGTTATATGACCTTGCAGTCTTCTCATCTCTTCTCCAGGCCAAACATACCCAAATACCTCATAAGGCTTGGTTTTGCTCAGAGTAAAGTCATTGAAGTTGCCTGTTCACACTCAGCCAGGATGGTGTAGTGGTTAAGAGCAGTAGACTCATAATCTGGTGAACTGGATTCGCTTCCCTGCCCCTCCACATGCAGCTGCTGGGTGACCTTGGGCTAGTCACACCTTTTTGAAGTCTCTCAGCCCCACTCACCTCACAGAGTGTTTGTTGTGGAGGAGGAAGGGAAAAGGAGATTGTTAGCCACTTTGAGACTCCTTCGGGTAGTGATAAAGTGGGATATTAAATCCAAACTCTTCTTCATAATGAAATGAGTACCGTATTTTTCCTTCTATAACACGCAGATTTTTTCTTCTAAAAAGGAAGGGGAAATGTCTGTGCGTGTTATTGAGCGAATGTGTGGTCCCTGGAGCCAAATGGTGCAAGGGGAGGCAAAAAAAAAGCAGGCAAAAATCGCGCGTCTCCTAGAAGAGAAAGCTGAAAAGAGGAAGTGGCTGCTTTCCTGCATTCTGCCTCAGGGTCTTACTGCCCACCCACCTCTGTTTCCTTGCTGTGTTTGCTCAAACGGAACAAAGAGCAGGGAAAGCCCCTCCCCTCCAGGCAAGCAGAGGGGAAAGCTGAAAACATGCAGGAGGGAGAGAGAGAGAGAGAGAGAGAGCGCACGAGCTGGCTGGCTTGGGTGGGTAGGTGAGGGAAAACTTTTGCCTTCCTTTCCTCCCTACCCCTCTCCTACATTCTTAGCCAGCTGCTTCTCTGCACACCCCTCTCGTGCTCCTTGTCCGTTCTGTGTTTTTCCTTCCCTCCCCACTTAAAATGTGGTTAAAAAGCATGGATCCACATGGATCCTCAGGATCTTTGCATTGGGTCACCCCAAATTCACCATAAGATCACATAGCATGTCCATGGCTACAGCCTGCCCCCCCAAAATCACGCACCCACTGTTGCCTGGGGCTGCAATGGTGCAAAAATGTGGTTAAAAAGCATGGATCCACATGGATCCTCAGGATCTTTGCATTGGGTCACCCCAAATTCACCATCAGATCACATAGCATGTCCATGGCTACAGCCTGCCCCCCCAAAATAACGCACCCACTGTTGCCTGGGGCTGCAATGGTGCAAAAACGTGGTTAAAAAGCATGGATCTACATGGATCCTCAGGATCTTTGCATTAGGTCACCCCAAATTCACCATCAGATCACATAGCATGTCCATGGCTACAGCCTGCCCCCCAAAAATCACGCACCCACTGTTGCCTGGGGCTGCAATGGTGCAAAAACATGGTTAAAAAGCATGGATCCACATGGATCCTCAGGATCTTTGCATTGGGTCAGCCCAAATTCACCATCAGAGCACATAGCATGTCCATGGCTACAGCCTGCCCCCCCAAAATCATGCACCCACTGTTGCCTGGGGCTGCAATGGTGCAAAAACGTGGTTAAAAAGCATGGATCTACATGGATCCTCAGGATCTTTGCATTAGGTCACCCCAAATTCACCATCAGATCACATAGCATGTCCATGGCTACAGCCTGCCCCCCAAATCACACACCCACTGTTGCCTGGGGCTGCAATGGTGCAAAAACGTGGTTACAAACCATGGATCCACATGGATCCTCAGGATCTTTGCATTGGGTCAGCCCAAATTCACCATCAGAGCACATAGCATGTCCATGGCTACAGCCTGCCCCCCAAAAATCACGCACCCACTGTTGCCTGGGGCTGCAATGGTGCAAAAACATGGTTACAAACCATGGATGCACAGGGATTCTCAGGATTTTTGCATTGGGTCACCCCAAATTCTGTGGCCACAGCATGAAGCACAAAAATGATACATCCACTGTTTCATTCAGAATGTTTTTTCCCTTGTTTTCCTCCTCTAAAAACGATGTGCGTGTTATGGTCAGGTGCGTGTTATAGAGCGAAAAATACGGTAATCTAGCGGCTAGCCCAATTCACTTAGTTGTGGTAATGCTACAGCTATTCACAGTGGGATACAAGGAGCTTTAACTACAGCTCAGCACTTTTGTTTCCCCTTAAAAACCTCTTTGATCTAACCACAATGGACTCTGGAGCACACTATCTATTTGAAGAACGGGACTCACAACAAAAAGGGAGGTAAGCATCCACTTACATTGTGCAAAATGATTTCATTCCCACATTACAAGCAATAAAAGGCTTGTGGGAATGAGGAAAAGCTTTCCACTTTGTTCTGCCAGCAACGCCATTCAAACAAATCACTGAGTGATGGGGCAAGCACAATGAATACACAGGAGGCATCATGGTGCTAGCCTTTTTCAGAATGAAATGTGCATGCAGTTAGAGTACAGTGTGCTTGTTCATTTACTTGCATGTGGCCTGGGTGGCCTTTCTCTGAGATAAAACCCTAGGGCAGAGCTTTCCAAACTTTTCGTGTTGGTGACACACTTTTTAGACATGGTTCATTTTGCAACAGAGCCTCTTGGGCTTGCCGATCAGAAAGTTGGCAGTTCGAATCCCCACAACGGGATGAGCTCCCATTGCTCGGTCCCTGCTCCTGCCAACCTAGCAGTTCGAAAGTATGCCAGTGCAAGTAGATAAATAGGTACTGCTCCAGCAGGAAGATAAATGGCATTTCCGTGTGCTGCTCTGATTCACCAGAAGCAGCTTAGTCATGCTGGGCACATGACCTGGAAACTGTCTGTGGGCAAACGCCAGCTCCGTCAGCCAGTAAAGCAAGATGAGCGCTGCAACCCCAGAGTCATCTGCAACTGGACTTAATGGTCAGAGGTCCTTTAATTTCACTGTACTAGCAAACCAGAAGTTAAGTTACCCACTTTCCAGCTCCTGGAGGAGCCCAGGGAGCATTCGCACAACACACCTGCACACTGCAGCCAACACACAGTTTGGAAAGCTCTGCCGTAGGGTGTATTTCATGGAGAGAAGAAGAAAAAGTTCTCTGCAAAATATATTCTCCTGTTTAGCAGATAATGGGGGGGGGGGGGAGTTGTGCTACAAGACAGGGTGATTCTTTTCTCCCAATCAGAGTGAAGGTATGAACACTATCCTCTTTTTGACTTGGCTTTGTAATGTCATCACATAACCAAATGTGCTTTGCCCAGCCTTCAAAGCTTTCTTCTTCTTTTTGCATCTGATTGCTTCTGCATTGCCTACGGGTGTTTTTTGTTCTGTTAGAGGAGACAGGTGAACTGTAATAGGTTGAACAACCATGGCACCAGGCCCTCTGGGCCCAATTAAAGAAAGACAGTTAAGAAAAAAGTTTCTTGTAGCAGTGGTGGCAGCAGCAACAGAGCCAGTCTGAAGCATGACTTGGCTGAAGGAAGCAAACAGAAGTAACCATGGATTGAATGGTTGAAATGTTTCAAGAAGGGCAAGCATTGCAGAGAAGTGGGGTGGAGAGTTGGGTTGCTCCAGAACCACTTCCCCATCCAGGGACAACTTTTCCTTGCTGACAGATCTGTGTAATGCCAGACAGGAAAAGCTGTAGTCAGTGGTACAGCATTCATTCTGCATGCAGAAGGTCCTAGGTGTAACCCCTGGTGTAATAAAAACGTAATAGATAAAGTGGGAATAGATAGTATGTGCATAGGAGTACAACCTTTTTTTACACTGAGTGCATCCTAGATTAGAAGCTCGTAAGGCACTGAGGAGGCAGGATGAAAACTAGGGCCTCTGGCAAGCAGTTTTCATAGTCTTGCCTCCTGCATCACCAGCACTGCTGTCACTCAGTAAACCAGGCAGACTAGGCACTGTGGTTCAAGACTGCCCTCCGGCCTCCTTTTGTATCTCAAATACAGTAAGATGACTCCAAAGGCCTATAAGGACACACCAGGTCGCAAAAAGCCCTGAAAACCCAGTTTGTCTTGACATGGTATGATTATCATTTTGTGGTAATGCGGAAGTGGCCTTTTTCACCAGTGCTATGGAATGCACTCCCTGCCGAAAAATTAGAGGCCCCCATCTGCACTGGCATTCTGCTAGCCTTTGAAGACATACCCGTCTACACAGCCATTCCCCTGAACTCTCATCCTGAGCATCCTATTTTTAATTGCTGTGTTATTTTAATGCAATATAATGGGACTGAGCGTCTTAATTGTGGATGTTTCTATTTTAATTTTAGTGCACCTGGTTTTTTTATAGTTTACAAACCACTCAGAAGCCTCTTTTGGCATTAAGCAGTATAGGGATGAATGGATATGGTTAAGTGAGAGCAGGGGCTTTGAAATTGCTCATTAACAATTAGCAGCACCTGGACAGCAGGCTGAGCTGGCACACAGGTCACCTGGTGATGTTCTTCCCTGCTATGGCAAGATGTATCTTTAATTTAAATCATAGTGATCATTTCTAATTTCACATAGCAAATTCATATTTTAATGCGTATCAGTACCATGTCTTACCCTCTCTGCTTTTTGGGTATGTGTATTTGATAAAACTCCTGTCTTTTGATGACGTATAAAAGGTTATCCTAGTTGCCAGTACTACAGATATAATAATTTATTTATTTTTAAATGTCTTAGCTATCAAAGTTGGGCAGGTGCTGCTTGAACAACTTGGTCAATGACCCAAGACTGAAGAGTGCCAGTTAACGTACATTGTCAACAGAGGCAGCTTTGCAATAAAGCAGCATAATTTTCCTGAGTGTTGGGTGGGGATAGGAAGGAGGTAATGAGACTCTTTCAGTCTTTGCAAGGGAGATGAACAAATAACACATTCAGCTGTGAATTATTTCTGCATGATGCAGCTCTATTATCTCTCAAAATGTATTCCAGTGGGGGCTGGGGAAATGACATATTATTTCATCTTATTGTGTGGTTAAGTTGATGTCAAGTCCCTTTCATTTTGTATTGAGAAGTTTTCAATTTTATAAAACGATCAAAGCCAAGAGGAAGAAAGCATATAGAGGGAAAGGAGGGGAGAGGAGGGGTGGCGGAATATAGAAGGGATAAAGGTGGGCTGGGGGACAGTCTTCATTGGCAGGGTGAAATCATCATCACAATCATTTGCCTTCTACACATGCATCTGAAGGCAATGTACAAAAGAAACAGCTTAAAGAAAACAGTGAAGAACAACACAAAAACCTGCAGATATATTTAAAACAAAAGAAGAACAAAAGGCAATGCAAAATAAACACCCACAGCGTAAGACCCATTGATCCATCTGGGAACAAAAATACCTTCAATTGCCTGAAGTACAGATCATGGGTGCCTGTTATAGGGGCAGCTACTGTGAAGGCCCTTCTCTAAGTTCTTCTAAAGACTGCTTCGTTGCTCCAGTCTGGTCGTGCTACAAACCAAACTGCAGTGACATTTGTTACTATATTTTTAAGATGGCTGGTGTGTTAAGCACCAGCCTGTCAAGTTAGGTTGGTCAGCTGGAGAAGGTTTTAGTTTAAGCTTATTAATAATGCACCTGTTCTAAATGACTTTGTTGTTGAATCTGGATTGTCATATAGAAGATGATGCATGGTGCCAGGAGCAAAATAGTGTGTGGTTTCCTCTGAGTGCTGGGAACCACAGGCAGAGAGACCACTGTTGTTGTGCTCAGGTACTATCTGTGGGCTTTCTACAGGCATCTGGTTGGCCACTATGGGAACAGGATGCTGGACTAGATGGGCCACTGGCCTGATCTGGCAAGCTCTTCTTTTGTGCTTCAGAATAGTAAAGGTAAAGGGACCCCTGACCATTAGGTCCAGTCACGGACAACTCTGGGATTGCAGCGCTCATCTCGCTTTATTGGCTGAGGGAGCCGGGGTACAGTTTCCGGGTCATGTGGCCAGCATGACTAAGCCGCTTCTGGCGAACCAGAGCAGCGCAAGGAAATGCCGTTTACCTTCCCGCCGGAGTGGTACCTATTTATCTACTTGCACTTTGATGTGCTTTCGAACTGCTAGGCTGGCAGGAGAAGGGACCAAACAACGGGAGCTCATCCCTTTGCAGAGATTCAAACCACCCTTTTAGGCTAGTCAAATAAACACAGGGCAGTGGTGATCATTAGCTCAGCCTTGTTAGCTCTGTCAACCATCCTGATCGATTCATTGATCAATGGGGCAAAGCATTTCCTTGAAATCTCTCTTGTCAGGCCCCTTAGTTCCAGGCTGCTTAGACCTGCCCATCTCCTTCGCTGTGTGTGTCCCTTGATGCAATGCAATGAGGTCCCCCCAGTGCCAGAGCTGAGGCACTTTACACTCTTTTTGATGGCTGCTGGGTTTTTAAAAAGGTCACTCCGTCCAGCAGCCAAGCGAAGGGAACATTAAAATAATTACTGGGAGATTTGAGTCAGGAAACGAGAGAGAGGGAGAGAGAGAGAGAGAGAGAGAGAGAGAGAGAGAGAGAGGCCAACTTCGCATAATTGGTGTGCTAGACAAGTGTTCCAGAAGAACACTGCAAAGTAAATGCATCTCAAGAAAATAAAATAAGCCCTCCAAAGAACATATTTCATCTTTCAGTAACCTAAGCCTGGCATGGTCCACATTTGAAGTTGCTCAGGCAGAGAGAAGGAAGAAGCACATAAACCTATTAGACTGAGAGGCAGCTCAGGTGGTTTTCTATCAGAGCTTTGATGTATTTCTATTACTTGGGCTTCATTTTGTTGTCTTGCCCCCCCCCCCTTCTCTTTTAGGGATTAGGTGAAGATGCTCTTCTGCAAAATGTGAAATCATGGATCCGTACCTCAGTTGCTTGCACTGGAGTTGGTTGCGACAGTCTGCTCTGAGAACACAGCAATGCTTGGTTGAAAAATAGTAGTCAGGCAGAAGAATGTGTCCTAGCCAGCCAGATTGACTCTTTCTGTATTGGGGATAGATCAAATGCCAGGGTTGGGGAATCTTTGGCCCGTCAGACAATGTTGGACTCCCAATTCCCATCAGGCCCAGCCAACATAGTCAATGGTCAGGGATGATGGAAGCTGCAGTCCAGCAACATATGGAGGTCCACACATTATCCATCTCTGGTTTATCCAGCATGTTCCAGCTGTTCATAATTTAACAAAGAGACAAAGAGTGTCCCTTGCCCCTATAACAGGCACCCATGATCTGTACTTCAGGCAATTGAAGGTATTTTTGTTCAAACAGCACTTCTGAGAGAACTCCTAGGCACTCATACTGTAGTTATTCTGAACTGAGTTTAGGAGAGTTTGCCCATCACTAGTTGCCCTTTCTATTAATTTATTCATATAGTAAATGATTAAATTGTATAGTAACATCAACATAAGTCAGGGAGAGGGAACCTGTGGCCTTCTAGACATCATTGGACCTTAACTCCCATCAGCCCAAGCTATCATGGCAAAATGTCAGGGAAGATTTGAGCAGGGGTCCACCAACATCTGGAGGACCACAGGTTCCCCATTCCTGATGGGTGTGGCCATTTACAGAGTAATATAAGCAAAAATAGGTCCTTGATCCAAAGAAAGCACATCAGTAGGGAAGGGAGAATGATAGAAGGAAAGGTTAACAGGGGACATGATCATTTTATTTGGAACACTAAAGAGTGTTGTCGATATCAAGGAGGAAAATGCAAGATACCCATGCAGCCACTCCAAAAAGGGTCATATCAGAGCAGTAAATTGTACATATAACCCATCCGCTTGTCGTCTCTTTCACCCTGATTTATGGGCTGCCTTATCTCGGCAGCAACATTCTACTCTAAAAAGGTAACATATCTTTAGGCAAGCTTTTAGGTGGAGGGAAAATATATGACAGTATTGTTTTCAGAGCCAGAGACTGAAATTGAGAAAGAATGAATATTTAGGTGATAAAGCTGGAGGGGAGGGGGGAACCACCCGATCCACATATATTTCAGCTCATCTCAATTTGTAGAAGGAAGGATGTTACAATGAGCCAAAACAAGCAGCATTTAAAAGAGACATAACAAGCAAAAACATCTGCCTTTGCTGACAAAAAGCTAAGCAGCCTGTGAAAAGTTTTTAAAAAGACTCCAGGAACATAGACCTCAAGGTATTTATTATCCGCCCACTTGTCAGAATGAATGACTGGAACAACCTAGGCTTTCTTCCCTCCATAGCCTGCACTATGAGATGCTGCATTCATCAGATCAGAGCAGTGGTGTGGTGTGTTAAACCAGCATATGGACTATGTCTTTCACATGCCACTTGATGCTTGGCAAGCATGCAAGCATGTAACCAATAAGCATGTAAATACTTCACGCCAGCAAGATGTGCTACTTAAGAGAGTGAGTCAGCATCACTTTTACCCCTGTGGGCCACCAGAATGATCGGTTTTATTCATCAGGCAAAGAACTGATTGCTGCCAATTTTAACCACTGAGGATTCTGTACTTCCAGAAGTGTCTGGCAACAATCAGCAACTACTGCTCCGAGCTCAAACTGTGGCATTAGGGACCAACAACCCTTTGTGAACAATGATACTTCTCTCTTGCACATGCCTTGGGCTGTACAGTGTAGACCTTATGTTGGGGACAGTGGTGCAATTAGACTTGATGGTTAAAAAAAAACCCTCAGAGCAGTTTAAGAAGAGAATAAAACAACTTAAGTACTGTATCTGGAAAAACAAAAATAATTTTAAAATATTCAGAAAAAAATAAATAAAACCAGTGATAAACTGACGACATCAGCATTACACATATTTGTTGAAACAAAAATGTTTTAGAGGTGCCGAAAGTACAGTGAAGGCTCCTGGCTAATGTCAATAAGCAAGGAGTTCCAAAGTGTAGTGCTTTATTTATCCTTGGCAGATTAGCAGGGGCAAGTGCTCTTTAGATTGGGGGGGGGTGTTTCAGAGGGCTGCATTCTCTACTGGGCAACCTCTGGCCACATTCCAGGGGTGAGTAGAGCCAGAGGCAAAAGTGGGCAGAGCTATAAATGTGACTCTTACTTTTTGTACAGTGGACTAGGTTGTACACACACTCTCTCGCCCCTCTTTGTCCTCTAGCCAGAGAAGCAAGAAGTACAACCAGAGTACAAGGACCTATTCTAGCTAAGCAAACCATCTCAAGAGTGTACAAAGCAGTGATGGTGTTGCATGGGGCTCGGGAAAGTTATCACCTGGAAAGAATGCTGAGGGCCAGAGAGAGGCCAGGAGGGCCAGAATTGGCCCCGGGACATGAAGTTCCCCAGCACTCTTCCCAGTTCCAAGTTTCAGCCTTCATAACCTGGGGAAGCCAGCAGCCTTGTCATAATCTTTCCTTTGACCTGGTCTCCAAGAGTGTGTGGTTCCCAACCATCCCAGCAATTAGGAGGCACTGTTGCTCTCCTCCCACACTTAGGGGGAAAATGGTAAGGGCTGCCCTTTGGGGTCTCCTGGATTCTGCACCCACCTGGTGTCGTTCAGAGTGGACCCCTTCTCCTGCCCACCACAATGGTCTTTGATTCCCATTTCAAACATCAAATAGATGTGATTCTCCTTTGCTCCTGATGTGAATCTTCCCTCCTCCACAGCTTGTTCACTATGTAGATCCTTATTCCCCTCTTGCTCCAGGTGTAGCTCTTCACCCACCCCCAGAATTTTGTGGTTCACTTCAGGTGCTAAAATGTATCAGGTCGCCCTGTTCCCAGCTCCTGGCTCAACATGGACCAGCCCTGGCCACCGGCGGAGCAAGCCGATCAGGTGCCTGGGGCAGCATGGATACCCTGCGCCCAGGGGCAGGGCCAGCCACCCATGGGGGCACCACAGGGCCTCCAAGGAGTCTGCCTGCCAGTGTGGTGTAGTGGTTCAGAGTGGTGGACTCCTAATCTGGTGAACCGTGTTTGATTCCCCGCTTCTCCACATGCAGCTGCTGGGTGACCTTGGGCCAGTCACACTTCTCTGAAGTCTCTCAGCCTCACCCACCTCACAGAGTGTTTGTTGTGGGGGAGGAAGGGAAAGGAGAATGTTAGCCGCTTTGAGACTCCTTCGGGTAGTGATAAAACGGGATATCAAATCCAAACTCTTCTTCTTCTCCCACTCAGCCACCCTACAGGTGAGGGGAAAGCAACGGGCAGACCGATTGGGGCAGCACGGAGCCTGCAGGTGCCCAAGCCACCTCATCACTCCCAGGAGAGACACGTGGCTCAGGCATGCTGCAGACCCCGTGGTAAGTGCCACCCACCATTTTGTCACCCCCCTCAGTGGGGACACCCGGGGAGCACTGCATCTAACGCACCCTCCTTGCTACACCCCTGGCCCTGGCATGAACAAAGGAGGCAAATTATTGGTCTACGAAGCTTGGACATCAGACCTCATTCATAAAAAGCAATCATGATTCAAAACTGTATGTCCAGCTTTACCATTTTATTTTACAACATGTGTATTAAAAGGAGACCACACACAAGAGGATTCTGATGAAAAATATGCTGAACAATCACATCACGATTATTTTTATTTATTATTTTGCATCATTTTATGTGTACACGTAACACTTTTCTCTGTTGCTGCTGCAGTTATATTTTATTGTCACACTGAGCTTGTGCAATACGCTTCTACTAAATTCTCGCCTGCTTTGGGATTACACTGCAAAAAAAAAAGTGGGTTAGAAAGCATTCTGGAACATAGAACCAGAGACCCCTGTGGGTCATCTAGCCCACCGCCTTGCAACGCAGGAATCACAGTCGAGGAATTCCTGGCAGAATATATTTGTTGAAAAACTTGTTTCATTCTAACAGAATGTACTGTCTCAGGAGGTGGTGGGTTCTGCTCCACTGGAGGCTTTTAAACGGAGGTTGGATTATTATATCTCAGGGGTTTCAAACAGAGGTAGTTCCCCTTTCTTCATGCCATCCATGATTTTTTTTTTTAAAAAAACAATTTTATTAAAGATTTCTTAATTTACAAATATACATGCATTGTCTCTTTTTTCAAGTTGCGTTTTCTACAGATCAGTTTCATTTGTTGCAAGACATAGGTGTTGCATGCAGTATTAAGTTCAGAAGGAAAGAGGGGGAGAGGAGTGGTGAGTGGGGTGGTGTCATAATGCTTCTATTTTTCTACTTAGTGTATGTGTGGGGTTTTGTGTCAGCATCACTTGTGTGGGTTCTCTTTCTGTTCGCTTGTTATATTTCCTTTGTGCAGTGGCCTAGGGTTTGGTTGGTTGTCTTTGGTTGGCTGTAGTAAGATTTGTTTATGTGTGTGAGTGTGTGAGGGAGTGGATTTTTTGGATCAGATTAGCCAGATGTGAATGCTGTCAGCAGATTCTTGTTGTCTTGTTGGGCTGTGTATGTGATGAAGAGGAACCATAGTGGGGTGAAGGCATCTTCTTCTATTTGTCCCTGTGTTAGTTTCAGTTTATTGGTTAATTTTTCTAGTAAGGCTGTTTCCCATACTATTTGGTACCATTGGTCCATGTTTACTCCTGACAAGTCTCTCCAGTGCCTGGCTATGAGGCTTCTGGCTGCTGAGAGAAGGTGGGTTATGAGCTCTCTAATGTGAGTGGGCATTATTATCTTGTAAGATGTTTAGTAGGGCCAGTTCTGGGGTGACTTCTAATACTTGCTTAGTTATTTTGCATATTTCCTGTACGACTGATATCCAGAAGAGTTGGATTCCTTTGATGTCTGTGGATGCCTGGATTTGGATTGCTAGGGGTTCCAGAGTCAGAATGAAGACAGGCAGTGGGCATCCTTGTTTTGTGCCTCTTTTGATAGCTATGGTATTAGAGTCCATACTGTTAGTCCTTCATTTTGCTGAGGCTTGGGAGTTTTGAGGGCCTGTAAAAAGTTGGGCAGGACGCGGGTGGCGCTGTGGGTAAAACCTCAGTGCCTAGGACTTCAGAGCCAGTGTGGTGTAGTGGTTAAGAGCGGTAGTCTCATAATCTGGGGAACCGGGTTCGCGTCTCCGCTCCTCCACATGCAGCTGCTGGGTGACCTTGGGCTAGTCACACTTCTTTGAAGTCTCTCAGCCCCACTCACCTCACAGAGTGTTTGTTGTGGGGGAGGAAGGGAAAGGAGAATGTTAGCCGCTTTGAGACTCCTTAAAGGGAGTGAAAGGCGGGATATCAAATCCAAAATCTTCTTCTTCTTCTTCTTCTTGCTGATCGCAAGGTCGGCAGTTCGAATCCCCGCGGTGGAGTGACCTCCTGTCTTTTGGTCCCAGCTCCTGCCCACCTAGCAGTTCGAAAGAACCCCTAAGTGCAAGTAGATAAATAGGTTACCGCTTTATAGCGGGAAGGTAAACGGCGTTTCCGTGTGCGGCGCTGGTGCTGGCTCACCAGCTGCAGCTTCGTCACACTGGCCACGTGACCCGGAAGTGTCTTCGGACAGCGCCGGCTCCCGGCCTCTTAAGCGAGATGAACGTGCAACCCTAGAGTCAGACACGACTGGCCCGTACAGGCAGGGGTACCTTTAAAAAGTTGGGACCAAATCTAATGTTGGTTTTACTGCTAGTAGCTATTGCCATTCTAAGCAGCCAAAGGCTTTGAAGACGTCTAGGGACATAATCATCAGTGGGAGTTTAGTTGCCTTGCTGTGTTTGATCAGAATCAGTAGTTTCCTAATGGGGTCTGTTATATTGCGACCAGTGACAAAGGCAGTCTGGTCTGGGGATATTCATTTGTGCAGGAATTTTTTTAGGTGGTTAGCCAAGATTGATGTGAATATCTGTCATGCATAATTTTATAAATTTCTGTCATATCACTTCTTACTTGCCTTTATCTAAAAAGTCACAAACGTTGCAACCTTTCCTCATCTAGGAGTTCCTCCATTCCCTTGAGCATTTTGGTTGCCCTTTCCTGGACCTTTCCAAATCTACAATAAACTTTTCAAGTGAGGCAACTAGAAGTGTAGACAGTACTTCAAATGCAGTCACACTATGGATTTGTAAAATGGTGTTATGATATAAGCAGTTTTATTTTCAGCAGTTATTTTCAGTTCTATTCCTAGTGACCCCTGGCATGAAATTTCCCTTTTCCACAGCTGCTACACACTGGGCAGAGGCTCTCCAGGTTTTCAGTCATGAATCTCTCCCAGCACTGTCTGGAGATGGCAGGGATTGAACCAGGACATTCTGCATGCAAAGCAGGTGCGCTGCCTCTGAGTTACAGTCTCCCTTGAGATTTATGGAATGCCCCCTGTAACCTCCAACAGCATGATACTAAGCAGGCAGCTTCAGAGCTGTCATTTACTGGACACTCACAACTTAAAAACTTCCCTGAAAAGGGAAGAACTAAAAAAATAAATATCTCTTGCTGTGTTTGTTTATGGTTTTGTATTAAAGAAATTGTCTCCCTGTTTGAACATGTTAAACCTTGGGCCATTTCTATTTTACAATGCAATTGTATTTAATATGTTGGGCAAAATAGACCCTGACAACGCCATTAATTTTTGTGATTGATTCACTTCTCTGCTGCATCTAACCGCCCCCCAAAATTCCTGGACCTTCTGTCATATAGACAATCCCAGCCAATCAAGAATCACTTAAGCCCTAATTCAGTTGTTACTGCTGCGAAGGGTCACTACAAGTACAAAGGAGTTGTGGGACCAAGTCTTTAGCCCCAATGCTCTAGTTTCCTTCTGGTTTCCTACATACCCAGAGCAAGTATCTCTAGTAGAAAGACTGCTACTCTTGTGTAGCATCTCTGTGTGATCTAGATCTACGTGTGGGGATCCTACAGAAGCAGGCTTCTCACTGCAGGTGTTTGCCCTGACATTGGGAAGTCAAGAATAGCTGCATGGTAATGAAGGTAGAGCTAACGGTAGTACTTGTTGTGTCCACGAAAAGAGCTATAGTGAAACTGCTATTGCAATGCTGCACAGTCAATCAGATTTGACATCATAATGACATCACAAAGTGAAAACAAAGGCAATTGTGTGTGAGGGCAAATGCTGTTGGATCTCTACTACCCTCACTCTCAGTGAACACTTTGGAGCTACTTCCAAAGAATTACTGAAGGAGGGAGGGAGACGTAGCAAACTTTTTAAAAAGACCTATCCTTACAACCCATTTGGACTATGTATTCTAAATATTTACCTTGTTATAAATATTGGGTCTCATTTTTAATATATCTGTCCACCCTAAAACCAAGGCCACCCCCTCCAAACATCACAAATATTTATTTGGTATTGACTCAAACATGCTTCTGCGCTTAATCCCTGCAGTGTAAATCTCACAGCAGGTGAAACCGCCTTCTCATTTACTGAGGCGTAACTTCATAGATCGATGCCAGCAGATTTTAGAAGACAACTGCCACATCGAATTCGCCCTGCTTATTCCTGTGGGGTGTCATGTCACACAAACATTGAGGATGGATCTGATTGCCTATTCTCAGGAGGAAGATAGGTGGAGAATGGAGGATTAGGCAGCAGAATGTGCAATAATGAAATGGATATGGCAGGCGCAAGTAACAGCACTCATGAATAAACATCAGGAACAATGTAAATAATTCTGTGATTGCAGAATCCAAGCACAGAATCCAGCATCAAGGGTGTTATTCAGCCTTGGTTTGGTTTGGGGTTTTTTTTTTTGTTTGGTGTTATTCATCTTTGGGTTGTTTTTTTAATAGCGCATTTTGCCCTTTAGTGTTGCAAAAAGCAGCCTGGAAATATATGGGCAGCGCCTGCTGAAATTTCAAAAGTCCCTGAAAAACTGTATTGACTGGCTCTGTATTGACTTGATCAGCCCTTCAGTGTCCTGCCACACAAGAACTACTGAAGCGGACTGATTTAGGCCAGTTTTGTCCCTCTTTTTAAGAGCACAGAGATTAAACGTAAACTTGAGAGTCTATGACACCTCATCACTGCAAATGCCAAGATACCACAAAGTCTGGGTTTGTTTATTCTTGCGGGTGTTTAGGGGGGAGAATGGAAGTCTCAAGTTTATGAAAAAGGAATTAGAGCACGTGCACATGGACACACACACCCCACAGCAAGCCCGTAATTAATCTCACATCAATACAGATATTGCTTCCACAGGGATTTGTGTGTAACTCAATTTGAGCAGAAGGGGGAAATCATCAAAAAACCATCCTTCATGGTGCTAGACATGACAGCTGTGCTCCACCTCCACTGTTGGGAGGCAATATGCCTCTGAATACCAGTTGCTGGGAGTCACAAGTGGGGAGAGTTGCTGCTACACTCAGGTCTTCCTTGTGTGCTTCCTGGAAGCACTTGCCTGGTAGGGTTGCCATATTTTGAAGAGCAAAAGAGCACAGATATCCCTGGGAGACCTAACCCACCTCACAGGGTTGTTGTCAGCATGAAATGGGTGAGTACCACATTGGACGCCTTGAGCTCCCTGTGAGGAAAGTTGGACTAAATATACAATTAGCATTAGTAACAACAACAACAACAATTATTGCACTTCACATGGAGCACCAAATAGAAAAGGTTAACTAGCTTACAAACTCTCTGGATCAGCGAGGGCGGGAGAAACTGTGAGGCTGCAAGCATATTTATTTTATTTTGAACATTAGTATGCTGTCTGTGTAGGACGCGGGTGGCGCTGTGGGTTATACCACAGAGCCTAGGACTTGCCGATCAGAAGGTTGGCGGTTCGAATCCCCGCAATGGGATGAGCTCCTGTTGCTCAGTCCCTGCTCCTGCCAACCTAGCAGTTCGAAAGCACATCAAGTGCAAGTAGATAAATAGGTACTGCTCTGGCGGGAAGGTAAATGGCGTTTCTGTGCTCTGCTCTGGTTTGCCAGAAGTGGTTTAGTCATGCTGGCCGCTTGACCCGGAAGCTGTATGCCGGCTCCCTCGGCCTATAGAGCGAGATGAGCGCACAACCCCAGAGTTGTCCGTGACTGGACCAAATGGTCAGGGGTCCCTTTACCTTAACTTTATGCTGTCTGTCTGTGTATGTGTGTGTGTCCAGGAAGCTTACCCAAAAATCACCTTCCCCATTTGTTGTGGTTTAGCCCACAACCCCAATTCAATGGGTTTTCCAAATGACAACCACATGCTGTTGCATCTGCCTTCTCCCCTACGTGCTGCAGCATCTGCCCCTCAGGACTCCATACTTACCTGGCCATACGATTCCTTACTCCCATTCCCCCATCACATTCCACAACCTGGCACCCACCCGACCAGACTAGACCCAACAACAGCACCTCTCTCTAAGCCCCATGGCAACTGCCACCAGCCCCATCAAGCAGACTCTCACTCAAATCCTGTTTGAGAAAGGCGGGGAATGGTCAGACTACCGCCCGCAGTGCCTCCAAACCCGGCCTGCAACTTCACGCTCTCACGCCTAAGCGCCTGAAAGTGTTGCAAGAACAGAGACCCAAGCGCCTAGGCGAGGTGAGCAGCCAATCAGAAGCCACAGTGACGATATTCGTCCTTACTATTCCACTTTCAGGGTCTGCGCCCCCTCCCTATCTGCACCCTCTCCCAAGTAGTCACCCAGCCACCCAGAAAGAGGAAGCGGGGGAGGGGGAAGCAGGCAGCAGAAACGCGCACACACAAGCCACGCAAAGCCCCCTCGCCTTCCTCCAGAGTGTTTCAGTTAAGAGTTAAAGGTAAAGGTAAAGGTACCCCTGCCCATATGGGCCAGTCTTGACAGACTCTGGGGTTGTGCGCCCATCTCACTTAAGAGGCCAGGGGCCAGCGCTGTCTGGAGACACTTCCGGGTCACGTGGCCAGCGTGACATCGCTGCTCTGGTGAGCCAGAGCCGCACACGGAAACGCCGTTTACCTTCCCGCTGGTAAGCGGTCCCTATTTATCTACTTGCACCCGGAGGTGCTTTCGAACTGCTAGGTTGGCAGGCGCTGGGACCGAGCAGCAGGAGCGCACCCCGCCGCAGGGATTCGAACCGCCAACCTTTCGATCGGCAAGTCCTAGGCGCTGAGGCTTTAACCCACAGCGCCACCTGCGTCCCTTCAGTTAAGAGTTAGAACTTGCCATTTGACTTTTTATTTCATTTCCTCACCCCACCAACCCGCCCCATGCCAGTCAGCCGTTCCCGTTCACCAGCCCCCTCACACCCTCAGCTTCTCTGCAGCCCTCCTGCAATGACTTTGGCTCGCCGCAGTCGGGACACTGCAAGCTCTGGGCTGACAAAGGGAAAAGCGACCCCACCAGCTGCCCGCCCGCATCGTTGTCAAGGCAGGGAAACAAACCGCCAGCCATCCGCACACGAGCACGCCAGTGCCCAGGGCCGGATTTAGGTTTGATGAGGCCTTAAGGTACTGAAGGTAATGGGGCCCTTTATATGTCCAGCTGTCCTTTGTCAACAACAAATTGTCACGTGTTTTTGTGTTGAATATATGCTATATGGTAATTTATGGACCTGATAGGTATCTAAAGCTATTTGCACATAACAAAATATGTATTTTGTCAAGGTAATTGTTGAACTGAAATACAATTAAGAAGAAGTATATTAATAGTGAAATGCACACTTATCGCATTTATAAATTTTAAATTTATTGTTGTACATTGTTTTAAATATTTGTTTTCTTTCTGGGATTGTACCCCAAGAGTGTTTTATAAGCTGGTCTTTGACCATAATAAATTATAATTATCTATCTATCTATCTATCTAGTGAAATACAATTAAGAAGAAGTATATTACTAGGGAAATAATTAATATATACTATTGCTGTATGTAGGTTTTATATTATTTGTTTTTTATCTTTTATTTTGGAAAAGTACATCCAGTTTTTTTCCCTTTAAAATTTTTTTGGGCCCCCAATAAAGTGGGGCCCTAAGCTATAGCTTGTTTAGCTTATACATAAATCTGGCACTGCCAGTGCCCAGCCACTCTTGTTACTCGCCACCCAGCTCCACACACTGCAGACCGAGCAGCTCACTCATCCTCTCTCCTGCACCCGCTCGCTCCAACACAACGGGCACCAAGCACACTGGCAACCCAGATGTACATCCAGAATATAAGATCATGCGGGGCAAGGGGAGGGAAGTGTGCATGCCACAGAGGATGAAAGGGGTCAAATCGCTGCCCGGGCTTCCAGTTTGGGGTGGGTGGGCAGTATATCTGAATCGTGTGCAGGCACACAGAAACAAGCAAAGCCAAGAAAAGAAACCCAGACTTTTTGCCCAATTTAAAAAATCCGCCTGGACAGAAATCGTGACCCTGAAAACAAGGACGTGTCCGGAGAAAACCCAGATGTATGGCAGCCCTGCTACCTGGCCACTGTGAGAACAATATGCTGGACTAGGTGGACCACTGCTCTGATCTTCTTACTGCTTAAAAAATTTATCATAGCTTAAAAACAACCCTGTTAAGCAGGGGTGGCACATCCTGTTTTGCCACTCTTGGGGCAAAATAGAAAGTGCTTCAACACCTGCCCTGCCACTTCCACTGGCACCACTCTCTCTGTGTCACCTGCTGCCTCCTCCGCTGATCTTGTTTCACAAGTTATCTTATATGGAATCTTGCAGGATTTTTGCAAGATCTCACTGGAAATTGGCACAAATGCCAGCACTACTTTGCTGGTGGTGGAACACCCACAGGGGTGCCACGTCAGAGGCTTTCACCACCTTGAGGCGGCTGCTTCCCTCTGCCTTGGTGGGTAGGCCAGCCCTGCTGGGAAAGCTGACAAGGCCCATCTACCCCAGCATCTTGTTTTCTCCAGTGGCCAATCATACACCTCTGAGAAGTTAGACGAGGGCTATGGCTCAGTGGTAGAGCATCTGCTTTGCATGCAGAAGGTCCCAGGTTCAATCCCTGCCATTTCCAGACAGTGCCTGTCGTCTCCAGGTTAAGAGTGGTAAGACTGGGGAGTGAACCCTGCCTGAAGTCCTGCAGAGCCACTGCCAGTCAGTGTAGACAATTCTGATTTGGAAGGCAGGAGGTCCTTAAGGCAGCTGCTCAGAACACTTTTGCACATTCCTAGCTTCTCTGAACATGGCAGCAATATGCCATTGCTAAGAGAGCCCATTGCAAGGGCTGGGAAGGAACAGAGAAAAGGAGTTCAGGCAGGACATGATATTAACACTGCAAGAATGCAATTAGTGTCTGTGTTGGGTGTGTGTGTGTGTGTGTGTGTTGCAATGTAAATAGCACCTAGGAAAATGATTGAACAACCACTGTCACACCCTGGTGATGGGAGAGAAATAAAAACATTCCTGTTCTGTCACACCATGCATCAAGGTGATAGGAAAGACCTTTCTCTGCCCAAAACCCACTGTGAATCAGAGAGGACAAAGCTTTGCTAGATAGACAGAGTCAGGCCCATGGGATAAGGTGGAGCATGAGCCAATGACTGGTAGGGGAAGCTAATTCTGGTTTTGTTCCCGCCTCCCTCCTCCCTGCAAAGCTCTACAAAGGGAGACACTGAGACTATGAAAGAGGAAGCCAACACACACACACTGGGCTCATTGCAAGAAGGCAGGCAGACGAGGGCTGTCTGGGAGCAGGCTGAGGTTGTTGGGGCAGTGCTCCATTCATCCTAATGGACCAGCCTTCCTTTACTGCTGCTCTGAGTTGGGCTGTGCATCTTAATGAACTAATATGCATTCTTCCCAAGCTGTACTTCTAACCATCAGCCACTATCATCCACCCCACTGCAATTCTTTCTCTGCTAGCTGCAGAACACACACACACACATCCCAGTGCAATAATTTTACTTGGCTTTTAAGTCTTTAAAAAGAAACCATCAGGGTTTTCTACAGGAAATCATATTCAATCAAAAAAGGAGTGAGTTTCTTTCCAGGCTGTTAGTAGCATCCCATGTAAATCATTTTGATTCAACCAGCAAGAGAAGTTCTAAAAGGCATGCCTTTAGACTGTGTGTTCTAAGTGCAATATACAATGTGACACTAGATGGGGATGGTGAGCCTTATGGAAAATTCAATGTGTTTGTGTGGTGTGTTTTTTTTTTTTAAAAAAACACGCTTTTAAAAAAGCATTTTCAGAATGGTTTTGATATGTGCGTAGATTCAGCCTGGTTGTACAATGGGGTGAAATGGTACAGAAATGTTCTGGCAGGAGAGCCAGTGATAGCCAGGAATAGCCAGGGCCTCCATTCTCCCACTGAACAGTTGACAATTTCAGAACCTGCTAATTCCCAGTCCCTGTTAAAATGAAGGGCAGCAGACACTGGCCTCTGCCATCATCCAGGAGATAAAGGGTAACTGTGAGGCTGCATCCCCCAGCTCCCAAGAAAAATGGCAAAGGGCAGATTAGCCTGGCCAAATCCATTGATCAAGAGGAAGGAGCAGTTTCCTTCTTCCTACCTGAAATAACTGGTGGCTCCAAATGCTGATTTGGGCTCATTCATACTTCTGCTTGTTCCATGCCTAGAAAGCACAGGTCCAAGTGGTTTTCAGTTGACCCTGCTCTTTTCTTGGGGAAAACTCACTCTTTAGCTTTAGCAAACATCAATCTAGGGAAAAACCCAATTGATATTTGCTTTGCTTGAGTGCTAAAGGTTGGGTTTTGAGGATCAAGCAGAAGTCTGGATGAGCCCCAAGGCTGTTGGTGTGTATATATGCATGTATATGTGTGAGTCTGTGTGAGAGAGTGAGTTTGGGGGCTCTTTATATTATCACAATCTGTTATAAGCTACATCATGAATGTGGTATATAGAACTTCGAAATTATTTCTTGGAAAGCAGAACAAGGTACAGGAAGTCACAGAATTATTTTTTTCCATTTCTAATTACTAAGCAGGTTCAATTATATAGCAAGAATACTGAGCACCATCGTATGCTTAGCCATGTTCCTATCAGGTTTTCCAAGTATTTTACGTAAATGCTAATCAGTCAAGCATTAACATCACATTTGGAGGGATAGCAAATAGAATCATTATCACTTTAGAATCAAGTAAGCTGAAGTGCATGATGTGGAACAGAATCCTTCCCTTGCACTTTCCCCGCTTCCAGCTTGCTGGCACAAAAGAATCCTTCTGACATCAGTATACCTAAGCTACTTTTGTCCAGCATTTACCAAAGTGATAAATGCTGGTTATTTTAATGAAAGGTCATCTCTTTTATTGTTGCTGCAGCAAGTTCAGTTTGTGGGGTAGCTTATAGCACCCAGGGAAGCTAAAGCATCACCTATGAGATTGCCAAACTGCAGCAGGGTAAGTTATGCATGTAAAGTCACAGACAAACCAGAACCAGGCATCAGTAATCAGTCTGAGTCCCAAAAAGGTGATCTATAGGCTAGGGGCAAAATTAGGCTTTATTTCACCTGGATTTGGCACACATACCCACACCCACACGGAGCCTCAAAGGTGTCCCTCTGGAAGCTCCACCCAGGGCAAAAAAACCCAGCTCCCCCCACCCCCGTAGTTACAGCCCTGCCATAGGCAATGACAGAAAGTAACAGCCTAAAGGTTAGCATCAGCTAAGTTATGGTATCTTGTACCAGGGGCCTATAGACCTGCGTTATTCCAGCAAAGGCTGATACAGCCTATCTCTGAGGTAATGCCTAATGCCAGCTGTCAGTGTTGAATGGTGTTCTGAGAGACCCTTTGATTGAGAAGTATGAAACCATTGAAGCTTAAGCTTAAGGCACCCAAATCTCAGAGGGGCCCCAGAACCACACTGCTTTTTTAAAAAATGGGTCCAGTTGACCCAATTGAGTGGCATGACTCAAATTGTTTGTTTTTTTGTTGTATATATTTAAACAATCCCAAAGTTTGAGAGTCAGTAGCACAGCTGTTTTAAAAGGTTGTTGCAACAAACCTGTTGAAGAAGATAACAATGATTACCCAGACCTTGTTGCTGATTGTGAAGGGGACCCCATAAAAGTTCAAGCTTCAAGGCTCCAAAATGTAGGTCTGCCACTGAGTCAGAGTCACACAGAGGTTTGGGGCTCTTGTGCATGCAATTCATCATGGGTGTGGGCCTGGGCCAGAATCTTTAGGCACCTGTCCTCTTATGGATTTTTTTTTTTGGGGGGGGGGGTGGCTCAGTCTCTCTTGGACTCCACTCAGGCTTCATCACTCATGGTAAGCCGGACCCCATCCCAAGGCCCCCGGGCCTCAAAGAAATTCCCTGGAGTCAGCCTTGGCAAGCCTCACCTTGTACTCTCAGGATTGTCAAGACTGATGACAGGAGACCCTGCCTGTTCCTTCAAGTCTTCAGTCTAAAAGAGGTGCAGTGCGTCCTCAGGAATTGGGTGTCCTGCTCAGAGGACAAGGCTGGGCATGACATCTACGTTGTTGGCACATTGAGAAAGACTAGGAGACAGGTGGATTGTTATACACAGGCTGAAACCCCTTAAGAAAAGAGAGAATGTATTAAAAGGAGCTAGCTTTTGCAAGCTGAGTGGCATCTCAATATACTTCTTTGCCATATTTCACTGATGTACCAGATCATAAGAGCAGAAAGCAGAAGCAGCAGCAAAGACCCATTTTGCCATCTCTCAAACGTCCCTTGCAGCATTTCTCAAATTGCTGTTTATGGGTGGTTCTGATGTCTTACTCTTTCCCCTTCACTGCCAAAGATGCTACAATTGTGCTTCAGGCAAGATCGGTGGGTGTTCTGGGTACAAAAAAGAGTCTTGGTGCATGTCTATTTGTGAGAACCTTGTCTGCAGGGTAACAGTTCATCATTACTGGCCAGAAGCAGCCTGTTTCTTCAGCGTGACAAAAAGACCAGAGCAAAGGAAGACAGGCCACTGGTCCATCTAGCTCAGTATTGTCTGAACTGACTGGCTGTGGCTCTCCAGGTTTGCAGCCAGGGAACATTTTCAATTCTACCTGGAGATGCTGGGGATTGAACCAGGACTTTCTGTGTGCAAAGTAGATGCCCTACCACCGGGCCATAGCCCTTCACCAAATATACAAATATGCAAAATATGCATTGTACACAAGCAAAAATGTACAAATATGCACCCAATCCACTAGGAGCTTGCACCCTCCCACTCCTAAGCTCAGGGACGCGGGTGGGTTAAACCACAGAGCCTAGGGCTTGCCGATCAGAAGGTCGGCGGTTCGAATCCCCGCGACGGGGTGAGCTCGCATTGCTCAGTCCCTGCTCCTGCCAACCTAGCAGTTTGAAAGCACGTCAAAGTGCAAGTAGATAAATAAGTACCGCTCTGGGGAAAAGGTAAACGGTGTTTTCATGTGCTGCTCTGGTTCGCCAGAAGCGGCTTAGTCATGCTGGCCACATGACCTGGAAGCTGTACGCCGGCTCCCTCGGCCAATAAAGCGAGATGAGCACCACAACCCCAGAGTCGGCCACGACTGGACCTAATGGTCAGGGGTCCCTTTACTTTACTCCTAAGAACTCAGTTTTGATTACAGAAGAAACATTCTTCCACTTTTTAGAAGGACTATTCTGTCATCACCTCCCTAACTGAAATAACAAACATACTAGGATTGTTGTTTTGTTTAGGATACTTATTGAATAAGTGAAAAAGATTTTAATAACTGAATCTTGGCATTTTTTTCTGAGTTCTTATGCTTCACAATTGCGGCTTGTGCCCATTAAGGTTGGTAAGGCAGAAGACAGGGAAGCCAACAATAGGCAGAGCCAGAGACAACAACAGTTGGAGGCAACCCATTCTAGTTTTCTTCCCATCCTTCTTCCTGCTGAGTTCTGCAAGGAAAGAACTGAGACTAAAGAGAGAAATCTGATGGCCAGGTCCATTCCCTGGGCTGGTTGTAAGTAAGAAGGTAGGCAGGTGCTGGCTGAGAGCAGACTGAGTTTGGTGGGGCACTGCCCCATTCATTCTAATGGTCTGATGGACCAGACTCAGGGCCTACAACACCATTAGGCTGGTACTTCTCCTGCTCCACCGTGATGGAGAAGTGGCACTGGCACTGACATAAATTTTGGCAAGATCTCACCCATTGCCAGCAAGAATTCACTGAAATTATGTGAGATCTTGTGGAACGTGTGAGATCTCACCAGAAGCCAGTGAGCTCTCACCTGAAATCCACTTCTCTGCTAGCAGTGGGGCAGGTGATGTAGGTAGTGTGGTGGCTGCCACAGGCGAGAGGGGGCACTTCCCATTTTGCCTCAAGCAGCAAACTAGGATGTGTCACCTGTGACCAGACTCCAGTGCAATAAAATGTTGCAAAATCAAGTTCCAGTCAGCAAGCTTGCCCTCCTCCACTCCCCCTTCCAGTTAATTTTCCATCTCTGCTACCCGCAAACAATGATAACAGAGAATTCCATTACCACTGAAAGCACTCAATTCTCATTCATCTGTTTTGGATCTTCCCTTTAGGTCTCATCTCAATGAAAGATGGTTTGAACTTCTGCAAAGGTGGGAGTTGCTCCAAACCTGCTGATACCTCTCTTGTCTGTGGGCAGGTACTATTTGGGCTGAATGAGCATCAGCACACATTACCAAACATCAACAGAAGGAAAGATTATTGTGCTGAACAATGGTATACTTTGTGGGAAGAATTAATAAGAGAATTTGTTTGCAGCCTATGATTATGATTATGCACTAATTATGAGATTAATCACTAGGCAATTTTTGAGGATTTTTAGGGTTTGGAAAATCTTCATGCGGCATAGGGGGACATATGGGGGTGGGGGTAGATGGAATAAGGAGAAAGGGAAGGAGATGGATCACCCTGCCAATTGGCACAAGTTATTTGCCTATGACACCAGCTGGCAGTGGCATAGCGTGGGGGGTGCAGGGGGGGGCGGCCACACCGGGCGCAACATCTGGGGGGGGCGCTCGCACTGGCAGCTCTCTGCCCCACCTGGCTTACTCACTCTCTGTCACTGCTGTGCGAATCCGAGCCGAGCCGCCGGTTCGCCGCCCACTGTGGAGGGGGGGTGCCAGGCGTGTGGGTTAGGGGGCACAAATTACTTGCCTTGCCCAGGGTGCTGACAACCCACGCTACGCCACTGCCAGCTGGCACTGCCTTCTTCACTCAGATGATGGGGATGTACCTGGAGCAACTACTGTTGTTACTGGACAACCCCTAGATTATTGTCATGTATTCTGTATATTATAGATTCACATAAATCCCCCCCTGTGGAATGCCCTCCCATCTGAAGGCAGCCTTGTTTAGGGAAGTTTTTAATGACTTATGTTTTAATGTACAGTGGTACCTCGGGTTACAGACGCTTCAGGTTACAGACTCCGCTAACCCAGAAATAGTACCTCGGGTTAAGAACTTTGCTTCAGGATGAGAACAGAAATCGTGTGGCAGCAGCAGGAGGCCCCATTGGCTAAAGCGGTGCTTCAGGTTAACAGTTTCAGGTTAAGAACGGACCTCCGGAACGAATTAAGTTCTTAACCCAAGGTACCACTGTATTTTTAATCTTTTGTTGGAAGCCGCCCAGAGTGACTGGGGAAACCCAGGCAGATGGGCGGGGTAGAAATATTATTATTATTATTATTATTATTATTATTACTACTACTACTACTACTACTACTATTATTAGAGAGTTGGTAAGGACACAATGGTCATCTAGTCCAACCCCTATACAATGCAGGAAACGTAACTAAAGAATCCCTGGCCACCCAGTGATGGATGTTTAAAAACCTCCAATGAAGGAAAGTCCGTCATTTTCTGAGTGAATCTGTCCCCCAGTCAAACAGGCCTTATCATCAGAATATTCTTCCTAATGTTTAGTCAGAATCTACTTACTTGTAATTTGAATCCATTGGATGCAAAGGGCAGGATAGATATGTATTGTAGCTAATGTTGTTCATCCCAAACCAGTGGTGGGACAGCACTGGATGGCATCTGCATCCAGTGGATGCAGAGTAAATGGGAGCAGGTATTCAGTCAATGTCTGAACAGCCCAAGGGTGAATGGGAAGGGGGCTTTAATTCTCTCCTTGCGATACTCTGATTAAAAAATAACCTCTCCAGAGCCAATATTCATATTTCAAGGAAAGTTTCCATTGGTGCCAATGGAAGCATTCATTGAAACTGAAATTCATTCATTCATAAAAAGGAATCCTATGCCTTAAAGTAACTTGCTCCACAAAGCAGCTTTCAGATCTCTAAGGGGGGGGGGGGGACCTCCACGTAACAATAAAATATGAAAGCACAAAATACAGCGCAAGGAAACAGTAAACCAGCATAAAAAGTGAAGTGCAGAAACTATTTTTAAAATAAAATGGATCATAGAAGAATATGAAAACATAAAAAGATGAATGGGGAACTGAAGAAATGCAGCTTATTTCATTTTGTGGGATCCACCCTTTTTGTTGAATTTATATGTCTCTGTTCCACTAGAGATAGTTTAAATTGTTTTTATAATTGTCATGGTTTTATAACTGTAAATTAGGTTGTAACTCACCCTGGGACCTTATGGTAAAGGGCAGGTTCAAAAACCAAGCAAGCAAGCAAGCAAGCAAGCAAACAAACAAACAACAAGCCTAATTTTGGAAGGCTTGGGAGAAAATGAAAGATTATTAAACAAATGTCCAAAATGTGGCAATCTAACAGAAGAGAATGCCAGAGAACTGGTGACACAATGCTAAAAACACATGCTCAGGTAACAGTATGCTTTACCCACAGGGATACACAGGAACACAAGAAGCTGCCTTACAAGACCATTGGTCTATCTAGCATGGAATTGTATGCACAGACTGGCAATGGCTCTCCAGGATTGCTCCCAATCCTACTTGAAGATACTGGAGATTGTACCTGAGACCTTCTGCATGCAAAGCGGATTCTACTTTAGTGAGCCATGGCACTTTGGGGTATGCAGCACCATCAACAGATCTCTACCCATAAGACTAAAAGACAGGGATGAGATGTAGGGAAGAGGTGGCTTCTCAGATATCCTGGTCTTAAGCTGGATAGGGCTTTATGCCCCCGTAATAAAACCTTGAATTTAGCTCAGTAGCTAAAAATAGCAGCTTCAGAGAGAGGACTTTTATAAGGACTGTGGCAGCAAAGGAAGAGACCCCCTCCACACCCTTTAGCCAAGAGGATGTTCACTCATTCCCCTAGCTACTATTTACATTGCAAACACACATTTTTATATCCTAACCTTCCTTCAAGGAAATTAGGGTGACCTATAGCGGGGTTAACTCTGTTCTATCAACTTCCATGATTAATAGCTTTCTATTTGATTGCAACAACTCTGAAAGTTATGCCAGGCTGCAACCATGTGACTGGTTGAAGCCCCCAACTCCTGCCCATGTTTGCATTGGCACACCTGTGTCTGCCTGGTGGAACTGGGCTCCTTTGAAGAGATGGAAGGCATCTCTATCAGTGATCAGGATTGTGTAAGTTTCTTGATATAATCCCCTAATTAGTCTTCACTTTGGACTACAACTCACATTACTCCCGGGTGATGGAAGTTTAGTTCAAACCATCTGGAGGAAATGACCCTAGTGAAGGCTGAACTACTTCAACTTTCCTGGCCATGCTGTTGGAGTTGGAAGGGACCCCAAGGGTCATCTAGTTCAACCCCCTGGAATGCAGGAATCATAGCTAAATAATCATTGACAAATGACCATCCAACCTGTTTGAAAACCCAGTGAAGGAAATTCACCACCTTCAGAGGCAGCCCATTCCACTGTCCAGCAGCTCTTAGTGTCAGAAAAAAATTCCTAGTATTTAGTCAGTATCTCCTTTCTTGTAATTTGAATCTATTGGTTTGGGTCTATCCTCTTGAGCAGAAGAAAACAAGCTTGCACCATTTTCCTTGTGTCAGCCCCTGTAGTCCAACAACATCTGGAGTACATCAGGTTGGAGGAGAGCTGCCATGTGCCCTAACCACTAAACCACCCTGCCTCTATCACCCACCTAAACACCTCAAGCAAAGTACTACAATTACTGGAAGTGACTTGGACCAGCAAAGGCAGAGGCTGTAAATGACAGCCCTAGATACCACCACCCTGTCAGCCTGTCTTGTGTCCCACCTTACCTTGACGGCTTCAGCGTGGGTCACCTTGTCCAAGGGCTTGTCGTTGACTTTCAGGATCTGGTCTCCCACCCGGAGGCCTTCCTTCTCAGCCAGGGAGCCTGGTTCCACCAGGGAGACATAGATCCCGACTCCGTGCTCAGAGCCCCCTCGGATGCTGAATCCTAACCCTTCCTGGGCCTTGTTCCTCCTGAGGATCACTTGCCTGATCTCCCCGCGGAGTTCCTCCAAGCCGGAGGCGCCCAGGGGAACTGTCCCGTCGAGGGTGGTGCTGAAATCCTGCAGGGTCTTCCGCGAGGCGAGAGCGGGGGGCCAGAAGTGGCCAGTCTGAGTGGGAGACGGGGAGCGGGTGGCCGGGGCTGGTGTCGGCAGGGTCCGTGCAGATCCAGCGCAGTCGAGGCCCGCGCTACCGGAGCTGTTGGCAGGCAAGAAATCCGCCTTCAAGTAGAGCCCCTCGGAGGTGTACTGGTCGAAGAGCAGCTGGTCCGAGCGGGGGATGACTAGACGCAACATGGGCAGGAGCTGCCTCTTCTCGGGGCCGTCGAGGAGGACTTTGAGGGTCTGCACCAGATCGAAGACATTCCTCCGGCAATGATAGACGTTCAAGCAGTGGATAAACTGCTCCTTCTCCGCCTCGTTCAGGAGCAGGTTAAGCGCCCCATGAAGTTTCCTCACGTTGGCCGACAGCAGGCGGATTCCAGCTCCGGCCGCCGCCGCCCCTGGCCCCAGCTGGCCCCCAGCCGCCGCGCCGCCGAAGGTGTTGGACTGGGAAGACGAGGCTGCGGAAGAGCACGATCCCAGAGACATGCGATCCAGATCCGCGCTCATGGCCCCCCCTCCCCAAGCGACAGGTCTTGGGCAGCCAGTGGAAGGCGCTCGCTAATGGGAGGGGGAGGAGGGAAGTGTCAGGACATCGGAGGGCAAACTCGGGAGCTGCTGCCGGAGCTTAGACGGGAAGAGGCTCCGGTTTCGACTGGGGCAACTCCGCTCTTTTCACCCTCCTTGGCCAGAGGGGAGAGCCGGAGGGAAGGACAGCCATAGAGATAGGGGAAGGAGAGGAAGAGGAGAGGAGAAATCCCTTCCGTTCTCCTCCTTCTCGGAGCCGCCGAGGGAAGACTCAGAACTTCGCGGTCTCTCCGAATCTTCTTGCCGAGTTTCCGCCACTTTTTACGTAGAGCGGGCGCGATCTGGGCTGGTTCCGAAACGCTCCAGCGCTGCAGGAGAAGTCACGGATCTTGCTACTCCCTCTTAAGATAAAAGGAGCGTCGAGGGTCTTCTGTGGTATATGATCCTCTCACCCTCTTGCAGGGAAAAGAAAAACACACACACACCACGGAGAAGTAGCGCTGGGGATTTGCGGTGTATGCGCGCCGGCGGCTCTTATGTAGATCCTCTCGCTGAGAGATCGCCTCTCTCTTTTTGAGCGTGAAGTCCTGGCCTCCCCAATCTACTCTTTGTTTAATTTTGCAATTCGTCACAATATATTATAAAAGAATAAACACGCGAAGCGAAGAAACAGAAATACTCGACGGCCTCTCCTGCTTCACACTCTTTGGTCTTTGCAAAAGAAAAGTCCCTTCCTAAGGAGCTGACTGCTGCGCTGATGCCGCTAGAGGAGGGGACGGAGGGAGAGTTTTCTAAACTGTTGAGCGGCTCTGCTCCGCCAAGCTGCCAGCCTGCCTGCCTGCTGGGGCCAGCCTCTTGGCAGCAGCTGCTCAGGAAGTGACGCGCCTTCCCCCGTTGCCAGGAGACGGTCCGATACAGTCCGGCTCAGCAGAGGTGAAGGTACTCGCGGAGGAGGAGGCGGGGCGGGCGGCGGGGAGCCAGGGCTCGCTGGCTGGCTGGTCTACCCAGGCAACTTGGATGGCAACACCTGAGGGAACTGCCTGCAAACATGACCTCCCCCCCGGGCCTTTAAAAGCTGTGCGGCAGGCGGAAATCCAACGGATGGAGTCTCTCGTCACCAGCTCCTCCTCCCGAAAGCTATACGAACTGGACGCTTGTCTGCTAAGCGGCATTCCAGTTAGCTAGGATGCACCTCCTTACAGGGCACTCCAACATGGCAGGTGGAAAGCTGACAGGTGAAGCTTTTCTACACTACTTGCAAAACAACAAACAAACCATCTCTGTACTCTGTGAAGTTAGGTGAGGCAAGGATCCAGGTGACTACCATAATACAGTTGTGTAGCAGGCTTTTTAAAAAGTGAGGGCTGGAGTCTTGCTGCATTCATTGAGTTCCTGTTTTTTATGGCCTTGGAGGTAAAGGAAGCCAGGCTAGTTTCAAGGAGATAAAGGCAGCTTCCGGGGGCAGCTGAGAAGGCAATTATTGGCCACCTCACTGCTCACTCCTAATTCTAGAAGCAGACTGCCTCTGAATGTGGAGGTTATACAGGGAGGTACATCTTTGAGACAGATCTGTTCACTCGAGCACTATTCATTTCAGATGTCTACTGACACCTCCAACCCAAATGTGTGGGGCACAGACTGTGGTTATAAGTGATGAAAGAAAAGCACTCTGCACATGCTCTCTTTGAGGATTGGGGTTCCATCAACTACAACCCACCACCACCAAGCAATGTGGTTTTTGGGACAGAGTGTCTGTTCTGCAGAGAGAAGGTCCCAAGTTCGGTCCTGGCATCTCCAGGTCGGGTTGGGAATGTCCCCTCCCTGAAACTTTGCAGAGCCACTGCCAGCCAGTGTAGACAATTCTGAGCTAGACAGAACTGAAGCTCTGAAGCTTGATTTGAAGTGTCAGTACACATCATTTGGAGGGGACAGCACAAAACCTGGGGTTTGTAGCACAAAACAGTCCTCTTGAGGGATTTTGCCTGGTTGGAATGTGTCCTTGTACTCAGATAATGGTTCTTGCTTGCCTGGGTGGAGAAAAGAGAGACAATGTGGGAAGAAAGTAGCCTAGTGCACAAAGCTAAAATTTTGCATTTGTTGTCCCACCTACCACTGCAGGGCCGGCCCACCCACAAGGCAAGGTGAAGTAGCTGCCTAGTGCTAAGGATTCACAAGGGCAGCAGATCTGCCCTCCAAGCAATGCATCACCTACTGCTGCCGCTGCTGCCACAGTGGCAACAACAGCTAGGACAAGCTCCTTGGAGGACAGATTTGCCACTCCTCAGCAGCCCCCACTCCATGCAGTGGCCTACTGGCAAGTAGGAGGAGGTGCTGCTGGTCTCCTCCCAACCTCGTTCCTGGTGTAGATCTTCACTCCCCACTTCTTCCCTGGCGAGGGAAGCACCATTTTGTGTTTGTCTAAGGTGCCAAAATGTATTGGGCTGGCCCTGCACCACTGGCAACTCGCCTCCCAGAAGGTTACCCAGATATGAATGTGACTTGTGGCCTGAAAAACGGTTCTGCGCTCCTGCCCCGGATTGAGCGCAACCATTTCCCCTCCCTGCCACAAGTGTATAACTAAGAAATAGTTGCCATTAAAGCTATGGCTGAGCGTACGCAAAGAAAGCTAATCTTCTTGAAATTTGTGTTTTATGTTCCCTAGCTTGGGCTGCTTAATTACAACAAAAAGCTTTTGTACTTACAGAGCACTTTCTGACTCTGAAGTGCTTTTTATAAAGAAGGGGGAAAGTCAGGCAATTAGCCCCTAGAATGCTGTATCTACAGGAGTGTGCACTGCGGGTGGGGAGGGCAGGAGTAAGTGTGTTCTAAGTGACTATAAAAGCAGGTTGGCATTTTAATTTCAATTCCGGTTGGGCAAGAACGATTAAATGACTGTCAGAGGCTCTGCGTGGCATCAGCAGTAGATGCAGGGAGCAAGACTCCCCACTTCGTCCCAAGTTATCACCATGCCACCTTGCTAGTACCGATTTGGAAAGCTTTTTCATTTGTAGTCATTAAGTTCTCCTAAAAGCTTAGCCAAAGCCTGCTTTCTTGCAATGGTGGCAGTCCCTTCTTCTTCTTCTTCTTCTTCTTCTTCTTCTTCTTCTTCTTTTACTGCCCTTCATCTGAAGATCCTAGGGTGGTTTACAACAGAAAAATACAATTCCCACCTGAAGTCCCCATCTGAAGAGAACCCCAAAGGAGCGCAGAGTTCAGCATCATCCTCTGTCAAGTATTTTGAAAATGCATTCCAAGAGAAAAATGTCCATTTGTATGTACTTTGAAGAGCCACCCAGGAAACGAAGAATACACTAGAATCAAATTATTGCAGTCTTTATATATTCGTCAATTAATGCCCTTCAGACATTTGACGACAATCTTAGATTGCACCCTCACCATACATTTAAAGATCCTTTATATCACATTATGATGGTACCACTTTCCCAGCTTAGACTAAGCCTCTCACCATATGCTAATTCATTGCTCAAGTTTAGCACTCAAATTTTAATTAGCAGAGAGGTTTTTGTTTTTAAACAAGGCACCCAGAGATCCAATGGAAGGTTTGATAAAGAATACAGTTCTCTACATAACGCTCTTTCATCCTGGCATAGAATAAAGCAAATTTAATTGCAACTAGAGAAAAAGTGACCCAAAGTAACCTACAAACACTATGTAAACACTAAAACCAATTGCAGCAAACACAATAGAAACCTTAAAAAGCACATCTATGCAAATAAAACTCAGGTCTTACAGTTCCTGCTCCACACGTATGTGAAACCCTTCATATTAAGGATGAAAAGCCTGGGTGAAAAAGGAAAGAGTCTGCATGACACCTAAAATTAGATAAAGATGGTGCCAGGTGAGCCTTCCCGGGTAAAGCATTCTTCTTCTTCTTCTTCTTCTTCTTCTTCTTCTTCTTCTTCTTCTTCTTCTTCTTCTCCTCCTCCTCCTCCTCCTCCTCCTCCTCCTCCTCCTCCTCCTCCCCCTCCTCCTCCTCCCCCTCCTCCTCCTCCTCCTTCTTCTATCACTCGTAGCTGAGTAAGACTGTCTTCCATGAATATGGTCTTAACAGTGTGTTCGTAAGTGACTATAGAGGCGAATTCTGGATCCGCACATCCTTTCTAGTGGAGACATAGGTTTCCATGCAGGAGTTGATAACGGTGAGGATTTGCCAAACGTGCCTTCCTGTTAGCTCTTTTATCCCTTTTGTCCTGAGTTTGTGCTTCTTCAAAGTCCATGACACTTTTGGTAAAGGCTATTCTCCAATTGGAGTGCTCACAGGCCAATGTTTTCCAGTTGTCGGTCTTTATATTACATTTTTTAGTTTTGCCTTGAAAGCATCTTTAAACCTCTTTTGTTGTCCACCAGCATTCCACTTTCCATTCTTAAGCTGAGAGAAGAGTAGTTACTTTGGAAGATGATAATCAGGCATCCAAACAACATGACCAGTCCAATGAAGAATACTGATATTGAAGAATCATTGCTTCAACACTGGTTTCTTCCCAAGTGATGTGCAAATTTTTTTGGAGACACCATTGATGGAATCTTTTAAGGAGTTTGAGATAGCATTTATAAGTGGTCCATGTTTCGCAAGCATACAGTAAAGTTGGTAGTACAACAACTTTGTAAACAAGCATTTTTGTTTCCCTGTGAATGTCCCGGTCCTCAAACACTCTTCACTTCAATCAGGAGAAAGCTGCACTCGCAGAGCTCAGGCGATGCTAGATTTTAACATCCATGTTGGCCCTTCTGGAAAGATAACTGCCTAGGTAGGAGAAATAATCAACATTTCCCAACGTTACACGATTAAGGTAGAATTGTGGCGCTGTGGAGTTGTTTTGTGCTTGTTGGTGCGGCACTTTGGTTTAACATGGTTTGGAGGTCATCCTCTGAGTGTGTACACATTACGTTGTCAACAGCATATTGAAACTCTATGACAGAGCTTATGGTAACCTTACTCTTTACTGTCAGCCTACTCAAATCTGTTCGATATATGATTTCTACCCCGGTGGGGAGTTTCCCTTTGACAATGTGTAGGACCATGGCAATGAAAATAATAAATAGAGTTGGGGCGATAATGCATACCTGTTTAATGCCTGATCCTACTGTGAATGGTTCGCTTTGAGAGCCATTGTTATCTGTGATTCTTGCCAGCATATTATCATGGAGGAACCAAAGGATGTTCACAAATTTATCTGGGCAGCTGATTTTCAGAAGGACAGTCCGCAGAGCAGTGTGATTGCAGAAACTATAGAGGCATCTCTTTATTAGCTGTGGCTGGCAAAATTCTTGCAAGGATCTTAGCAAACTGTCTCCTATTTATATCCAGGATCTTTAGCAAACCAGAGCAGTGCATGGAAACGCCGTTTGCCTTCCCGCTGGAGAGGTTCCTATTTATCTACTTGCACTTTGACGTGCTTTCGAACTGCTAGGTTGGCAGGAGCAGGGACCGAGCAACAGGAGCTCACCCCGTTGCGGGGATTCGAACCGCTGACCTTCTGATCGGCAAGTCCTAGGCTCTGTGGTTTAACCCACAACGCCAACAATCATAGCTGCCTCCAAAAGAAGCCCAGGAGCTGTAGTTTGTTGCTTATTAATAGTCTGGTGTAGTTGGATGATGTTTTCTTCAGTGGAAGTCTATGCTTAGTGAATAGCTTCTTTGTCAGTTGTGATGTACCACCACCACCAATGCAAGTGGTGAAGCCTTGCCTGGCACCTTGTCTCTTTCATGCCTAATCTTTATACTGTATTTTGTAGACTAATTTCTGCGTGGAACCACCCCCCCCCCCCATGCATCTGCACTAAACATCTAGAAGCAGGATGATAGCACTTTTAACAGCCATGGCTTCACCCAAAGAATCATGGGAAGTGTAGTTTAAGGGTGCTAAGAGTTGTGTGGAGACCCCTATTCCCCCCCCCACACAAGCTGCAATTTCCAGACTTTCCTAGGAAATGGATTGATTTTTAAAGCACTTTGGGAATTGCAGTTCGGGTAGGGGAATAGGGGCCTCCACACAAATCAAAGCATATAGCAGTGGTTTTCTACAAGTGTGTCATGGCATCCTGCAGTGCTTTGAATGATGGTCATGGGTGGCCTCTGACCCTCTTTTCTTCCCTTCCTCCTCTGAGGCCTCTCTCAGGTTTCTGACTCCCAAAGGCTTGCAAGACTGTTTGTTGCAGCAGCTGCCCTGGTTATAAGCTTCCCAAGTGAATAGTGCCTCTGGAGCTGGCCAGGGGGAGTTCCCAGGCCCCTGTGGGGCAGTGTGAGGAGGCACCTCTCTTTGGGATGAGGGGCAGGTCAGAGACCAGGGGTGGCAGCAGCAGCAGCTGCCTGGAGGACTCTTGAGGAGAGGGGAGAGAAGAGAGGAAGTTGAGGGAACACTCCACAAGGGAGGGTGTTTGAAAAGGGGTGAGGGGTTGCCACCTCTGCAGACATAACAGGGCTCCTGAGCCCCACAGGGGTGCTACAGAAAGAATGTAGTTGGTCAAGGGAGCCGTGGACCCAAAAACATTGAAAACTTCTGACATATAGAACTTCTTATTAATTTTAATTTTTTTAAGCAAAGGAGCTAGGGCATTCAGAAAACACAGAAATATTGTTTTGACACAGAAAGGTGAGTACTGCATTAACTGCCATGGTTTTGCAACTGTTTTGCAAACTGTTTTGCAAAATTAGTCCTTCGGCATTTTACAGATCAACCTAAAAAAGCACTTCTGACATTTATATTATCATAGCAAGGTTTACAGTATTCACCTCCCACTCCCTATTATGTGTTGCTGAAGGACTTGCTTCTGTCTGCTATGTGATATATCCCTTTATTCTACAATAGCTTGTCCTTTGTAGATTTCAAAGCCAAGAAGATAGTTTGTTCTATAGTTTAAAGATAAGAATTGTTCTACTCAGATACACAGCACAACACAAAAATTGTGATGTCAGAAGTTTGACAGAGGGGCACTTAGACTTAGCCCAAGGGAGAGCAGGGAGATAAGGATCTAGCCTGCTGGCTGGATCCAGTCCTCCACACCTGTTCCTGCACTATGAATTATTATTATTACTATTTTTATTATTAACAGAAGAAAGCTTTACAAATTGTCAGGTGGATTAGACAGGGTGGTTTTAAAAGTTGATAGTGATCACACCATGGTGGAATCTACACACATATAAAAACCATTCTGAAAATGCTTTTTTAAGGGCACTTTTAGAAAAAATACATTGAACTTTCCCCAAGGATATGTTGTATATTGCACTTTAAATTCACTTAAAACATTTTATTTGCAGCTAGATTCAGGCAGGTAGCTGTGTTGGTCTGACGCAGTCGAAATAAAAAATTTAAAAATAAATAAAAAAGAAGTGTGCATGCACACGAAAGCTTATACCAGAAAAACTTAGTTGGTCTATAAGGTGCTACTGGACATTTTTTAATTTTTTTTATTATTATTTGCAGCTGTATAGCTGAGTTCCCTGTCTCATATGTCAATATAATCAAAATAGAATAGTGTTGTGCACCACGCCAATCTTCAAGTGGTGCAAGACTTCAGGGGTTCAAGGATTTGGTAGCCTTGGAAAGAAGGACAGCAGAGATTGTGGTGTCTTTATGATACTTGGTTTATTTACACATATATATACAACGTGAGCCTATGAGGGAGGGACTCACAGCATTAACACCCCAGGTCTTTCTTCTCCCATAGCTGCAGCCTTGGATTCAAAATGAAATAAAGCATGACTCTTACTTTCAGACTTCTGCCTGTTTCTAACCCAGCTCACAAGCTCACTCTAGCTTTGATTGTTGTCCTCACTACCAGCCAAGTGACAAGGGGGACCTACCCATTTGCCTTCTGGCCCAGGGCAACTTCCTTTGTCATACCAAGGACCACACTCAAGGTACTTTAGGTGGCAACTGTGGCCCTTGCCTGGCTAATTCAGCAATGGGATCCTCTGTTAGATGTTAGCCCTTGCTGGATCCAGGACCCCAGCAATCAGAAGGGACTCAGGCATCATACTGACTAACCCACCCCCAAAACCTACAACAATATAAAGGAAAAGTACTACTGTCCTCTAATTCAGCAGGTGGTACCCACAGCAGGTGGCGCTGTGGGTTAAAGCCTCAGCGCCTAGGGCTTGCCGATCGAAAGGTCGGCGGTTCGAATCCCTGCGGCGGGGTGCGCTCCCGCTGCTCGGTCCCAGCACCTGCCAACCTAGCAGTTCGAAAGCACCTTCGGGTGCAAGTAGATAAATAGGGACCGCTTACCAGCGGGAAGGTAAACGGCGTTTCCGTGTGCGGCTCTGGCTCTGGCTCTGGCTCTGGCCAGAGCAGCGATGTCACGCTGGCCACGTGACCCGGAAGTGTCTCCGGACAGCGCTGGCCCCTGGCCTCTTAAGTGAGATGGGCGCACAACCCCAGAGTCTGTCAAGACTGGCCCGTACGGGCAGGGGTACCTTTACCTTTACCTTTTACCCACAGCCATTGTGAGAACAAAAAAAAAAGTGCTCGGATAAGTAGCTGAGTGACTGACCCAATGACTTTTGGGGCCCAGGCCTTGCAGAGGAACCTGGGGATTTAACATCTTAATCTTTGTACAGCAAAGATTGTCTATACAGGAACCAAAACAAAGAGCTGGAAGCACATGCACAAGAATTTTTTTCCTATTCAGATCAAATTTTAGAAAAACTTGCATGCCTTCAGTCAGAAGAATAAAGGGAAACTGGGATGCTCCATCTTGTTATTCACAGCAAAGACAGCAAGCATGAATGTTTATGTAACTACCTCTAAGCAAAGAAAGGCAGCTGTTACCTGGGGTGTGTGTGTGTGTGTGTGTGTGTGTGAGAGAGAGAGAGAGAGAGAGAGAGAGAGAGAGAGAGATATGATGGAGTAGAGTTGTCTGTGCCAACTCAGGCCCACTAAGCCAGGCTGATGCCCTCAGATGGAAAGGAGCATGTTCTCCTTTGAAGTAAGATTTGTACACAGAATGGTAAACAGGATGTCCTCTTCTCCTTCCTTTTGGGCAGCAAAATGCTTTGGGTTGACCCTGATCCAAGGTATATTGTCAGGTTGTTGTATGCAACTTCCTGGGAAATAAAGGAACACCAATACTCAATCTTACAATAATAATTAGTCGTTGTAATTATTATAACAACATCATTTAGTTAGTAGTGTTCTTTGTATCCTTCAAGAACACTTGAGGGACAGCCCCTTTGATGTGCCACCAATGTGGTGCTGAAAAGTTATTCCTTGCAAGCAGTAGAGACGTGTCCATTGGAAATAGCCATTAAAAGTAAAGAAGATGGAATTAAAAGATTGCTCCATTACTATTCCTGCCATCTGCTGGTGCGATTCCACCCGCCACAAAAATGATGAGTTGCTTGGGCTATTTAAGCAAGCGGTAGAGGAATGTCACATCAGCAACATTGACTTGAGCCATCTGGATCTTTTACCACTAAATCTATTATTTGGCCTGAGGACAAGGACATACTGTCACAAGAAGCGGGGGATGGGGGACTCGGGAGAATGAGATTTGCTCCTAAGAGTATTGGATCAGATTGCTTTACAATATTTCAGTTCCACCTTCTTTCAAAGGGTATCAAATTCACTCTTAAAATATGAAAGGAGGGATGGGGGAACCTGTGTTGCTCCAGATATTGTTGGACTACAACTCCCATGCTGGCTGGCTGACAGAAGCTGGTGTCCAACAATATATGGAGGGCCATTGGTTCCCATTCCGCAGTGCTTATGCAAGCAGAAGGCAGCTTGAGAATTATAGAATTGTAGGGTTGGAACTCCTGCAATGCTGGAACCATAGCTAAATAATCCCTGACAGATGGCCATCCAACCTCTGTTGACAAACCTCCAATGAAGGAGAGTCCGCCACCTTCCAAGGGAGTCCATTCCACTGCTGAACAGCTCTTCCTGCCGGAATGTTCTTCCTGATGTTTAATCAGAATCTCCTTTTTTGAAATCTGGAACCCACTTTCCCTCTGGAGCAGAAGAAAACAAGCTTGCTCCATCTTCCATGTGGCAGCCCTTCAGATATTTGAAGATGGCTATCTTCTCTTCTCCAGGCTAAATATAATAATAATAATAATAATAATAATAATAATAATAATAATAATAATTTATTTTTATACCCCGCCCATCTGGCTGGGTTTCCCCAGCCACTTTGGGTGGCTTCCAACAAAATACTAAAAATACAATAAAACATCAAACATTAAAAACTTCCCTAAACAGGGCTGCCTTCAGATGTCTTCTAAAAGTCAGATAGTTGTTTATTTCCTTGACATCTGATGGGCGGGTGTTCCACAGCGTGGGTGCCACCACGGAGAAGGTCCTCTGCCTAGTTCCCTGTAATCTCACTTCTCACAGTGAGGGAACTGCCAGAAGGCCCTTGGCACTGGACCTCAGTGTCCGGGCAGAACGATGGGGGTGGAGACATTCCTTGAGGTATACTGGGCCGAGGCCATTTAGGGCTTTAAAGGTCAGTGCCAACACTTTGAATTGTGCTTGCAAATGTACCGGGAGCCAATGTAGGTGTTTCAGGACTGGTGTTATATGGTCTCGGCGGCCACTCCCAGGCACCAGTCTAGGTGCCACATTATGGATTTGTTGCAGTTTCTGAGTCACCTTCAAAGGTAGCCCCACGTAGAGCGCATTGCATGTTTCTCATAAGGCTCGGTGTCCAGCCTCTCCTTTCCCTCCCTTCTCCTAGTAATGTGGTGAGCATCAGATGTTCTTGTTCCATCTCAAGGGCCTTTCATGGATTCCTTCCCACCTAGCCCAAATTCTGATTTTTATTATTTTTAGCTTTGTCCATTTTTGCTGCTGCTAGAAGTTTCTTTAGTAGCATCTGATCCTTTCTATAATATTCACCCTCTAAATAATTCAACAGCAATCTTAATGCATTACATTTCAATGACAACCCTATTATTTCATAAATAACGTCAGTGTAATTAAACCTTAGGGTAGCTCAGCTAGACATGATAAAAATATGCTCAGGGAGCTTTATTTCAGAAAATACATTCACCCACTAGATTTTATTTGGTAACTAGAGACGTATAGGGTTCCTTTTATGATCCTGCCCTCTTTTCACCCTCACAATGATTCTGTGAGGTTAGGCTGAGAAAGTGACTGGCTGAAGGCCACTCCAGTGAGCATCATGGCCAAATGGACATTTGAACCCAGGTATCCCCAGTCCTGGTCTGACACTGTGGCTACTACACCACACTGTTATGTACTAAGCTTGGATCCTAGAACAATCCTAAGCTTGGATCATAAGCTTGGATCCTAGAACAATAGGCAAGTAGGATCCTAGAATGCAACAACTGATTGGCTTGCAGGAAAAGACCAATCAGGCTCCAGGAGGAAGTTAACCAGCCTATTAGGCTGGTAGGATCATAGAATGCAACAACTGATTGGCCTGCAGGAAAAGACCAATCAGGCTCCAGGAGGGAAGCAGAATCAGCCAATCAGATGGGACTCGTTGTGTAAATAATGCATATAAAAGCCTGAGGTTTGGGGGGCAATTCAATCACTGTTTTACAAGCTGCAATAAAGAGCATGAAATCACTACAGGACTATAAGTATATTTCATACACCTTCATAGGAATAGAGAAATCTGTCAGGTCTATCTTGCTCAATACTGTTCTCACAGACTGGCAACATCTCTCCAGGGTTTCAGGCAGGAGATTCTCCTGGCCCCAACTGGATATGCTGGGGATTGGACTTGGGGGCTTCTGCCTGCGCAACAGCTCTACCAGCTGAACTATCCCCCTCCATAGCCATAGCAAGAAACTTTTTCCTCCATTATTATTATTATTTTAAGAGAGCTGTGATTTCTATGAAACCATGTTCTCTGCTTCGTATGTAGCCTCTTGTTTTCCTCTGGTCCTGCAAAACAGCAGGAGGCTCTATCTGCTCCAAATCCAGCAGTTTGTCAGTTTAAAATCTTAATCAGGCAAGAACTCTGTCTGGCACAAGTATCACTCTGTGCCAGGAATTCTTTTGGTTCTTCCTGCAGAGTTGCATGCTCACCAGTTCATGTTCCCAGTGGGTGCTTTAACAAATGATACAGCATTGCCAGATGCATTAAAGCAGCTGTACTAAAACGAGGGGGGAGAGAAAGATTCAGCACTCCTGAAATGTAGGATGGCCCTGTATTAATTACTGATTGTGCATTCACTCTTTGTGTGCTTTCCCCAATCATATTAACAGATTACTCAAGAACGTGATGTGCTTCTAGCCTGCTGTATCTCCTCATTGTTTCCCATCTGTTGATTGATTATGAAAAAAAGACTATTAATAGCTTGGAAAAGCTCACAAAATCCTGGCCACATATTGATTGCCAACTCCTGGCATGGCTATGGAATTTAATGGCAGTTCATTTGCTTAAATGGCTTTGCCTTTTTTTCCTCCAGCGGTGAGAAGTGGAGAGTATTTTTTATTTATTTAAAAGATAAACAATGCAGACGTTGTGCACACCATGCATTTAAAGCATATAGCCGCCCACAAAGAAACCTGGATGCTGTAGCTTCCCCCTCACAGAGCTACAATTCCCAGCACCAGTTGCACTTCTCATGAGTCTTTGGGGGGGGGGGGTTTCCATGTGCTTTAAATGTGTGGCAGGTGTGCTACCCACTTCCCTTAGTAGGGAGAAGTAAGGGAATGGCATCTCTGCTGGATTTGGATTCCTTTAAATGAGAGGCCGGGTTTAGTGTGGCAGCTTCTACATTGCCAAAACAGGGGACAAAGGACATAGATTTGCATAAAATGTGCATATGCTAATTTATATGCATAGACGAAAATGCAGAAATAATTACTATAATTTAAATGGAAATCCAGTACATCTCACCACAGTGTAGAAAACTGATGAGGAGGTGTGTGTTCCTGCGTAGTCTGTTTTCTAAGTACTGGCTGTGGGCGGGTGACCTCAAGACTGTTAAAAGCTGTCAGTGGTTACTAGCCACAATGGCTATGCTCTGTGGGAACCACAAGACAGCAGAGAGCTGTTGCATTCAACTCCTGCTTCCCATAGGTCTTTGGTTGGCCATGGGGAGAACAGGATGCTGGACCAGATGGGCCATTGGTCTCATCCAACAGACCCTTTTATTTTTCTTAAGGCCCCTCCTGCTCTCCCCTCTGATGGTTCTTTATCTCTAGCCATTACATGTGGACTAATATTATATGGATGTTTCAGCTTTGGGGTCATGACCAATGTAGCATTAAGAGGGGGAGCACAATGCATGTACCAAAAGGAAATAAATAAGGATCTGAACAAGGCTTTATATGCACCATACAGTCATACCTCATGTTACGTTTGCTTTATGTTACATTTTTTCAGGTTACGTCCCGCAGCGACCCTTAAGTACCGGAAACGGTTAATTCCGGGTTTCGCCACTCGCGCATGCGCTGAAGCGCTAAATCGCACTTCGTGTGTGCGCACAAGTGCCAAATCGCACCGCACACCTGCGCAGATACAGCGCTTCAGGTTGTACTCTTTTCATGTGGCGGACAGGTCTCTGGAATGGATCCCATTTGCAACTAGAGGTACCACTGTATTTCCTTCTTAGGGCCAAGTGGGAGGCACAGGCAATGGAGCTTCTGGGCTCCTCTGCATGCACAAGATAAGTGATCTGTATTCAGCAGAAGATTTGATTGACACCTGTGCATTAAGGTAAAGAACCAGGCAATGTCCTTGCCTGGTACTTTTAAACTGCGTTTCCATGCGCTTTGGCACTCATCACAGACCTCCTTGCGCCAGTAGCAATATAGTCAGGCTGGCCACATGACCTGGAAAGCTGTCTGTGGACAAAGTTGGCTTCCTCGGCCTCAAAAGCAAGATGGGTGCCGCATCCCATAGTCACCTTTGACTGGATTTAACTGTCCAGGGGTCCTTTTCTGAGTCTCTTTTCTCTTCATGCTTCCTGGAATAACCATGTGGCCATGGCTCCTTGCAAGTAAGCTGAATCTCTCTAAAAGGTAAATTTATGGCCTATTCTTCTTCACAAACCCAAAGATTGCAACTGTGTTTCTGGTCTGATGGGACCAAAGGAAGGTGCTCACCTCAGGATCTTAGCACCCAGGCAAGTTTGTATAGGGAGATACAAACTTTCAGGTGCTCTGAGCCCAAGGCATGTTTCCCAGCTTGATCACTGAGATCTTTCGGTCAGTCTCAGTTGGTGGTCCCCTGTGGTTCAGATGCATGACTTGTAATGAGATTAGGCAGGTACCCCCCTTGCAGAACAACCCACACTGTCTTTAGTTGAGTAACATTGACTGCACCTTCCACCCTGCAACTCTGTTTCTGCCTCACCTGGGCTGTTCTCTGTGTAACATCAAGCTCTTAGTCTTCTGCAATGGAAGCACGAGGCCTATTACATCTGTCCTAATGCATGGTAGGGAGAGAAACCAGAGAGCCTAGGACTTGCAAAACAGAAGGTTGGCAGTTTGAATCCACGCAACAGGGTGAGCTCCTGTTCCTCGGTCCCTTCTCCTGTCAACCTAGCAGTTTGAAAGCACGTCAAAGTGCAAGTAGATAAATAGGTACCGTTCTGGCGGGAAGGTGAACGGTGTTTCCGTGTGCTGCTCTGGTTCGCCAGAAGTGGCTTAGTCATGCCGGCCACATGACCTGGAAGCTGTACACCGGCTCCCTCGGCCAGTAAAGCAAGATGAGCACCACAACCCCAGAGTCGGCCACAACTGGACCTAATGGTCAGGGGTCCCTTTACCTTTACCTTATTGTACTAGTGCCCCCCTTTCCTCTGCCACTTTGCAGACCTCTCCCCCCGCTATTTCTTTTCTACACTTGTTTCCTCAGCTCTCCCTCTGCTATCTTTTTTTCTCCTGGCTATCCACACTAACAGGGGCCCTTCCCTGTTTTCCCCAGGGCCCCTCTAGCTCTAGGAAGCCTAAGAACTGGTGGCCAACTCTGGGGCTGCTTTTCCTGGCCCATTGAGACACCTGGGCTCCTCTCCTTAGTTCCTTGCAGCTTTGCAAAGCCTAAATTTGAGGATGCAACCATAACTTTGTTTTCCCCATGTTCCTGAGGTTGTATTTCCACTGTTGGTTTTGTTGTAAGCAATTTTGCCATTATACACCCCCCCCACCTCCTCTTTTCTTTTTCCACACCTCAATTTTTCCTCATCCTCATAATACAGTGGTTTAGAAGTGTTGCACTGCTGCTCCCTGGGGGTGCCTTGAATGATGGTGGAGGAAGCAACGGGCAGCGGTGGCCTTTGTTATTTCTTTCCCTTCCTCCTCTTAGATTAGATGTGTAGAACAGATTAATAAAAGTGACCACACATGGCAAAAGCAAAAATTGTGCCATCTGCAAAGTGCAGCTGATGGGAAATGTAGTTCCTGAGCCCTGCCCCCCACTTTGCCCATGAACACGTCAAAGGGGAACCACGGAAAAAATGTAGTTGGTCAGGGCAACGGTGGACTCAAAAGAGGTTGAAAACCTCTGCAATAGACAGCTACTGACGCAAACCTGTGGGTATAAAAGGGTTGATCTGACCCCTGAGCTCATGTTACTAGTGGGTGTTGCTTAGTAGGCTCCTAGCAGCCTCTGCTTGCTCCCTTTTCAATGTCATGGGTCAAGGCCTTTGGAACTCCTTTCCACATGAGATTAGGCACACAGCCAAGATTTCCTTGTTCCAGCAGGCATCATGATAATTTCTTAATCTGTTTTATTGTCCTGTTTTCTGTGGATTGTTTTTACAGACACCCCTTAGAAATGCAAATAATTAAGTAGTATATAAATGTCTGAAATAATAAATAAACATGACTAAAAGAATGACAGCCAGCATATAATAATCTAAAGTGTGCCCGTCAAGTGTTCAAGGTACATGACACACATTCTTAGCAACCCATGCAACAAGGAAAAGATGATTTTCTTATATACCAGATAGCAAGCATCATTCTGTATGTGTGAATCTTTAGCTGAAATTGCACCACTGATGCACATGAAGTAGGTATCAGCAGACTTTGGCAGGGGGGAGGGGCAGACACTTGCTGCCACCCTCACCCCTCTCACACACACAATTTTTGGATTTTTGCTAGATGATATTGCATTAAGAAATAATTATACCACCCTTTCTAGTTCATTTCCCTACTACAAAGAATCCAGAGTTTAAGGGGTGGGTTTATTTGTGCAAGAGTGCAAATATACGTACCTTTAACTGAAATTGCTGTGATTTCATCCCATCTGAAATTGCTGTGATTTCATCCTATCTGAAAATAGCAATAATTTGGAAACACCTGTTATGAGAATTATATGGTCTAAGATATAAAATAAATGTTCATAAATGTACCAGGCAAACACATACATAAATATATAAACCACATGTCTGAAACAGTGCAGGAAAATAGTCCTGAAACCATTTTGGCTCTCCCAAATTGACCTCAAATATTCCTCTGCAAGGAGGAAGGAAATGGGAAAACCTCCCCATTGTCTCTTAGCTCACAAATCCTGTCTTAAGCATGCATCTGTGTATGAATAGGGTGAGCCTGTGACCTGGATTCAGGAACTGAGTATTTACCAACACAAAAGAATGGCCAGGATGCCCAGGTAAAAGCAATCAGTGACCATTATCAGCAATCAGTGACCATTATCAGGTCCTGGCAAACAGGTTTTCTGCTTCCTTCTGTGATGTATGTATGTATGATGTTTCAGGGGGTTGGTCTTGGGCTACAGGGTGGGCAATTTCAAAAGTCTATATAACAGCAATGTTCTGGGTCCCTCCTGCCTCCTGCGTGTGGTTCTGAGCACCCTGTTGCAACAGTTAATAAAGATCAGGCTTACTAGCTGCTTTGATTCTCAGTATTCTTTGGTTGGCCTGTTATTTTTCTCCTACCAATAGAGAACCTACATAAGGACTCTATAAAGGCTCTTGGGTACCCCGTAAGGGAAAAGGAGCAGGTATTTTTCTTATAACACACCCTATATAAACCCTTGGATATACTGTATTTTTCGCTCCATAGGGCGTAACGAACCATAGGGCGCACCTAGTTTTTAGAGGGGGAAATCAAGAAAAAAAATCTTATTTTCCCCCCAGCCTCAAAGAGCAGCATACAGGCTGCGCACAACCTCTCCCTGCCGGAGGAGTTGCGTACGGCTATGGCACAAGCCAAGGCAGCGAGCGGGATCCATCCCGCCCGCTGTTTTGGCTTCCTCTTTAGCCCCGTGCAGTCTCTCCCTGCCGGGAGAGGCTGCGCGGAGCTAAAGAAGCCATAGCCCTGTGGAGCCTCTCCCTGCTGGAGGGGTTGCGCACAGCTATGGCACAAGCCAAGGTAGCGAGCGGGATGGATTAGCGTTGCTATCGCTGAAGCCAAGGAGCCTGCATTCACTCCATAGGACGCACACATTTCCCCTCAATTTTTGGAGGGGAAAAAGTGTGTCCTATAGAGTGAAAAATACGGTACTTGGAAGACTTGAGATAGTCATTAGGAACGCAGGAAGCTGCCATGTACTGAGTCAGACCATTGGTCCATCTAGCACAGTATTGTCTACTCTGACTGGCAGCAGTTTCCCAAGGTTTCAGAGAGGGATCTTTCCCTACCTAGAGATACTAGGGATTGAACCTGAGCAAAACAGGTGCTCTGTCACTGAGCTACAGGCTTTCCTAAGTATACAGATGGTGGTAATTGAAACTAAGCAACAATTAACAAATTCTTATTGGAAATGTGCATGGCTATCGCATGGATGCCTTGACAGATGATCACCATTACATGCCTAGAGCTGCAATCGAATGCACAGTGATTTGAGAGTGTGTCCTCTTGAACTTAGCAGGGGTTTTATTTACTTTTGCATACGCAGAGTTAGGAACAGGAAGCACAAGGTGTTAGGGAACAGGTGCTGTCAGTCAAAGATCTGAGAGATGGAAATCCATAGTCATGCCAGAGAGGTTAATGAAGTCCTAATCTTGGTTGATTTGTACTATCTGAAACAATCAGCAGCTGCTGCCATTGATTAAAGCCAAAAAGCAAAGCTCAGGCATTTAATCAATCAGACGCCTGGTGTGGTTTCCTCCCAACTTCTGCCTAAAATTAACTTTCCACCCACAAAGCCACAGGGCTGGCCGTTGTTTATCTGCCAGGTAGCAGAAAACCAAAGGCCTCCTGCACTCTTGCATACACACTGCTTCAGCCACCCATGCTTCTGCCTCAAATTGATGCTCAAAACCATGGAAAACCCTAGCCACCCTGTAAACATTCTATCAATCACAGAAGACTGTTTAACACATATTAGTTATCCCTGAACAGGAGCAGAGATAAAACTACTCATCTTGTTTAATTTGCTTAATGAATGTGCAAAACAGCCTCCTACTTTGGGCAGCTTTTGATACAAATGAATACAGTGGACGCTTGGGTTGCAAACGTGATCTGTGCGGGATTCACGTTCACAACCCGTGTCTGCACACACGCGGGTTGTGATTCAGCGCTTCTGCACATGCACAAAGCACGATTTAGCACTTCTGCACATGCACAACCGCCAAAACCTGGAAGTAACCTGTTCCAGTACTTCCAGGTTTTGGCGGTCCGCAACCCAAAAAAACGCAACATGAAGTGGCTGTAACCTGAGGTATGACTGTACATTGCTGTTGTTTTAATTCCTTCCTTCCTATCACTATCCTTGACTTTGCTGCTGCCCAGGCTGATGCTGAATTCAGTTATCAGCAGGAACCTTTGGCCTGTATCCAGTGCTAGTCCTACTCGGAGCAGACCCATTGAAGACAATGGCCATGGCTAACTTAGGTCCACTAATTTTAGTAGTAGCTTTGTGACATTGTCAACCACATTGACAAAAGCAGCACTGTGGGTGAATGAGGGCAAACGAGGGCAGTGAGGGTAAAGTAAGGCAATGGGACGAATTCTGTCAAAGGTAGCATTCCTGCTTGCCAGACGGGAAAATCCCCCTCTCCTCCCCCTGCACACTGTTCTGAGGGTTCTCGTGACCCCCTCCCCCTGAGTGGATTTGAGTAAGCTGGGGGTGCATCAGGAGGAGACAGGGAAGAAGGTCCATTGCATCAATAGGAGTCTGTGTTCTGGCTTCTGCTAGTGTGGGAGGTGAGTTGTCACTGAGAAGCAGCCTGAGCAAATAAAAGGGCATTGAAACAGTGCAAATGGTCAGAGCTGGGCCACGGGGAGCAGCCCAAGGTCATCTGAGAATCAGGAGTTGTGGAAGGAAGCCAGAAATCAGTACCAAATAAGGACAAGGCAAGAGACAAAGGCTAAGGAACATGCTAGAAATCATGGTCAACGAGCAATCAAAGGGCACAGGAACACATCAGAGTACAGGAACATTTCGTTGTTTGAGCTTAACTTGGGGGAGCTCCCCCCCCCCCGCCCGAGGACCAAATGCACCTCTAAACAATTTTGTGAAAGCCAAAAGCAAAAGAGGGTGGAACAAGAAATGTAAATATTTACCTTTGTACAATAGGCTCGTTTCTACACACAGCCCATGTCTACCCTCCACCCAGACAAGCAAGAGTTCAAGAGCACATTCTAGCCAGGCAAAAACACTAAATGAGGGCCAGGCCACCCATGAGGCAAGGGTGGTAGGATCCATGGGCAGCAGATCCAGCCTCCAAGGAAGGCATGACCTGCTGCTGCTGTCACAGTGGGAGCAACGGCTGGGGCACGGAGGCTGGGTCTGCGGCTTCCTTGGCAATCCCCACCCCCCATGCTGCCTGTACAGTGGCCTATTGGTGAACAGGATATGCTGCTGGTCTCCTCCCACCTCTGTTCCTCTTTAATCTTTTCTTGTTCCCGATGTCGATCTTTGCTCAGTCCTTCCTCCCTGGCTGGGAGTAGGAAGCACCATGTTGTGATTTGGCTCAGGCACTGGCTGCTTTTTTGTTTGAGTTTATAACTTTATAAGACACCCACCTTGGACCCCAGACAAGCTCGCTCTGCACAGGTCTGGTGGTCAGCCTCAGCAGTTGGTGCAACATTCATCTCAGGGGGTTCACCACACAAGGCAACTTAACACAGATTCCCACTTTGAACCTTAATGGCTCCTGACAGTGAAGGAGGAGTCCGGTCCATATTAATGACCTGCAGTCAGGAGTTAGTAGGGTAATCTGAACTAATCCATAGAAAAAGGCAGTCACTTTCACATACACATTCCTAATTCCAGGATAGAACCGATGCTACCACAAAATAAAGTGGAGAGCCAGGCAACCATCACTGCTGCTATACTTGCAGGGCCAGAGGTGGCCAGTGGCCTGCTCCTTAGCACCCTCTTCAGGGCAGGAGATATCAAGAAGATAAAACATATGTTCATTTCACCCAGCAGGTGAATTTGGCCATTCCAGCAGAGAGGTGAGATAAATGAAGTCTTTGATCTCTTAGCACGCCCGGGTTAATGCCTCCCAAGTCGTCTCTAATTCCTTCCATTTCCATTCATTATCCAGAGCATCAGAGACATGACAGCATGCCATGTTATCGTTAAATTCCTGTTGCAACTCCCCTGTGACTCCAATTACATTTTCAAACATTTATTCATCATTCTGCCTGGCAGGGCATTGCAGTCTTGGCACTGGAAAGCATTTCAACACAGAATGGGAAAGAGGAGGTGTGTGGGGCGGGGATCACTGAGAGGGAGAAGGCAGCTGTGTGCACTGGAATGCCTGTTCCTCCCCTTGCCCCCAAATCCCTCCAGTCCCATCACAGAGCAGAGCAGAGCACATTTCACTGAACACTTCCAGATTGCCACATTGCAGAAGGGGGAGGGAGAGGATGCCACATGGGTTGCCAATAGGACCATTTGGCATATGCACACAAAGAGAGGCAGAGGTGCCCACTCCTTCTACAATTGTATGCCACAGAGACAGCAGAATCCACACACTGAGTGTTCTGGACCACATTGTTCCAGCTGTAGTACTGGAAGCCTCAATGCTGATGGTCTGGGCTTCTTGGCTGGGGCAAAGTGCCCAGCTGGCCTCATAAGGTTACCATTCAGGCAAGAATATGTGGGGTGGGGGAGAAAAATAAGTTTGTGTGGGTGGCTGCCTGGATTAGGGCCTTGCTGAGAGCCAGGAAGGGGCAAAGCATTTGGCTATAGTCAGGACACTTTCAGGACTGAAGCGGCAGCTCCCCTGGGGCTCTCTGGCAAGCGCTAAGCACCAGTTTGTGGCCGGTCAGCCAGCTGTCAGGTTGGTCATCTGTGAACCTCTCCAGAACTTGGGAATCAAACAAATGTACGGCGCCAATTCCTTCTGGCTTGAGCCCTGTTATGATTGACACAGATTCCTTGCTCAACGCCACGGTCTTGATCAGTCCTTTGCTTGCCTCCAGTAGAGATGAAAGGGTGAGTGGTCCTGGAGGTTTATATTAGAAAGAGTTGGATGTTTTTACTCTCTCAAGTTCTGTAGCATTGATTCTTCATTGAATTCTGCATGGATGAGGCTTTCATCTTACTGTGCTCAGCATGTAAGGAGAGACACAGTTTAATGAGGGTGTGTCCGAAGAGATGAGTACTTGAAAGCATTCACAGACACAGGCACTTCTTTAAAGAGCTGTCCAGTCCCTGCTGTTTCCACAGTGCCAAGAAACAAAATATCCTTTGAAGTCACCATCAGTGGTAGAGAATAAATATTTATGGCTGTCCATGTTGAGTTCTAACTGTGGCTGCCTTGTCTTTCCCCATTAGTCTCACTGGGTCTGACAGTTGTGTTCCCTTATCTCCACTTACACTTCTCCCTGCTGATCAGTGTACGAGATGGAAAGCTGCCTTCGGCCAGATCAGACTCTTGACCATGTACCTCAGTATTATCTGCTCTTCTCTTCAAATGCTACCTGCTCATTTTAACAGGAGATGCTGAGGATCAAACCTGGGACCTTCTAGAACCATCTAACAATCCAACTTCTCAGATAGGGATAGAACATAATCTCAGTTCAGTTCATATTTAAAGAAGAATCTCCATTATCTGCTCTTTCTGGAGCAAAATACAAACTTAAGCACAGCTGTCCTTAGAGTTTCTCATATCTCTGAATTTTGCAATTCAGTTCTCCACCGAAGTAATGTGGACAAAGATGTGTGTATTGCAGTAAATTTAAAATGTAAATATTACTTTTTTAAAAGAAAGTGTTATGTACTAAGCTTGGCAATAGGCAAGTAGGATCCTAGAATGCAACAACTGATTGGCCTGCAGGAAAAGACCAATCAGGCTCCAGGAGGGAAGCAGAATCAGCCAATCAGACGGGACTCATTGTGTAAATAATGCATATAAAAGCCTGATGTTTGGGGGGCAATCACTGTTTCACAAGCTGCAATAAAGAGCATGAAATCACTACAGGACTCCGAGTATATTTCAGAAAGCATATTAAATGCATTGTTTCAGGGTAGAATGCATTGCAAAAAAAAAAAAAAAAATGTGCATAGAGTTTGAAAGAGACAACGGGGGCCAAGAAACATTCCAGTCTACGGCTTTTCATTGCAGGGCCCCACTTTTATATTTTTAATGTCGCCCTTGACACTAAAATGCTAGTAACCCCAGAAGTGAGAGCACCATCAAGGTTTTTCCAAAAGCTTTCTACTACTCCCCACTTTTGGCAAAAGTCAAAAGCAGAACTGGAGTTGTGACTTAACGACACTCCCCCTAGCGCTTGCAAACTGTCAGTGCATGCTTTTAATTAAGCTTTTATTGCGCTGTCTCCAGTGGCTTTTAATTACTTTCCCTAAAGCAGCTGATTTTTAGGTTGTGCATACTGAGAAACTCAAAATATGAATCCCACTGGCATTGCACAGTGCAGAGCAGCCAGTCTTTAGAAAGAAGCACTCTCTCTGTGTGTAGTTTATATGGAGAGTAAAGCAAAATTATTCCTTTGTGATGTTTCTTTGTAACAATCTCACTTCATTTGGCTCAGTACTGAGATCTCAGCTTTTTGAAAAGGGGAGGAAATCCTCCAACAAACTACCCTGAATGAATATGTTGCTGTGGGTGTAAATACACCTCAGAAAATATGAAGTTTTCAAAAGGCTGCGCTCTCAAGAGAGGTTGAACTGCAAGACCTGCGTTGCCTCCAGTCATTTCCAACATTCTTGTAATTGGTCTGCACTTTTGAAACAAAGTGAGTGTGCAGGGATTTAAAAGATATATTTTAAAAAGAAGCTGTGCAGAAGCTAAATGCTGCTGTAACAACAGCGCTGTTTCACAAATGCAAAGAGAGTAGTGGGTGGGAGGGCAGCTCACCCTCCTTTTCCCATTTCTTACTTTTATATGTCAGTACATTCATCTGCTTCAGGCACATAGTTTCCTCTCATTCATTGTTATCCTCACAACCATCTTGAGAGGCAGATGAGGCTCAGAGTTTATGACTGGCCTGGGAACATCATGACTGAATGGGGAACCTTTCCAGGTCCTTCCAAATCATCGTGTGCTTACTGGCTGATACTATTTTCAGGTGGGATTCAATTCATGAACCAGCAAATTCAGGTTGCACTATTACAGTTTATAGGGAGGGCTTGCACAATGAATCCACTTCCCTTTTTCACAGTGAGGAAAGTCACAGGGAAACTACGCTGAAAAGTGTGGGATAATACGCTGCATGAATGCTCATCTGTTTTCAAATGAACACACTGCAGGGTAATGCAGAATCAATCTGCAATTAGTGGCTTTTTTGAAATGAAATCGGCAGGAATAATTTTTTCTGGGCTGAAAAATATGCAGTAGTCTCTAGAATGTGTATGGACTATGTAGGAGGGTGGTGAAACCAAGTACTTGGTCTCCACTGATTCTAGAATACAAGATTGTGTGTTCACAGTTCAATGTCTTCCCATTAATTATTTGTTCAACCCACATCTTTCAGTGAGCATAAAGAGGTAAGAACGTAAGAAGAACCTGGTCCAGCATCCTGTTATCACAGTGGCCAACCAGATGTCTGTGGGAAACCCCCGAGCAGGATTTGAGCACAAGAGCCCTGTCCCCCCTCTTGTGGTTTTCAGCAACTGATATCCAGAAGCACTTGTTGCCTCCAACTGTGGAGCATAGGCATTATGGCTACTAGCCACACTTAGCCTTATCCTACATGAATTTGTCTAATCCTCCACTGCTTCCTGCAGGAGTGAGTTCCATAGTTGGACTGTGCACTGCATGAAGAAGTACTTTATTTTATCTGTCCTAAATCTTCTAACATTCCTTTTAATTGGATATTCCAGTGTTGTGAAAAAGGGAGAAAAACTGTCCTCTGTCCACTTTCTCCATGCCATGCATAATTTTGTAAATTTCTTTCATGTCCCCTATTACTCATTTTTTCTCTAATCCAAAATGTCTCAATCGCTGCAACCTTTATTCATAGGAGAGTCACGCCATCCCCTCAATCAGTTTTGTTGCCCTTTTCTGAATCTTTCCCAGTTCTACAATATTATTTTTAGGTGAGGCTACCAGAACTGTATTATCCTGTCACTTTCCAAACTGCAAATAACCCTTTAAAAAAAAAAGGTGGGTTTGTTGTGCCAGGGTGATGGTGCTTCGGTCCAGTTTAATTGTGCAAACCTTGGTTTTCAGTATGTGTTGAATCTGCCTGCAAGACTTAGCCTAGGGGAGCTCACCCTAGCCCTCCATGCCAGTCCTGCTTTGTCCAGAAAGGCACAAAACACTAAGACAACCTTCTGCCCACCGCTTCCTTGTAATATGAGCACTGATCCTGGTTCCAAACCTGAAGTGTCTAAAATATAAAAAACTCTGGAGTTTTTCCCAGGGTGTTTGTGTGTGTCATGGAGAAAGCTGGTCAGTTCAAAGCAGGAGTTTACTCTTTAATAGTGAGCCATTTGTAGGCCAGCTGAGCACAGCTCATGCTCTGTGGGTCTTACTACATAAAGACAGTTGCTGACATGAAAAGTTCCCACCTCTCCACAGTTGTCTTTGTCTCCTTCTCTCCAGGGATTCTTCCAAACAATCAGAGATTGCGCCTGTGTGCAGCCTTTCTTTGCTCTTCCCTTTTCATACCTCTTCTGGTTCTGGGAGAGGCAGGGGAGCCTGCCGCAGCAGGAGAGGGATTTACCCATGACTCTTCTTCAGCCTGACTTATCTTGGCCTCCCTCCTCTCACTTGTCTGCTTTAGCTTCTGCCTCTGCTTCCGGACTTCTCTCTGCCACTGACTCTCCCAACTCACTAAGCCCAGTTAGCCCTGCAGCTTCTAACATCACCTCCTCCAGTCTTCTCCTTCTTCTCCCTGACACCACTCAGGTCTCCCTCCCTTGTCCCACCACTACTCTCCAGGCTCTGAGCTTTCTTCCCTTGGTGGTTTCCCAGCTGGTTCCTCACACTACTCCTATTTGTCCAACTGGTCCATGACAAAGAGGGTGGGATGGGGTGGGTAAGACATCATTGTTGGGCCCTGCTCTCTTTGTGAGCTCTCATTCCACAGTGAGCTTCACTGTCATTGTTACCAAATATTGCTATGGTGCCTCCACACCTCCACTGTTCCTACCTGCTCACTTACAAGACAGAGAGGCAGTGAGCAGGCAGGGAACACCAGTCATTGCTGCCTTTCCTTTCTATCAACTTTGCATACTTCTGGTTCAGCCCCTTTGAGACCGACAAAGAGGATGTTCTACCCGCACCTCTTTCTGGTGCTCCAATAAGTGCCATACATATTGGAGGCACCATTAAAATTACCTACAACAACCCAGAGCAACTCCTGTGTAGCATCATTCTGGGACACTCTGGGAAGTTTAAATGGAGGGGGACAATTTAACACTCCCAATAAGCTTCAGAACAACTTTATGTTGGGAATGCTCCAGGACATTTGTAGGAGATTTACCTGATGTCTCCAAGTCATCAAGCACTCTTTAAAGCAGGGACATAGAACCACCAGTCCAGGGGTCGAGTCAGGGAAGTTTATAACGTGTGATATTTTACTGTATTTTTGGTTTTTATGGAAGCCGCCCAGAGTGGCTGGGGAGGCCCAGCCAGATGGGCGGGGTATAAATAATAAATTATTATTATTATTATTATTATTATTATTATTATTATTATTCCAGGCCTTCGTGTTTGGTATTTGTGAGTTCGGACTCCCTCCAAGCCACACCTCTCACTGGCTCTGCTTTGCGCCCCCTTTGGGAATTTCTGCCTTGTTGGAATGTACCGTACTCTGATAATGCCTGTTACAAAAGCCAAGTGCCTGCCCTTCTCTCTGGCAAGAGCACATGGGGTCTCAGGCACTCACACAGGGTATGTGACCCTTTGAAGAACTGAAGATGCAGCGGAGACTGTTGTGGCTTTAAGAAATATGGTTTCTTCACCTATTTACACCTTCAGCCTGCATGGGGGTGTCCAGATCTTATAGCATAGTCACTCCAAGAGACACCAGTGTAAGCTGCCTGCAGCCAGATTCACCCAAAATGGATCTCAGCCCTTCCTCCTCCTTTTTCTTCCCAGAAAAACACACAGCCCATCACCTTGGTAACACCCCCCACCCCATGGCCCATCAACACCTTTTCTCATGTTAACTGGTTTGATGTTCACACAGCCAGCCCGGCCAGCCCAGGAATCCTCTGTCTGACACAGCTCTTCAGTTTGTGTTTTAGTCCATATCTCAATTAATCAAAATACTATTATTTATTCATTCCTAGGGTTTAGGGGGATCTCCCCACCCCCTCCCCCGATCTATAACATGCCCTTTGCTTGCCTGGATGCAGGATGAAGAGGGGGGGGTGTGCGCATGCACAGAAAGTAGCCTACTGCATAAAGGTAGTTACACTCACTGTTCCACCCACTTTTGCCTCTGGCCCTGCCCATCCCTGGCATGTGACCCCCCAGAAAGTTTTCCAGAAAGGAATGCAGCCCCAGGCTGGAAAATGTTCCCCACTTCTGCTTTAGAGCACCATGACCACTGGTGCTAGTTCAGCTGGCCAGGACTCATGGAAAGAGAAGCAATGTATAAGAATCCTCACCAGAGGGCTCTCTATCTGTTATGTACTGAAAACTGCAGCAGTCTGATTGGTCCTAGAACAATAGGCTCCAAAATGCAGCAGTTTGATTGGTTGGCAGGAGCCACCCAATCCAGCTCCAGATAGAAGTGAATCCACAACCTGATTGGCCTACAGGAGAATTCCGGAATTAGCCAATCACATGCAGCCCATTGTGTAAATAATGTATATAAAGCAGATACTTTGAGGGGACTTTGATTCCCTCCTCACCACTATGTGCTGAATAAAGAGCATGAAATCCACTCTCGACTCTGAGTATATTTCACTATCAAAGGCCTCCTTGGTCTGGAGTTGGCTGGCAGTATCTCTCCCACTCCCCCCCCCCCACCAGCAGCCATAAGACCTAATGGCCATCATCTGGACTCACATTCCACCAACATGAGGAAATGCAAGCAATGACTGAGGTTCCATCGTTGAACTGGCCTCAGTCCATATGTGCAAGGCTTAACCTTTTCCCATAGTGAGCAGCAGAGGAAAGCAGCTTTGAGCTGGGTAACTGCAGAATGTAAACTGAGCCCTTTTAAGGACCTTCACAGTCTTGGGGGAAGAGCATTAACAGAACACAGGCTGTGTTCTCTGCCAGCTACAATTTTAGCCTCTGGGCTTGGCGAGCTAAAAAGATCAGCTCTGCTGGAGACTTTGCTGCAAGAGATCATTAGCTGAGGAAGTTTTTCTAGTTGTTCTGAAGGAAGAAAGGAAAAGAAATACATTTTGCTCTGGCTGGGGCAAAGCGGCTGCAACATAAATAATTAAGCAAAGCATCGGCAAACCCCAGCTGATTTTGGCGGAGCATGTTTACATACACAGTGACATCATCCCTGGGTGCATTAGGAACGAAGATGAGAGCTGGTGCCAAATGACTTGGGATGCTGAATGCCCAGTGCCCCTGCCCTGCCAGTTGCTCTGGATTTTGATGTGCAGCTGATCTTATGCCAGATGTTCTTTCTCTCTCTGCCTGATTATTCTAATGTTCCCATGTGGTCCTGAATGTCATTGTCAGCTTCTTTGTTTTATGATATATATCCCCATGCTATCACTTTACCCAGAGTTAGCAATTAGAAGCATGTTATGATGTTGAACAAGAGAAATATTCCTGGCACAGAGGATTCATTCAGTGTACAACATGGCAGCCTGCCTTAGGAATATAGGGAATAATAATAAGAAGAAGAGTTTGGATTTGATATCCCGCCTTTCACTCCCTTTAAGGAGTCTCAAAGTGGCTAACATTCTCCTTTCCCTTCCTCCCCCACAACAAACACTCTGTGAGGTGAGTGGGGCTGAGAGACTTCGGAGAAGTGTGACTGGCCCAAGGTCACCCAGCAGCTGCATGTGGAGGAGCGGAGACGTGAACCCGGATCCCCAGATTACGAGACTACCGCTCTTAACCACTACACCACACTGGCTCTCACACTGGGAGCTGCCCTATTCTGGGTCAGACAACCTGTCCATTCAGCTCAGTATTTTTGACCCTGACTGGAAGCAGCTCTCCAGGCTTTGACAGAGAGGACACCCCAAGCTGGTCCTGGAGAGGAGATGCTCTGCCACTTAGCTGTGGCCCTTTCCTATGCCTCGAGATGGAGATATCAGGGCTCAGCTAGAGGAAACTATTGGTGGGGAACATGTCTGTCAGGGAACTGCCATTGGAGCCAAGGGTGGTGGTAAGGCTCCCCGATGACGCTGGAGAGGGAACCAGCAAGGAGAGAGGGAGAGCTTCCGATGGGGAAGGAAACAGACGTGACGCCAGGGAGGAAGGGGAGGCTGAGAGAGCTTCGGAGGGAAGGCTCAGGGACGGCTCCAGCGAGACCAGCGGGGAGAGCACAGGACCTCCCCTTGGGACGCCCACTCTGCGCAGAAAGCTTCCACGCAGGGAAGCTAGGCGGCGACTTGGTGTCAAAGAACTCTTATGTTGGAGGAAATTCAGGAAACGCCCACTGACGGATTATGCCAGTGATTGAGACAGCCACGGAGTAAGGGCTGTCCGGCAAGGGAAAGGTTTAACCAAACCACTCAGCTTGGAGCAGTCTGGGGCTTACGCACAAGCAACCCCATATCCCATTACAATGTCCTACCACTGCTGCAGCATCCCTCTGTTGCCCCTTCAAGCTCATTCCCAGATGATGCTCTACAACAGAGATGTGATCCCTCCCAGGCCTCTCTGGGGTCTTCCTGGACCACACAACCTCCTGAGCCACTCCCTTCACCAGCTCTCCTTGAGGATGGAATAACCGAGAGAGAGAAAGAACTCCTAGTCTTAACACTTGTATTGCCCCAATTACATATGCACTGTCTGTGTTTGCTTTGCTGTGATCTGAACCCATCAGGTTGAACCTTTCATTCCCAGTTGATGAACAGTAGCTGAAGCTTTGGCAAAGCTGTTCTCTTCTAGCCACTAACCTCCCACACTAAGCAAGACATAGTGAAATGGCAGAGGTCAGTGGGAGATGAGAGCTTTCCCAAAGCTTCTGTAGTCAACACTGTGTGTATGCAACAGCCCTTTAGCATGGGCGTAGCCAGGATTTTTGTTGGAGAGGAGCCTTTTGTTAGGGGGGGGGGCAGAACCTCAGTTAGCTATGTATTTTTTATTGATTTTTATTTATTTAACTGCCCCCTGCCCAATAGCATAGGAAGGGGGGGTGCGGGGAGCCCCGGGTGTCATCATGGAGGGGGTGATAAAATGGCGAAAATATGTGTTTTTAAAATAAATAAATTAAAAATTGAGGTCACGACACTTTTTTGGGGGGGAAAAAATAACTCCCGCACCTACTGCACCCCCCCACCTACACCACTGGTAGCTAGGTGAGGTGGGGGGCACTGGGCGCCACACTGTGGGGCCTGCTGCATGGCTGAGCCATGTGTCTCTCCTGAGGGGGAGGTAGCGGGCGGACTGCCTGCAAGCTCCGCACTGCTTTTTCGAGCAGCGCAGGGCTTGCATCTGCCCACCGCCTCAGCTGCCCTACACCTGAGGGGGAGGCTGTGGAGAGGCTCCACACAGCACGCCCTGCCTTAGCTCGCCCCGCCCCTGGCTGCAGGACACGCATACCGGACCAGACACCCGAGCGGCTAGGTATGCCACTGCCCCTGCTACCCCCTTGGCTACACCCATGGTCCCATTAGTTCAGCCCACTGGGGAGAAACGGGTTGAGGTGAATAGTAAGGGGTTGGTGAGAAGCCTTGGGGTAGGAGGAAGAGAAATGATCTTCCAGTATGCCAGTTAGGATATAGGAAGAACCAGGCTGCTTTGGACCAAGGAGAACAAGTAAAGGAGAACAAGAAGTTTCCAGCAAGCCCAAAAACAGGACATGGAAGACCACAGACACTCTCTACTGGTTGCCCCTTCCCAATGCAGTATTCAGACATATAACTTAGAGCAGCGGTCAGCAAACTTTTTCAGCAGGGGGGCCGGTCCACTGCCCCTCAGACCTTGTGGGGGGCCAGAATATATTTTGAAAAATAAATTAAAAAGGAACGAATTCCTATGCCCCACAAATAAACCAGAGATGCATTTTAAATAAAAGCACACATTCTACTCATGTAAAGACACCAGCCAGCCCCACAAATAACCCAGAGCTGCACTTTAAATAAAAGGACACATTCTACTCATGTAAAAACACACTGATTCCTGGACTGTCCACGAGCCAGATTTAGAAGGCAATTGGGCCGGATCCGGGCCCCGGGCCTTAGTTTGCCTACCCATGGAGGTTCCATTTAGCTATCATTGCTTTTAAAAATATGCTCTATCCTTGTTGTCACTGTGCTCATATGCATTTTGGAAACTTCTTAAAGAATACCATCTTTCTAACCTCTAGCCCGGTGGTGGAGAAGCTGTGGCCTTCAAGGTAATATTGGACTTCAACTCCTATCAGTCACAGACACCAAGGCCAAAGGTCAGGAGGGAGGGGAGCTTGAGTCCCACATCTGGGGGGTGAGTACAGGCTCCCCACTAATGTCTTAGACAAATAGAAACTGTTCTGATTTCCCTCTCTGAGCTGTCACATGCTTGGCCATTACTCTTCTGGGGCATCTTGTCCTATTACCAAATTTTAACCCAGGTGGGAACCATTTCCTGCTGTCCAGTCTAAGTCTGCTTTGCTGCAAACGGAGCCCATCAACTTCAATCCATTTACTATTTGCCTTGCCTAACTCCCTGTATTAGGTCAAAATTGAGCACAGCCTGATTCAGATGCAGTAAAATTGATTCCAGCTTGCTTTAATCTTGGTGTCATTGGCCTTTTGTAGAAACATTTCCAGAGGGCATCAGCCAATTCACGTTTGATCACTGCCAGGCAGAACCTCAGACAGAGAAAAACAGGATTTATTTCTGAGGTAAAGAGGAAGCAACAGGCTGGAAAAGAATCCATTTACTCCTCTTGGCACAGCTGCCAAGACTGATTTTCCAGAGCCTACAGTGAACTAAGAGATACTTATTCAGAACCTCCAGTCTTCATTTATTGTGCCAGTATTTAAGAATTTGCGTGGAGACCTGCTGTCTTAATCAAGCTTAATATATATTCTAGCTAAATGTCAATTACACACATGTCATGTATTCTTGAAAGAGCTATTTGCTGAGTTAGTGATTGCTTTTTTGATCCTGGATAAATGGAAGATTAACGCTATGTTATCTGAAATGAATGTGGCTGTTCATAGTGGGCCTGTGTCTGGACTCTACCATTTTGGACTGCAAGAAGGGGCTTGAAATATACTCAGAATCGCAAAGTGATTTCATGCTCTTTATTCAGCTCATGGTGGTGAGGAGGAATGAATGAAAGTCCCCTCAAAGTATCTGCTTTATATACATTATTTACACAATGGGCTGCACATGATTGGCTAATTCCGGAATTCTACTGTAAGCCAATCAGGTTGTGGATTCACTTCAATCTGGAGCATGATTGGGTGGTTCCTGCCAACCAATCATACTGCTGCATTGTTCTAGGACCAATCAGACTGCTGCATTCTGAATCCTATTGTTCTAGGACCAATCAGACTGCTGCCTTTTGGATCCTATTGTTCTAGGACCAATCAGACTGCTGCAGTTTGGATCCTATTTGACTCAGTACATAACAGGGCTCACATGATGAAATGGCTTTCATGGGGCTTCCAGATTGAAAACAAGCATTTACAGAGAAAGACAGCCTAGAATGTTTGTCTTCTTGACAAACTAGGTCCTATTTGTGGGCCACTGTGGGGATGGGGATAGAAATTTGATTCAGGTTTGCTTGAAGCCACTCTTTCCGAAATTATACGCAAACTGAAACACAGGTCTGCTCTTCTCCCAGCCAGCCAGGTTTGCATAAACCAGCCCAGGAATTTCTTGAATTCCCTGTTTGGCACAGTTCTATACATTGGTACCTTGGTTTACAAGCACAATCCGTTCCAGAGGTCCATTTGTAAACCAAAACAGGTTGTAATCCAATGTGCACTTTCTCCTCCCAAAATTTTTTGTTCGTAATCCAAAAGAAATTGGGTTGTAATCCAAAAAAATGGTTGCACATCGGGACATGCACTTCTGGTTTCGATGTGTTTGTAATCCAAAACGTATGCAAACCAAGGTACCACTGTACTTTAATCCGTATCCCAATTAATCAAAATCCTAGTATTTATTTGTTCCTAGTGTTTGGGGGGGACACCACCCAGTTCTATAACAATACCATTTCTCAGTTCCAAGGACCAACAGTCACCTTTGGGTGGAAGGGAAAGGGTTATTCCAGGCTAGACGGTGCACTGGAATATCCCTTCCTGTCTTGATTGTGATATTTTGGGCTGGCACACTCACCAGCATGCTAGGTGATCATTCATTTCTTCCATACAGACTCAGCAGAGGAAGGTCACTTGGAGATGGTTGGCTGATTTGTGATTAATTTCCCCCCCTTCAGTTGAGTTGCTCAGAGCTAGCCCATGAGAGAGAAAACTCTTTAAGTCTTTGCTGGAAGAGGACATTTTTTCCTATACAGTGGTACCTCGGGTTAAGTACTTAATTCGTTCCGGAGGTCCGTTCTTAACCTGAAACTGTTCTTAACCTGAAGCACCACTGTAGCTAATGGGGCCTCCCACTGCTGCCGTGCTGCCGGAGCACGATTTCTGCTCTCATCCTAAAGCAAAGTTCTTAAGTCAAGGTACTATTTCTGGGTTAGCGGAGTCTGTAACCTGAAGCATCTGTAACCTGAGGCATCTGTAACCCGAGGCACCACTGTACCACAGAGTTATGGCCAGGGGTGCCAACAATAGCTGTCAACACTTTCCCCTTTTTTTAAAGGGAAATTCCTTTATTCTGAATAGGATTTCTCGCAAGAAAAGGGAAAAGTTGACAGCTATGGTGCGAACTTGAATAAAATAGGGGGAGGGCAGGTAAGCCAAACCCCCACATGATTGATCGCATGATATGATGCATGTAAACCATTTGAATGGCAATGCCCATCAATGGAGGGGGGGCTGAAATATTTTATTGGAGGGGGCTGAAGCTCCCTCAGCCCCTAAGAGTTGGCTCATATGATTACAGAGTAGCAGGGAGGAAAGGGAGCGATAGAGAGCTAGCCCACTTATATTTGTGCTGGAGGACAATCTGGCTAAGTTATAGGGAAATCTAGGCTGTTTTTTACTTTATTAAGAGCTGATCTTATAGGGATTATGGAATGAGCTCCCTACTGATAATACAGGAGGCCCCGTCTGTATTGACATTCTGCTGGCTTTTGAAGATGCACCTGTTTACAGAAGCATTCCTTTCATCTGTCAACTGCAGTACCCTTTTTAATTGCTGGGTGATTTTTAACACATATTTTAATTATGGGTAATTATGTTTTGATGTTTTGATGGGATTGTTTTATTGTGCATTTTAATTATGGATGCTTATATTTTAAGGTGTGTGTGACTGATTTTTGTACTTTGTAAAACTACTTAACAGCCTGTTTTGGTCAACTGATGGTGATGATTTCCACATTGCACTGATATCTAAAGATTTTTAATGTGTTCGGGAAATCATCTGCAGAACTGTTATGAGCGGAGGGCCCAAATACCTGCTCCCCTTTTGTGTTTGTTTTAAGACTAAGAAAAAGGCCGGGATACTGGGAACTGGGCATCTTTAGCCTGGATAAGAGAATATTGTCGTTGTTTAGTCGTTTAGTCGTTTAGTCGTGTCCGACTCTTCGTGACCCCATGGACCAGAGCATGCCAGGCACTCCTGTCTTCCACTGCGTCCCGCAGTTTGGTCAAACTCATGCTGGTAGCTTCAAGAACACTATCCAACCATCTCGTTCTCTGTCGTCCCCTTCTCCTTGTGCCCTCCATCTTTCCCAACATCAGGGTTTTTCCCAGGGAGTCTTCTCTTCTCATGAGGTGGCCAAAGTATTGGAGCCTCAGCTTCACGATCTGTCCTCCACTAGGGATGGGCAAATCTGTCAATTTTCATTTCTCTTTCTTTCAAAAAGATTGCCATAAAGATGCCTGCCTGATATTTGTTCTTCTTGCAGTCCATGGGGAATATAGGTAAAGGTAAAGGTACCCCTGCCCGTACGGGCCAGTCTTGACAGACTCTGGGGTTGTGCGCCCATCTCACTTAAGAGGCCAGGGGCCAGCGCTGTCCGGAGACACTTCCAGGTCACGTGGCCAGCGTGACATCGCTGCTCTGGCCAGAGCCAGAGCCAGAGCCGCACACGGAAACGCCGTTTACCTTCCCGCTGGTAAGCGGTCCCTATTTATCTACTTGCACCCGGAGGTGCTTTCGAACTGCTAGGTTGGCAGGCGCTGGGACCGAGCAGCGGGAGCGCACCCCGCCGCAGGGATTCGAACCACCGACCTTTCGATCGGCAAGCCCTAGGCGCTGAGGCTTTAACCCACAGCGCCACCTGCATAGCCATCTTCAAATATGTGAAGGTCTGTCACATGGAATATGGAGCAAGCTTGTTTCCTGTTTCCTCCAGAGGGTATGACCTGAACCAATGGATTCAAATAGCAAGAAAAGAAATTCTGATTAAACATTAGAACTTTCTGATATTAAGAGCTGCTCAGCAGTAGAACAAAATATATTGGAAAGTGGTGGACTCTCTTTCACTGGAGGTCTTTAAAGAAAGGTTTGATGGCCATCTGTAAGAGCTTCTTAAGCTGAATTTTCCAGTATTACAGAGGGTTGGGTTAGATGACCCTTGGAGTCGCTCCCAACCTTACAGCTCTATTATTCTACTGCCCTTTTTTTTCTCTTCTTCACTTACAGTCATATTCCCCACATACTCATACCCACCCGCAAGGAGGAGGCCAAGGCCATCTGCTGGCACGTCTCTCTCAGTAAAGCTGATTCTCTAAATCCAGAGTAGGTAATTAGAGTTTCTCGCATACTCATTGACCCCTCCCGCCCCCATGTCTGTCCCTCCCAGCAATCTACTGGCACTTCATATAGTTTTCTTAAGCAAGTGCTTACAAATTACACAGTGGTCTCATAGGATTGTATGTGATGGATGGATTCTGAATGAGGGTCAGAAACAGCTGGGAATATTGAAAGGGCTTTCCCCTAGATGTTTGCAATGTGTCCAAGGCCCTTTTACTCCTTTGCGCAGCTTTACAAACTTCTCCCAAGGCCCCCCAAACCCTTGAACCACCTGTAACTGTGTGGAAGATGATTTATTGTTCTTAACTATCACTGTGTTACCATGGTTATTTCAGGTTAATCCATGCTATTAATTCCAGAAGTCTACAGGAACACACAATTTCATTATATGACGTGGATCTCTCTGTACTCCCACACCACAAACTCAATTAGTTGTTTGGTTTACAGCTTCTGTGCTTGCATTAGCAGCTGCTTAATATTTTAGTCTGGGTTTGGGGCTCCCTCCACAATTGCCAGTCAGTGAAAAACAAGTTTTGCCAGGCAAAGGTTTGCTGTTAGGGGAACTCTCAGAGCTGATGGATGAGGTGGTGTGAGCAGAGATTGATTTTCAGCTTCTCCAATTTACCTTGCACAAGTAAGCAGTGTGCCATGTGGGGAGGAGTTCTATTACAGTGTGGGGAATAGATCTGGACAATAGAAAGGTGGAATAAAACTGCTTATTTTGCAGTTTAATCACTGGTGCTTGAGAAGCAAATGCAAACAAATTGGAATTCTCCACCCAGCCATGATATTTTCACTCCTTTCTCTGGAGAGGAAGTATCTAATGCTGGAAATTAGACAACTGTAATGTGCTCTCCATGGACCTATGAAGACAGTTCAGAAACTTCAGCTGGTACAGTATGCCACTGCCTTGAATGGTGATGGGCACAAATTAGCATACTCATATTCAGTACTTTTTTCTGGGTGGACATAGGGGTACACATACCCATAAACATTTTGTGAATCTAAGTTTGGCCTCATTGAGGGGCAGTATTTCAATATGAGTAGGAAAATTGGAGTACAGTGGTATACCTCGGGTTAAGAACTTAATTCGTTCTGGAGGTCTGTTCTTAACCTGAAACTGTTCTTAACCTGAAGCACTACTTTAGCTAAAGGGGCCTCCTGCTGCCACCGTAGCACAATTTCTGTTCTCATCCTGAAGCAAAGTTCTTAACCTGAGGTACTATTTCTGGGTTCGCAGAGTCTGTAACCTGAAGCGTATGTAATCTGAAGCGTATGTAACCCGAGGTACCACTGTACCCCTAAACATTTTTTCAGGGGGGAAAAGCACTGCCTATATTGATGGTCCCAGTATTGACTGATTTATTTCTAAACCCAATTCAAGGTGCTGGGTTTGCTCTTTAAAGCAGGGGTGAAAAATAGGCCACATTATCCCAGTAGAAAATTGCCAAGGACCTAGTACTGCATCTAGCTCACCCAATGAGCTTCATGGCTGAATAGGGATTTGAACCCTGTACTCCCGGGTCCTAATTCTAACCACTACACTACCACTGGCTCCAAACTCTTAAGATTCTGGGGGCACCACTGACATCACCCCTATTGCCACCTCTGTATCATCCACAATTTTCAGAGGTTAGTAAATGCAGGCAATATACAGACTGGGAGTTAAAAGGACTATTCTTACTTTGGGACTTGTTCAAAGATGCCAGTCCTTTGAAAAGCTGGAAGAAGTGTGCACCATCTGACTGTCACTGGGGCAAGTTCAAATGTTCAGCTGGCCAAAACTGTTGAAGCAATCAGAGGTTTAGGATTTTTTCAAAGGTATTTGTTTTAACCCCAACCTCGATTTAAAGGGGGTGAACTCAAGGTACTATATGGAACTTCGGCCAGAAATAGGAAATACAGTGGGGCTGGAGGAGGTGTGGGAAGCTGATCTGTGATATGTGCCACAGGATGATATATGGCTGAAATCACCAATCAAAACTATTTTAGTTCAGATAAGAGATACATTGTACAAGGTGATAAGCTGGTGTTATACACCAGTACAACTAGGATTTTCTTCCTATTGTAATTTCCCAGGAACATACTACCATATGTGGTGGAGGTGCCCTATGATGTGTTCATCTTAGCATAGAGCACTTCAGTAAGTATCAGCCACAGTAGATCAAATGGTGGTGATGGATCCAGCACCTGCCCTTTTGTCAGTAATTCCATAGGTCACATTAGGGCTTTTTTCAAAAATAAAGATTTAATTATATTTTTTGTTGGTATCAGCACAATTATAAATAGAACAGGGCTGGAGCTATTCCCCACCACTCCAATGTTTTAAATGTTATTGAACAACAGAAACAGACAATACACACAAATGGAACAGCAAGCATTAACAACTAATTCAACACGAGAAGCTTTAGATAACACAGTAAAAATTAATTTAAAAAATCAGGTGTGGATAAAATGGATATGATTATAAAATTACAGATAGGGTTTAAAACACAACCTTACATTGTACAATGAGTGAAACAGGAAAAATGAAAAAGTTATTGCCTGATTATAGACTGCCAAAAAAATCATTTGGCTCCACAGGGCAGATCCTTATGTGGCTCTACCCCCATAAACCAACTTCGACAGGTGGCATATCCCACCTACCTGTCAAAATCCATTGTGCAGTGCTTGGGAATCTCTTGTACCTGAAAAGGGCAGGATTGGTCTCCCCATACATCAACTGTTGCACAAGAGGGTCAACCCTGCTTTCTCGTCCATCCTTATTTGGGGCCATAACTCCCACTTATCCCATAGTGAAGAATAGACTTAGGATAAACATAGAAATGAATAAATTCTAGGATTGAGATTATTTGGGGTGGGAAGGGAGATAGATATATATGATTCAATATATGTTGCAAAGGAATTATTTCGTAGTCTGGCCAAGGTAGGGCAATTAAGGGACAATAGAAAGCCATTGAGGGTCCATTGAGGGGTGTTAACAAGACAAGGGCCCTAGATATTACCAGAGATTGGGGATTTGGGAGGTTGCCAGCAGGAATGCTGACTTGCCCCCCAAATTGAGGGGACACGGTCACATGATGTGTCACCTGATGCCACCAGGTGTGCCCCAGATGAGGGCAGGACGCTTGCTCGTCTCAGCTGCTGCCCGGCTCCTGGGCTGCCGGGGTGGAGGCTGGGGCTGGGGCACGTGCAGGGCACCCGGCGGTGGCACTGCTCCCTGCTCAAAAATATTGGAGCTGAAGCCCTCTCTGCACCCAATACCCAGTGCAGCTGGTTTCCAGGGTAACTGCTCTGGGGGAGGGCAAGGTGTTGCTGGGAAGAAGATAGGAAAGAAAGGCTGGGATCCATTTTTTGAGGAAACCAGCCTGAAGGTTACTTGCGCTGCTGCCTCTGGAAAGGTGCATGCTGTAAGATCTGGACTTCCTCCATGCAGACTGAAAAAGCAAATAGGTGAATAAACCCTATTTCTTAAAGCACGACAGACTCTACCGTGTCTTCTATTCTCCAAAGGGACACACACCCTGTAGGCATGCCTCTGACCCCATGCGCTCTTGCCACTGCTTGGCAGAGAGAGGGGCAGGCACCGGGTTTTTGTCAAAATATTATTGACTTTAGAATCCACCCATGACTCCACCATCTCTGCAGCAAGCCTCCGCTCCTGTTACAGTTTTCTATCACATATGCAAGTTATGGATTGCTTTTGTTTGTGCTCTGTCAATAGAGTAGGAGTGTAACTCAACACTTTTGTTCAGTTGCCCTGTAGTAGTATCCCAGTGATTGAAGTACTGATGGGAGGAGGCTAGAAGGGCAAGGAAAAGTGTTGCTGTTGCACAAAATAATTACTGCTCCCAGACAGAGTAATATTAAGGTGGCAATGGCAGGTGGTGGGATAATGCAGCTAATGACTGCAGCATGTGAGCTGCTCAGTGGCTGAAGAATGGATGAGAACGGGTTGTGAACTGTACTGCCATTCCTCAGCATAATTACAGCTCTGTAACAGTTAAGGGTGGAAGGGTGGAATAAAGCCATTAAGGACTGTAGCAGTAGAACAGAGTGGTAGAATTTAGACTTAGGAAACTGTAAAGACACACTGGCGTTTTTTTTGACAGGGTGAGGGGAGGGAATTAGTCATTAAAGTTGGTGGTTGAAGATCTCTGAGAGGATTTCTGCACAGTTGCTCTCTCAGCTGGCCAATGAAAATGATGGCACAATGAGGCAGTGTCAGTTGCAGGACCCTGCAGAGGCACTCAGGTTGTTGGGAAACCATTGAAAGGCAGGCACAAAGTAGGCAGAAAGAAAACAAGCCAAGCTTTCAAGAAGAAAAGCCAAGGTCTCTCAGTCTGTGGAGTAATTTGTGGTTTTATTGTGCTTTTATTAGTTGAAGTTTGGTTTAGTGCAGGGATGGGGAGCATGATCTCACTGGCAGGCCCAATTGTTATCTCCCCCACCCTTTTGTGGGGAGAAAGTGGCTGCTGTATTACTGGGTTGTGTTTGGCATTGTGATTTTGCTTCCTAGAGTGAAATTCTGGGTTGTTTTTGTGTCGTTACTTGGAGCAAGTCAGTCGTTGCCTCAATTCAATGTCTCTGATTTGAGGGGAAGCATCTATCCAAGTTAGTAATAATGAGATATATTTAAGAAGGCCAACATCACCAAACTGTAGATTCCAATTTCTTAATCAGGCCCTAATATAACCTTTAGAGAGCAACTTCTCTCATAACCATTGAATGAATAGGCTTGCATTGAGTGTCAGTTCTAGTCAGACTAGAACCAGTGAAGCTAATGGAAACAACTAACTTAGGTCCATTCATTTAAATGGGTCTATTCTGACCAAATCTAGATTACTAAAGACCCTTGGCCACAGTCAGGAAATATGAATGAGGGTGCCCATTCACTTCTGCTGTTTTGCTCCCACTGGTGTTCCTCAACTCTCTTAACAATTTGTGTGTTATTATCATGCTCATCAGTTCAGATCCATCAGTAAAGTGCTGCTTTTAACCTTTAAAGCACTGAATCAGGGGTTCAGAACCTAAAGTCTGGGAACTAAACGTGGCCTTTGGGGCTGCTTTGTGTAGCCTTTGGGACTCTTCCCAGGCTACACCTCCTCCTGAGCAAGACCACATTTCTCTGGCCCTACTTGTGCACCAGCCTTGAATGCTTTTGCCTGTCTGGAATATGTCTCTTGAACTCTGATAATGCTTCTTGCTTGCTTGAATGGAGGACAGAGAGGGTTGCATCAATGGGTGTTGATGCGGGACAGGGCATTCACTACAGTAGCACCAAAGTTACAAAGCTCCCTCCATAGCAATGTCCACCACGCTTGTTATTGACTGTTGGATACCATAGTAATGTGGCTTTTTTCCTGGGTCTTTTGGGTTGCCAGTAACCTTCTCTCTCCTCCCCCATTCTGATTAATGTGGCTACTAATTAGAAGTTAAAAAAAAATTGTTACATGTTTTATACAATTTTGTGAATAAAAATTTGTGTATATTCCAGTACTCACCATGAAGTTATTACAGTAAGTGGCACATTTTAACATATATTTTTTTTTTGGGGGGGGAGGCACTGATTATACTGCTCCCAATATTTTTCTTCTCACCAAATTACCCTTTCCATGCATTATCTTGTGCACTGAGAGAATTTCTATAATTCCCACCCACCACAGGGAAGTACATGTGCTCTTGATGTCAGTACACATCTCAAATGTTCCACAAAAGGCACCCAAAGTGCATTAAAAAAACAAAATGGGGTGGGGGGGAGACTCCTTCTTTAGGTCGCTGAGTGCCCTTCTCCAGCTTCTTCAGGCTGGAGCTGAATCTGATGTGCTACATACGAAATCCTCTGAAATCTGATTAGCAAAGAGAGCATGTTGGCTCTGTGTAAATGGGGTCATTTCTAACAAGCTGTTAGCACACTTTGCAGCTGCAATATAATCTAGCATTAAACGCCGGGGGCTGTGGACCATGTGTTGTAATGTTTCACACAGACAATATTTCTGCTTCATCTGTTGTTCTTGAACTTAAGCAGAATTACAACCTTCAGACCTCAAGTTTAGTATTTAAAAGTGCTCTGTGTACTGTTTGCAGTTTTTGCTTTTTCAGCTGAGTACAGTGGTACCTTGGGTTACATACGTTTCAGGTTACATGCGCTTCAGGTTACAGACTCCGCTAACCCAGAAATACCTCAGGTTAAGAACTTTGCTTCAGGATGAGAACAGAAATCGTGTGGTGGCAGCGCAGCGGCAGCGGGAGGCCCCATTAGCTAAAGTGGTGTTTCAGGTTAAGAACAGTTTCAGCTTAAGAACGGACCTCCAGAACAAATTAAGTACTTAACCCGAGGTACCACTGTATTAGTTTTCCCAATATAATGCCAGTGCTTCTGTCCCATTTTCTAATGTTCCTTTCATACTGCAGTACCTGTTAGAATTACAGTGGTACCTTTGGTTACAGATGCTTCAGGTTACAGATGCTTCAGGTTACAGACTCCGCTAACCCAGAAATAGTACTGAGGCATCTAATCATAGCCTGCATTTTACTTAGGCTTATATTTTGATCAGGGCCTGTATTTTAAAAAGAGCTTAAAGATTTTCAAATGTTTCATGCCAGGCAGAAGACCGGCTGCCTAAGTACTTTGGCAAGATGTTTATCCTCCTGGACAAGGGGGCCCCCTGATTTATAGCAGAAAACAATTCTCAAAGTCGTAAAAAGGGAATTACAGGCTGAGAGCAAAGGTTACACTGACCCTACATATTACAGAATATAAAAAAGCTGAGAAAAAACATAATTAAGACTTGGTAAATAGTAAAATAAAACCATGTGCCTCCTATTAAACTTGAGCCATATTTTCCTAAGGTTAGAAGGACAGAAGCAAATGGAAAAAGCAGCTGGCTTGGCTGGAGAAGGGGGTGTAAACAGAAGAAGAGGTTTCTTCCTATTTTATTTTGAGGCTGTAAACTGTTCCTTCCTTTTTTACTTTGAGAAAGTTTATTCTTCTAAAAAGCTATCTATGATAATGTATGAAATATATTGGCTTAAATGTAATTATGTAAAGGATTTAGAAACTAAGAAATGTTAAATCCTTATGCTAGATTCTTATTTCATATAGTTGGAAGAGACCACAGGGGCCATCAGCCCAGCCCCCCTGCCAAGCAGGAAACATCATTAGGGCACACATATGGTTGTCAGGCCTTTGTTTAAAGACCTCCAAAAGGAGATCTTTCAATGATGATGTGAACTCAAGATCCCTGACATCTGTTTAAGATAAAAATTTAAAACTATTAACCATCTGTTTTGGAGGGCAATAGGGCAAGGAGGGCAAGAGGTGAGCTGGTAATTAAGGTTCCTTGTTGAGACAAATGTAAGATAAATGACTACTTATTTGTCATTTATAGATAGAAGAATATATAGCTTTTTTTTCCCATAAAAGGCAATAGGAAATGGGTGTATCTTTTGTGATTGGTTCTAGCAAACAGCCAATAGGAATTTCAACCAGGCTGATTGGACAGAGGCAGCCAAAGGAGGAGCAAGGGGGCTGGGTTAAGGAAATATAAGTGCTGGCCAGAATGGCAGGAGGGCAGGCCAGAGCTTGGTAACCATATACCACTGTGCCTCTCATTTATTTGTCTGACAAATAAATTATTATTTTAATTTCTCTATTGCTGCGTTGAATATTTCATTCCAGCTAAGCGTTAACCACAAGCAGGGTGCTACAGTACCTCAGGTTAAGAACTTTGCTTCAGGATGAGAACAGAAATCATGCTCCGGCTGCAGCAGGAGGCCCCATTAGGTAACTTTCAGGTTAAGAATGGACCTCCGGAAGGAATTAAGTACTTAACCCAAGGTACCACTGTACTTATGTTTAAACCAGCAGTGTAGTGTCGGTTGTCAGTGCTCAGGGCGGGCACATGTGTGCGTGCCGGGCAGAGTGTGTGTGTGCGTATGGGTGTGCACACACCGGACAGGGGGGGCACCAGTCCCTCCCGTGCCACTGAAGCTGCATTAAGTGACCCCACTCCTACCAGAACAAAGCAAGGCCTCGCTGAGCTGCCTGCCCACCCACACGGAAGGCAGCCCAGCCAACTGACAAGGTGGGTAGATAGGAGCACCAGGCTGGGCCTCACTGTGGTTGTCTGCGTGGGGGCGTTTGGTTTACACACACACACACCACAAAAAATGTGTGCCTGGGACCACGTCCTCCCTGGCATCTGCTTCTTTCTCCCCTGGTTTTAACTGCTGTTTGGTGGACACTCAATAGAGAAAGCTTACACATAACTGGGAATCCCAGGCCCATAGGGGTGCTTCAGAGTAGGTGAGTGTTGAGCAGGGGTCAGCAACCTAAGGCCCATGGGCTGGAAGCGGCCCACAGAGGTCGTTTGACCGGCCCACGAGTCGCCCCCGAACTGAGCTGTCCAATCGTGCACTGCGCTAAACCAGCGTAGCGCGGCACGGGGACTCACTTCCGCGGCGCCTGAAATCGCTTCTGCGCATGTGCGCAATCTGGTCCATGGAGGAATTTCCGTGGGACCGATCCAGCCCAGGCAAGAGAAACCTTGCTGACCCCTGGTGTTGAGTTTCCCTATACAGTGGTATCTCAGGTTAAGTACTTACCTAATTTGTTCCGGAGGTCCTTACTTAACCTGAAGCACCACTTTAGCTAATGGGGCCTCCTGCTGCTGCCGCGCCACCGGAGCACGATTTCTGTTCTCATCCTGAAGCAAAGTTCTTAACCTGAAGCACTATTTCTGGGTTAGCGGAGTCTGTAACCTGAAGCGTACGTAACCTGAAGCATATTTAACCTGAGGTACCACTGTAGTTTTCCCAAGGGGGGGTGGGGAGGTGAACTTCAGAGCAGACATGTATGGAATTGCACTATTTACAAATTAGTATCTCGCTGGCATTGAACACCAGCATGGTTTAGGCCACATCCAGCTATGGCTTCCCCCAAGGAATCCCGAGAGCTGTATATAGTTTGTTGAGGGTGATGAGAGTTTGTTCAGTGGCCTCTATTCCCCCACCCCCAGCTACATTTTCATAGTTCCCTTTGCAGATAGATTGTTAAACCACTCTGAAATCTGTAGCTGTCTGTGGGAACTAGGGTTCTCCTGTAACAACTCTTAGCACTCTTTACACACTGCATTTCCCAGGGTTCTTAGTGGGAAACCATGACTTTTAAAAGTGGTATGACACTGCTTTCTGGTTGTGTTTGAAGAGATCAGTATTTTGGACAATTGTAATAAATGAAGTTAAACTTACAATAGGATATGAATTTCCAGTAGAACATTAGCTATATTATTTGGATATGGTTTAATGAGTAGACACAAAATTAAAAATAAATTTGGGAACAGCTGCTTGTATTACAATCCGCTATGTTTGGGAAAAATGTATTCCGGCATTAGAAGATGGGATAGTAAGATTATGGGAATTGGCTGATATGGTGAAATCAACTCATATTGTAAGAATGAAGGGTGGAAAACAAGCAGATAATTTATTTATTGAAAAATGGAAGTTTTGTTATGTACTGGTGCAATAAGACGCAAGAACGTTTTCAACCATATATAGGGTTGTAAGCAGTTCAATGAACAAGCAATACACTTTTACATATCCTCCAATATTTCTCTGATGAAAATAAGGACATCACATTCCATAATGATAATTTTACTATTTATACCCCACACATCTTAATGGGTTGCCCCAACCGCTCTGGCCAGCTTCCAGCATATATAAAAACATAATAAAACATTAAAAAACCACTTCCCTATATAGGATTGCCTTCAGACACCTCACGAGTCAAATAACTCCATACCCTCCAACATTTCTCCCATGAAATGAGACATCCTAAGCTTCTCTAAATCAGGGATGCCCCTGGAAAAAATGGACACTTGGAGGGTCTTCTTTTAGGGTTGTATCTGGCTAAGTTCTACTCAGAGTAGCCACATCAAAAAGTAATGGACATGAGTAACTTAGATACGTTAATTGAAATGGGTCCACTCTTAAGGAAAACTTGAATTGAATACATGTTTTCTTGTTTTTGTGATTGCTGCTGTATTAAACATCAATGAAGCATTCTTACACCGATCTTGCACCTATATAAAGCAATCAAATTTCTATTTTTTTTAAAGTGTAAAAGAAAACAAATCATAAAGCAATAAGTAAATATTGTGTTGTATAGTAGTTTTTACCCTAGCACCTCTCTCACTTGCCTAGGGAGGGTATTTCATTAATGGGCCACCCATTTTAAAGGTTTTTTTTGTTTTAACAATAAAGCAGCATATGAATTTCATGAAATAGATAGATAAATGCGTTTTCTCGTTCATCTCTCTTCTGAATTACTACACTGAATCTAGAACATACATGCTGTACATACAAACATCCGGAACATATATGTTAGTGTATTTATTTATATGTAAACACCGCTTGATCATAACGTGGAAGCCAAGACGCTGTAACCAGGAGGTGAAATGCGCTGCGCCAAAGTCCGGCGGGCTGAGCACCATTTGTTATCTCCTCACGTGAGACAGCTGAGTATTTTTAATGCCTGGCAGAGGGTGGAGGAGGGGAAGGGCGGACACTCGCGCCTGCGCACTGCAGTCGAGCAATGTTTTGATCTGTGTGCGTGTGGTGAAGGTATACAGTAGCATAACAAAGAGGGAGGAGCAACAGCAATAAACACCGCCCACAAGCGAGAGGCAAAGCCGGCGGCAAGGGAACGGTAGGTCGGCGCGCGCAACGCCGGGAGGCGGAGTTTAAAAGACTAAAGCTCGAGCGTGCGCAGTGAGGACTTTCGCGGCTGAGGCGTGAGATGAAGTGATGCGCGCCACGTGACAACATGGAGAAGGAAAACCATAGAGCGCAGAGATAATCGAAACCCTGCTTTCTTGCTTGGGCGGCCTCTTCGTCAAAGAAGCTTCTCCTGTTAATTTTAATTCTCAGTTCGAAGGGGCGTGTAAAGGGGAAAAAATTGATGTCGCTTTCAGCCGAAGGTGGCTGGGTACGACGTGGCGGCTAGAGCGTCTCAGCGCTTTGCGTTCGCGCCGGAAGTGACGTCAACGCGCGCCGGAAAAGAGGATTAACAACACTAGCCAATATCGTTTTTGTTTTTTTGAGGAACTAAATCCTGGCACGGCCCCTTCCGCTGACTTCCCCGTCAGGTGACCCGCGTCGCTGGCTGGTCTCCGTGCCGGTCTTTGCCTGAGGGGAGTTGCGAGAGGGGCGGCAACGGCCTGGTCGTGAAGAGGGAGAGAGCCGACCTGAGCCAGTAGAGCTGCCGGCAGGAGCTGCCGGAGAGCGCCGCGACCGCCGCTAGCCGAGCCGACCGCCTCACCGCCATGGCCAGCCAGTCGCAGGGCATCCAGCAGCTGCTGCAGGCCGAGAAGAGGGCAGCCGAGAAAGTGGCCGAGGCCCGGAAGAGTGAGTGGGCGGGCCGGGGCTGGAGGAGGAGGCGGGGTGGCTCAGTACTCTGGATGCAGTTTTATTCATTTTTATTTATTCACTCACTCATTTATTTGTATTTATTTTTAAATATTTCTTTGCGTTTGTTGTCATTTATTCAATTATTCTTTATTATTTCATATTTCTTTATCCCTTCTTAAATGATGTATTTCTATTTACTTATTCGTATTTCGTTATTTTTATTTATTCACGTATTCGTATTTATTCTCATTTCGTTATTTTTATTTATTTGCTTTAAATATTTGTTTGTGTTTATTCTTATTCATTCGTATTTATTCATGGACAGGAATTCAAAAATGCAGGCTGAGACAACTATTCTAAAGCACTGAACAAATGGCTGACACTGAATCAAATTATCGTGGTTATCAATCCAAAGTGCTGGTTTTGACTATGTGGGCCAAAAAATAATTTTCAGTTGTGGTGTCCTACCTTTGGAACTCTCTGCTCAGCAAAGCTTGTCTGGCTGTGCCACCTCCTATATTTTTGGCACAATGCAGATACACTTTTTAGTTCACTCAAACTTTTCAGGAATTCTTGTTTACCTAATTCTCATGTTATGTTGCATAAAAGTTGTTATCCTGACAACAGTTCTGGATGGCAAGGCAAGTCTATTGTCCTCCGTATTTTGCAGATAAGCTCATAAGTTGCTAACCTTCAGTATTTGTTTACTAGCCTATTAAGAGAATACTAGCCTATTTCCTTGCTAGCCATGGAGGAGGGAAAACCCCATGCTCTGTGGTCATCATGAAAAGACAAGCAGGTAGGCAGAGGTGTGATGGAGCTGAGGCACAGGCTTTCCTTCTTCCACAGCTAGTACTGTAAGTAAGCAAATTATGGTGACCAGGAAAGTTTTTATAATGTTATTGGTCTAAGTCAGTATTGCCTCACTGGCTGCAAGCAGCTCTCCAGAGTTTTTGGCAGAGGATCTGAAATGGCACAGATTGAAGCTGGGATCTGCTGTCAGTAAGAACTGTTATCCCTCCCTCAGTGGAGGCAAGGCTGAAACTTTACAGTGGTTGTATGGAAAGCCCAGTAGTGAAAATGGCAGAGAAAAGAACTTATTGTTTCAAGGTTGAAAGGGTTAGCAATTAATAGCCTATGTTTAAGGGGTCTAACATTTGTATTTATGCAGCAGTGTGCAAGGATAAAATGACAAGGGGAGGCCCAAAGCATATCTGTGAGGTGGCTTGTGACTTAAAGGAAGGGTGAGGTGAGGCAACTGTTTCTCTGTTGTGCTGAGAGGTAGCTTAGGTTGCTGGGACACATGAGAATAGTGTGGCTTGGAAGGAGATCATAAGATGAAGCTTCCTTATGTATAGTTGGCTCTGGTCATTGTGAGCAACAGAGGTTCTACAAAATATTTTTTCAGATCAGATCTCCCAGAATCTGTTTGAAGTCCACATTGTGGTAATGGTTTCATAATAAACATTATGAAACATATATCACAAATCACAATGTGTACGCGCAGTAATTACAAAATCACAAAGTGGGGAAAACTGAAGCTGGTCATCACTTCTCTCATGATTCTTACCACCCCTGTTGCTCTGCTGCCTCTTCTCTTCCCTGCGGGGGACAGCGGACCACAAGAGCAAGCGCTGAAGAAAGTCCTCAGTAATATAGACACCATTAACTGCTTGTTTTAAGTGCAGGTGCCAGGTTGGTAGGTGGTTGAGGAATACAGTGGTCCGAAGTGGCTCCAGGCTTCTTGTTGGGAACCCATTTCTCACTTTGTTTTATTTTGGGCTCTCTGTGCTGGCAGGCCCTGCCTGTAGCAGCCACCAGAGCCCTACTGGAGCACTCGCAAGAGCAGGAAGCCCCTTCCACCTTGCCTCCCCCATTGCCCAGCCCTCCCTTTTGAAGGGCTGCTGCCCTCAAATGGGCTCGCTTGGAAGCTATTGCTGGTAGCATCGAAAAATAAATGGCTGCATATTACTTCTGAGTTTTAAAAGCATAAAAATAAACCTTGCCCTCTTGTTTAAGCCTCTTTCCTCGCTTATTCCCTTCTGTATCCCTGTGGTATTTCTGCTACTTATTCCTACTGCATTAACATTCGAGAAAATGTGCTAAATGTACTATAAAATAACAGTTGCAACAATATATTAAAGGTAATTTTTTTTTGGTAAGTTTTAGACTGCTAAGTAGTAGCAGTTGCCAGGACGTTACCCTGTTTGCCTCTTCAGGCAGTCCTCTTTTTGTGCAGGGGTTACATTCTGGACCCCCACATTGGTGGACCCCCCGTAAAGTGTCCCCATTTAACGACTTTTTGGATCACTTCCGGATTTCGCAGTATGCGCGATCACGTATCAACTAGAAACATGTGCATTGGTCATTGCTTGTACATAGTTCCACCCTTATTTCAGACATTGTGATATATCAGTATATCATGATGTTTAGCTGGTGACATATCATGATGTTGAAAACCAGGCATCGCCCAACCCTAGTTGCAGCCCTTTTCATTTTTAAACTATGTTTATGTAGAATACTCATAAGCTGGAAGCCTAATTAGTGCTTGCCTGGTTTGGAAAGGAGTGAAGGGCTCTAGGACCCCACCAGAGCCCTGGGGCTTTCTTCCCAGAGCAGTTCCGGCAGTTCTCCTGCACAGGGCAGAGGTGGTACAAAATTAATAAGATCCATAATTGAGAAGATCTGGCGCCCCCACATAGATACTGGCTTCACACAGGCGCCATTTTATGAAAGATTACAAAGTCCGTCCATTTTGTCTGACTGGTAGGGCTGTGGGATGCTGCCAGAGCTCAAGCACCAGAAGCCTATTAATTGCCCAGCTTTCAGAAGGAGGGAAGGGCTCTAGGACCCTGCCAGGACCCTGAATTTTCCTTGCCAGAGCGCTACTAGCAGTTTCTCTGCACCGGCGCTGAGCTGAGTTGGCGCATAATTGAGAAAATCCACTTGGGGCGTCAACCTCGCAAAGGCACCATTTTATGAAAGATTACTGGTTCGTCCATTTTGTCTGACTTTTGGAGGGCGGTGCAAGGGCTCTGGGATGCTTCCAGACCTGTAGCACCACCCAGGTAAACCTTATGCGAGATCACAGCTTAGTATGTGTAGACTAGGGTTATTTACTTGGGAGTTAAAAAGAAATAAAAATTTCCTTCTCCCCTTCTCTGTGTCCATGTTCTGTGGCTCTCTCATGTCTGTGTTTCCCCTGCCTCGTTATGTTCCCCATTTCCTCCTCCTTACCCACGAAGTCTCCCCAATGCTTCCGTCGCCCCTTTGCTTGCATACACATTTGTCCCCTCCAGCCCTATGCTTCCTTATGTGCCTTTTCCCTCTTCACTTTTCTTCTGTCCCACTCCACCCCTACCAGTGAAAATAGGGGGGGGGGGTGTTTTTGTTTTCTGGTTTTGTTGGTTCCCCCTAAATAGTTTCCTTCCATGTTAAAAAGGAAGGGGTTTTTTTAAGGGTTATCTCTTTGCTACATAATTTCGTCCTTATTTAGACATCTGTGTTTGAAAAAGTGCTGATGTGTTAGGTAGGTTTTGGTGGGTCCTGTGGGGAAGGAAAAGGATGGATTAGGGTTACTGAAGAATGTATGTTTATAAGAGAGAAAATGGGCTACAATTACAACATTTAAAAAGGCCGAGTCTTCAGTAGAAGAGGTGTGGTTGTGTGCATTTTGGAGATGCCTGGCTGTGGTCTCTTACATAGGGCTGCCATATTTCAAACAGTGAAAATCCAGACAGTTGTTTGGGCAAATGAGGAGGAGGCCACCTTGAGCTCTCTGGAGAAAAGGTAGGTTAGAGGTGCAATAAGTAAATAGTAATAGCCCTTGACTTCTTTCATAGGTGGTTGTGCCCCTTACTAAAATATGAAAATAGCCCCAAAGGTTGACATCAGATGCCATTTTCCTGGACATTTTTAGCAATTTCTGCAATTTTTAGCAATTTCTTCCCAGACACTGCTTCCGACTACATTGTTTTGGATATGCTCATGAAATTCTAGGTGTATGGCAACCCTATTTTACAGCAAAGTCCAGAAGGGCAGAGTGGAGGACCTGTTTACTGAAGGAGCCCAAACACTGCAAGTAGAACTGGTGTGCCACAGGAGAACTTGGTGTATGTATGCTTTTTAGGGTCTCTGCAGAACATTTGGCTAATCTTAGTAGAATAGCAGCACAGGAGTGAAGCAACAATAAAGTCAGGAAGAAAAGGCTATCAAGTTTGGGCTGGGGCTTGCTTTTGGCTCCAAGCGCAGCTTCCACTTTTGGATGCATTGGGCAATCTTTTGCATAAGCTAGTTTACTCAGTGCAAACAAATTTTAGCCTGCAGATTGCCAGTTGTTTGTGGTGGGCAGATGGTCTGCAAAGTCATGTGCTGTGTAATCCTTCAATGATTGAACAAAAGCTTGGCATGCACTTAGGGACTTGGACTAGAAACGTAATATGCTGTAGTGTCTTGTCTATTGGGAATCGGGAGCCTTCTGCTCAACTAAAATTACTTTATTTGAATTTATCCACTTTTTATATATTATTTTTGTGTGTGGAAATACCTGGAATCTTTCCCATCATGACTGCTTGGAGGAAGGAACTTGCTGGCTTGTCAGACCAGTGGAAGCATGTCATGTGCCCGAAAGACAGTGTAACAAGCAAGTGTCTGGTTAATCTGCATGTTGGAAACTGTGACAAATCCCAAGCCTTGATTAAAGATGTAGCTTCCAGTCAGCCCCAAATGTTCAAAAACTTAGTTGGGTTCACACATCATGGGGCTGGCCTACAAGTGTCATGTTCCAAGTTTCTTGACATGTATTGCAAGTTCAGCTATATATTTTGCGTATCTGTATCGTGCCCTTCTAGGAGGAGACAAAATGTTCAATGCAGCAAATCAAGTGTACAAAAGTGTGAGGAAATGTTACACAGCTAAACAATTCTGCTAGCACAAGCACTTTTGGCTGTGCATTGGAAATTCCCCTCCCTGCATGCCCCCTAAATATGTTCTAGGGCTTATGAGGGAGGAGAAATTAACAACTGTACAAGACAACTTCACGGTGGATCTTTCTAGACCCTGGGTGTGTGAAGTGCAGATCTCCCCTTCTGCCACCCTCCCCAAAAAAACACACACTGGTGTCTGGGGCCAGTTACTTCCAGAGTGGGGGAACCCAGCAGTCAACCCTGGCTGCCCCAAAGCTGCTGAGGTGTGAAGCCTGAGGCCTTTCCTTAGGAAACTCACATCCAGCACCCTACTTGTTTGGCAGTCTGCATAGAATTCCCTTTCCTCCTCCTCCTGTTGTGCATTGCAGGGGGTTGGACTAGATGACCCCTGGGGTCCCTTCCAACTCTACAATTCAGTGAGTCTGTAATACAGTTTAATGCTATTTGGTAAACTAAGCTTTGTGAAAAGCTTGAATGAATTGAAAAAAAGTATTTGCATGGTGCCCAAAATACAAGAGATGGGACTACCAAACAAGCTTTCCTAGGCAGAGAGCTCCAGAGGTGGGACACCACTACTGAAAATTATTGTCTGGATCACGCAAGCTCAAAACCAGCACTTTGGATTGATTGAATATGGAAACAAAAATGGTAACCTGTGTAGATGGTATATCAGTGTTGTGTGTTCCAAGGTACCATCTCTCGTTAACATCCTAGCAGCTGCATTCTTGACCAGTTGCAGTTTCCAAACTGTCTTCAAAGGTAATCCTATATAGACCATACTGAAGTTATCTTCCTGGTTTGTACACAGTGAATATCATCACTGCCCCGTAATTTGACTGCCCTATATTCTTTACCCATGAATGCATGCTTTAGATAATCAAGGCTACCTGTGGCACTCTAAAGATTGCACACACAGTGTACATAACTGTAGTAAGAGACATACACACATGTTATGTCAGGGTGAATCGACCTTTTGGGGCTATAAGTGTGTCTGTGAATTGACGTCACAGCTCCACAGCATTCAAATAAGTACTTTGCTTTTGCCTGTAACTAAGTCATGGCTGAGAACTAGTATGGTGTGGTGGTTAGAGTGTGCTGGATCTGGGCGACCAGAGTTCAAACCCCAATCAGCCACTGGACAGACTTGTCACAGGCCTGTCATCGCCTCCCACCCTAACCCACCTTGCAGGGTTGTTGCAAGCATAAAACGAGGAGAAGGACAACCATGCAGGCCACCTTGAGCTTTCTGGAGGAAAGGGGGGCTAGAGGTGCAATAAGTAAATAATAAATAGCCCTTGACTTCTTTAATAGGTGGTTGCACCCCCTGCTAAAATCTGAAAACAGCAGAGCAACTTAGCTGAATCAGTTTACAGTTCTTAACTGCTCCGATATCTGAGCACTCCTGCCTCTCTCTTTTTTTCTCCCCCTTCCCCCCATAAAAAGGAAAGAACCGGAGGTTGAAACAAGCGAAAGAAGAAGCTCAAGCTGAAATTGAGCAGTACCGCCTGCAGAGGGAGAAGGATTTCAAAGCCAAGGAAGCAGCGGTTGGTTAGATTTCCATACTAGCTAAGATTTTCTTTTCACTTCTCTCTGCTCTTCTCTGCCCAGATTTGCTACCTGCCCCTGTGGTGATTCATGGAAGTCTGGGATATAACTGATTTAACAGCAGTTATTGGTGCAGAGATTAAGACCCTGTGGCCCTGCAGATGCTGTTAGGATTTCATCTCCCTGGCTGATAATGAGTTGTAATCCAGCAACATCTGAAGGGCACAGGGTCATCATCCCTACAATCTAGACCGCTCTTCGCTCAGTGGATATGTCCTAGCTTCTTTCTAAAGACAATGGCCGTTGCTGTATCTTAAAGCAGTGGAATTTGAATTTCTTTTCTCCATCCTGCCCAATTTTCGGCCCTAAGGTTTTTTGGGGTGAATGGAATTTTGCAGGGAAGCCACTTTCCTTCACACCGTGTGTTATTCAACTTAAATTTTCTGCCTCTTCCCCCCTGTCAATTCATCCCCTAAGCTTAAAAAGTTATTCTAACCATCTGATCATTCTGGCTGCCTTTCCTCCCAGTTCTATGATACACTCTTCTTCGGACCCCCATTCAACTCCAGCCTAAAAAGCTAAACTGGCATGCACTCACACGCATATACATAGAGTATTTATACACCTTTCTCATTTTTTTTTTTTTTTTTAAGTTAGGGCTTCTAGATGGAAATGAGGGCATGTTCCTTGTAACTTAATAGTTTCACAGAAAAGGAGAATTGTGTTTGCTGCAAGGTTGAGAACATGTACTAGTTGGGAGTCCCTCTTTGCAACTGATTAATAGTAAAAAGGACTTGTGCTTGGTCACTTTCTCTCACCATTCTCTTGCAGCATTATTTTTAAAATGCTGTCAACAGCAGTTGAAGTTCAGTGCAGTACTTGTTCAGAATATGGATTTTCCAGTCATTTGTACCAACATGTTTAAAATGACAACTCTTATGTTTTGTATTTTTTTTATATTTTGGGTAGCATCTCTCCTTTCATTATACAGTCATACATCCGCTTACGTATCCCTCTAGTTACGTAAACTTCGGGATACGTAAGCAGTAAACCCAGAAGTATATTTCCAGGTTTTTGCCACGCACACATGCATAGAAGTGCTCTACCACCGTGCGTGCGTGCACAGAAGCGGTCTCTCCGGTTGTGAAAACCTCGGGATCCGGCTGGACCTCCAGAACAGATCCTGTCCGCAACCGGAGGTACCACGGTATTACAGGAAGGGCATGTTTCAGGTGGCCTTTGAAGCCTGACCACTAGTCCCTCTAGCCCAGACTTGTCTATACTGACTGGCATTTCCTCCCTAGTGTTTCAGACAGGGAGTCTTTGCCATACCTAACTTGGGAATTCAGGGACTGAACCTGGGACTTTCTGAACTTTGGCCCTCTAGCCATGCTTGCTGTGGTTGAAAGGAGTTGCAATTCAGCAGCATCAGGAGGACTGAAAGCCCCCACCCTTGCCTGGAGGGCCACATACACAAAGCTACTGAGATCAGTGGGGCTTAATTAGATATGCATAGAATAGTTCTGGATCGAGGCACTGAAGAATCCTAGAAAAGACATGAAATTCCTTCTGGTATGAAATGTACTTCTCGGCATTACAGCTTGTTGAATAAACTTTTTCCCCCCTTGTTGCCTCAGGCTCTTGGTTCCCATGGCAGTTCCACCACTGAGGTGGAAAAGGAGACTCAGGAGAAGATGACCATTCTCCAGAACAACTTCCAGAAGAACAGGGAGGAGGTGCTGACTAGCCTGCTCAACTTAGTCTGTGACATCAAGCCAGAAATCCATTTGAACTACCGCATCAATGGATAGGGTGGGGAAAGTGTTTTGGCATTCAGGAAGTATTAAGCAATACCGACTCTAGCTGTGCCCCTCATTTTGTAACAGATCTTAACTTATTTCAGAGAGTTGTAGATAATCTTTTTTGCCTCTTCTTTCTAAAACCTCTTGAGAACCTTTTGTAGCATTTTTGGAGCTCATCCAAAGATACATATATACTAGTTACATGTCTCAAAAGTGCATTATGATGGAAGGGTAATATTGTAAGACTTGTGATAAGTATTGCGCATTCTGTCCACATGAAGTATTTTAAAGTTAGGAAGGATAAGATCTCCTATGCTATCTTCTGTATGCCTCTTAAAACTGGAAATACGTGAGCCTGGTGCTATGGCCAATGACAAGCTCACACCAGCAGAGGGAGGAAGTTTTGTTCATAAAGAGTTGTGAGTCTTACTGTACAGACTAGTCCAATGACTTGTGAAGGTGTGTTTTCTTGAAGTAGATTCTGTTTGAATAGCTATACTCTGTATATCTTCCTGTTTAACTTGGAACTAGAATCCTGTCCTTAACAAATGTTTGAAGAAAAGTAAAAGTCTTACTTATTCTGTGATTGGATTAAAATGTGTTCATTTCATTCAATTTATGAATTGCTTCCCATAAAATGTTTTAAAGCAATGCCACAGTAAAAAACCAATTCTGTATACACAAACGAGCAATTCCATATGTAGAAGCATTTTTAGTTTCCATGGAGATACATACTGGGATAAAGAGCATTGTGCAAAAGTCTTGTTGGACAAGAAACACATTGGTGCCAATAAGAATAAGAATAAAGGTGATGGATCTCTGATTTGCAATGGGAAGGAATTCCAAAGAATAGGTGCCATTACACTAAAATGATTACTCCTCTCTCCCCTCCCCACCCCGCACACATCTGGCATTGGATGCTGGTTAACTGAATGAGTGGGTGGGTGCTTTTGTCATTCCAATGATGGTATTCTCTTGTAAGTCACCTTCCCAGGTCTGCAGGCTGCCGCAAGAACCAGATGTGAGTAAGGCAGTTGATGTGACTCTTGTCTTATGTATCTGCTATGCCACATCAACTGCTCTACTCTTATCTGGTCCGTGCACAATCCAAGGTGTGCAAAATCTCCATAATTCATCTAGCAAGCAGGAGGCATCGTCACAGTTCAGGGACACATTCCTGCACAGCAAAAGCAATCAAGGAGGTTGCACATTGAGGCCAGTGAGGTGGGGTAGCTTAAGAAGGAGCTCAGCCTCAGGTGATTTCCAAACGGTGCATAGAAAGCCCTGAAGAGCTGATTTTATCTCATGGATGAAAACTTAATTATCATATTAAAACATGGCTTAGCCAGTTCATGTCATACCCTACTGAAATCTGGCCAGTTTGAGTAAAACAATTAGACTTTCAGACCCTTCGTGAGTTGGGGAAGGAGAACTGTGACATCTCAAACGTAATTTAAAGAATGCTTTTAAACTTAGAGCTCTCGTGCTGGCAGTGGTGGAACCTGCAGTTCTCATCCTTGATCAATGGCTGTGCTGACTGATATATTCAGATTGGAGTCTCACAATATTTGAAGAGCCACAGGTTCCCTATGGCAACTGCTGCACCTCACCTGAGCTCTGTGAATTGTAGGGGAAGGGAACCTGCAGCCAAAGGGTCATAATTCATTGACAGAAGGTCTGGACGATATATCAATATATCGCCCAGGACCGGCATCAGGAGTAGACCATGATGTCAGCTTCACTCAGTGGTTTATCGCTGGTGAAACCACTGCCCAGCCCTAATTGACAATGCATCTGCTTTGCATGCAGAAAGTCTCATGTTCAATCCCTGGCATCTACAGGTAGGTCTGGGAAGCTGTCCCTGTCTTATACCCTGGAGAGCTGCTGCCAGTCATGTAGCTACTAAGCTAGATGCAGCAATGATCAGAGTTGGTGTAAGGAAGCTTCCTGTGTTGCTAAAGTGCTGCTTTTTCCTGTTGCAAAAAGAAACAAAAAGATGAACCAAAGAAGGCCTACTATCTATCCTAGCACCAAGCAGATGACTGCATATGAGGATAGACTTAGTATTTGGTCTCGAGTCATTTCATCGTGTCAGAAGTCTTGTTGGGTGGGGTGGGAGGAGAAGCTCTGCAGAGGTTTTGCAGAAGCAACCGGGAGTTACCACTACTGCCTTCACCCAAGTCAGTGTGCGGTGAAACAGTTTCTGTTTTGCTGAGGCATCTGGTATCGGCTGAAGAGTCAGACAGGAGTTGCATAAATAACATCGTAGGCTCTTATATCTTTATATTTTGCATTTGGGCAGATGCCAGTGTAGCACCCTGCTTGTGGTTAACGCTTAGCTGGAATGAAATATTCAACGCAGCAATAGAGAAATTAAAATAGTAATTTATTTGTCAGACAAATAAATATGAGGCACAGTGGTATATGGTTACCAAGCTCTGGCCTGGCCTCTTGCCATTCTGGCCAGCACTTATATTTCCTTAATCCAGCCCCCTTGCTCCTCCTGTGGCTGCCTCTGTCCAATCAGCCTGGTTGAAATTCCTTTTGGCTGTTTGCTAGAACCAATCACAAAAGATACACCCATTTCCTCTTGCCCTTTTATGGAAATCAAAAAGCTATATATTCTTCTATCTATAAATGACAAATAAGTAGTAATATATCTTACATGTGTCTCAACAAGGAATCTTAATTACCAGCTCACCTCTTGCCCTCCTTGCCCTATTGCCTTCCAAAACAGATGGTTAATCTTGAATTTTTATCTTATGCATATGTCAAGGATTTTGAGTTCACATCAACATTGAGATCTCCTTCATTTGAAGGTTTCTAAACAAAAGGCCTGACAACCATATATCAGGAGTGCTCGATGGCGTCTCCTGTCTGACAAGGGGGGGCTGGTGCCTGATGGCCCCTGTGATCTCTTCCAACTATATGAAATAAGAATCTAGCATTTCTTAAATCCTTTGCATAATTATATTTAAACTAATATATTTAATACATAAATAACCTTTTAAAAGGAAAAGAAATCTTAAAAGGATCTTAGTTTAAGAAAGAAACAGCTTTAGAAAAGACTTCCCAAAAATGCTCTGTTTCTGCCAGCCAGACCAGTTGTCTTTTTCACTGCTCTTGACCTTTTTTAACCTTAGGAAGAAGATATGGCTCATTTTACTATTTATCCACCCTTAATTTGTAGGGTCAGTGTAACCTTGGCTGTCAGCCTGTAATTCCCTTTTTACGACTTTGAGAATTGTTTTCTGCTATAAATCAGGGGGGCCCCTTGTCTAGGAGAAAAACATCTTGCCAAGGTTTTTAGGCAACTGGTCTTCTGCCTGGCATGAAACAGAACATTTTTAAGCTCATTCTTAAAATACAAGCCCTGATTAAACATATAAGCTTTAATAAAAATGCAAGCTTATGATTAGATGCCTCACCAGTGCACAAAATTTTCTGTGTCATTCTAACATCCCATGCATGTTAGAACACAGGAGAGCCTTGCATCAGACTGAAGGTGTGTCTAACATCTTGTTCTGTCCGTCACCAGCTCCCACCAGCAAGCAAACGTCCTGGAGGGGGCTGTCACTGTTGTTACCTAGTGACTAATATTCAGAAGCATTCTGCTTCATCCTCATTGAGTTGCTGCTGAACTACAACCAGCATCCTTGGCTCTGTGGCTAGGCCTGATGTGTGTTCCGAGCACCTGGTATACAGCCATCACCAGTAGCGATTATTTTCCAGAAAATTGTCTAATCCCCTTTTAATGGCATCTAAAAGGGTGACCTTTGCCCCATCTGTGGATTGTGTAAGCAAAATACATAGTAGGGGTGGCAGCTGGGGAAAAAGGGCTTCTGCTGCTGCTGTGAAGTTTGACAAAGCAGTTGACCAGAACTGTGCATGGAATGTCCCATTCATATCTCTCTCTCTCTCTCTCTCTCTCTCTCTCTCTCTCTCTCTCTCTCCTAGCCCTATTCTGTTGCTGGAGTCAGCTTTCTATTATGGCTCCAAATCTTTCATGGGCCTATATTTGTTCATCTATATATGAAGTTGAGATTGCTAATTGGGTGGTGTGTTCAAAGCCATTGATGGGAGTATGGAGTCATTAGCTGCTGTCTTTTGTGGGTGGTGGCTCAAAGTAATTTGTTAATAATCACTTTGGATTTTTAAAATACTTATAACCTTGATCACTGTTTCATTTTAATAACTTCTGTACTGCTTATTATAATATAATCTCTTAAGTGGTTCACACAAGTTACAAGCAAAAAATCTCAAGCAAAAAATCAGTATATCGCATCAAAATACAATAAGAATCTAGTAAAACATTAAAGCAGAAATACTGAAATACTTGTGGCCTGTTCCAGTAGCTTGATGAAAAGACATAGTGACCCATGAGCCATGTTCAAACAAATGTTGGCATCTGTCTGTCTCAAGTGTGCCTCGGGGTGAAGTCAAACCACTGGGGAATTGCAGCACCTGCTGTGGCTGCAGAGACCAGTAATTTATAACTGTTGCCTTTTGTGTTGTTTTTGCTGCATTAGCAGCACCAAAGTGAACCTTCTGAAGCCCAAGCCTGGGCAGTGAGTTTGGAGGGCTTGGGCTGCCCAGACGACAAGACCCCCTCTTGGTGTCGCTGATGTGGTCCAGAGGAAAGCAGAGCAATACTTTTGGAACCAGATTGGCTGCAGGAGTTGCCAGAAGGAGGCGTTCATGGCACCACCCAACTATCTTAGGGTCTCCACTCTGGATTTGTGTAGGATTTATTCCTTAGTCTTTTCTTCTCCTAAATATGCCCCACAAGGCAATGGGTATATATTTTTCTCACAGTTTACTCCCATAAGTTTTCTCCTGAATGAATATACCTGCAAGGCATTGGAGGTTTAGGATCAGAGTTTTATTTCTATACAGTGGTAACTCGGGTTACAGACGCTTCAGGTTCCAGACTCTGCTAACCCAGAAATAGTAGCTCGGGTTAAGAACTTTGCTTCAGGATGAGAACAGAAACTGCATGATAACGACGCAGCGGAAGTGGGAGGCCCCATTGGCTAAAGAGGTACCTCAGGTTAAGAATAGTTTCAGGTTAAGAACAGACCTCCAGAACGAATTAAATCCTTAACCCAAGCTACCACTGTACGGGCTACCTTCCCAGGTTGATAAGTCCCATCTGCCGCTCACTTCCCTCTACAGCATATGCAGAAACTACCACCTAGACCATGGGTAGGCAAACTAAGGCCCGGGGGCCAGATCCGGTCCTATCACCTTCTCAGTCCGGCCCACGGACAGTCCAGGAATCAGCATGTTTTTACATTAATAGAATGTGTCCTTTTATTTAAAATGCATCTCTGGGTTATTTGTGGGGAATAGGAATTTTTTCATTTATTTATTTTTCCAAAATATAGTCCAGCCCCCCACAAGGTCTGAGGTACAGTGGACCAGCCCCCCCCCCCCCGCTGAAAAAGTTTGCTGACCCCTGTAGACCCATTATTTGTCTCATCCACTAAATCCACCAGAGCTTGTCTTTGCAGTCCCTAACTCACCAAGGGTTTGAGAACCCTTGGCTACCCTCACCTGCTTTAGCTGCTCAGTCAAAGCTGTTTCCTGAGGTGTGGCCACTATAGGTGAGAGATGAGTGCAGGGTTGGGGACAAAAGGTGAGCAAACAACCCCAGAAGGAGCATGGCGGCCTTCACCAGAGGTACTACACCTCTCCTAACCCCAAACACTGCATTCAAGCAATAAACTCTGGTTAATCTTAACTATTTCCCGTTGAAACAAGCCAGCTTCACAATCCATGGTTTGAATATGGTTACTTTCAAACTGGTCATGGTGAAGACCAACCATACACTCCAACTTATGAAGCAGATTGGGGCAGCTGGTGTTGCGTGTGCGACACATGGCACTTGTGTTGCTTGTGTGTGCGGAGTCACTCGCATGCGGAGCACCCTCAGCGGTGCACGTTGAGCATCCCAAGTGATGAGCGCTGAGCAGCCCGAGCACTGGCTTTTCCTGCTGCTGAAAGAGGCCCTGGCTTCTTCTGGTGTCGTGCAGAACATAGTGTGTGTGATGTCCTGTGTGCTGAGTGTCCCGAGCATTACATGTGCCGTGCGCAATGTCATGTGCACAGTGCTCAGTGTGACATCGGGAAGAGCCAGGGCCTCTTTCCGCTGCAGCAGGAGGAGAAGAAGCTGGCCACAGAAGCCACATCTCAACGTTCAGCCTCCCCTCCCTGAAATACTATTCAGGGGCTCAAAGAGCTCAGCACCCACCCCCAAGGTGGCACCCCTAAGACCAACCAGAGTGTGTTGGTGACAAGCTGTGATTAATGAAAAACAAGCCAAATGAGGCTTTCAAAGGAATGGAGAGACATTGCAAAGCTGGCTGGAGCTGTGTGAGATTTCACTTAGCTGCCGTATAGCAAGTCAGACAATTGGTCCATCTGACTCAGTATTGCCTCTTGCTTATCTGGAGGGAGGATATAAAGTTATGTGCGAATGTGTGTATAAACTACAGTAAGGCACAAAGATAAAATTTACATTCATTGTTCCATCCATTTTTCCCTCTGGCCCTATCCACCACTGACATGTGGACCCCAGTTGGTTTGCCCAGAAGGGAATGTGGCTCTCAGGCTGAAAAGGGCCTCCCACTATGATTTGTGTACTGTTAAAGCACTGGGAGCCAGAGGAGAGGGAGCTAAAAATAACACTACTGATTTCATATGCAGCCGTTCACAAAGGATTTAAGAGTGCCCAGCAAGAGGCGACAGGAGGCCCTGAAAAAGATCCAGTAGAAAAAAGGTGAGGATTTGCAGGCCAAGTCTCTTGAAGCTGAGATGTGTCTCCTGTTAAGGAAGCCATGGATTTTTCTTCTATGTTCAGCCTTCAGACAATAATAAAAAAAATCTGTAGAAGGGCACAAAGGGCACATTACAGAACAGCGAAAAGCTTTGACACAGGCAGATAAACAAGTGCTGCAGAACTTTGCCACATGCTTGTAGGTTTACAATGGTTGCTTCCAAGCAGGTTGTAAAGGAAAAACTGAAATGGTCAGAGGCATCTTGTTGACATAGATTAATTACAGATTAATTGCCACAATTAATTACAAGATAGCAGCTCTCCTTGCCATTTAAGGACCCACTCAGAGGAACCCTGCCCTTCCAACCAAGAGAGATTGAGAGCCGTAATCTGTATCTTCTATACCACTTTAGGCTACAAAGTGTGGGTGAGTGGGGAGGAGCCAGTGTGAGAAGAGGATGCTGGACTAGGTGGGCCTTTGGCCTGATCCTACAGGGCTTTTCTTGTGTTCCAGTTTGTGTTGTTCGGAGAAATATGAATTAGGTAGAATTGCCTTTAAATCTGACCTGAACTGAACCATTCCCCAATCTCTACCCAAGTGTCAAAATAAAGAAAGATAAAGAAGCAAGAACTACATAATGAAAGCTCCAGATGCACCTGTATGGGGGAAGGAATACCACAGTTTAGGGGCTGCCACAAAGAATGCCTTTTCCCAGGCTGCCACCCCCCTTAATGTCCGAGGGTGGTGGAACTATCAAGAGGGCCCCTTTGGAAGCCAAACCACAGGATTTGAGGAACACATGACTGCATTCCTTTGCAGTCACTAAGCTTGCTTGCTGGTCTGAGCTGAGAAAAATATTTTGGTCGGCATTCAGCAAGACTTTCCATATTTTTTACCTGCTTCCTCCCAATCTAAACAATCCTGCAATTCTATGGAAAACTTACAGCATTTTGATCTTTGACGCTCCTTCCTGGTTGGAAGAGGACCAGATGTTTATGACGGAGTTCTGCACAGCAGTAGAAGGAGGCAGCAATGTAAGCTCTCTCTCTCTCTCTCACTCACTCACTCACTCACTCTCTCACTCTCTCTCTCTCTCACACACACACACATTTTCCATAGGTGGTTTTCTTTGTTTTTTACTGCAGCTCATGAAGATGCTGACTCATGCACAGGAGACCTAGATTATTTTAGTGATGAAGGAGAAGGGAGTGCACTTCCTACCCTAAGGGCCTTCTGAGGATGGAAAGCTAGTCCAACTTCTCATTCATAATTCCCAGCAAGTGGTTGAGTAATGGTTGGGTGGATGGTTACAGGAGAGGTGATCAAAAATTCACAAGTTTTTCTTGTTTCTGTTTCTGTTGGGTGTATTGTGCAACATGCCACTGATGCAATCATAGCAGGCTAGGTACAAGCCACATAGAAAAGACAAGCGAAAATGAATTTAATAGTATAGAGCAGTGGTTCCGAAAGTGGAGGTAGGAGGTGGGATTCCCTAGGGCCAAGGAGGGTGTGTGTGTGCGCGTGCGTGCGTGCGTGTACACTGGAGGTGTAAATGACTACCAGGCATGGAAAAGCTGGTTAGACTGGATGAGGTTCATCAGTTTGGTTGAGTTAATTAAACTGGATAGTTTTAACTGGATTTTGAACGAACAAAAGCTTGCTGCTTTGAATGTCATTGTGATATTATCTTCCTTAGTGGCTTGTGCACACTGCTATTCTGAATAATGCTCTTTATAGGGTAGAGAGCACTGGGGATGAATCCATGGAACCAAAGGACCGTGAGAACCAAGGGTATGCAGCCCATATTCTTTCTTCATTTTTTGTACAAGTGGGGTCTTGTGTTTCTGGTTTGCAATGCATAACAAGCCTCACAAGTGAAAGAGTGCAGACTATGGATTGCAAAAGAACATCAAACAGTAAGTGGCTCCAGAGCCAATGACAGGCTGAGCTGGCTAATTCTGATTTTGTCCCCATCCTTAGTTCTGCAAGAGTAACACTGAGAATAATGAGGAGGGAGCTGATAGCTAAGGCCACCCCCTGGCTAGTAGTAAGGATGAAGGCAGGCAGGCAAACAGATGGCAGCTGTCTGATTGGGAACAGACCATAGTTGGTAGGGGAAAGTCCCATTCACTCCCATGGACTAGTCTCCAGTGGTAGAGCCTATGTTTTAACTCCAGGGAAAACCAAGCAAAACCCTGAACAGCAGCCAGTGGAGTCTGGTCTAAAAGGAGAAATGGGTGCTGTTCCCATCAGCCTCATTCTGTCCTTAGTCAGGTGCCACCTGCCTTCCTTCCTATTTACAAACAGTCCAGCTGATGGACAGTTAGCTTAGCCTGCTCCTCCTTATTCTCAGTGCTGCCATTATAGAGCTGTGAAAAGAATAGGATGAGATCAAATCTAGAATGATGAGATCAATGATCTAGGATGAGATCAAATCTGTCTGTCATTGGCTCAGGCTCCACCTAGTGCTGGCTTCTCAGCCTTCCTCCCTACCAATCTCAATGGGCACCAACCACTGCTGACAGCAGCTCTCTATATTGCAACATTTTGTTTCAGCCTCTCCTCCCCACTCACGGTACCTTAATGACTTGTACATGTTTGTGTATGTGTGTTTAGGTGCATGAATTGAGAGGGGGGAAAATCAACAAAGAGAAAACAGCAGAGAAGACAAAACATTGACAGGCTGAGTTTCTGAAAGTGCAGCAGAAAAAGAGGGCCCTGTAACTGGATTCTGACATAACTTGCATTTTCCCATGGTTGGCAAATGCAGGACCTGTGTTGCATACATGCATGGGCCTCTTGCCAAGTCTCATTCCACCCACTGTTGATGAATATATAACATTGCTTCAGATAGTGACTCAATGAAGCTTCATGAAAGGAGGAGGATGTGAAGTAACAGGGGCAGAACTCTGCAACAGATCTTCTACTGAGAGCTCAGACAAGCAGGTTTCCATCTCAGGTCCCATCTTGAGCTTGCTTGGCCTCCACCTGCAACCCTTGACCACCTGTCAGATCAGATATCACATGATTAGCTTGGTGTTTCCTAGGACAGAGCAACTTCCAGGTGGAAGATGTGGATGCAGAAAGCTAGATTTTCCATCTGATTCTGAAATTCTTGAGTGACACTGCTCTGCAATATGGCTTGTTGGAAAAAGCAAGTGGACATGTCTAAGGAAGACGAATTACCATTCTCCGTGTCTTACTGTCAGACCCAAGGGGAGGAACATTCAGACTACTGGAAGGAAGGTAATGTAGATGAATGCACTGTTGATTGCCAAAAATGAGGTGTAGAATAGTCAACACACACTGAACTAAACATGGGTCACATTCAGACTGTCAGTGTTTTGCAGGAGGGATTAAAACTCAAACAAGGAAATTTAGATATGTGCAATTGCAGCTGATTTAGGGGTTTGTTTTCCCAATGTAGCAAATCCACTTTAGGAAAAGAAACAGATATTTTGCGGTTAGGTAAGTGAAGGAGAAAAGAATGAAATAAATGAATGAATAATTGGAAGACGCTTAAACACTGCACAAGCAAATTAGGATGAATGAAGGGTGAATGCTCATTGTTGTATAACCACAAACCAAACAGAATGAGTTGGATATAATTTATCCTCTGTGCAAGCTTTGAGCAAGCAACAAAGGCAGATTTAGGAGAGTGCAACTGGTTTAGTTGCACTGGGAGCAGAGCATGGAAATGCCATAGGGGATGCTGCAACTATGATGTAGAATGGAAGGCCAGTGAATTTTGGCAATGCACAGGGCACCACAGGAATTTGAGATTACAAGGTATGTCATTGCAAGCAAATCAAAATGAATACTCAATGAATAGCTTGTCTGGAGGAGCCCATAGAAACTAATCGAGAGAAAGAGTTTCCATCCATGAATTGCCTTGTGTTGATATTTAGGTATATTTTAATACACTGTAGTGTCTTTAATGGACTGGGCTTCACCAGGTTTCACATTTAAACAAATGCAATTTAAAATATAGTTACCAGATTTTTTTCAAGGAATCCAGGGACACTTTTTTTGGGGGGGGGGGATTTCATGCTTTATTTTAGGAAAGGGTCTGGGGACGTCTGGTAACCCTAATTTAAAACAAAAGAATAATGTGGTAAAATTTATGGCAGCCATTGCACAATCAGTTCAATATGATACTTCAGTGATGTCTTTTGGAGGATCAGTAGGCTGTTCCCCCTTCTCTGCTCCAGAAATTGTTGTACAACCTTTACCGTCTCTTTTCCTTCAAGGATGATGATAACTCCATGGTACAGCAGTGTGCAGATAATTGCATACAGATAATTGTCCCTGGTACCTCCAGCTATAAATGGAGTGTGTGCATTATGGTTGAGACAATACTTCTGCCTGAGAAATAGCCTTCCTAAACCTGAGACGCTCTAGATTTTTTGGACTGCATCTATCATTCCTAACCATGCTGGGTTGGGCTGATGGGAGTTGTAGTCCAAAACATCTGGAAGGTCCCACGTTGGGAAAGACTGCCATAGAATCAAAGAACCATAGAGATGGGTGGGATATTGGAGGCCATTAAATGAATCCCCACACTATACAGTGCGGGGGCTATGGCACAGGGTGTAACTACAGCACCTGCATGTATCATGTTTCCTTTGCATTGAAATGAATGGCTTGGAATAATATACTAAGAATATATTCTATAATCTACATAATTAATTGCTTAACTTACTTGAGTTATACAACTTCACTACAGCAGAAGAGAGAGAAAAATAACATAGTTTTTGGAAGAAAACCAATTGCAGCAGAACTGATTGCTGCATGTGATGAATACAGAATGCCCTCTGGCTCATTCCTGATTCTGTTGGGACCACAGTTCCCTTCAGCCTAAGCCAGCATGGCTAATGATCAAGGATGATGGGGGTGGAAGTTGAACAACTTCTGGGAAGCTGTCCCATTAGCTGTCCAGTCAAAGAATCTATGAAGCTGAATCTTTTCTTTGGAAGGGCTGAAAGCTCAGCGACGAGGTCCCTGCTTTCCACACAGAACAATTTCCATCCTTAGCATTTCCAGTAGGGATGGGAGAGAAATTCGATTCAGTTCACACTTAAAGTCACACATATGTAAACCACAGTTTCCAAAATGATAAGTTAACTCAAACACAGCCAGCCCCCAAAATTTGCACTTTATGGAATTTCACAACACAGATCTCAAACTGAGTAATGCAGACAAAGAAAAATCGTACCCTGTGCATAGAAGTGCATATATTAGTGAAAATAGCCTCAGTCAGTTTTATTGCACATAGCCAAAGGCTGCCGCAATGTACACAGAATTATTTGACAATTAAAAGAAAATATACTGAATTGATAAAAAAAGGACTTAAAACATTTACATTATTAAAACATTGCATACTCTAAACAAAGCTATGAAAATACCCCAATGTACAAATAAAAACATTAAACAATAAAATTCATAAGCTAAAATCATCACATGGTCACTAATGTTAAAAACAATATCAATTATTACAGTGTGCAATTTATACTCAGAGTGTGGTGACAAAGATATAGATAGATAGGATCAAATAAATTCATCACCTTTACAGTTAATGGCTACCTTGGCTATATAATTTGCTCTAATTTTCCTAGCAGCAGTTGCAAAAAGTGCTACCCGCCAGGTCACATACTTATCTGTGTCTGCAAGGAAATATAAAATCATGTCAAGGGGGCTCTGGCCAGGGGTGGTGAAAATAGCATGCAAGCATGCATTTATCGGGGGAAACGATTTGTATACTAGGAGAAGTATGTACAAAAATGCAAATGAACTTTCATGAGAATTATTATTATTATTATTTGCAAACTGATGTGGAAATTGGAAAACTGAGCTTTAGACAGGAAAAATGTGAAACAAACTGACAAGAGTTGCTCATCCCTATTCATGGCTAATCAGAGATTAAACTCCAAATCTCCCAGGCCAGAGCAATCTACTACAGTGGTACCTCAGGTTACATATGCTTCAGGTTACATACGCTTCAGGTTTCAGACTCTGCTAACCCAGAAATATGACCTCAGGTTAAGAACTTTGCTTCAGGAAAAGAACAGAAATCATGCAGCGGCAGTGCAGCGGCAGCAGGAGGCCCCATTAGCTAAAGTGGTGCTTCAGGTTAAGAACAGTTTCAGGTTAAGAACGGACCTCCGGAAGGAATTAAGTACTTAACCCGAGGTACCACTGTACTTACATGGACAAATATGTATCCTCAGAATCCTATATTCCTAATTTCTAAAGGATCTCTGGTTGTATTTCTGGGAAGGACTCATGCATTAAATACTTGAGAGATGGTTCTACTTAGAGGAGGCCAGAAGATGTCCAGAATGGTACATAGCCAATGATCAGAGATCAGGGGAGATGTAGTGCAGAACATTTGGAGAATACCACATACTTTCTGGGACCATTTCCACACAAAGCACATGCACTGCTATGAAGTGATAGCCACTCCACAATGCTTATACTCAGTCTTCTTTACTGTTGCCTTCTAGATCTTCACAATGGGCAAATGCTTATGGTTCTCACAGCTCACGAGTCCTGTTTTTCTACGTTTTTTGATATGAATCTTTGGGTAGAGAGATTGAAGACCATGGGAATTCAGGTGAGGGTTGCATATATCTTGTTGAATCATGCAGAGATAAACGCCACCAGATGCAATATAATTTGATTGTGCAAGGAAAAAAATCAGGATGAACCAGATCGCAAGGAGTAATTAGTACTTTTAGTACTTTTTGCTGCTATCCAAGAGTCGTCGTCTTCTTCTTCTCCCCCTCCTCCTTCCCCTCCTCCATTATTGCAATTGTTATTTTGACTCCAAGCTGTCAGCTAAACTTATTTCCTATTGAAATTAATGGGGCAGTTGGAGGCAGCAAAGCTTCTGAATACCAGTTGCTGGAAAACACAGGCAGGGTGAGTGCCCTTGTGCTCAAATCCTGCTTGCAGGTTTCCCACAGACATCTGGTTGGCCCCTGTGAAAAAAGGATGCAGGATAAGGTGGGCCATTGGCTTGATCCACAAAGTCTCTTCTTATGCTCTTAAGCTCGTATGCTTAGTAGGACTTTTGACTTACCTAGGACCCTCGTACCTACGGGACCACCTCTCCTGGCATGCCCAGCAGAGGACCTTACGGTCCACAAATAATAATACTTTGGAGGTCCTAGGGCTCAAGGAGGTTAGACTGGCCTCGACCAGGCCTGGCGAACATTTAATATTCCGACCCTCATGGCTGTGATTCGTGGGTTGCCACTTCATTTTATATTGATTTTACTGTCATTTTGAGCTGTGTTTTAATCAATCGTTTGATTTTGTGTTTTTAATGTATTATATATTTGGTGTTAGCTGCCCTGAGCCCGGCCTTGGCTGGGGACAGCAGGGTATAAATAAAATTTATTATTATCATTATTATTACCTAACTAGCCCTGTTGTTTCCAAGATTCAAATGGAAGCCAAGTTTATCCAACTTAGTTTAAGGCATTTCTTCTTCTTCTTCTTCTTCTTCTTCTTCTTCTTCTTCTTCTTCTTCTTCTTCTTCCTTTGTTCACATTAGTTTTGTGAGGGAGTGGGAGGTGTCATGGTGTCATGGTCATAAAGAACAGGAGGAAGAAGAACGACATGAGGAGGAAAATGGGGACAGGGTAGGCCCAAGACAGTCTGGCATCTGAGGTGAACCCCAAAGTACCTCTCTCCCTCCCACACACACCAGAGAAGAAGGGGGCAGTGGAGTTTCCCATTAAGATCAAGGGAGGGATAAAGATCTACAATGGGAACAAGGCAGTGAGTCAAATCAACCTTACCAGACAGCTGAAGTGAGACTCAAAGGCTGTTGTTTGGGTGTGTGCCCTGAATCAAACCAGGCAAGTGCATAACCCAGGGGGCAACCCCTACCATTTCCTCACTAGAGGAGCGGGGAGACCAGCAATGCTTCCTATTTGCAGAGAAGCTGATGTGGAGGTAGCACTGTGAGGCAGGAGGCTGCTGAGGAAGCAGCAGATCTGGCTTCCAAGGAGTGTACCACAGCCACCGCTGCCACTGTAGCAGCGGCCAAGGAATTCCTTGGAGGCTGAATCTGTCACCCCTGAGGATCTGCATCTAAGGTGGGTTGCTGCACTTTGCCTCACGGGTGGGCTGGCCTTTGGTGAGGAGGAAGAGGAGGCAGAATGGTAGAGGAAAGGGGAAAAAATCGGCAGAAGGGATAGGCTTGATCCACTTTGTGGGATGAGCAGCCCTTCACACATTTCTTAGTTCCAATTGTTCTTCTTGGCCACAGTTCAAAGCATGGCAGTGAATTTATGCTCACTTCATGCTGTTATGGGATTGTGTCCATTGCATTTGGGCATACATCAAATGACCATGCCGCTGTTGCTTATGCAGGTGACAGCTGACCAGTGGGAAAAATTGATTCAGTGTGCAGTGCTAGAGCCAGAGGTGAGAAAGCACCTTTTCTACAACTCCAGAGCGTTTGCGATCTCAATTGCTGCGGTAAGCACCAAATTGCTTCAGTGCGAGTTGGGGCATGTGGGTTTGCTAGGGTCTAAAATGACTATATATATATTGCAGGTGTGGGGAACCAGAGGCCCATTGTTCAAATGTGGCCCTCTAGACCTCTCTTCTTGGCCCTCAGAATTCTCCTCAGGAATGTGCCCAGTAACTCCAATTATGCTTTTTGTTTGCATGGCTGGAGAAGGGGTGTGTGAGTGGGTATAGCAATCAGACAACTGTACAAAGATAAAATTTGCATTCGTTGTTCTGCCCTCTTTAGCCTCTCTCCCCCACCCCCACCCCACTTCTGGCACTTGGCTCCCAGAAGTCTGACCAGAAGCTAATGACGCCCTTGGTTTGTAAAAAGTTGCTCACCTCTATTTTATTAGATAAATATTGTGTTCCTCCTTTCAGGTTTTCTACGTGACCCTCTGGATCAATCTTTTTTCCACCCTGCAGATATATTCTGTAGCACAACCCTGGGAAATCAGTATTTTGGCCACTGCAGTTGCCCTAGTGGCTGCTTTGATCGTCAGACTCACAATTCATCAACATCAAAGGAAGGTAAGATGAGTTGAGACATGTCTGCAGTTATGATTTCCATGATGACCAGCAGGTATTAGGGATTCATGTTCAGATAATCACAAATTAAAACAGAACCCAATGGAGCCTATTCAGTTCAACTTTCATTCACTGAAATAAATGCCAAAAGCAAAGCCTGAAAAGCAAGAGGAGGTTGGCTCACATCTTGCAAAGCAATTGCTTTAGAGGGTGCCTGCGCATTACAACCCCATTTGTTGCACCCACCTCATCACAGTCCTAGCTGGAATTGTTACCACTGTCAGCTCAACTCAGCTCAAATCTTCCCACCCTGAAGAGTTATAGCTCAGCAACAGAGAACCAAGTTTTTCATGAAGAAGCACCCCAGCATCGCCAGGTGCAGCTGGGAATACTCCCTGCCTGAAATCTTGGGAGAGCCCTGCCAGTCAACATGAACAATACTGAACCAGATGGACTGATGGCCAGATGCAGTTATAAGGCTGTCTTATAACTGTGTCTGAACCATTGGTCCACCTGTTCCTACCTTTTAAGTGGGAGAGCTCTAACTCAGTGGTACAACATCTGCATTGTATGCAGAAGGTCCCAGGTCCAATTCTTGGGCAGGGCTGGAAGGAAACTTAGGTGAGCCAGTGCCACGCAGTGTAGATGATACAAATCTAGATGGACCATTGACTCAGGAGAAGACAGCTTCTTATAAAAGGTAAAGGTAAAGGTACCCCTGCCTGTACGGGCCAGTCGTGCCCGACTCTGGGGTTGCGCGCCCATCTCACTTAAGAGGCCGGGGGCCAGCGCTGTCTGGAGACACTTCCGGGTCACGTGGCCAGCGTGACAAAGCTGCTCTGGCGAGCCTGCACCAGCGCAGCACACGGAAACGCAGTTTACTTTCCCGCTATAAAGCGGTACCTATTTATCTACTTGCCCTTAGGAGTGCTTTCGAACTGCTAGGTGGGCAGAAGCTGGGACCGAACGATGGGAGCTCACCCCGCCGCGGGGATTTGAACTGCCAACCATACGATTGGCAAGTCCTAGGCGTTGAGGTTTTACCCACAGCGCCACCCGCGTCCCACAGCTTCCTATAAGGAGCCACAATTCAGTGGCAGAGCACCTGGCTGCATTCAGAAGGTCCCAGGTTTCACTCCAGTATCTCCAGGTAGGGATGGGAATGTCCCCTGCCTAAAATCCTGAAGAGCTGATGCCAGTCAATGTATACAATTCTGTACTAGATGGACCAATGGCTTGATGCAGCAGAAGGCAGGTTTCTAGGTTCCCCTTTGAAAATTGTGGGGAATGACTGTTAAACCAGCTTGTTAAACTGCCTATGCCCACGAGACTGTGGTATGGCTTCCCTCTTGCCTCCACTGGGCATCCCGTGGTTGAGACCTTTAATGCCCTTCCTTCTCCTTCTCATTTAACAGCTGAATGTAAGTACAGACATGAGACTAGCCGCTGCCAACGAAGCTTTCATGAAAAACAAATTCCTGGTGGGGTTCACAAATATGCCAGAGAAGCAATGTAGTGTTCCACAGGTATCCTTTTTCAGATTGAAAGAATGCCAAATCTCTGTATGTCAGGGAGAACTGAAGTTTCAGTTTTGTCACTTAAGAACTCACCCTATATTTACCTCTGAATATAATGATATAATAAAATAAAGGTGGGGACCTTTTGCTGACGAAGGACCTCGTTCTCTTCTGGGCAGCCTTCTGGGGACCACATGCTAGTGGTGGGGGAGACCAGGGGCAGCCATAGGTAGAACAACAAATGTAAATGTTTGCCTTTGCAAAGTAGGCTAGTTTCTGCACCTGCTCACCCGCTTCGCTTTAACCTCAATCCAGGCAAGTCAAAGGCATTATTGGAGTTCAAATATGCATTCCAGCCAGGTGAACACTTGGGGTTGTATCCAATGTAGTGCTAAGTCTTTTTGGTGTCTTTGTTTGTTTTTGAGTCTAATAATCAGGTCCATGTTTATTGAAGGCTTTTTTGTTTAAAAAAAAAAATTAAAGCAAAAGGATTACATGCCGTTAAACATTTAAAAAAGAAAAGATGAATCAGCTAACAAACTTTTCTTTCCGCTACGGGTCAATACTGTTCAGATGGCATGGGAAAGGGAGAAGGGGGGGGGGGAATCATGATCAAGAGCCAATGAAAAAACACCATCCCCAAATGGAGGGTTGGGGGAGAGATACAGGATAAAGAATACACATGCCCTAGCGACTGCAGCAGGAAAGTGTTTATGGATGCTTGTGGTCTTTGTGAGAGAGCCTGGAAAACTAGAATAAGGAAGAAAAAACTAGTGAATCAAATTGGCTACCAAGTGGCCATTTTTGCTCTGCATTTGAAAATATTTTTGCAGACCCTTTAAAGATGTTCCCCGGAAGTTGCCCAGTGAAAAGCAGATTGTTAGAAGATGTCACACACAGGAAAGGAGTGGATCTTGGTTTTAAGATAACCCCAAAAGATCCTTGGGCGAAAGCAACAATGGGAATTTAAATAACACCAGTGTTGCTCAGTTCAGTGCTAAAACAAATCATATCATAAAGGAAGACTGGCTGTAATCATGGTTATCTTGAAGGGTTGGAGAAGATTAAAAGTCCTCTTTGGCCCCATCCCAAGGAAAACAGTGTTCCATCTTAAAATAAAATAAAATAAAAGTTTGCTATGTACTTCTGCAGCTCTGGAGAGTCTAGAATTAGCAGGACCACCCCAACAAAATTGGGTTTAAACACACAGTCATTTATTCCTCCAGCCTGGATATGAGCACTCGTAAGTTGACACCCCAAGAATTGGGTTCAAGCCACAAAGGCAACAGAATCAGCTGGAAGAGAGGAACCCAACCCTCCCATAAAATGCAAGAGAAAACGTTTGGTTATGCAGTCATCTCACTCTCTGCAAGCTCCTGAAGTCAGGTGGAGAAAGGGTTCTAGCAACTCGAAAGAAGACATGAGAGTTGGCTGTAAATATGGGGTGGGGTGAAAACAAAACTGTGGCTGAACACAGAAGCTTCACATCAAAGAAAAGGGCCTATCCAAACAGTGACAACCCATTTATGGGCCAGAGGAATCAGCGATCTGAATCACAGGCGGCCAAAAGGCCAGGCTGGGCTGAGAGCCATTTTTTTAAAAAAAAAAATTAAAAATGCAACACTCAATTATGAAAGAGAAACCAAAACACCCCTAGAAATTAAGTAAGAGAGTGGTTTTAACAGGACGGTGGCCAGACCCCTGTGGCAGCTTCTGCCTGACAGAACTGGATCCTGCAGGCCAAAGGAAGGAGGTCTTGTGGGGTTCTTCAACATCTTGCTATCAGCAGCAAACTTCTTGGCTCAAACAATGGCAGGAGCCCCACCGATTCCCATGAACAACTCTTGCATTTCTCAGAAAGGCAGAGGAAGAAGTTCCCCATTGCATGTGCCTGATGACGGCATGAAGCTCAGGCTGAATTCAACACCACACTCATTGATTCGGAGTTTCCTGGTACAGAAAAGCTTGTACTGAGTGGGAAGGAATGCAGCAAACCAGAGTGGAGTGTGGTTTCCCACTGAAAAGTCTACTTTGGCTATGAAGGGGGAAGGAGGTGCGAATGATCCTGCACATCACAAGACCCCCACCACAAATGGGTGGCTGTGAGAAACCAAGGTCCACAACAGACAGAATGTTTCAAAATTAACTGGTTTGTGTCCGGTCACCAAGATGAAGTAGCCTTTTGCAGAAAGGCCGGGAGAGGCTGGGTGGGAAATCGTTATTGGAGAATTCCAGAGGGAGTTAAAGACACATAGCAGTACATTTGTTCCACTGGCAAAATGTTTTGCACCAGCTGAACATTGTTGTGCAAGAGAATGTACCTGTGCTGCCCAATAAAGGTAAAGGTAAAGGGACCCCTGACTGTTAGGTCCACTCGTGGACGAGTCTGGGATTGCAGCGCTCAACTCACTTTACTGGCCAAGGGAGCCAGCGTACAGCTTCCGGATCATGTGGCCAGCATGACTAAGCCGCTTCTGGTGAATCGGAGTAGCGCACGGAAATGCCTTTTACCTTCCCGCCAGAGTGTTACCTATTTATCTACTTGCACTTTGATGTGCTTTCAAACTACTAGGTGGGCAGGAGCTGGGACCGAGCAACGGGAGCTCACCCCGTCGTGGGGATTCAAACCGCTGACCTTCTGATCGGCAAGCCCTAGGCTCTGTGGTTTAACCCACAGCGCCACCCGCATCCAGTAGATTGCCCAATAGATGGCACAATTTATTGCACATTGTTTTTCCACTATTCTAACTGTCATGTTGGGACGCAGGTGGCGCTGTGGGTTAAAGCCTCAGCGCCTAGGGCTTGCCGATCGAAAGGTCGGCGGTTCGAATCCCTGCGGCGGGGTGCGTTCCCGCTGCTCGGTCCCAGCGCCTGCCAACCTAGCAGTTCGAAAGCACCTCCGGGTGCAAGTAGATAAATAGGGACCGCTTACCAGCGGGAAGGTAAACGGCGTTTCCGTGTGCGGCTCTGGCTCGCCAGAGCAGCGATGTCACGCTGGCCACGTGACCCGGAAGTGTCTCCGGACAGCGCTGGCCCCTGGCCTCTTAAGTGAGATGGGCGCACAACCCCAGAGTCTGTCAAGACTTGCCCGTACGGGCAGGGGTACCTTTACCTTTAACTGTCATGTTGGATCCCTCTGTTGCACAGCATTACAATCTCACCCAACTGCTGGCACAGGAGCTCTCGTGCTAGTAGACAGAGAACATTGGATACAGCTCTCATGGTGCAAAGCAAGGCCAATGAGGTGTGGCCTGGAAAAAGTTCAAAAGGAAAGATAGAGAGGCCTGGAGAGTCACAATCAGCCTGGGGCCTGAGGCTTCTCTCCAGCTATAGCTTAACATCATACATTCTTTACTTGCCATGATATATCCAGTACCATAATTTGTCCATAGGTGGTGGTATTGCTACAGATTACTACATAAGAGTAAAACAATTAAAACAATCTGAGTTCCTTCTTACAAATGGGTGTGAATAAGTAGGCAACATCAATCCTTTTCTCCAGTAAGCAATATAGAGAGTTGCAAAGAATTTCATCATTTACCATAATTTGTGCATGGCTGGTGGGATCATCAGATATAGGGCTGTTTTCCTTGACTTCCCCCATCAGCTCTGGTTTGTTCATTTTGACGTGGGGCCATGCCTTCAATTCTTAGCAGACTCTCTGGCAGAAATGAAGAGGAATGAGAAGGTGAGTGATGATTGGAGGGTTTTTGTTTTGTTTTAAGGCAGAAGGTTTCCAAGGAAGCCATGCTGCCGAAACTGTTAGTGGCATTGTTGACAACAAACAAAACATTGCTGAAAACAAACAAAACAAATTAATTAATTTGAGCTCCATCTTCCAAATGGGTGTAAATAAGCAAACAGCCATCATCCTCTTTCTCAAGTCAGCCATACAGAGAATTGCCTGCAATTATATCAGGCACAGAAATATTCTTCAGAATTACCAGAATCCAGCTGATGGATGTTATCATGCTTTAAACAGCCACCACCACCAAAGTAAGACACTGACTCATTGCTCTTAAAACTAGCTTGTGGGTTATAACAAATTAAATATACAGAATTCAGTCAATGGAGTCTTTTTAGTCATTTAACTATTCCATTTGGGACAGGTGTCTATCATTTTCATTAAAGATGTCATTCTAAAGTTAGTTAGCTAGTTAGTTTTTCAAAAAAGAAATTCAGTACAGTGGTGCCCCGCAAGATGAATGCCTCGCAAGACGGAAAACTAACTAGACGAAAGGGTTTTCCGTTTTGGAGGCGCTTCACAAAACGAATTTCCCTATGGGCTTGCTTCGCAAGACGAAATGTCTTGCGAGTTTTTCCAACTTTTTCCCCCTTCCCCCCCTTTTTCTAAGCCGCTAAGCCGCTTATCTGCTTATCCGCTAAGCTGATAAGCCGCTAAAAGCTGCTAATAGCGCTAATCCGCTAAGTTGTCAATGGGCTTGCTTCGCAAGACGAAAAAACCGCTATACGAAGAGCCTCACGGAACAGATTAATTTCGTCTTGCGAGGCACCACTGTATTTTTGCAGAGTTTTTGAAATAACATCACTGCTGGATCACACTGAAGAGTCTTGTTTAGTAAGACTGTTTCCAACTCCTCAGTCTCTACCCCCCAGGATTTGGGGACCCAGTCCAGGCAGATGTGGAGATCACTTAGCCTGGATCTGGACCTGAATCAGTTCAGGGAACAAGGCTGAAACCCAAGTAAACATAAAGGCACAAGGGGGTGGGAGAAGAAGATGTTGCATCTCCTTCCCCTCTTCATGGCTGAGAGCAGGAGGGTACAATTGACTGACACATATTACTGCTAGGCTCCTTGCTTTCTCACGGTAGCAGGCATGCCAACTCCAGGAGACAGAGATGTCATCAGCCCCCTCAATATTCCTTAACAGGGGACACAGCCCCCAAATATTGAGCGGGTGGAGGAGGTCTAGCCGAGCAAAGCACAGCATCAATGGAAGGCTGCACCAGCCTGCGCAGTGCCAGGAGACACTGCAGGGACCAGGGCAGCCTGGTGTGAGGTTGCACCAGCCTGCTCAGCATCTCCTGAGACTGTGGGGACCAGCGTGACCTAGCAGAAGGCTGCACTAGCCTGCATAGTGTCGGGAGATGCTGTGGGGACAGGTGCGGCCTGGCGAGAGGTTGCACTAGCCTGCGCAGCATCTTTTGATGCAAGCAAGGACCAGCACAGATTGCAGTAGGCTGCTCCTGCCTGGCATCTCTTGACACCACGCAGGCCGATGCAGCCTTCCTCTAGGCTGCAACGGTCTGGCCTGCACAGCATAGGGGGCATGTGCAACATGCGCCAACCCACCCAATGTTGGGGGCAACATGGTGCCTCTGCCTGGTAGACACCAGGAACCACCAGCACACACACACACACACACACACACACACACACACACACCCCTACACACACACACACAATATCCATCTCCATTTTCTAAGTTCTGGTTCCCTGTGTAGCCAAAACAGTCCTGGCACCAAATCACCATAGGGATAAGTAAAGGTAAAGGTACCCCTGCCCGTACGGGCCAGTCTTGACAGACTCTAGGGTTGTGCGCTCATCTCACTCTATAGGCCGGGAGCCAGCGCTGTCCGCAGGCACTTCCGGGTCACGTGGCCAGCGTGACGAAGCTGCTCTGGCGAGCCAGAGCCACACACGGAAACGCCGTTTACCTTCCCGCTAGTAAGCGGTCCCTATTTATCTACTTGCACCCGGGGGGTGCTTTCGAACTGCTAGGTTGGCAGGCGCTGGGACCGAGCAACGGGAGCGCACCCCGCCGTGGGGATTCGAACCACCGACCATGCGATCGGCAAGTCCTAGGCGCTGAGGTTTTACCCACAGCGCCACCCGCGTCCCTACCATAGGGATATTCTTCCATTAATTTGCATCCTGCTCTGGGTCACCCCATATTGCTTTTTCTTCAATTCATTTATGTCCAAATAATTTCCTGACAGATTGTGCTCAAGATCAGTTCAGCTGCCCCCAATGATGATCCCCAAGTCATTTCTTTATAAAGTAATCTCACAGCAGTTTATTTTCCCAAGTTAACATCCTACCCAGTCACCTAGATCACCATCCTCCTCCCATTCAACCCCCCCAAATTCATTACTCACTTGGAACCACTAGTGGCACTTCAACAAAGATTCAAGGTTGTATCCAATGTTAGTCCTGCACAGGGTAGACCCATTCATAGGTGCCGAGTTCTGCCCAACATTTTTTTTTTTTTTGGGGGGGGGGGCTTGTTGCATGTGTGTGACGTCACATGTGATGTCACACACATCAGGAGGAGGCCTGATGTCCTCTGCAGCTGCAGAGAGGCCCAACAAGGCCCAGCTCCTCAAGTTAGGGGGAGGCTGCCACGTCCCCACATACTTTGGGGTGAGGGCTGAGCTGTCCTCAGCCCCATAGAGTTGGTGCCTATGGACCCATTGAAATTGTTAGACATGACTTAGTTCTCTTAATTTTTATGTGTCTACTCTGAGTGGAACTTAGAGACAACCCTCAGAACCCATGCTGTCATCCTTAACAACACTCATATTCATTTGTGTGATTATGGCCATATTCACGCCATCCATTTAAAGCACTGTGATACCACCTTAAGCAGTCATAGCTTCCCTAAAGACTTATGGGAGCTGTAGTTTGCTAAGGGTACTGAGAGTTGTTAATTTATCCCTTCCAGAGCTACAATTCTCAGAATGGTTTAACAATCAATCCCACCTCACAGGTAACTCCTGAATATTGTAGCTTTGTGAAACACCCTTAACAAATTAGAGCTCCAATAATCCTTTATTGGAAGCCTCAACTGTTGAAAGTGGTAGCATAGTGCTTTATGGATGGTACGAATGTAGCTTATGTTGCTACTGAATTGTATCCAACAAATTCCTAGCGAAAGCAGAATGGTTTCTGCTCATACAACAGAACTTCTGTTCCCTCTCCTGTCTCTGCATGCCCTCAGTGCCACCTGCAATTTTGTGTGTCAGGACTCACATGGAGAGAGGAGACAGGAGAGGAAGGGGAAATTCCATTGTGAGAATGTAAGATAAAACCATAGAACTGTAGAGTTGGAAGGGACCCAAAGGGATTCAGCTGATCATTGTTGCTGTTAGCTGATTGCTGCAGAATGTGCTTTTCTGGGTGATGCAGAATAATATCGCTGTCCTGCAAATCTGCTCCTCCCGGCTCCTTTTCAGTCTGCTCTGAAGCACAACCTGAAAGAACTCTGCATTGTAATAGAGACTCCCATCGTTCCAAGTCAGGAAAAAGGCCTGGGAATTTCTTCAGAAGATTCTGAACTGCTGCCCGAGAAAAAGGACAGCAACCAAAGTGCCTTGGCATACCGAGAGTTCCTCCAGCTAGTCCCAGATGGAGCCCCTGAGGTAAGAATTCATTGAAGGAGTCCGTAAAAAGGTTTGGTGTTGGGGGAGAACTGAGATGGATCTTCACCAGCCTCTGTACTCAGCCAGCCCATACCTGCCTGATTTCTTACTTATAAACTGTCCAGAAGGTGGCACTGGCTGTTAGTTTCTTTCTCCTCCTTAGTCTCAAGGTTGACCTTCTAGACCTCAGCAGGGGAGGAGGCAAAACTAGAACTAGTGCCTCTATCAGTCATTGGCTCCAGCACCACCCTACTTTCGTATTCTATACCTTTTGTCCTACCAGTCCCAAGGGGGCACCAGGCACTACTGCTCACTTATAAAGGTTTAAGAAATGTTTAAAATAAAATGTAGTGCCAATGATATATTATTATGCCTTTTAAATGATGTGGATAAGCAAGGGACATTCAAGGAATATTTGAATTCTTAAAGGAATTTTTAAATATATATATTTTTTAAGTCAGGAACTTTTCAAGAAACTTTTAGGACACACCTTTTGGTTATTTTAAGTTGTTTTAGACTTTGTGTTTCAAAGTTGTAACCCACCCTTGGACCTCACAGTGAAGGACAGGTAATAACAACAGTAACAACTAGGTTAATGTATATATTAACACTAGCAAGGGTAATGCACATGAAGGTTTGGAAAGGTGGATGTAAACCTAATAAGAATTAATGATGGAAATGATGGAAATGTTTAAGTTGGCAATAATGTTAAATGAAATGGGATTAAAAAGCTGTTGAAGGCTAGTTGTGCAATATAGAAGCAAATTGCTCAGAATATCTGGGTTTGGAGAAGGGAAAGGCACACAGCTGAGTGGTAGGGCACCTGCTTTGTGCATGGAAGGTCTCAGGTTCAACCCCCAGCACTGGGAAAGTCTCCAGTCTGAAATTTTGGGGAGAGGTGGTTTATTATGACATAAGCCAGGGTTGGGGATAGGCCAATCTTGGCCTGTGAGGCCATTATTTCAGAAACTATGCCCATTGATAGTGGGACGCAGGTGGCACTGTGGGTAAAACCTCAGTGCCTAGGACTTGCCAATCGCATGGCCGGCGGTTCAAATCCCCGCGGCGGGTGAGCTCCCGTCTTTCGGTCCCAGCTCCTGCCCACCTAGCAGTTCGAAAGCACCCCCAAGTGCAAGTAGATAAATAGGTACCACTTTATAGTGGGGAGGTAATGGTGTTTCCGTGCACTGTGCTGGTGCTGGCTCGCCAGAGCAGCTTCGTCACGCTGGCCACGTGACCCAGAAGTGTCTTCGGACAGCGCTGGCTTCCGGCCTCTTAAGCGAGATGAGCACGCAACCCCAGAGTCGGACACGACTGGCCCATACAGGCAGGGGTACATTTACCTTTACCTTTATCTCCATTGATGCTATTCCAATGGTGGGAGGGGTTTGATTCTGAATTGGCTGCATGCATCAGTTACTCTACTGGGAACTGGCACACATAGCCGAAGCAGCAGGGTTTAATCTCCACTCACCAGCAGATGAGTAGGAATTCAATCCTGCACCACTGGGCTGTTCATGCCTCTTCACCTACTGGAAACAGCCATGTGCAGTCAAAGCTCAGTGTTGGGCTGTTTGAAAGCCCTTTTGCAAAGAGCCCTGTGCTGTTCAAAGAGCAACAAAGTTCTGGTTGCAAAAGAGCTTTCATACAATTCCACACTGAGTCCCCATAGTCAGGGCTTGAGAGTTCAGTATAACCTGGTACCATATTAATGTCAGATGACTGACAGGTAGATGGCCTCTGGGTTGGGGATATAAGGATTTGGCTTGGTGGTCAGAAAATGTTCTCCACTTCTAGCACAAACTTTCAGGGACAGCACATGAAGTGCTATTTGAGCTACAGATTGGTGTAGGCATCACTGGGCTAGATGGACCACTGGTCTGACTTGGTATAACAGCTGCTTCCTATGTTCTTACATCATCAATAAATGTTGATGCTTGACTGATTTTAGGTGATGGCCCATCAGCTATTGGCAATCTTCAGTGGCTGTTACATCAGACTTCTGGTCAGTGGTCAGCTCACAGAGGTTGCAGCAAGACGACATGTATCACTCAACCACACCCCGTGCCTGTGCCAATTCATCGAGACTACAGTGCTGGCAAAGAGATCCTCTTGGTTCAAGCTGAGGTGACCAGTGGTGGATAAAGTGGCCCTTTGCAATTATGCACAGTATTAACCAGAATGGAGACCTAGAATTTGCAGACTGGGGGAAACATTTCACGTGGTTGTCTGAATTGGCCACAGTGACACACACCTTAGTTATGCACTATTTGCATTGCTGTAACATGCTGTACATAGGATTGCCTTTGAAAAGTGCTCAGAAACTTCAACTGGCTCAAAGAGCTGTCAGATTGCTGTCCCGGGCTGGTTATATGACCTATATGGATTAGGTCCAAGCTATCTGAAATACCACATTCCCTCATAAGAACCTGCCCAGGTTTCAAGAGCTTCAAGGGAGATCTTTCTCTTGGTCCCACCATCCTGACAGGCATACTTGGTGGGGATGCAGGAGAAGACCTTCTCGGTAGCTGCTGCCAGACTCAGAAACTCCCTCTCCAGAGAAGCCAGGCTGGGTCCCTCCTTGTGGTGTTTCTGCTGACAGGTAAAGTCTTGTTGCAATAGGCTTTGGGGAGCTGTCTGCTTTTAATTAAAGGGCTGGTGCTGTGCTGTTTTTCATTCTAGCTATTTTTTATTGTGAAGGTAAAGGGACCCCTGACCATTAGGTCCAGTTGCGGACGACTCTGGAGTTGCGCGCTTATCTTGCTCTATAGGCCGAGGGAGCCAGCGTTTGTCCGCAGACAGCTTCTGGGTCATGTGGCCAGCATGACTAAGCCGCTTCTGGCGAATGCCGTTTACCCTCCCGCTGGAGCGGTACCTATTTATCTACTTGCACTTTGACATGCTTTTGAACTGCTAGGTTGGCAGGAGCTGGGACCGAGCAATCGGAGCTCACCCCATTGTGGGGATTCGAACTGCTGACCTTCTGATCAGCAAGCCCTAGGCTCTGTGGTTTAGACCATATAGTTTTAATTATAATTTATTTTATAAAATGTAATTTTAATGATTAGTTTTTCTGTGATTTTAGCTGTTTTTATTTTTTATCAGTAAGCCTCCTTGAGTATTTGCCAGGCAAAGAGGTGGGGTACAAATATAAAAGTAGCCACCACCATTGTTCTCCATATGCAACAAGTGTCCAGCAGTAATTTTCTGGGTGCATTTTTGTCATCTCCTTTAAGGAGCTACTGTGAAATGAAATGAGATCAATAGCCTGCCTAGCACATTACTGGCAAAATTTCTCCAACCTCCTGTGCAGACATCCAACAAGCCATGTCAATAAGAGATGATCACAAATCTCTTGTGCGATTTTGCAATATTTTGCTTTCCATGGCTCCTGTTGGGTAACAATAGTGGAAGACATTCCGTTGCGAAGAAGGATCTTGTCTTTCCTGTTGTTGCATCAAGCCAGGCAGGAAATGAATGATGCGTGCAGATGCAAAAGAGCAAACTGCTGCAGGCTGGCTTAGGGTGGCCGGTGAGAGATCCCCCCCCCCCACACACATAGCGGCATAGCTTTTGAGAGAGGCAAAAGCAGGATAAAGGGACAATAATATTTTTACCCTCCCTCCTTTGCTCTTTCTGTGTGAGATAGTTGCTTGGGATCCCCACCTACCCGCAACAGTCACCTAACGGTTTCCTCTCCTTGGAAATAGGGGTGAAATCTACTGCTGGTGATTTTTATGACTGGCTAAGCAGAGAAGATACAGTGGTACCTCAGGTTACAGATGCTTCAGCTTACAGACTCCACTAACCCAGGTTAGGAACTTTGCTTCAGGATGAGAACAGAAATTGTGCCGTGGCGGCGCGGCGGCAGCGGGAGGCCCCATTAGCTAAAGTGGTACCTCAGGTTAAGAACAGTTTCAGGTTAAGAACGGACGTCTGGAATGAATTAACCCGAGGTACCACTGAATACAGAAGTCTCTCAGTCATTGGAAATGCAGTGATGTTATTGTGCGCAACAGAAAGAAGACTGCACCATAGCCTGGGAAGGTTTTTTGGGTTCAGAACCTTGGCAGGGCTACGTCCTACTTTGCCCTTAAGAGTAGCCTCCCTGGTTTCAGCATTATTTCACTTTCCTGGGCCCCTTTTGACAATAAAGGGCAATATATTTCCCATGGGGCATTCCGTTGCGTTTTGGTTTTTTTCACTTGCAAAGACCCTGATTCTTGAGATTCTTCAAGCAGAAATATCAGGGGGTCAGTGAACCCATGACTGTTCTTGGAAGCATGAGCTCTTATCCATGAGCTACCGGTATATCATAAACACTTCCCACACACAGAGTTGAAAGTGTGGGCTGAAGTGGACTTTATAGGTTTTCCAGACCACCCTGTGATATTTGCTGTAATAGTCATGCTGTACACTTGTCATGCGAAGTAATGCAGGCTATTTCACTGTACTGTAATTGCGCTTTTGCAATGCAACTCATAATTTTCGATGGGGAAAATAAAAAACCATCAAAGACTAATAACAATATAACATAGCTTTTAATTAGTACAATTTCCTTTTCATTTCACTTGCAATTAAATCATTTTATAATTTCATAACTATCTATGGGCATCACAGGCAGAGGGTTTTCAGACACATTCATCTCCGCTGAAAGAGGAGTTTGTGAATCTGTCTTCATTATGGTCTGTGATGATGCAAGAGGGTGTGGACTTGCTGACATCATAGTTGCTTGAGGGGAAGCAGTGCAGGATCTTGTCCCAGGGAAGATGCTCCTTGTAGGCTTTTAGCGTCATCTTCTAACAGGCTGACTTTGGACGGGAAGCGTACATGTTGCTGGTGGCTCAGCTCTTCCAGATGAGGCGTGTCATGTAGTTACTTGTACAAAGGGAGGGAGAATTAGAAGCAATTAGTAGCCAATTTTAGCTGAATTTGGGATTCGGCTGAATCCCATGGGTCAGCTGCCTTGGAAGCCCCCCCCACACACACTTTGTTCAAGTATTATGAACTATGGGGGGGGGGGACATTCTCCCTATCCACTTTCTCCACATAATCTCATACACTTCTAACACTCTCCTCCTCTTTTCACCTTTTTTTCTAAATGGAAAAATACAAAAACATTGCAAACTTCCTTCTCACTGGGAGAGCCTCCAGCTTGGGAGCCAAATGCAGACCTCCAGGCCTCTCTAGCTGGCCCTTGCAACTCTTCTCAGGCAGTAGCCCCTCCCCCAGTTCCCCCCCTCACCTGCTTTGAACTGTCCCTGGGGATTTTTCATTGGCTGGGATACAGTCACTGAACTATGATATCACCTCTTGCTCTCCTGGAGCAACAGTTGTCCAGAAGGTAATGTGGCCCTCAGCCTGAAATTGATTACCCACCTTTGCTCTAGCCCTTTGTTTTCTTGGGGGGGGGGGAGGTGGTTTCCCCCTTTATGCACCTTTTCCACCTCTGCTACACATCTTTTCTAAGAGTCCCTTTGGAGAATGGCTATTTTTGTCATGCTTCCCGAAAGCATCTGATCGGCTTCTGCTTTGGAATCATGCTGCTGGACCAGAAGGGCCTTTGGTCTGGTCCAGTAGGGTTCTTCTTAACCATATGCCCACAGCTGCAGGGATTGGAAACTTATGGCCCTCCAGACGTTAAGATTCCAACCCCCACCAGCTCCTGCCAATGACCAAGGCTTATGAACAACACCTGGTTCCCCATCTCTGCACAGAGGGTCTCCAGTTCCTCCTTACCTGGTTTCTCATTTGCCTCCTGCTGTTGCTCCTCTTTGCTTTGACAGCAGCAGCAGCATTCCCTAATTTTAGCTGCCACATAGCCGCAGGCTGTAGACCATGGAAATAAAAGGAAAGTCAGATGGAAATCTCTGCATGCAGTCCACATAACTCAGCTTTCAATTTTTGAAAATGGGGGTTTGCAACAAGAGAAGAGTTGGGTGCAAAGAAAATGTAGAGAAGGGGCTGTTGCAGTGCTGGGATAATAACATATGCCCTCTAGTTTATCTTCTGCTTTGCAAAGTGCTCCTTGTGAACTATTTGTATGACATGATCGAGGGACTGTATTGATTACTGTGAATGGACCCATTCATAATGATTAAGATGTGACATAGCTTAACTCATGAGAATAAAATAAGCTTGACAACTCAATGGCTGGAATGCTCTCTGTAGTCTTTGTCACACCCATCAAAGTTTGGAGAAAGTGCTCAGCAAAATTTTTGATTTAAGCAGAGGGAGTCTGACAGCTGGAGGGTTTGTTTTGTTTAAGACAGAATTAAATAAAAGTGGGAGTGGGGCTGCTACTGTTGCTTCTTGAAAAGAAGATGCAGGATTGACAGTTGTGCTATTTGCTTTAGAACTCTGATTGCTTTTAATATCTTCAGCACGTTTATTTGTAGAGAACAAAATGCAACAACAAAATATGCACAAGAGGGAAAAAAATCACTATAAATTTCTTGCATACTAGTTCAACTTGAGGAAACAGTCTCTGTAAACTGATGCACTCTGTATAGGACTTCCTACTGCCAAAAAAAAAAAACTTGTATGACTCAGTCTTTCCACATCTCTTGTTTTTATTAGCAATATGTTCCTGGTCAGCCACATCTAGGTATTTTATAAAACCAGACTTCCGGTGCTAATCACCATGGTGAACAGCGGGTCCCAAGATAGCGGACACCGGCCATGCAGCCAATTAAGGATAATGTGAGAGTAATTGTCCTTGCAAGCCGGGGGTTGGGGGGGAGCTTTCACTCGCAGTTCATCTGATACCTGCTTCTCACTCCAATGGAATGTGGGGGGCAGGAGCAGTAGGAGGGAAATAGAAGTACAGCATCATGTCTCTGCAACTATTAAGTTGGAATATTTGTGGTCTAAATTCCCCGGAGAAGAGGAGGAAGGTTTTTCATTTATTAAAAAAGGAACAATTGGACCTAATTTGCCTACAGGAAACACATGTGATTAGGCTTCATAGGAAAGTTTTGATTAATAAAAGATTGGGCCAGGAGTTTATCGTATCGGATAAGGTTAAAAAGAGAGGAGTGGTCATTTATGTAAAAGAAAGCCTAACATGAAAATTTATTTTTAAAGATGAACAAGGAAGAATCTTGGCAATTGAAATTCAAACTCAAGGAGAAAAATTTCTGATTTTAGGAATCTATGCACCAAACGAGGGGAAATCGGAGTTCTACAAGAAGCTGCATGAGACAATGTTGGATTATATGGACTATAATAACATCATCATGATGGGAGATATGAATGGAGTGGTATCCACGAACATGGACAAGACACAGAAACAGACTGTAACAAAAGAGGGCAGACTACCAAAAACTTTTTTTGAACTGACTGACAATATGGACTTAATTGACATATGGAGAACCAAAAACCCCATGGAAAGAGAAGGAACATTCTTTTCTGAAGCCAAATTGACATGGACTAGAATTGACCAGATATGGATAACTAGAGCACTGGCACCTAAGATAAAAAAGGTGGAAATCTGCCCAAGAACTTGCTCCGACCATAATGCTGTAAAGATGGAAATGAAACTAACACCAACCGGTTCCTTTAGATGGAAGATGAATGACACCTTATTACGAGACCAAGAGATTATCAAGAAGGCCCAAAAGACACTGAGAGACTATTTCGAAGTAAATTTGAGAATTATGGTGGAAAAAAGAGTAATCTAGGACGCAAGTAAAGCGGTCATGAGAGGGTTTCTAATCCAACAGAATGCTATAAAAAAGAGGACTCAAAATGAAAAAAAAGGATAAAATTTTGGAAAAAATAAAAGAAGGGGAGAAGAAATTAAGTTCGAAACCCAATTCTAAGGAGATTCTGAGAGAAATTAAATTATACCAAGTACAATATATGAAATTGATAAATCAAGAAGTGGAATGGAAAATAAAACAGATGAGGCAAAGGACATTTGAATCGGCTAATAAATGTGGGAAACTGCTAGCTTGGCAGTTGAAAAAAAGACAGAAGTTAAATACTATTACAAATCTTGAGATAGAGGGGGAAAGTATTCAGAATCCTGTGGAGATTAGAAGGTGTTTCCAGAGATACTTTAAACAACTTTACACACAAGGGCCACAGAAAGAGACTGATATAGATCAATTTTTAAGATCCAACGGATTACAAAAAAATTCTCAAGAAAAACGGATAATGTTGAATTATGCAATTACAGAACAGGAGATTGAAGGTGCCATTCAGAACATGCAGCTGGGCAAGTCTCCAGGGCCAGATGGGCTAACCTCCAAGTACTATAAAACTTTGAAAGACTACTTAATTCAACCATTAAAGGAGATCTGTAACGAAATCATGGAGGGGAAGAAGGCGCCGGAGTCGTGGAAAGAAGCTTTTATCACACTTATACCGAAATTAGAGTCCGAAAAGACACAACTCAAGAACTACCATCCCATATCCCTTTTAAATGTGGATTACAAAATCTTTGCTGACATTTTAGATAACAGATTAAAAAAAGTATTAGTAGAAGAGATTCACAAGGACCAGGCAGGCTTTCTCCCAGGTAGACACTTGTCTGATAATACAAGGAATATAATTGACATTTTGGAAATATTACAAGTGAATATCAACACAAAAGCTGCCTTAATTTTTATTGATGCGGAGAAGGCCTTTGATAATATTTCTTGGAACTTTATGAAGAAAAATCTCAAGGGAATGGGGGTGGGACAAGGGTTTGAAAATGGTATAAGTGCAATCTATTCAGAACAAAAAGCTAAACTGATAGTTAATAATGTGGTGGCTGAAGAATTTAAGATAGAAAAAGGAACACGACAGGGTTGCCCTATCTCTCCATTACTATTTATTTCGGTCCTGGAGGTACTGCTGAATATGATTAGAAGGGACCGTTTGATTAAAGGAATTCAGGTCAGAGCCAAACAATATAAATTGAAGGCTTTTGTAGACGACCTAGTTTTGACATTACAGGAGCCAGAATCTAGTACGAAAAGGGTATTAGAACTGATTCAAGAATTTGGTCAGGTGGCTGAATTTAAATTGAACAAGTCAAAAACGAAGGTTTTAGAGAAAAAATTAACACAGACTGAAAAAGAAAGGTTTCAGAATGAGACTGGTTTGACCCTAGTTAAGAAAGTGAAATATCTGGGGATTAATATGACAGCTAAAAATTTGAATTTATTTAAAGACAATTATGAGAAATGTTGGTAAGAAGTTAAAAAATATTTAGAAATATGGTCTAATTTGAAGCTTTCCTTGCTGGGTCGAATTGCAGTTATAAGGATGAATGTATTGCCAAAAATGTTATTTTTGTTTCAAACTTTACAGATTGTGGACAAGATGGATTGTTTCAAGAAGTGGCAGAGAGATATCTCTAGATTTGTCTGGCAGGGCAAAAAGCCCAGAATAAAATTTAAAATATTAACTGTTGCGAAGGAAAGAGGGGGGTTTGCCCTGCCGGACTTTAAATTTTATTATGAATCAGCAGCATTCTGCTGGTTGAAAGATTGGCTGCTTCTTGAGAACACTGACATTTTGGATTTGGAAGGTTTTAATAATGCTTTTGGATGGCATGCATATTTGTGGTACGACAAGGTTAAAGTGCACAAAAATTTCAAACTTCATATTGTCAGGAAAGCATTATTCAATGTCTGGATAAGGTACAAAGATTTATTGGAAAATAAGACCCCAAGGTGGTTGTCACCCACGGAGGCAAAGGCTCTGAAAAGGCTCAATATGGAGGCCAAATGGCCGAAATATTGGGAGATATTAGAACAGGAAGGAGACAAAATGAAACTGCATAGTTTTGAGAAATTAAAAGACAAAGTGCGAGATTGGCTTCATTATTATCAAATAAGAGAGGCATATAATTTGGATAAAAAACTGGGCTTCCAGGTGGAAAAATCGAAACTGGAAACAGAACTGTTAGAACCTAAAACTAAGATTCTTTCAAGAATGTATAACTTGCTGTTGAAATGGAATACTCAGGATGAAACGGTTAAATCAGCTATGATTAAATGGGTACAGGACATAGGTCATAACATTTTGTTTGCTGACTGGGAAAAGTTGTGGACCACTGGTATGAAATTTACGGCATGTAATGCCTTAAGAGAGAATATTATGAAAATGATTTATAGGTGGTACATGACCCCGGTCAAGCTTGCTAAAATTTATCACCTGCCTGATAACAAATGTTGGAAATGTAAAGAAACTGAGGGTACATTCTTTCACCTTTGGTGGACGTGCCCGAAGATTAAGGCTTTCTGGGAGATGATATATAATGAATTGAAAAAGGTATTTAAATATACCTTCCTTAAGAAACCAGAGGCCTTTCTCTTGGGCATAGTCGGCCAATTGGTGTTAAAGAAAGATAGAACTTTTTTTATGTATGCGACAACAGCAGCAAGAATACTTATCGCAAAGTATTGGAAGACACAAGATTTGCCCACCTTGGAAGAATGGCAGATGCAAGTAATAGACTACATGGAATTGGCAGAAATGACTGGCAGAATCCGAGACCTGGGAGAAGAAGCGATGGAAGAGGACTGGAGGAAGTTTAAGAACTATCTGCAGAAATACTGCAAAGTTTATGAATGCTAAAATGATGTTGGATATAAAAATAATATGGCATTAGTGATACAGTGTTAAAAAGTATGCAAAAACGTAATAGAAAAAGGGCGAAAGATAAAGGTTATATTATGTCAAAAGTAAACAATATGTTAAAGGTGTTTAAACACAAGGAGGAATGATCGGAGACATAATAGAAGTGATTTTAATAATTAGAAATGAGTTTCGAAAGAGGGTAAGGATTTGCTGTATCTGATTGGACAAAGAGGAACACAAAAAAGGGAGGCGTGAGGAAGTTAAGAAAGTTTTGTAAACATGAATTTAAAAATTGGAGTTTTTATTTTTAATTTTTTCTTTTTTCTTGATGTATATCTGTGACTGTTTCTGCTGTTCTGTATTTTTCTGCTGTTTCTTCTTTTTCTGTAAAAATAAATAAATATTTTTTTTAAAAAAAAAAAAGGAATGTGGGGGGCAGGGACACTGAGTGTATAGCACTGCATGTATCGGAAACTCTGCAATGCAGCCACCATGAGCGGAAGTCCTTCTGTTTTTTAAGATGTATCAGAATTTGGACTTAAGAAGCAAGCATGTTCTGAATGAAGGAGACAAGATAACCTGCTAAATGAACCAGCCACTGAGTGTAAAGGTCTCGATCTGGAGAAGATTTTCATCGTTATTGGATTGGTATGTTGGTAGAGAGGAGCCTTTGTTCTCTCTTTAAATATTCACTATGCCATTTTATGTTTTGGCAACTCTTCACCAAAGAAAAATTAGCTACTAATGAAATGTAATTAATAATGGATTGCAAATATTAATGGAATGCAAGAGGGAATTAACAAGAACTTTATAATGCTTATGGATTATTTCAAAGAACAGAACTATGTGGAAACATTGGGATGTTTGGTGGCAATAGTCCCTAAGGAGGACTCTAACTTTAATTTATCACGGTGCTGGCGAGATATCAACTTGTGATCGGGCGGGAAAGAAATCAAAGAAAATGCTGGAAGTCTGCCTAGAGTAATGGGCAGACACCAGACCTCTTTTGTTTTTGAGAAAAGCAAGATGGCGAGAGGCCTTTACGCAGCAAAAATGAGTCCTTGGAGTGGGGAGGGGGGGATGCCAAAAATGATTGAGTACAGCAAGAAAGGAAGGACGAACATTAAAAAAAACAACAATCCATACAGAAAGTTACAAGACTTAAACTCCTCTTGCAAAATAAAGGCATTGGAATAAATACAAACGAAAGTCATCACATCAGTGTTTGTTAAAACAAAGGATCAAGATTGGAATTGTATTGTTTGGATTAAATAAGAGGATTGGAGTAGGCACAAGGAATAACAGCATCTGCCAAAAATTAGAACATGGGAAGTCATCCAAAATGTTTAATTTGGAATCGGATAATTGGCTCTTTTAATTGTATTATGATTTGGTATTGTATTAATGTGGTTTATATTGGATTCTTATTAATGAAAAATTAATAAAAATTAGATAGTTTACAAGGCCACACCTAAATAACAGTTGCGGTTGTGATGATGGGATGCTCCATCATTCCATTTCCTTTTTTTTAAAAAAAATAATATTTATTAAAGTTTTGAAAGTTACAGAAAAAAAGAAAAAAAATTAAACATAACAAAACCATACAACAAAATACAAAGACAAAAATACTACATATACATAACAAAAATAAAACAAAAACAATTTAAAAAAACACATCCAATACTTTCAATGTTATTAACTTTCTTTTACTTGTTTCAGCGACCTCCTCACACCTCCCTTTTTTTGTATTCCACTTTGATTAATTGTTTCAGCAATCCTTTCCATCTTCCTCAATTTTCTGTCCTATCATTTAACTTGACAAATTCTAACATTATTTTTTCCTTTAATCCATTTACAATCTATTGTACTTAATTCTTTATAACATTTCTGCTAAAGCCATATAACTTCATTCCAACATTCCTTAATTTTACAATATATCTGTAGATAACCTTTAAATTTCTTCCAATCTTCTTCCACTGACTCTTCTCCCTTGTCTCGGATTCTGCCAGTCATTTCCGCCAGTTCCATGAAGTCCATCACCTTCATCTGCCATTCTTCCCGGGTGGGTAAATCTTGTGTCTTCCAGTACTTTGCAATAAGTATTCTTGCTGCTGTTGTAGCATACATAAAGAAAGTTCTATCCTTCTTTGACACCAATTGGCCGACCATGCCCAGGAGAAAGGCCTCTGGTTTCTTCAGAAAAGTATATTTAAATACCTTTTTCATTTCATTATAGATCATTTCCCAGAAAGTCTTAATCCTTGGGCATGTCCACCAAAGGTGAAAGAATGTGCCTTCAGTCTCTTTACATTTCCAACATTTATTATCGGGCAAATGGTAAATTTTTGCAAGCTTGACTGGTGTCATGTACCACCTGTAAATCATTTTCATTATATTCTCTCTTAAAGCATTACATGCCGTAAATTTCATACCTGTGGTCCATAACTGTTCCCAGTCAGCCATCACAATATTATGTCCAACATCTTGTGCCCATTTAATCATAGCTGATTTTACCGTTTCATCCTGAGTGTTCCATTTCAACAGCAAGTTATACATTCTTGACAAGTTCTTACTTTTGGGATCTAACAGCTCTATTTCCAATTTTGATTTTTCCACCTGGAAGCCAATTTTTTTGTCCAGATTATATGCCTCCATTATTTGATAATAATGGAGCCAATCCCGCACTCTATTTTTTATCTCCCTCTTGTTCCAGAATTTCCCAATATTTCGGCCATTTGGCCTCCATATTGAGCTTTTTCTGAGCCTTCACTTCCATTGGTTACAACCACCTTGGGGTTTTATTTTCGAGCAAGTCCTTATATCTTATCCAGACATTAAATAGTGCTTTTCTAACAATATGATTTTAAAACGCTTTATGTGCTTTGACCTTATCATACCACAAATATGCATGCCACCCAAATACGTTGTTAAAACCATCTAGATCCAGCACGTCAGTGTTTTCAAGAAGCAACCATTCTCTCAGCCAGCAAAAAGCGGCTGATTCATAATAAAGTTTAAGGTCTGGCAGGGCAAATCCACCTCTTTCTTTAGCATCAGTTAGTATCTTAAATTTTATTCATGGTTTCTTGCCCTGCCAGACAAATCTAGAAATATCTCTCTGCCACTTCTTGAAACAATCCATTTTATCTAGAATTTGCAATGTTTGAAACAAAAACAGCATCCTAGGCAGTACATTCATTTTTATCACAGCAATTCAGCCTAGCAATGATAGCTTCAGATTGGACCATATTTCTAAGTCCTTTTTCACTTCCATCCAACATTTTTCATAGTTATCCTTAAATAAGTTCACATTCTTGGCAGTCATATTAACCCCTAGGTATTTCCAGCGGCGTAGCGTGGGTTGTCAGCACCCAGGGCAAGGCAAGTAATTTGCGCCCCCTAACCCGGGGCAAGGCAAGTAATTTGCGCCCCTAACCCCTAACCTGCCGCCGCTGCCAGCTTCTTCTTGCTGCTGCCTGGGCTAGTCGGGTGTGGTTCTCTCCCGCGCTCAGCGCTGCGCTGGGTGGCCGCTGCACTGTCCCTCCCCCAGATAGTCCCTCCCTCGCTCTCTCTCCGCTCCGCACCGCAACGCACACCTGGCACCCTCCCCCTCCACAGTGGGCGGCGACCCGGCAGCTCGGATCGGATTCGCACAGCCAGCACTGCAGTGAGAGAGAGAGAGTGAGCCAGGTAGGGGCAGAGAGCTGCGAGTGCGAGCGCCCCCCCCAACGTTGCGCCCGGTGCGGCTGGCCCCCCCTGCGCCCCGCACGCTACGCCACTGGGTATTTCACTTTCTTAACCAGTGTTAATCCTGTCTCCTTCTGAAACCCCTCTCTCTCAATCACAGTTAGGTTTTTCTCTAACACCTTAGTTTTCATTTTGTTCAGCTTAAAACCCGCTACCTGACCAAATTCTTGAATTAGTTCCAGTACTCTTTTAGTACTAGACTCTGGCTCCTGTAATGTCAATACCAAATCATCAGCAAATGCTTTCAATTTGTACTGTTTAGCTCCGACTTGTATACCTTTAACCAATTGGTCCCTTCTAATCATGTTTAAAAGAACCTCCAGGACTGATATAAAAAGCAATGGAGAGATTGGGCAACCTTGTCGTGTTCCTTTCTCTATCTTAAATTCTTCCGTGACTACATTATTCACAATTAATTTAGCCTTTTGTTCTGAGTAAATTGCACCTATACCATTTCCAAACCCTTGACCAACCCCCATCCCTTGTAAGTTTTTCTTCATGAAACTCCAAGAAATATTGTCGAAGGCTTTCTCCACGCCCACAAATATCAGAACTGCTTTAGTATTAATATTCACTTGTAATTTCTCTAAGATATTAATTATGTTCCTCGTATTGTCAGACAAATGTCTGCCCGGGAGAAAGCCCACTTGATCTTTATGAATTTCTTCTACTAACACCTTTTTTAGTCTTTTAGCCAAAATATCTGCAAAAATTTTATAATCCACATTAAGCAAAGATATGGGGCGGTAATTCTTAAGCTGCGTCTTCTCAGACTTTGTTTTCGGTATAAGTGTAATATAAGCTTCCTTCCACGACTCTGGTGCCCTTTTCCCTTCCAATATTTCATTACAGACTTCCTTTAAAGGTTGTACTAACCATTCTTTCAAGGATCTATAATATCTTGAAGTCAAACCATCCGGTCCTGGGGATTTACCTAATTGCATGTTCTGAATGGCCCCTTCTACCTCCTGGTCCGTTATTTTGTAATTCAACATTAACTTATTTTCTTGAGAGATTTTTTGTAGTCCATTTATTTTCAAAAAACGGTCAATGTCCATTTCTATCTGCGTCTCCTGTGTATATAGTCGTTTGAAGTACCTCTGGAAGCACTTTCTGATCTCCACTGGATTCTGTATATTCTTTCCTTTCACTTCCAGGTTTGTAATAATATTAAGTTTTTGTCTTTTTTTATTTGCCAAGCCAGCAGTTTTCTGCATTTATTTGCCGATTCAAACGTCTTTTGTCTCATCTGTTTAATTTTCCATTCTATTTCCTGATTCATCATTTTCATATATTGTACTTGATATAACGTTATCTCTTTCAGGATCTCCTGCAACTTTGGTTTCACTCTCAATTTCTTTTCTCCTTCCTTTATTTTCTCCAAGATTTTATCTTTTTTCTCATTTTGGACTCTCTTCTTAATTGCATTCTTCTTAAATGCATCATTCCATTTCCTTATGGTTCAGTGAGTTCACTCTGCTCAGCATTCCAGGCTTGCTGAAATCATTTTTAACAGTGGTTGGTGGGGCTGTAGAGACAAGGCAGCACTATTCGCCTGGCTGCCCAACAGCAAGCGTCACTTCCAGTTACTGAGAGGTAGAGGGAGTGAGGTGCGGGGAGCTAGCAACGTGCAAGCATGACAGCACCCCCAGTTCAATGCTCTTGACTCTCATCCCACTAGGTAACCAGCAGCAACACCTGGCATTGGAAAGTCAAGCACCCTGATTGTGCCACCTGCTCCTACCTTTAAACAAATAATAATTCCAGAATTGGAGCGTGTGCATTCTGCAGCAATTTTCACTTCACACGCTCTACACATAAATGCTTTAAATGAGCAAAGGCATGGCTGCAGGTACAAAGTCCTATGAGGAACTGTTGAAAGAGTTGAGTAGGTTTATCATGGAGAAGAGACAGTTAAGAGGAGACATGGGGAGAGCTGTCTTCAAATATCTAAAGGACTGTCGGTCACACAAAAGGTGGAGCAGGTTGGAGTCACATCCGCACCATACACTTAAAGTGCTCTTAGACCACTTCAGTAGGCATGGTTTTCCACAAAGAATCCTGGGAACTGTAGTTTGTTAAGGGTCTCCTAACAATGCCCAGAATGTTTAACAAACTAAAGTCCCCAGAATTATTTGGGTGGGGGGAGTCATGGCTATTAATGTAGTATAGGAGTATATGAGAGGAATGTATGCATTAGGCAAAACTGCGTATAAGCATGTGTGTATTCACACCCCAAATGGTGATTTTTTTTAATGCTCAAATGGTGATGAATTTGCATGTGGATTTAAATAATGAAATCATTGAGGTGGAAGGGACCACAAGGGCCATCTAGTCTAACCCACTGCAATGCAGGAATCTTATGCCCAATATGGAGCTTGAACCCATGGCCCTGAGATTTAAGGTGTCATGCGCTACCAACTGAGCTACGCCAGTGGCAAACTGATGTGGAAATGTGGAAAACTGAACTTGGAAAAAATGAGGAAAATAACAGATTTCCCCATCCCTAATGACAGGACACATGCCTTGCTTACAACAGATGCCCACTTCTATCCCTGCCATCTCCAGCTAAAACATAGATGAGGTAGCAAATAAAAGGAAAGACCTCTCTCTGCCTGAGATCTGGGAGAACCATTGTCAGTAGGGGTAGATAATTGGCTTTCAGCTGGATTTCCACGATTCACCACCAGGTTATGGCCTGATCTAAGGGTCTCTCAGCAGCACCCCAACCACCATTCAAATGCATGGTGAAGAGAAAGACAAAGGGCAAGGAAAAAGCTCTATCGATCAATATTAGATTTTAAACCATTTTATTAATAAGTGTGGTAATGGGCCTAAGAAATATTTAGGCACAGTTTTTGTAGATTTTACAGAGGTATTTGGCAGGATGAATTGTGAAAGGCTGAGGATAAAACTTTGGAATTCAAACATGGACTGATGTTTGTGTACACTTAGTGAAATATTATGCTCTAAAACACGAGTGAGGGCTCATCCACGCATACCTTTTGCCCTGTGCTTTTTAGGCACAGATTCACACTTCCCAGGTCTAGGTCTCAGTGCTTCATTGTTATTTCCTTTTGCCCTGCCTCTTTCCCCAGGAAAACCCATTCTTAAATGCTTTGCAGGCATCAAGATCCCCACAAGCAGTTTTACTAGAACTAGAGGTGGCAATATGATTGCTTCTGACCTGAGAGTATGCTTTGGTAAAGTGCTAGGACAGTTGGCTTACTGGGGAGAAATCTGAGATTTGGCTAAGATAAGTCAAACGACTAAATGATGAAACAACAACAAAGTCAACTGGAAACCATTCAAAACAAATTTCTCAAAATAATACTGGGTATGCCCACTCTGTTTGACCAAACTGTGAGAGGCAGTGGAAGACAGAAGTGCCTGGCGTGCTCTGGTCCATGGGGTCACGAAGAGTCGGACATGACTAAACGACTAAACAACAACATGCCCACTCTATCCTAGCAGCAGGGCCATCTTAACCATTGTCTTAACCGGCACAGTGCCAGGCTCCCAGGGGCGCCGAGCAGGCTCTTTTGCTGCAGGCATGCTCTGGTCCATGGGGTCACAAAGAGTCGGACACGACTAAACGACTAAACAACAACAAATAGCAAAATACTGGTAGAACAGTGTTTTGCATATGTGATGCTGCAGCAGTAGAATATCTTTATTATTATTTACTGTACTGCTCTTTGTATTCTGAACCAAAGGCAAAATTTATTTTGAATTTGTTATGTAAGATACCTGATGGTGATGATCAAGTGAAAATCATATATTTGCTATCTCCGACAAATTTGTGACAGAGCTGCAAGATTTGCAGTGGTTGCCCAAAAGCTGAGAATAAATGTTAATGAGGTTAATACGGTGAATTGCAAAGATTTATCTGGATGGTTTAATAGGATATTTTAATGTATCAAGTTTTTTAACCTTTGGTGTTTCATTTTATTTTACCTTTTTATATTATTCTTTTGTATATTTTAATGTAAATATATATTTTGGTCAATGTTGGTTTTTTAAAATATTGCATGAGTGTATATATTTTTTCTGTGGTTGATTTGACCATGATGTTTGAACAAACAACAATAAGCAATAAACCAGAAAAAAATGAAGTAGGTCCTCAGAAACAAGTTTGGGTTAAAAGTAAATATCAGGTTGGAATGTTATGAAGGCAGTAGACTACAGAACCTAAGGAAGGATATAAGTTCTTCCCAGAGTGCTCCTGAAATACTTCAGTCTGGAAGTAGTTCAAGGAACTGGCCACTGGTTTTTAGTTTGGATTAAAACTCTTCACTCTGACAGAGAATTGGTGCCTTGAAGCAGCTGTGTGACCCAGCAAACACACATCCCACCCTTCTCCCTTTGCCAGGGGAAAGATTAAAAATAGATCTATGCGGACAAAAACCGCAGCTGAAACACCAGCTCCTCTTTCCCTTTGATCTCAGGTACTGAAAAAGCTCTTTTGTAACCAAAAGTCACCTGGGCTTTAGATAAAGCTGTTCTTCACTTACCATGAGCAATAACTCAGGCCATGTTTCCTGTGGGTGCAGATGGGTGCTCTCTCTCTCTCTCTCTCTCTCTCTCTTTGCAGTCAACAGGTTTACAGCAAGAAAGCTGTTGCCACTTATTTCCTCCTTCTGGTAACACATTACATTTGTTCCTCACCAGAGGACGTTGCCCAGTAACCTAGTCACATGTGGGTGACAGTTAGCAGGATGGGTGTATTGTGACTCATACAGTTGCTCTGTTTGCTTCACTTTAGGGTAAGGAGGAGAGGGGATCTGGTTTTGTCTGTGAAGCTTTCCTGTGTGAGGGTTGAGGGAGTCAGCTGGTGGGGGACTTACCCAAAGAACCAGCATCTGACATAACTCAATTGGTGGAAACACTTTAAAAATCCAATCTTACCTGTGCAACCTGTTTATTCAGTGCTAAGTCCTATTTTCCCCAAGTGCAGAAATGTGTTAGGCAGCTGCAGCCTTTGTCAGATTTCACACATGCTGTTTAAAGCTAGTTTGAGCCTCTCTCTCCTCTTGGGGAATTTATTTTATTATAATTTTTTTATTAAGAAATTTTATTAAGAAAGAAATACATATACAGTGGTACCTCGGGTTACATATGCTTCAGGTTACATACGCTTCAGGTTACACACTCCGCTAACCCAGAAATATTACCTTGGTTTAAGAACTTTGCTTCAGGATGAGAACAGAAATTGGGTTCCAGCAGTGCAGCGGCAGCAGGAAGCCCCATTAGCTAAAGTGGTGCTTCAGGTTAAGCACAGTTTCACGTTAAGAACGGAGCTCCGGAATGAATTAACCCGAGGTACCATTGTATATAGAAACAAACATGAAGCAATAGTACAAGGCTGAGTAAATCAAGAGAGGTAAGCACAGAAACCTGTCAAAATAAATGGTGCACAATCAGTGTTATGCAGTACTTGAGCTGTAGAAACAACATCAAACTAAGGTCACCTGCAACTTCATGTTCTTGGTGTTTTAAATGCACCAGTATCTATTTACAAAATCCACTGAGGACCATTAAAGAAGGTGGCTGTACAATGAAAGAAGGTGGATATACCTTCCCACATAGTATGTGTTTCACCAGGGATTTGAACTGAAGGCTTTGATTAGTAGTTCATTGCCAGTCTTCTATCCATTATCCTGTCTTCACCTAAAGTTGTATACAGCTGTGAACAACTTTTTAACATTTTCAATACCTCCTTTCTGTAGGTGATGAAATCTGTTCATTTAGAAACACACATCCTGCCACCACCTGTATTGTCAATTCTCTGCTTGTGGTGAAACAGATAGGTAAAGTAAAGGACCCCTGGACGTTAAGTCCAGTTAAAGGCGACTATGGGGTTGTGGTGCTCATCTTCATCTTCAGGCCAAGGGAGCCAGCATCTGTCCACAGACAGCTTTCCAGGTCATGTGGCCAGCATGACTAAACCAATTCTGTTGCAACGGGACACCGCGACGGATGCCAGAGCGCACAGAAATGCTGTTTACCTTCCCACCGCAGCGATACCTATTTACTCACACTGGCATGTTTTCAAATTGCTAGGTTGGCAGAAGCTGGGACAGAGCAACAGGAGCTCACCCCATCGCATGGATTTGAACCGCCAACCTTCCAATTGGCAAGCCCAAGAGGCTCAGTAGTATAGACAACAGTGCCACCCACGTCCCGGTGAAACAGATAAGATTAGTGGAAAACCACTTCATTTTCATCCATTTCCTTCACTACAGCTGCCCTTAAACATTCTTTGCTGGAAACTTCTATCATTCTATCATTCAAGCCAAGAATTCTCTCACTCACCCGCCCCCCCCCTTGAACTAACAAGGCTTTCCATCAGTCTTGTTGGTTTCACTGGACAGCTGGTGAAGGTTGGTAGGGCAGGGTAGGGCAAAAGCAGGACTGTGCACAGGCTCAGCCCGAATCCTGGCCTGAATATGGCCAATAGGGGTCAAACTGAGTGGGCTGAGGGAACCCAAGATCTTGCCAGGTCAGATCAGGTCCACCTGGAACCATAGCAGCCAACATTTAGGGGCTGAGGTCCCTTTGTCCCTCCCCCAAAAGGTGATGGGCATTCCCATTCAAATGGTGTGTGTATACTGCGTTTTGTGATCAATTATGTGGGGTGGGGCTTACCTGCCCCCCAATATTTTATTCAAGTTGGCACACCTGCCTGGAACAATCCTGGAACCAAGAGATGTGGGGAAACCTGGTAGCAATGAGAGGGTGTGGTGGAAAGAGACACACATAGGCAGCCTGCAGGTGCCTCATTCTTCCTCCTCCCAACTACATGATTAATTAGGCTTTAAAATGGAGAGTCTTCAAACTGGTTTGGGGCCAGAATCTGTGTTGGGTCGGCCCTGGATCCAGATGTGGATTTGCAGAACCCTAGGTAGAAAGATACTCTGTGGGACTACATCTGTGTCAAATGTGGGGCAATCTGGACAGAAATATCGGGAAAGGTCTTCTGTAGCTGAAGAAGGGCATATACCGTGGGGACAGGATAACTGGTAAATTGTGTTGATGCTCATTGACTGAAATGAGGGGATGATTACTGAGTACTGTAATGCTTTAAATGTGCATTTGATGTTTGTTCAGGATTTCATCAGGAAGCATTGCTTAACCATCTCTCTAGAGACTGTGTTGCAAGAGCTCACAGAGCAATTTCTTAACAGCTTCTTTATTTTTACATGCCTGCTGCTTGCTTAGACTTGTTACTCACAGCAGTTTTTGTTCAGTTGTTCTCATTTGTCAAAATTGAGTGCTACAGAGATCATCACATGCCAGTTCTCCAGAATTCCATGTGGTCTCCGGGAAAGCCCTGTAAGAATCTTCATTCTCCACCCACTAAAAACAAAGCAACACTTGATTATAGCAGGCTGCACAACATTGCAGATATTAATATTGTGCAGTTTGAAGCGACTGGATGCATAAAAGCTGACTCCTTTTGGAAATAAAACTTTGTCAAGACCCATAAGTTGAATTAAATCTTTACTTGCAGAATTTTCTTCAAAACAATAAAAACAGTAAATGATGCATCCAAAATATCCATACAATAACTTGTGCAAGTCCAGCACAGCTTCTTAAAAATAACTTTAAACAGGATTGAGATCATACAGAGGTCATTATAGCATGAGGTTGTGTGCTTCTGGAGAGCTTCATTAACACCCTTTCACAGGACCTGAGAACCCTTTTGAAATGGAGATTTGCAACAATACTTTTGTCACCCTCATCTAAGGTTAAGCACTCACAGTGTTACCTAGCAGAAAACAACAATAGCCAATTATCAACCCATCAAGCAGTTCAGAGACCACTTAGTATACAGTCATACCTCATGTTACATCTGCTTCATTGTTACGTTCTTTCAGGTTATGTCCCACGGCGACCCAGAAGTACCGGAAAGGGTTACTGGCCGCTTGTTTTGCCGCTTGTGCATGCGCAGATGCGCAAAATGACATGTGCATGTGCAGAAGTGGCGAATCGCAACCCACGCATGTACAGACGCTCCGCTGCAGGCTGCACTCTTTTCATGCTGTGAACGGGCCTCCAGAACGGATCCCGGTCTCAACCAGAGGTACCACTGTATTCCAGTGGAATCGACCCACGTTAAATTTTTTCAGTAATTCACATTTAGACATTCCACATTCCAGTGTCAATTAAACGATTATACTTAACACACCACACTTGCGCACAGGGGCTGCTTGTGTGAGGTCTGTGTAACAGAGGGCTGATTGGGACACAAGAAAAGTTCTCAGTGGTATCTCATATCCTTTGGCACTGGGGCGGGGGGTGGGGGAGGAAGGGAGGCTAATAGTAGGTAGAATCACAGCCAATGGCTGGCAAAGGAACCATGACTGGTTGCAAGTAAGAAGCTGCGGAAGGTAGAAGGTAGCCTGGGGTTGGTGGGGCAGTGCCCTTATGAACTCGCCTCCGCTAAGAATGCTGCTGAATCAGACCAAAGGCCTACTTGTGTTGTGTTGCTATTTAACTATGTGCCAAAAGCCCTGCTTTGCTTGGCTTTGCAAAGATTACAAAAGATAAAAATGTGAAACAAAACCTTAATATCTCAGAAGTATTTAAACCAAATACATTTGTGTTCCTGCCATAGAGTCAAAGAGAATTTCCTACAAGAATAACTGAAGATCAAAAGTAGATACTTAAGTACAGTAGATACCTCTGCCTTATAAGGGTCCCGGGGTGCGGCAAGGCAGGTGGAAAAGTTTGCCCTTGATGGTTCTTGCAGGTTCTTATAAGAACGTAAGAGGAGCCTGCTGGATCAGGCCAATGGTCCACCTAGTCTGGCATCCTGTTCTCACAGTGGCCCAACAGATGCCTGCAGGAAACCCTCAAGAAAGATTTCAGTGCAAGAAGACACTCTTCTCCTGTGGTCTAAAGCAACTGATATTCAGCAGCATAAATACCTCCTCCTTTCTACCTCCTGATGTACCTACCACACAGGATCAAATCCTCCTGCTCATCAGCTGTTAAGTGAAGTTTTCAGTCATGTGCAGTGCTGGTTGTTGCTGTGAAGAAATAGCACTGCACAAGGTTTTAACCATCCACAGGTGGCGCTGTGGGTTAAACCACAGAGACTAGGACTTGCCGATCAGAAGGTCGGTGGTTCGAATCCCAGCGACAGGGTGAGCTCCTGCTCCTGCCAACCTAGCAGTTCGAAAGCACGTCAAAGTGCAAGTAGATAAATAGGCACTGCTCCGTTGGGAAGGTAAATGGCGTTTCCATGTGCTGCTCTGCTTCGCCAGAAGTGGCTTAGTCATGCTGGCCACATGACCAGGAAGCTGTACGCCGGCTCCCTCGGCCAATAAAGTGAGATGAGTGCCACAACCCCAGAGTCAGTCACAACTGGACCTAATGGTCAGGGGTCCCTTTACCCTTTACTTTTAAGCAGGAGGATTTGATCCAGTGTGGTCCTGGGTGCTGCTCCTGCTTTTAAAAAAGCTGCTTGCAAAGGGGCAGCACGCCACAGGGTCAAGCCTACCTGTTCCTGGTTAGGAGGCAGATCATATGTTGCAAAAAGGGTTCTGAAAACCCTCAGCCCCACCTCCCAAATTGCCTCAGGGAAGACCTGTGCACATGCTTACTCAAAAGGTGCCCTGCACACGCCTGATTGCAATGAGCAATGCCATTCATTTCCTTGATGATCATCACTTGTTAATTGTGATTGATCATTAACCTAAATAATCAAGGGCACCGACTCGCCCCCCACATTGCGAGGGCGCATCACATGATTCTTCACGTCACATGTCATGTGAAGCATGACACGCCCACCTAGCACGCGAGCGCTTGTGTGCAGGGTCGGGACACACGGGCATCCCGCAGCCATGATGCCAGTGCTGGCGCACATAGTGGGGAATGGGGAGCATGGAGCTGGACTTCGTGCTCAGCCTCCTCCTCCCCATGTGACATCGGCGGGAAGAAGGAGGAGACGGAGCGGGCCATAGGATTTGGTGGGAGCCCAGCTCCCTCCTTGAAAAATGGGGGGGGGTGAAGACCACTCAGACCCCACCACTTGGCACTCCTGTAAATAATAGTAAGGTCTTTGCATGTACAAAGTCCCACATTCAATCTGTTGTATCCCTGGGTCGGACTAGGGAAATTGGGAGAACTGCAGCCAGTCAGTGTGGACAGTATTGCCCTAGATGGAAGTTAGTCTGCCTGAGTATAAGCCAGCATCTTACATTCCTAAATGACTTACAAATTTGCTGCCCTTTCATGGTACCTAATGGTAAGGACGCTCACTGGAAGAACAGATTGTGAAGCTGAGGCTCCAATACTTTGGCCACCTCATGAGAAGAGAAGACTCCTTGGAAAAGACCCTGATATTGGGAAAGATGGAGGGCACAAGGAGAAGGGGGTGACAGAGGATGAGATGGTTGGACAGTGTTCTTGAAGTTACAAACATGAGTTTGATCAAACTGCGGGAGGCAGTGGAAGACAGAAGTGCCTGGTGTGCTCTGGTCCATGGGGTCATGAAGAGTCGGACACGACTAAACAACTAAACAACAACAACAATGATAAGGACGCGGGTGGCGCTGTGGGTTAAACCACAGAGCCTAGGGTTTGCCGATCAGAAGGTCGGCGGTTTGAATCCACGTGACAGGGTGAGCTCCAGTTGTTCAGTCCCAGCTCCTGCCAGCCTAGCAGTTCAAAAGCACACAGTGCAAGTAGATAAATAGGTACCGCTCCAGCGGAAAGGTAAACGGCATTTCCATGCGCTGCTCTGGTTCGCCAGAAGCGGCTTAGTCATGCTGGCCACATGACCCGGAAGCTGTACGCCGGCTCCCTCGGTCAATAAAGCGAGATGAGAGCCGCAACCCCAGAGTCGGCCATGACTGGACCTAATGGTCAGGGGGCCTTTAGCTTTACTGGTAAGGCCAGAACGGTTTTCAAAGCAGTAATTTTTTTTAAAGGTATCCCCTATGTCCAAAGGAAGCATTAAAGTCCAGAGTTCCATAGAAGCCAGAGGAAGCCGACCTACAGCTGCATAATATGTCCAGATATTTCAGGTTCAAAATGCAGCATCTCATGTGGTTATTCTGGCTGTCAAGGATGTCCTGAAATTCTGGGGAAAGGCTCCCGGCCCTCACAGATTGACCTAACCTCAGTAAAGTGCCTTGCCTTACTGATTTTCGTTTCCACTGTACCATCTTAGTGGAGCAGTTCAGTTGTTCCAAACACATTTTCTCCATGACGCTCATTGCATCAGGGTTGTCAGGAGGACTTGAAGTGAGTATGTGAGAAAGTGCAGAGGATTAGACAGGAAGGTGACAAGTGTCCTGACTTATGAAAGTGATGAATTATTCATAATCACTCTTACAATTAATTCAGGAACTTCAAAGAAGGATTGTTGGTGATGCTGAAACAGCAAACACTTCTTTTCTTTTCTTTTTTGCTGATAGTCATGACAAGGTATTATGACACGGCTTTCATTATTATTTTTAAATCACATGTCTGGGGAATTTCCTAGAATATCCTGTTGTACTACTGAATTTGAATGTCCTGCTCGTGTTTCCAGAAGGGTAGCCATGTATAGCAAATGGCCTCGGAGGACCTTAAAGTAAAATAAGAACAGATACAATGTGAAATGCTACCAAACAAATAATTAAACTTTAAATATCTAGATCTATATTTTGACATGTTTTGTTTCTGTCTGTTCTCTGTGGGTTTGGACACTTCTTAAAATAGCATAGTGAGATTTGTCATGATGGTTCCTGTTGTGGAGCAGATTTCAGGTTCATGTTTGGATAGAAGCATATGCCATTTCGAATCAAGATGGTGGACTGAAGCTTTCAAGCCTACATTGATTTGCAGGTCCAGTCAGCTTCCAGATGCTGGAATTCCTGCCCAAAGAAACCAAGACTCCTTGGGAATAAGGGGCTATTCATGAGGAAGCTGCTTCTCTTGAGAAGACAACAGTCCTCAGGCAATCCAGATGGCCTGCACAGCTGTACTCAGGGTGGGGCTCCAAAGTCTCATGATGAAAAGCCTCCAGTTCCTAGCAGAGAATGCTGGAACAACCTTGTATGAGCTCCTTGGCAGGGACGTCTTTACCATTGAGAGTAGTGGTGCAGTGAGCCAGGGTGCCAGGCAGTGGAGGGGGCTAGGCAGAGAGTCCAGAGAGGGGAGAGCAGGGAGGTAAGCAAGGCGGAGCAGGGGCTTGGTGCCTGTGCGCCTCCAGCGTCCTTCGGAGGCACTAGGACCCTGTTCCGTTCTGCAGCGCCAGGGTCATCCCTCATCCCAGCTCTGTTTCCTCATTTAGCACTTGATCTATCTCCCCACTGACTGAGTCTACCGAAACCTCGTTATCTTGTTAACTCTTTCATAACCTGGATGAAACGTAACAAATCAATGTCAGGGTGTTTCCGAAACCTGCCGACTTTAGGAAAAAGCCTCAAAACTTTGGAAATTCATATAAAATCACTAGTTCCACCGATTTGCTTCATTCCAACGCCATTTAATACCTTTGGCCAAGGACTTCAAACCCCATCAGTTCCCGCCATGATCCCTCAGGCGTGCAGTCACGTACGAAAGCTCTCCTGGGCAGCCCCATTGCCACTGCGGAGCGCTCCTTCGGCTCACCGGGTCTCGCCTGGTGAATGGGGCTTGGGCTACAGGGCACATACCAAACTTTCTGTGGGATGGCCGCCCCTGGAGCCCTTTCCAGTGACTGCCCCAGAGAAGCCCGTTTATTTATTTCCTGGAGTATTTTAATCATAGTATCACAGAACTGGACAGTTGGAAGGGACCCCAGAGGGTCCTCTAGACCAACCCCCTCCAGTGCAGGAATCACAGCACAAGCATCTCTCACAAAACATATTTGCTCCATCTTCCCTGTGAACAGCCCTTCAAATACAACAGAATAACAGAACCATTCACGGAGTTGGAAGGGAACCACCAGGGTCATCTAGTCCAACCCCCTGCAGTGCAGGAATCTTTTGCCCAACATGGGCCTTGAAACCACAACCCTGGGATTAAGAGTCTGGTGCTTTACTGACTGAGGTATATCTAAGATCAGCATTTCCCCCCTCATTTTGGAGCCAGTTGAAGCTATGCCATTTTGCTTGGACAATTTAAGACCTGGAGTGACTTGTCAGATTTTGGGTGGCCCACATGCACCCGAGACTACATATGTGCATATATAGGTGCATTGTTTTTATTATTATTATTATTATTATTATTATTATTATTATTATTTTATTTCTACCCCGCCCATCTGGCTGAGTTTCCCCAGCCACTCTGGGCAGCTCCCAATCAAGTGTTAAAAACAATGCAGCGTTAAATATTAAAAACTTCCCTGAACAGGGAATAATAAAAATGAGCAACTAAAAAAGGTTTGTTTATGTTTCCTGTTTTCTTTTCCCAAGCAGAGATAATGTGTAAGCGTGGTGTCAGCTCCCTAGAAAAAGGTCAACAATTCTGGGGCTCTGGGGAACCTTTCCTAGAAAAGGTCAACAACTTGGGGGTCCCCACCTTTAAAAATGTTCTGGGAAGAGGGGTGGGGGGGTGGGCGCCGGAGGGATCTTTGCACCACGGCGCCGGATATGCTTAAGACGGCCCTGCTCCTTGATGTACCATGCAACCTAATTGGTCACATGAGTTCCATGCGTTTAGACCTTGGACTGCTTCTGGACCTTGTATCTCATGATACCCTTATGCTTTTGACTTTGGACCATGATGAGATATTGCTATTTCGATTGCTCTTGTGAGTCAACTTGGGACTGCTGGATTTGGCATCATCTGAAGCAGGACATTAACTGACTTTTGCATGACGTTTCCTGAGATCAAAGAGAAATATTTTGTCTATATTTGGATACATTTAGGTTCCACTTTGAATCAAGACAGTAGATGGACCCTTTGCACTGAATTTAACCAAATTTTGCAAAATTGTATGTTACAGGTTACCCAACAGCATGGGAATGAAAATGTATTTTTTCCATAAAGAAACTAAGAAAAGAAGAAATCCATTTTAAAGTTGCAGTATTGTTTGGTTTCTTATAATTCCTGAACAATGATACACCTTTAAACAAATTATTTCTCTGAAAATAGCCCAGGGTTCCTACTTAACTCCATTATCTGTTTCATTTATACACCAAGGTGCCTCTCGCCTATGTTGAAAGGGGTGCCAGGACATTGGGACCTACTGACATATGGATGGGACTACACCAAGGTTAACAGGTTTTGGACAAGGAGGTTCTCCGGAATCTCTTTGAAAATTGGGCAAGTGGTTCACCCCTTCCCTTATTTGGCACTCTTGAATTTATTTGTGGATCCAGATCAAGACTTGAAGAATAATGAATTAGTTTTGTATCTTTTGATAGCTGCCTGGGCCACAGTGGCCAAATTCTGGAACACTTTTGATCTTGCTCATTTGAAGTACTGGCATTCCAAGACTTGGGCAAATTGCCCTCCTTGAAATAAAAGGTTTGCATAAATTAAAAGTGCTTCAAAGTGCTCAAGACCATTTCATAGACAAAAGTAGCAACTCCTGAGCATCAGGTCCCCCACATTTGTGCCACTCTCTGGATTTTGTATTCTTCAAGGTTCTTTTTCCTTTCTTCCTTTTCTGCTGGGAAATTCACTGAGAATGCAGTAGAGGCCAAGAGATATGCCCTCTTTGCTGCTGCCACTGCCATGTGGTTGGACTCATATCTCTATTCAGTCAGATTTGTGCCGAGGCTCATACCTTCTAGCCTCTGACTGTCATCTGGTTTGATTTGCCCAGAATTCCTTAGTAAACCAACAAGTCTATTGAATTCCCCAAGACTGGACAGGGTGCTCAGGAGATGGCTCTTTCCACCTCTCTGTTCCACACTAAAACAAGAGCTTTGACAAGAAACTAGAGCTTTGCACTGGGAATGAACTTTCTTTTGCCATGCATGAATCACCTTGTAAAAGCGCCTCCCCAGGCTTTCCCTGATCCATGAGATTGAGGGCCCTATTATTTAATATTTGGAGTGGAAACAGGTCCACTAGACAGAATGATGCACTCTACCCTCAACCCCCCTCCACCGCCCGCCTGCCTGCCTTCTGCCTTACAACTGGTCTGGGGGGTGGCCCTGCTTCTCAACTTCTCAGTCTCAGTGTTGCTCTTGTAGAACTCATGAGGGAGAAGGATTCTGAGCTAGACTGACCAAGTGTCTGATAGCATCTGATGTTCTTGTTTAATTCAACCCTTCATTCAGAACATTGAGAACTAGTAAGGTACTTTATTTTTAAGTGGATGAAGTACATGCTTGGCATGCAAAATATCATAGTTCAGACTCTACTCTCCAGGCAGGGTTGTGAAACACCCCTTCCTGAGACTCTAGAGAGCTTGAAAGCATCAAAGGAGAGCATCATCATCATCAGGGAGGACATGGAAAAAAGTAGAATTAGTAGACTCTGTTGGCTCTAGCGCCACCTACTGTTGGGTTCCCTGCATTCTGTCCAATGAGCGCCAACCATCACTGAATGTGTTCTAAATTTGTTCTTGTAATACTCTTATACCAGTGCTTTTGATGTTTTCTCTATTTTTATCATGTTGTTTAGTTGTTTCTTTGTAGTACTGATATATATTCTTTGGATATTTTAAAATATTAAGCAGTTTAGAAATGCTTTCAAATAAAGAAATAAATGGAACACATTATAAATTAACTGAAGTTTGTATGTGGTATAATAGTAATAATAATAATACCCATAGTCTTCTGTTAAGCGTAGGAGTGCTGGTATGAACTAATATCTTATTTCCTTCCCTCTGACATTCCATGGAGTTTTTCAAGGGATTCAATAACCAAAGTGTATAGAGAGTATGGGCGGCGGGGGGCAGCTGCCACCCCCATATCAATAAAAATCAATAAAAATACATAGGCAACTGAGGTTATGCCCCACAAAAGGTCTTCTCTCCTAACAAAAATACTGGCTACATCCATGAAAAAGGGAGACAGGGAATCCCCACACACATCTCCTTTGCTGTGACTGTGCCAATTTTCTATTGCCTAATATTTTGCAGTGGAAAAAGCTCTCCTCCTGGACAGTTTCCAAGACAATGAAATGCATAGCTCTCTGGGGGCCTATGGCTCACAGGGAAAGAGAGTTCTGAAACTCAGCCAGTCTGAAGGAGAGGGGTGGCCCAGGCATTGTAATTTCAGGTGTGTTTGTGAGAGGTTTCCATTGCTCAGATGCGATTCTAAGAAAGCCGATCTGACCGACTGCAATCCAATTTTCTGAGCAGTAAGAACCTGCAGTGGAAAATCTGGGGAAATTGAACAGAAAGGAGAGCTATGATCTCTCAGGTTTCCCTCCTGCTTGATTTTCTTGCCCCCTGCCATACAGATATTGCAAATCACTTATCATCATCATCATCTCCACCATCAATTTTCCTGCTGCGTTTTGCATAACAAAAACTTCAAACATCCCAGTAGATTGCTTTTAAACTGGAATTATCCAGTAAGGTTGTTCTGTACAGTTCTGTTTCAGTTACCTTCTGCCAAAAATCTTTCAATATAGGACAATGAAAAAAACACGTTCTAGAGAAGCCTTATCCCTATTGCATCTCCAACAGTTAGATACCTTAGATAGCCCTTTTTAAAATGAATGTAATAGGGTCCAGTATATTCTAAATATAATTTTTTATTCTATGAGCCTCAGCTTAAGGTCCAGAGACACCCTTGTTATAGCAGTTAAAACAGTTTCCCATTGTGTGATGGAAATTGAGATCTTCTTTCTTCCAATCCTCCCTCAATACCTGTATATCAAATTGGTTTGCTAATAACAAAGATTTATCTATGCTGATGGCGGGGTTTTTTTTGCTGTGTAAGAATTAAACAGCTGCTTCAAAATCTCTGGGGTCAACCTCAGACGTTTATTCTGAGGAATAGAGGAAACTGAATAAAAACACAACCATGACAGAACTCATTTTTAAAAATCATCTATTTAAATATTTAATACACAATAGCATCTAACATGTATTCCAGAAACAGAAAACAATGTGGGGAATTTATGTCAACAGAAGTTACATTAGTTTGTTTCCTTTTGTACATGAAGCAAACCTGAAAAACCTTAAAAACCATAGTTTCAAAGGGAAATTAAGAAAAAGGAGAGAAACCAAGTCATTCCCTTCCCCAAACTGAATGAAGCAGTTGCATAGATGCTCTTTTTTCTGGGTTCTCCCGGTTAACTATGCAGCGTACTGAGTCCCACTCCTAACTATTATCCTTGTGGCTTTTGAATAATCTGAAGGCATTGCTCACATACCCACATGCTATCCTGGACTTAATAATGTCTAGAAACTTGTTCTCCCAATCCATCAAAGAAGTTTCCATATATTCTGTCATTTTATGCTGTAAAATAGGAACTCTTCCCCCCCTTTTTTTTTTCCTTTTTGCATTCTCACAACTCTGTTCCAAGGACTAATTTGCAAGAGGGTGTTATAGTGCAACAGAGAGTGAGATATATTCTTGGGGCATATTTAATTACAAGGATATTGTTAAGGGGTGGTTTAGGGAGCCTTAAGCCCTGAGGGTATTGTGCTAGGCCCCCAGATCTTTTCATCCTCACCTCCAATACTTTGCTTACCAGACAGATGGGCATGCTGTAATACTCAGTGCTGCTAAGACTCCAGTCACACCTTATCGCCTGTTTTACATTTACACACATTTGTTTTCGGGTCTTGTGCCCCAAGGCATTTAAGTACTGTACCTAGAGATATATCCACACCACAGATCTGAGCTGATTTAAGGGGTCGCTCCCTCTCCACTGGGGCAACCCCACAATTTTAGTCTGAGCAGAGCGGGTGCCACAGATTACTAATCTTTCACAGTTAATTCTTGGGGGAGAATGTTTAACAAAACCCCAGGATTCCATCTAGGAAATGTACAAGTAGTATAAAACTACTCAGAAATTTGCAGTGTGGATGAACCTGCCACTACTCTGTATTTTTATGATTGGCTTTGTTCTTGCTATTTTGCTATTTGTTTGTGCCTTGGCATTTCTGTCTTGGTATTTCTCGCTGGAATGTAAGGTTGTGCATACATTCTGATTCTAATAATAACTAAGGAATGGCACATTTTGCATGCAGTGATGCATGTATACGAGCAGGTATAATATGGTATAGGTCAAAACCCAATTTCCATGCTGCACATCTCAAATCTTTGGGGTAGAGTAAGTGAATGCCATGATTGTTAATTAGAACCAATCTAATATACCGGTAGGTTCAGAGTGTAGCTATGACCTGTAGTTCTCTCCCTTTGTCCCACGGTTCTCCACTGAAAGATTCACAGCAATGTGCACATAGCCCTATAGTTTCTTGCTGATGCACAACTGTTCCAGTTACAAGGCTGGATTCCTCATAATTCCTTGTAGTCATGCAAACAGAGCCCATAACCAGGTATATCTCCATGCATTGTTTATTTCATTTCATTTCCCACCCTCTAAGAACAAAGAAGAAAAAAGGGCGTGGGGTCAACACAGTGCAATGCAATGACGGAGACAAATGTTGAAAGCTCCACAGGTTCTGAAATGGTTTCCATTCCATTCCAAGGGGCAGGTGAGGCTTCAGAAGCTGCACTGGGTTAAAAGATACAGAGGGGGTGTTCTGTTTGTCCCAGAGCAGAATGAGGGAAAGGGGCATGTTTCAAGCCAATAGCAGCATTAGTTGAGCTTGGGAAATTTCAAGCAGGGTGAAAAGCACAGGAACATGTGTGCACAAAGAAATTGCTTCAGATAATATAATCTTGGGAGCAGCAGCTTCAAACTGGCCAGACAGATGTTTCCCTTCCTGCTCCTTTATGGAGTTTTTGTTTACCCCTTCTCTGCATACTCTGACACTTGAGGTCTAGTTTAATTTAGGATACGTCTAACTTTCTAATTGGAAAGATGAGCAAATTGTTACAGGGTCCAGTCCCTTCAGTGAACCTGCATTCACTCTTGTCTATGCTACTGAACTTCATAGTGATCACAAATACAATTGAATCAGGGGTATTGCTCTAGTGTCATCCAAATGGGAAGGGAGCAAAGCTTGGATCTTTTGCCCCTTCCTCTGTTTTTTTAATTTTTTTTACAGATTGACCTTCCCATTGGAAGTGGCATATATGTGAATAATAAATCAACAAGTATAAATCATAGCAAAATCTGTGCTATTCCTCTGTGCTGTGCTTCAGGCCTCACAATGTCTTTGGATGAAATCAATATTATTATCAATAATATTATCAATATTATTTTTTATGCTATGTTTTTATTCATGAGCACATGTGCTCTCAGTCATTGGTAAAACACCACACCAACACTTTGCCAGTGATGTACAATGTATCAGTGTGTCTGGCTGCTAACTGAAAGATTGGTGGTTTGAGTCCACCCAGAGATGGCTGTGGGCAGGATTCCTGCATTGTAGGAGGTTGGACTAGATGGCTCTTGGGGTTCCTTCCAACTGCAATTCTATGATTCTATGATTGTGTGTGTGATAGTATTTTTATCTATGTGCTAAAGTGTGCATACAAACTCTCCCAGTCATTGGTAAAACACCAAACCAAAAGTTTATTTTTCATTTGTTTGTTTTGGTGGTGGTGTATGTGCAAATCAGAAAATTATTGCTTGAAAATGACTCCTGACACAACTCTATGTGTGAGCAAATGAAGTTCAGGGAAAGGTCCTAGATAAGTGGTAGAGCATCTGCTTTGCATGCAGGAGGTCTCAAGTTTGGTCCCCAGCATCTCCAGTTAGGGATAGGAAGGACCCCATTCCTGGAACCCTGGAGAGTTGCTGTCAGTTAGTGTAGACAATACTGAGCCAGATGGACCAATGGGCTAGAGTAGAATTGGCAATTTCCTATGTTCTAAGTTGTGGATTAGCTGTTCAGTGTGTGCACAATACAAATATCCTGAAAGAATTGAAAGCTCAGGGAGCTGAGCAGACAGAATATATCCAAAACCAGCATTTATGTGACATGGAAGGATTCCAGATCCCTCAACTCCACTTCAGAAAACAAGACCAGTACTTTGGAACTTCCCCATCAAGGCCATGTCAGCAGAGGAAATTTCTGGAAGCATTTGTAGGTAGCATCCTTTTATTACACTGCATTGTGGAAATTCTGGTCTGTAAGTGGGAGAATCCATGGTTTCAAATGGGCAGCTAGATTAAGAAAGCACCAAAGTAGGTTATGTCTCCTTCACCACCAAATCCCACCAGTGCAGGATTGCTGACATTGACCATGAGTGTGTCATCTTCCCATAGCTGGAAAATACCTCCAACATAAATGGTTTTCTTCCATTTTCCATTATTGTCAATGGAACTCTCACCTTTCATGATTGGGCGAGGTGCAGGATAGCTTGGGCTCTTCAATGAAACCACCTGCATTACGTTTCTTACATCCACACCTTTCTTTCCACAGTACTCTATGTTTTCGCATGTACCATCAGGACATCGGAAAGTGACCTGAGTGTAGACAAAGTAATATCCATTTTTTGGGATCACCAAGAAACCATTGAAATACTTCATTGGACTGTGCTGTTCATTTCTGCGAACTGTCCACTCTAAGATTGGAAGCACATTGTTGGCACAGGATGAATTTTGCTTGATAGCTGTGATAAGACAAAGCAAAACAATTTAGTTATATGCTCTCACTGAGGGCTAAAAACATTCAAAGAGGCTGATGGCTTTTGTGACTTTCTAGCCTGCTATTCAGATTCAGCCCCAAATCATCACCATCACCCCAGGAGTGGGGAAGAAAATGTGTACCTCCAGATATTTCTGAACAACAGCTCCCATAATCTCTGACAGTTGGCTGTGGTGGCTGAGGCTGATGAGTAATGGAGGGTCACTGGTTCCCTGCCACAAACTCAGATGAACACCAGAGGTCCCACCTGAACCCAGGTGAGCCTACCTGAGTCTATGGATAGGAGATAGGAGATAGGAGATTCAGTTTAGGTTGCATCCTAATGTAAACCTACCTACTTCACTGCCTGAAACAAAACACTGTCAAAAATGCAAGGGTCACTCAAGATTTGCATTTCTCTAAATTTAGTGGTGCATGAAACTTGAACCAGTGGGTTCATCTCACTAGACTGGTAACTTTGTCTCTCCATTCTGTACTATATCCAGTCTCTCTCTCTCTCTTCCTTCCAAATCCTCTCCATATTTTCTCAGGTCTATTTCTGTTTAGTGTTGCCCACTGAAGACCTAGAAGAGGGGTACTGTAGTTCTAGTGGACCATTAGGATTTTGGCATGCCAATCTCTGCCTGCCCATAGCCAGACCCCACCTACCAGTCAAGGGGGTGGCACAGCCCCTCAGCTTCCTCTGCTTTAGTCTCAGTGTTCTCCTTGTAAAACTCAGCAGGGAGGAGGATGGGGACAAAACTAAAATTAGTTGGCTCCACATGGCACTGGCTCTGACTTTTCCTGTCACTGGCTTTTACACCACCTAATGTTGGGCTCCCCGTTCTCTGCCCTACCAATCTCAATGAGCATCAGCCACCACTTTAATAGTTTCACCATCCTACCATATCTAGCCACTGCAAGAAGTGTATGCTGTTCTTTTAAACACATGCACAGTACCATATTTCCAGACAACTGTGCTTTGCATAATGTATTTTAATACCACTGAACACTACCAGGGGCTATTCTTGAGACCTTTCTATTCTGATAGGCTTCTGAAAGTGGAAGGAACACACTCCAGAGACATAAAGCTTTGGAGGAGAAACAACTGTAAAGTGAAAAATTACCTGAAAGGTGGATCTTTGGCTTGCTTTCCGAATCTGCAACGTAAGAGAGAGAGACAGAAAGGGAGAGAGAATGAATTACCTAATGCACTCTAAGACCACAATCTTGTACATCCTTACTTTCTACTGGATAAACAATACATTGCCCCTCTAACCAGATGTTGAGTGAGCCCGGCGATCCTGGAGCCAAACGTATATTGCCATCCCATAATAAAAGAGTGGAGAACTGTTTTAAACTCCAGGACTACATTCCCTTGAGGGCAACCTTTTTGGAATGCCATGGTTGTTGAACTTTCTGTAAATGTGCCAGTCAAATCTATTTCCTATAAATCATTGATCTTCACAAAGGTGCAAGCAGTGTAGAAGTATGTTTTAGCACAGGCGATCACCAGCTAAGGGGAGCATAGAAACCTTAAATGTAGTGCATTTATTCTCATCTGTCAATAAATAATGGGATTTCTCACTATGGTTCAGGAAATAAGCTCTCTGGAGAATTCCTAAGAAATCTGTCCCTTGAATAAATAGGCAGGGAGTGATACAGAATGTCAAGAACAATGTTTTCTGCCTATCCCTGGCTGCAGAGGCACAAACAGCGTTTTAAAGGCAGCTTGGCTTATCACCCATCCAGAGGTTTAATGGTTAGTGTGTTGGACTAGGGCCTGGAGGAAACCAGGGTTCAAATCCTCACTTGGCCATGAAGCTCACTGGGTGACTCTGGGCCAGTCACTGATTACTCCCAGCATAATCTACCTTACATGGTTGTGATGTAATGAGCTCCATGGCTGAGTGGGGTTTTGAGCCCTGCTCTCCCAGACCCCAGACCAAATTTCTAATCCTGGGGAGCTAACAGAGTACCCTCCAGATAGTGTTGGATTACACCTGCCAACAACCTCAGCCAAGATGGCCAATGGATGGTCATGGATGATGGCAGCTGCAGGCCAACAACACCTAGAGGACACCTGCTGGCTATTTCTGGTCTAACCACTACATCACACTAGCTCTCAATCAATACTGGTTTGTTGACCATCAAGCAGACTGTCCTGTGTTTTTTTGTTATTGGAGCCCCTAATTGGAGATGATGTAGAAATGGATGGTCTGCATTTTGCAAGGGTTGCACAGCACCATAGAGACCTCCTAAGGAGCAACTTGCTATAGCACATGTTGGAAGTGAACTGAGGCCCCTGAACCTCTGCAGTCCAGGGCTATGCTCCTTTTTGGACAGGGAGGATGGCCCCCTAGATGCTGTTGGGCTTCAACCCCCATCAACCCTAGCCCACAGAATCACAGAATTCTAGAGTTGGAAGGAACCCCAAGGGTCATCGAGTCCAACCCCCTGCAACAGAGTTCAACAACATTTTGAGGGCCACATAAGTTTCCCATTCCTGCCATGGAGAATGCATCCCCTTTCCAAGCTGTGATATCACCTCAAGCACAGTTTTCACCGCGAGCTTTCCCCACAATTAAGCACCATGGGCGAAGGGCTGTAGCTCTCAGTGGGAGAGCAGCTGTTTTGCATGCACAAGGCTCCAGGTTTAATCCTTGGCTTCTCTACGCAGGGCTAAGATAGACCCCTGCCTGAAACACTGGAGAACTGCTGCCAGTCAGTGTAGTAATAATGACCTAGATGGACTTGTGTTCTGACTCAGTTTGAGGTAACTTCCTTGTTATTATTTTGTAACTTTATTATTGAGATATTGTAATTTTGTATCTTAATAATTAAATATTCAATCTTATATATCTGCTTAGCTTAGCTTAGCTTAATAAAATCAGTCTATACATATCAATAAATTCTTGTTGGAGCATCTTTTGGTCATGTATTCTTCTACACATTTCCATTCCTGTTTGAGATTTTGATTAGATTGCATTCTAAGTGTTGCCGTCATTTTTGCTAATTCAATCATTCAAAAAAATTATTTTGCCAATCGTTCAATGTTGGTACTTCTTCTGACTTCCATTTTTTTTTTTTTTTTGCAGTCAATAACCTTGTGGCAGCTGTTGCATATAAAAAGATTCTCTTCAAGTCTTTTGGGATGTCATTTGTTATAAGGTAACTTCCTATGCTCCTATTCTGCCAATGCCTGCTACTGCCTGGAGAAATTTGCTGCAGGGAGAATCTTATTCAGAACACAAAGCAAACACTACAATTCTTCTTCTTTTAAGGAAACTCACAATTTGCAGGAGAGGCCTCTTGTTTCTGGAATATAGGAAGTGTTTCAGGTGACATCTATAAAGGAAAATGCACAAGTGATTAATTCAGCAGTGTGGCATCTCTAATGCGAGAGAGAGAGAGAGAGAGAGAGAGAGAGGGAGGGAGGGAGCCTGTAGGCGGGCAATGTCTTCTTTTAATTGACTGGACACGGGTGGCGCTGTGGATTAAACCACAGAGCCTAGGACTTGCCGATCAGAAGGTCGGTGGTTTGAATCCCCGCAATGGGGTGAGCTCCCATTGCTTGGTCCCAGCTCCTGCCAACCTAGCAGTTTGAAAGCACGTCAAAGTGCAAGTAGATAAATAGGTACCGCTCCGGCGTTTCTGTGTGCTGCTCTGGTTCGCCAGAAGTGGCTTAGTCATGCTGGCCACATGACCCGGAAGCTGTACGCTGGCTCCCTTGGCCAATAAAGCGAGATGAGCACCGCAACCCCAGAGTCGGCCACGACTGGACCTAATGGTCAGGGGTCCCTTTACCTAAGCCACACTGTGAGCCTTTTTGGCCAAATATTAGGGTGTATGTGCTCTAAATCAAACATGTCCAACCAGTAGATTGCAATCTACTGGTAGATCCCTGGCTGATCCTGGTAGATCGTGGGACCCTTATCGATCGTGGAATTAAATAAAGTTTACTGAAAGTTAACAAATAAAAGCTGAAGAACTCTGGTCAATCCTACCCCCTAAAAGCTCAACAACTCTGGGCAATACAACCCCCCCCCAACACACGCACACTCCTCCTCCCTCCAATGTCAATGGGTAGATCACTGCCAGTTTGTTTTACACTGGGATTAGATCACAGTCTCTTGGGAGTTGGACATGCCTGCTCTAAATAAATAAGGTACAGGACAGGTAACAACACGGGTGCAAAGGAACCACCAGGAGCCTTGAAACATATTCCTAATTGCTCCTTGGCAAACTGAGGCTGTGTTTGGCACCTTTTAAACAGGGCACCAAATCCAAGCACCTCTGGGATTGGTTCCACCTGGGAGCACACAACCCCTTCAAAAAGCAGGGTCTGAAGTCAGCTGATTAGCTTCACTCTGGAGTTTCAGGAACTCTGCAGTGTATCAGTAGGATTATGGGTAGTGAAAATCAAGCCCCACTTGGATTGGCTAGGAAAGACATCAGCACTGTGGCTTCAATTCAATTTTCACTGCAAAGTGTGTGTGTGTGTGGGGGGACCCCGCCAAAGTTGTCCACCAGGAGCTGAAAATGTTCCCCACCCCTGTATTTATTCAACAACTTCAGACCAGTTTACCTGCAAAATCACCTTACCCCAAATATACTCACTCTACCACGTCTGTCTGCAGAACTGGCATTGTTACACTGCCACATAATACCTGTTCCGCATTTGTAAGAAATTGGTATTTTAGTGTGGCAACACTTACACTCTGGAACTCCCTGCCTAAGTGACATCAGGCAGACACCTTCACTGTATGTACTATTTTCAGTGCCTGCTGAAAGGCTAGAGAAATCGCACCAAGCAAAAATAAAACCCCACACATTCACATTCCAGTCCTGTTAATATTTATACTGGTCAATCCCTGCCCCCCCTCTCTCTCACACACACCACCTCCCCCCGACAACAACACAGGCATTACTAATTGTCATTTCCTTCCTACAGCTGTGCTTACCAAACAGATGGAATGCAGGAGAGTCCCATCTGGCATGAGGACAGGACACCTGGTACATGCAGTTAACTTTTAACCCCTAGAGTCTAGACATCACTTTACAGCTGGTAACTGAGCAGGGAAACCAGATCTCACACCAGATCAGATTAAGTGCAGTAGTTCAGCACTTAATCTTGGTGCCTCTCCCTACCACCAAGCCTTCATTTTCTTTTCACGTTTGGAAACCTCAAGCAGACACAACACAAGAATAGTTTTTAAGCCCTTTAAGCACATTTAACGTGTGCAGTTTCAGCCGGCCAGTTTGCCTGCAACCACTTAAGGTTGAAATCACACAAGTTAAAATGTGTGTAAAATGAAATCATACTGTCATCGCCATCGTTATCCACTGGGCAATCTGGATTAGTAACATGTAGACGGTGCCTGAGTATCTCTCATAATATAACAGCTACCTGAGAAAAGGACTGTAGATTCAAAGCGACTGTCTGCTCCAGGTATTGCATATAGAACTTGGCTGTACAAGAAGCAGCAGGACTTTTTGTATTTAAGATATCCTGCTGATGATTCTCTTTTAGGAGAATCCGTATTTTATTATCTATTTCTCATTGCTGTAATGGTATTTATATTACTGCCTTGAGTCCTATATTGTATAGATGTTACATGCTGCCATTTGTGTTCTGCTTCCTAAACCACGCTGTGGTCTTTTGATGAAGGATAGTATATAAATTTAATAAATAATTTCAAGGTCACCCTCCAGATGGTGGTGGACTCCAGCTCCTTTCATCCCTGAGCAATGGCCATTATGAAAATTGGAGTCCAAGGAGAGGGGAGGCACAGTTTCACTGACCATTATTTACAAAACCAGTCAGTGCTCTGCATGGGCTGATTGTACCACAAAGGGGACTTACGCCCTGCCAGCACTGGAGTGGGTGGGGAAGAAGACAGGGGAAGTGTTGTCTGAGCTATTGACACCATGTGAAGTTTTTGGTTTGAAAATCATGGCTGTGAACAGACCACTTGATTGATTTCTATTTGCCTTTCCATCTGCATTTCTGACTAAGGATTTCCACTTCAGTCTGAATACTTTTTAAAAGTCTTCATGAACAATTTCAATAATAATGATGGACTTTATCTGCATTGACAAGAGTCAAAATTAAAATGATTTACAAACTAAGAAAAAGCACTGCTTTGGTAGGAAACAAGATCCAAATTAGAAAGTTAAAGAATCTTAGTATTCGCTCATACATACATACATATATACATGTATTAGGTGACCCACTACTCCCAAATCGCAAGGACACAAACATTTTGAATACCTGAAATGTTTCCCATGGGACAGCAATCCCTTCTCCACCAGGGAAAATCAGCAGAAAAGACTATGTTTAGGATCAGGGTGGATCTCCTGCACCTATGAGTACTTTATGTAGAAAGTACACCAGCAGAGATAATGCAGTATGTCATTTAAAGGTTAAGTCCACTAGTCAAGAGGGGTGTGTGTGGAGATGTTGCTTAGCAACAAGGTAGAGTGACATGAGCTAGCATGTGCTCTGGTTGGTTGTGTATTTCTCAGGAAGTTTTCTCCTCTGTGTTTTTAGTTGTATGCCCCCCTGTTATGTACAAGGCCTTAACTGAAAGACAAAACCTGTCTGTTCCTTTATCCTCAAATAGGTATGCACTGTTTGTTGTTCCATCTGTTCAGTAAACTGCTATCAGAACTTTTTGCTCTAGGCTCCACTTGCATTATTTACACAATTTCTCTAACACTTAAATAAAGAATGCAACCACCCACATCCGCTGATGGAGTTTATCCATGACATATATAGGAAGTTCAGTTCCCTGGTTTATGCTCAGCTGGGCCAACAAGCTTCCACCCTTGGCAGAGACCCAGATTGCAGAGCTCCATACATGACACCAATATACTTGCATTTCCTTGAATGAAAGCATTGTAGAAAGTTAATGAGCAATCTCATTTGCGGTGTGACCTCTGCTCATGCTAATTGCCAACGGATGTTTATGCAATAACTCCTACACGAGTTGCATATTGATAAATGACAGAAACATGCTGAGTGCTGGTATTTATTATCAATAAGATAACCAAGCAAAGGATTTTATCTCAGGTTATTCTTACTCAGAATAGACCCATTGAAATTGATGGGCATGGCTAGCTTAGGTTTTTTCATTCTGATCTACTCTAAGCAGAACTTAGTCCAAATCATTCCTGAACCCACCACATCTAGCAGTATTTGCTGCTGCATTGGTCTTCAACTACTCATCCAGTATCCACTATCAGGTTGTGGCCTGATCTAAGGCAGGTCACAACAGCAGCTGTGCCACCATACAAATATTTTTTGGGGGGGTTAAGAAGTAGGCCCCCAAATGCATGTCCCAAGCTTGGAAGAAGTTCTGTGTAATTCAGCTAACTTTTACTCAAAGTAGATCCATGGTAATTAATGAAGATGTCTGAATTAGGGTCATTAATTTTAATGGGTCTACTCTGAATAAACATTAGTTGAATACCACCCACAGTCATCTGTCTTGCTTGGTTCCTGATGCCGGATATTGTCTTGTCTGATCCCATCATGGGTTGGTTGTGAGACTATTTTAATGTTGCACAGTCTCCATTTATAAGTTTTGAAATTAATAGGCCCACAACAATATACACCTCTATGTGAAAGGCTCCTTGCTGATATGTGACTCATGCTTCCAATATGTCCCTTTACAGAATCTGTTTTATTGTGGTGTCTGCAAGTATACTAAACCTTCTGTTTATTTTATTCAAACTTCAATAGTGTGCTTAGGTTTGCCACCTCTGTTCCCACAAAATACAGGACAGAGCAGGGCTGGGCAGTTTGGGGTGATTTCCCCCCTCCCATCTGGTTTGAAAGTGACTTCAAAGCAATCCATTACAATCTCGTGCAGCCTAACAGGATGGCATCTCTGGAATTTGTCACACACAAACACGTGCAGTGGCGTAGCGTGGGTTGTCAGCACCCGGGGCAAGGCAAGTAATTTGCGCCCCCTAACCTGTGGATTTGCGCCCCCTAACCCTAACCCCTAGATGTTGCGCCCGGTGCGGCCGGCCCCCCCTGCACCCCCATGCTACGCCACTGAACACGTGCACACACACATACACATGAATTTTAAAATCTGTCTGTGCTTAGCTACCCAGAGCTTAAATACATGACCTTTCACACACCCTTTCAAACAAATGCATTCAGAGAGGATCCCAAACTTGGCAGAGAGAGAGAGAGAGAAGACTTGAAATACAGGTCAAAACTGTATCAATACAGGATGCAGCATTTTACATTGAAATACGGGACAATCCTGTATTATACAGGACAGGTGGCAACCCTAATATGTGCTTCACACAGCCCTTGTTCATTGTTTCTTTATTGTTTGCATATTGTTGTTTTTGATCACTGCAGATGGTGACAGTAGTCAAGAAATTAAAAGACGCCTGCTTCTTGGGAGAAAAGCAATGACAAACCTGGACAGCATCCTAAAAAGCGGAGACATCACCTTGCCGACAAAGGTCTGTATAGTTAAAGCTATGGTTTTCCCAGTAGTGATGTATAGAAGTGAGAGCTGGACCATAAAGAAGGCTGATCGCCGAAGAATTGATGCTTTTGAATTCTGGTGCTGGAGGAGACTCTTGAGAGTCCCATGGACTGCAAGAAGATCAAACCTCTCCATTCTGAAGGAAATCACCCTTGAGTGCTCACGGGAAGGACAGATCATGAAGCTGAGGCTCCAATACTTTGGCCACCTCATGAGAAGAGAAGACTCCCTGGAAAAGACCCTGATGTTGGGAAGGATTGAGGGCACAAGGAGAAGGTGACAACAGATGACGAGATGGTTGGATAGTGTTCGCAAAGCTACCAGCATGAGTTTGACCAAACTGCGGAGGCAGTGGAGGACAGGAGTGCCTGGCGTGCTCTGGTCCATGGGGTCACGAAGAGTCAGACATGACTAAATGACTAAACAACAACAACAAATTGTCGTTTTTGAAAACTCAATAAGCACATCTTAAAGTACAGTTGAGTTAGATGAATTAATTTCAATGGGTCTGCACTGAGTACACATTACTCGAATACCAATCATGGTAATCTGTTATGTTTGATTCTTTCTTTCTTTTTTAATAATATTTATTAAAGTTTCAAAAAAGTTACAAGAATAAAAAAAGAAAAAAAAGAAACAAAACATTACAAAATACAAAAAGTAAAAACAATTAAAAACAAATCAACCTTTCCATATCTTGACTTTCATTTACTTGTTTCCCTGACCTCCTCACACCTCCCTTTTTTGTGTCCTAGTTCAGTTAGTTATTTCAGCAAATCCTTTCCATTTTTGCTTTTATCTTAATAATTTATCATGATATATTATAACTTTACATTCTCACCTGTTAATAATCCATCTTTAAATACTCCTTTATAACATTTACTGCTAAAACCACATAACTTCATTCCAATATCCTTCTAACATTCCTTAATTTTACAATATTTCTGTAGATAGTCTTTAAATTTCTTCCAATCTTCTTCTACCGACTCTTCTCCCTGGTCTCGGATTCTGCCAGTCATTTCCGCCAGCTCCATGTACTCCATCACCTTCATCTGCCATTCTTCCCGGGTGGGTAGATCTTGTGTCTTCCAATACTTTGCGATAAGTCTTCTTGCTGCTGTTGTGGCATACATAAAAAAAGTTCTATCCTTCTTTAACACCAATTGGCTGACCATGCCCAGGAGAAAGGCCTCTGGTTTTTTCAGGACAGTATATTTAAATACCTTTTTCATTTCATTATAGATCATCTCCCAGAAAGCCTTAATCCTTGGGCACGTCCACCAAAGGTGAAAGAATGTACCTTCAGTCTCTTTACATTTCCAACATTTATTATCGGGCAAATGATATATTTTTGCGAGCTTGACTGGTGTCATGTACAACCTGTATATCATTTTCATAATATTCTCTCTTAAGGCATTACATGCCGTAAATTTCATACCTATGGTCCATAACTGTTCCCAGTCAGCCAGCATAATGTTGTGCCCTACATCTTGTGCCCATTTTATCATAGCAGATTTCACCATTTCGTCCTGAGTGTTCCATTTCAACAGCAAGTTATACATTCTCGACAGAGTCTTATTTTTGGGATCTAACAGTTCTATTTCCAATTTTGATTTTTCCATCTGGAAGCCAATTTTCTTGTCCAATTTGTATGCCTCCATTACAGTGGTGCCCCGCAAGACGAATGCCTCGCAAGATGGAAAACTCGCTAGACGAAAGAGTTTTCTGTTTTGGAGGTGCTTCGCAAAACGAATTTCCTATGGGCTTGCTTCGCAAGACGAAAATGTCTTGCGAGTTCCTGCGGTTTTCCCCCCCTCCCCCCTTTTTCTAAGCCGCTAAGCCACTTAGCCGCTTAGCCGCTAAAATCCGCTAAACCGCTAAAAGTGCTAATCCGCTAAGCCGTCAATGGGCTTGCTTCGCAAGACGAAAAAACCGCTAGACGAAGAGACTCGCGGAACGGATTCTTTTCGTCTTGCGAGGCACCACTGTATTTGATAATAGTGAAGCCAATCTCACACTTTGTCTTTTAGTTTTTCAAAGCTCTGCAATTTTAACTTATCTCCCTCTTGTTCCAAAATTTCCCAATATTTCGGCCATTTGGCCTCCATATTGAGCTTTTTCTGAGCCTTCGCTTCCATCGGTGACAGCCACCTTGGGGTTTTATTTTCAGATAGGTCCTTATATCTTGTCCAAACATTAAACAGTGCTTTCCTAATAATATGGTTTTTAAACGCTTTATGTGCTTTGACCTTATCATACCACAAATATGCATGCCACCCAAATACATTATTGAAACCTTCTAAATCCAAAATGTCTGTGTTTTCAAGAAGCAGCCATTCTTTCAGCCAACAAAATGCAGCTGATTCATAGGAAAGTTTAAGGTCTGGCAGGGCAAATCCACCTGCCAGACCTGCCAGATCCAGCTGCCAGACCTGCCAGATCCAGTTAGTATTTTAAATTTTATTCTGGGCTTCTTGCCCTGCCAGACAAATCTAGAAATATCTCTCTGCCACTTCTTGAAACAGTCCATTTTATCCAAAATTTGCAATGATTGAAACAAAAACAACATTCTTGGCAATACATTCATTTTTATAGCAGCGATACGGCCTAGCAAAGAAAGCTTCAAGTTTGACCATATTTCTAAATCCTTTTTCACTTCTGTCCAGCATTTTTCATAATTATCTTTAAATAAATTCACATTCTTAGCCGTCATATTAACCCCCAGGTATTTTACTTTCTTAACCAATGTTAAACCTGTCTCCCTCTGAAACCTCTCTCTCTCAATTGGTGTTAGATTTTTCTCTAAGACCTTGGTTTTTGACTTATTCAACCTGAATCCTGCAACCTGACCAAATTCTTGAATCAGTTCCAATACTCTTTTAGTACTAGATTCTGGCTCCTGTAATGTCAATACTAGGTCATCTGCAAATGCTTTCAATTTGTACTGTTTAGCTCCGACTTGTATACCTTTAACCAATTGGTCCCTTCTAATCATATTTAAGAGAACCTCCAGGACCGAAATAAAAAGCAATGGGGAAATTGGGCAACCTTGTCGTGTCCCTTTCTCTATCTTAAACTCCTCCGTCACCACATTATTGACAATTAGTTTGGCCTTTTGTTCTGAATATATTGCACCTATACCATTTCCAAAACCTTGACCAACCCCCATCCCCTGTAAATTCTTCTTCATAAAACTCCAAGAAATGTTGTCAAGCTTTCTCTGCGTCTACAAATATCAAAACTGCTTTAGTATTAATGTTCACTTGTAATTTTTCTAGAATGTTGATTATATTTCTCGTATTGTCAGACAAGTGTCTACCCGGGAGAAAGCCTGCTTGGTCTTTATGTATCTCTTCCACTAATACTTTTAAAAAATCTTTTAGCCAAAATATCTGCAAAGATTTTGTAATCCACATTAAGCAGGGATATGGGGCGGTAGTTCTTAAGTTGTGTCTTCTCAGACTCAGTTTTCGGTATAAGTGTAATGTAGGCTTCCTTCCACGACTCTGGTGCTTTTTTTCCCTTCCAAAATTCCATTACAAACTTCCTTTAATGGTTGTATTATCCAATCTTTCAAGGACCTATAATATCTTGAAGTTAAACCGTCTGGCCCTGGAGATTTATCCAGTTGCATATTCTGGATGGCCCCTTCTACCTCCTGTTCAGTTATTTTATAATTCAGCATTAGCTTATTTTCTTGAGAGATTTTTTGTAATCCATTTATTTTCAAAAATTGATCTATATCAGTTTCTTTCTGTGGCCCTTGTGTATATAGTTGTTTAAAGTATCTCTGGAAGCATTTTCTAATCTCCACTGGATTCTGTATATTCTTTCCTTCCACTTCCAAATTTGTAATAGTATTGAGTTTTTGTCTTTTTTTCATTTGCCAGGCTAACAATTTCCCACATTTGTTGGCCGATTCAAATGTCTTTTGTCTCATCTGTTTGATTTTCCACTCTATTTCCTGGTTCATCATTTTCATATATTGTACTTGGTGTAACTTTATTTCTCTCAGAATCTCTTGCAACTTTGGTTTCGCTCTCAATTTCTTCTCACCTTCTTTTATTTTCTCCAAAATTTTAATTTTTTTCTCGTTTTGAGTTCTCTTCTTTACTGCATTCTGTTGTATCAGAAACCCTCTCATAACCGCTTTGCTTGCGTCCCAGATAACTCTTTTCTCGACAGAAGTGTTCATGTTTATCTCAAAATAGTCTCTCAAGGGTTTTGGGGCCTTCTTGGTCACTTCTTCATCCCTAAACAAGGTGTCATTCATCCTCCATCTGAAGGAGCCAATTGGTATTAGTTTCATCTCCATTTTCACAGCATTATGGTCAGAGTAGGTTTTAGGACAAATTTCCACTTTTCTAGTCTTTGGAGCCAGGCCTCTAGTTATCCAGATTTGGTCAATTCTTGTCCACATCATTTTGGCTTCAGAGAAGAAAGTTCCCTCTCTGCCCAAGGGGTTCTTTGTTCTCCAGATATCAATTAAGTCCAAGTTGTCAGTCATCTCAAAAAAGGTTTTTGGTAGTCTGCCGTCCTTAGTAACTACCTATCTCTGTGCCTTGTCCATGTTTGTAGATACCACTCCATTCATATCCCCCATCATGATCATATTATAGTCCAAATAGTCCAATAAAGTCTCATGCAACTTTTAAAAAAATTCTGATTTTCCCTCATTCGGTGCATAAACGCCTAGTATCAAAAATTTCTCTCCTTGTAATTGAATTTCAATTGCCACAAATCTTCCTTGATCATCTTTAAATAAAAATTTCGGTGATAGGCTCTCCTTTGCATAAATTACTACTCCTCTTTTTTTAACTTTGTCTGATGAGATAAACTCTTGGCCCAATCTTTTATTAATCAATACTTTCCTGTGGAGCCTTAGCACATGTTTTTCCTGTAGGCAAATCAAGTCCAATTGTTCCTTTTTTAATAAATGAAAGACTCTTTTCCTTTTTTGAGGCGAGTTCAAACCATTAGTATTCCAGCTCAATAGTTTCAGGGCCATGATGTAATTATTCTGATTTTCCTCCAACTGCACCAAGTGCTTGCTCTTCTTCTGTCGGTGGTATTACTGTTACTTTCTCTGGACAGTCCAATCCAAAGGATAATCTTACTATGTCTAGTATTCCTCTTTTTAGTAATCCTCTGTCCAGTGTTTTTTGTTCTGGTCCTCTGTCTGTTGGTTCTCTGTCCAGTGCCTTGGCTCTTCTCCAGATTCTTTCTGCAAATCTTCTCCGTGATCTTTCAAGAATTTTCCTTTGTCGTCCACTGATCTTATTTTTATCTTTCTTCCTTTAAAGCTAAGAGATAGGCCTTGGGGAAATTCCCACCTAAAAGCAATTCTATTCCTTCTCAGCAAGGCAACCAAGTCTCCGTAATTGGACCTAAGGTCCAAAAGATGTTTCAGAATATCTTTAAATATTTCCACTCTTAACTGATGTATTTCCAAGGTCTTCTGAAAGTGCAGGCTCAAAATTTTGTCTCTCTCCTCTTTTGTTCGAAGGGTAATCAAACAGTCTCTCACCCTGTTCTTCTTCCCGCCTCTTCCAAGTCTAAAAGCACTCACTATCTTAACTTCTTTCTTTCTCCAAATCCAGATTCCAAAAGTCTGCAAATTCCTGCATAAGAAAGTCTGTCAGACTGTCCTTTTTAAAAAAAAATATTTATTTTAATTTTATATAGTAAAACAAATATTAGAATCAAACAGAACATCAGAGAAGTACAATGAAAAACAACATAAAAGAACAATATAAAAACAAATAACAGAAAAAGTAAAAAAGAACAAAGATTAAGGAAAGATTGGTTTTTTTTATTCTTATCTTTATAATCCTCTTTCCTGACTTCCTCGCATCTCCCTTTCCTGCGTTCCCCTTTACTCAATCAAATTTAGCAGCTCCTTACCCTTTTTCAAATCATAGTCAATATTATACATTCCAACCTGTTATGTCTTCTATTTTCCCTTTCTTTTAAGATACATTCTTACATATTCTTTGTAATTTAATCCCTTGTATCCTTTGTTTAGTTTTGACATAATTTTACTCTGGTCTTACCCTTTTTTTCTTAAAACATTTTTACATATTTCTTTTTACTATGTCACTGGTGCCATATTTTCTTTATATCCAACATCATTTTAACATTCAAACATTTTACAATGTTTTTGGAGATATTCTTTGAACTTCTTCCAATCCTCTTCCACCAACTCTTCTCCCAGGTCTTGGATTCTGCCAGTCATTTCTGCCAAGTCCATATAGTCTATCACTTGCATCTGCCATTCTTCCAGAGTGGGCAAATCTTGTGTCTTCCAATACTTTGCGATAAGTATTCTTGTGCGGTTGTTACATACATAAAGAGTGTTCTATCTTTCTTTGGCACCAATTGGCCGACAATGCCCAGAAGGAAGGCCTCTGGTTTCTTAGGAAAGGTATACTTAAATACCTTTTTTAGTTCATTATAGATCATTTCCCAGAAAGCCTTAACCTTTGGGCATGTCCACCAAAGGTGAAAGAACGTTCCCTCAGTTTCTTTACATTTCCAGCATTTGTCATCGGGCAGGTGATAAATTTTTGCAAGCTTGTCTGGGGTCATGTACCACCTATAGATCATTTTCATAATATTTTCTCTCAAGGCATTACATGCCGTAAACTTCATATCGGTGGTCCACAACTTTTCCCAGTCAGCAAACATAATGTTATGACCAATGTCCTGTGCCCATTTAATCATAGCTGATTTAACTGTTTCATCCTGAGTATTCCATTTTAACAGCAAGTTGTACATTCTCGAAAGTATCTTAGTTTTAGGTTCCAACAATTCTGTTTCTAATTTCGATTTTTCCACCTGGAAGCCTATTTTTTTATCCAAGTTAAAGGCCTCTCTAATTTGATAATAGTGTAACCAATCTCGCACTTTATCTTTTAGTTTCTCAAAACTCTGCAATTTCAATGTGTCTCGATCTTGTTCTAGTATCTCCCAATATTTCGGCCATTTGGCCTCCATATTGAGTTTTTTTCAAAGCCTTAGCCTCCATAGGTGATAACCACCTTGGGGTCTTGTTTTCCAATAAGTCTTTATATCTTATCCAGACATTAAACACAGCTTTCCTGACAATATGGTTTTTGAATGCTCGGTTAGCTTTTACCTTGTCATACCACAAATATGCATGCCACCCAAAAGCATTATTGAACCCTTCCAAGTCCAAAATGTCAGTGTTCTCTAGAAGTAGCCAGTCTTTCAACCAGCAGACTGTCCTTCTCTAATTCAGGCACAGCTCTAATCCTCAAGTTCATTTGTTTCTCCTTAAGTTCAATCATAGAAAGCGTCGACCTGTGATCCTCCAGTTGCCTCTGTATGTCTGGTATCTTCTCCTCTACGGTGGCTGCTTTTTCCTTAGCTTCTTCAGCGGTCTGTCGAGTCAAAGTAGATTCCTGTAGCAATTTCTCAATAGTTTCTATATTAGTATTCACCTTTTGTCCCAAATTGTTAATGCTTATAGTGTTTTGATCAATTTTAGTTGATGCTTCAACCACTTGTTTACTTAATTTTTCCAATGATTCATTTATCTTACCTAGTGCAAGTGCTAAAACTTCTTCAGATGACATACCTTTTGACTTAGATTGTGTAAATGCAGCCGCAGATGAGGCAGAAGGGCCAGATGTTGATGCTCTTCGCTGAAAAGATTTCCCAGACCTCGTTGTTTTGTCTTGGAGTGAGTCTACTTTTTCTTTTCCATCTGCCATATCACTTTAGCTGAGTGCCCAAGGTCAATCCCACAGCCACAATTTGTTTTAAAGTGGAAAATTCCCCTGGCCCAATTATTGTAACAATTTCAGAAACTTCCTCTAGGGGGACACAGTAGCAGTCTGTGCTTGTTGCATTAGAAAGTAACACTTTTAAACCCCCATTTCACAAAATAAGAAACAGTTTTAATTTAAGATACTTTTCAGTTACTTCCCCTTCTTTAAAGATCAGGGGGAATCAGCCAGAAACAATGTATCTCCCTTGCAGAGCTGACTGTCAAAAAGTACTCTGTTCTCAAACAGTGTGTTTCACAGTGTGGCAATCTTATTTTCCATTGGCAGTCCGTTCCCAGGTTTGAGCAGTAGATTTTTATTTCCTTTCCTCTCTCTTGCAGGCAAATATAATCCAAACCTCTCCCCCCTCTCTCCTGCAGCCAAGGGGAGAGTTCACTTGTTTTAATGTTGGAATTTTAGTCCTTTCCGATCACCTTTCCAAAGCTTTAGCTTGCAACTTCTTTGCTTTAGTCTATTTACAAAAAGCGGAAGGCGGACTTCCTGTTTATGCCTTCCCGCTTCGGTACTGAATTAAGCCTTTTTTCTTCTTCCTTTTTTCAATTTTTCCAGTTTATCCTACTCACGGGTAGTTGCTTTTTATAGTCGAATTGTCACAGGAAAAAGTCAGCGCTCTCCGGTAACGGCTGTGCGGCTTCGCTCCGCAGAAGAAGCAGTTGACTCACAGCACAGCGCCGCTCTCCCCGCTTCACTCCGGAGCCCGTAGTCGGGTTCCTTTACAAATTGGGGGGCGCAAAGGGTGCCCGCCGAGTCCCACGCTCACAGGCTTCACCCGCCTGTGATTTTTGGAGGGTCTCCGCTTCTCCAATTTCTGCAGAGCTAGTCCCTCCGAATTAGAGGGAGTCTGCCATTACCGATGGCGCTAACCCGGAAGCCCTGTCATGTTTGATTCTTGATGTGGCTGTTCATATCCCAGTGTGACACTTTTCTCCAGGCCTTTTGTATATACACTGCTATCCAGTGCTTTTTATCTGCAGACACTTAAGGGTACGCAGTACCAGTACCTTTCTTTTCCTGGAAGAAAAGCACTGGTTAAAAGCGTGGCACTTACTGTAACAATATCATGGTGAGTACTGGCACCTTTTTTTCTGGAAGAAAAGCACTGCCGCTACCCAATTTCACTTTCTGTTGGGGGCAGGGAATAAAAAGGTGGAGGTGCAAACTTGAGCAGATACAGAGAGATACAGAGGGTGCACACAGCTGTGCAGATATGTGCTAACACTGCAGCACTCCTTAAATGTTCCTCAGTCTATGCAAGTGATTGCCCAGATTTTTTGAGGGGGTGGGGGGTAATAATAAAACCCCACACATACAAGTCATTTGGAAAAGCAAACCACAGTATTTGCACGCTTTGCACACAATGTTAAACCATTAAATAAAGTTTAGTTAATAAATCCCAATTTATTCATTACTAAATAAATAATAAACGTATTTATTAGTTATTGCTAATTAACTATTTGCTGTTAAACCATTACCGCCCAGCCCAGCCCTTTAACTATGGTTTGTTAGCAAAAAGGAACCATAGTTTGTTGTTGGCTTACTGAACTTTGCTATGGTTCAGTGATAGGTGCAAACTCACACAGTTCCTTAACTATGGCTTAGGTGTGGCTTGTTTGTTTACCCACCAGGCTATAAAGATGCTAGTCAATGGGTGGGGTGGTGGTGGTGGTTAGAAATTGTCTTTTGCTCAATGACATTCACCAACTGGGCTGGGCAGCCTTAAGTTTACACATGTTGGAAAGTCCCAAATCTGGATTGCAAGGGGAAAGGGTTTTTGTGGCGGGGGGGGGGGGCATATTGGAAGCACCAACACTGGGGGAAGACAGGAGAGGAGATGAGGTATAAGAAGTAAGGTGATCTTAGCAGCATCAGCACCACAATCCACCCACTCTCCTGGACATTCCTTGAAACCAGTGCACACTATGTAGTCACATCCTTCATCCCCTTCCCTCATGCAATAGTTTTCAGGAGCATGGAATCCTGCCTGAAAATAAAATGTCTCATCACCCTGGCACTGGATTCCCCTCATTCATGGGATGTCAAGGAGTCTGAGTCAGAAAGGGAAATTACAGAGAGAGCCAGCCCCAGAAGCACATCCATGAGAGGATCTCGTGATGCTGGCACCACTCCAGCCAAAGGGTGCAATGTTGCCATACTCTGACCCTGAGGACTCTCGTATCACAGAAGCCCTCATGCAGCCAGCCAGCCTTCCCTGCTAATTTGTAGTGAAAAAAACAGTTGTAGAAGGCTGGGCCCCTTTAACTGAAGAAGCCCCTTTCAGTAAAGTTAGACAGAAACACTTGCTGCTATGTAAGACTCAAGACAAGTCCACACTTCTGCTAGTCCCGTGCACAGGTGTGAACAGTTTTCCACTTGACCCATGAAGAAGAAGAAGAAGAAGAAGAAGAAGAAGAAGAAGAAGAAGAAGAAGAAGAATAGTAGTAGTAGTAGTAGTACCGGTAGTTTGGATTTGATATCCCGCTTTATCACTACCCGAAGGAGTCTCAAAGCGGCTCACAATCTCCTTTCCCTTCCTCGCCCACAACAAACACTCAGTGGGGTGAGTGGGGCTGAGAGACTTCAGAGAAGTGTGACTAGCCCAAGGTCACCCAGCAGCTGCATGTGGAGGAGTGGGGAAGCGAACCTGGTTCACCAGATTACGAGTCCACCACTCTTAACCACTACACCACACTGGCTCCATGCTTTCTAGACACAGACCCGAGTGGTTTTCTCTCTGCCCCACTCCTTTCCCAGGTTTGCTCCAACTGAGTGCTAAAGAGTGGTTTTCCCGTGGGGGTGGGGAGTGAGCAGTGGGAGAAGAAGAAGTGTAGAGAAGCCCAGAGTCTAAGGTCACATCTGCCCAAACAACAAACTCTTATTCTACTTTATCAGTCATGACTTCCTGCAAAAAAATCATGGGAACTCTTGTTTGTTACGGGTACAGACCTCGCAGATCTACAGTTCCCACCAGTCTCAACAAACCATAGTTCTCAGGATTCTCCAGGTATGTTAAAGTGGGATAAGAGTGCCTTCTATTTATCTACTTGCACTTTGACGTGCTTTCGAACTGCTAGGTTGGCAGGAGCTGGGACCGAAGAACGGGAGCTCACCCCATCACAGGGAATTGAACCGCCGGCCATCAGATTGGCAAGTCCTAGGCTCTGTGGTTTAACCCACAGCGCCACCCACGTCCCTTTTAAGTAGGGCACAAGCCCTCTTTGCTTGATCTTCTTTGTGGTGATTTGCAGTTTGCATAATGAACTGTGGTTTAACTTTGGCTAAGTGCAAGGGTATGGAACCTTGGGGCAAATGTGCCCCTTCCCTGGCTGCTCTTTCTGCCCCTTGTAACTCAGCCCAGACTACGCCTCTGACTTGCTTTGGACTGCACCCTGAGTGTTTTTGCCTGGCTGGAATGTGTTCCTTGGACTCCCATGATGCCTCTTGCTTGCCTCGATAGGGGATGGAGAGGAGAAGGTGTAGAAACTAGCCAACTGTAAAAAGGTAAATTTTACATGTGTTGCTTTGTCAGCTTTTGCCTCTAATCCTGCTCATGTGGCCCCTAGAAGGCTGCCTAGAAGGAAATGCAGCCCCCAGGCAGAAACGAAAGTTTTCCACTCCTGGGTACGGGTGATGCATGAACCAGGCCACTCTGTGGAAATGCAAAAGCATGGAGAGACCAGAAAAAAGGTGTGGGGGACTATGGAAATTAAATATACTGTATTTTTTTGCTCTATAAGACACACCAGACCATAGGATGTACCTATGTTTTGGAGGAGGAAAACAAGAAAAAAAGATATTCTGAATCCCAGAAGCCAGAACAGCAACATGGATCTGGATTCTGGGATAGCCTCTTGCTGTTCTGGCTTATGGGATTGCCATGTGAAGCCTCTTCGGGGCAGTGGGATGAAGGCTCCCCCTGCCCTCAAGAGGCTTCATGCAGTGAAGCCAGGACAGCAAATGGGATCACTGCGCAGAGATCCCTCTTGCTGTCCTGGCTTATGGTATAGCTGCGTGAAGCCTCTCGCGGCCAGCAGGATGAAGGTTCCCCCTGCCCAGAAAAGGCTGCGCACGGCTAGGCCAGAAGCCAGCACAGCAAGAAGGAAGCCTCAATGCAAAGCCTCCTGACAAGGAGGCAGGAACGCTCCCGTTGCGCTGAAGAGGCTTTGTATGGCTATCGCTGAAGGCAGGAGAGCAAGAGGGATCAGTGCGCACTGATCCCTCTTGCTCTCCTGGCTTCAGCGATAGCTGCGCAGCCTGCATTTGCTCTATAAGATGCACACACATTTCCCCTTACTTTTTAGGAGGGAAGAAAGTGTATCTTATAGAGCGAAAAATACGGTATGTGTTTCAGGTAACCTCCTGGCTCTCATTTCTGGATCTCTGTTCATGTTAGGATTCTCTCTAAATTGCAGGATCCCTCTCAAGGTATGGAAGTTCAGTGGGCTCTTTTAACTCATTGTGTTCTAGCTCCATCCTATCACCCTTCTCATATTTCACTCTACTGCTGAATCTGCCCCTCTCCTCCAGCCATCCTGCATGTGGGATCTTTGCCTCTTACCTACTATCTCTTCTGGGACCATGTCCCATTCACCTTTTCCAACCTTTTGTCTGCTCCACACAACTCCTGCCTCACAGCTGACCAAACTCTCAAAGCAAGCCTTCTTGCGGAAGGTGAGTTTTGAACATCCTATTCTCGGCTGCTATATTACCTGAGCAATTGAATGTTTATAGACATTCCATAGCATCACCACTAGTATCACCCAACCATCATCTGGAACCTCACTGCTAGAAGCACCATAAAAGGTCTGTGTCACAAAGCTTAGGGACATCATAAGAGTTCTGCTGAATGAGGCCAAAGTCCAGCAGACTGTTCTCACAAGTGGCCAACCTGCCTCTGGGAAGCCTGTACGCAGGAGCCAAGTGCAATTGCAGCTCTCCTCATGTGATTCCCAGGAACTATATTCAGAGGCTGGCCTTCTCCAACAGTGGTGATAAAACATACCAGATCAGGTTGCAGGTTTCTGATTTTCTGGATCAGAGACCTTTATATTGCCCAACCTTTTATGCCTCAAGTCTCCCATGGGAGATGAGGACACAACACAGAGACACACACACCTTGAGTCCGGGGCCCTCCAGAAAAAGTCCACTTCAAAAAAGTATTCCTGCCCTGATATAATGATTCCACTGGGGGCAGAATTCCACTCCCCTAATCAGGTCCAGTGGTACCTTGTCCTGTCCCCTGTCCTCTTAACACTCAGCTGAGTGAATCTGATAAGAATTACTCATCTTGAACTGGGGGACTCAGTCATTTAATTTGGCAGGTTACTTCTTGAGCCATCTCAGTTAAGTCCCCTGGCAAGGCTGTTGTGAATAACAAAAGTGGCATCTTTGATCTACAACAGGAGTGGGGAATTTCAAACCTTGGGGCCAAAGGTAACCCTCAAAGCTTCTCTGTCCAGCCCTCAGGACTCCTCCCCGCACCACCATGCCTGCCCAGATGCACCCCCTCTCCCCAAGAGAGTGTCTTTAACTGGCTTGACTGTATCATTGAATTCCGATTATGCCTTCTTCTTGGAGGATAGAGAGGGGTGTGAAAGTGTGTGTACAAACTAGTCTACTATTTAAAGGTAAAACGGACATTCATTTCTTCGCCTGCACCGCCTCTGGCCTCCCACCCCCTCACATGTACACCCCAGAATACTGACAAAAAGCGAATGCAACCCATGGGCTGATAAAGCCCACCCTCCCATCTATAGTAGTCAGCACATGAACACATTTGAAATTTGCAGTAACAGCGACCTGCTCCCTTATGCTGCAGATGAGCAAATTACTGGAGCGCACTGCAATCTAAACTTCATCCTACAAGCATGCCCCTAAAAACACGCAAACAGCCATCGCCTTGACAAGAAGCAGAGGAGAAACGAATGAATGAATGAACGAACGAACGAACGAAGGGAAGAGTAACTTTCCAACTACACTTCCGGATTCCACAGTTGTGAAGAGAGAAACAAACTTCCACCTCCTCTGGTCCACAACATTTCTTTGGGACGCGGATCTGTGGACCCTACCCGCTCCACATCTTCCCTAGCCAAAGATCCCTCCGTGGGTTTCCGCATTATTTGTTTGTTTACTTAACAGAGTATATAGACCATTTAATCATTCCCGTACCTCTTAACAGAAAACGATAATAGCAAGTCAGCCTACAGACGGATCAAAATACGAGTAAAAACAAGTTAAAATGTTCAGCATGAAATTTGCATGTTGATCGTTCAGTGAGAAAGTACCTGCTTTGCGTGTCCCAAAGCCCCAGGTCCCGGGCATCTCCCAGTACGACTGGGGGAAGGGGGCGAGGATCCTGCCTTAAAAAACTGGAGGGTGCGCTGCTGGAAGTTCTGAGCTAGACGGATCCATGGCCTGATTCGGCAGCTTTCTCTGATAAATCCCGCCCACAGAGAGACAACCTACCCTTTGATTTGGGGAAGCGCGGGAGCTCAGCGTAAGAGCATCTGCTTTGCATGCAGAATGTCCCACGTTCAAATAAATACCTGGCACCCCGTGGTAGGACTCCGCTTTCGAAACCCCGGGGAGCCGCTGCCGGTCGGTGCAGACACTACAGAGTAAAACGCAGATCCTTACCTCGTCTTGCTTGCACCTGAGGCTGCTGCCCAGCAGGTAAATCACGGGCATAGCCAAGAGAACAAGAAGCAGGAGACAAAAAAGCGCCAGGCACTGGAGCCTCCGCAGGTCGCCCGCCAGCCGCTCCCACCTGTACCCGTAATGCTCTTCCGCCAATTGCTGCATTCGCGCCCCGTCCATAGCCAAGTCTTCCCCAGGCTCTGAATATCACCGAGCCAATGGGGGAGGGGGGATAGCAAATGTCTTCTGGGCCCTGATTGGGGACCCATTATATAGCCCTGTATATTCCTGGGTGGAGAGAGGAGGAGGGGGGGGGGGAGAGCGCGAGAGCCATCCCACTCCGCGACGCGACTAGAGGGCACGTGGAGTTAAGGGGGGAGACACACCCTTCCATCTCAGCCAGGATGCCACACCTACGCCTGAATCGGCTCGCTTTCCCTAACGCCTGGGCTGGGGAGGATGGCACTTAGGAAGGAGGAAGTCGGAGGAAAGTCCCCGAGGGGAAGGGAGAAACGCGAGTGAGGGAGGCAGTGAGTGGGGCAGCGGCAGGAGCTTCCGCTGAGACTAGCTAGAGTGTCATTTTCCAGGTGCCTTTCCCAGTCTCTGTCTCGTTTCCTATCTTATCTGAAGCTCATACACCTCTTTCAGATTCTTAATAAAAGAGGCCCAAGGTCGTTCAAATGGTTCTCACCTTTAAGAATGTAAGAAAAGCCCTGCTGCATGGGACCAAGAACCTATGTAGTGCAGCACTCTGATTTCTCAGTGGCCAACAGACACTTATGGGAAGCCTGTCTGCCTGCAGGACCTGAGCACAACAGCACATCTCCCCATTTGTGATTGCCAGTGACTGGTATTCAGAGGCATACTGCCTTCAACAGTGGAGGGAGAACAAAGCCATTATGGCTAGGAGTAGCATCCATTGATACCTTTATCATTTTTGAAAGGTGCTGGTGGCCGTCACATTTAGTGGGAGCAAATTCCATATCATACCTGTGTGCTGTGTGAAAACATACTGTATTTTTCTGGGTATAAGACAGTATTCCCCCCCCCCCAACCTAAATTTTTGTGGTCATTTTATACATGGATGGTGAATGCACAGGGGTTAAAAAACAAACACTACTTACCTTCCTGCAGGATCCATCCAACCCTGTCGGATGAAAAAGTGGATGAGTTTGTGCCCTTGAAGAACACATTTTAGGGATGCTTAACCATACCACATCACCAGGCAGTCAGGAGGAGGCCCTTCTTGACACACTGACAGTAAGTGATAATGATTAAACACCACCCACACATTTTAACCTAACTTACAGGCCAGGGTCAGGACAGCAGCCTCGCCTCTGTTCTAGGATTTCTTCCACCCTCAGCCAACTCATCAGCACTTGCTTGCCTCTGGCACTCTGCTGATGGTGCTAGGCCACTTGAAGGGGCGCTGTCACTCATGCATAAAGGTAAAGGTAAAGGTACCCCTGCCCGTACGGGCCAGTCTTGACAGACTCTGGGGTTGTGCGCCCATCTCACTTAAGAGGCCAGGGGCCAGCGCTGTCCGGAGACACTTCCGGGTCACGTGGCCAGCGTGACATCGCTGCTCTGGCGAGCCAGAGCCGCACACGGAAACGCCGTTTACCTTCCCGCTGGTAAGCGGTCCCTATTTATCTACTTGCACCCGGAGGTGCTTTCGAACTGCTAGGTTGGCAGGCGCTGGGACCGAGCAGCGGGAGCGCACCCCGCCGCAGGGATTCGAACCGCCGACCTTTCGATCGGCAAGTCCTAGGCGCTGAGGCTTTAACCCACAGCGCCACCTGCGTCCCTGTCACTCATGCATAGCCTTGTGTTAATAACAAAAGACAAGGCTGCTGGATCAGGCCAAGGGCCTATCTAACCCAGCATCCTGTTCTTACCAGCAAGGCACCTGTGGAAAACCCTCAAGCAGAACACAAGCTCAAAGGCACTCTCCCCTCATGAGGGTTCTACCCACTGGTATTAAGAAGCATTGGAGGCAGAGCAGAGCCACTGTGGCTAGTTGCCATTAATAGCCCTCTCATCCATGAATTTGCCTAATCCTCTTTTAAAGCCAACCAAGTTGGTGATAGGGACGTCGGTGGCGCTGCGGGTTAAACCACAGAGCCTAGGACTTGCCGATCAGAAGGTCGGTGGTTCGAATCCCCGCGGCGGGGTGCACTCCCGTTGCTCGGTCCCTGCTCCTGCCAACCTAGCAGTTCGAAAGCACATCAAAGTGCAAGTAGATAAATAGGTACCACTACAGCAAGAACATAAACGGCGTTTCCGTGTGCTGCTCTGGTTTCCAGAAGTGGCTTAGTCATGCTGGCCACATGACCTGGAAGCTGTACGCCGGCTCCCTTGGCCAATAAAGCAAGATGAGCAGCACAATCCCAGAGTTGTCTGCGACTGGACCTAATGGTCAGGAGTCCCTTTACCTTTAAGTTGGTGATGCTCACTGTCTCCTGGGGGAGCAAGTTCCAAAGTTTAATTGAGTAAAAAACTGAGTAAAAAATTACTTTCTTTTTTCTGCCTTGAATTCTCCAACATTCAACTTCACTGAATGTCCACAAGTTCTAATGTGAATGACAGAGGGAGAAATACATTTTTCTCTTCACATTCTCCTTGCCATACATAATTTTATAAACTTCTGTCATGTCATCTTTTACCCACAGTGCCACCCCTTGGACTGGATGTAAGTATGAAGGCAGGTAAGCAGGAAGATGAGAGCTAGGTAAAATCATTTGCCCTAATGGACCAGCCTTCTGGTAGAACAACAGCTTCAGCAAGATGACTGAGCAGAAAGGCCAAAGCTTCAGCAACAGGGAAAAGGAAAAAATTTTGAATTGCTGACCTTTCATTGCAGTGGGTGGAAGATCTAGCCCAGATCCATCCTCTAGCATGCACAAAAATCCCAGAGCTTGAGACAAATGAAGACCAGTAGACTTCTCAGAGGGAGAATTTGAAAGCTGTTGCTCTCTCAGCTCCACAGTCATGAAGCAAAAAAGCTGACAGTTCCTGGGTTTAGCACTTAAAGGTAAGAACTAGACATTCTGTACAGACTGATTCCTCAGTAAGTGGATGTCTTTGACTTGAAGAAGGCATAGCAGGAAAAGGTTTTTCACATATACACAGCTGGAATTGAGTAATCCCTCTGGCTCATTTATGCAAAGGTCATAAATTTTTCTAATCCTCTCTTAAAGTCATCCAAGTTGGTGGCCATTACTATCTCTTGTGGTAGTGAATGTCAGGTTTTCATTGCATTTTCCATCTAGTGTCAATAGAGTGCTAATTTCATGAGCGTCTTACCTCAAAACACCACCCAAAGCTATCCCATTGGGAATGGAGATCAGAATCCACCCTACTTGGATGACTAAAATAATCAAGGGGGTGGAGTGACTTTCCTATGAAAAAAGGTTGGCAGTGGTTGGGACTTTTTAGTTTAGAGACAAAGCAAACAAGAGGTGAACATTTAGTGTCTTAAATAACTACTATGAGTGGAAGTCATGCCAAAATTCATTGTGCCCAGCTAAATATGTTGCAAATCTTAGCACATACTTTTCAGCACATGAAAACAGAGTGTTCATGTTTACTATAGCTATCCTGCCACTATTTTGGCCCTCAATCTCATTCCCCTTGGTACATCTGCTGTACTAACATAAGAAGAACCCTGCTGGATCAGGCCAAAGGCCGAACTGGTCCAGTATCATGTTCTCACAGTAGCCGCCTACACACTATTGGGAAAACCAAAATCAGTACCTGAGTGAAACACAAACACTCCCCATTTGTCATCCCCAGCAACTGGTATTCAGAGACATGCTGCCTTGGACAGTAGAGGGAGTCATTAGAAGCCTTATCCATTGTCTTCCTTTTTGAAAATGGAACATTTCAGTAAATTTTGGCAAATTATCATACCTTGTTAAAGCACTCTTGTTCAGTTGGAACCACATGGGCATACACTTTAACTGTTATCAACATTTTAGCTGCAGATAACATAAAAAGGTAATGGGTAAAGGGACCCCTGACCATTAGGTCCAGTCGTGACCGACTCTGGGGTTGCAGTGCTCATCTCGCTTTATTGGCCGAGGGAGCAGGCATACAGCTTCTGGGTCATGTGGCCAGCATGACTAAGCCGCTTCTGGCGAACCAGAGCAGCGCATGGAAACACCGTTTACCTTCCTGCCGGAGCGGTACCTATCTATCTACTTGCACTTTGACGTGCTTTCGAACTGCTAGGTTGGCAGGAGCAGGGTCTGAGCAACGGGAGCTCACCCCATCACGGGGATTTGAACCACCGACCACGGAAACGCCGTTTATGTTCTTGCTGTAGTGGTACCTATTTATCTACTTGCACTTTGACGCCCTTTCGAACTGCTAGGTTGGCAGGAGCAGGGACCGAGCAACGGGAGCTCACCCCATTGCGGAGATTCGAACCACTGACCTTCTGATCGGCAAGTCCTAGGCTCTGTGGTTTAACCCACAGCACCACCGACGTCCCTCCAGTTAACATAATGCCTACTAAATTATGATGGTCTGGTTGGACATCTCTCTCTCTCTCTTTAGAGATAATTCAAAGTATTTTGTAAGAGGTTCATTGGTATGTGATATCCAATACATTTTTTGTATGAATGCAGTATTTCCTCCACCCCCGCAATTTTTGGTTTACCATATTTAGATGGAATCCACCACACTCTTTCCACATTTCCTGCATCAATTATTCTGTGATACATTTTTGGCAAACAGAGTGAGGTCACATACCTACTATATGACTTTTTAAAAAGTTATATTTACTCCATTAGATAGGGCCACATTAGTGGAAAATGTATCTCCATTCCCTGTCCCATTATATTTGTTTCTAATGTTTTCTGTCATCTCTTTTACAATTAATTCCCATTGTTGTAATCATCTTTGTGAGCTATCAAAATGTGATAAGAGATACCAGTTGCTCCATGTTTGACAAACTTTTTAAATGATGACAGTTCCCATGTAGAAAACGCTGTCCTTGTACTGAGCCTAATCATTGGTCCATTTTGAAGTTCTGGAAAATGAGAATGAGTAACACGAACTAGGTAGGCTTGCTTTTAAATGCCAACTAGATCAAATTTATCCCCAAATTTCTACAGATTTTCACATCTCTCCCATTTTTCTACTCTAACTGTATATCAGGCATGGGGAACAGTTGACCTTCTAGATGATGCTGAATTACAACCCCCATTAACCCCAGCAAGCATGGCCGGTAGTTTAGGATGGTGGAAACTGTTGCTCAGCAACATCCAGAGAGCCACAAATTATTTACATTGTTGTTGGTTCATGTGCCATTATGACACATTGCATCCTGGGATGATCTCTAAAAATCCACAGTTTTGGAGCCAGACTTCCTATAGGCAGAATTCCTTTCATCAGACACTTTTGCTGGAAAAAGAGGGGCAGGTGATTCTTGTCAATTTTGTCTTCTTCCTTTGGTGCTGTGTGCCCCTTGGTCAGCTTTGTCTACATATCAGCAGTTCAAGCACCAGTGGAATTTTCAGTCCCCACTCACAGATAAACAGCACAGAGGCGCTTATAGAATTCTGCGTATGTGCCTGCTCATGCGCCTATGTGCACAGTCACATTAAACTTGAATGTGCATCCTTATCTAGAAAAGGACAGCACAAAGAATCCATTTAGAATCCATCTATTCTTCCTGCGGCCAAAAACTTGAAATGGTCAAAAGTGCATGCATGCACGTCATTCCTTCAATGTACTTTCTCTATGCATAGTATTATGAATTTGACATCCCAGTTACCTACAGTACAGAACATGCAGTAAAGTTTTATTCTATTTCACTGTGAACCTGGAACAAATCTTGTGGCAGCATCAACAAGCAAAAAATTGGAAGGGTAAATTCCACTCAACTGAGTGTGTGTGAGAGAGATCTGTATATATAATGAGCTGGTGGTATATGCTTGAAAAAGAAGCAGAATATGGCCTCTAGCTGTGCTGCTTGCAGGTCACTGATAATAATAATAATTTATTATTTATACTCGCCCATCTGGTTTCCCCAGCCAGTCTGGGCGGCTTCCAACAAAGATTAAAAATACATTATAACATCAGTTATTAAAAACTTCCCTAAAGAGGGCTGCTTTCAGATGTCTTCTAAATGTCAGATAGTTATTTATCTATTTGACATCTGGTGGGAGGGTGTTCCACAGGGCAGGCGCCACTACCAAGAAGGCCCTGTGCCTGGTTCCCTGTAACTTGGCTTCTCACAGTGAGGAAACTGCCAGAAGGCCATTGGCACTGGACCTCAGTGTCCGGGCAGAATGATGGGGATGGAGATGCTCCTTCAAGTATACTGGGCCGAGGCCATTTAGGGCTTTAAAGGTCAACATCAACACTTTGAATTGTGCTCGGAAACGTACAGTAAGCCAATGTAGGTCTTTCAAGACCAGTGTTTTGTGATCTCGGCGGCCACTCCCGGTCACCAGTCTGGCTGCTGGATTCTGGATTAGTTGTAGTTTCTGGGTCACCTTCAAAGGTAGCCCCACATAGAGTGCATTGCAGTAGTCCAAGCGGAAGATAACTAGAGCATGCACTACTCTGGCAAGACAGTCTGTGGGCAGGTAGGGTCTCAGCCTGCGTACCAGATGGAGCTGGTAGACAGCCACCCTGGACACAGAATTAACCTACGCCTCCATGGATAGCTGTGAGTCCAAAATGACTCCCAGGCTGTGCACCTGGTCCTTCAGGGGCACAGTTACCCCATTCAGGACCAGGGAGTCCTCCACACCTGCCCGCCCCCTCTCCCCCCAAAACAGTACTTCTGTCTTGTCAGGATTCAACCTCAATCTGTTAGTGCCATCCATCCTTCACTGCACACTCCACGCAGGACCTTCATTGCCTTCAATGTTTCTGATTTGAAAGAGATGTAGAGCTGGGTATCATCCACATACTGATGACACCCAGCCCAAACCCCCTGATGGGACACAGCCCAGGAGGAAGGAGAGGAACTACTGCATGACAGTGCCCCCAGCTCCCAGCTCCTCTAGACAGTGAATGACAGGGAGCTCTATGTTTCTGGAAAAGAGGCTGTATACATGAGTCTTCTTTTCAAGGGCATAGGGAGGGGGGCAGGGGGGGCAGTCCATCCTGGGCGACATCCATCAAGGGGTGACAAAATCCCCCCTGGGTGGATTGCCACACCGATCACCCACCTGGGTGCCAATCACCATGCCGATCACCCCCCAATGGGTGCTGATTGCCATGCTGATCACTCCCCTAGGTGGCTTGCCCCACCCCCAGGTGCATGTCATGTGCACCGCTGCAGGTGCCCAAGCGGCTAGCTCCATCGCTGGCCACAACCAGCAAATATATAATAACTTTCCAAGTTAAGTCAGCATTATCATCTTCAAATATTGATAATAAGCAGGATTCATCTACACTTCCTCTTGTCCCACTGCTTTCCCCAGAGAAAACTGTTTCTGAGTGCTCAATAAAAGCAAATGGCAATTCAGGTTCCCCCCAGGTTTCCATTTGTTCTTATCTATCATTAAGGAGTGGGATTTCCCTGGGAAAGAAGTGTGACAAGGGGAAAACCACTCAGACCTGTGCCTAGAAAGTGTGGGTAAAGTGGAAAACCACCCAAACCTGTGCTTTCTAGGCACGACGTAAGCAGAAGTGTGGACAAGCCCATAATTTGACATCAAGATGAACAGGTTTCCTCACAATTTTCAAAATTTCATTGAAGACTTGTCTCCAGAATTGATGTGCATGTCCACAATTCCACCACATGTGGAGGTATGTCTCTCTTTTGGGACATCCCCTCCAACATAGGGAAGTGTATCTAATCATATGTGATGCACAGACCAGGGTTAAATAACGGAATTATCTCAAATGGTTTTCTATTCATAAGCATTTCCACACCAGTCTTCAATTTTTATGCTTATGAAAAGAAAACGCTAAGCCATTTCCCCCAGTATGACATGATTCTTTGTATTGTTTTCACTGTTATATGCATATTTACACACAATTTCTCCAATGCGTGCACTTTGATTGGAAAACTGAATCACAGAATTTGGAAGATTTACATGAATAATTGTCTTTCCATTTGCATTTTGTTTTAGCAAGATTAAAATTAAAATGCCTGTGTGCTATGTGTGTTTCAGCAAGAAAAAGAACCTCTCTCATCCTAGCAGGAACCTGCTCCATTGTTTCAAGATGTTGCAACAATATGAACAAATGTAGTAGCACTTCTGGAAAGGGGCCAGGAACTAGTAAGACCATACAGCGGTACCACAGGTAAAGTACTTAATTCGTTCCGGAGGTCCGTACTTAACCTGAAACTGTTCTTAACCTGAAGCACCACTTTAGCTAAAGGGGCCTCCTGCTGCCACTGCGCCGCCAGAGCACGCTTTCTGTTCTCATCCTGAAGCAAAGTTCTTAACGTGAAGCACTATTTCTGGGTTAACAGAGTCTGTAACCTGAAGTGTATGTAACCCAAGGTAGCACTGTAAAAACATAAGAGCCTGCTGGATCAGGGTCCAATTCTGCACCCTGTTCTCACAGTTGCTAACCATATTCTAACCACATGTTCTCACAGTTTCTAACCCTCCTGTGTTTTCCAACAACTGGGGTTCAGAATCATTATGGCCTTCAAGAGCTATGAAGAAAGGGTGTGTATGAGGTGACATGATAGAAGTTTATAAAATTATGCATGGCATCAAGAAAGTGGATAGGAAAAAGTTATTCTCCATCCATCACAACACTAGAACTTGTTTTGTTTTTGAAGTGCTCTTATAAGGCTGTGTCTTGCCATGCATAAAAGATAATAGATCATCTTGGTTTGTTTCTTGGCATTACAGTGGTACCTCTGGTTGCGAACGGGATCCATTCTGGAGCCCCGTTCACAACATGAGCAGAACGCAACCCGCGTCTGTGCATGTGTGGGTTGCGATTCGCCACTTCTGTGCATGCGCGTGATGTTATTTTCTGCATCTGCGCATGCGCGAGTGGCAAAATCCAGAAGTAACCCTTCCGGGTCGCCGCGGGACGTATCCTGAAAGAACGTAACATGAAGCGGACGTAAAAAGAGGTATGACTGTATTTGTAAAATCTAATAAAAAGTTACACAAGAAAATAAGCATGTACTTAAACTTGGCTGTGGGACCTGAAAGACCTGCTTCCTGCCTTTTCCTAGCTGGCCTTTTCCTTGACTAACTCCAGCTACAAAAGCTGAGCCTGCCAATGAAGCCAGAGACTGTTCCAGCTGTCTCTTAGGGCAGACCCAGGTCACTTAGCCTGAACTTCCACAGCTGCCACTCTCCAGGATCCATGGTATTGGCAGCAACAGCAGCAGATACATTCTATGATTAAGATATTTTATTTTCTTGCTAATTATGCTGCTTTAAATGTGCATTTGACTTCCTTTAGTAATGTTTTCTTTGGAAATGCACACAAACAGCTTTAATATGGCCCATAGATCCAAAGTACACAGTACAACAGTGGTATATGTTGTTGTTGTTTAGTCGTTTAGTCGTGTCTTCATGACCCCATGGACCAGAGCACGCCAGGCATTTCTGTCTTCCACTGCCTCCCGCAGTTTGGTCAAACTCATGCTGGTAGCTTCGAGAACAGTATCCAACCATCTCGTCCTCTGTCGTCCCCTTCTCCTTGTGCCCTCCATCTTTCCCAACATCAGGGTATTTTCCAGGGAGTCTTCTCTTCTCATGAGGTGGTCAAAGTATTGGAGCCTCAGCTTCATGATCTGTCCTTCCAGTGAGCACTCAGGGCTGATTTCCTTCAGAATGGATACGTTTGATCTTCTTGCAGTCCATGGGACTCTCAAGAGTCTCCTCCAGCACCATAATTCAAAAGCATCAATTCTTCAGTGATCAGCCTTCTTTATGGTCCAGCTCTCACTTCCATACATCACTAAACAGTGGTATATATCAACAGTTATTAAGCTGTAAGATCGGCCTTCCTAGTCAACAGAAGAGCTTTAGCCTGTACATAGTGATTTCTGATTTTTACTGCCACTGAGAGGAATTTTGCCACAGCCAGTGCAATACAGTGGTACCTCAGGTTACATACGCTTCAGGTTACATAGACTGCTAACCCAGAAATAGTACCTCGGGTTAAGAACTTTGCTTCAGGATGAGAACAGAAATCGCAATTCAAATCATGGGTAGGCGGTGCACCGTTGCCCAGGAGGGGTGCAAGGTGCACGGTTTCTCTGCTGGGCAAGGTGCCTGTGACTCTCAATCCTCCCCTGATCTCCTGCCCCCTTACCCCTTTTTTTTGAGAGTTTCACAGCGTGAGAAAAAAGAGCTTTGCACCTTGCCCAGCAGAGAAACTGCACGCCTTGCGCCCCTCATGGCCAAAGGCCACCCACCTGCGATCTCTCAAAACGAAGGAGGAAGGGGGCAGGAGATCGAGGGAGGCTGGGGAATCACGGGTGGGCAGTGCGCTGCTGCCCAGGAAGGGTGCAAGGAACACAGTTTCTCTGCCAGGCAAGGTGCAAAGCCCTTCTTTCTCACTCTTCAATCCCTCCCCACTTCTGCCTCTGCCTGCGCAAAAACCATCTTCCCACCCCTCCAGCTGCATATTAATCCAGGAGTGCAGGGTGTCATGTTTCCCGGGGACATTTAATGAAATCCGGGGACATTCCGGGGACGGAACTTGTTCGGGGACAGGTTTGTGGATCCTGGGACTGCCCCCGGGAAACGAGGATGTCTGGTGACCCTAGCCTACAATGCAATAAAATGTGTTCCATACATTCAACATCCTGGGAACATGGGCACAGCCTATCTTGGTATGGGACACCAGCCAATCTTCCCCATAGAACTTCAGATGGAAAAACATTTAATTTAGCTTTAGAAAGTTAGATACGGTGAAATTCTTACAGTAGGGAGATAACAAAAAAATAAATAAATGTACGTATTGGATTCCACAGGTTCCATGTGAGTGAGATTGCAAATTACTAAAGGCAATATCCCATAACCTCTGTTTCACAGTTCTGAGGGCAGTATCATACCCCAGGTGGGTAAGAAAAGTTGGTGAAAAACCTATTGAAGAGGCCTTATGTGCCATGGTTCTTTTGAAATGTTTAAGATTATAATTCTGAAGGAAAATGTCACCAATTCATTTAAATTCTTTCATCGCAGTGCTTCCGCAGCCACCCATTTTTTAAGAAACATATTGTGTGTTGATTCCTTTATTTTAATTGGAGCCAAACACTGTCTACTCAGAAGTAAGTCACACTGTATTCAATGGAGCTTACTCCCAGGTCAAGATTGGGCAGCCTTACAATGCAATCCTAGGCATTTTTACTCAGAACAAAGTCCCACAGAGTTCAATAGGATTTACTCTCTCTTATGTTCCTGATCATTCTCAGAGTTTCTCTCCCCCCCCCTCCTCCTCCTTTCCCACCTTTCTCCCTGAGAGGGACTCAAGGCAGCTTACAACTAAATTTTTCTTTCATTCCATTTATCTGTTGAAGGTAATCCCTTTCCTTGCAATTTTTTTCTTTACAGCAATGCTGTGAGGTAGGTGAGGCGAAGAGGTTGTCCTAGGCACAAGATAACTAGTCTCAATGCGTACATGATGTCTCTGTATGTGGTCAGATCAAATGAGGAAGAAGCTTCTTGAAGTAGAACAGGATGCCCCTATTTTCATCGGATAAATATTGAGGGTATGCAGGATGCTGGACTAGATGGGCCATTGGAGACACACACTCAGCAAAACACTAACCCCAGACAAAAAGCAGTTCATGCCAAACAATTGTAGCCCAACTTCCCTACACACCACCTGCTGAAGTCACATGGTTGCTGACACATTGTCACTAACAAGACAGACTTACCGTCATGCAAATAAAATCCCAGCCAGCACACACCAATCACTTGCCAGTAATTTCTGACTTTTCCCATGCCTCCATGGTCAGACATAGACATACTTTCACATTTGGATTGTAGCCTAGACGGAAGAAGCATTTAGAACACACCCAGGCAAGAGCCGTTCGCTGTGCAGGCCTGCCCCTAGTCACACTTTCCAGACTGCAGCCAAACCAAATATTTACTGTGCAGTCTGTTAAAAAAGGAAGCCCACGACACACAGTCATACATTCAGGATTGCAGCCAATCACTTGTTCGCCTTGCTACAGCAGCTAAGGGTTCAGCTGACTGGACCTAATTGCAAGGGAGTCCATGTGCAGCTTGACAGAGGCCTCCTGAAGAAACCTCTAGGGCCCTATCTGCCAAAGATACAGTAGTACCTCAGGTTGAGAACTTTTTGTTTTGGAGGTCTGTTTTTAACCTGAAACTGTTCTTAACCTGAGGTACCACTTTAGCTAATGGGGCCTCCTGCTGCTGCTGCGCCACTGCTGCACGATTTCTGTTCTCATCCTGAAGCAAAGTTCTTAACCCGAGGTACTATTTCTGGATTAGAAGAGTCTGTAACCTGAAGCGTCTGTAACCCGAGACACCACTGTAGCCTCTATTAAGGTTGTAGAAAGCCCTCTTTCCTGATTTGCTTTGAGACCTAATTCCACAATTCAGAATGGGCCTCAATTCTGTTAAGAGTGATTTGGACCCACTCTGACGTAATTTGGACCCAGAAATCAAATCTACATTCAGAAATCTAAATCTGTGGTCCAGGGCAGAGCGGTATCTGGCTTCAACATTGTGATATGTCATCAGCTAAGCATTGTGATATACCAATATATCCCCATGTCTGAAACAAGGATGGAACTATGTAGAGGCAAATGGGGTAATATCCTGGCAACTGCTACCTAAACATAGAGAGGTAGGGAGGAGTAAGCAATGGAGAAAGAGTGAGATACTGGAACAGGAAGCCCCATACCAAGAGTATCATAAGTAGAAGCCTTCTCCTCTCTTCCCTTCCCTACACATTGCCTTACAGGTGGCCTGTGAGGCAGGAACGGAGCTGCTTTCTGCACCCCAAACCCATTTCAAGGTGACTCCTTGCCCTGTGGGAAAAGGGGAGGGCAGGTGGACAAAAGAGCTCACCTTCTCCTCCTTTCACCATTTCCCCCCAATTCCTCCCATTTTATTTTACACTTGAAACCATTGGGGCTGGGTATAGGGGGCGCTAGGGGCTCCAGGCCCCTCAATATTTTGAATCAGCCCCCCCAATATTGAGGGGGCCAACATCCACTGCCGAGTGCCCTCTGAGCAGGAGCAAAGATTGCCCTTCACGCATCTCTCTCTTCGCTCCCCCCCCCCCCCCCCCGTGTGTGCATGCCCTGTGAAGGAGGTGGAGCAAGGAGCCCAGCACTGCACTCCTCCCCATGGCATGTCCCACTGGGCAGGACGTGTCACGTGATGCACCCTTTGCATGGTGCATTTCGCCCTTGGGGAGATGAGGAGAGATGAGGGGGTAGCCAAGGTGGAAATGGGAATTTGTTCCTGCTTGCCTTCAGAGTGAGGGGTGTGAGATGCAGTTAAGCATCCAGCCATGGTTATGGGGAGGTACTGAGGCTGGGACTGTTCTGCCACTGGAGGGAAGGGGGGCAGAAGGCAGCTGAAAGGGAAGGCATTCAGAGGGAGCATCCTGCTTTCCTCAACTTCCTGACACTTGGAAGGTAGCAGCCAGCGACCTCACCGTCCCCTGGAGTGTTGAACACTGTTTGTGATATATTGCCAGATCAAATATTCTGAAACCGTTATCGTGGACACATTGCCCAGCTCTACTGCGGTCCTCCTTTTGACTTGCACTGGGAAACCAAAATGCCAGTAACAAGCTTTCTCATGTAGGGGCAGATTAACCCTAACAAATTTCAGACAGGTAGATAGGTGGGTGTGCTATGCTAGCTACCATAAAGTCCCCCCATCAAGAAATAAAATAACTTAATGAAAAGTAAAATGGCCACAACTGTCTAGTTATTTCGCATACATACATACAACTTGCAGAAATGGTAGAGGGTATGAAGCTTATTAAATTCTGCCAGTTATCATGCTCCTGTTTGGCATGTCAGGTGGCTGACAACTATGCCAGTGCATAATGCCTCCTCAAATAACACCTGGTATTTGGAGTAGGCTTGCTTCTAGTCACGGCAGACTGAGGACAGGGAGGAATCAGGATTGGCAGCTGCTGCTACCACTCACTGCTACTCCAAGCAGGACTAGATTAGACCATGGGTAGGCAAACTAAGAAGACGGGGAGAAGGGATGAAATAAGAGACATTTGGGTCTGTCTAGTCCAGCATCCTGTTTCTCACAGTGGCCAATGAGATGTTTCTGGGAAGCCCATGAAAAGGAGACACCAGTCTGCCGTTTCAACCTGTCAGAAGTTCTGAGAAGCATCCTGAGTCTCTAGTAGCTTTTGGAAAGCCAACAGAATTCTTTTTTGATGACCTAGTGATTCCAGTCACTTGATACAGAACCCATTTCCACGTGTTTTGGAGCACCGTGCTCTTCACAGTAACTCTGGGAACTTTGTCATTCTCTATAGTTTTGTTCAGTCTTGCCTTTCTTTCAAGTGAGGCATGTTACATTGTTACAGGAAGTTAACAGGAAAAGGAGTCCCTGGACAGACTAGACAAGATGTAACCTAATTTCTACAGCAAACTGATCAATTTTGGATCTGCTCTGTGCCTTTTCGATTCAACTTGTTCTTCAGGTCCAACTCAGATCCATTATACCTGAATTTGTTTAATTATCTTTTATCTTCTTTTTAAACTTTTTGTGTTTTATCCATGTTTGCTTTGATTTTTGTGAGCTGCCTTGAGTCCCAGTTCTGGGGGGTGGGGGTGGGGGTGGGGTGGGGGAGTAGGACAATAACATCAACAATTACAGAGCACTACTTTCTCTCACTGACTATAATGAGGAGTTGAAAAACCAATAAAAGTGCCTGCAAGCAGACCAAGTCTGCCAAATTACAGGCAGACGAATTCAGCGGGTTTTCTGTAGGGAAAACCCTTTACCATTTGTTTTAACCCTTTACCATTTGTTTTAAAGAAAAAAACCCCTAACTTTTTCTGTCAGAATTGGTTGCAATTTGAAGGCATGTTTGTTCCGTCTAGGACAGGGGTCAGCATCCTTTTTCAGCTGTGGGCCAGTCCACCGTCCCTCAGATCATGTGGTGGGCAAGACTATATTTTGAAAAAATAAATGAATGAATGAATTCCTATGCCCCACAAATAACCCAGAGATGCATTTTAAATAAAAGGACACATTCTACTCATGTAAAAACACCTGGATTCCTGGACCATCCATGGGCTGGACTGAGAAGGTGATTGGGCCGGATCCGGCCCCCGGGCCTTAGGTTGCCTACCCCTGGTCTAGGATGCCAGTGGCCAGGTCACACACTGAGGCATATAGTGCCAATCCTGGCCTGACTATACTGGCGCAAATTAGTTTCCAGGCCCAATTCAAAGTGCTGGTTTAAAACCTATAAAGCTCATATAAAGCTATAATGGCTCAGCACCACAATACCTCAAGCACCGCCTCCCCTATATGAACCAACTGAAACCCTGTAATCATCATTGGAGGCCCTTCTTCCTGTGCCCTTTCCATGAGAGATCCAGAGGGTGGCAACATGAGAATGGGCCTTTTCTGCAGTGGCTCCCCATCTGTGGAATGATCTCCCCAGAGGGGCTTTCCTGGTACCTTCATCACATATTTTTAGATGCCAGTCAAAAACATTTCTCTTCTCCCACGCCTTTGGCTGATGAAACAATCTACACACAATAGAAGATTTTACCAATTTGGAGGTGGGTAAAACAGAAATTATTTAACCTCTCCTCATCTGTTTTGGGTAATCTGTCTGATGATTGATGGCCCTGGGCCACTGGGCAGCAATAAGCTGGCAATCACCAAACAACTGGAAGGATATTTTGGAGACATACAGTTTTAGATGAATGGGGACAGGGGCTCCAACTCCTGGAAGCTTAGCCCTTTCACCCCCCCCCCTCCAATATTTCGGGGGTAAAAAATAATAAATGTAAAAAATAATAAATCAGGGGACGGAAGATGCAAAGCGCAGAGCTGAGTACAGTGTAGCTTTCGTGGCCCGCTCCTCTCCTTTTCCCACTGCTGCAGAGGGGAAGAAGGGTCAAAGCAGCCCCCCCAGTGGTGGTCGCGGCAGGAAGAGGAGGAGCAGCCACAAGCCACTGAAGCTGCACTGCAGCTGAATTTGGCTCCGCCCTGACTCCTCCTTATGTACTGACACCACATGCATGACGTCCGCCCCCCCCTCCCTGCAATGGCCCTTGCAAGCTGGTGCCTCTGAATGGAGATGTTATCTCCAGGTAGGGGTGAGAGCAGTTCCCACTTGAAATACTTGGGAGCTGCTGCCCATCAGTGACGTGAACCAGGTGGAAGTTGGTCTGACTTGCTAAAAGGCAGCTGTCTATGGTCACATCCACACCATACATCAAAAGCACTCTTTTAATAGTCATAGCTTCCACCAAATAATCCTAGGATTTGTAGTTTGTTAATGGTGCTGAGAGCACTGGAGGATGAAGGTGGGGGCGGGGGGGGCAGCCTGGCCCGGGTGCCATCGGGGGGGGGGTGCCATCATGCCTGCGCCCACTCCCCCTGCAATGCTTGGCCCTCACCATGCATCCCTGTGATGCTCGCCGCCCCCCCTGGGATGCTCGATGCTCGCCACTCATGCCCTGTGATGAGTGACGCTTGCTGTGCACCCCCCCCCCGATGCGTGCCACGCCCCCTGGGAGGCATGCCAGCCATTCCTCCAGATGTATGCCGCTCCCAGTGTTGGAGCAGGTAGCTTCACCACTGGCTGAGAGTTAGAAGGAGACCCTTCAAAAAGTTACATTTCCCAGCCCCCTTAACCAACTACATTTCCCAGAATTTTAGGGGGAAGCTATGACTGTCAAATTGAAAGAGTGCTTTCACTTTATAGCATGGATATGAGTGGAGTTGACTTATGCAAAACTTACAGGGAAAGGAAATAGGGTGATTCATCCATCACTACTTTTCAGAGGATTACACTGGAGATAAACACACACACTTATTTTTAATCTACTGAATCCTAGATCTGATATGTGCTTTTGGTGATGCTGTGCATCTTATCATAGGCTTACTTGCTGCCACTTAATTTTTTTTGGTCCTGCTTTTTACTGTTTTATTGATTTGTATTGTATTGTATTGTAAGTGGCACGGAGAACATTTGCAAAGTGAATTGTTCCAGTGCCACAGTAAAACAACAACAACCCAATTCTGTGACATCAGCTTGACTCAGCAAAACAATCCACAGAGCAACTTGACAGGAGCCCTTTACCAGAAAAGTTTGAGTCAGCAACACTTTCCCCACACTCCATCTAATAACATGGATTCTACTATAACCATGGACATCCAACTGCACTTAATCTACTCTTTTTCAAGAATCTTACAATGTTTACTTTGAAGTAAGTCTCAAGCAGCAGAGGTGAATTTAGGGCATGGAGCCTTGGGGGTGCCATAGGGGGTGCTGCAAGAATGGAAGGTGAGAGGTGGGGGGGGGGACCCAAATTTTGGTGTTGCACAGGGTGCTGCTGAAAATTGAGACCCCGAGGTCTGTCACTGCAACCAGTCCTATGTTTTGCTGGCATCTTCTAAGAAAGAAAGCATGACCACCACCAGCAGCAGATACTATGCGATTATCAATGGGTGTCTCCAATCCTCCAGGTTTTCATCAGTTCTTTGGTGGTACATGTCACTGGATCTCATGGTAATGGGTCAGCTTGTTGGGTCAGTTCACGCTCCATTCAGCCCCAATGAACACAGTGGGACTTACTTCTGAGCAGATTGAGCTGGTAATAGTGATGGAAGAATTTGTCCATTTTGCTTTCCCATGCTTTCTTATTTTTTCCAGTCTTAAGTTCAGGTCACTGCATTTCCACAGCAGTCTGCAATTTTCGTTTTTTAGAGGAGGGGGGGGGGAAATGTGGCTCCCTGGATCTTTGTGGAAAGCATCAAGGAAAGGAGATTTTGGATTATTACAACCGAAAACCCAAAAGAGAGCTTAACAAATGCATTGGAAATAATAAATAAATATGGGAAAGTAGCCGGTTTCAAGTTAAACAGTTCCAAAACCAAAAGTATGGTTAAAAATCTCACAGTGAAAGAAAAAGAAGAAATCGAAACTCTAACTAAACCTAAAGTCTGCCAAAAAGTAAAATATCTCGGAATCTATATAAACACCAAAAAAATATTAATCTTTACCAATCTTTACCAAGACGTGGTCAGAATTTTTTTTTAAAAAAAATGGAGATATGGAGTAGACTGAAATTATCTTTTTGGGGATGGATTTTGATAATTAAAATGAAATACCCTCCCAAAAATGCCTTTTCTTTTCCAGAGCATTCCAATCTTGGGGGGAACAGGCTGCATAACATTTTGGCAAAAAGAAATATCTAAATTCATTTGGGAAGGATGGAGACCTAGAATTAAGCACAAATTGTTAATTGACGTTAAAGAGAGGGGTGGATTTGGCCTTCCCAACCTGAAGCTTTATTATGAGGCAGCCTGCCTATTCTGGATAAGGGATTGGTGTCTACTCCAAAATACGAACTTGCTTGATTTGGAAGGGCATGACAATCTTTTCAGTTGGCATGCTTACCTTAACTACGACAAGACTAAGGCACACAAGGGGTTTCTGAATCACATTATTAGAAAAGCGCTATATACAGTTTGGATAAAATATAAAGACCTGATTGAATATAAAACCCCACAGTGGATCTTTGCCTTGGGGGCTAATGCAGTAAAGAAAAAGAATAGGCAGGTAGGCTGGCTCACGTATAAGTCATTATTAATGGAGAAAGGCACCAACTAAAGTTAAAACAGTATGATGATATGAAAGAACATTTTTCAGGATCGTTACAGTACTTCCAACTAAACGAGACCTTTACACTTAATAAAAAGAAGGGCTTTGCCAAAGAATCCTCTAAATTGGAAACAGAATTGTTAAATAATAAAACTAAGATACTTTCCAGAATATACGGACTCCTCCTTGACTGGGAAGTCAAGGAGGAGGAGGTCAAATCAGTAATGATTAGCAGGGGCGTAGGAGGGGGGGCAGGGCTGCCCTGGGTGCCACTCTGGGAGGGGTGACAAGATGGCCCCTGCCTTCCCCCGGCTGTAGAGTGGCCGAGGGCATGTGCAGTCCATATGGGCACCGCTCATGCGGCATCCGTACGGGCTGCTGCTCTTGCGTGATGTCCGTACAGGCGTCCATACGGCTGCTGTGTGCAAGTGGCAGCCCATATGGTCACTGTGCAAGTGGCAGCCCGTACAGACTGCGCACACATGGGATACCACACATGCGCAGTCTGTATGGGCTGCACCGCCCTGGGTGCCAGAGAGGGTTCCTCCGCCACTGATCATTAGGTGGGCCCAGGATGTTGGTCATACTATTCTGATGAGTGATTGGGAAAATTTGTGGAAAACAAATATGGAATTTACAGCCTGTTATAATACAGTGGTACCTCGGGTTACATACGCTTCAGGTTACATACGCTTCAGGTTATAGTCTCCACTAACCCAGAAATAGTACCTCGGGTTAATAACTTTGCTTCAGGATGAGAACAGAAATCATGCTCCGGTGGCGCAGCTGCAGCAGGAGGCCCCATTAGCTAAAGTGGTGCTTCAGGTTAAGACCAGTTTCAGGTTAAGAACGGACGTCCGGAACAAATTAAGTACTTAACCCGAGGTACCACTGTATTGCCTGCTGCATAAGCTAGAGTGAGCCCCATCTGACAAAGCATCAAGAAGAGATAAGCAGACATGTGAGTTTGGCAGCAAGGCAAGGAGGCCAGTGCACACTGCTCTGTCCAACAGCATCCCAAATTCTCAGAAATGCAAGTAAAACAGCAGCAGCAACAAATACTAACAATTATGCAATGTACAGTAGAAAGCAAGCAGGGGCAAGGGGGCTTTCCAGTGTTTTGCATATGTTAGGGTTGTCATACGTTTGGGAAAACCCATATGCCCATCTGGGAAATGTCCAATTGTGGGGAGGGGGGGAGTTGGGCTTGGGTTTGAGTGGTTCGGGTTCAGGCTGCTCTGCACACCACTGCAGCTGCCAGCCCGAGATGGGGAAAGAGGCTCATGGGTGTGGCTATTGTGGCTCCACACGTCTGCACGTACCTCTTCCCCCAGCTCAGACTAGCAGCAGCTCATGCTGTCCTTTTTTGCTCTTCAAGATACTGGCTAGGGAACTACATTGCAAAATTGAAGCATATTGCTTCATAAACTGTGAATCTGGTAGGCTCACCTACAGTGGCGTGGGGTGCAGGGGGGGCGGCCGCACCGGGCGCAACATCTGGGGGTTAGGGAAATCCACGGGTTAGGGGGCGCAAATCCACGGGTTAGGGGGTGCAAATCCATGAGTTAGGGGGCGCAAATTACTTGCTTTGCCCCGGGTGCTGATAACCCACGCTACGCCACTGCTCACCTATTAATGCAAGCTGAATCAAATTTCTCCTCCTGTATGTACACCTGATTTAGTGTGTTGGGAATGTTTTATTTACAGATATGGTGTGTGCAGGGACGTCTTTACCATTGGGAGTAGTGGCGCTGTCAGACAGGGTGCCAAGCAGTGGAGGGGAAAGCAGGGAGGTAAGCGAGGCAGAGCAGAGGTTTGGCGCCTGCGCGCCTCCAGAGCCTGTCGGAGGCACTAGGACCCTGTTCCGTTCTGCAGCGCCAGGGTCATCCTTCATCCCGGCGCTGTTTCCTCATTTAGCACCTCATCGATCTCCCGCTGCGAGAACAATGGACTCTATCGAAACCTTGTTATCTTGTTAACTCTTTCATAACCTGGATGAAACGTCAGAGTGTTTCCGAAACCTGCCGACTTTAGGAAAAAGCCTCAAAACTTTGGAAATTCATATAAAATCACTAGTTCCACCGATTTGCTTCATTCCAACGCCATTTAATACCTTTGGCCAAGGACTTCAAACCCCATCAGTTCCCGCCATGATCCCTCAGGCGTGCAGTCACGTACGCAAGCTCTCCTGCGCTGCCACTGCGGAGAGCTCCTTCTGTTCACCGGGTCTCGCCTGGTGATGGGGCTTGGGCTACAGGGCACATACCAAACTTTCTGTGGGATGGCCGCCCCTGGAGCCTTTCCAGTGACTGCCCCAGAGAAGCCCGTTTATTTATTTCCTGGAGTATTTTAATCATAGTATCACAGAACTGGACGGTTGGAAGGGACCCCAGAGGGTCCTCTAGACCAACCCCCTCCAGTGCAGGAATCACAGCGCAAGCATCTCTCACAAAACACATTTGCTCCATCTTCCCTGTGAACATCCCTTCAGATACAACAGAATAACAGAACCATTCACGGAGTTGGAAGGGGCCATAAGGGTCATCTAGTCCAACCCCCTGCAGTGCAGGAATCTTTTGCCCAACATGGGCCTTGAAACCACAACCCTGGGATTAAGAGTCTGGTGCTTTACTGACTGAGGTATATCTAAGATCAGCATTTCCCCCCTCATTTTGGTGCCAGTTGAAGCTATGCCATTTTGCTTGGACAATTTAAGACCTGGAGTGACTTGTCAGATTTTGGGTGGCCCACATGCACCCGAGACTACATATGTGCATATATAGGTGCATTGTTAATAAATGAGCAACTAAAAAAAGTTTGTTTATGCTTCCTGTTTTCTTTTCTCAAGCAGAGATAATGTGTAAGCGTGCTGTCAGCTCCCTAAAAAAAGCCAACAACTCTGGGGAACCTTATCTAAAAAAAGTCAACAACTTTGGGGTCCCCCCTTTAAAAAGGTTGACAACTCTGGGAAACGGAGAAGGGGGGTGTCGGAGGGATCTCTTGCACCACGGGCACTGGATATGCTTAAGACGGCCCTGGGTGTCTGTGTGTGTGTATGCAAGTATGCATGTGCATGTCCCAGGTACTGAACCAACTTATCCCATCTCTTGGAACAGCAGGGAATATGTTCCCCTCAAAGATGGCATTCTAAAAACATTCCAAAGAACTGAGAACTCTCGAACTTTGAAAAGGGGATTTCTCCAGCAGCAGCTGCGCTTACACAGGCATGCTAAGGATGTGCTGATTTCTATCCTCAACGGGATGTATACCCCCCTCCCCCTGCAGATGTCTTAAAATAGCAAGTAACTAATGCTTCTGGGCATGATGAAATTCCAGGCTTGGGAGGAGGAAGTATTTCCCTTTTGTTCCATGTTACATCATATCAGATGATGTTTGGAAGGCTAATGGAGAGGCTGTCACGAGTTGAGACAAGAAAGCTAGATTCCACACTGACATTTCCACTCTGCCTGTGAAAACACAAGAGGCAGCTTCCTTCCGCCATCCAAACCACAAAGCATCTGAGCAATGCTCTGAGATGCTGGTGGCCTTTTGATGCCCCACTCACAAATTTCTCTTCATTACTTGTTTCCTCTTAAGAAATGATGTGATGCAGAGCCTGAACTATGCATTAGAAGAAGGGTGGAGTATATGTGGCCCACCAGATGTTTCTGAGTGACAGCTCCCAGCATCCTACTGGGCTATGCTTGCTGGGGCCAAATGGGAATTGGAAATTAACAAAGGTTGAGGGAGTTGGGTATGTTTAGGTTGGAGAAAAGAAGACTTAGAGATGATAACGTTGTTGTTGTTTAATCGTTTGGTTGTGTCCGACTCTTCATGACCCCATGGACAAGAACATGCCAGGCACTCCTGTCTTCCACTGCCTCCCGTAGTTTGGTCAAACTCATGTTTGTAGCTTCGAGAACACTGTCCAACCATCTCGTCCTCTGTCGTCCCCTTCTCCCTGTGCCCTCCATCTTTCCCAACACCAGGGTCTTTTCCAGGGAGTCTTCTCTTCTCATGAGGTGGCCAAAGTATTGGAGCCTCAGGTTCAGGATCTGTCCTTCCAGTGAGCACTCAGGGCTGATTTCCTTCAGAATGGATAGGTTTGATCTACGTTTGATAACACGGCCATCTTCAAATATGTGAAGTGCTGTCACATGGAAAATAGAGCAAGTTTGTTTTCTCCTACTCCAGAGGGGAGAAATCCAAAGGAATGGATTCAAATTACAAGAAATTAGGTTGCAACTAAACATTAGGAAGAATTTTCTGGTGGTAGGAGTTGTTTGATAGTGGAGCAGACTACCTCAGAATGTGGTGAACTCGCTTTCATGGGAGGTTGGATAGCCATCTGTCAGGGATTCTTTAATTACAGGGGTTGGCCTAGATGCACAATTCTATGTACAACTATGTACAACTCTGTTGCTGTTGTTGTTGTTTAGTCATTTAGTCGTGTCCGACTCTTCGTGACCCCATGGACCAGAGCACGCCAGGCACTCTTCATGGATCACTGCCTTGCCGTGGCGAAGGGGCTTGAATAACTCAGAGAAGCTATGAGCTATGGCGTGCAGGGCCACCCAAGATGGACTGGTCATAGTGGAGAGTTTTGACCAAATGTGATCCACCTGGAGCAGGAACCGGCAAGCCACTCCAGTATTCCTGCCAAGAAAACTCCATGGACAAAGACAACAGGCATGTACAACTCTACAGTTCTATGATTCCAGGATTCTGACATGTGGAAGACCACAGGTTCCCTGTCTTTGTGGTAACTGATTGGAACATACATTCTGAATATGTGGTTAACAGCTTAACACCAGTTACCCACAATCATCATTCATCTGGCTGGAACAACCCTGGCATCTCTGACTATTGACTCAGCTTGCTGGGGCCAACGGGACTAGGAGTCCAACAGCATTTGGAGGGCTGCTGAGTTCCTCATCTCCAGATTAGAATGTCCCTAGCTCAAATCTTCTCTGAGCCATGAATGGCCAACTACATGAGTGAAGGCTTTCTCCACAGTATTCAGAAGGGAGATTCAATGGTAGTTGTTACAGTCATGGTGGTCGCTTTTGTTTTTGTAGTCACAATGCTGAAGCCACACATGTCTTTAGGCTCAGATCCTGTTTCCAAACACTGCAAGAGAAAGCCATGGAGATGCATCATGAGGAAGGAGTTGGCACCAGCTATCAGTACTTCTGTTGCGATTTCATCCTGTCCCAGGGCTTTACCAATGTCTGAGAGTTGATGGAGTTCTTCAGCTCATCAAGGGAGGGAGGGGCACCTTCCAAAAGAGGCTGTCAGGATGCTGTCAACTGCTGTGCAGTGACCATGTTTCCCACGATTATGGGTCTTGATCGTGCTCTGCCCATCACTTCATCTGTTTGCTGTCTCTTTAGACCTTGGTTTTCAGTGGTGCGCTTTTCTTGACTGCCTTGGTCCAAAGGCTTTCTTCATGCCTTTGTACATTTTGGAAGTGTTGCCACTGTCAGCAGCATGTTGAATGCTCTGACACAGCTATCATCTGGCAATCTGCAGCACATCACTCTTTGCCTTTCTCAGTGCAGCAAGCACACACTTGTAGTTTACAAAAGCCTCACACTTTGCAGCAATAACAAGTTCCATGTCCTTAATGCTGGTCTCAAACCAGTCAGGGATCTGCTGATGTCTTTTGCCAAAGGAGGATTTACTGTATTTTTTCACTCTCTAAGACGCACCAGAGGATAAGACGCACCTAGTTTTTGGTGGAGAAAAACAAGAAAAAAATATTCTGAATCCCAGGAGTCAGAACAGTAAGAGGGATCTGGCTTCTGGGATAGCCTCTTCTTGTTCTGGCTTCTGGGATAGCTGCCGAAGCCTCTCCCAGGCAGTGGGATGAAGGCTTCCCCTGCCTGGAAGAGGCTGCACGCAGCTAAGCTGCCCTCTGTCCCTTCTCCCACCTCCCGCAAAAGCCCCCAAGAGCCGCACACATGCTAGGCACGGCTCTTTAAAGAGCGTGCGGCTCTTGCTGGCTTTTCTGGGAGGTGGGGGAAAGGACAGAGCCGTGTGCTCTGTCCCTTCCCCCCACCTCCCGCAAGAGCTACGCGTAAGCCTTCGCAGGGCAGCAGGGAGCCATCATCCCCGTGCCCTGCAGAGGCTTCGCAGGCTATCCCAGAAGCCAGAACAGCGAGAGGGAGCACCCCACTGCCCTGCGGAGGCTTCGCGTGGCTAAGTGAGAAGCTAGAACCGCGAGAGGGAGTGCAGCACTCCCTCTCCCTGTTCTGGCTTCTGGCTTAGCCGTGCAGCCTGCATTCGCTCCATAAGACGCACACACATTTCCCCTTACTTTTTAGGAGGGAAAAAGTGCATCTTATAAAGCTAAAAATATGGTAGTTGTTTTGTATGTTTTCCTCTTTGATGTAGTTCCACCTTGCTACAGTTCAGTGGAGCTTGTTCGACGGAATCACAGAAGCATTCATAAAGTTCAGGTATGGCTGTACTGGCAGTGGTGATTCATGGCCACACTTTCTGCTTTGTGCTATGAGTTCTCTGGCTGGAGAAGTATCTTGCCACCAGGGAGTGATCCATGTCACAGTTGGCACTGTGATAGCTCTATGTGACACACATACATTTCAGTGCTGGCCAATCAAGTCCAGTTTGTGCCAGCGACCTGACCTTGGATCTCTCCAGGACACTCGGTGTTTTACTTTGGTAGAGAAGAAAGTGTTTGTGATACAAGCACAGTTCAAGCTGCCTTTGTCCATTCTTGTCCATTGTGATGGCCTGGGAATCCGATTCAGAGGCTGAACTGGAGGAATCCCAGCCTACACAGGAGTCCCCGCTTCCAGGGCCAGCTGAACTGGGGCAGGGCCTTGATTCTGAAGCGCCTGCACCTGTGCCAGATCCTCAGGAGCAGGCACCAGGTGAATCCACTCTGGCTCCGGAGGTGGTTGAGGACTCAGTGCCTACAGGTGAGTCTCCCCCTGGGTCCAGTAACCCTTCAACCTCTCCTGAACTGCAGAGGCTCAGGGCAGAGAGGCGGAGGGAACTGGTTTCTCCCAGGAGGAGTGCTCGCCTTAAGGCCAGGAGAGGCGGGTCTCCTGGGGGCCGGGACCGCCCCTGGCCTCAGAGAAGATAAAGGCCAGTCAGCCCGGTCCCAGGTTGCGGGAGCAACGTCATTGAAGAGCTGTTTTGGCCAGCACCCAGTCCGGTTCCCCCAGAGTTCCTGTCCTTGCCCGGCTCCTTGCTGTGGACCCTGCTTCGCCCGTGGAGGACTGTCTGCCGACCCTCGACTAAGGTCTTGGACCTCGCCCCATGGTAACCTCCCCCCTAGACCAGCACATCCATTCTTGTTCATGTCCTATGCAGTTGTCCCATGTGTGATGATTGCTGTCAACTCTGGCATTGAAATCTCCTGGCAGGAATAGGTGTTCACAGGCTGGGACCCTCCTGACAGCCTGGTCTAGGTTCTTGTAGAACTGGTCTTTGGTCTGTATGCCAGAACATATAGAAGGAGAATAAGTGCTCAAGATTTTAATTGAACCAGAGGTGGTTGAGAGGCAGAGGGGAAGCAAGCATTGTGATCCTTTGGTCAGTGGTTCTATCACAGACAGAAGAGAATTCCTTACTGCAAAAACTATGCTGGATGCCCTTCTTGCCAGAAAATGGTGTAGTTCTTCTCTTGGAGGCAGCCATTTGAAGACCATACTGTAGACCATACTGTAGAGCAGCAAGGTCAATGTTGAGCATTTTCAGCTCACAGTCAAAGATGGCCATCTTCTGTGAGTTGTTGACCTGCAGCATGTCAGTGGACAAGCCAGCGCACACGGTCTTGATGTTCCAGCTTGCTAGGCACAAAAGGGTTTGCTTCTTTTCTTTTTTCGGCCTGGTTCAGTAGCTTGGTCCACTTGTCAAGTGATACTCTGAGCTCCAAGCACCCATTAAAGCAGTTGGACAGTGGCAGGTCAGCACTTTATTGACCAGGGGCTGTCCAGCTTATGGATAAGAATCATCTTATGCACAGTTTCTTGCAAGAATACCGATGAAGGCATACAGTAGTGCTCATAAAGGTAAAGGGACCCCTGACCATTAGGTCCAGTCATGACCGACTCTGGGGTTGCGGCGCTCATCTCACTTTATTGGCCGAGGGAGCCAGCGTACAGCTTCCGAGTCATGTGGCCAGCATGACTAAGCCGCTTCTGGCGAACCAGAGCAGCACATGGAACTGCCATTTACCTTCCCGCCAGAGCGGTACCTATTTATCTACTTGCATTTTGATGTGCTTTCGAACTGCTAGGTTGGCAGGAGCAGGGACCGGGCAACAGGAGCTCACCCCGTCGCGGGGATTCGAACTGCTGACCTTCTGATTGGCAAATCCTAGGCTCTGTGGTTTAACAAGCGAGATGAGCACTGCAACCCCAGAGTCGGCCATGACTTGACCTAATGGTCAGGGGTCCCTTTACCTTTTTCTGTTGAATTTAGCATGGAAAGTTTACCAATGGAGGTAAGGAGAACATAGTTCAGAGGAAGGCAGAAATTTAAATTAAATATTTCAGGTTCTCAAGCTGTTTGCTTTTCCATGTGGTGTACTCTCTCTTTTCCTGTGATGCGAGAAGTTTAAGGAAAGGTGTGCACTGAGAGGGAAAAGCAAGTGACGATTCAATTTCCCATAAATGCCCCCCCCCCCACAAAAGATGAAGGTGCTCTTTTTCATCTCTTTTGATTATCCATGACCACAGAGCCAGATGTGTACTTTTCTATGGAAAGCCTTTTCAATATTTAACAAAGGAATGTTGGGCAAGCTGCAACATCATGCAATGGATTGTAAGAAAGGAGAAAGTTGGATTGTGCCAAACTGTTGAAAACCTCCAGAACAGCGTAGGTGTGCTGGAAGGAAGACGTGCTACAGAGCCCGTGCTTATGTCTGTGACCTCTGGGAGCAATACTGTGGCTTAATGGCTCGAGCACTATATGGAAAGCATGGAGAGGAGCACTGGTGAGGAAGCTTTTTTCCATCTTTAGGCAGTGGTGAGGAACCTCAGGGCCATTGATCAATTGTGTCCCTCCAGACCTCTTTACCTGGCTGAAGTGTGTCCTTAAATTCAGACAGTGCTTCTTGCTTGCCTGGATGGAGGATAGATAGGAGTGTGTGATGGTTGGAGCTGATGGGAGGTGGAATTCAATAACATCTGGAAGTCCACAGATGTTCGCCACATCTGCTTTATCTGGAGATGCCAGAGACTGATCCAGGGATCTTGTACATGCAAAGTGCATGATCCTTCTCTAGGGTTATACATTCTGACAGCTCTTTCATGAACACTAATCCACCTCTGACAGTTATAGCAGAGATTTTCAACCTTTTTGAGTCCATGGCACACTGGTTGAAACCTACTGAGAGAGACTAGGACATGGAAGACCAGGGTTCAAATCCCTAATTGACCCTGAAGCTCACTTAAGTGATTTTGGGCTGGGCATCGACTTTTAGCCTAACCTACCTCACAGCTTTGTTGGGATAATAGAGGGAGGGAGGGAGAGCCATGTGTACCATCTTGAATTTATTGGAGGAAAGGTGATAATAAGCAATGCAATAATAAACAAACAAGTTCTCTTAGAAGTGGGTGCCAGCTTCAATCCCCGACTGAAATTTCTGTCAAAACAGAATATTGTGGAATGTCAACTTTTAGATTAGTATAGATCCTCTCAAATGGATTTATTCACATGGTGGAGTGCCTGTCTATATACAGTAACAACTTTAGGATCTGCAGAGGAGGTTCTTCTTCGTGTTATGTTCTTGGAAGTAGAGATGAAAGAGAAACTTGAATCAGTGTGTATTTATAGGCAAAGTTACCCAATTCCATACCCTCCAACCAGGGGTGCCAACTTGAATAAAATATTGGGGGGGGGGGCAGATAAGCCCGGCACTGCATAATTGATGACAAGAATGGCAATGCCCATCAACTTGGGAGGGCAGCCCCCTCAAATATTCTATTGGAGGGGCAAAGGGACCTCAACCCCTAGGAGTTGACTCCTCTGCCTCCAACATTCCTCTGATGAAAATTGGGACATGTATCTTTTGGTGCTGTGCTAACTTGCACAAGAGTGTGGCACAATTGCAAGACTCATCCTCCTCCCTGAGCTGGAGTGGGGGGGGGGGACAGGACATTCTGGGATCAAATCAGAAGATAGTATGGCTTCTGTAATTCTGGGAATGTCCCAGGAAAACTGGGACATGCAATTCACACTTCAAATCAATTTTTGAACTGAAAAAGGGACGCCCTCCAACATTGTACACACGACCTGATCTGGTCCTGGGACCAATTCAGAGTCTTAGATCTGGTCTGATCCAGCCCAGGACTATCCTGATCCAGCCCAGTCTAGGCCCAGAAATGAGTTCGCGGTTTTGCACAGCACTATTCTGAATTTTGCAGTGCAGTTCTCCAGCTAATCAATATATTCAAAGGTGCATATATGAGGGGAAAGTATGCATTAAAAGTATGGGGGGGGGGAATAGAAGGAAGACAGAAGAAGCATGCAACCTTCAGACCACTTTGTAACTACTTTTTATTTTTAGTGTGTTTCTCAGCAGTTTTCTCAGGTTTTGCATTATAAACTCACCTGGAAATAGGACAGTACAAGCTTAGTCTGATCCATCCCTAGCAGTAATACCAGGATGACGACAACAACAACAACAACAACAACAACAACAACAACAACATTTCAGAGGGTTGCAAAGCTGACTTGATTAACTTGAATTTATTAAATTTAAGTTTTATTTTAGCTAGGCGTTTGGGGAATCTCATATTTTACATCCTAGCTTCAGACATTTTTATGTGTTATTTGCTGTTCAGTAACGCCCAGAAGGAATACTTATTTATGTTATTGTGTCCCTTCCTCCTCCATATGTTTATCTGATGATAACTTATAAAACATAACTGTTATCTGAGGAACCGCCCAAGGTACGTAGCTGCTACCGTCAGGGCTGCTCACATAATGGTTTCATCAGCATCAGAGCTGAACTGATGCAATATTTCCCAGTCCTATGACATGAGATCTTCCGCAATAGGAGACACTGGGGATTAAAACCCAAACCATCTGCATGTGAAGTATGTGCCTAATCCAAGAGCTAACAACCTACCAAAGCCAAAAACATAATGAACTTTGGGAAACTGATACCATAGTAGTGGTAAATCCAGCTGGGTTTCCTAGAAGAGGCAGTCAGCTACTCAAATCTTGCTGCACATTACACTTGCCTATATCTTGAGTGTTTTGCACTTCACCATTTTTATTACTTCGCTATAAAGATTCAAAGCTTGCATATACACCACATATCAATTACAGCTACTCAAGTCTTGCTGCACATTACACTTGCCCATATCTTAAGTGTTTTGCACATCACCATTTTTTTTAAAAAGGTAAAGGACCCCTGACAGTTAAGTCCAGTTGTGAATGACTCTGGGGTTGCTGCACTCATCCCGCTTTACTGGTGGAGGGAACTGGCATTTGTCCACAGACAGCTTCTGGGTCATGTGGCCAGCATGACTAAGCCACTCCTGGCGAAACCAGAGCAGCGCACGGAAATGCTGTTTACCTTCCCGCCGTAGTACCTATTTATCTACTTGCACTTTGAGGTGCTTTTGAACTGTTAGGTGGGCAGCAGCAGGGACCGAGCAACAGGAGCTCACCCCATCGTGGGGATTTGAACCGTCAACCACAGTGCCACCTACGACACAATAAAGTGACAATAAACTTCACAATAAAGTTGCAAAGCATGCATACCAACCACATATCAATTACTAGCAGCCTCATAGCTGGTGTTGTCACTTAATTTTGAGAAGCACTCACTTCTCCAACCCCCCCATATCAGTGCAGTTTTCAAAGGTTATTTATTCGAAGTGGCTCCTTCTCAGTTGCACCATGCAAAATTTGGTGGTGATATCTTAAGAGGGGTCCAAATACTAGCAGCCTTGTACCTGATATAGTTCAGGAATTCTGATAAGAAGCCCAGTTCTGAAAGGTTCTTGATTCAAACTGGCAAAAAATTATATCCAAACATAGACCACAACAAGTTCTTAAAATTCCAAATGTGCTCCAAAGGTTGGTGACCCTAATAGTAGAAACGGCCCTTCGGACATGGGAGTAAGCAGTTTCTGAGATGACTCACTTCCCAGGCCATTTAGGATATTGCATGTCAACGCCAGTGTGTTAAATAAAGCCCAGCACAAATAGTCAGCCAGCAGGAAAAGGTTGGAAACATCCACTCTGAATTGTGAGTGGGAGAAAAGCACCTAGCATCTGCCTTTTAAATGAACTGAAGTTTCCAGATTGTTCTTAAAGAAACTCACATAAAGAGAGATTGTGGCAAACCAATCTGGAAGTAATTACAACAAAGCTAATTCTATAACTAAAGGGACACAGGTGGCGCTGTGGGTTAAAGCCTCAGCGCCTAGGACTTGTCGATTGAAAGGTCGGCGGTTCGAATCCCTGCAGCGGGGTGCGCTCCCGCTGCTCGGTCCCAGCGCCTGCCAACCTAGCAGTTCGAAAGCACCTCCGGGTGCAAGTAGATAAATAGGGACCGCTTACCAGCGGGAAGGTAAACGGCGTTTCCGTGTGTGGCTCTGGCTCGCCAGATGCAGCTTTGTCACGCTGGCCACGTGACCTGGAAGTGTCTCCGGACAGCGCTGGCCCCTGGCCTCTTAAGTGAGATGGGCGCACAACCCCAGAGTCTGTCAAGACTGGCCCGTACGGGCAGGGGTACCTTTACCTTTACCTTTAATTCTATAACTCTCTTTTATTCACTTATCAGATAAAGCTAATTGGTGGTTAGTTGGGAAACATTAGCCATTAACATCTCTTAGCATTCTCTCCATGCCTGTGGGTTTCTTGCAAGCATCAGAAATTTTAGGCATATGATGTTCAACAAGATCATTCTTTGATCTTCTGTTTTAATGTGCTAAGAAAGGAATCTGTGACTCAACAGAGACTGGTTCCTGAGACAAATGGGGCACTGCCCTACACATTTCAGTCTGCATAGTACAGTGATCCTAGCCTGACGGTACTGGCTGACAATTAGTTTCTGGTAGGGTTGCCATATTTCAAGAGGTAAAAATCCAGACACAAAAAGTTGTTGAGCTTTTTTAGGGCAATCGCCTGATAGCCTCTCTGCCATCGCTGAGCCTGAGCTGCCCACGCCAAGACATTTGCTTTAAAATGTAAAATCTCCCCCGGATAGGCATGTAGGAGCCCCAAAAGAGGACATGTCCAGGAATTCCCGGACATATGGCAACTCTAGTTTCTGGGCTTAAGTCAAAGTGCTGGTTTTGACCTATAAATCCTTAAATGGCTCAGGACTACAATACTTCAAGGACTGCCTCTCTCTATATGAACCAACCCAGATCATCTGAGGCCATTCTTTATGTGCCTCCTCCACAAGAGGTCTGGAGGGTGGCAATATGAGAACAGACCTTTTCTGCAGGAACTTCCTATTTGCGGGATGCCTTCATTCCTACTTGCCTGATGCCTTCATTATGGTTGTGGACTGGCTGGATGTCGAGGAGTGGCAGGAGGCACCAGCTGGGGAAACTCAAAGGGAATCCTCAGGGGAAGAAACTTCAGAGCCAGAGGATTGGTAGTGGAATGATGATGAGTGGTCAGAGGGAGAAGAGGGGGCAGGCTGGAAAGGTGTCAGAAGCTGAAGAGGTAACAGGGTTTAATGAGCAGGAAGAGGCTGTGGCAGAGAGCAGACACAGATGGGGTCAAGAGGGAGAGTGGCAGCAGGCTGCTGAAGAATCCAGGGAGTCTCCCCTCCTGCTGTGACCAGCTCCCCTCCTCCCTGGACTCCCAGGACACACAGAGGAATGAAGAGGGCAGAGCAATGAGAGACAAGATGAAGGACCCTCAGGTTGTTCGGGAAGGATCCCAGGGAGGAGGACTCTTAGGGAGTGGTGGGAAGACAAGGATCTTCAGTCCTCATAACTACCTACAGGGAAGAGTTGCTGTTAATACTAGGCCTGCACTGTTTTGGTTTCTTTGAATAAAGAATAACTTCCCTAACCCTGGGGTTTTTATTGCTAACCTGCCTTTGACTTTGGCTCCTGATAATTACATATCTTTAGGCACCAGGCAAAACTGTTCCTCTATAACCACCATACCCTCCATTTCTCCAATGAAAACAGGGACGTCCCATTCCATAATGTTAATTTTACTATTTATACCCCACACATCTTACTGGGTTGTCCCAGCCACTCTGGGCAGCTTCCAACTTATATAAAACTTATATAATAAGACATTAGACATTTTTTAAAAATTCCTTATACAGGATTGCCTTCAGACAGCTCAGACTGATTAAACAATCTATGGCATTTTAACCTATGTGTGGAGGTATTGTTCTGTTTGTTGCTATGTTATGTATTTTTGTGTTTTTATATTATAAACAACCGTGTGATCCTCAGATTAATGCTGATATACTACTACTACTACTACTACTACTAATAATAATAATAATAATATCCCATTTCTGGTAGATTTCCATCCAACAACTCTTAACTATCACTTGGCAATCAGAGAAAGGTACCCATTCTTAGCAAACTTTGAATGGCTTGCTAAAGCTACTGACAAGCCTCCTGTTATACATTTAAACATCTTCTAAATCTACACAAATTATTAGTGACAGTTGTACTTAATTATTAATTATCAATTCATTAAATTTGTGTCCCACCCTACATCCAAAGACCACAGGGTCATTCACAGCATAAAATAAAAAATGAGAACACAAAGCTGTCTGGATCATCCTTGTAATCCCAAATGGTGTGTATCTCATGGAGACAGTTAACTTTAAAAGTCCCAGGAGGAAAGGAACATGTTACATCAAACAGGACATCACCTGCAGGTCCTGCAATATACTGTAATTCATATAATTGAATTAAAAAAATGACAGTGTCAGAGGTTTCCCACCACTGTGGTGTTGCACCAGTATCATTTAGCTGTATCCAAACCATTACTACTCTTAAACCATTACTACTCTTTAAATCTCTTCAGTACTCTCTGTAGTGAAAGATGATATAGAAATAGAAAAATAGAAATAGCACACACACACACACCACTAGATAAATAATTGGAAAATCTTGTTGAGAATAATTATATTCCAGTTACTAAACAGATTCAGATGGATTGTAGTAGATTGTAGTAGATGGTATATAATGTTCCAGTTAGGGGAACCTGAACAGGACTCCTGGGTCCAAAGCTAATATGATAGACTCAAGGGCATCCTGATCAAATTTGCAGATGACACCAAACTGGGGGTGTGTGTGGCTAACACCCTAGAGGACAGGATCACACTTCAAAATGACCTTGACAGATTAGAGAACTGGGCCAAAAACAAACAAGATGAATTTTAACAGGGAGAAATGTAAAGTATTGCACTTGGGCAAAAAAAAATGAGAGGCACAAATACAAGATGGGTGACACCTGGCTTGAGAGCAGTACATGTGAAAAGGATCTAGGAGTCTTGGTTGACCACAAACTTGACATGAGCCAACAGTGTGACGCGGCAGCTAAAAAAGCCAATGCAATTCTGGGCTGCATCAATAGGAGTATAGCATCTAGATCAAGGGAAGTAATAGTGCCACTGTATTCTGCTCTGGTCAGACCTCACCTGGAGTACTGTGTCCAGTTCTGGGCACCACAGTTCAAGAAGGACACTGACAAACTGGAACGTGTCCAGAGGAGGGCAACCAAAATGGTCAAAGGCCTGGAAACGATGCCTTATGAGAAACGGCTAAGGGAGCTGGGCATGTTTAGCCTGGAGAAGAGGAGGTTAAGGGGTGATATGATAGCCATGTTCAAATATATAAAAGGATGTCACATAGAGGAGGGAGAAAGGTTGTTTTCTGCTGCTCCAGAGAAGCGGACACGGAGCAATGGATCCAAACTACAAGAAAGAAGATTCCACCTAAACATTAGGAAGATCTTCCTGACAGTAAGAGCTGTTTGACAGTGGAATTTGCTGCCAAGGAGTGTGGTGGAGTCTCCTTCTTTGGAGGTCTTTAAGCAGAGGCTTGACAACCATATGTCAGGAGTGCTCTGATGGTGTTTCCTGTTTGTCAGGGTGTTGGACTCGATGGCCCTTGTGGTCTCTTCCAACTCTATGATTCTATGATTCTATGATTCTATGTTTAAACAGAGGAAAGTCAATGCTAACATTTACTAAACACTGGAAACCCCTCACAGACTTTTTGTGTGAAAAAGAAAATTAATTAATGATATTTGGGTTTGAGGATTGGAGATAATGTTGGTTTACAGAAAGTGTTTCTACTGGATGTTATATTAGAGTGGCTGAGCTGATAGAACATTTGGAAGTTCCTTATTTACTTGATTTTTTTCTATCTCTTTATCCTTTTCTATTTCTATTTCTTTTCTTTTCTTTTTTTCTTTTTGATTTGTCTTTTTATTCAGATTAACAATTTAGTTTTGATAAAAAAGATGATGCCCTCCCACCAGCTGCCCAGAGTGGCTGGGGCAACCCAATCAGATGGGTGGCCTACAAATGTTAAAATAATAATAATAATAAGTCATCTTTGTATTACTTTTTCCAAACTCTAATAATATATATATATATATATATATATATATATATATATATAACAGAACAGAACACCTGGATCAAATCCAGCCTCCGTCATCAAGGCCAAATGTGTCCCAAGCCCAAAAGAAAGGTAGTTGCTGTTTATGTTTATTAATGACCTCTATGATCTGACTACTGTTAGCTCACCTGCCTGTGCCATAGACTAAGCACAGACTGCCCTGAGTTTGCTTCCCACCTGACCCTTGCTGTGAACTTTGCTAGTTTGGATCCTGACCCAGAACTTTCCAAACTGTGTGTTGCGGCACGTTAGTGTGTCAGCTGCAGTGTGTAGGTCTGTCGCATGAATGCTCCCAGGGCTGGAAAGGGTTTAGTTTTTTAATCTCCGTTTTGCTAGTAAAACAGAATTACTGGGTCACGAAATGATGCATGCCTTAAAAAGTGTAGCATGAAAAGTTTGGAAAGCTGTGCTTAGGGTGTTCAGATTTGGCATCTCAGAGTGTGGACTCTTACTTAGATGGGCCCTGAAAACTGCTTTGTTGCTGCTTGCTTGTTGTTGCTTCTGTCAAGTCTCCTGTTTTTTCCAGGAGCCTTGTGAGAACAGAATATGGCCTGGATTAAAAGTCTTATTTGTAAAAAGAGTATATGCCTTTCCAAAATTAAAATCCCCCCCCCCCGCGAGCACCAAAAAATGGAACAAATATTGTATATAGCAATGCTATTTGATAAATGCATGTCTAGGAGTTTCAAATTGCCAATATTGTCCACCTCTGATGGAAACATAAAGCAAAGACTTGTATGGTGGGTTACTCTCCTACAAGATTTTGCAGGGCATGTGATTCCACTGGACCCTATGTCCCTCCCCCATTGAGCTACATAAAAGACTAATGAATCAATAATACTGTAAGAGATTCAGTGCAAGAGTCAGCACTTATCTAGTTTCTTAAGAAAAGGCATTATTTTGTGTGTGTGAATTTTTTTGAGAGTGAGGCTGAACCAGGAGAAGACATATTTATGAATCAAAACATGCAAAGGTGATACTTTCAGTGCCTGAGTCAGGTACAAAAGGGCCTGGCAGGAACCTCTCATGGTTGTAAGTCAGAAAGTTCAGATATCCTAAGTGACTCAGTGATTGTGGAATGTGGTGTGTCTTGATTTGCTTACACAGGCAGTGAAAGTTCTCCACCTAACCCAGGGCCGTATGTTAAGATAACTTCCTGACCACTAAATCAGCTTGAGCTAGGTGAGTGACACCCTTATTTTCTCTGTAATGATATCTACCTGAATGCACACACACCCCTCACGCACACACTCTTACATCACTGTTGAGGGGATACTGTTCTCTGTCTGCTGTATGCAATAGTTTGCTTTGTGTTCACCTGAAAAGGCAAAGGAAGGGCATTTCTTTCTTTCTTTTGTTGAACAATATATGCAGGTCGGGGAAAACAATTTGCCTCTGATTTCTAATGTTTAGGCTCTGAGCGCTGAGGCTTATAAAGCTAACATGCCAACACTTGTGCATGACAGAAAATACTAGCTGGCTTGAGGAAAATCAATGGGTTTTCTACATCTACATCTACATCTCCCAAGGAGAACTGAGGATGCTCCTGCCAGGGAATGCCTGTGGGGGGGAGGGAGAGAAACACTCAAAAACTGGATGGGAGGCAGAATAGAATTGAGTCTCTCTCTTTTTAATATTTCATAGAGTCATAGAGTTAAAAGGGGACCCTGAGGATCATCTAGTCCAACACCCTGCAATCCAGGAACATGCAGCTGTCCCATATGGGGATCAAACCTGCAACCTTGGTATTATCAGCACCATGCTCTAACCAACTGAGCCATCCATGCTTTATTTCTATGTAGTTATGGTTACTACTTATTACTACTACTATTACTTCTGCAAAATGGAATGGAGTATCTCTTGGAAGTGTATGGCTTGCTAACTGGAACTGAAAAAAGGAACACTCCACATTGCTCCGTTTGTTTATAGCAGGGGTGGGAAACCTCAAGCCTTGGAGAGCCAGTGTGGTGTAGTGGTTAAGAGTAGTGGACTCATAATCTGGTGAACCAGGTTCGCTTCCCTGCTCCTCCACCTGCAGCTGCTGGGTGACCTTGGGCTAGTCACACTTCTCTGAAGTCTCTCAGCCCCACTCACCTCACAGAGTGTTTGTTGTGGAGGAGGAAGGGAAAAGGAGATTGTTAGCCACTTTGAGACTCCTTCAGCTAGTGATAAAGTGGGATATTAAATCCAAACGCTTCTTGGAAGGCAAATGTGACATATGGGGATCTCACCAAGCCATACCACTAAGTCTCAGCTGCACACACTCTCACTAGGTTTCACCCCTCGCCAGTGTTACTTTATACCAGGGGTAAGCAACCTAAGGGCTGTGGGCCGGATGCAGCCCAATCGCTTTCTCAATCCGGCCCGCAGACGGTTCGGGAATCAGCGTGTTTTTACATGAGTAGAATGTATGCTTTTATTCAAAATGCATCTCTGGGTTATTTGTGGGGCACAGGAATTAGTTCCAAAATATAGTCTGGTCCACCACATGATCTGAGGGATGGTGGACAGGCCCACGGCTGAAAAATGTTGCTGACCCCTGCTTTATACACTCCTTCAGTATGTGTGCCTGGCTGGAATATGTACTAGAACTCTGATGATGCCTCTTGATTTCTTTGATGGATGTTAGAGAAGAATGTGGGTAGCTGTCTATTAAAAAACTGGCCCACTGTACAAAGGGAAACTTTGCATTTGTTTTTCTGCCCATTCTTGGCTCTGGCCATTGTAATCCAGATTGCTGACGTTTCCTATCTGAAGAGCATTTCTGATGATTAGCCATCAGAGTTGGATAAGAAGCCCCTGCTTCTAACAGATTATTGGTTTGTTGTAACACAGAAGTGGGTTTCCCCCCTGATGGCACCATTGCTGTGAAATGTTCTCCCTGATGAAATATGTGGGGCTCTGTCAGTATTGGGATTCTGCTGGCTTTTGAATACATGCCAGCTTTGAAATGCATTTCCTTGCTCTCTTGACTTGTGTGGTATTGCGTGGTTGTTGGGAAGATTATTCACTATGTGAGGAAATCTCACAATGGGTCTGCCCTAATACAGAAAGCAGAAGGAGTCATAATAACTTAATTAGTCCTATTTTTTGGTAAACAGCTTTGCAGCATAGCATAGCTTAAGGGTGGAAGGAACCACACCAAGAGATGGAAATGGATGTTTTTATTGGCAGAACAGACACATCTCTTAAAGAGACAGGCCACACACACAACAGCTTAAATCTCATGTTGCAATAGGTTTTTATTGCTGTTATAACTAAATTGGCTTGTTTTACTGTTCATTTTAATTGTGGGTGCTATTGTACTGAGGTCCTGCCTGCGAGATTCCCATAGGTATCTAGTTGGCTAGTGTGAGAACAGGATGCTTGACTAGATGGGGCCTGTGGCCTGATCCAGCAGGATCTTCTTATGTTCTTCAGTGCTTGGTAAAGGTAAAGGTACCCCTGACCATTAGGTCCAGTTGCAGATAACTCTGGGGTTGCGCGCTCATCTCATTCTATAGGCCGAGGGAGCCAGCGTTTATCCACAGACAGCTTCCAGGTCATGTGGCCAGCATGACTAAGCCACTTTTGGTGAACCAGAGCAGCGCACAGAAACACTGTTTACCTTCCTGCCAGAGCGGTACCTATTTATCTACTTGCACTTTGATGTGCTTTCGAACTGCTAGGTGGGCAGGAGCAGGGACCAAACAACGGGAGCTCACCCTGTCGTAGGGATTCGAACCCTGACCTTCTGATCGGCAAGCCCCAAGCTCAGTGGTTTAGACCACAGCGCCACCTGCGTCCCATTTCAGTGCTTGGTACCTGGCACCAAAATTAAGGCAGTGCCAGCACCATGTGAACTTCCCAAGAAGTGAGCAGCTAACTCAAAAAGACTCTGTTTCCATTACAAACCATAGCTGATAACTGTATTTAGGTACTGTGCAGTTTCAGGGGAAGACAAATCCAGCAGTTCCTAATCCACTCCCAGGGCAATGCAAAATGAAAGGTCTGGTTGCAGCCAAGGTCAAAATACAGGGAGAGCAACATAAGAAGCAAAGTTTGGAAGCAGTCCAAGGTTGCATCACCATTTACAATACAAGCTGAGTCATACAGAAGAGCTAGTATGAATACAGTGGTAGCTCGGGTTAAGAACTTAATTTGTTCTGGAGGTCTGTTCTTAACCTGAAACTGGTCTTAACTTGAAGCACCACTTTAGCTAATGGGGCCTCCCGCTGCTGTTGCGCCGTCGTCGTGCGATTTCTGTTCTCATCCTGAAGCAAAGTTCTTAACTTGAGGTCCTATTTCTGGGTTAGCGGAGTCTGTAACCTGAAGCGTCTGTAACCCGAGGTACCACTGTATGTCATTTCAGTACTCTGCCAGGATCCACACCCTGAGCCAAAAGGCATCTGATATTTTCCAAACAAAGATTTAAACCTGCTCTTCCATCTCAGGAACCATCTTGCCTATTGGGTGAAAATATGCTTAGAGGTGACCAAACCAGTGCGGTTTGGAACAGTTTAGCCTGCCACCTTCATTCTAAATAGAGTTCAACAGTATCCAAACATAGATCAAAACCAGCTTAAACTTAAGAAGTTCCAAATGCACAGAGAATGACCACACCGGGGTGGGGTGGGGGTGGAGAGGGAATGTTCAAAAGATATAGTAGATAAATAAATTACAAAGAATAACTTTCTCAAGCTTCCTTATGGAGACAGTAGGTGGCTTCATCATTCTTTCAGTCTTACTGTCCAATCATATTTGTATTTTCTTGTTAAGACTCACTGTGTTCAGTAGATCTTACTACCTAGATAAGTGTGCATGGGATTGCTGCCAGAAGCCTCCAGTCTGCTACATGGTGATAATAGTATTTGTGAACCCAGTGCTTTTTTCTGGGGGGGTGGGATGCAGGGGTACACATACCCCTAAACATTTTGTGAATCTATATTTGGCCTCACTGAGGGGCATTATTTCAATATGAGTAGGAAAATGAGAGTACCTCTAAACATTTATTTATTTATTAGGGAAAAAAGCACAGGATGAACCTTACAGTAACAGTGTTAAGGACTGCTACTACATGTAGTGTACTTTGAACAAACCAATTGCTCCATATATGCTGAAAAACATTTCATTACCCTGGCCTTTGGCTATATTCATATAGCGTATATAGCCTGACTCCAATTTGTTTTGTACTCCTTTTTATAGGATATTTTAAGATTACAGTAGTACCTCGCAAGACGAATGCCTCGTAAGACGAAAAACTCGCATGACGAAAGAGTTTTTCATTTTTTTAGTTGCTTCGCAAGACGAATTTCCCTATGGGCTTGCTTCACAAGATGAAAACGTCTTGCAAGTTTGTTTCCTTTTTTGTAAAACCGTTAAAACCCAGGGTGCATTGCTTGAAGAGGTGCAGTTGTGACTTGACTTCGAGGAGCAACTCATAGCACGCAGTGTGGTAGCCTTTTTTGAGGTTTTTGAAGACTTTGGTGATTTTTGAAGCTTTTCCAAAACTTCTTTTGCAGCCATTTGGTAAGTTAAACTTTTAAAACTTTTTTGGGGGGTTTTGGATTTTGGGTTGGGGTGTTTGGAATTCAAGGACTTGGTGTTGGTGAGGGGTTTGCAAGAATCTGGAAGCTTGTTTTTTCCCCCTGCATTTTTATGATTTTTTGTGACCATTGGGCCACTCTGCTGTTTTTTTTAAAAAAATCTGGGTTTGAATTTCTGTCTGGTGGGTGGCTGGGAGAACAGTTGGGGAGGGGTTTGCAAGAATCTGGAAGCTTGTGTGTTTTTTTCTGCATTTTTCTGATTTTCTGTGACCATTGGGCCACTCTGCTGTTTTTTGAAAAAAAAAATTCTGGGTTTGAATTTCTGTGTGGTGGGTGGCTGGGGGAACAGTTGGGGAGGGGTTTGCAAGAATCTGGAAGCTTGTGTGTTCCCCCCCCCCTGCATTTTTATGATTTTCTGTGACCATTGGGCCACTCTGCTGTTTTTTTTTAAAAAATTCTGGGTTTGAATTTCTGTGTGGTGGGTGGCTGGGTGCTTTTGAATTTTTTGGATGTGAAGCACTGATTTTTTTTGGGGGGGGGGGTTGCAAAGGTAGGAGCTGTGCTGCCATGGGACCCAAGAAAACTGCTGCTGCAGAGGCCGGCGAGAGGAAGATGGAGAAGGTTACGCTGGAAATGAAGAAGGAGATCATCCGGAAGCACGACGGTGGAATGCGTGTGACAGACCTCGCCAGGGAGTACGGGAGGAATCCATCGACCATCAGGACCATCCTGAAGATGAGGGAGAAGATCCTTGCGACTGATGCAGCCAAGGGAGTCACCAGAATCATGAAGAACTGCCCAGCTGTTCTGGAGGAGGTGGAGAAGTTGCTGCTCATCTGGTTAGAAGAGAAGCAGCGTGCAGGGGACACAGTGACTGAGGCCGTCATTTGTGAGAAGGCCAAGGCCTTGCACGCAGACCTCGTCCGGGAACAGCCAGGAACCTCAGGCGAGCCAGAAGTCTTCAAGGCAAGCAGAGGTTGGTTTGACCAGTTCAAGACAAGATCTGGAATCCACAGCGTGGTCAGGCATGGAGAGGCTGCCAGTTCTGATGTTCCTGCGGCTGAAGACTTTGCAGCAGAGTTCCTGGAGGTTGTGAAGACGGAGGGCTACGTTCCACAGCAGGTCTTCAACTGCGACGAGACCGGGCTGTTTTGGAAGAGGATGCCCAAAAGGAATTTCATCACACAGGAGGAGGCCAAGTTGCCTGGCCACAAGCCCATGAAGGACCGTCTGACCCTGCTCTTCTGTGCCAACGCAAGTGGCGACCTGAAGATCAAGCCCCTGCTGGTATACCACTCGGAGAACCCACGGGCCTTCAAGAAACACAAGGTCGTCAAGGAGCAGCTGAGTGTCATGTGGCGATCCAACAGTAAGGCTTGGGTCACACGTGTGCTGTTTGTGGACTGGGTCAATCTTGCTTTTGGCCCTGCTGTCAAACAGTACCTGCTGGACAACGACCTGCCGCTGAAGGCTTTGCTTCTGATGGACAATGCTCCTGCTCATCCTAAAGGCCTTGAGGAGGACTTGTTGGAGGAGTTCAGCTTCATCAGCATCATGTTCCTGCCGCCTAACACCACACCACTGCTCCAGCCGATGGATCAGCAGCTCATCACCAATTTCAAAAAACTCTACACCAAGGAGCTTTTCAGGCGATGCTTCGAGGTGACTGATTGCATCACCATCACCCTGCGGGAATTCTGGAAGGACCACTTCGACATCGTCACCTGCTTGAAGATGATCACCACGGCCTGGAACGGGATCAGCCAGAGAAATTTGAATTGCGCTTGGCGCAGCCTGTGGCCGGACTGTGTGGCACCAAGTAACTCTGATGCACCAGTCAACAGTGGTGCAGGACATTGTTTCCTTGGGGAGGACCATGGGCCTGGAGGTCACAGAGGAGGACGTCAGCGAGCTGGTGGAGGAGCACGACCATGAGCTGACCACCCAGGAGCTGGTCGAACTGCAGGCAGAGGCTGCGCAGGAGCAGGCCTCGCTGGAAGAGGAGGAAGCAACTGAGGAACGGCTGTCCTCCAAAGAACTGAGGGACATTTGCCTGAAGTGGAAAAATGTGCAGGCTTTTGCACAGCGGCACCACCCTGACAAGGACCTGGCACATGACCTTGTGAACACTTTTGATACTAGGGTCATGTCGCCTTTCAGGGAGGTGCTGAAAAGGCGGATGAAGCAGCAGACCATGGACAGGTTCTTCAGCAAGAAGCAAAGAGTGGAAGAGGAACCTTCTTCGAGTTGTCCCCCAGAGTCTTAGAAAATGTACTGTACACTTTGTTGATTTTTAAATGTTTTTCTGTCATGTTTAGAAACTTAATTTATTGTTCCTTCAATTTTTGAAATGCTCCTTACAGTATGTGTGACTTTAAAGAGCAGTTAATAAACTCTTTTTGTACCAAATTTGGCTTTGTTTGGACTTTTTTTGACCATAGGAACGCATTAATTGATTTTCAATGCATTCCTATGGGATTTCGTGCTTCGCAAGACGAAAAATTCGCTAGATGAAAAAACTTGCAGAACGAATTAATTTCATCTTGTGAGGCACCATTGTACTGGGGCCTACCCTGGGGCCTTATGCTGAAGGTGTGTAACAAATTGAAACTTTAATGATAACATTTTATTTATTTCTTTGTTGAAATTTATATCCCACCCTTCCTCTCAAAGATGCTCAGAGTGGCAGACAATGAGTGATAAAACCAACAAAACAATGTCAGTACAAACTCTGTCTGTGGGAGCTTTCAATTTAAAAGGGTTGTTGGAAGAGGAAGGGCTTCAGTTAGGCACTGAAAAGACAGCAGAGGTGGTGGCTGTGTAATATTCGAGGGGAGGGAATTCCTCAAAGGATGGCTGTCACAAGAGGAAATGCCCTGTTCCTCCATTGTATGAATGGATTTCCTGCTGAGATGGTGAACTCCATTGAACAACCCAGCTATCTCCATTTACTTGGAATCATCCTCTTTTGTCTGCGGGCAGGGGTATGAAGAGGGAGATAAACCAGAAGAGATAAGGGTCTACCAAGAATGCACAAGCTTCAAATTTAAACTTCCCATGCCATAGAAGTGAAGGAGGCTTCCAGATGCCATATGCAAAACAGTATACTGATCTTTTGTGAAATCAACATTCTATTGAACTTCATGTTTTTGTTTGCTTGGCATACAACTCAGAAAGCTCTTACAGTTACAGTCAGATGCTAACATAACCAGTTTTGGAAGTCAGCACAGGACCCACCCTTGGTGAGCAGATACATAAAGTGTACAGCAAGCAGGCAGAGGCAGAAAGAAAACGTCAGCAAAACACAGGGGTGGGGGAGGTACTTGGCGAGGATCCCTGGCCCTGAGTCTACAAATGCTGTGAATACACGAGAGTGCTGGCAATGTAATCTGTGAAATTTCAGAAATTATGTCATCCTCTCAAGGCCTGATACATTCCCAGCTAAACAAATAGGAGTGGCTTCCTGGTCCACACAGATTTATATATTACGTAATTATCTCTCACAGTTGTCAAATTTCAACCAAATGGTAGCTGCAAATCAGAAGCAGGCTTTACTTGACAGGGAACTCTTGGTTGCATAAAGATGTGGGGAATGTTGTACAGTGGTACCTTGGGTTACAGACTCCGCTAACCCAGAAATAGTACCTTGGGTTAAGAACTTTACTTCAGGGTGAGAACAGAAATCGCACGACGATGGCGTGGTGGCAGCGGGAGGCCCCATTAGCTAAAGTGGTACCTCAGGTTAAGAACAGTTTCAGCTTAAGAACGGACCTCCAGAACGAATTAAGTTCTTAACCCGAGGTACCACTGTATTAGTTTCCCCAATATAATGCCAGTGCTTCTGTTCCATTTTCTAATGTTCCTTTCACACTGCAGAACCTGTTAGAATTGTAGAATTTTACAGTTGGAAGGGACCCAAGGGTCATCTAGTCCAGCCCCCCGCAATGCAGGAATCTCAGCTAAAGCATCCATGACAGATGACCATCCAACCTCTGCTTAACCACCCCCCCCCCAGGAGAGTCCACCATCTCTTGTGGGAATCTGTTCCACTGTCAAACAGCTCTTATCATCAGAAATGTCTTCCTGATGTTTAGTCGGAATCTCCTTTCTTGTAACTTGAAGCCATTGGTTCGAGTCCTACCCTCCAGAGCAGGAGAAAACAAGCTTGCTCTCTCCTCCATGTGACAGCCCTTAAGATATTTAAGGCAGCTATCATATCTCCTCTCAGTCTCCTCTTTTCCAGGCTAAACATATCCAGCTCCTTCAAGCATTCCTCATTTGGCTTACGTAGTTTCCAGACCCTTGATCATCTTGACTGCCCTCTTCTGAACACATTCCAGCTAACATGGACCCCCTACTTTTGAAAGTGTTGATAAATCTATGCATAGCTAGGGGGCAGGGCGACACTTACCTTGGGGGCGGCATGATGGAGATCAAGGTGATGTGCAAGTCCAGGTGCCCTAGAGCCCGGTTCTCTGCTCCCAAAAGCAGTGCAGCCTGGGGCTGGGCTCTTAGCATGCTGAGCTGCTGTCCCTCCCACCAGACGGTGGCCAAAAATGATGCAATTGGCACGCGCTGGCCCCGCAAGCATCACTGGGCCTGCAGCACGCCCAAGTCATGGCATCTCTCCTGTGAGCAACGCAGTGGCTCGAGTGCCTGCAGGCATTGTGCTGCCCGAAAAACATTTGCCTGGTGCCACCTGCCACTTTCCCCTTGGCCACCCCTCCAGCAGGAGGGGACTTGTGAGTGACTGTAGTGCGCTAGAGCTACCGTGCCATGTCACTCGCAGGCAGCTCAGATCAGCAGTGTTTATCAGCTGAGATCATTGTGCAATATCGGCGGTGCCTTGAAATCAGCTGCCCTGCTTTCCCTCGTGCGAGGAGCAATATATCGTTGTGTATTGCTGGGTCAAAATCGTTATCGTGGTGTTATTTCAAAACTGATTTTGGCCAACATATTGAAAAATCACACAGCGCTAAAACAGACCATGAAATTTGTGATATTGCCATGCAAATGTGACAAAAAATTAGTTGGGTGGAGGCAAGGGATGGGGCTGCAGAACCCCTGGGTCGGTTTCACAGACCTGCAGGCATCCCCAAATCCCTAATTGGGAACCACTGCTGTAGAATATTAATCAGCAAAAGGCCTGGTTGAAAAGGAATGTTTTCACCTGGCACCTAAAGATGTATAATGAAGGCAACAGGCAAACCTCCCTGAGGACAGCATTCCACAAATGGATGGAAGAAGTACTTTCTTCTATGTCATAGAATCATAGAATCATAGAGTTGGAAGAGACCACAAGGGCCATCGAGTCCAACCCCCTGCCAAGCAGGAAACACCATCAGAGCACTCCTGACATATGGTTGTCAAGCCTCTGCTTAAAGACCTCCAAAGAAGGAGACTCCACCACACTCCTTGGCAGCAAATTCCACTGTCGAACAGCTCTTACTGTCAGGAAGTTCTTCCTAATGTTTAGGTGGAATCTTCTTTCTTGTAGTTTGAAACCATTGCTCTGTGTCCGCTTCTCTGGAGCAGCAGAAAACAACCTTTCTCCCTCCTCTATGTGACATCCTTTTATATATTTGAACATGGCTATCATATCACCCCTTAACCTCCTCTTCTCCAGGCTAAACATGCCCAGCTCCCTTAGATGTTCCTCATAAGGCATCGTTTCCAGGCCTTTGACCATTTTGGTTGCCCTCCTCTGGACACGTTCCAGTTTGTCAGTGTCCTTCTTGAACTGTGGTGCCCAGAACTGGACACAGTACTCCAGGTGAGGTCTGACCAGAGCAGAATACAGTGGCACTATTACTTCCCTTGATCTAGATGCTATACTCCTATTGATGCAGCCCAGAATTGCATTGGCTTTTTTAGCTGCCGCGTCACACTGTTGGCTCATGTCAAGTTTGTGGTCAACCAAGACTCCTAGATCCTTTTCACATGTACTGCTCTCAAGCCAGGTGTCACCCATCTTGTATTTGTGCCTCTCATTTTTTTTGCCCAAGTGTCTTGAATCTTCCAATAGTTAAGGAAATGGGGAAATGGAATAAACTGCTGTGTGAATACAACCTCTGTAACAATCAGGGGCAGTTGGCGATGAGGAGACCAAGCTTGAAGACATGTATACACACCTCCTACCCCAGGAAATGCCCAGAGGTGACAATTGCTGGGCTCATTGTTCTCCAAGGGAAGCCAAATCTCATCACCAGACTTGCCTCAGGCTCCAGACATGCAAAGGAAGTTCTATTATACTTTGGGTGGTGGGTACTTAAGACTTCCTTTCTTACAAACTGAAACAAGAATGTTGCTAACTGAAATAAGAGCTCACTTGCCCTGTTCTCAAATATTGGCTTAAAACCCAAAGGAAGAAGAAAGGTTACTGAGATTATATCTGTTTTCTTTAGTTCTAACAATAGGTGGTTTCTGTTTTCCCCTCAACATACCCATCCACGTCAGTGGTTGATTCAGAGCATGGATGGGGAACTGGATGTCTTCCAGACATGTGACTCAAAACTCCACCAGCTCCAGCAAGCATAGCCATGGTCCTCCATCTCTGAATTGCAGAATATAAATGTAATGAGACAATAGGTTCAATCAATATTAGTCCTGTTCAGAATAGCCCCACTGAAAATAATGAACATGACTGACTAAGATCCATTAATTCCAATGGGCCTATTCTGAGTAGAATTTAGTTGGACACAACCCAGTGTCGATTCGTTCTGTGGCACTTTTGCATAATGCACTATTAACTCTATTGACTGGGTGTTTTTTAGATTAAATTAAAACCTCAACTAATGGTTTTATGAGGGGTCTGAGAGCTGCTTTTAGAATTTAAGTCCTTTGTTCAGACAGGTGACACAGCCTAGGGTTGCCATACATCTGGGAAATCCCGGACATGTCCTCTTTCGGGGGGGGGGGTCTACATGTCCATCTGGGGGCATTTTTACAAGTTATAGCAATTGTCTGGGTCTGGTGTGTGTGTGTTCATTTTTAATTTATTATAGTTTTTTTGTGTCTGCGAGGGCTTGGGTTCAGGCTTGGGTTCTGGCATGGTTGGTCTACCTGAAGGAGCATGTTTGCCCCCATACTTCAGCCCAGACACTGAGGTCCAGTTCTGAGGACCTTTTGGCGGTTCCCTCATTGCGAGAAGTGAAGTTACAGGGAACCAGGCAGAGGGCCTTCTTGGTAGTGGTGCCTGCCCTGTGGAATGCTCTCCCTGCAGATGTCAAAGAGATGGATAATCATACGACCTTCCATAAACATCTGAAGGCAGCCCTGTATCAGGAAGCATTTAATGTGTGATGTTCTGTTGTGTTTTTGTATATTATCATGGAAGGGGCACATGAAGAATACCCTCAGTTGATGGTTGGGTCATATGGGGAGAGGTGGTCCTTTTTAGGCTTTCTTTGTTCTGTCATCTGCCTGAAAATTACAACTCCATTGCACCATGCTCTTGCTCTATAACAGGATATCCTAAGCATCGCTTTCATTTATAGTGTGCTTTTATTTCTCATTATGCTGATCACAAGATAGTGGGACAGTGTGAATATTTGCTAAATAAGGAATATTGCCAAGCTCACATGTAGGTGGTGAGGGCTAAAGGATGGGATGATGTAATCGTTACAGGACAATCATTTTGGGATCAGACAGGCTACAGCTTTATTGATTACAGATGTCATTAGGTTTTGGCATAAACATTGGGTGTATATCCTGAATCATCCAGCCTCCCTGCTGTCAAGAACTTTACAAAGATTAATAACCATTTATATGCACTTTTAGCTTCTTTTATTAAACATCTGTACTCTGTTCATGTAATTTATTCCAGAGTAATCTTAACTGGGATGCAGTGGAGAATTGGAATGAAGGAGAAATTTGAATCAGTTTGCACTGTAAGAGACATTTGACAATAGCATGGACTACCTTGGAAGGTAGTAAACTCACCTTCCTTGGAGGTTTTTAAGCAGGTCGGATGGCTGACTGTCAGGGGTTATTTAGCTGTGAATTCTGCATTTCTAAACAAAAACATTTCAGGGGGTTATAGTAGATACCCCTTGGGGTCCCTTCCAACTCTGCAATTCTGGGGTACTTGTTAGAATCATAGAACTGTAGAGTTCCTGAGGGGATATTGACAGCAGTCCCTTGACATAGCCATCTCACTTCCTGTGGAGATTTGGGCTTTCCGCACCCTATCTCCTCTGAAGAGGCAGGGACCTATGAGGATGGGGCACCCTTGAAGGCTGGTAGATCCAATGGGTTTCCAGGTGACTCTCTGGGATTTTCTGACTGATATGCTTGGTGCTTCTGTCAAAGCCCTGGATGACTTCTGAACATCAGAACGGCTTAGGCCATTGACATGATTGCCCCTGAGTACTCTTTCTCACTTTGTGGAGCCTGCTTGCTTCTCTGGTATATTCCAGAGCTTAGGTTAAGGAAACAAGCTGGGAGATAGGTTGAACGTGAGTAGAGGAAAACTCTAGTCAAATGCAATGGAACACGGTGAGGGCTTATCATCAAGCCTACCTAGTGGCAATGGAGGCATACTTTGCTGCCTCCATTGCATCTTCACTGTGCTGCCCAGCAGAACTTCTATTGGGAGTGTGTGGTCTTGAACAGTCTGGCCCAAGGAGGTGGCAGAACCGACAGTAGCTCGTTGTGGCTTGTTTGCAAAGCATTTTGAGGATAAAATTGCTTGCATCTGAGAGACTCTAGACTCTGCTATTACAGCAGATGAATCTCAAGAGGTGTCCAGGCTGTGAACCACTAGTGGCTCCCAACCCACCGTTTTCCTTTTCATGTTGCATTATGGATTTAGGGATTTTTCCAAAAGAAAAGAGAAAAAATAACCAGTGGTATTCTAATAGTATTGTCATTGATTGGTGGTTTCATATAGTGCCTCCTAAGACATCAACAAAAGTTAAGAGTTATACCATTCCTCAGAAATTGCATTTCTGAAAAGAAACTTGCTAAGGTTTGACTTTTTGGAAGTCACATTGAAGTTCTATCAGATTTTGGGGAAATGTCATTTGAGCTTTAAGGTCATCTTGAAGATACAGCTTTTCTCTTCTTCTAACAATATTATAGACAGCTATTCCAATTCCTAAATAAATTCCACTGTGTTTAACAGGCTTATTCCCAGGAAATTGGGTGTGGGATTGCATCCCTGGAATATAAATCCAATGGGCAAAATTGACTTTTAGGTCCAATTATTCTCAGCGGGGGAGAGAAGGGCTGCAATCCTATGCACCAGGCCTGGGAAATAATTTTCATCCGAAGGGCCACATACCCTTCTGGGCAAGCTTCCTGCAGCCACATGCCAAAGTGGTGTGTGAGCCAGCTGAAAGACTAGGCAGAGCAAAAAATGTGAATGTTACTTTTTCCGGTAGGCTAGTTTCTATACACAGTCACGTACCGCTCTCTATCCTCTGACCAGGCTTGCAAGAGGCATTGACAGAGATAGTGAATGGTGTGGCCTAGGGAGAGGGGATGTGGCTGAAGAACTGGTGCAGCCTGGTGGAAATCCCAAGGGCCAAATAAAGAGGCCTGGATGGGCACATATGGCCCCCACACCTGAGGTTCTTCTATCCCTGTCAGTGGACTTGATGTGGCTTATATCTGAGCAAACATGTAGAATTGCACCACAAAGCTCTTCCACTGAAATCAATGGGACATATAACTGCTAGATCATACCTGTATTTTCTCCTACCATATAAATAGAAAAAAAGAAAATATAGCACCCAGTCCCCCCATTTCTATGCCAGTTCAGGGTATCCTTGTACAGTCATACCTTGGGTTACAGATATTTCAGGTTGCGTTTTTTTGGGTTGCAGACTGCCGAAACCCAGAAGTACCGGAATGGGTTACTTCTGGGTTGCGGACCGCCAAAATTCAGAAGTACTGGAATGGGTTACTTCCGGGTTTCGGCGGTTGCGCATGCGCAGAAGTGGTAAATCGTGCTTTGTGCATGCATAGAAGTGCTGAATCGCAACCCGCGTGTGCACAAACACGCAGACGCGGGTTGCGAATGCTGTGGGTTGCAAACGTGCATCCCGCACAGATCATGTTTGCAACCCGAGCGTCCACTGTATTTTATAAGATCAGAAATACCTTTGAACTTTTTTGCAGCAATAACAAGTTTGTTTCTTTGTGTGTGTATGTGTATTTCACACCCCACTTTCTGCGATTGGTGAGTGGTGCCCAAAGGGACTGGGAGGGAGGGCAGAAGACAGATCTAGATCCAGAGCCAATGACAGGTGGAGTCAACTAATTCTGGTTTTGTCCCCATCCTCCTCCCCTTTGAGTTCTACCAGGATAACACTATGAAGCTGAAAGCCAGGGTCAACCCTTGTCTGGTTGTAAAGAAGAAGGCAGGCAAGGGCAGGCTGGCTAAGGACAGATTGATGTTGATGGGGCAGTGCCCTGTTTGTCCTAGTGGACCAGCCTCCACTGTTCTCTGCATAAAGGTAAAGGTAAAGGTAGGGGCCAGTCGTGTCCGACTCTAGGGTTGCGTGCTCATCTTGCTCTAGAGGCCGTGAGCCGGCACCGTCCAAGGACACTTCCAGGTCACGTGGCCAGCATGACAAAGCTGCAGCTGGCAAGCCAGCACCAGCGCAGCACACGGAAACGCCATTTACCTTCCCGCTATAAAGCGGTACCTATTTATCTACTTGCACTTAAGGGTGCTTTCGAACTGCTAGGTGGGCAGGAGCTGGGACCAAACGACGGGAGCTCACCCTGCCGTGGGGATTCGAACCGCCGACCATACGATCGGCAAGTCCTAGGCACTGAGGTTTTACCCACAGCGCCACCCGCGCCACCCGTGTTCTCTGCATAATAGCCACCAAATGTTCCATAGTCCCTTCAAGAGGGACTGAATTTGGCACATCTCAAATGACAGGCCTTCAGTATACATATACCTTTATTTAGAACAATTAAAGTCATTTTTCATCTTCTGTCCTGAACAAAGAGTACCTCCAGTTTTCACCAGTGTACTTGAAGGCTCCAAAAACATTGTTTTCAGGAAAGTCAGATACATCAACATAGCTGAATTCATTGACCTGTACTCCTATTGTATTCCCCTTCTTCAATTCTGCCAGTAAAGTTACGAAGAGGTCTTGTCTTTTGTCTCTGAAAGTTTTCTGAGAGCTGCACAAAGTGAGCAAAGTTGACCTCGCCACAGATGTGTTCACAAGAATCTCCAACTTTATGGTGATCTCCCCACCTTTGCACTCGGCAATGTAAAAGTGCAAATGACAATAGATGAAGTACATTCCAGGTGTCTGGATCACCAGCCTTCCATGGTTGTAGTGAATGTTGTACAGGATGCCCTCATTAATCCATCGCAGTTCTGACTGGTTGATTGGCCTAAGCACTAAAGAAAGGAGAGGATGAGATATAAGCATTCATCATTTAAAATGGGTGGGAAGCCAATTTCAGCCAGACCATCACATTATCTTCTGGGACAACCGTGTCAGAGGTGGGCCGGGCCTGGGACAAAAGTGAGAGGCCCGGCAATTGTAATTTTTGCCTTTGTACAGTAGGCTGTTTTCTACAGCCTGCACTCACATACTCCTCTCTATCCTCCATCTAAGCAAGCAAGAAACATTATCACAGCTCAAGGACATATTCTACTCGGGGGGGGGGGCACACTCAATGAAGCAGAGCCAGTGAGTGGCGTGGCTTGGGGGAGGGAGTGTGGTGTGGAGAGTCCCGAGGGCCAGATAACTTAGAGGGTAACATTTGGTTCCAGGGTTTCCCACCCATGATTTATCCGATCCATGCTGTAATACAAGAGACCCCATCAAGATTGGCATTCTGTCAGCTCTTGAAGAGACACCTGTTTAGAGAAACATTCCCCTGAACTTGAGCTTCCTGTTATAATTGTTTTAATTGCTTTACTAAAAAAGTTTTAAATTGCTATGTCTTTCAACCATATTGTAACTTGTTTTATTGCACATTTTAATCATGGATGTTTTTGAATGCTTTAATGAAATTGTTTTATTGTGGATTTTAATTCTGTGTGCATATTACAATTGATTATATACTTGTAAACTGCCTATAAGCTATTTTTGCCGGTAAGCAGTACAGTGGTACCTCGGGTTACAGACGCTTCAGGTTACAGACGCTTCAGGTTACAGACTCTGCTAACCCAGAAATAGTACCTCAGGTCATAGCTCTCAACCTTCCCTTATTTTGTGGGAAATTCCCTTATTCCAGCGCCGTTTCCCGCTGGTTCCTGCTGCTATCCCGGATTGTTAGATATCCAGTAGACTGTCCCCGGGACAGGTGAGGCTGCTGATCCCTTATTTTCGAGGCTGCTGATCCCTTATTTTCAAATCTGAAAGTTGACAGCTATGCCTCGGGTTAAGAACTTTACCTCAGGATGAGAACAGAAATTGTGCGGCGGCAGCAGGAGGCCCCATTAGCTAAAGTGGTGCCTCAGGTTAAGTTTCAGGTTAAGAACGGACCTCCGGAACAAATTAACTTCTTAACCCAAGGTACCACTGTATAGCTATTAATAACAATAATGCAAAAGGATAGCAATTAAATGTATTGGCGTAGAATTATTTCCTTCTGCGCTCAAAAAGGAGCAAAAGTAACTGAAAATTGAAACTAATTTTGTTGCTGGATCTGCGTTTAAAAGGTTTGATACAAATAGAAATTGTTTCCTCTAGAGGGAGTCTTTGAAACTGTTACAGAAGTGGATCTAGGGAATTTCCCAGCTGCAGAGATAAAAGACTGTGAGAATCAGGGATTGACCTTGAACGGGTAAGAATGTCGACAGAAGAAGCTTTGGTGACTGCATTTTGTAAGATAAGTGCTTTATTGGATCAGCTTCATAAGAAGACAGATGTTATGATTATTAAAATTGATAATCTGGGACAAAATGTGACTGACTTGGGACAAAAAGTGAACATCTATACAGAAACTACGACACGGCAAGTTGTGGAGAAGGCGAGGGAGGAAGTGGTTGTTGAACCTCAAGTAATACAAGTGGAGAGAGCCCCAGCCTTACAGAGGCAATTTGATGAATATAAGTTGTTGCCTTCTATGACTGAATTTAGAGAAAGTCAGATTTTGAGGATCGGAGCCTCGCTTGGACTGGAGAAGGAAAGATGGACAGATCCCCTTATACAGGGATGTTCTGGCTTTTGGGATTTGGATTTGGATCAGGAAGAGATCGGAGTTGTGGGGGCCTCCAGCTTTGGAGGGATTTTGAAACATGTCCTGAAATATGTTTTGGAGTTTAATTTTGACTACGGAGAACGGGCTGACCTGTCGAGAAGGAATAAAGACATTGTTAGGTTGGAGCTTCCCCGAGATCTACTCCTCAGCGCCAAAGGAAGGAAATTAAGAACAAGATCAGCAGAAGATAAAGTAAAGCGTATGTATAAATATGAAGAAGATCCACAGAAGGGACATGGAAAAGAGTTAAGAGCCTTGGACAGAAGATCACCAGGCTGATGGACCATATGGAATTGACAGAAAGGACTGGCAGAATCCGAGACCAGGGAAAAGGGACGGTGGAAGAAGATTGGAAAAGAAGTTTAAAAGTTATTTATAGAAATATTGTAAAATTAATGAGTGTTAGAAAAATGTTGGAATGAAATTACATAGCTTTAGTAGAAATGATATAAGGAGTTAAATACAAATAAGTTTTATGGTATTAATGGTAAGATAAGGTTAAAATAAATTAAGATAAGAATGGATTTGCTGAAATAATTAATAACTAGAATACAAAAAAGGGAGGTGTGAGGAAGTCGATGAAACAAGTAAATGAAAGACAAAGAAATGGAAAAATTGGATGTGTTTTTAACTGTTTTTGCTTTTATTTTTGTTTTGGATGTATTTTTGTTTGTTTGTTTTTGTGTATTGTAATGTATTGATTTGTTTTGCTTAATTTTTTTCTTTCTTCTTCTTTCTGTAATCTTTAAACTTTTAATAAATATTTAATAAATAAATAAATGTATTGGCGTAGAGACTAATTTAATGAATGCAAAAACTAGGTATGGATCTTATATGTAAACAGTTAATTATATATCTCTTGGTGGTCACTTGATTAATAATTGCTTAGGGCTGGAAAGATGTCTCATCTTATACTTTAGACTGGCTCAAGAAAATTATATCCAATGCTCAGGGAAATTGACCTGTTGACTTTATGTGGTTAGGGACAGCACTGATCTTTCTGATTTCACTTCTATTTGAGGGTTAATGATTAATTATGTGGGGCTGCCTCTGAAGATGGTTCAGAAGCTTCAGCTGGTGCAGAATTTGACAGCCAAGCTGCTCACTGGGACATAACGGTTTGAGCATATTATTACACTGATCCTGGCCTGACTCCACTGGCTGCCAGTTAGCTTATGGGCCCAATTCAGAGCGCTGGTTTTGACCTATAAAGCCTTAAATGGCTCAGGACCACAATACCTCAAGGACTGCCTCTCTCCATTTAACCGTCATGATCTCTGCATTCATCCTCTGAGGCCCTTTTTTGTGTGCCTCCTCCATGTGAGGTCTGGAGGGTGGCAACACAAGAACTCCCTGCTTGTGGAATGCTCTCCACAGGGAGACACCTTCATTATATATTTTTAGATGCCAGGCAAAAACATTCCTCTTCTGCCTTCAGCTGATTAATATTCCATAGCCTTTTAAATGTATCTGTGAGAAGGGGGGGGGGTAAAGTGTAGGTGGGTTCCCACGAGGCAAGACATAGTGATAACAGCAAGAACCTTTACTGAACTACGTAACTGGGAAACAGAGCCAAAGCAACTACTTATATACATTTCTGAAAACCTGGGCCACTCTACTCCCAACGAGACTGGCTGTCTGACTCAGAGTTCAAGGGCCAATGGCAGAGGCAAAAATCCTGAAATGTTCTGTGATTGGACAACATGTATCGAATCAGAACACAGGAGCTCAGATTCCTAGGCCAGACTCCAGACTCAACCTCAGGCATACACAGACCACTGAATACATAACACCGGGGTTATTGTTTTGCTGTTTTGTTTTAATTATTTACTTGTGTTTTTATCCTGTATTTTATTCTGTGAACTGCACTGAGATCTTATGATGAAGGGTGGTATATAAATCTAATGAACAATAAATAATAATAAAAACTATATGACAACACAATTACACGGGAGTAATTTACAAACAGGCAATATCCTTTTCTTTTCTTTTCTTTTCTTTTCTTTTCTTGTTCAATGTAAATCCCATTTATTACTTTTACACCCATTTATAACTTTATAACTATATTCAATCTATTTACTCCTGATGTGTTACTATTTGAGTTTTGGATTTTATCATCAAAAGCTCCTTGTACTGAATTCATATAATTTTTTGTTTGTCTTTTTCCATTTGTACTGTCTGCTTTATTGTTTAATAAAATAATAATAATCCATCAATAATTTTATTTAGAAAAAGCTGGGTACCAGGGTTGGTGCCAGGATTTTGGGGGACCTAGGGCAAGCTGTCACCAGTGGGTCACACTACCCAGTGTTTACATCACCTCTGCATCACTGACCACTCATTGGCTTTCCTTCTGTCCCTACTCTGACCATCTCTCAGAGGGAAAGTCAAGGACTCTGGCAGTGAACTGCTCCTTCTACCACTGCTCATTTGCTCAGAAATAATAGGTATTCAATAGTGATAAGAAGATGCAGTAGGGCCAGATGGCTCCAGATATTGCACATGTACCTCCTGCTGGGGCATGCTCCTTGCCATGAGCTCAATAATGTTGACCCTGCCCAATAGGATTTTCACTTTTTCACTTCTTTGTTCTTCTGTGGCTTTGCTTTATCCTCAGTTCCTGTCCTGAATTCTTGTTTAAAATTGAGAGTTTCTTTAAAAATTTTTTTTATAATGTCCTCTGAAACTTTCCATTCATTTGTCCGGCCCCCCCTTGCTACCAATGCTCATTAATAAGAAACTGCAAAACCTAACAGCCAAATCTGATTGTATGATGAAATGCAACATACTTCTGTTTGTGTGGCATTGTGTGGATTCTATTTGTGTTGCATTTTACTAATGGGAACACACACATTTCTGCCCATGCAAAAAAGTTAATACAACCTTATGTTACCCTTAAGTAGGCAATAGTGTACCACCTTCTCAAAAGGTTGTCATTGGATCTGGGAATATTAGATCAGGTATCTTCAGCTTTCTCAGGCCCAGGACCACTTTTCTTATATATTTGCATTGTACTGGTGCTCCTATTGCAACCCACATTGGATCAGGCCATGACCCAGTAGTGGGTCCTGAGTCCTGACCCAGACACAGATCTAAATTCATTTCAAGCAAACTTCAGACTCAGGTGGGATGAACAAACCTTTTAGTTTCAGCTTCTCTCAGAAACTATCACTGTCAAATTCACTAATGCTGTGTTGTTGTTGTTTTATTTTATTTTATTTTATTTTTTGCAATTGCTCCAAGAAGCACAAATAGATGGTGGTATATATTCAAAGAACCAGGTACTGAAAAGTCTTGAAGCAGGGTAGAGATTGAGAACCTGTAACCCTCCAGATGTAGTTTAACTATAACTCCCATCATCCTTGGCCATTGGACATAGTGGCAGAGGCTGATGGGAGTCCAATAGCAGCTGGAGGGCTACAGGTTCCCTATCCCTGAATTAGTAACTCCAGTAAACGGGGTTTGGTGCCTGACCTTCTGCTACATAACCAGCAGAAACAGGTATGTTAGGATCTGTGAATTAAGCACCCACTTCTGAGCTTGAATCTAGTCAGGAGTGTCAATGTGAACACACCACCAAGTCAATGTGGACACACCAGGCCATATACAGCAGAAGTAGAGCTTCTGGCTCTCCATATGTTGTTGGACTCCAACTCTCAACAGCCTCAATGGACATGTCCAGTGGCCAGGGATCTTAGTCTAGCAGCATTTGGAGGTTGACAGGTTCCTCATCCCTGATATAATAAAGCCTTCAGTTGTGTTCAACCAAGTCATAAAGTGTAGACCCACTGAAATGAATGGGCATGGCTATCTGAAGCCGCCCAGAGTGGCTGGGAAGGCCCAGCCAGATGGGCGGGATATAAATAATAAATTATTATTAATTATTATTCATTTCAGTGGGTCTGCTTTGAGTAGAATTCAGTTGACGATGACCCTTCATATCCAAAATCTTCTCAATTGCAACCTGTTTTAGAATTTAGTCAAGAAAACATGCTAGGAGCAAAATCTGTAAATAATTGACTCAACACAAAGCATGTTCCTACTGAAGATGTAATCCCAGAGGAACTTCTTTGTGTATCAGAAACTTCAGTTACATCAGTAACTGTGTATGACTATTGCATAGGACTGAGTCAAATCCTGTCATGCAGCACATCTGCAGGTGGTGGCACACACTTCTGCAGTCCCAGCAGCAGCATAGGAGAAAGCTGAAGGAAATTACTCATTGAATAGTTTCTAGTTTTGGCTCCTCATTTGACCTTCCTGCTCTTATGTCTGGTTCAGTTTCGCCCTTATGGCTGCTTTCAGCTGAGCTCTGAGAATGCAAGTGGATGTGGATTGAGGTCATCCAGTTGATGCAACCATTTGTTGCATGACCAGCTGATGACATTGTGGTGAGATAGAAGCTCATCAATCAAAAGGCTTTCAAGGCAATCTGAAACCTCCCACTGTGCCAAAAATAATCAGTAGATTACTTTGCCTCACCCAGAGCAGAAGAGCAGAAGGCCCTTCATCAGGGCTAGTTTAACTATTAAGCAAAGTAAGCAGTGTTTAAGGCATCAAGGGAAGGGGGGCAGCACAAACATTTTCCATTGCCAGATTTTTAACATTAATTGGCAGAAATTGCTCAGGTGAGCTTTCATTTTCTTGGTTGAAGTATATTAAAAACCACAACAGAACAACCAACAACTATGCAACAAGGCAAGCTGGATGCCTTGTCTCTACTAAATATAGAAGCAGATGTTGTTCTGGGAAATGATATATAATGAGCTGGGGGGGGGGATGTTCAATATAACTTTTTTTAAGAAACCAGAAGCTTTTCTTTTAGGAATACTTGGTGACCCTTGGGGTGTTCCTTCCAACTCTACAATTATATAATTCTATTATTATTATTAGTTAAGCGTGTTAGATGCCTACTATAAAAAATTGTCTCAAGGTGACAAGAAGATAGTTGTTGGAAATCCTGCAGTAGATTGGCCTAATGAGGACTCTTGGTTTCTCCCTATGACCCATGAAGCCTTTTAAGCCAAGTCACATGCACCTGTCATCAGTTTAGTGCAAATTTCTCCAACAGACACATTTGCCAACATCATAATTCTTTACTTCATGTGCTATGGTGTTGAAGTTAGAGTGTTGGACTAGGACCTGGGAGACCAGGTTTCAAATCCCCACTTGGCAATGAAGCTCACTGGGTCGTCATCTCTTAGCCTACCTCACAGGGCTCTTGTGGGGGTTAAATGAGGAGGGAAAGAACCATGTATGCCACCTTGAGCTCCTTGGGGGGTGGAGTGGGCTAGAAATGCAACACACGGAAGCACAAAAGCACCTGATTGTTGAGCTTGGTGACATCTGGAGATGGTGTGGGTGTTTTGTTCCTCTGTAACCAATTCCTTCCCTCTCTACAACACTCCCCAAGGTTAATTAGACTTCAATAAGAAAGATGTGTTGAACAATAAAGTTCTTATTATATGGCTCTGTAATGTACTGAGTTGAATAGGCTCCAGAATGCAGCAGTCTGATTGGTCCACAGGAGCTCCAGGTGGAAGTGAATCCACGATCTGATTGGCTTACAGGAGAATTAGCCACTCACATGCAGGCCATTGTGTAAATAATGTATATAAAGCAGACATTCTGGGGGAACTTCCATTCCTCCTCACCACTATGAGCTGAATAAAGAGCATGAAATCCACTCTCGATTCTGAATACATTTCACTGGCGACAAGGATGGGAGCTAAGCTCAACACATGTAAGGTATCTGAATTCTTCTTTGGTGGAGGAGAATAATTCAGGAAAGTCTGAGCAGTGTTCACAAGCCTACTGCTCATTTACATTTAACCATTGCTTGTTTAAGACATGCTTACTGTGACATGTACACTAGGCCAATATGCAGGGGAAATGTGTCCCTTTTCTCCATCTGAGGCTCAGCGAGAAAAGGCCACCCTGCCCCTGCCCCCTGGCCATAATGTAGCCTTCCTTACCTGGGTAGTGTAGTGGTGACCACAAAGCAGTTGGGGCAGGTTCCACATGAGATCTTGCAAGATGTCAATGAAATCTCACAAGATTTCACTGGAAGCACCCCTGCTTCTCTGTCACTGCCAGAGGTAGCAGGGCAGAAAAGGTGTCTACAGGGATATCACCTCTTGGGCTTCTATCACTGGTGACAGCTGCCTCAGCCTGCCTCATGGGTAGGCCGGCCTGCCTGCCAATATGTGTAGACTGGCATGGAGATAAGCTACAAATTTCCTGATTGGTTTTTTTAAATATGTGATACAAGGTGTAAGGCAGGCAAAGACAGTGAGTGAGGCAGTCACCTCAGGCAGCATGCTGGGAACAGCTGGGAGGGGCAGCAGGTCTGGGGCCCCAAGAGCACACCGCTCACCGCCTCCTGTGCTTGTTGCTTGCTGTCACCACCACCTCACTTCCTGCTCCACCCCTACCCACTGTTTGCTGCTCTCTGGCCGCCTTTTTTTCTCCCCTGCTTCCTTCAGCATGCAGAGGCTCCCCTGGACTGCCTCTGGTTGCCTCAGGCGGAGGAGGTGGCAGTGGTGGGGGAAGGGTGTACCATTTTCTGCTTTGCCTCAAGCAACAACACATCATGGGCTGGCCCTGGCCAAAGATGCAATAAAGTCAAACGAGTGTTTGTGGTGTAGGGGGCTTCTTTTCTTCCCACCCCTAATCTGGATTGAGTCTCAATCCCAGGTATGCCCAGGAAATTCCGGATGTATGGCAGCCCTAGTGTTAACCACAAGGCAGGGATGGGGAACCTTTGGTCTTCTGGATGTCACTGGAGTGCAACTCCCATCAGCCCCCAAAGGGCATGGTTAAGAGCCAAGAATGACAGGGCCGACATCTTGTTAGGACCATTCTTGCTCTATGGAAACACGAGCAATGAAAATTATCCCAGTTGTAACCACCAGATCTTTATTTCTGGTTGCCTGCTGCAGCTAGGACAGAAGCAGAATGTATGGAGATTTGTTTTCCTTCTATTGTCACCAGGGCTGGCACAGTTTGAGTCTAATTTTGTAGGGAATGAGAGGGACTGAATCCTTGTCATACCGAGTCCGCACCTGATACCAGACATGGAGTCCTTAGAGCAGGGCTTCAGTCCTCCAGATGTTGCTGAACTACAACTCCCGTCAGCCCCAGCAAACATGGCCAATAACTAGGGATGATGGGAGTTGTAGTTCAGCAACACCTTCCTTAGAGGATAAACCAGGTGCCCCAAGGACCCTGAGGAGCAGACAGGTTTCCTTGGAGCCAGGACTGAGGGGCCCTCTGGGAGAGACCTGCTAAAGAACCCTTGGAACTGTCAGAGGAAGTGCAGTCATCACAACTCCAGGCATGAAGAACACCAGTACCAAAAGGTCTGCTAAGACAGATGACATGACATGTGGCTGCAGACCCAGAGTCATCATGTGGCATGTGAGTAGTGTGGGATGTAATCCACTGGTACACAGTCAGATGCAACATTCCTTATTCCCCTAGAGTGGGCACAGGCACGGGGACATCCAGTCAGTGTAACTGCCTATTCCACTGGTCTGGAGTTTCCTCCCCCTGCATGTGATCTGGGAGATGGGCATGGCTCTGGCTGACTCCATAAAAGGAGTCATACACCCATTTTGTCAGTCTTGAAGTTGTCTTGTTCCAGTGTTGTCTTGTTCTCTTTTTTTGCTATCATGCTGCTCTCCTCCAGCCATTTTGTTGTCTTTCTTAATCTAATTTTGCTGTCTGCTGGCTCTCAGCCAGCAGCACACGAGTTCAGTCTCCATATGAGACAAACTCACTGCTTCTTTGTGTAACTATTAAGTAAAGCCTTCCTTTCAGGGATCAAATCGTGAACTGAAATGTGAGTAAACTTTTTGTTACTTTACTCAGAAAGACTCTTGTGTCTTTATTCTTTTAAGGGGACACCGGGAAATAATATTAACTAAGAGATTCAAGCAAATTCACAAACAGCTTCCAGCTATATTGAGGGGAATTTGCTCTGCTACATTACTCACTAGCGTGAGTGAAGGAAGGATACTACTTAATCATTATATCCTTTCCTACAATCCTTAACATTCCCACAAGTAGAAGTAGACTGGGTCTCCTTGTGTGTAAGGGGTCCCTGAAATGCATTTATTATCAGCAGCTGTGGCTGGGGTTTGTTCTAAGAAGTCAGAGAAGGCGAGCCTTCCATTTTATGGTGACAACAAAAGTCTCTGTTTCCTTGTTCCCAAGTCTATCTTGCTACGCTGTACCTTGTTGGAATGCTTTGTGATATTGACCTTGAACTGGCCTTATCTCTAGATCATGTTTTTGACCTGGGCTGATAATCTGTGCTTGACCTTGGTTTAGATCGCACCGCATTACCAACCATGGCTTTGCAAGTGAGTGTGCCCACTTACTGTCTCCTAGGAGTGGGACCTTAGCTGCTGAAGGCACCGGCTTGAGCACGACAAAAAATGAAGGCCCAGATAGGGGACTCACTCTAGGTGAACAGCAAAAGGAGCATAGGAAGCTGGCTTATTCTGAGTCAGACTATTGGTCCATCTAGCAGAGGACCGCCTACACTGACTGGCAATCCTATGGATTCACAGATATCTACAACATGCCTCTGGAACATCCTATTCTACACACATGTATACACATGTATACAGTGGAGAGTCATGGGGTAGATAAGAGCATTTGTGAAACTCAAAGAATATAAGGTATACAGAAAGAAGCAATGAGGCTTTTATGGTGGGAGAGGGCGACCTCTCATAGTTTGATTTATAGACTATTCTCACTGACCTTGAAGATATGCAGCTGCTTTCTCAGATGCCATTGTCTGCAGACCTTTCAAAGCCTCTGCTGATATTTTCCATGGCACTGAAAAGACAAGAAGAAAATAAACAAAACCCTTGTTACTACTGCTCTTTCTTTAAACAAAAATGATGCTCCAAAGTGACTTAGCATCCTTACCTGATGGTTAAAGTGGGAATCAAAGGCCATTACAGAGGGGAAAGGTGCCTGCTCTGAATCACAACTGGAGGCTGCAGACCCCAGGACAATTCAGAGAGCAGCTCCCCCCCCCACTTCCTCCATAAGGGTGGGAGGAGACCAGCAGCTCCTCCTATTTGCCTAGAGTAGGGGTAGGCAACCTAAGGCCCAGGGGCTGGATCCGGCCCAATCGCCTTCTCAATCCGGCCCATCAGTGTGTTTTTACATGAGTGGAATGTGTGCTTTTATTTCAAATGCATCTCTGGGTTATTTGTGGGGCATAGGAATTCATTCATATATATTTTTTCCAAAATATAGCCTGGCCCCCCACATGGTCTGAGGGACGGTGGACTGGCCCACGGTTGAAAAAGGTTGCTGACCCCTGGCCTAGAGGCAGCATTGGGTGGGTGGGGGTTGCCAAGGAGGTGGCAGATCTGGATTCCAAGCAGTGCACCACAGCAGTGGCAACAGTTATGAATTCCTTGGAGGCCAGATCAGTTGCCCCTGTGGATCCTGCTGCCTGAGGCAGTTGCCTCACCTTGTGTCATTGGTAGGTTGGTACTGCATTAAGCAATTTCTTTATATTCGCTTCAAAGAGCTCAAGGTGGCATGCATGGCTCCCCTCCCTCTCCATTTTATTTTCACAACAGCCCTGTGGGGTAGGTTGAGATATGGTGACTGGTCCAGGGTCACCCAGTAAGCTTCATGGCTGAGTGGGCATATGAACCGTTACCTCCCAGGCCTTAGGTGAATGTGCAAACTGCTTCAACATGCTGGCAGCATTGAAGGAAGAATCTTTGTAAATATCAGAGCTGGGTGGTAAACATTTGGCTGGTAAACCTCAGACACTCCAGATATAGTGGACTCTAGCCTTTATAAAGTCAGTCTATTTGCAGTATTGGCTGGGCTGATAGACATCTTCTTCCACCCCTGTGTTAGAGCATTACCATAAAACATTTCTTTATTAATGCATTGAACTGGATCATGTGAGTTTATCGGTGGGATAATGAACTTTCACTGTGATTAATTCACCAAGAATCACCTAGATAGAGACACCATCTCAAATTAGAAGCAATGATTCAGCTTTTTGAGTTCTATCACCAAGGAAGAATTTCACAACTTAAGAACATTACTGTATTGGCTTGACAAGGATCAGAGCCTGATGCTGAGGCTTGATTGGTGTCATTAATTCTGACTTTACACTAGATGGATGCAGGATTCTTAGAAACAGGTTGTGTGCATCTACCACATTTCTCATATGTGATAGAACAGAGCCTTCTACTGGCTTTGGGTGGAAATTTCATGCCTGAACTCAGCTGGGACAACAAATATGTTATTAATACTTCTCTAGGTTCTTTCACTTGATTAAACATGTTTTTTCAGTTATTGCCTGGCTTTCTGAATGGTTTATGTATCACAACACTTGACAAACAGCATTGTAACTACAAGATCTAAGCAAAGACTTCTACGGGTACAAGGTATAGAATGGAGGTAGCCCACATGGTGCTCTCCAGATGTTTTTTTGGACTCAAAGTCACATCAGCTGTAGTCAGCAGGGCTGATGGAAGTTGGAACCTAGCAACCTCTAGAGCACTGGTGAGGAGTCTCCTACCAGCAGACCTAAGTAGGTGAGACACAGGTTCCAATTTAGCCCATCAGTGTGAGATGTGGAACACATTCTATGGCTGTGTACCCACATACCAATCCAATTCAGAGTCCAGGCTCCAAATTGATTTGGGGGCCTGTTTTAAAGTTGTCAGAAGGGTGGTAACAGGGGAAGAAGAAAAACTGCATTCAATCCTTCTGGGTGCTGCCTTGCCAACATGTTCCCTGGGGAAATTGCACTAGTCAAGGAGCCCGTGCAGAAAGCAGGAGTTAATGTTCTGCTCATTGGCTGCTTGTTGTTTCACCACTTGTGCTCCTCGCAAGGAAGGGTTGGTGAAGGAGGCTGTGCAGAGGTTGCCTGCCCTGTCTTTTGACAGCACCGGATTGCTCTAGATGAGTCAATTTGGCATGGGACAACCCAATCCAGCCAAAGCTAATTTTGTTCAGAATTTGGGTTTCATCAGAATCGGGGCATAGCCCTAGTACAGTGATGGTGAACCTTTTAGAGACCGAGTGCCCAAACTGCAACCCAAAACCCACTTATTTATTGCAAAGTGCCAATGGGGCAATTTAACCTGTATATCCCATTTTTTTCTGTGTGTTTCACGTTTCTTCTTTATGACTGCTGTTGTAATAAATAATCATTCATATACGGTTCAAATTGGGAAAAATAAATACTGTACAGTGGTACCTCAGTTTTTGATTAGCTTAGTTCGACATCTGGTAACCTTAGCATAACAGGATTTAACCCCTTCACTTATCAGCCGATGAATGGGACTTAAATCCTGCTCAGTTTGGTAGGGTTCCACATCAAATCAGGAAGGGATTTGTATCAGACTCCTTTGCTAAAACTGAGAGGAGAAGGGAAAGCTTCCTTTTAGCAACACCTTGCAAGGTGCTTTTCCAAAGTACATTGCAGCTGGCATTGTATCATGACTTCAGATGACTGACAACTGGGAGGTCCCTCAAGGCTGATCCTGATAAGGATCTGACCTGCTGAACCAAGAAGATTGTCTACCCTAGAACTAAATGGATGGGCTATCTTTCTGGATCAGTAGAAAATACCGTAGATTTCAATATTCAGTCAAGGGTAAATGAATGAAACATAGCATTGACTGCACAAAAGCAGAGCTTTGCCTCTCTAGGATGATTGATTCTGTGACACTTCCTCCTTGCTCACAACATAGGCTACACTATGTCACTGAATGCGAGCATGATACCCCTTCAATTATCTATCCATGCATTAATCTCAATTAAATCCTAGTGGGGTGTTTCCAATTCAGCCCTTGATGATTGATAGCTGAGTAATGTGTGTGTGTACACATAAAGTCACATTTGAGTACCTCTAGGTATTTAGCTAACGGTATCCTGTTCTCTGCCAAAAGAAATGTGGGATGAAGATTTATTAGGTGGTTTTAATAGCTCTGAATCAACTCAGCAAGGCTGTTTGGCCTTGAGAGTCTTGTAGATAATCTGCTCAATTTTAGACATGAGCTTCCTTTATCTTGCCAACAAAATACCCTTGCATTAAGATTGGATACTTTGCTCTTTTAATGGATATATTGACTACTCGTGAACTCATTAACCCCCAACCATCTTATATTCTAATTCTATGGAGGCAAAATGGAAAAAGCCAAATGAACTGGACTAGGAGAACTACCATTCTTGTTGCCCTGTCTACTATGCCCATGTACTAGCACTGGTGTAATGTATTGGTTAGTATGTTGGCCTTGGGAAACCAGGGTTCAAATCCTCACTCGACCATGAAGCTCACTGCATGACTTTGGGCCAGTCACAGTCCCTCAGTCTAATCTACCTCACAGGGCTGTTGCAAGGATAAAACCTGGGGGGCGGGGGGAAGCCAGGATTGCCACCTTGATAAAAGTTGGGACAGAAATGCTGATAATAGGAAGAAAAAGGAGAATGAGTGTCCAAAACAGTTCACCACTCCCTATATGCTTCTTGTTTACATGTGGTGAAGTTGCAAATGGAAGTTTCACATTTGGTGGTGGTGGTGGGGGGGGGGAGCAAAGCATTTCTCCCTGCAAAGGGTCCCACTGCTGCTACTCTTCTCTCTTTCACTTCTTTGCAGTCATTGTTCACACACACATGCACACTCATGAGTAAGCTACTCCTCACGAGAAGAACAAATCCCCAGGCAACCTGGATGGCCTTCAGGTGTGCTCAGAGTGGGGTTCTGAAGACTCAGGGTTAAAAACATAAAGTCCCAGGCACAGGAGTGTTGGGACAACAGCTCTGTACCATTTCTCTCCATCTCTTACTGAACACTTTTTGTTTCTCTTTACATTTTACACCTCTCTTATGGGGAGTGTGGCACATGCTGCAAAGGAGGGAATCAATCTGATGAAATGATATCAGCATGTAGAACAGGGGAGCTTCAGGCTTGGGTGCATGGGAGAAAATGTGGTCCACTAGGCTTCTCTATCTGGTCCTTGGTTTCTCTCTCTAAGCCAAACAGACCCTCCTGAACCACAACCCTCACTGGTTCTGCTTTGCAACCTTCTGGAGTGTTTTTGCCTGTCATGGAACTCTGTTGATGCCTCTCGCTTTCCTGGATGGAGAATAGACGGGGCAATATGAGTGTTAGTGTAGAAACCAGGTCAATGTACAAAGGTAGAACTTTGCACTTGTTGCACTGATCACTTTTGCCTCTGACCTCCACCCATCAATGGCATTTGGCCCTCGGGAGGTTGATCAGAAGGGTATGTATCCCTCAGTCTGGAAAATGTCCCCCACCGTGATGTAGAATAGGTCCATCTTTGCCCAACCAATGAAGATTGTGCAATGTAGCTGACAAAGGCAAGGCAAAAATTATAGGATACACATCTGGCATACAGAAACCTCTGTTTTCTAGCACTGAAACCACTTCATCCTGTCACTGGTACTAGTTCAAGTAGGCACCATGGGTGAATAGCTCTTGTTTCTAAGAAACTGGTCAGTTGTCTACCTTGGATGAGGTTGCTTTCTCCTTTAAGGAGCAGGTTCACAGTTTGGGGTGCTTTTGGATCCAGCTGTGTCACTGGAGGCTCAGGTAGCCACAGTGTCTGGAAGTACCTTTTACCAAGTGCTGCTGTTTTGACAGCAACAGCCATTCCTGGACTGGGGAAGCCTTGCCATAATAGTTCATGCACCGATTACTTCAAAAGTGGATTACTGCAATGTGTTCCATGTGGGACTTCCCTCACATTTGATCTGGAAGCTGCAGCTAGTGCAAAATGCTGCAGGACAATCACTGACAGGAGTGAGGCATGTGTAACACCTGTGCTTTACACTGGTTACTGATTTGCTACTAGGCCAAGTATATAAAGCCCTTAGCAACTTGGGACCTGTTTACATTGTTTTGCGTGACTCGGCAAACCCACCTGGCAGGTGTGCCTGTGCCTGCTTTAAGTGCACCCCCTCCCCACCACCAAGGAATTATCAGCCCAAGCAACAACTGGCTCAAATCCAACATTTTCAGGCCATCCATGCCAAAAATATTCACTTGTAATTTATCTCATTCATATCATCTTACCACATTTCTCTCTACCTTGGTGTCCATCGTACTCAGCCGTAGATCCCTTCAAAGAGACAAAAAGCCAAGAGAAAGTTACATCTATGATGTCCTAGACATATTTTGTGTGTGTGTGTTCTTTGCTTTCATTATCGTAGATTACATTTAAATGAACTTTGACTCATAATAGTTTATTTTAAATCAGAGGTGGCTAAACTGCACCCCATATGTTAAGATACAACATCCATCATCCCTAAGAAGCTTCCCAGGCTTTGGGAAGGAGGCGCCGGGGAACATTTAGGGGACTAGCCTAGTCACTCCAGTCCACTGACCAATACCATATTTTTCAAATAACATAATATTATTTTGGAAAATTGTGGTAATGAGTATCCAGTTGTTTCACTGATAAAATTGCAACTGTGCCCCATCAAACCTGGACCACTGGACAATGCCAATATGTTTGTAAAGAAGTCAATGATGTTTTGAAACCCCACATTCTCAAAGCGAGATAAAACATCCTTAGGTGATGTGAGACACCAACAATGGGGCATGAAGTTTCAGGGGTTATAACATCCAGATTTGGATTATTGCAATGCACTCTACATTGCACTGCCCTTGAAGATGACTCAGAAACGTCAGTTGGCCTAAAATGCAGCAGCCAGATTACTGGGTTGGGTTCCATTTAAATCTCACATAACTCCCTTTTTTAAAAAAAACAGCAGCACTGGTTGCTAGTTCATTTCTGGGCCCATTTAAAGCTGCTTATCTTAGCATTTTAAGCCCTAGATGACACAGACCCCAAATACCTGAAAGACCACGTCCTTCTCTACAGGTCTCCCTGGGTATTAAAATCAACAGTCTTTATAGATCTTGGCCAGGGGTAGGCAGATGCGGTCCAATCACCTTCTCAATCCGGCCCATGGATAGTCCAGGAATCAGCGTGTTTTTACATGAGAAGAATGTGTCCATTTATTTAAAATGCATCTCATTTGTCCGGGCTCAGTCCACCTGGGGACACCAGGAATTGAACTTGGATTCTTCTGCATGCAAAGCAGATGCTCTACTACTAGGGAAGGGGGACAACTTTGATTCAGTTTGCATTTAAAGCCAAATGTATAAGTTTGCACTTTCCAAAACAATTTGAGAACTAAAACACAGCCATCATTCAAAATGCACACTTCTTTGAATTTTGTGATTCATTTCTCCAACCAAGCAATGTTTACAAAAATGCACATGCCAGGGGAAGGTGTGCATGAAGAATGAAAATGGCATACCAAAATGCATTATATGAGGATTAATTGCTCACAAAATGTGTTCCTCCTAAAATACTGAAGAATGTTCATGGTGATTATTATATATAAATATCAGAAATGTGGAGAACCAAATTTAAGAAAAATCAGAAACTGTGAGCACCAAAATGACAGAGCTTTCCATCCTTAATTGCCATTGAGCTATGGCCCTCTCAACCTTCCCTAGAAAGATACACACACAGCTTTCTACCTGTCTGTCATTCAGTCCATCCTGGGGAACTGGATCTATCCCCTGGGTCAGATACTTAACTCCCTCAAACCCCTGAGGGACAAGCTTGATAGGTGGGTGGGTTTACCAATCTATCAATCACCCGAGATCTAGTTACACTTTCTCCATCAGGAGTAGGGCCAGTGGATGTGACTTCACCAAAATAGCCTCACTGGCCACATGTGGAGATTTTTTTTAAAAAATTATTCAAATTTTAAAGGTTACAAAGGGGAAAAAAAGAAAAAAAAGAAAAATACAAACAATTTTAAAAAAACACCAAATCAAACCTTCCCATAACTTATCTTTCATTTGCCTGTTTCCTTGACCTCCTCACACCTCCCTTTTTTGTATTCTGGTTCAGTTAGATATTTCAGCAAATCGTTTCCATCTTTGTTTTTATCCTAATAGTTTATCTTAATATACTGTAATTTTACATTCTCTTCTTTCACCAATTAACAATCCATTTTTACTTAGTCTTTTATAACATTTCTGCTAAAACCACATAACTTCATTCCAGCATCCTTCTAACATTCCTTAATTTTACAATGTTTCTGTAAGTAAACTTTAAATTTCTTCCAATCTTCTTCCACCGACTCTTCTCCCTGGTCTCGGATTCTGCCAGTCATTTCTGCCAGTTCCATGTAGTCCATCACCTTCATCTGCCATTCTTCCCGGGTGGGTAGATCTTGTGTCTTCCAGTACTTTTCAATAAGTATTCTTGCTGCTGTTGTAGCATACATAAAGAAAGTTCTATCCTTCTTTGGCACCAATTGGCCGACCATGCCCAGGAGAAAGGCCTCTGGTTTCTTCAGAAAGGTATATTTAAATACCTTTTTCATTTCATTATAGATCATCTCCCAAGAAAGTCTTAATCCTTGGGCATGTCCACCAAAGGTGAAAAAATGTACCTTCAGTCTCATTACATTTCCAACATTTGTTTTCGGGCAAGTGATAGATCTTTGCCAGCTTGACTGGTGTCATGTACCACCTGTAAATCATTTTCATTAAATTCTCTCTTAGGGCATTACATGCCGTAAATTTCATACCCGTGGTCCATAACTGTTCCCAGTCAGCCATCATAATGTTATGTCCAACATCTTGTGCCCATTTAATCATAGCAGATTTCACCGTTTCATCCTGAGTGTTCCATTTCAACAGCAAGTTATACATTCTTGACAAGTTCTTGATTTTGGGATCTAACAGTTCTGTTTCCAATTTTGATTTTTCCACCTGGAAGCCAATTTTCTTGTCCAAATTGTAAGCCTCCATTATTTGGTAATAATGAAGCCAATCTCGCATTTTGTTTTTTAGTTTTTCAAAACTCTGCAATTTTAATCTATCTCCCTCTTGTTCCAAAATTTCCCAATATTTCGGCCATTTGGCCTCCATATTGAGCTTTTTTCTGAGCCTTCGCTTCCATTGGTGACAGCCACCTTGGAGTTTTGTTTTCAAGCAAGTCCTTATATCTTATTCAGACATTAAACAGTGCTTTCCTAACAATATGGTTTTTAAACGCTTTATGTGCTTTGACCTTATCATACCACAAATATGCATGCCACCCAAATACGTTGTTAAAACCTTCTAAGTCCAGAATGTCAGTGTTTTCAAGAAGCAGCCATTCTCTCAGCCAACAAAATGCGGCTGATTCATAATAAAGCTTAAGGTCTGGCAGGGCAAATCCATGTGGAGATCTAGCAGGACTAGGACTGGTCAAATCTGTCAATACCAATTTCTCTTGATTTTTCATTTTCCTACATCACTTTGTAAAGAAAACAAATCCTCATTAAAATTCATCAGCCCTGCCTTGGGTATTAAGCAGTAGGACTCTTCTTATGTTCTGTCATAGAGGCTGGGCAGTCATGCATCAAGGATGCTGTAATTGGATCTGTTGCAGGAATTTATGTATAGGTTGGGGGGGGGGTTGCCCCTCCAGCAGATATCATGCACATGCAACCCACTACCAAAATCAGCACAATCGCTTTTGTGACTTTTGTGATTTGTCCCCACAAAACACTTCATCACAGTTTCTTTCTATCTATTCAAAGGGCCTTTGCTGCATGGTACCAAATGTAAGAATTCACTGATAAATGTATCTGTGTACTGTTTCACAGGGAAAACTTCAGAAAGTCATATAGACATGTGAGCTCAGCAACTCAGCAGCCCCTCTGCCTGAGTGATAATCCCTGGTAGCCATTCCAGAAATAATAAACCCAGATGAAGATGAAGACAAAAGGGTGTGATCAACTTGGCTGGGAAACAGGGAAATGTAAATATCTCTTTTGTTACAATTGATGAGTGTTTGGTGGAGGGCAAGGAGAACCACGGGGCAGGGTCCAGGATGCTCAGATTACTGCCACCAGACCTCCCCTTTCATGATGTAACCGTGATGTATGAGTGATGCAGTTTTTTTTGGGGGGGTATAACATGGGGATTAGCAGCTAATAAAAGTTTGGGGCTCTTTTGTTCGGGGCTTCTATCTTGTTCCACCTTGTGGCAGGTGGGAGTCCTGTCGTGACAGTCTTCAATAAAGACCAAGCCTACTGGTTGCTGTTTTGCTCTGGTATTCCTGGCTGGTGTCCTTGTTTTTTGTCCAAAGGAGCCCTCAGATTTCTCCATTTACAGATCCTGCATGGAAGATCCAGCACAGACCCATTGGGGTTGGATTAGCTAACTTTCAAGATCCCTTGTGACTCTTTGATTGTATGGCTTTATTTAGGAAAGATATCCCATAGTGGTTGAGACTAGGAAGGATTGTAAGTATGGAGAGATGGGATTACGAAGGAGAGTTCCATAGACCCAGGGTGGCTGAAGAAAGTGGTTGCTAAATGTCTAGAGTCTAGACATTAATGGGGGAATTTTCCTAGTTTTGGTTTCTATCTTTTACTGCAGCTGTACTGCTTGGCAACGCTAAGAAGAGGACCAGCAAGCAACACCTGATTTTCGCAGCTGGATTTGCATAAACACTATCAACCAATGTAATGACCGCAGGCTGCTACTTCTTGAAAGTATAGCAACATCATTTTCTTTCTGGCCTCCCCCACTTTTGTGACGTCTGGGAAGTGAAGCACTGACGTCTACCAGATCAAAGCACAAATCCTGGGGGCTTTGTTTCTGGCATCATGGTGTCAATCCTGGTGGTGCTCACCCTCATGGATATTATTCTGGGGGCGACACACCAATGGTAAGTGGGACCAGATGCAGATGTGCATCTTAATTTGTGTGCTGTGCCTTACAAAATACTGCTTTCTGCACACACCCCTCATTCCTAGTATTCAGGAGGTAGAACTTAGCCATCAATATCCTCCTTATCCTCCATGAATTTGTCCGATCCTCTATTAAATCCATTCATGTTGGTGGTGGCCATCACCACCTCTTGTGACATTGAAATCCATAGTTTAGCAAGGTGCTATGTGAAGAAGTACTTTTTTTTGTCTGTCCTGAATCTTCCAGACTTAAAACCATAGAATCATAGAATCTTAGAACAGGAAGTTACCCAAGGGTCATCTAGTCCAACTCCCTGCAATGCAGGAATCTCAGCTAAAGTATCCATGACAGATGGCCATCCAACCTCCAAGGAAGCAGAGTTCATCACCTCTTGTGGGAGTCTGTTCCACTGCTGAACAGTTCTTCCTATCAGAAAGTTTTTCTGATAGCTTAGTTGGAATCTCCTTTCTTGGAGCTTGAAGCCATTACCTCGAATCCTACCCTCAAGGGCAGGAGAAAACAAGGAAGCTCCCTCTTCCATGTGACAGCCCTTAAGATATCTGAAGATGGCTATCATATCTCCTCTCAGTCTCCTCTTTTCCAGGCTAAAAATACCCAGCTCCTTCACTTCCGGGTTTGCGCCATCGCCGAATGGCGGACTCCCTCCAAGCTCCGGAGGGAGCCTGCTTGGCAGGGGTTGGGTCCCATTGCGCCGGCGATGCGGGGACCCTCAAAAACCATGGGCGCAGAAGCCCATGGACTTGGTGACTCAGCGGGCACCGTTTGCGCCCCCCGACCCGCGAAGAAGCCTTTTTAAAGGCTTCGGAGCGGGGGATGGGAGGTGGTGTGGTGCTACGAGTCCTCCGCTTCCCCTGCCGAGCGAAGCCACTTGCCATTCGACGGAGAGCGCTGACTTCTTCTATTGAAAATTTGGACTGAAAATAATAACCCGTGAGTAATTGGAAAATCGGATTTAAAAGGAAAATTTTTTTAAAAATTTGGAACGAGTGGGGGAGGTGCAAAAAGGAAGTCCGCCTCCCCCCCGTTGTAGAGGATTTAAAGCAAGGATTTGATAATTAAGATCGAGAGAAGAGTTTGTTTTTTATTGAGAAAAGTTATTAATTTCACGATGGAAAATTATAAGATTGTGCTGGAGGAGAAAAGTGGATTGTGTGGACTAAAGTGTAATCCCCCCGGGAACCGGGAGTGATCCATGAGAGTGCCTGGTGAGGAGATATAGAGATTTTGACAGCTGTCAAAGTAGCTGTCAAAGTTGGAGAATGAAAAGAGAACTTTGTTACTGTCAGGGGATCAGGAGCAGAGGCACAGGGGAGAGAGGAGGCGGAGAGCGAAGGGGAACAATCCGAGGGCAGCGTAGGAGAGTATGACAGTGGGCTGAGAGATTCCATGAGCTTCTCCAGCGATTCGGAAGATTCCCAGAAGGGGGCACCAATGGCCAGGGCAAGGGGGGTCCCGGGAAGGACGCACCAGAAGCAAGGGGCCAGCGGCGACTCCCAAAGCAGCAGCTGGAGATCGGGACCAGCTTCCCCACCAGGGCGTAGCGGGGGGGAAGAGTCCCATGTGTCAGGGCCGGCTTCCCCTCCAGTGGGGAGAGAAGATGAGGCAGGGCTGACCACGCCCCTATCGCTAAGTGAGGGAACGGGGGGGAAGTCAGATCCAGCTAGCCCCCCCCCGAAGGGGGAAGCAGTGACAGGAGCAGTGTAACGGTCAGGAGGGAGGTTGCTGGCTGGGTGCGCACGCCAAGTTCAAATGTACAGGAGCGCGGGACAGCAGGGAGGTCGGATTGGGAGCCAGGTCCTAAAGCACGCCAGAAGCAGGGGGAAGAATCCGGGGAATCAGCATCAGAAGAGTCCAGAAAGGGCAACACCCCAGCGGGCAGAAGGACCCAGAGGAGAAAGGAGCAAAGGAGAAGGTGGAGCAAGGCTAGGGTCTTGAACTGGTGTCGAGGGGGAGGAGAGTCAGATGGAGCTTCAGCGGTCTAGGGTTGAGACGTAGAGCTGCACGCCGTGGCTTTGAAATGGAAACTGAACCTTAATAAAGACTTTTGTATATAGCAAGAACTGGCGTTGGTCCTTTGTGAGCTGGGACCTTGGGCAGCTCTGACAGTTACGATGACTTTGCCGGTTAGATTCGTTACAATCTGGATATAAATTGTTGAAAACAAGGGATAACAAGTTACTTTGACTTTTGGGTGTGATCTGGAAGGAAACTGAGTTACCATAATCCCTCTAGAGGGGGTTTTGGGACACTACAAGAATTGATGCAAGTGGAAAAATACTTATGGAACTGAATAGGACTTTTTATCTCCTGGGAAAGCTGCAAAAATGAAACATTGTTTTGTCTACAGAGGTCTCTACACTAAAGGAGACAATAGATATATCTATTGAAGAACGGAAGGGACTTGACGCAAGTTTTTGTTCCTGAACAAATAAAGCCTCTGTAGAGGAACTAGAAGCTTTTGGAATTAGAACATTTTTGCAGCGGAACAGGAAAAGAAACCAGAGGAAAGTGAGGAAGAGAACAACAAGAATTGGACAAAGTTGGAAGTGGGAACATTTGGGACATTCAGACTTAAAAGGACTAAGAAACAAAATTTGAGTTTTACTCTTAAATATAGAGATCTGGATGGAAAAAATGGACCTTCTTGAGATAGAGTTTTTCCAAGATGGGGTGTTTGAAACTAAAGACTATCAAAAAGATGGCAAAGACTATCAAAAAGACGGCAAAGTGGAGTAGAGAGAGATTTGGACATGGATGCGGGGTTCCCAGGCTGACAGCAGACTTGATGGACATTGGGGATCGAAACCGGGAAAGGGGGGAGGGAAATTTGGAATCCAAAGGGTGTAAAATTATATTATGTTCTTTATTCTTTTTTTTGTTTTGTTCTGCGTATTAAAGAGGGGAATTCGTGGAAGTGAACAGGGGCCGATCTTAGGGGGAAAAAATATTTTTAAGTTGAAGAACGGTTTGAATATTGGATCAATGATAATAAGCTTAAAAGTTGGGGTAAGAACTTGTTGAACTAACTTAATGGAAATGGAATACAAGAGGGGGTGGGGTGGGGAAGTCCTGGAAGGATGTTAATGAAAGTAAGGTCTAAATGCAAATGTTTCCTTTTTCTTCTTTTTCTCTTTCTTTTTTCTGTTATTTTTTTGGAAATTTCAATAAATATTATTTAAAAATAAAATAAAATACCCAGCTCCTTCAAGCATTTCTCATAAGACTTAGTTTCCAGACTCTTGATCATCTTGGTTGCCCTCCTCTGCACACATTCCAGCTTGTCAACATCCTTCTTAAATTGTGGTGCCCGGAACTGGACAAAGTATTCCAGGTGTGGTCTAACCAAGGCAGAGTAGAATGGTACTATGACTTCCCTTGATACGTCTGTTGATTCAGCCTAGAGTAGCCTAGGCTTTTTTTGCTGCTGCATCACACTGTTGACTCATGTTAAGTTTGTGGTCCACCAAGACCCCTAGATCCTTTTCACATGTACTACTAGTAAGCCAGATGTCCCCCTTCCTATATTTGTGCATCTTCCTGCCTAAGTGCATTTGTCCTTATTATAATTCATTTTGTTAGCTTGTGCCCTGTTCTCTAATCCATTAAGGTCATTTTGAATTCTCATTCTGCATTCTGTGGCATTAGCTACCCCTCCCAGTTTGGAGTCATCTGCAAATGTGATGAGCTTCCCCTCAATTCCTTCATCCAAATCATTTATAAAGATGCTGAACAACAACAGACCCAGGACAGAACCCTGCGGCACCCCACTTGTCACTTTTTTTCCAGGATGTTGAGGAACCATTAATGAGTACTCTTTGGGTCTGGTCAGTCAACCAGCTACAAATCCACCTAACAGTTACCTCATTCAACCTACATTTTAGCAGCTTCCTCGAGAGAAAATCATAGAGGACTTTATCAAAAGCCTTACTGAAATCAAGATATACCGTATTTTTCGCTCTATAGGATGCACTTTTCCCCCTCCAAAAATGAAGGGGAAATGTGTGTGTGTCCTATGGAGCAAATGGAGAGCGAGAGGGGTCAGTGAGCACCGACCCCTCTCGCTCTCCACGCTTCAGGGATAGCCGCCTGAATCCTTTGGAGTGCAGCGGGAACTCGCGCTGTGCTCCAAAGGCTTTGGGTTCCTTTTGCTGAAGCCAGGAGAGCAAGACTCTCCTGGCTTCAGCGAAAGGAACCCGAAGACTTTGGAGCACAGCACGAAGTCCCGCTGTGCTCCAAAGGCTTCAGTCGGCTATCCCGGAAGCCTTTGGAGTGCAGCGGGAACTCGCGCTGCGCTCCAAAGGCTTTGCAACCTTGCCACGGCTCCCGGACCTGTTCTGGGGGCTGGGGTCGGGGGAAGCTCGGGCTTCCCCCACCCCAGCCCCGCGGCTAGAAATGAAGCCAAGACAGCGAGCGGGATCCATCCCGCTCACTGTCTTGGCTTCTGCCAAAGCTGCACACAGCCTCTCCCGGCTGGAGAGGTTGCGCGCGGCTAAAGAGGAAGCCAAGACAGCCAGCAGGATGGATCCCGCTGGCTGTCTTGGCTTCTTTGCTCTTTGGGGCTGGGGGGGGGGAAATAATTTTTTTTCTTTATTCCCCCCCTAAAAACTAGGTGCGCCCTATGGTCTGGTGCGCCCTATAGAGCGGAAAATACGGTACTATATCCACAGCATTTCCCTGATCCACCAAGTTTGTAATCCCTCCCCCCCAAAAAAAAAATTGTTAGGAATCTCATGCTGGGTCTTAGTAACCACAGAATCCTTTTATAAATGCTCACAGACCGACTGTTGAATTATCTGTGCTAGGAACTTCCCTTCATAAGAACTTCGGAGTAGACCTGTTTGATCTAGTCACTAGCCCATCTAGTCCAGCATCCTGTTTGCAAGGTGGCAAACTAGATGCCCATGGAAAGCACACAAACTGTGGACCTGAGTGCAACAGCAGCACTGTCCACGCTTATGAGTCCCAGCAACTGGTATTCAGAGGCATGCTACCTCTGACCATGAAGGCAAAGTACAGTCACTGTAAGCTAGTATCCTTGATGGTTTTATCTTCCATGAACTTATCTAATCCTCTTTTAAAATCACCCAAGTTGGAGGCCACCAGTATAACTTGTGGAAGTGAACTTCATAGCTTTAACTATGCACTGCAGGAAGAAATAATTTGTCTGTTCTGAATCTTCTGACATTCAGCTTTGTTGGATGAATAGCCTCAAATTCTAGTATTATGAGATCCTCATATTACATCCCTATGTAATCCCATTGGGAAGACCCAGGTAAGCCCTGCCCCACATAATCAATCACATGATGCAATGCACACACACCATATGAATGACAATGCTCTTCAACTTTGGGGGCCCCCAGCCCCCTCAAATATTTTATTAGGGTTGGCTCCTATGCCCTTGAGACTTTGGATTTCAAACCTTTTCAGAATTTTGCTTGTGAAATTTAGCTTAGACAGTCAGGTTTCTCCCTCCCCTCTTAACTCTTACTGATAATTTTTCTATGCAGTAACATTAAGAAACAATTTCCTAAATTCAATGCTATTAAGACCTTGTTTCCTATTGAAATAATAATAATCCTGGAAACCAATCACATCTATAATGTTAATTTATGACCTGCAAAATTTTGGAGAAGTACTCATTTCATAGAATGGCTCTGTTTTGGTTTGCATACTGTTTCAGAAACTGCAAAGCAGGTTGATTTGCCTTTTAATGGGAATGGAATCTAACCCTCCATCTCTGTTGGCACAACTTTACAAAGTAGGTTCCATTCCTTCTAATACATACCACTGCCCTTGAGTGACATGCCCCCCCCACCTCAAATTCAGTTTCTCATGAGATTATCATGGCTATTTCCACCACTATTCATCTTATCTCACTCTCCAAACATTTTGTTCTTTGGTTCTTTCCATTCCCAAATTATTATTATTATTATTATTATTATTATTATTATTATTATTATCATTACTACTACTACTACTATTTATTTCTATATGGTTTTAAACAATATACAAAGAAAAGGATGACAAAAGAAAGAATCAAAAGTAGCATTCAACTGCCTCACTGCCAGGGAAAAGAAATAAAACAAGTTAATATTGCATAGCAAATAGTCTGACTGTGTTTTACTCCGCAATCAGTTCAATTTATTGTGAGCAGCCATTAAACACATAAAAATAATAACAAGAATACCTGAAGACATTTCAACAGCTCAATGGATAAAAAATTGTGCCTTAGGGGTTCATTTTGAACTGTTTTAAGTCATGCTTTCAGTATGTGCTTTGTACTGCTTTTAAAACTATGATCTTATTATATTTCTATGAATTTTCTTGAGATTTTTTGTAAAAAGAAACCCACAAATTAATAATGACTAATCAAGGGTTGTGAGAGAGCTTCCTCTGGAGACTCCCCAGGAGCTCAGAACATGAGGGAGACTATCCCAAAATCATCTACTAATGGGCCATACTTTTTGGAGGGGAAAGTATCCAAGCAAGGATATTGGATGCCCCTAAAGTCATTGCTTCTGCCATTTCTTTTCTAACCCTTCTCCCCATTCTCTGTTTTGAATCCTTATTGCTATCCTTACTGAGATTCTTGTCTTGCTGGGGGTTGGACTGAATGATGCTAAGGTTCACTCCAACTCTACCGTTATATGATTTTATGAATTCAGTGTTTGTTCTGCTTAGAGTAGACCCATTGAAATGAATGGATATCTCTGGCTTAGGTTTATTAATTTCAGTGGGTCTAGTGTGTGTATAATTTAGTTGGATCCAATAAGTGTGTACATACATATGTGCACAATTATATGGGGCACCTTTTTAGTCTATCAAACATTTTCTTTTCTTAAATAAGCATTCACTAGGTAGATCAGGACCATAGCTCAGTGCTAGAGCATAGTGTTTGCATGCAGAAGGTCCTAGGATCAGTTTCAGTCATTTCCCGGTTAAAGGACCTCAGCATGTGATAGGAAAGACCTGTCTCTGCCTTAGACTCCAAGGAGTAAAATATGACCACGTATAAGACAGTTTCCAATTAGGGATGGAGGAGAATTTAAATTGAGCAAACCAACCTATTTCTCACCTTCTAGACTAATACATAAAACAAAATGTAATAGCGCTTTAAATTTTGCTGTTCTCTGTATTTGTGAAATAGTTCTTGGGTTAAAACATGCTTGAATATTGACCACATTTCTAATGAGAATTGGAGTCCAACAATATCTGGATGTCAACATTTTACCTACCCATGTTTTACAGAATACCATCAGCAAAACAAATGTCCTTATTCCAAGAGCTTGAAATCAACACATTGAGTCTGCTTGTAGGAATTTTGTGACATTTCAAGCAGTAAAGATCTCAGCCTGTATTTCATATCCAATCACCTACTCTCTGCAATGCAATTGACTGGCATAGTACAGTGGAGTTGGCTTTCATGGATCAGTTGAAGCCAAAGCCTGAATAATTGCAAAAGGTGTGCCGTGAAAGCTGAAACTCAACATTTTATCTGGATAACAGGAGTTAAGAGAGCCCTAGGGCAGAAGCAGGAAGCAACTTACCGTCCTTTGAAGTACCAAGACCACAATGGTTCCCAAAGATGCAAGAAGGCAGATTGTGAGAGAAATGATGGCGAAACAGAAGTATGTTTGGATTGGGGCACTGAACTTCCTGGTGACACTTTCTTCAGTCATATCTCTGGTAGCTTCCTGAGGACAATTCACTTGCATGAAAGCTTTCCGTTCTGCCTGAGAGTTCATCCCCTTATGAAGTCCTCAAGTCTTTCACTCCATACCTCTTTCTGATCACCTTCAAACAAGTCTCTGCTCCTTAGAGGATTCCCCCACATTTTGGCTCATGTGATCTGGAAAAAATAGATTCATCACTTGCTGTATGAAGAAAAAAAAAAAGGAGAGGAGATCTGGAGGCGGGAGGTGAGTCGACTATGATCTCAACAAAGAGAAGGCTTTTCGGTACTCCCAAAACAGACTTCCACAAGGACAGTGCTTGCGTGAGCCCATTTGTAGTGCCTCACACTGAATAGTGAGTAGCAACAAAACACGGCTCATTCCCCTCTCTCAGTAGATTTGTACAACCCCATTGTCACATTTTGGTAAAATAAATCACTCTCAATTTTGGTGACTTCCTCTTTCACAAATTGCAGACTTGTTTCCTTTCTTCATGTGATGATGCAGCTACACTGAGTGATTTCCGCTTTGGAGATCTGAATTCCCAGAGCTGCTGATTCAGATATATATATATATATATATATATATATAGAAACAAGTGTACAACCTCAACATAAATGCAATGGAAAACATGCTCCTTTCTTTTTACACTGTTCCACTCCATGGTATCAAATATTCACAGGTTTTTTTTTCTGGGTATCTAGAGACATCCCAAGCACATTTGTTCATTATTTATTTATTTAAGTCGTGCATATACTGCTCCATATTATAACGAAATCTCTGAGCAGTTTACAGCATCAAGATATCAGAAAAATAAAAATAAAAGAAATAAAAGGGCAATAACAACAAAAACAATAACAAAGAATCAAAAATTTAAATCATAAGGCATCCCAGGACAGAAGTACAAAGATACAGCACAACTCCTAAGGAATAACAATGCATTAATTCATACAAAGATTTCCTTTACAAATAATAAAGTTTTGTAAAAATAAAAGTATTTTCCATCTATGAATTCCATCATTATTGAGAATAAATGTTCTATATAGCCTTAAATGAGCCAGGCATTTGCATATGTGATGGCACTGAGTGATCATGTGCCTCAATACAGTGGCACCTCGGGTTACAGACGCTTCAGGTTACAGGCACTTCAGGTTACAGACTCTGCTAACCCAGAAATAGTACCTCGGGTTAAGGACTTTGCTTCAGGATAAGAACAGAAATCACGCCGTGGCAGCAGTGGGAGGCCCGATTGGCTAAAGTGGTACCTCAGGTTAAGAACAGTTTCAGGTTAAGAATGGACCTCCAGAACGAATTAAGTTCTTAACCCGAGGTACCACTGTATTTGTATGAGAAATAAAATCATGCCACATATTTTTTAAAAGGTCATTTGACCCCTGCCCTTTAAATATGTTTCGTTTGTGAGAAGACCAATTTGTCAAAGCCTTGAATACCTGCAATCTAGATTATTAAAATTGAAGTTCTTTCAGTACAGCCCTGGAGATGAGAAATATTTTTTTTTACTTTCTGAATCTCATTCTATTTCCGTATACAGGTTCAAAAGGGCCACTACAGTTTAGAGTAGCACTGATCAATTGGATAAGACAGGCATAGCCAATGTTGTGGTCTCAAGATGCTTTCAGGCTCCAACGCCCATCATCCCAAGACAGCATGACCAGCAGCCAGAGGCGGAGGGAGTTATGGGACTTTTAATCTCAGGACATGGGCTTCAGATCCACGTTGGGCAAAAGATTCCTGCATTGCAGGTGCTTAGACTAGATGATGCTCATGGTCCCTTCCAACTCTATAATTCTATGATTCTACAGTCCAACATCTAGAGTGCACCATGTTGGCTATGCCTGAGATAAGATACCCTCTTAAAACATCAGTATAAACTACAAAAAATAACAACATACAGGGCTCATAAAAACTATTAGCAGATCCACAATACAAAAGAAAAAAAATCAGCCATACCTACAAAATATACAAGCATGTATTTATAGATAAAAGCACTCTCATTTCTTCTGCTGTCTCCCTACCTTAATATCACACTGAAAGGTGGGCCATGTTGTCCCCTCTCTACTGATCATCCTGTTCACTGGCCCTGCTCCATGCTCACATGGAGTGTTGTTGCCTGACTGCAATGTGTCCTCCAACTGTGCAAATGTCTCTTGTTTGTCTGGACAGGTAATGGAGAAGCATAGGCGGAAGCTGTAGAAACATCTGGATTTTGCATGGCTGAAAAGTAGAGTACTGTACTGAGAGTCACATCAATTGCCTTGTCCACTTTTGGCTGAGGCCTCACCCACCCTTGGTATGTATACTGCTGGGAGACTGGCTACGAGGGAATGGAAACAGCTCCCCATCTCACACCTTCCAACTGCTGAAGCTTGTCAATTTCATCTTTTCTGTTCTGTGGTGAGGTCTCACATCTTGATTAGGCTTCTCTCCCCTGCCCTCTATCTCTGCAGTGAATCAGAGATACCATTTCACTATGGAGATGAATATTGCAGTGGGTTTGAACTTCTTGTCATTTTCACCTCTATCTGTACTTGTGGTGGCAGAGAGAAAGCATGTTAGTTTCACTAAGGCTTCTTGTGGGCTTTTGTACACAAATGTTTATACAATTGGCAGAGTGGAGCAAGGAACTGTGCATCAGGACTATGCTGGGGCCCAGTCAAGATGGAAGCAAGAGATAGAAAAAATGTTTTTTCTCGTGGGAATTTTGCAAGAGCAGAGCACGGCTATGAACAAAGAACTTTTGACCTTGAATTCTAAAACAAACAACTCTGCTGAATGCATAAAGGATTCAACTGATAAAGAATCTGTGGCTGAACCAGAAATGACATCTTTGGAACCGATGGAGAGGAAAGAAGGAGTGGAGAAAGTACAGGCGGAAAATACCAACCAGAAATTTATATTGTCAGAAAAGAAAGAAGAAGATCTTCGGATTATAAATCTGCGAAAGATGAGAAAGATAAAGAAGGAAGTCCCTGGAGTACTTGGAACACTGGAATTTAAAAGAATAAAGAAACATGATTGTGACTTCCTTTTTGAGTATGGGAGAGCAGCTGACCTTTTGCAGCAACTGCTTCTAAATATTTCGGATGGAAGAAAATTTGTTGTAACTGTGACAGAACTCCTTCGAGACCTGAGGACCAACAAAAAGGATTACCAACAAAATCGGCAGAGAGAGACTAACAGAGAGTTGAGGGCCTCGGATGTGAGGAGTCCGGGCTAGGAACTGTTTTTGTGGACGTTTGCTTGGGAAGGGACGGAGACCGGGGTAGGGAGGGAGGGGAGAATTGAATTTCAAAATTTTATGATTTTTGTATTTGGCTATTGTGATCTATAATTAGTATAAGAATGGGAGAAATTCATGGAAGGGAAGTTAGGTCGACCTTAGAAAAAGGATTTAATGTTTATAAGAGAATTGGATAAGTTAAATGTGGACAACTAAAAAGAGCTAAGTTTTAAAAATAATAACAATATGTTTAAGATGATAGGCAAGAACTTGCTGAACTAATTATTGGAATTGGGATGTATGAAGAGGGGGTGGGGGGAAGTCCGGGAAAGAGGGTAAAGAAAGTAAGGGTATGAAAATGTATATGTGTTGTCTTTGTCTTTTTATGTGTGTGTGTCTTTATAAAATGTAAAAACCCAATAAAATTTTTTATTAAAAAAAAAAAAAAAGATGGAAGCAAGAGTTCAGGGGCAAAGTCACAAGCTAAAAGTGAACCGCATCAACCCAGGAATATTATTTTCCAGCAAAATCCAGCCTAATAAGAACCCTTGTGAAACTCTTCCTGCTTCGATGGATATGGCCAGTGAGATGAGCAAGCTTAGACCAGATCTTAGAAACATGATACTGCCCCGATGCTTCACCTTTTCAGACTGAAAACCCCCAAATGTTGCCACTTTTTCTCACTTGGGAGTTGTTTCACTCCCCCTGATTGTTTTGGTTGCCTTTTTGGGAATCTCTTCCAGATTCTTTATTGAGGTGAGATTACCAGAACTGTAAAGGTAAAGGGACCCCTGGGCATTGGGTCCAGTTGTGGTCAACTCTGGGGTTGCGGCACTCATCTCGCTTTACTGGCCAAGGGAGCCAGCATACAGCTTATGGGGCATGTGGCCAGCATGACTAAGCCGCTTCTGGCGAAACCAGAGCAGTGCACAGAAACACCATTTACCTTCTGGTACCTATTTATCTATTTATCTACTTGCACTTTTGACGTGCTTTCGAACTGCTAGGTGGGCAGGAGCAGGGGCAGGAGCAGGGACCGAGCAACGGGACCGAGCTCACCCCGTTGCAGGGATTCAAACCGCTGACCTTCTGATCGGCAAGCCCTGGGCTCTGTGGTTTAACCCACAGCGCCACGCGTGTTCCTTACCAGAACTGTACAGAATATTTAAAATGTGATTGCATTTTAGCTTTCTATAACAACATTATAATACTGGCAGTTCCTGGTCAGTCAGTCACTATCAGTTCAGAACCATTAGTGTATATGTGATTCCTATTATTTTTGCCCCAATGTGCATCACTTTACAGTTGTTTACATTGAATTGTATTTGACATTTTGCTACCTAAATTCTTCTGCAGCTTGAATTTCTGAACTGGGAAAGAATTCAGTGTGTTTAAAAACTTACCCCTGCTTTTTGGTGGGTATTAACAAGTCCCTGAAAAACTTTGCTGAGACTGTTTTGGGAGAAATTCTGCAGCATCCCTATTAATTAACATGTATCTGGAATACTCACTTCAGCTGATAATGTGATGACCACAACTGCTCAAGCCCACAGAAAATGGAGGCATCCAATACCCTATGAACAGACTCAAAGTGACTGTACTTCCTCATCATGGTTTCATGTTTCATATTGCACAACCTGTAGGTTGCATTCCAATCATAGCCACTCAAGCGCATAGTTAATGACAGAAAATACTATTGCTATTATTTCCCACAAGAGTGAATTATTTCAGCATAGATTGAATAATGTATTGTAGGATGTGATTATGGAATTTTTTGGAGGGAGGGGAAGTTCTCATAGATATGTGTCCCTCTCCTCCATGAATTTGTCTAATCCACTATGCACTGTGTCAAGAAGTAAGCAATACTGTAGACAATACTAATCTGGAGGAATAGTGCTGACTGCCACTTCGCAGGTAAAATTCACCTTCTATTATGTGGGCAGGATGGTCCCTCCCCTTACCTGGCCAATCTCCTGGCAACGCCTCCCCAGGCGGGATTGGGCAATTGGCTGAGGTAGGTGGAGACCTCCAGGTATCCAGCCTGGGAAGGATGAAGCCAGCCCAAACTACCAGGAGTCACATTGGGATTTGGGGGGGGGGGCTGCATGCAACCAATCAAAATGCACCCCCCATTTGATGCGGGGAGCAGTCATTGGTGCTGCACAATCCCTTGATGAATAATTTGTTTTCAGAAAATGTTAGAGTAAATAAATATGAACTAACAGTACAACCAAAGTTCTTGGTTTCAGGTTCCTATCTGCCTTAACGGAGGCAGTTCCCATGACATTGAGGGGATCGAAGGCAGAGAAAAACAGCAATGATAGAGGATAAATCATTATTGGAAATTCCTCTCAGGGAAGGGAGGAATAGGCTTCACTGTGGTCAAAACCATGGAGCCTCTTGGACTTGCCGATCAGAAGGCTGGCGGTTTGAATCTGCATAATGGGGTGAGCTCCTGTTGCTCTGTCCCTGCTCCTGCCTACCTAGCAATTCGAAAGCACACAAGTGCAAGTAGATAAATAGGTACCACTCCGGCAGGAAGGTAAACAGCGTTTCCATGCGCTCTGGTTTCCGTAACGGTGTTCCATTGCACCAGAAGTGGTTTAGTCATGCTGGCCACATGACCCGGAAAAACTGTCTGTGGACAAATGTTGGCTCCCTCGGCCTGAAAGTGAGATGAGGGCCACACCCCATAGTCGCTTTTGACTGGACTTAACCATCCAGGGGTCCATTACCTTTTTTTACCTTGTCTCAGTACCTGGCTCCACTCTGGCATGGAATGGCAGGGAGGTGGTGAGTGTAAAAGCACTTTGCCTGCTAAAAACTCTCCTACGCTGCCATTAAGATTTTTAATTGGGTTTAAAGGCAGGTGCGCTCTGAGAGATGTCATCCGAACTGCAAAATTACCCAGCTGCATTGATCTGAGGTTTAAAACTGAGAAAATGATTTTATTTGGTGTGGGCAGTGGATGATGGATAGGGGAGCCTCTGGTTTCCTGTTTATTTTGAGTTTCTTTATTAATGATTTGGCAACCCGCTCCAGATGCAAAATTTTAAAGATACAAAATTAGATTTGATTGCAGTATGGAATAAAACTTGTGATTAAAATAACAATTAGCTGTGTGGTGGTGGTGGGGAGCTCTATTGCTTGAATGGATTATCTTGGGAAATTAGAGCAGATACCATCTCTACCCCGCAAACAGCAACAACAACAGCAACAACAGAGAAGAGATACAACTTTAGTGGACTTTGGCTAAAATGCAGCCGTAAAGATGAAAGGAATTTGGAGGCATGGATGAGGGAGGCATGGAGACCCTCATGGTGATTAATTAAAATGAAAGTACTCCAAGATCCCCTGTGGCGGAAGCTGGATCCCTCTTTCCTGGGCTGTGGAAATTTCTAGATGTTGACTGAGTAGTGAGAAAGAGTGGACTGGGAGTATGTTGTTGTCCGGAAACACCAAGCAAGATGAGAGCATGATGGGAGGGAGCTATTGAGATACTTTGATAATTCTCCAGGATTATAGCCCCACCCCAGTTACGTTGAGAGACAACAGCATGTGGAGGAATTTCAAGAATAGGACAGCAGGCAAATGCCAAGGACTACATAAATGGACATATTCAGACTGACACACACAGAAAAAAGGAAAATAATTAGAACAATTCATTTGAAATCCTATGGAAAGTTAGATAAGGTATTAAAATGGATAGAAATTGCTAAAAATGCAGCTGTTATCTTAATGATTAAAATACCAACTGAAATGTAATTAGGTTTTAATAAAAGATATGAACCGCAGCAATAATAAGAATTGGACAAAAAACATTGATCAAGGAGCATGGGAAACCACTTTGATTAAATTGTATAAATCTGGAAATAATTGGAATTATTTTGATATTAATTGGAATCTGTATAATTGGCAAAACTGTGGTAATACTGAAGAAGAAGAAGAAGAGTTTGGATTTGATATCCCGCTTTATCACTACCCTAAGGAGTCTCAAAGCGGCTAACATTCTCCTTTCCCTTCCTCCCCCACAACAAACAATCTGTGAGGTGTGTGGGGCTGAGAGACTTCAGAGAAGTGTGACTAGCCCAGGGTCACCCAGCAGCTGCATGTGGAGGAGTGGAGACACGAACCCGGTTCACCAGATTACGAGTCTATCGCTCTTAACCACTACACCACACTGGCTCTTTTCCAATTGGGCAAATATTGGCAAATTAATAAAAAATTATTATTTAAAAAAGTACAATCAAAGTTCTCATGGCTTTTATCCACTAAGCCCATTCCAAATATATACATCTGATTTTATTTTCACTGACTGAATCAATCTTTTTTTTTTTTTTGTCATCTTCAGACAGCTCATTAGCAAGAATTTCTGTTAGGGCTGCACTCAAATACATTCATTCTCTATTATTTATTATTTCTCATGCTGTGAATGAGTGATAGAGTATATGCTTTGTATGATTCAATCTCCAGCATCTTCAGGTAGGGCAGGGAAATGCCCTTGCAATTCTTGGGAGCTGCTACCAACCAGGGTTGACAATAGATGAGCCAATGATCAGGCTCAGTATAAGGCAGATTCCTATGTTCCTATTTTAGGGGAAGTGTGGTAGCTCATTGGTACATTGGTGCTTTGCATGCAGTAGGTCTCACGTACAGGGAAGGGGTGGGCTGCATATTTCCTTCCTGTGATGAGGAAAAAATATATTAATAAATTAGACATCAAATACAGCTTTGGAACACAAAGTGATCTGAATTTGAGATAAAAATAACTTTGGCAAAAAGAGATAAACTTGATAATCTTTTTATATATTGGAGAAGGGTTTCAATGGAATGAGGGAGATATTAATGATATACAAGATACCACAGAAGATTTAGATAACAGAAGATCTAATAACATGAAAGAAACAGAGAGAGAGGTGGTTTAGTGCTATAATCAGAGGAGTTATAAGATTCATACGCTTTGACGTTAAGATGACAGTAAAAATGGTTAGACCCCACTATTTTTTCATTTCAGTGCTGCTCTTTGTATAGCAACTCAAGATGGCACAAAGCCAAAAAAATACAACAGTCCATTAAAAACATTAAAACAGTGTTACAATCTTTGAAAAATGGGAATGCAACAGTGAGTCAGGGCAAATTAACATAATTCTCTGGAACTTGACATAAGCAAAGACCTGCGTACATAGGTATGAGTCAAGTGGGGTGGAGAAGACATTTGACACATTTATTAATCAAAAAATGCATTTAACATAGTGGAATGAGTATTTATGAGAGAGACTTTGACATGTTTTGGCAGAAGTCAAGAGTGACTAACTTTTGGCTCTACAGATACTGCCACCAATTGCTCCCATTTGCCTGTCTATCGGTCAGGGATAATGGGTGTTGGATTCCAGAAAAACCCAGAGAGATATAGGTTCCCCTTTTGGGCATAGGAGGGGATTCAAGTGGTTAGACAGATTTAACATTCGTAGAGCTAGAATCCTGATTGATGGGCAGCAGTCAAAGAAGCCATCCTGGCAGAAGTGCACAATGAGGATGCTTACTCTTGCTCTTATTTGAGATGTATAGCAAAGTCCCATTCTCCAGGGATAAGGGATGTTGGGTGTTGTAGAGAAACAATATCTGGAGAGTCTCAGGTTCCCCATCCCTGCCACAGCCTATCTGGATAGATTGCAGCCAAACATTCATGAGGTAACTGTGAAAGCACAATACATGCATGTGTGTGGCCACAGTCGTAATTCTTCCTCCTCCTCTTCTTCATCTTCGATTGTATCAGTGTGCACAAAAAGCTCTTGTAAGCATTGGTCAGAAGAGGAAAGGGTCAGAAGGAAAATGGGACTGCATTCCTACACCTGCTTACTCAAAGGGACTTGTGTTGTAAATCTGCTTACTTCTGCATAGGGTTGCACTGTTGTTGGGAAGAGATAGGAATTGCTGTTGCCTTCCACATTGCTCCCTTTGCTGCCAGTTCAAATGAAGGCACAGGTGAGCCAGATATGATGGGACATCAGCAGCTGTGAAACACTGTGAAACAGAGTCAGGTAGAGAGAAATGGGGGGCGGGGCGGAGAGGTTGCAGTGTTTGGGACTTTCTAGTTTAGAGAAAAGGTGAGTAAGACGTGACATGATAAAAGTTTATAAAAGCATCTGTGGCATGGAGAAGGAGGATAAATGAAAGCTTTTCTCCCTTTCCCATAATGTTAGAACTCATGGAGATCAAATGAAGCTGAATGCTGGAAGATTCAGGCCAGAGGAAAAAACTGTGGAACTCACTCCCACAGAATGCATTGATGGCTCAGGAAATGATGAGAGGGTTACCTTTGCCTGACTGGTGAAGGTCCCACCAGGAAATCTCTGACAAAATGAGACAACCTGGGGTTCTGAGAATCCATGGGGCCTTAAAGTGTAATTATAATCTCTTCTTGCTTTTTTTAAAAAAGAACACCAATGTGATTTAAAAAAATGTTATGCACCCTAAAAACTGAAGGGGTAGAGCAGGGCATAAGTTTCATAAAATGAGCACTTAGGGAAGCCAAATAAGAAGATGATTGGGGTGGAGGAGGCAGTGGTGGGTGTTATGAAATAAGCAATAACCTCAAGGGGAAGAAACTTCAGTTCTGGAATTTTGAGAAATAAGCCTCAGCATTTCAGTGGCAATAGATAAAGATCTGTCTGACTCTATGCTTTTGACTCTTGGCAGTTTGTGACTACAATAAGAAGTTTCCAATGTGTCATTTCCACTGGGGGTTTGCGTTCATCCTGTGTATTTGTGTGTGTGTGTGTGTGTGTGTGTTTGCATGGGAAAATGCACATAGATGCACAAATATTTTGGGGTGTTATTTACCACACATCTACTATCTTTCAGGGACTGCATAAAGATCCTGCAATGTGTGGGCATAGTACTGAAAAAAGAATCCCGCCCCCCCCCCCCGACAAATCCATTACAACTAAGCTGCCAAACCGAGTTCTTGTGATTCTAGAATATTAGATGACATGAGAAAGTTATCCAGTTCATCTACAAAGCAGTCCTATGAATGAGGAGATCGTAGAATTCCCCTGTTCTGTACCTTTTTTGTTCTCTTTGCTTGCTCTGAATTGTGGTTTACCTAGGAGGGTTTCTATAAAAATAATAATCTGGAAATCAAACATGCAGTGTCTGTTTTAGCTTTTTCTTGATAGGTAACAAGTATGGGAACCAAGCAAGACAAACTGGAGCTTTTAATACAGGATGTCAAATGTGGGATGAGACTCATGACTAGAATGTAGGAATTGAGAGGTATAACCTGTTCAAAAGGAATAGATCAAACAGGACAGGAGGAGGAGTAGCATTTTATGTAAAGGATGTTTACACTTGTGAATAAATCCATGACCTGGAACATAGAAAGCAGATTGAGAGTATATGGGGGTGGGGTGGGGAAATTGAAGGAGAGAGAAACAACAGTGACTTGACTGTGTGTGAATGCTATATACTGCCAACCCATACTGAAAACTTGGATGATGCCTTATTTGAGCAGATTACCAAACATTCAAAATAGAGAGAAATAACAATCGTGGGGGACTTCAACTTCCCCAATATCTGTTGGGACTCAAACTCACACAAGAATGTAAAGTCTGACAAATTCCTCCATTGCTTCACTGACAATTTCATTGCCCAGAAGGTGGAAGAAGCAACAAGGGGATCATCTACTTTGGACCAGGTCCTCACCAACAGGGAGGAACTGATCAACGAAGTAGATACACTTGGAAACTTGGTATGACATGATAATGTCCTCCTATGTTTCACAATACAAAGGAAAGGGAAAGCTAAGTGTAGTCGGACACGCACTCTGGATTTTAAGTAGGCCAATTTCAAAAAACTGAAGGAGCTAATGGGTGAGATCCCATGGTCAGAAATACTCAGAGAGAAGGGAGTTCAAGAGGGATGGGAGTTTCTAAAAAGAGAAATATTGAAGGCCCAAATGCAGACAATTCCAAGAAGAAAGAAAAGTGGGAGGCATATAAGGAAACTGGCGTGGCGGCATAAGGAGTGAACGGATGAGCTTTGAGTTAAGAAGGGCATGGATAAAAAGTGTAAAAAGGGGAAATCACAAAGGAGGAGTATACATGAGGAGCCAACAGTTGCTATCAGAATAGCAACAGAATAAATGATGTAAGGAGAGAGCTGCAGCCCAAGATAGGAAAAGAGGTAGTAAGGGAATATAATAATAATAATAATAATAATAATAATAATTTATTATTTATATCCCGCCCATCTGGCTGGGTCTCCCCAGCCACTCTGGGCGGCTTCCATAAAAACCAAAAATACACTAAAATATCACAGATTAAAAACTTCCCTGAACAGGGCTGCCTTAAGATGTCTTCTGAATGTCAGGTAGTTATTTATTGCTTTGACATCTGATGGGAGGGCGTTCCACAGGGCAGGCGCCACGACCGAGAAGGCCCTCTGCCTGGTTCCCTGTAGCTTTGCTTCTCGCAATGAGGGAACCGCCAGAAGGCCCTCGGCACTGGACCTCAGCGTCCGGGCAGAACGATGGAGGTGGAGACGCTCCTTCAGGTATACTGGGCCGAGGCCGTTTAGGGCTTTAAAGGTCAACACCAGCACTTTGAATTGTGCTCGGAAACGTACTGGGAGCCAATGTAGGTCTTTCAAGACCGGTGTTATGTGGTCTCGGCGGCCGCCCCCAGTCACCAGTCTGGCTGCCGCATTCTGGATTAGTTGTAGTTTCCGAGTCACCTTCAAAGGTAGCCCCACGTAGAGCGCATTGCAGTAGTCCAAGCGGGAGATAACTAGAGCATGCACCACTCTGGCGAGACAGTCCGCAGGCAGGTAGGGTCTCAGCCTGCGTACCAGGTGGAGTTGGTAGACAGCTGCCCTGGATACAGAATTGACCTGCGCCTCCATGGACAGCTGTGAGTCCAAAATGACTCCCAGGCTGCGCACCTGGTCCTTCAGGGGCACAGTTACCCCATTCAGGACCAGGGAGTCCTCCACACCAGCCCGCCCCCTGTCCCCCAAAAACAGTACTTCTGTCTTGTCAGGATTCAACCTCAATCCATTAGCCGCCATCCATCCTCCAACCGCCTCCAGGCACTCACACAGGACCTTCACCGCCTTCACTGGTTCTGATTTGAAAGAGAGGTAGAGCTGGGTATCATCTGCATATTGATGAACACCCAGTCCAAACCCCCTGATGATCTCTCCCAGCGGCTTCATATAGATGTTAAAAAGCATGGGGGAGAGGACGGAACCCTGAGGCACCCCACAAGTGAGGGCCCAGGGGTCTGAACACTCATCCCCCACCACCACTTTCTGAACACGGCCCAGGAGGAAGGAGCGAAACCACTGTATAACAGTGCCCCCAGCTCCCAGCCCCTCTAGACGGTCCAGAAGGATGTTATGGTCGATTGTATCAAAGGCCGCTGAGAGATCCAGCAGAACTAGGAAACAACTCTCACCTTTGTCCCTAGCTCGCCGGAGATCATCAACCAGCGCGACCAAGGCAGTTTCAGTCCCATGATGAGGCCTGAATCCCGATTGGAAGGGATCCAAATGGTCCGCATCCTCCAGGCGTGCCTGGAGTTGTTCAGCAACCACGCGCTCAATCACCTTGCCCAAGAAAGGAAGATTTGAGACTGGGCGATAGTTGGCCATACTGGCCGGGTCTAAAGATGGTTTTTTAAGAAGCGGTTTAATGACCGCCTCTTTCAGCGGATCTGGGAATGTTCCCTCACAGAGGGAAGCATTCACCACCCCGCAGAGCCCATCGCCCAGCCCTTCCCGGCTTGCTTTTATTAGCCAGGATGGGCAAGGATCCAGGAGACAGGTGGTTGGTTTCACGCGTCCAAGCAGCCTGTCCACATCCTCGGGGGTAACGGATTGAAATTGATTCCATGCAACTTGACCAGACAGAGCTCTAGCACTCTCCCGCCCCGGCACTGCTCCCACGGTGGTGTCTAGCTCCTTCCGAATATGAGTGATTTTATCTGCAAAAAACTTTGCAAAATCGTTGCAGGAGATCTTGGGGTCTTTACAAGGCCCCGGTGGTAAAGGTGGTTCCGTTAAATTACGAACCATTAAACGAACCGTTTAATTTAATTTAATTTAATTTAATTTAATTTAATTTAACGAACCGTTAAATTACGAATATCTAGCTACTTCATTTTTTATATAAATTTTATTTATAATTTTTATTGTTGCCAAACATCACATGGCAGTTCCCAAGATGGAGGAACTGTTTTTTGTCTACATTTGGAAACTTAAACATTTTAAATCAATAAGGCGATCAAACCATTCTAAGTTAGAATGATCCAGATGCCTGGGAGATACAGTGGTACCTCAAGTTAAGTACTTAATTCGTTCCGGAGGTCTGTTCTTAACCAGAAACTGTTCTTAACCTGAAGCACCACTTTAGCTAATGAGGTCTCCTGCTGCCACCGCGCCGCTGGAACCCGATTTCTGTTCTCATCCTGAATCAAAGTTCTTAACCTGAAGCACTATTTCTGGGTTAGCAGAGTCTGTAACCTGAAGCGTATGTAACCTGAAGCATATGTAACCTGAGGTACCACTGTACTGTCTCCATTTGGCATGATAGTTATTGAAATTGAGGAGTGGATTTTGGCCTAAATTGAAAACTGTTGGACACTATTTTGAATCAAGGTGGTGGGCCTAACTATTCCAAACTGCTTTGACTGGGACGCCTTTGAGGCTATCATTGCCCCATTTGGGTGATGGTTCCTGAGACCAGACAGTTGGTTTTGGTCTGCGTTTGGAAACCGTCAGATGCCATTTTTAATCAAGATGGCACACAAATCGATGCATCCTAAACAGCACTGATTTGGACATCTGGAAATATATTCTTGCCCAGTTTGGCATGACAGTCCACTGATCTAAATCCCATCCCTCTTGTCCATCCAAGGGTGCCAACTTGAATAAAAATATTTTTTTGGGGGGTGGGGAGGTAAGCCCTGCCCCACATAATCAATCATATAACATGATGCACAAACAGCATTTAAATGGCAATGTCCATCAACTCGGGGGGGGGGGGGCGGCGGCCACCTCAGATATTTTATTGAGGGGGAGAGGCAAAGGGACCTCAGTCCCTAGGAGTTGGCTCCTATGCCTCCCCCAAGTCCTCCCCAAGCAATCTGATACTCCTTTGTCTTGCCTTTGCTCCACCCTTTTCATACCTCTTTGGGTTCTGGGAGACCAGAGAGGAGGGGAGCTTGTTGAAGCAGGAGGGAGAAACAACTTGCTCTGTCACCACCTCTTCCTATTCACCCCTTCTTCTGGCTGGTTGAAGTTCTCCCCCCCCCCCTCCCTGATGAGGCTCTGCACTCCATAGTAGGCGGGGGTGGGGTGGGAATCACCAGATTTGCTTGCCTCTCTGACATCTAGAGTACCCAGAAGGGCACCTCCCTCTTCTGTCCCTGGATGCCTGCCTTCCAGTACCCAACCCACGTCTTTCCCTTCCTCCTCCTCTTCCAAATGGGGCTGCCAAGTGATCTGACTCAGTATAAGGAAGCTTCCTATGTTAAGCGCCAGGCATTTGGGTGGGTCACCTGGAAATAATTTCCTAGCCACCTCTTGCTGATGTATATAGTACGTTTGAATTGGGAACCATAGGGTCCTCTAAGTGTATGCAGACAACTAGCAACACAATCAGGTTCCTGGCAGCTAACATATATGTATTTGTCAACTGAATCAGATGGAGAATATCATTCATGGCATACGGTAATGTTCCTTATGTGGTGCAACAAGGGAGAAACATTTTGTTTACATTTGCAACCTGTTCTGATTGAGTGGAAAATATATGCTGGAAGTCTCTCTCTAACACTAGTGGCAGCATTGTAAGCGTTTTTCCCCTTCCAAATCTGTCTAATTTTTCCCAGCACTTAAAAGATCACAGCTCTCTGTATCTTTTATCAGGGGAAGCCCAAGTTTCAAAATCATTTCCCCAAGTTTCTATGAAATTCTAAAGAAAACAGTAAGCAATGCCTGTTGATGCATGAGACTTTAATGTCAGTGCATAAGCATTTTATAGGGGAAAGTGAGGTCACTACCTAGTTTCCCTCCCTTGCCAATTCTAATCATAGACTCATAGAGCTGGAAGGGATCACAAGGATCATCTAGTTCAGCCTTTCTCAACCTGTGGGCCCCCAGATGTTGTTGAACTACAACTCCCATCACCCTAGCTAGCAAGGCCAGAGCTCAGGAATGATGGGAGTTCTAGTCCAACAACATCTGGGGTCCCACAGGTTGAGAGCCGCTGAAACTGCCTGCAATGCAGGAATCTTTTGCCCAACATGGGGCTCGAACCCATGACCATGAAATTAAGAGTCTCATGCCCTACCAACTGAGCTATCCCAGGAGATTGGTGTTTTTGAAGCCTTGATTCCATCTTTTATGTGCTCAGTTTATTTACACAGAAAGTCTTGTACTGCTGTCTTTTAAAAGCCAAGACGGTGATTTGTGATTTGGTTGGCGATTCAGCAGAACATAGTTCAGGCCCAGGGGCTGAAAGTGGCCCTCCTGGCTTCTCTGGCCCTTGGGATTCTTCTTAGGTCATAACCCAACAGAGAGCCGCACCTCTTACTGGCCCTGCTTAACACTTTATTGGAGTGCTTTTGCCTGGCTGGACTGTGTTCTTGAACTCCGAGAAAGCCTCTTGTGTGGCTGGCTGGAGGACTGAGTGGAATGTGTATAGAAAGTAGCCAGCAATGCAAAGGTACAATCTGCGTTTAAAAAACAAAAAACTTTTTTACATTGTTACATTTACGATCACAGTCCTATGTTAAGGACAAGTCAGATGAAAAGCATCCTGCTATTATGAAAAATTGTGTGTGTAGGTTCTGTGACTCACAGAAAATGATTCAGTGGACTGATCTGAAATTTGGCAACGTAAGAGAGGTATTATTATTACTATTATTAGACTGGATCTGTGTTCTGAGTCAGTAGCTAAAAATCTGAACCAGATTCCAGCTGGATGAATATTTGTAATGTGGAATGTTAACTCCAGTTGCATGATAGCTTCAGGCAGTTACATTAGCCTCCTTGAGTCTATTCCAGTACAGTGGTACCTCGGGTTAAGTAGTTAATTCGTTCTGGAGGTCCGTTCTTAACCTGAAACTGTTCTTAACCTGAAGCACCACTTTAGCTAATGGGGCCTCCTGCTGCCGCTGCGCCGCCGGAGCACGATTTCTGTTCTCATCCTGAAGCAAAGTTCTTAACCCAAGGTACTATTTCTGGGTTAGCGGAGCATGTAACCTGAAGCATCTGTAACCTGAAGCGTATGTAACCCGAGGTACCACTGTAAACAGACAAATCTTGGACTTTAGTCCACCACTGCCTGCTGACAGCCATGCATCTCTAAAACAGTGGTAAAGTTGGAACTAACCACATCATAGGATGCCATACCAAATCCATATTTCCTAGATAACATGTTTGTTAAGAGTGTGACCCTTAACCTGTGCTATGTCCTGGCATTTTGGAGCTTGAGTGAACGTAGAAAGGCTTAACATGTGTTAAACCAAAAAGGGTTTTATTTTGGTTAGAACAGCCTACCTTTTTCGCAGAAAGTATGTGCCTTTTAAGAGATGCATGGTAGGTGATGACTCAGAAGAAATATCCCCCTATCCACACTGGGGGCGGAGGAGGAGTTAGAATCTCTAGGCTATGCTCACGTTGTCAGTTTAAAACACAGCTAGGTCATTCTTTTTTCTTTTCTTTTTTTCAAATAATGAAAAATGCAGTTTTTATATATGTATATAAAAACTATAGAAAAGAAACAGGATAGATACGGGTTGTGGGCTCACAATGTGTATACACCACTACTCAAACCAGTGGTGAGAGTGCACTGGGTGAAGAGTAAAGGGAAATGCATATGCAGCCTTAGTTTGTACAATTTCAGATGGCAGTGGAGAATATAACACAGTGATGCTTTGGTTTGTGGGCATTGTGTGTGTTCTTTAAAGTCTAGCTACTACATGCCCAGACTTGCCTGAATTAGCCCAGACTTGCCTGAATTAGCCCAGACTTGCCTGGGCTGACCCAGACTTTCCCTACAGTCTTGTTTCATGTCTTGCACCCAGGGATGCACCTTCCAAAACAAGAACCACTGCACAGCTGTCCTTCAAAATTCACACTCCTCTAAATTTTCTAGTTCAGTTCTCCAGCTGAGTAATGAGTACAGAAATGCATACACTGGGGTAAGGTGTTTAGAAAAACCATATATTGATGAAAATAACATTAAAAATGCACTATTTTAGGGAAAATGGCTTTACAAAAATCTGTATTTTTATTGCAAACTGATGTGGAAATGTGGAGAACTGAACAAGTTTAGAAAAAAGAGGAACTGAATTTGTCTGATTTGTCTGCCCCTCCCTGTACCATATCTATTTATGATTACGCCCACGCATTCATTTCCCATTTCACAGTTCCAATTCCTCATATCAAGTAATCCACATAAAGCCAATATTTTAGTAAGGAGTCTTATGAGTTGGAAATGCCTCTGGAAATGCCTTCTGCTATGGATCTCCTTTCAGCCATGCAAAAAATAAACAACCTTCCTCTTATGTCAGCCTGTATTAATTCTAGAACCAACACTGTCCTCCGTTTAATTCCATGAATGTGATTCTCTTGTTTCTTTTTTTTAAAAAAACATTTTTTTATTCAAAATTAAAGCAAAACATATTACCAAGAAACATATCCTTATTTTTTCCCCATTTTTCCTCCCTCCCCCCACCCTCCCACACAAAACCCCCCCACCCCCACCCCCCCCCGACTTCCCTCAGTTCCAGTCTTTGGTTTCTCTGAGACTGCTGTTTTCTGCATGTTACACAGTTGTATAGATCCTCAAACTATTTAGCTGATTATCATCAATAAAAAGTTTGTGAGTGTTTATTCAAAGCCAGCCAAGGAGTCCAGTTCACTTTGTTGCATCTTCAAATACTTTGTAAAGGGTTCCCATTCATCTTTAAAGTCACAGTTATCCTTGTCCCATAGCTTATATGTCAATTTTGCTAGTTCTGCATAGTCCATCAATTTTTCTTGCTATGATTCTTTAGTTGGGGTTTCTTCAGTCTTCCATCCTTGTGCTATTAGAACTCACGTGGCTGTTGTCGCATACATGAAGATGTTTTTCAGCTTTTTTGGCAGATCTTTCCCTACAATCCCTAACAAAAATGCTTAAGGTTTTTTAATATATTCTTCAATTCATTGTATATCATTTCCCAATTTTTTAAAATTACATTACAATCCCACCACATATGATAAAATGCCCCTTCTTTTTCCTTACACTTTCAACATATCTTTGAACTAGTTTTGTACATTTTCCCTAACTGCACTGGTGTCTGTACCATCTGTACATCATCTTCATGTAATTCTCTTTCAATAGGGAACAATCTGTAAGTTTTAAATCAATTTTCCATAATTTTTCCCAATCTTCCATCATAATGTTATGACCTACATCTTGTGCCCATTTAATCATAATTGATTTTACCTCTTCATCTTTCGTCCCCCATTCTAATAGTATGCGGCCTTCAGTAATTTCATTTTCCCTTCGATCACTTCCGTTTGAAACCTAGATTTTGTATAATTGAATCCTTTCTTGCTGTCTTCTTTATGTGTTCCATATAGTTGTCGATAATGCAACCAACTCTGAAAGTGGTCTTTGATCTCATCAAAATCTCTTAATTTCCATTTTCCATCATGGTCCTTTAATAAATCAACATATGTGAGCCATTTTCCTTTCTTTCCAAGTGGTTTGAGCAGTAATGCTTCATGTTTCTTTATTAGCTAATAAACCAAAGTTATTGGTTGAGCAATATTGGTTGGTACATGTTAGAGTTAGCCCCAGAGGTAAAGCTGGAACAACTAGATGCCCATCTGACTTTATTAAGAGACCCATATGCTAGTATTATCAGGATAAAGACTGCCAAAACATCACAGCATGGCAGGCAACAGCTGAAATTATATGGGAACAGAGGAAGAGAAAAGTGAAAAAGTGGAAGTAGAGATGCTGCGTAGGATATGATCAGAACAGGGAAAAATGAAGAAACAAATAGAAAAATAAACTTCTCTTAGAATTCCCAAGCAAGCTGGGTATGAGGCTGCTAGTGGTCTATAAAGTATATCTGCATGTTCATTAGCAATCCTGGACTGTAGCACTTCCACAAGAGAACATCCCAGTGATAGGCTGAACTCTTCCAAAGCACTACGCTCTGAGCATTTCTGCAGCAGGCAGAAAGTCAGCAATAAATCCTTTATTCCATGGAGCAAGTTGAACAGTAGGATTTTTATTTTATTTTTATTTTTTTTTAAAAAAAAATCTAATAAAACCGCCATCCAGGTTATAACCTGTCATTTTGGAAATTATTCTTGGGACATTTAACCAAAAGTCTTTGAAAAAGATTACCGTACATCTGTGCTAATGTTCCTTTTATGCTGAGCTGGGTCAGCAGTCACTGACCTTTTTCTTTAAAAAAGAAAAGAAAGAAAGAAAAGAAAAAGGGGAAATTATATCCATTCATTTATACCACAGTGACTGCAAGGTAGGCGAGACTAAGAACATACAGAGACCTTCAGGGCCAAGGACCCTTTAGCCCTTTGAGCCTTTGAGCTATTTTTAAGGAAATTTGCCAAAATCTAGACTTCCGGCATGAGTTGCCGTACATCTGGATTTCTGCCTGGACACGGTTTCCAACTACTGTATTCCTGTTGTGTCCAGGAAATTCGGATGTATGGCAGCCCTAGTCTTGTGGGATCACAGTAAATCCTTGCATGGCTGGCTGCACCCCCATGGGCCACAGATCACCCATACTCACTCAGACTGGTAGAATCTTGGATCTATAAAATCATATAATTGTAGGGTTGGCAGGTACCCAAAGGTCATCTAGTCCAACCCCCTGCAACTTATCTTTTAAAAAGTCCAAAAAACTTTCTACCATCTGAGGGAATTCGTTCCACTGTCAAACAGTTCTTATTGTCAGAAAGTTCTTCCTAATGTTTGGTCGGACTCTCCTTTCTCATAACTTATGTCCTTTGGCTCAGATTTTACCCTCTGGAGCAGGAGAAAACATGCTGTATCTTCCATGTGACAGCCCTTCACATATTTGATGATGGCTATCATATCTCTTCTTCTCCAGGCTAAACATTCCCAGCTCCTTCAAGCACTCCTCATTTGACATAGTTTTCAGACCCTTTATCATCTTGCTTGCCCTCCTCTGTACACATTCCAGCTTGTCAACATCCTTCTTAAATTGTGTTGCCTGGAACTGGACACTGGTGTGATTTGACCAAGGCAGAATAGAATGGGACTATTACTTCCCTTGATTTGGACAGTATGCTTCTGTTGATGCAGCTTAGAATAGCATTCACTTTTTTTGCTGCTGCATCACACTGTTGACTCATATTAAGCCTGTGGTCCACCAAGACCCCTAGATCCTTTTCACATGTACTACTAGTAAGCCAGATGTCCCCCATCCTATATTTGTGCATCTGGTTCTTCCTGCCTAAGTTCAGAACCTTACATTTGTCCTTATTTTAATTCATTTTGTTAGCTTGTGCCCAGTTCTCCAATCTGTTAAGGTCATATTGAATTCTGATTTTGTCTTCTGCAGCATTAGCTACCCCTCCCAGTTTGGTGTCATCTGCAAATTTGATGAGCTTCCCCTCAATTCCTTCATCCAAGTCTTTTATAAATATGTTGAACAACAGCAGGCCCAGGACAGAACCCTGCGGCACCCCATTTGTCACTCTTTCCCAGGATGACGAGGAACCATTAATGAGTACTCTTTGGGTTTGGCCTTTCAACCAAATCCACCTAAAAGTTGTCACGTGCCACCCACATTTTACTTGCTTCCTCACGAGAATATAATAGAGGACTGTCTCAAAAGCCCTATTGAAACCTCCTTTCTCATAACTTGAGTCCATTGGCTCAGATTTTACCCTCTGGAGCAGGCGAAAAGAAGTTTGCTGCATCTTCCATGTGACAGTCCTTCAGATATTTGAAAATGGCTATCTTATCTCCTCTTCTCCAGGCTAACCACACCCATTCCTCGTGAGACTTACGGTAGGTTCCAGAACCTTGATCATCTTAGCTGCCCTCCTTTGCACGCATTCCAGCTTGTCAACATGCTTCTTAAATTGTGGTGCCCAAACTGGACACAATATCCCAGGTGTGGTATGACTTCACTTGATCTGGACACTATACAGTGGTACCTCGGGTTACATACGCTTCAGCTTACAGATTCCGCTAACCCAGAAATATTACCTTGGGTTAAGAACTTTGCTTCAGGATGAGAAGAGAAATCATGCTCCGGCAGCGCAGTGGCAGCAGTGGTGCTTCAGGTTAAGAACAGTTTCAGGTTAAGAACGGACCTCCAGAATGAATTAAGTACTTAACCCGAGGTACCACTGCACTTCAGTTGATGCAGCCTAGAATAGCATTCACTTTATTTTACTGCTGCATCACACTGTTGACTCATGTTCCACCAAGACCACTAGATCCTTTTTACATGTACTGCTAGTAATCCAGGTGTCCCCTTATTTATTTATTTCCCAGTACTGCACATATATGTGGTTGCGCGTGAGTCACATTAAGTGGGGTGACTCCTGTACATTTATCTTTGAGACACAAATAAGCATTCACCGTATTTACTTGAATTTACTTGTGGTCTGACCAAGGCAGGTACTATGACTTCCATTCATATGGACACTATAATTCTGTTGATTCAGTCTAGCTTCTTTTGCTGCTGCCTTACACTGTTGATTCACGTTAAGCTTGTGGTCCACTAAGCCCCCTAGATCAGTGTTTCTCAAAGGCTGTGGCACAGCACAGCACACTGGTGTGGCAGGAGAGGATGGCAAGTGTGGCGGGAAGATTCAAGGACAATCGAGAAAACATTTAAATGTTTAAGCACTGCTAGGAATTCTGTCATTTTGTTTTCTAATGTATTTGTTACCAATACAAAAATCAGTGTGGTGCAAGGAAATTTTTATTCTGAAAGTGTGGCCCAGAGGAAAAGGTTTGAAAACCACTGCCCTAAAGGGCTGCCATATTTCAAAAAGTGAAAATCAGGACACAAAGGTTTTTGAGCTTTTCTTGCAAAATCTCAAAAAAGAAGAAGACGTTTCTGAGCTATTTTAAAGGAAATTCATCAAAATCTAGACCTCTGATATGAGTTGCCATAAGTCCAGATTTTTTCGGACGTTTCAGTGATTCCCACCCAGGCACTGTTTCCAACTGCTTTATTCTAACTATGTCCAGGAAATTCCAGACATATGGCAATCCTAGTGCCCTAGATCATGAAGAAGAAGAATCTTTATTTGCATCAGTCTCTAACCATAGCAGTAAAACAAAATACAATGTACTGCAGATAGGGGTGAAACTTTAACTATACAATCAAAATAAAATAAAATAAAATAAAATAAAATAAAATAAAATAAAATAAAATAAAATAAAATAAAATAAAATAAAATAAAATAAAATAAAATAAAATAAAATATTGTCCAGTAGCACCTTAGAGACCAACTAAGTTTGTTCTGGGTATAAGCCAAGCACAGGCAAACTCAGCCCTCCAGATGTTTTGGGACTACAACTCCCATCATCCCTAGCTAAAAAGACCAGTGGTCAGGGGTGATGGGAGTTGTCGTCCTAAAACATCTGGAGGGCCAGAGTTTGCCTGTGCCCGGGATAAGCTTTTGTGTGCATGCACACTTCTTCAGAGATACACTATACAATATACATTCTGGAGGCTTACATCAATAATCAGATAATACATCTCCTAGATCCTTTTCAGGACTCAATACTTTAACACCACAGGCATTTGGGATGGAAGAGAGCACTTAATTTCTACCCAGTCTCTTATAAAAAATGAAGCAACTTCCTTATATAATCTCCATGGATTGGGAATTTAAGACACTCCAGTGAGACAGGGTGCCTCTGAATGCTGCCCAGCTCCCACAGCAAATAGATGGATGTGGTAGTGGCTGTAGCCCAAGTCTCCCAAGACAGATGGATGCCAACCCAAATCCCCTAATAACTGTGCAACCTGCTCATATTCATATCTATCTATCTGCAGTGCAAATACACTTTAAAAACAGTAGGCACCATAAAATTATCAAAACGTCAATAAGATCAACACATTTTAAAAGCAAATATACATAATAAACTGGGTAGGTTTGCCTTACCAAAATGTTTTTAGCAAGTGCTGAAAAAAAGTCCCTGCCTGATATCAAGAGGCAGGGAGTTCCAGAGATCAATTTGCACTTAGTAGAATGGTTCATCTGATACCATGTTTTTGTTGTGAGGCTTTGGATCCAACCCCACAGTTCATTCTGTCTGCTTTAAATCATTTTCAACCTTTTGCACAGGAGTTACTGTAAAGACTCAGGAAATGGTGAGGTTTAGGTTTTTTGGTTTTCTTTTTGGTAAGTTTCCGAGGAAAGAACTGAAATTAAAGCAGCAAGCTTCTAACTGCAGTCATCCTCAAGCCATTTGACTATATCACTGCCAGCTGCGTCCTCGGAAACCAGAGCAAACACTGCTTTTAATGTGGTCTCCAGAGCGAACGCTGCGGAGGCAGTGCATGAAGCTCCAGCTAATTGCAAAGCAGAGGTTTGGCTTGCGGCTTCCCTTGCTCTGCTTTGCATTATTTCACGCCTCTCCACCCTCATACCATATGACGTATCTGAGTAGGAGACTATAGGAGGCTGTTTAATAGGATTGGGGAACCTCAGGCCCGGGACCAGAGGACCTCTTCAGCATTTGTGTCTGGGCCTTGGAACGCTTGGAAAGCCACACCCCCTTTCCGCTGGCCACACCCTTCACTGGCCCTAATTCTGCTGTTCCTTGAGTGCTTTTGCCTTCCTGCAGTGGTTCTCAAAGGATGTGGTGGGAAAATTCCAGGAGAGTCAAAGAAACATTTAAAATTTTCAGTGTGGTATAGTACAGTATAGAACAGGGGTGCCCAAACTTTTTTCAAAGAGGGCCAGCTTTGAAGAAGTGAACATGCATGAGGGCCGACCAAACCTGCTGAGCTTTTTTTAGGATTGAACTTGCTGAGATTTTTTTTGGATTTTACCCCAGAACATATACTGCCACGGGGGCAGAATTAAATCAGCTGGTGGGATGGATTAGGCCCCCAAAACAGACTTTGGACGTGCCTGGTATAGAATAATATAATTTTTTTATATAGAGGTGTGTGTGTACAAACACACACACACACACACACACACACACAATGAGAGCAAGAGCATTGACTTTTATCCTACATATTGTTGTGAACAGGGATTTTCCACTATGACAAATATGAAAGCTCAGGAAAGAGAATGGCTTCTTGATGCTGATAAGGAGAAGAGAGTTTACTTGTCTCAAATTAGGCCTAAGATAAATGAATCACTCAGCAAAAGCAAGCTCATACGTCTCATTGAGTCTGTTTACATGCATAAGCTACATACAAGGGTGTAGCCAGGACTTTTGTTGGGAGGGGGTCAGAACCGATGTGATTGGTCAGTTAGGTAAGGATTTCTGTTGTTTCGGGGGGGGGGCAGCTGCTCCCCTTGCCCTCCCTTGGCCGCTCCCATGGGTACATACATTAGAGGCTTACACAGGCAGGAAGAACCAGATATGCAAATATAAGATGGGGGACTTCCGGCTTACTAGCAGTACATGTGAGAGGGGTTTAGGGGTTTGGGTGGGCTACAAGCTTATCATGAGTCAACAGTGTGATGCAGCAGCACCAAGAAAAAAAGCTAACGTTATTCTAGGCTGCATCAATAGAAGTATAGTGTCCAGGTCAAGGGAAATAATAGTCCCACTCTATTCTGCCTTGGTCAGACCACACTAACTGGGAAACATTGGCCTGCGAGCGCTCCAGTTAGAGAACAGCCTTTACCAAAGGTGTCATGGGCTTTGAAGACACTCAAACTCAGGATGCAAGGGAGAAACGTGCTAAGAAGAAGGCACAGTTGGCAAATCCACACCGTGATCAACTCCAGCCCAGAAACCAATGTCCCCACTGTGGAAGGACGTGTGGATCCAGAATTGGCCTCCACAGTCACTTACAGACTCGCTGTTAAAACTGTGTTTATGGAACACAATCTTACTCGGCTACAAGTGATCGAAGAAGAAGAAGAAGAAGAAGAAGAAGAAGAAGAAGAAGAAGAAGAAGTGTCCAGGTCAAGGGAAGTAATAGTCCCACTCTATTCTGCCTTGGTCAGACCACAGCTGGAACACTGTGTCCAATTCTGGGCACCACAAATTAAGAAGAATGTTGACAAGCTGGTACGTGTGCAGAGGAGGACAACAAAGATGATCAAGGATCTGGAAACCAAGTTTTAAGAGGAACTGTTAAGGGAGCTGGGTATGTTTAGCCTGGAAAAGAGGAGAGAGGATATATGATACCAGAGAGAGAGAAAGAGAGAGAGAGAGAGAGAGAGAGAGAGAGAGAGAGAGAGAGAGAGAGAGATTGCAGATGACATGGCAGGAATGTGATGGGGGCACATCTGAAATGCAGAGAAGTTGGAGGGTTTGACTGGCCAATTTCTGCTAAACCATTGAAAAACTTCATTGAGAGTTAGAGAATTGCAGCTGTCTGCTCCCCCTTTTTAACAGGGCATTGTTGATGTGACTGGCCCAGGGCAGGGCCTGACAGACCTATAAGAACTGCTGCTGTGGCTACCACTAAGGAGGACTCCCCTGCTCAGCGCCTGAGGGCCCCAGTCCTGCCACTCACAGTCCTGCCCAGGGCGGGGCCTGATGGGCTCTATAAAGGACTGCTGCTTCTGGGCAGAGAGGGCTCTGTTTTTTGGGGGGGTGTGTTTTTTTTTTTTTTTTACCTATGTCATTTTAAACTCTGATATGAATGGTGTATTCTTAGTTTTAGATTTTGATTTATGTGGAAATTGTTTCCCATTTGGTTGTGTATTTTTTTTTTTTGATGTGGTTTAATTATTGTTTATGACTTTTGTAATTATGTAAATCTTGTTATGCTGTAAGCCGCCTTGAGCATTGTTTTTTTAACTTTGGAAAGGCGGCATACAAATAAAAAATGATGATGATGATGATGATAGCCATTTTCAAATATCCAGAGAGCTGTCACATGAAAGATGGAGTTATCTTGTTTTCTCCTGCGCTAATGGGTAGGTCTTGAACCATTGGATTCAAGCAACAAGAAAGGAGATTCCAACTAAACATCTGGAGGAACTTTTTGACACTATGAGCTGTTCGACAGTGGAATGAACTCCCTCATAAGGTGATGGACTCCCCTTCCTTGGAGATGGCCAGCCATCATGGCTACTTTAGCTGAGATTCCTGCATCACAGGGGGTTGGACTAGATGACTCTTGGGATTCCTTCCAACTCTTCTATGATTCTATGTGCTTTTGCTTGTAAAGAACGGAACCTGTCTGCCACCTACTGGTATAAAGCTGGAAATGGTTCTGAGAAAGAAGCAGAAAATGGGTGAGCTCTAAGTTATCTGAAGCAGTTTGGGGCAGTGGCGTAGCGTGGGTTGTCAGCACCCGGGGTAAGGCAAGTAATTTGCACCCCCTAACCTGTGGATTTGCGCCCCCTAACCCTACCCCTACCCCTAACCCCCAGATGTTGCGCCCGGTGCGGCTGGCCCCCCCTGCACCCCTCACGCTACGCCACTGGTTTGGGGTACAGGCTTCTTACCCCTTCCCCTTTTTGAGGATTGTATATGGGAAAGCAGAACACTCCTTGAGGCACTGGATTTCTAATGCAGAAGATTTTCAGCATTTGTAAGGTGAAACCATGTACGGCAGTTCTACCAGGATGGGTCTTGAGGGATCTAGGATCCAGCGGGGTTGAGGGTCCAGATACAATGACCAGGAAGGGCCCAAAGTGTAGCAGAACAGTATGGGGTAACAACCCCACCCTCTCTTTCAAAATGTCTCTAGCCATTTTATGCCGGCACCACAAGACCAACCCTAGCAAGAGTACCAACCCTTTCTATGTCTTTTTACCCCTCAAAAGTACCGAACAAAGGGATACCTAGAAGATTGTCGCACCTCTGATATGGGCTCAGCAGGAGAGCATCTCCATTAGAAACCACATCACCAGGTGGTCTGTGCTGTATAATGGAGGGAGGGAGAATTGGATATTATCGAAAGCAAACGACCATCTTGATGGTCCTGATCTACCCAGAAAAAAGGACATGGGAAGGTTGCTTTATCCCAATTGAGACCACTAAGTCATTGCTTCCAGTATTCTTCCCTGAGTTTCAGAAGCAAGAGACAAAGCCTCAAATTGTTGGTGAAAGATTCAGCTTTACCAATTGTCACATTTTTTGACTGATCGCAACATTGCCCAAGTTCTCCTATCAAGGCATTGTTTGGGGTCATCAACCCAGGGGAAAGCTGTCATCAGCACATCATTGTCCCATGACAAAATAACTGCCTTATGCAACTTCAGGCCCTTGATCCATTTAGTATTATCAACACTAACTTGCAGAGACTCTCCAGTATTTCAAACAGGGGATACTGGGGATTGAATGTCGGAACAACTGCATACTATGTGTGTGCTCTGACAAGGCATTTTGGCCCTTCCCTGAATACATAGGAACAAGTGGCTTCATCCCATAATGACCCACCTAGCTTAGGACTGTCTACACTTGTTGGCAGAGACTCTCCAGAGTTTCAGGCAGAATCTTTCCCAGCCCTGGAAATGCCAGGGTTGAACCTGGGATCTCAGCCACTAAGCTATGGTCCTTCCCCTTCAATTAACTGCTGATAAATGATGGCTCTGTACCATTTTGAGACTTTGCCTAACCTTTAGAATAATTTGGTGCAGGAGGCTAGTATGTCTTCCATCATCATCGATACTATTGACTGTCAACATTGCTCCATGGTCTCACAAACAAGTTCTTCCTAAACCCTTTTCCAGGGATCCTTTAACTCAGGGGTGGGAAATCTGTGGTCCTGTGCATCTTTGCTTTCACTGGCAATGCCAGGAATTTAAATGGAGACTGCCTGCATTTTTTCTGTCATTGCTATGGTACACACACACGTACACACACACACACACACACACACACACACACACAGACAATGCGGAGAGGCCTATATACATCCATACCCCTTGAATGTATACCAAACAATATGACACATTTAAAAAAAAGACTCAGAGATTTTTGTAAAAGTAAAATTGTGCTTTTATTTAATTTTTTAAAAAATGTACAATCAGACACTGTCCTGCTGTGTTTTGGAAAGCATGGATTGTTTTAAAAAAAACCTTGATGACAAAAAACTTAGCTTATTATTATTATCATCATCCTTCTTTTCTTTTCTTTTCTTTTCATTTCTTTTCATTATATTAATAATATTAATCTTAGGATGAAATGTTTAAATAGGGCTGCTTTCTTCCTTGCCCTTTTCTATATCTGTTTTTAAAAAATATATATATAGAGAGGTGGATCCAGACTTGCAGTGCAATCTCCACCATGCCTACTAAGAAGTTAGGTCCTCCTTCTTTGTCTCAATGTTGCCCTTTTTGAACTCAGCAGGGAGGAGGATGGGGACAAAACTAGAATGTCATTGGCTCTGGTGCCACCTACTGTTGCACACTCTGCCATCCACCCTACCAGTCCAAATGTGCACCAGCCACCACTACTCCCAGGTGAGTGGAGATAGGATTGCACCTTTAGTCATGCTTGGAGTAAACCCACTGAAACCAATGGAACTTCAGTTAGTCATGGAGAAGTCTGGATCCAGTCTGTATATATAGGAAAAGCTTCCAGATCATCAGCTAATAAAGCTCAAGGATGGCTAATAATGATCACAATAATAATGTATATATTTTGTGTGTGTGATTCTGTGTGTGAATATGCCAGATTGTGTCCTCTTCCCTGACATCCCCTCCCCTCCCCACTTCCCTCCCTGGCGATTGTCATCTTTGGTGCAAAGAAAGCCAGCTACAGATAGGGGAAAAAAGGATGCTCAGTTGAGCACGCTACATTTTGAAGAAGCCTTTCCCACCCCCAATAAAAAATGGTCAAGGGAGCCAAGGTTACGTCAAGCAACACTGATGCTTTGGTAAAGTTCCCATCTCCATTTCTAATCTCCCTTCCCCCAAATTTCTGGAAAAACAAACAAACAAAGCAACCATTCTTTTTCTTTCTGTCAGCCAACCCCGTGGAGGATTCATGCTCTCTTCCGTCTCCCTTCAAGATTCCTAAAGCTGTATGGTCTCAGTTTCATCTCTGCAAACTGGATGGAGTGCTCATGACCTTTCCAGTGGAACCAGTTGATACCCTGCAAAAACAGAGGCAAGAACGGAAGGTTGATATAAATGAATGGGTGAACGCAACTGTTTACTAGCTGTTGTGGGCAGTTAAGAGTATCATCTACAAGCCTTCGCATCCCTGGTTGAAATGCCATCATAGCCATCAATTCTATCGGCTGATATTTATTCCCAAGCAGTCCTTTATAGCAATGGTGGGAAACGTCAGACTCAAGGGACAAAATGTGGGCTTCCAGGGCTTCCTATGTGGCTTCGGGACTTTCCCCACACCACATCTTCTTTCTCTGGGCCTCCTTTAAGTGCCTGGAACTGTAGCAGTGCCGCCTGCCTGCTTGTCTAATCAGAGAGTAGGTATGTAGGCAGGGAAACAGGAGGAAATGGGCTTTGCACTGCTGGAAGCATTTAAGCAAAGCTGAAAATATAGCCATCTGGTGGGGCTGATGTAGCTACACCCTGAACTTAGCTCAGTGGGATGTTCAGGGTTTCTTTTGCCTTGATGTAATGATTCACCTTGTTTTACTCAGTATACACCCATTGAAATTAATGGATCTAAGTTTAGTGAGTAAGCATCAAGGGAAAATCTGCACCTGATACCCTGTGGGACATCTTCAGGAGAAGAAAGGGCTAAGGAGGAAACACTACACAAATGCAGCGTGGAGTCCCTAAGGCAGCCAGGTGGCATCTTGTATGCCTCCTTCTGGGAACTCCTGCAGCCAAGCTGGTGCCAGATGTAGTGCCATGCTTTCCTTTTGGACCACATCAGAGAGGCCGAGAGGGGGCACATTGTAATCAGGACAGCCCAGGACCTCCATACACATTGCCCAGGCTAGTGCCCCAGAGAGGGCACTGCCAACACAGCAAAAACAGCAAGGAATGCATCAGTTATGAGTCTCTTCAGCGACAGCAGGCACAACAATTATCCAGCAGTTTTGACTTCACCCCCAGAGGTGCACTGCATTGTCTCTTGATGGAGACAGATGCCAACAAAAAGTTAGTGCTATCCATTAATTTCAATGTCTACTCTGAATAGGCTAGCACTGGTAGGACAACCTCCCACCTCCACTTCTAAGCTCTGCAAGGTGGCGACTTGCCCACTTGTACCCTGCATGACAAGTGCAATGTACAACAACTTACCTGGCTGTGGTTGTTGTCCCCATATCTACCCATCAGGTTAACACGGTGGCAGTTCTTGTACCAGAAAGCTCCTTTGTATGATAAAGCGCAGTTAGTGATTGCCATATCGTGGTCCTTGTCGTAGGTGGAAAAGGCGCGTGCATTGTGATAGGTCATGGAATCGCCTGTGTGATGGAGAAAAAACATAGCTGATTTTTAGGTTGTTGCTAGCAGGAATTGTACTATACATTTTTGTGACCCAAGGTGAAGGGCAAAATAGTATATCTCCTCCTCATTCCAAATACAAGTGGCTGCTGGCTCCTATTGGAACCTGTAGGGTGGAAGTCTGGGAGCCCAACAGTAGATGGCACTAGAGTCAATAACAGGTGGAGCCAACTAATCCTAGTTTTTAACCCACCCTCTTCACTGCTGAGTTCTAATAAGGGCAACCCTGAGACAAAGGAGGAGGAAGACCACAGGCAGGGCCAACCTTTGAACAGGTAGGAAGGCAGGTAGGTGGCTTGGGAGAGGAAACTGGTTGAAGAAGAAGAAGAGTTTGGATTTCATATCCCGCTTTATCACTACCTAAAGGGGTCTCAAAGCGGCTAACATTCTCCTTTCCCTTCCTCTCCCACAACATACACTCTGTGAGGTGAGTGGGGCTGAGAGACTTCAGAGAAGTGTGACTAGCCCAAGGTCACTGCATGTGGAGGAGAGAGGACGCGAACCCGGTTCACCAAATTACGAGTCTACTGCTCTTAACCACTATGCCACACTGGCTCTCGTGAACAGTCCTGACTGGTTTTAAGAAAGAAGGCAGGTAGGTTGGAGCTGACTGAGGGGGGGTTCAGTGTGGGAGGGCGGGGGGGGGGGGCATGGCTCTTGGTGTGTGTGTGTTTTTTGTAGGTGCACAACCAGACTCCCTCATTGAAGGTGCACCCAGGCCAGGCCTTCGGGGTATGGGTGGTGGCAGCACCTCCTTCTCTTTGTGCACAAGAAAGGGATGCCCATGCATGCCCCACCCCTAGGCTGGCAGACAGGGAGGGGGAGGACGCAGTTGCCACCACCACCACCACCCACCACAGAGGGAGGATGAGGGTGTGACCCAGGGGCAGAAGTGGTGGAGAGGACATGGCAGCATTGTCACCCCTCTCCTCCACTGGGCTCTGGCACATGAGTGTGCTCCCTGCACCACTTTGCAAGGCTGGGATCAGACAGTCCTACCCCAGCCTTGCAACGCTGTGCAGGGCTGCCAGGGCTATGTGAGTGCACCCTTCAAACCTGTCTGTTTGGACTGATTTGAACCAGCGTCGAGGGTAGGGCTGGTACAGCAGCAGTGGGCTCCCTCTGCGGTCTGCCCCCCGCGTCCCGTTGAGCATTTCACAGGCAGTGGTAGCATACACCCTGCTGCTGGTTCAGTGGGTTCTACTTGCTCCAATGGACTTGGCTCCTCCCAGGAGCACCTCCAAGAGACCTTTGGTTGTCCACTGTTGGAACCAGAAAGTTGTACTAGATGGGCCTTTGCTTTGTTCCAGAAGAGTTGTTCTTATTCCCACTTAAGTTCTTTAGATGCATAAGGTGGGTGGGACTTTTGACAATGGGACAACCTCCTCCACTATACCTAAGGTCAGTGGCCTAGCTTAGGTGGCACAGAGCAGATAGGTTTAGGAGGAAAAGGGCAGAATGCTGCTGTTCCCTGGCATCTACCACCTGAAGTAGCTGCCCCACTGCCTAATGATAGTGCCAGCCTGGTTTGTGGAACACAAAAGACTGATGTCATGCGGGCAGAAACAAAGCAAATGGTCTGATGTAGTGATCTGAGTGAGCCCTTCTCCATATTGGAAGAAATCTGCAAAGAAATACTCATGAATTTCTATGATGAGGTTTAAATAAGTGAAGAAATAGCAAACTAATGGTGGAATTGTGAAGAACTAAACTTTATATTTTTTTTTGGGTGGGGAGGGAGAAACTGAGAGAATCAGAAATGTTTTTTTTTTTTTTTACAAAATTTCTAGTCTGGTGGCCACTGGCATTTTCCACCCCGCCCCTAGCAGGCTTCAAAATAAACCTTGGAAGGGTGCATATGGTTTGCATTATAAACTTACCTATCTCTGGGGATTCTCTGAACAGACAGACCCATGGAGATTAGCACACATGACTAACTTGCATCTGTTAATTCCAACGGGGCCTGCTCTGAGTTGAATTAGCTGGTCACAACTCCTCTAGATTCTTTACTCCCTTTCTATTGAATGTGTTTTGTTTTTGTTGGGAGATCATCCAGCTCATTCCAATACAGGTTCCAATATAAGGGGGTGGGAAGGGGGCAAAAGAAAGGACTGGAAGGAGCCTGTGGGATTTGGCCTGCCATCTTTGCAACAAAGCAGATGTGGTCTTCCGAAACATTTTCCATGCTTTGTCACACAATGTACAGCTTGTTATGATGGGGAACTGTTAAGCACATTCTTGGCATCTTGACCCATCATGTTCCTTCTTGTGTAAGCCATATTCAGAACAGGTACTTAGAGCTTCAAGAGAGACATTGCTGGGCTCAGGCTGTTTGTTTACATTCCAAGACTGAAAAAACAGCAAGTTGCTCAGCACCAGGTAGATTTTAAATGGAAATGACACACAGAAGCAAAGTTACACAAAAAGGCCCATAATCACTTGCAGGAAACAAAGGTATCCCAATGCAACCCATTTTAACCCTGTGTTAAATTGATGGACAAAAATTAAATAATGCTCCTTCTGGGGGTGGGGAACTCTTTATCAAGAAGTGCTCAACCACCACTGACCTCAGCTCTTAAATGCATTGTAAGAACCATAAATGCCAGAACTTGGGCTTGGGTTTGGGTTTGTTCCCCCGCTTTCCCCCCCATGCATAGCTTACACAAAATTAAGGCTGAGGGTCACAACAAGTTATTAGCATACATTGTTGACAGAGGGGATACTACAGTTTGAAAAGGATTTTGACAAGCTGAAACATGTGCAGAGGGCAACCAGGATGATCAAGTGTTTAGAAACCAAGCCTTATGAGGAAAGGTGGAGTAGGCTAGCTATGTTTAGCATGGAGAACAGAAGACTGAGAGGAGATGATAGCCATCTTCAAACATCTGAAAGGCTTTCATGTGGAGGATGGAACAAGCTTCGCTTCTGCTGCTCTGGATGGGAGGACCCAAACCAGTGGATTCAAGAAATAAGAAAGGAGATTCCTACTAAATATTAAGAACTTTCTGAGGACTCAACTCGATTGATAAAGAAAAAGCATTTTATATGTGCTGTATAAGCGATATAACCATAGCTGTCAACTTTTCCCCTTTCTTGTGAGGAATCCTATTTGGAATAAGGGGACTTTCCTTAAAAAAAGGAAAACATTAACAGCTGTGGATATAACACTGTGACACCAGATGGCGCTGTGGAGTCCCATCTTTCCCAACCGGATTTCCCTGTATGAGTTTACAAAGCATTTAACTGAAACGCTTCTTTGATCCAGCCTGACGGTAATAGCTGTTTGACAGTGGAATGGACCACCTTGAAAAGTGATGGACTCTCATTCCTTGGGTGTTTTTAAAGACTGATTGTATGACCACGTGTCAAGGATTCTTTAGTTGTTATTTCTATATTGCATAGGTGGACTAGTTGACCCTTGGAGTCACCTAGAATTCTAGGATACCTATAAAAGGTGACTAAATAATGAATGACTGCTGCATTGTTTCCATTTTTCATTTCCCCTACTCCGAATAAAACTTAGTTGGCTATCACCTGTTGTTGTTGTTAATTATGCTAATCAAGACTCAACAAGAGAAGAAATCAAATGAGACATGCCCCAGGTAAGGGATTCCTTTCTTAGAGATATTCAGATTGCCCCAGAATCTTTTCTTTTTAAAACAACTATGATACATTATTGTAACTTCCTCCAACTTCTTCATAAAATGGAAATGAGGAGGCAGGGGCGGAGGTGTGGGTCCTTCTGTGACTGACAGCTCCAGTTTGCAATCTAAGAATGACTTTACCAGAGCATTGGGGAAGGACATAGAACACAACAGAAGTAGTTTGAGCTTCTGATTTCCCTCTGTTTTTTTCAGGAAGGTGTTACTAGATATGTATTATACTTTACAGCTGCATCTGTGATAAGGTTATTCGACTTTGTATTTTACAGAGTATACATGTTTATTGCTTGTATGATACTGTGTATAGTTTGACATTCCTGTTTAGCATATATTAACTATGCTCGTTACGTATTATGTACCATTAGGCATTGTTTATTATTATGAGTTACATAAATGCAACTCATAATAATTATCAGAACACCACAATAATCAGCACATAATAATACATATATATATATATATATATATATATATATATATATACACACACACACACACACACACAGTGGTACCTCTGGTTATGTACTTAATTTGTTCCAGAGGTCCGTTCTTAACCTGAAACTGTTCTTAACCTGAAGCACCACTTTAGCTAATGGAGCCTCCCGCTGCTGCCGTGCGATTTCTGTTCTCATCCTGAAGCAAAGTTCTTAACCCGAGGTACTATTTCTGGGTTGGCGGAGTCTGTAACCTGAAGCATATGTAACCTGAAGCGTAACCTGAGGTACCAATGTATAAGTAAGTGTTTTGTATTGCATGGATTTTGTACGGCATGCATATTGTGTTAGGGATTGGCATATACTGTTCATTATGTTCTGCAGAATCATAGAATCATAGAGCTGGAAGGGACCCAATTGGTCACCTAGCCCAAGCGTTTGCAGTGCAGGAATGTTATAAATCACTTTGCGGCAGTATATAAATTTCCAAACCAAAATGAACAAATAAACAATTGCAGAGGCTTACAAGTTATTCTGAGGTTAGCACACAAACCCACCTGCCGTGCCACTATATCCTTCCACTTTCAGCCGGTAGCGAGACCTGGCATCACCGACAAAAAACTTGTCATAAAGGGCATAGGCAGTTTCTCCATGGTCACGCAAATCCACCCGCAGCTCATACTGGCCCTGGGAAGTGATTTTGTGGAGCTTGTCCAGACCTACAGGGAACAATCAAGAACAGTGGAACAAATGTATGGTTCTATACTTAGGCAGGAATAACCTGCTGCAGAAATATAAGATGGGGGACACCTCAGTTGTCACTAGTACATGCGAAAAGGATCTAGAGGTGTCAGCAGACCACAAGCTTAACATGGGCCAACAGTGTGATGCAGCAGCAGAAAAAGCTAATGCTATTCCAGGCTGCATCAACAGAACTATAGTATCCAGATCAAGGGAAGTCATACTATTGTTCTAGTCTGTCTTCGTCAGACCACACCTGGAATACTGTGTCTAGTTCTGGGCACCACAATTTAAGAAGGATATTGACAAGCTGGAAGGTGTGCGGAGGAGGGCAGACATGATAATAAAGGGACTGGAAACCAAGCCTTATGAGGAATGGCTGAGCGAATTAGGTATGTTTAGTCTGGAAAAGAGGAGTCTGAGAAGAGATATGAAAGCCATCTTCAAATATCCAAAGGGCTGTCACATGGAAGATGGAGCAAGCTTTTTTTCTCCTGCTCCGGAGTGTAGGACCCAAACCAGTGGCTTCAAGTTACAAGAAAGGAGAATTTGGCCAAACATCAGGAAGAACTTTCTGGTGGTAAGAGTTGTTTGATGGTGGAACAGACTCCCTTTGAAGGTGGTGGCAGTGCCAGATAAAGACTGGTGTAGGTGGTCCTCCTGCACAGGGTACCAAGCCAAGGGCGCAGTCCTTTGTGCAATGTGAGGGGACACTTGTTAGTCACGTACCTAGCCAGAATTCACCATTGGGATTTCCAAATCCAGCCTCATAAGTCCTCCAGTTTTGGTAGAATTCCTGCTCTCCATTCTGCCTTCTTAGAAACACCTAGAACCCCAAAATAAACGTTGTTATTGTTATAAGCATTGCTATAATAGGACAGTGGCAGACAGCATGTGTATTTATATACCCAGTGCTACCTGTGGTGTTTGGCTGGTGATCTCCAGGCCCTCTTGCAAGAATCTTTCCCAATGCTGCTCACCAGCTGTTACTCAGAGACACCATGAACTGAACCTGGAGCCTCCTGAACGCAAAGCCTTTGATTGGCCACATAGACAGTTTATGCACCAGACCAGCAAACAAAGGAAGCCACTTTATACTAGACCTTTCCAAATCCCAGACCCTGAAGTAGATTGGACTGATGCAGTCTTCTTGAGTTGAGGCAGTCCTGGATCACCCCTAGGATCCTGCCACAATGACAGTGACTCTTACTTTTTCCCCATTCCATAATGTTTCTTTCTTTTTTATTAAATATTTTCTTGGTTTACAAAAGTACATGCCTTGTTTCTTTTTTCAGGTTGTACAGTCTTACAGATCAGTTATGTTTGTTGTGACATTAGTGTTGAGTACCGTATAAGGTTGGGGAAGAAGAGGGGGGAGAGGAGGGGTAGGGTGGTAAGGCTTAAATTCTTTTGTATAGCATATGTGTGGGGTTTTGTGTCATCATCAACTGGGTAGGTTCTCTTTCTATTTGCTTGTTATACAGTGGTGCCTCGCAAGGCGAAATTAATCCATTCTGTGAGGCTCTTCGTCTAGCGGTTTTTTCGTCTTGCGAAGCAAGCCCATTGACAGCTTAGCGGATTAGCGCTATTAGCGGTTTAGCGGCTTTTAGCGATCAGCTGTTAAGCGGCTTATCAGCGGATCAGCTGATAAGCGGCTTAGCGGCTTAGGAAAAGGGGGGAAAAGGGGGGGGGAAAACCCGCAGGAACTCGCAAGACATTTTCGTCTTGCAAAGCAAGCCCATAGGGAAATTCGTTTTGCGAAGCGCCTCCAAAACGGAAAACCCTTTCGTCTAGCGGGTTTTCTGTCTTGCGAGGCGTTCGTCTTGCGGGGCACCACTGTAGTTCCTTGGTAGTGAGAGGTATTGGGGAGCAGGGTGTGGTTGGTTTTCTGCTGTTGTCTGCAGTGGGGTTAGTTTGCATTTGTGAGGGGGGGGGAGGGCTTGTTGGGTCAGGTAAGACAGATTGATTTGTATGCTTTCAGTGGATTCTTGTTGTTGTCTTGTTTGGCTGTGTATGTGATAAAGGGGAGCCATACTGGGGTGAAGGCGTCCTCTTCTATTTGTCCTCATGTCAGTTTCAGTTTCTTAATTAGCTTTTCTAGTAAAGTCATTGCCCATACTATTTGATACCATTGGTCCATGTTTACTCCTGACAGGTCTCTCCAGTGCCTGGCTATGAAGCTTCTGGCTGCTGAGAGTACAGTGACTCTTAAAGGTAAAGGGTAAAGGGACCCCTGACCATTAGGTCCAGTCATGGCTGACTCTGGGGTTGCGGCGCTCATCTCGCTTTATTGACCGAGGGAGCCACAGCACCACCTGCATTCCATACAGTGACTCTTACTTGAGGGTAAAGAAGAGATGTGTGTTTATGCTATCAGCAGTACATGTTCAGCAGAAAGCACAAGGTCCAGAAGTCAAGATTCCAAGATGGGTGGAATCTTGCAAGGCAAGGCAAGAAGTTGATAACCAATCAGAAGTTTTGAATATTGCAAGGCAGTTTTCATGTAACTCCCACCAAGCTTTTAAATATGAGGTGGGTAGAGCTCATGGACAATACTCTCTTGCCTTATGTTTCTTCCACATTAACACACACACACTCCACATGGGTGGGTGCATCTGATCTCACCTGAAAGAGAGGCACCTGCTTCTCACCAAAAACACTGTCTCCTCCCCTCTGCTTCCAGGATTGAAGCCATGTCACCTGTGTACTCCTGTTCAGGGCCTCCCTCTGACGGGTCAAAATCTTCCCCGCTCCCTGATAAGGTTCTGTGTTCCATAGGAGGATCATGGGAGGGAGTTGGCAGATCTGCTTCCTCCTCTCCAACATCTAGAGACTCAAGGAGAGGACCTCCCTTCTCCATTCCTGGGTGCCTGCCAGCCCCTCATTTACTCCTTCTCCTCTTTCTCTCACACCTGGGACTGTCAAATCATGCCAAGTCCCTCTGGGGTCAAGGGGTCTTGGAGAGCCACAGGTCAAATAAGGTCCACTTGGTCTGGCAGTGAAGAGAGGGGGGAGAAGGATACAAAAATGCATCCTCTGTGCAAACATCTCCCCCTCCCCTCTCACCCCCAGCCAATTACATATTAATTGAGTTTGAAAATTTGTCCATCAAGTTCAGTATCATCTACATTGACAGGCAGTAGGCTCTCCAGGGTTGATCAACAATTCTACCTGGAGATGCTAAGGACTGAACATCAATGCCACGTGCTCTCCCACCAAGCCAAGCATCCACAAATCCATTTGCCGTATCACCAGGAGCAAGAGTCTGCAGCATGCAGGAGACCCAGTGCTACACAGGACCCTAATCTGGATGTATTGTCTCCACTGAAGCTTTTGAGCAAGTAAGAAGCAGCTTTCAGGCAGTGGGTAGAGACTTGGACTGTTTCTTACCTTTCCCCATTCAATGCAGAAAGGGGAGAAGACTCTGCTTCTCTCCCATGCCCTTTGTGAATGCCAGAATATGGGAGTAGATTGGTTGTAGCTACAATAATGGCTGGTTGCTACCTATTGTGTGGAAAGGTAGATAAGTAATTAAGTAAGTAGAGTAGTACAAATACTCACAATCCATCCGCCTCCATCAGAACTCATGTCGCAGAACACCTCTGTAGGCTGAGACTTGTTGCCATTTAGGTAAATAGTGTAGAGACCAGAGGCTGTTTCTCCATTCAATAGAGCTTGGGAGCAGTCTCTCGGGTAAGGATACAAGAGTCCAGCTGCAACAAAGGGGAACAAGCAAAGAATCACTACTTGAGTACCAGCACTTGTTACCGAGAAAGCAGTGGTGAGTGGTGCCTATTGAGCCCGACAGGGAAGAAGGCAGGTAGACCAAAAGAGGTGGAGGCAGAGCCAACTAATTCTAGATTTGTCGCCATATTCCTCCCTGCAGAGTTCTACAAGAGTAACACCCAGGCCCCATTCACACTATACGTTTAAAGTGCTATGATACCACTTTAAACAGTCATGGTTTCCTCCAAAGAATTTTGGCAACTGTAGTTTTTAAGGGTGCTGGGAGTTGTTAGGAAATCCTCAATCCCTTCCCAGGGCTACAATTCCCAGAGCACTTAAACAATCAATTCATATTCACTGGGAACTCTGGGGGTTGTGGCTCTGTATGAGAATAGAGGGTGTCCCAGCAACTCTCAGAACCTTTAACAAACTATAGCTCCCAGAATTAATTGGGGGGGGGGAACATGGCTGTTTAAAGAGCTATCTAGTCTGATCCCCAGCAATGCAGGAACCACAGCTAAGGAAACATAGTGCTTTAACTGTATGGTGTAAATGTGGCATGAGACTAAGTAAGAGGAAACTGGTATAGGCAGTTTGATCCTCTGGAGAAGATGTAAGTAGAAAATCAGGCTGCTAGGGGCTGTCTGGTGGCACATGGAGGTTAGGGGTGCAATGTCCCATTTCTTTCTTGACCTCCCTTGAAAGAAAGGTGTGATTTTGCTAGGCCCAACAAAGATGTCAAACTCTGACCACCATGACAACATTTATGATGAGCATAGGAGCCAATTTCTAGGGGCCATGGGGGCTTCAGCCCCTGCAATAAAATATTTGAGGGGGCTGCCCCCCCAAGTTGATGGCCATTGCCATTCAAAGGTTGTGTGTGCACTGCATCATGTGATTGATTATGCAGGAGGGGGCTTACCTACCCCCCATATTTTATACAAGTTGGCACGCCTGACGCTGAGGTAAATCATGCCTACATTTGAATGTGGAAGTACAAGGGTCCACACAGCTGCTCCACATCTTCCCTGGTCCTTCTCCTGCTGTGTTACCTGAAGCTAAGTCATGGTTTGGCTCAGCATTATGTATGAACCATGCATCATGATTTGTCTCCCTCCAGACAAACCATGAGTGGTATGCCACGAACAACTCATGACTATAGCTTGTTGCTTAAGGGAAAAAACGGGCCCAGGTTCAGAACATGGCTTAGCTCCTGGTAGCATTGGAGCATGAAGATTGGGGGAGGACTGAGAAACCACCTTTCCCCTTTGAGCTGCCTTTCCCAGCTCTATGGCATTTTTAAAAGATGCAATCAGAACTGAATGTGATAATCCAGACTCAGGTGCATAGCAGATGTATTGAAATATGGGCCAGTTTGCTTTGGGGGGTGGGAGTAGAAAGTGTCACCTGCCACCTCCCAGTCCCTGCATGTATCATACTTGTGGTGAATATTGCTGGGATGATCTTGCTCTTCAAATTCCGGTTTAAGGCCTGTAATTTCACTGTGTACTGGGTGGATGGACTCAGCTCTGACAAGCTGTAGGAATTCGACTCAGGTCCCAGGATAACTTCCTGCAGGGTAGGGGGAATCAATAATGAATGGAGGGTGAATGAATTAAGAATGAAGACTTGTTCCATTTTTTGCATGGTTGTTGAATCATTCATGCTACCTTAAGAAAACAGTGTCAAAGATTGATGAGGCCATTTCTGTTCCTGATAAGATCTTCCCACACCACACCACATTAGAAGCAAGGGAATGGTTTCCTTAAGATAAATCTTTCATACAAGAATATGCTGGTGGCATAGCTAGAAAGCAAGGTTAGTGTTGGTATGAACATGGCTGATACATGCACTAAGCACAGCAGCATATTTGGAGCACATCAAATATGTATCCCCCACTGTGGCATCTCTATGAACATGACCGCACTAAATAGAGGGGATGTTTCTGCTGCCCAAACTCATCATGTCTTAGACACCCATCAAAAATGGTCTCAAAGGGCATTTGCTGGCAAATAATTTGGCTGTGCAATGCCAGGCTTTTTATGAAGAAAGCATGGATGCGAGAAGGGCAGTACCCCCACCCCCCACTCCTGGCTATTTTCAGTGGTGGGGTGAATTTTGAAGGCAGAGGTTCAAAACTCACTGCCACTCCTCTTTGCCCTTCCTAGGCTGGCACTTCCAGTTTCTTGTCCCCAGAGATCCCATTGGAATGATGGGGGATGCTTGGCATTCTGGGAAAACAAATATGGCAGCCTCCAGCCCAGGAAGAGCATTTTTTGAGCTTGGCCTCTTTGCTCTTAAAATTCACATCAACAGCCTGAAGTCCTACCACAAAGGTTTTGTGTACTGCTGGAAATGTTCGTGTTCCCCTCCAAGCCCTCTGATATGTCTCATGTATGTATATGCAGTGCATTGTATATGCAGTGCAATTCTGGTTACATTGGATTGTGTCCAATATTATTTTCGCTCAGAGAAGACCCATTGAAATTAATGGTCAGGACAAACTTAGGCCTATTGGTTTCAATGTGATCTAGTCTGAGTGGAACTGGCATTGGATACAATGATAATTACCCCCCCCCCCATTGGTGTAGATCTCCTGTTCACAGGAGGAACACAGAAAGCTCCTATATACCATTGGCCCTGTGAAATGCTGATTGATTGCCGCTCTATGGGGCCTTCTGACAGGGATTCTTGTCAGGCTTATGTGGGAACCTGGGAACTTTTACAAACAAGCCATGCGCTCTAAGGCTGCATTCACACAGCAGTATACTCCATTTCCCTAACATTTCCCAAATTGTTAATTCTCACATTATACTTGAGCCTTCACACAACGCAAAAGCTGGAAAACTAATGGAAGGCAGCACATGTTCATTTCCATTTGATTCCACTGAAGATACATTTGCAACCATCCTTAACCTGGAAAATTGTGAGATAAAGTGACAGAATTGGGGGCAGTGTACGGGCATACAGATCTTTCCTGTGGTTTTCATGAGGGGCACTTTGGTGGTGGAACGAGGGCGATGGCCAGCCCTCCTTTGTTAAAATTATTGTTCTAATGGAGAAAGAGTTTTAACTTGGGTGGGTGCTGTTTTATTGGAGGGGGGGAGGTTGATTTAAATTGTTTTTAAATGTTATATATTAATTTAGATTTTGTATTTGTATTTGGGGGCTGGTGTATTATTTAGGGGCCTTTGTTGAGGAGTGTATTTTTTATTATTGTTGTTAATTGTTGTTAATTATTTTTATTATGCATGTTGTGCTTTTTATATTGTAACTTCATGTTGTGAACTGCCCCGAGACCTCTGCATACAGGGCAATATGCAAAACAAACAAACAGTCATGGGGAAACAAAAGCAGGCATGTGCGGAAAGGGTAAAGGATTACAGTCATACCTCAGGTTACAGACACTTCAGGCTGTGTGTTTTTGGGTTGTGCACTGCGCCGAACCTGGAAGTACCGAAACGGGTTACTTTCGGGTTTTGGCGCTTTGCACATGTGCAGAAGCGCCGAATTGCGACCCGTGCATGTGCAGATGTGGCGCTGCAGGTTGCAAACACTGCAGGTTGCGAACATGCCTCCCACACAGATCACGTTCGCAACCTGAGCGTCCACTGTAGTGATATTGTCTAACAACATTCATTGTTGTGTCACACCATGCTCAATGATGCAAATGAAATTTATTGCAACATGCTGATATATCAGTCTAAAACTCATAGTTCCATAATGCACCAGCCACTGTAGTGTGAAAGACACATTAGAAAACAGACAGAAGTGCTGTCATTATAATCAGAGGGAAACTTAATGCATGTCTGAACACATGCTTAATATTGGGTCCTCCCCTTTGCAGTCTGCACATAACAGAGACTATCATACTAGACTCAAATGCTTACCTTGACTTTGCCATCAATTGATTCATAGATCAAGAGGTAACCTGTAACAGGGGCACGAGGGGGCTTCCATGTTAGCTGTGCTGTTTCAAACTGAACATCAGTTGCAGTGAGATCCCTTGGAGCATCAAGGTCTAGGAGAAAGATGAGAAATTTTTATTTTTATTTTTTATTTTAAATATATTTTAATATAAAGATCAGTCTGCCTGGTGCCTTCCAGATGTTTTGAACCATAGCTGCCATCGACCCAAGGCAGCATGAACAATAGTCAAGGATGTTAAGAGTCATAGTCCAAAAAAACTGGAAGGAACAAGGTTGGAAAAGATATGTATAGGAACCAACTCATGCAGACTCAGCCCTCCCTTCTGAGAATCCAGTGCAATATACTTGTTTTAGGACCACAAGCTCCATCAGTAACCTATGATAGAACAGAACCTACCTGTAGTGAATTTGGTGGATATGACTGTGCTTTTCTGTGGTCCCTTCCTGGCATAGATCCGGAGTGTATATTCAGAGGCTGGACGGAGGCCAGTGAGATCATATTCCACAGTATTGCCTGAGACACTCTGAGTAATTTCACGCTCTAAAACAACAAAGAAAGACAGAACATCGATCAACGAGCAACTTGGATTCAGCAGGTGCATTTGTTGAACCATAGAATCCTAGAATTGTAGAGTTGAAAGGGATTCTAAGGATAATCTAGTCCAACCCCCTTCAGTGCAGGAAGATGCAGGGATCAAACCTTCAACCTTGGCATTATTATCACAGTGCTCTAAGCTAATGGCATATTGGATTCACTGCTTTTGCAAAGCATGTGTTGCTCCTCTTAGCTAATTTTGGCCACTCTATATAGAGAAGAGGACTCTGCAACACAGCCCACTTGGATGAGAGAGCTTGTTGAACTTCATCCCTGCCATTTTATTTTCTTTCTTAGAAATATCTCAAACCCATCTCCCATCATAAGGTCTTAGGTCAGGATACAACGCAAATTACAATTCACATTGAACCAATCTGGATCACAAATGAACTTGCCAAAAAAAGCAGGCTACAAATACAACAAACACCTTTAACGTTTCAAATGTATTTATACTATAACTTAACATGGCTACTCTTCTGCAATTCATGCGTTGTAGCCAACATTGGTCCTACTCAGAGTAGACCCATTGAAACATGGCCATTGCTAAATTAGGTGCATTAATTTCAATGGGTTTACTCCAAGGACAACCCAACAATTTTAGGAGAGCTCCATGACAGAGTTAGCAAAAAGCAAATAGTGCAATTGTGGCTGGTGCCCATTGGTACTGGTAGGGCAGAAAGGAGGGAGGTCAGCAGGAGGTGAACCCAGGGCCAATGGCAGACTGAGACATCCCCTCGAGTGGTTGTAGGTAAGAAGAAAATTCCACAACTGTTTGCATTAAAAATAAACATAAAAATCCTCATCTGCATGGTAGTGTGAATTTCTCCTAATATACACATTTTGTATTCAGTTTTGCCTGACACACATTTTTACAAAGCAATATCCCCTGACATAATGCATTTTTGTTTGTTGTTATTTGTATATACACTATTCCCCCCAGCATCTGCATTTTTAGTACACGTTTCTTGGCTGGAGAACTGCATCGCAAAATCTGGAGGATTGCAGATTTTAAAATATGACTTTGTTTCAGTTCACATGCTATTTCAGAAAGTGCAAATTTGGTAGTTTTGACTTTAAAATTGGGTCGCATTTCTCCCCCAGCCCCAGCCTTACTTCAAAGCAATGTTGACTTACCACCCTCAGTAACATAGGAAATGATGTACTCATCAACAGCAGCAATTGCTGGCTGCCAAACAGCCAGTGCTTTGGAATCAGTGATGTTCACTGCCATTAGCCCTGATGGACTATCCAGAGCTACAGAGTGGGAGACAGACAGAGATAGAATGTCAGAATCTGCCTTGGTACCACTTGCTAGAACACCTGTGTGGTATCATCTGTATTACTTCCTTCAAATCCCTTCTGAAAAAAGACATACATTTTCTGTCAAGGATAGCCCTCTAGTTCCCAGTAATACAGTGGGAACTAAGTCTAAATGCATGCAACTGTAATGGCCATATCTTGCTCCCTTGTTTCTCCCAGTCTTTCTTCCCCTTTCTCCATTGTTGCCTCTGTGTCAAATTTTAGGCTGTAAGCTCCTCAGGGCAGGGATCTGCCCTTTTGTACTCTCTAAAGCAATTGTGAGGAATCTCCAGTCCGCAGGCTTAATAAAGCCACTTCGCCCAAATCATGCACACCTGACATTATATGTTACGCCAAATGGCTGAAAAAGAACAACCAGGAACCTTAAAATGAACTCTTCATTCTTCCATGGTAAGCAGGGCTTTTGCTACCAACCCCAATGTGGCTGGCTGCACTCAAAAGTGGAACTGTTTCCTGCCCCTAAACTATGTCTGCCTGCAACCCCATATTGGCAGGTATCTTCCTTTGCAATCTTGCTTGAGTCCAAAGGAAAGAATCAGGAGCACACCTGTGGTAACCAGACATCAGGTGTTTGACAGTGGTCAGCCCTATCTTTTTCTCAAAATGGCTCATCAGGAGACAGGAGCTCTGGATCCTGTTCCCTACTCCTGCTGTAAAGCATCCTGGGTACCGATCACTTAATTACCATCAACTTCTGGGACATACCTGTGGTCACAGATCCAGAAACAGGCTCACTTTCTTCAAATCCTTTGACAGAGATGATACTGACAATGTACTCCACGCCAGGGATCAGTTTTACCAGTTTAGTTCTACTCTTGCTTCCATCTACTGTCACATAATTGGGGGGACCTGGAATAGATAGTAGCTTGGATGACTGGTGGGACTAAGTGTGCAAGGTTCAGAAACCAGAAGCAAAGGCTTAAGTATTTTGTCTCCAACATTCACAATACGTTACCAGCCATAAGAGGACATAAGAGCCCTGCTGCATGAGCCAAAGGCCCATCTAGTCCAGCATCCTGTTCTCAGTGACCAATAAGATGTTTCTGAGAAGCCTACAAGAAATACATGAGCACAACAGCTCTTTCCCTACTCCTCTTCCACAGCAACTGGTATTCAAATGCATACTGCAACCAGCGCTGGGGGTAGTACACAGCCATCATGGGTATGAATTTGTCTAATCTCCCCTTAAAGACATCCAAGTGGGTGGCTGTCACAACATCTTCTGGTTGCACATTCCATAGTTCCTTTATGCACCATGAGAAGAAGTGTTTTCTTTTGTCTGTTGTGAACCTCCCAACATCCAGCTTCATTAGTATTATGAAAAAGGTAGAAACATTATTTCATCCCAAGGGTCATAGCCTTCCTCAGGTAACCTTGGGGGGTGGGGAGGCACATGCCAGCAGAGGATGGGATCAGAGACAAAAGTAGACAAAGCAACGGATGCAAATCTTATCTTACACACATACCATCTCTCTCTATGCTGCATCCAGGCAAGCAAGAGAAATGATCACAGTTCATGAACACTTTTAAGTCAGGCAAAACCATTCATGAAGGGCATAGATAAGTGCTGGTGGGAGATTGGGAGATGTGGCCTGAAAAGATTCTGAGGGCCAGGCATTTGGCCACCTCCAGTTTCCCCTCCTCTGGCCCATCCCTGTTCATACACCCTTCTTCTTCCTTACCTCCTGTAACTGGAACATAGGTAATCCGGAAGAGGTCCACCCTTGTCCGTGGGGGTGTCCAACTGACTACAGCTGAGTCTTCGGTAATATCAGAGAATGTAATTTCCTTGGGAGGTCCCATTGCTAACCAAGAGACAGACAGTAAGGCAAACAAAGAGAAGGAGTTAACAAATTGTTGCATCAGCCAGGCTGGTAGGGAAAAACACACACACACTTGGTCTCAGATTTCCAGTCCAGGAGCTACAATAAATATTTGGTCCAGTGTCATGACTGGAATGGAAAGTTCCATACCACAAAGCATTTTTACTTGGCACAGGCAAATGATTGTCTTCATGGCCAAGTTTTTGTTTTTGACAAGGATCTTGAAGTTGTAGTCAACACTGCACACAACTCCCCCATGACCCCCCAAAAAGAATTGTAATGCTCAAATCCCAAGACACCTTCTGCCAGGAGACGACATCAGGATAGCAAATGCTGCACTCAAAATGGATCATTCGTGGTCTTTGACAGTATGTCAGGTGTCATAGCTCTAGCTGAGAGATTCATGTGTTCTCAGTTGTGAACATGGAGCTCTTTTTTTGGGGAAGCCTCTGCACATTTATGCTCCAGGGCCTGGCTATCAACTTTCCCTTCTTTAGTTTCAGTATTACCCTTTTATAGAACTCAATGGGGAGGAAGGTGGGGCCAAAACTGGAATTAGTCCTCATCTGCAGTATTCACTTAAAGCAATACCATAGAAGCATAGAATTGTAGAGTGGGAAGGGACCCTGAGGGTCATCTAGTCCAACCCACTGCAAATCAGGAACATGCAGGTGTTCCATATGGGGATCAAACCTGCATCCTTGGCATTATCAGCACCACACCCTAACCAACTGTGTCATCTGATGATTAACGTACCATCCCACTTTACACAGTCATGGTTTCCTCCAAAGAATCCTGGGGACAGCAGTCTGTTAAGGCTACTGGGAGTTGTCAGGAGACCCCTTCACAGAGCTACAATACCCATATTTTCCCAGGAAGAGTGATTGCTAAACTACTTTTAGAACTGTAGTTCTGTGAGCAGACAAGGCATCTCCTAGGCACCTCACAGCACCTCCAACACACTAGTGTTACCAGGATTATTAGGGGTAAGTCATGACTGTGCATTCACGCACACACACCTAGGAGTTTCCAGTGGAAATGTAGATTGGACAGGGCATATAGTAATTATGTTTCTATTTCCCAGCTTTTTGCCTTCATAGCATTGTTGGGGCATTTTTGTCACAATGTTTATGCTGATGATTGGTATCAGATGTAGATACTCTTTGAATAGAAAAAAAAAAAAGTGGCTGATGTAAATCTGTCAGTTTTGTGTATATCCTGCCCTCTTCCCCTTGGTTAAATGTCCCTGCATACTCATTGCAGATAATGATAAAACCATGTGCAAATCAAAGCTGTTCAAGTTTACAAGTTTTCATGTCAAGATTTTTGCTACGGGTCTTACATTTCTTTTGGCAGATCAACTTGCAAAAGGGAAATAAAATGGAAGAGCTATCCAACACCCAGAAGAAGAAAATAATCTGGCAGCCCAGTATGTACATTCAGCCTTTTAACTGTAAATAGATGATTTTCCCCCAGTTGCAATGAAAACAACTTGGGGGGGGGGGTTGAATAAAAAATAAAAAATAAGCAACCCACACAAGAGATGTCCATTAGCAAGCAAGAGACAAATACCAGAAGCAAATCACATTAAAATAATCTAATAAGACATGCAAGTTAAAGTTCAACTAATTTTTTCTTCTTCTAAATTTGGAGGATGTATGTGCTTTCTTAACTTGACTTTGCTTACAAAACCCAATTCTGAAACATCTTCAGCATTTCAAGATTTGTAAGGAAAGAATGAGAAAAAGCTATCCTAAGGGCTGATGGGTGTTGGAGTCCAACAACATCTGGACCTATTTACCCTTTCCAGTCCAAAACTCAGTGCAGAAAGGATGGGGGACCCATGGCCCTCCAGGTGTCGCAGGTTTCTTTATTTGCCTTTGGGAAAATCTTTTTTGCATTAGCATCAAAATTTGGGTGTACTGACAGACCGAAAGGCATAAAATCAAAAGCTAATTACACGCCACTCACACATCATGAGGACCACGATTCCTTGATGCTCTCTGAATTGCTGCACTATAAGCAATGTTGTTGGAGATTTTAATGGACTTTTTCCTGTTACCAACTTACAGAATTAAATCCTGGGCTCCTAAGTCATTCTGAAAAGGGCTGACTCAGATTCTGTCACTGATGATGGTGGGAAGGAGGCACTGTAACAGCTAATAGATATTTATCCTGGAGAAAAGCTGTATCATAGTGGCAAAGTATTTACTTTCCATGCAGAAGGACCTAGGTTCAATCCAAGGCATCACCAAGTAGGGATTGGAATGTCTCTTGCCTGAAACCCCAGATCGGGCAGGAGCACCGACATGTCAATCACCTTGCACCATAATAACATTGACTGATTGACTTGTAGGTGTTCCTTCCAACCTGTTAAAAGCTGGCCTATGGAGTGGGGGAGAGATAGTGATAAAACAGTATTGAACTTCCTATGACATCAGGTGTGGTCTAAGTGGGCATGGTTGGAGGAAAATGATCTTGTGGTTCAAATGGGGAGGCCTGGTGGGTTAAATGTGGCCCCTGAGCCAGAGGTTCCTCAACTCTGGTGAAGACAATACTGAGTAGATGGACCATGGTCTGAGTTGTTACAGGACAGTTTCCTATGCTTAACAAGTAAAGCCACTTTGAAATAGCTGTCCTCTTTGCATGAGTTGGTCTGTGTGAAGACCTACTGACCAGTGATGGATGCATGTTCCAACAAGGATTCCACAGACCTTACACCCATTTTTGTACTTTCCAATTTTTTATGGTATGAAAAGCTAGCATTGCTTGCAGCTAAATTTTATCCTTTGGAATTAATGTACTTAAATTAGTCATGTCCATCAGTTACAAAGCCTCTGCTTTGAGTAGGACTAACACTGGTAGTTCAGAATGACAGTTGATAGTTCAGAATGACAGTTGGGCTCACATGATGGGATGCTCCTTCACCTTAAAAAATAAAGAAACAAGACCCTGCATATGGAAATGTAGCGTGTCAAGAAGAAAGGTACAGATGTGAAAGACACATGCACACATATGCAGGTGAGTGGATCATGCCTTTCTCATCCTTGCCACACTTTATCCAAACAATACCTGTTGTAGCGATTGTATTTACAGGTTGGGAACGTTGTCCACTGGTAACTCCATAGAGATCAATGTAATATCCTGTGCCTTCTTTCAGCCCTATTATATCTTGGGTGCGTTCATGGCCTGGTACAATTAGTTCCAGAGGGTCTGATACCATATTGGTGTCCCTTATTTTAAGAACAAAACTGTCAAAGGCTCCATCATCTGCCGTCCAAGACAGACGAAAGCCATCAGGGGTTGCATCTGACACCAGAAGGTTGTCCACTTCAGGTTCTGCTTCTGAAAGTGCAAGAGGGAGAGAAAGAGAAAGAAAGAAAGCAAGAGAGGGAGAAATAAGATTTTTAATTTCCTTTAAAAGAAGAAAAAGGAGGAGACTCCAAGGAGATTTGCCCCAAGTCAGATTAGCGTATGATGTAAATGTTCCCGTCACAAATTCAAAGAAGTGGAAAGAATCCGCTATCCAAAAAAAGGAGGGAAATGCATTCAGAGATTATGAGCAAGACACATTCTTATCAAAATATGTGGGTGTAGGTGCGATCACTCTTCAAGGATCCCCAAAGCAGCACGGCATAATCACTCACCATCTCCCCCTGCCATGCAATATTAAAACATGCTGGTAGTAAGCCTGATGTTCATTCGTTCTCTGTCTTCCATCAGAATCTCCTATTTTTCTGCTCATTTTTTTTAAAGAAGGTCATTAAAAGCAAAGCCACTGTAAATTATCTGAACATTGTCGTTTTCCCGGGTTCACATCAAAGCATGCCTTTGAACAAAACAACCTATTCTTCCAATTCACAAATTATAATAAGTTTGTAGCCCCTTTAGTCCAACACCCCTGATCCGGTGGTGACTGGTGGCACAGAAGACGAGGAGGCTATCAGTAGGTGGAGGTGAAGCCAATGATATGCTGAGTCAACTTATTTCAGTTTTATTCCCAACCTCCTCACTGCTGAGTTCTGCAAGACTAACACTGAGACTGGTAATAAGCAAGAAGGCAGGCAGGTGGGGATACCTGGGGTTGGTGGGGCACTGTCTTATTGAACCACCCCTTCTGCCCTATCCATACAGAAAATGGAGGGCAGGAGTGGGGAGCTTCTGCAGCCCTCCTGATGTTGTTGGGCTACTATTCCCTGTTGGCCATGCTGTATGGGACTAATGGGAGCTGAAGTCTAATAACATTTGGAGGGGCAGAGGTTTTTCATGCCCGAGCAGATGACTCTCGACTGAGGGAGAGCCTAACCAATTCCCTAGGTAGCTGGTTCTATTGTTAAGCTGCTTTCCCCTAGCAAGATGTTTTCCTATTGCTTATCTGAAACCTGATCTCCTGTAACATAAGCACAAAGTTCTAGTTCTTTTCTCTGAAGCAGATGAGAATAAATTTTTGCTCTCTTCTATGTAGCACCTCTACAGACAAATCTGATCCACATGGTGCATGTTTGACACCTGACTGAAGCAGTTTGATTAGTGATTTCACTGGAATACTAGGTTCATATTATGCATGTGCCCAGCTTGTAATGAGCATCTGGATCTCAAGATGAGCATAGTCCCAGGTGCAAAAGCTCTTATCTGGCTGTAGCATGTCCTTCCCTCCCTGGTGCCAAAATTTGAACTGGGTCAGGCCATCACAAACTAACCTTCCAGGTACATAGGCAGCACACATGTTTGTAGTGAACTAGTTTGGTTTAAGTAGTTTGGTTTCACTGAATTGTTAGAAAAAACCCTTCTGAACCACACCTGAAAGTGGTCCTCAAAAATTCTGGGTGAACTAAACATGAGTTAAGTTCATTTGGGGGTAGAAACTTTGAACAATTTCTAGTTCTTCTTCAGATTTATTTTCTTACATGTGGGTTTTGTCTGTTTATTTACTCTTTGGGCCTTTAAACGTAAACATCACAATTGGGGTGAATAAACCAAAGAACTCACAGTCTACTGTGTGTGTGTTCTGATGTCTTCTTAGTCTTAAATATATTGTATACTTCAGTTCAGCAACTTGGGAATGCTGATTTTTTTCTTTTTGCTTAGGGTTACTTTGGATGAACTTAGATGGAACTGTGAACTGAACATGAACTGAACTAGCTCATTTTGTAAAGGGACATGTGTGAACTGGAATTAGTTCCTCTGGGGACATAATAGTTCCCAAGCCCATCTGGCTGGCCACTAGTGGAAAAAGATAACTTGGCTATATGGACTTTGGGTCTGATGCAGCAGTGCACTTGTTGCACTTTTACAGGTGGAAGGAACTAAATAAAGCGGTATCACTGTTTAGCCATGCATGCTTCAAAAGCTACCAAGATTGCTGTAGCATCAATTTTCTTCCACCTTCTGGAGCTGTGTTTACTTAGCAAGATATTCTGAGATAATGAAAGAGAGATGGAGAGAGAGAACAGAAAGGCTACAAGTAAATATGGGTAGATGTCAAATAATGCTGTTAAGGATTGGAAAAATCCTTAGTTTCTTGGCTAGGAATTTTTTTAAAGGATTAAACACACACACACACACACACACACACACACACAGAGAGAGAGAGAGAGAGAGAGAGAGAGAGAAGGACGGTCAAGAGCTTCCTGCAGGGTTCTACAAGGGGCAACACTGAGACTAAAACACTGAAACCCCCTGGACTGGTTGCAAGAAAGAAGATAGGCAGGTGGGTGCTGGCTAAGTGCAGACTGAGGTTGGTGGGGCAATGCAGTGATGTGTATGATCCCCACACACTTTGACATGCACATACAAAGGACATACACAGGCAGACAACCTCCTCATCAGCTGAACAAAGCAGATCAGCTGAAGAGAGGGAATATTACTCCTGTCTATCCATTAAATGATCAATGTGATGGTAGGGAAGCATCTCCACCCATCGCAGTGCTGTGTCTACTTCCATTCCTTTTCTTTTGGCCATTGGTCTTGAGAGGGCAGGACAAATTATTTATAGAGGGCTAGATCATACCCTTGAACTAGGAGTTTGCTACTTGAGTGTGAAGGCACAAGCTACAACAACCTGGCTGCAGCTCAAAACCAGTCTAGGTCTATTTAGTGCCTAGATGGGAGATTGCCTAGGAATCCTATGTATGCTGTGCTGCGTTGAGTTCTATGGAAGAAAGACAATATATTAATCAACTAAGTAAAATCTTTCCCAATAGGATTCCAATGAAGCTGGATATCTTGGCTTACAAGGAATATGAAAGCTCAACTATGTATGCAAACTTAGATCATATTTGCCATCATTGCAGATCCTCTTGTATGAAGAAAATAGATCAGACTATCATGGAGAAGAGGTGTTTTAAGGAGTCCTGGAGTACTACCACAAAATGTTCCAAGCATTAAGATTATTCTTCCTTCAGAAGTAAGTTCCTAACACGGATTTAAATCCTTGGTCAAAGCCACTGCTGAAGCTTTCCAATGGAGACAATATGGTGGTGGGGCTAAGTTTAGTTAAATGGATATATTGATGGGTTTAGATGTGGGGTACCCTTCAGAATACTTGGTCGGCCATAATGTTCACAGCTGGTATTGTCCCTGTCATCTTTTTGCAGAATGACCTAGCCCATAGGGAGTTTAACACTCATGGAGTTCTTGAAAGCTCAAGTTTTCTTGAAGTTAACCATATCTGTGAGCCTGATCAGTGTTTGGATAGGAAAATTCTTCTCTTGCTGTGTACCTCATGCAATCTGCTTTTCCAAAAGTAGAATAAATAAACAAGGGAAGAGAAGTAGAATGTATAAACAAAGATTCAATCAATGAGGATACATTGAAACTCCCCCTTTGGATAAGGGTTCAAAGACATCTGAACAAATCAACATCTGTTGGTTCTCTCAGTTTGGTTCTCCAAGAGACAGGAAAAATAGGGCATCCAAGAAAGAGAAGTATGGGAGTCATGTTAGTGGATGTGTCAGTAGCCAGTGATGAGGGAAACCATGGCTGGTCACCAAATGAGGCATTAAAATAAAAAGTGTCCAGAGGAAGGATGAAGAAAGTGTGCATTAGAGGTAGAGAACATTCCAGTTGCATTAAAGTACCTGTTAGAGCAACAACACTTAAGGGCCTAGTTTGACGACCATGAGCAAAACCGTAAAGCACAACCTCATAGCCAATGCCAGTTATGAGACCTCTAAGTGTCAGCTGACGCTGGGCTCCTGAGAGGAGGAACTCCTGGGGGTCCAGCAGTTTGCCAGAATCCACCACGATTATTAGAAAGCTGTCAAAGGCATTCTCTGATGCCATCCAGGACACTGTAAAGCCATATGGATTAATGCCTGAGACAGTGAGGTTTTCCAGTGGGGGCAAGGGCTCTGAAAGAAGGGGAAGGTGTGAAAAACACAAAGGAGAAAAAAAAAGAGTTAGATAAGACAGTGCGTGTAACTTGATATAAACCACAGGTCTGCATGGGGGAGCAGGGGAAACTAGCAACTATTACAGTGTAGTATTAATGGTGAAATAATTGAATATAGTTTTCAAGGTAGATTCATACATGCATATCCATCACTCAGTGGGCTGTATCCAATGCCAGTCCTACTCAGTATAGACCTGTTGAAATCAATGAACTGAATAATTTGGGTCTACTCTGAAGAGAACTTAGTTTGGGTACAATCCAATATCTCCATGGATAGCACAGTCAAGTTTCATGATGTGGTCCATGTTAGCTGCATAAAGGGTTATGCCGCAGTTTGAGACCAGGTTATTAGAAGACCCATCAACACCTGCATGGACCTGTCCTAGTCATAACCGAGACTATGGAAGCTCTGCTTCAGTGCCTCCTAAGATCTATGGCCGTGTTTCCCAAACTTGGGTCTCCAGCTGTTTTTGGACTACAGTTCCCACCATCCCTGACCACTGGTCCTGCTGGCTGGGGATGATGAGAGTTGTAGTCCAAAAACAGCTGGAGATGCAAGTTTGGGAAACACTGATTTATGATGGTGGTAGACAAACTTCAGTGTGTTTACTCAGAAGTAAGTCTCAGTGTGGTCAGTGGAACTTGCTTCCAAGTAATTGTGTATAGCAGCAGAGAACCTGTGGCTCTTTAGACGTTGTTAGACATCATCCCTGACAATTGGCCATGTTGGCTGGGATTGATGGCAATTTTAGCCCAACAATATCTGTCTAAAACCTCTGGCAAAGGAGAATTTACCACCTTCCAAGGCAGACCAAGATCTCATGACTACAATTACATGAAGATGGAGATCATATTAACCGTCAATGTTTTCTTCTCCAGACACATAGTAATATAAATTTAGTATTGTCCATTGCCTACTGCTGTTTGGTTTAAAACAAACAAACAGGCAACCCTCAATTGAAAGTCAATCAACTTTGCTCCACAAAGCTGTAATCCATCAACATTCTTAGATATGGGATAGGCAGTACATGGTGAAAATGCTGCAATCATAATTGCCAATTCATTTAATCCAAATAGGAGGGGAATGGAAGGGGTGGGGGGAACAAACACCCAATGTCTTTTAAATGGGTACCTGTCATCAACAAAGAGATGAGAGACTCAGTGTGTCTCCCGCCTGTGGTTGTGCCCTGAATGTTAATGTCATAATCAGTATAATCTACTGAGCCTGAGACGAGAGTGTCATGAGCCTCTCCTGACACCGAAAGCTTCTGAGACTCCCGGAACAAATGGGAATCTCTAACATTTACAGCCAACTTTGCAAAAGGCCCATCTCTTGTGGTCCAGGAGAGGTTGAATGTGTTGGCCTTAGCATTTGTGAGTGTAAGCATGCCCAGCTGTGGTTCGACCTCTGAAGAAAAAGGGAACACAAAAAGCGGAAAGAGAAAAGCATTACTGGTTGGCAGCCATGTGGTGGTAGAGAAAACAGAAGGTGCATCACTTAATCAACAACATGTGAGGTTCCCCACCCCTGGCACAAAACCACTAAGTCCAGAGTATAAAAATGACATAACTTGCATCAATGGATGGTCTGCTCATCTAGGAGAGCCCCCCCCCCAATAAGTCTCCCTTCTCTTTCCCCAAGGTAAGATGTTTTATTTTTTGCCCCAGGAATGGAAGGGAGAAAGATGGGTGTGAGCAGGGACCAAAGCAGAACTGAAGCAGGTACCAGCTCCCAAGAAGCTGTGCTTGCCTCAGCACTGCTTGCTGCATGTGTGAAACCTAACTGACCCCAATTAAGGACTCATGCTAGAACTGCCCTCATGCTGCCATATGGTGACAAAGCAGTGTTGGCATGGTTTTGTAATGCTCATGTGCCTTTAAAGAAACAAGCTCAATGTGATCTCATGATCACCTGAAGATGGTGGAATGTACAGCAACACAGAAGACAGATATAGCACCACCAGACTTAACATGCAAGTTTGAAATAGTTTCCCCAACATTTCTCCACCACTTGGACATTGTCAAAGCATGCTTTTCTGGTCAGATCAGGCATAGCCCTTGGAACTTAAAGGCTCCTGCATGCAATGCAAAATGAAAGAATCCTGTCAGGCAAGACATACAGTAGGATCTTGGTTACCCTGGAGGTGCCTTTGTTAGCAAAACACGCTGGCATCTTGTGGAAGGTATGTTATCATCCTAACCCCAATCAAGGGTGATTGGTAGAAGTGACTGTACTCTTGGGCTGGAAGCTCAAGAAAGAGATGGGCTTTGCTTTTCCATTCCAAGTATTGACTCAGCATAATAATATATGCAGAGATGCCAGGCAAATGAGACTCTTGATATGTATAATGGAATTGGTACCAACCATGCAGCTTCCCACCTCTCTTTGGTTGATACATTTCAATACTGAAAATACAAGTAACTGAGGTGTCTTCTAGGTCCAACAGCAGAACACTGATATGTGCCATCATAAAGCAAGGTGGCATGCAAAGATTTATCTCTCAGGATGACAAGAACTGTGGGATAGCAAGGCCTCATGATGAAAACATCAAGACAGGAAGAAGAAAGACAGAAGAAGTGCAATGATGGTCAGTGATGGGAGATCGGATGCAGTGATGCTCTAGAAAAATGTCTGCTGGAACAAGTACATACACATATATTTATATATGCATATATGTATGTTGTAAGTAGCACACACACATACACACACATATGTGATGTAGATTAGCATGTGTGCATATATAGAAGAAGTCCTTAATTGTTGGGACACAACAGTTGTAACAATATTGTCCTCCTTTCAGGTTTACTCCAGTTCTGAGAAATAAGCACCCTTTCTAAATTAAGGCAGGAAGGAAAATATCATACTTGGGGAAACTGCACTTATGAGTAAAAGGAATCAGAGAAAAGGCAAACCTTGGAGGTGATATACCTGTGGTAGCCCATGTCGTCAAGGTCTGGCTACTTTGCCCATCAACCAAGCCATGAAGCTGGAGGGTATAATTAGAGTTCGGTCTGAGATTGATGAGGACAAAGCTCCGAGAGTCCCCCGGCACTGTGTGCTGCTGGGAGTCCAGAGACTGGCTGTTGGTGTTTCTAACATCTAAGAGGAAATGGTCAAAGGCAACGTCCTGCGCTTCCCACATGAGGGACAGGCTGTCAGAGGAAGTATCTGAAACTGTGAGTTTGCTAAGGAGATGTGCAGTTACTATGAGGAAAAAACACATTGGAATCAACATGGGCAAAACTTCCAAGGTGGAATATAATAACAGAAGAACTCAAGGATGCAGAAGAAACATGACCGGTGGAATCCTACCTGTAAACTTTGGGTTGTATCCGGCTAAATCCTACTGAGCATATATCCACTGAATTTAATGGACTTAAGTTAGTCACTGGGTCTACTCTGAGTAGAGCTAACATTTAAAGCAACCTTTAAAGGGTGCTTTTTGGTTGGCCAACTTATACAATGGCAAAAATACAGGAAAGCAGTAGGTAGCATTGAGACGACTAGAACTGGAAAATGAATCAATTTTAAAGAGATATATACACAGAATTCTAACCCATGGGCTTTTCTCACATCGAACTGCCTCTTGTATTGAGAACCTACTCCTGTCTAAACTATGTGCACTGTTGGTTTGTTTTTGTTTTTTGTTTTAAAAAGTCTGGATAATTATATACAAAATTATGTTTAAAAATATATTTATGCATATATTTGTGACAATACCCATAAAATGTCAAGCCTCATGCTGTACTCTGTTTCCTCTGGACACTCTTATACATATATTGAAACATATGCATTTTGATATCAACATGGTGCTCTCCAGGTTTTGTTGGACTACTAGTCCCACATAGACTGTGCTAGCTGAGACTGCTTTATAGAGTTATGTGTGTTGCTGTGCCTATCTATTTATGTGCAGGTTACTTCAGTAAATCTTTAGTAAATCTGGGGGGGGGGTATATTATGTGTATAATATTATATGTATAATGGGAAACTTCATAACTTCATATTTTTAGTGAAACTGGGGTGGGTGGAGACTTTATTGTTAAGATTAAGGCCCCACCTGCACTACACATTTTTAACACGTCAAGGGTGCCAAGAATTGTTAAGAAACCTCTATTCTCTTCACAGAGATACAATTCCCAGAGTTCTCTGGGAACAGTGATTTGTTGTTATACTCATTAGTTCTTCACATGTATAACCAACATCTGCAAGGGGCTACAGAAGATGCTAGATGTGGCTACATATATTCAGCACACTTTCCATTCTCTTTCCTATGAACCTTTGGAGGATCAATAGAAAGTATAATCTACCTTAGAAAAAACTACTTAGAAATTTCCCAAGTCCATCAAAATAGGATATTGTGATGGACTAACAAACATTTCTATTCTCATTTTCCCTTAAAGTGGATGTGTTCTACAGTTCTAGAAAAAATGGCTGCTTTTCTTCATGGAACATAATAAAATCTCTGCTGCACCACAGCAAAGTCCCAAAATTTAAATAGGCATTGAGTGAATTATTATTATTGGTCCTAAATCTGCCACCAGCCATCTTCACCAGATAACCCTTACTTTCAGTGTTTATAAGAGAGGAAGAAAAACTTATCTCTGTTACAAAATTGTAAGAAGAGCTCTATTGGATTAAAGCCAAAGGCCTACCATAGTCCACCATCTTGTTAACGCAATCTGTGATTCCCCACGACTGGTATTCAGAGGCATACAGACTAGAGGGAGAACTTGGCCATTGTGTCTCATGATAGTCTTACCCTCCATGAATTTGTGTACTCCTCTTTTAAAGCCATCCAAGTTGGTGACCATCGTTACCTCTTTCATAATTAAACAATGACTTTACAAGTGGCATACACAAATAGTTAATTTTCTTCTTTATTGCCCCTTCTCCCTACCAAAAAAAAAGAAAAGAAAAGAAAAGAAAGAAAAGAAAGCCCATGAAAAAAGCTCCAGATATCTTTTCATGTAAGGGAACACTTCAGCACACTTACAATTTTGGTTGTCCATTTCTGCAATTCACCAGAAGGCAATAGGAAGTGTGAAAGAGTAAATGGTGCTGAGGTTAAGGACGGTCTTGAAAAGGAAACTGAATAACACATGATACACATGAGGTAGGATCATATACCTGTAGTAGCTGTAGCGGTTAATGCCTGAGTACGGAAACCACGAGTAACTCCATAGAGGTAGATAATGAAATTAGTTTTAGGGGACAGCCCTGAGATATGAGCAGCCTTTAAATTGCCTGATATGTTGTATTCCATGGGTTCCAGCAACCTGTTGGAATCAATAATTTCAATGATAAAGCTCTCGAAGTTTCCTTTGGTGGTGATCCAGGAGAGATTGAAGCCTTCAGGGGTGATGCCCCAAACTGTTAAGTTGCTGACTTCGGGCTTCATCGCTGAAGAAGGGAAACAACATTGAATTTGATTTTAATTTTGATTTTAACTGAAAGTTCAAAGTCTGTTCTATTTGACTTCAAGTCCCGAGCTGAACAATGCAGGAGATGAAATGGGGGAGAGACCAGCTCAAGCAAGCAAATAAGGAAAGAAGCTAAAAGCCAATGCAAAATAGATGTTGAAGATAATCAAGGCCCCCATGCGTAGAAGCAGAATGCAGAGCAGCTCCCTAGGAATGATTTTGAGACTTCTCCTATGCACAACTCTAGAGAGGAAAGTTGCAATAATATCTGTTAGATCACACACACACACACACACACACACACACACACACACAAAATAAGATGGGAGAAAACTCTCAGGAAATAGCTGCACATTTTTGAAACACTTGCAAAGAAACTTTGTAAATACTGTACTGAGCTGATAGCATATGGAGTGGAAGAAGAGGCATATTATGCTGCCTGGAGATCTTCAGAATACAGATGATTATAAAAGAAATTAAATGCAGAGGGAAGTGCCTTCGAGCATAGATTTAGGACTATGGTTTTCATGCTGGAAGATTACTTTAATCTACAGCCAAGCCTCAGTTCCTTTCACTCAGTTCCTCAATATTCTGCTAGGGATGTTCTTCAAATAAGGAAAGCATCACAACTGATAAACCCCGTCTCTGTTTTTTAGATGAAAATAGCAGGGAAGCAAGTAGCATGTCAGAAAGTGGTTCCACGGGTTACCATGAAATGAAATAGTCAACCTACAGGAGATTTGCTTGTCATTAGGGAGGGATGGAAACAATGCAGGGTTGAGCAGATGCCATTCTCTCTCTTTCTGCAAAAGAAGGAAGGAAGGAAGCAAGAAATGGTGGCTGAAACAGGTGAGCAGATGCAAAAAAAGAGAAGAAGATACCTGTCATGGATTCAACTGAAAGGGGCTTTGTTCTGTAGCCCCGAGTCACACCATAGAGAGTGATAGTGTAAAGAGTGCTTGGCAGGAGGCCAGTAAGATTCGCAAATCGCAAATAGCCTGGGATGGTGATATTATGTCCATTTTCTGGCTGGTTTGGCTCCTGCACCTGCATGACAAAGTTCTCAAAGGCCCCTTCTCCAGCCGTCCAGGTGAGCTGGAATCCATCCCAGTGAACCTCTGAGACTGATAAATTCCCCAGCTCAGGCTCTTTTTCTAGATATAAAGGACAGAGAGCCAAATTGGTTAATCAGATTTGAAGGTCAAAGCAAGCAAGCAAAGGAGTGATGAGGTACCGCCTGTCTCAAAGCTTTCATGATACTGAGTTCCATTTTTACCTGGTTACGTATTTATGAGCTCATCTCCCTTTCACTTATACACACACTTCAAGAGCTATATGTCCTAGGAGACAACCTGGGGATAAGATTTCCAAAGGAGATTCAGGAACACAGCTGAGGAAGTAGACATCAGCGAAGCCACCTATAAACCTTGATAGCCTCAGTAAAGTTACAGCTTTCTAGCAAGCAAGAATATTAAGTTGTGGGATCTAAAAAGGCAATTCAGGGACTGATTTCCATCTGAAATTCATTTTGCAAGAAACACACATACAGTCTGCTGCTTTACATTAACCATTAACAATTCAATATTTGCTCCCCCAAAGCTATTACATGAATGCAGTAACGAATGAGGTAAATGAGGTAAATATTTTATTGTGGGGACCAAAGCCCCCACAGCCCCTAGGATTTGACTCCTATGTTTTCAAGGAAGGGAGTGGATAGTGCTCCCTATATCTCCATATTAGTTGTCTTCTATTGGCAAGGGGAGAGAGTCCTGTTTTCATAGTGAACATCAATTTCATATTTTCTGGGATACAGTGGTTAAATGGATAAAATGTCATGCTTTCAGCAACTAAGAAAACAGATTTTCCTAATATAATGCATTTTTGTATGTTATTTTCACTAATATGCATGCTCCTGTAAACATTATACTATTATATGCATATTTGTACACATTTTTTGGCTGGGGAACTACATCACAAGATTCAGAGCAGTATGAATTTTGATGGTTGTGCTTCAATTCACATTATTTTGCGAAAGTGTGAATTTGGCAGGTTTATCTTTAAATGCAAACTGAATCCTGTTTCTTCCCCATCCTAGTAACAACCCAGTGCATGACCTGTTTCTATAACATTGCCAAAGTAAAGCAGGCATGAGCTTGGACTGAGAGCTACATGTAGCTATTCTGAGCTCTCTAAAAGGAAGAATGGGGTAGAAATATAATAAATATGAGAAATATAGAGGCCTAGATGAGGCGACAGTAGCCAGACATAGCAGGTAGATTAAGAAAAGAATAAATACAGTCTTGAGTTAAGAGCTTCTTGGATGGACAACAGATATCTGGCTATAAACATTCCTTCCAAAAATGAAATTCCTCTATTTATTATACTCTAAGCAAAGCCTCCAGCTTCTGCTGCTGCCATTTCTATATATGGTTCATATTGTTCATATTGAGAATATGAATGCTATAAAGAATTTAAATGTGATCCCTCACTGTTACTTCAGCCATAGCTCAGCGGGAGAACATCTGCCTTGCATGCAGAAGGTCCCAGATTCAACCCCGAACATCTCCAGGTAGGGCAACGAATGTGTCCTGAGTGGACAGCTATTACCAGGCAATTGGGGACAATAGTGTGCTAGATGGACCAATGGTCTGCTTCACTCTAGGGCAGCTTCCTATCTCCCTAAATCATACCAGATGGGAATGCTTTCCTGGATGCTGACTGGGGTAAATCTGTCTTCTTTACTACCTAAAGAGATGGACCTGAAACCTCAGGGAGTGGCTGTTAGTCAGTATTGACAGCACAGGGCCTAGATGCAGTGGTTTTCTTTCTCCCAGGAATCAGCCAACCCTTTACAATGGAGTAGGAACTTCCTGCTGCTGAGGAGGTGAAGAGTATGAAGCATTTTTACTGATGTTAATGAAAACCTTGGAACTATTCATACCATTTCTTTTTCTAGTGCCCCAATCCCACAAAACAAATCCAACTAAGTTCTGCTAAGAGTAGACCCACTAAAATCAATGTACCTAAGTTATTCATGCTCCTTATTTCCCAGAGTGTGACTGACATCGGCTTCAGCTCCTAAAAGCCCACTCATGTTTTGCTTTGGAGGAATGCTATCAAATTGCCCCCATCTTTGCTTCCATGGGTTGTTCCTGGGGGACATCAACTTAAGAATCACAGAAGCCAATTCAGAAAGCCAAGCCTGGGTTACTCAAGCTGCCTGATGCTAAAGGAGAACAAAGGGACTCAGTGTCATTTCACAGCAGAAGGGGTGAAGCAACATGTCTTGTATGATTTGGCTCAGGATGGAAGATTCCTTGCCTTAGAGGCAATCAAGGGAATATAATAAGGGAACAATCACCTCCCTGAGTCACATCCCAGCATCCTTCCGGGCCCTTGTTTGAATGGTCCTCCTGGTGCTTATATATTGGGGCAAGCGCAACTTCACTTGGAGGCAGAGGGAGACAGAACAGCAGCTAGCAGAACTTTGATGCAAGAGCTCCTGTACTTATCAGTACTTCCACGGAACCAACTTGGGCCCCAGGTTATGGGTGCCCAGTGCACGTGACGTCATGATGTCACATTGCAATGTGACATCATTACGTCACACACATTCCCCGGCCTCAGAACCCGATTTCCCGTGGCACTGGAAGTCAGGTTCTGAGACCTCACAAGGCCTAGGACAGCATCTCTGAGGTCTCACAAGGCCTCGGACATGACTTCCGGTGCTTCATGAGGCACCAGAAGTTGAGTCAGGGTCCCTGCGGTGTGGGTGCTCGGGCACTCAGAGCCCCCTATAGTTGGTGCCCCTGTCCAGCAGGAAGAGGTGGGTGGGGAAGAAATAACTCTGGGCTGACTATCACTGATAAATAAAACGTGCACGTGACGTCATGATGTCACATTGCAATGTGACATCATTACGTCACACACATTCCCTGGCCTCAGAACCCGATTTCCCGTGGCACTGGAAGTCAGGTTCTGAGACCTCACAAGGCCTAGGACAGCATCTCTGAGGTCTCACAAGGCCTCGGACATGACTTCCGGTGCTTCATGAGGCACCAGAAGTTGAGTCAGGGTCCCTGCGGTGTGGGTGCTCGGGCACTCAGAGCCCCCTATAGTTGGTGCCCCTGTCCAGCAGGAAGAGGTGGGTGGGGAAGAAATAACTCTGGGCTGACTATCACTGATAAATAAAAAACAAGAAAACCCTAGGTGGTTTAGGCTTTGATGCCAGAAATGTCCAGATTTGGACATCTGAGCTCACTTGTTTATACAACTTTTGCTCAGACCTCATTTATATAATCCCTAGAAGAATATGGAACACAGGAAGCTGGCTTTTACTGTGTCAGACCTTTGGCCCATCTAACTCAGTATTGTCTACATAGTGTTGTGACCAATGTAAGTCCTATTCAGAGTAGACCTACTGTAATTAATGAACATGGCTAACTTGGATTCCTTGATCTAAATGGGCGTGCTCCCAGTTCAATACAACTCACTGACTGGCAACAGTTCTCCAGGGTTTCAGGCCAGAGTCTCCTATAGCCCTACCTGGAAATTCTGGGGGATTGAAGCTGGGAATTTCTACATGCAAAGCATGTGCTCTACCACAGAGCTACAGCCCTTTCCCCTGGAAGATGGGAAGCTGCCTTATACAATTGCTCAATCTACTCTGTATAGTTTACACTGGCAGTGGCTGTCCAGGACTTCAGGCAGGAGTCTCTCCCAGCCCTAGCTAGAGATGCCAGGGGTTGAATGTGCAGTCTTCTGCATGCAAATCAGGTGCCCTACCACTGAGCAGGAATGGGAATGCCCCTCAGAATCTGGACCTTCCTCATATAGAAGTTGACAGATAAAACTAGGCAAGATGAGAGCAATGAATACCTTCCCACCATCCCTTTCCACAATAGACCTTTACGTACCCAATAATTTATTTCATGCAGAGAGATTCCAGTTATTTATAGCATGTGCATTTTTTAGAGTTTTGCCTTGGCAGATGGTTAAAAGAAACTGTCTGTCTTGAAATTTTCAAATGATTGGTATTGGATATGAGACTCTAGAAGAAAGCCCTTTCCCTTCCTTGTGGTCCCTAAGTACTCAATACCTAAATGGGGGAAATGTGGAGCATGTGCTAATTTGGGGAACATCTGCATTTCACTGTCCTGGGTTCTCAAAACCAGATGGGACTATAGAGGTGAAGAAAAAACCTTCCATGTGGTGTTAATGAGCTGCCCATGCCAGTCCCCCACCATCAAAGAACTCTATTTTTTATTGCTGAAACATAAAAGGAACAATGGGGATTTCATTAACATCCAGACACTAATCTGAATATCAAGGCACATCTTGTAAATATGTACAGAAGGAAACTTTGATCTTGTTACTTCTTTAGCTGCACAGACCACCAAAACTGGAGCTAAAGACTTGGAGTGGCTGCCTGGGAAACTCATTCCTGAAAAGTTCTTTCCTAGAAAGAAGATGCTGTTATCATATTTATGGTTGCAAACATTAATCAGATGTAAGCTTGTGCCTTTGATGGTTTCTCTCCCAGTGAATGAGCTTTTGCATGACAAGGGCCATATTCACACCATACATTTAGAGCACTATAGCACCATGTTAAACAGTCATAGCTTCCACCAAAGCTACCAGTCCCAGACTTCCCAGTGAAGAGAGGTTGATTGTTAGACCACTCTAGAAACTGTAGCTCTGCAAGGGGAGGGGGGGTCTCCTAAGAAATGTCAGCACCCATAATGAATTACAGTTCTCAGATTGTTTTTAAATTGGCTATTTAAAGTTGTATCATAGTGCTTTAAATTTAAGGTGTGAATAGGGCTAAGTTCAGTGTCCCTAACCTGTCCCAAGTCAATCTAGAAGACTATTTAATGTGGCAGCTTGAATCGCCATGCAAATAACCGCACAGTGTCCTGGTTCCATCCTTTGCAAAAGAGGCGTATTACAGGGCTCATCTTTGGGGTCAAAGCACATTTGCTGCTCATGTGCCTGCCCACTGGAACTCTTGAAACATTAAAATGATGCAAACATAAGCTAGAGCAAGAGGGAAGTGGGGCTGATGACAGAAAAGGCTGCCTGTCTTTTTTTTTTTTTGTCTGCTGTACCCACACCCCATAGCAATTTAAGCCTACAATTTGGTTGGAGGCATGAACTGAAGGGTCGGAGCCAAAGGGTCAGTGTACAAGGGGCTATTGGCTTCAGGCCCTCAGCCATGGGCTGTAAACCATTGTGCAATCCAAGAACCTATTTGGGGAGATGCAAACACAAGGCACGTACCAGTAGAGCCAACCACTGTTGCAGGCTTGCTCTTGTGCCTGCCCTTCTCTGCCACAAGGTTGATGGTGTACTCTGTCCCAGCATCTAGGGACCTTAGGATGTGAGACGTGCTATCGGCAGGAATCTCCATTTCATTCTTCCTTCCATCAGGGGTTGTGTAAGTAAGGCGATAGCGATCAATTTTAGCCCGGGGTATTTTCCACCGCAAAGTGAGAGTTGTCTCGGTAGGATCAGTGATTTCCAAGTCCTTGGGACGATCCAGATCTGTGTGCAAATAGAAATAAGAGAATTGTAGAGTTGAGGGACCATTTTGGGCCATGTAGATCAATCTATTTAACAAGGCTCAGTTAATGAACAATTGTGTTTGGGTGGAGCTGGAGCAGTATATTCTGTTGATCCTGTTCTTCTGAACTACAAGCTGTGTAAAAAGTGCAGAGAGAGGTTGAGTCTCCTTCTACTGAGAACTGTTATTGGAAGATTCCCAAACATTTGGTACTGTATTGCTTAAGAAATGTTTCCTCCTATATTACTGAAAAGGGTTGTGGGGGTTGCAGGGGTGTGGAAGCAAAAAATGTAATGCATGTTGGGTACAGATACCCCCCCCCCCCAAAGTGAACAGTATGGTACAAGTCCGCTCACCTTCTATGGTGGGCAGCATTGTGGCCAGGTATCCAGGCCCATGCAGTGATCCCGTGGGGGGACAGGTTTTGACACCCCCCTCATTGCCATCTCAGCCATGTCACCAACGTTTGAATTGCAGCAAGGGCAAAATGACCTCAGTGCATTTTAAGCAGCTAATGTGACCATACTGTACCCTTAAACACATTACATCTAGTAAGTACTTATCCTCTTCAGTGCAACAATCCCATGGATATTCAAAGAGTAATACCATTCTTTTAAAATCTTTGAATCCCCTTTGGCAGGTTTGGGAAACCTCAGGCTGGAGATCTGAACACAGCCCTCAAGGCCTCTCTCTCCAACCCTCAAGACTGGGATACTTCCCAGGGCACACCCCTCACTAGTCTTGCTTCACAAACTCCTCGAGTCTTTCTGCCTGGTGAAAATGTGTCTTTCTTGAACTCTAATAATGCAATTATCAGACTGCCTACATGGAGGAGATGGAGGGGTATGTGTGTCTAGAAACTGTATAATGGTGGCATTTACATTTGCTGTTCAACATACTTCTGTATCCTGCCCCGACTCCATAGACCTGTGGCCCTCAAAAGGTTGCTCAGAAGGGAATGTGGCCCTCAGGCTGAAAAGGGTTCCCCATCCCTGCCCTATGATGAAATTGTTAGTTGCGCAAACAGTGTTGCCTCTGCAAACCCTTAGATAGATCCTGTTGCTTGGCTGCAATTTTGTATGAGCTTTTGGGATACATTTCCTGATATAAGATACAGTGGTGAGCAGATGGCCTGCAGTTCAGACCTGGCCTAGTGACAACCACTGGTTGACCACCACTATTAGTGATTTGAAAGAAACTTTTTAGTCCATGCCAATGTCCTCTTCAGAAGTGGCTTCAAGAGGGAGGTAAAACAGCCCTACCCACATACCAGTTTTCTGACTCCCCTCTCTATTCCAGGACAGGCATAGTGCCAGTTAGAAATTTGCTGATACAGGAGGAAAGAGTGCAGTGTGCTCCAAATTTACGTGGCTTTATGCGTGACAGAGCCTAGCAAGCTCTCTCTGCAATTTTGAAATGTACATATATCCGCAGAACGTTGGCACAATATTTATCCATTTTTTTTAAATCACTGGTCTAGTTCAGTCCTGGGAACTTTGTTCTCTGTAGTTCCCTCTGTATTGAAAAAGGTATTGGTTCTAATCTAGATAATGTGAGTTGTACTCTTAAGAGTGCAGAAAAATCATTTGTGAAAGCATGTGGGATATTCTGAATGTTCATTCACCTGGTGCCCAAGGTAATTTAGCACTTCCTATGTGAATGCACACTGCATCCAACAAAAACACTGGCCTGGTTTGTATGTAATAAGCAAACACGTAGGCTCCCTGGCAGGAGAATGAAGCCAGTTTGCTTCTCCCCAGCCATTTTGGTGCTGTGCTGTGCCAAACTAAGCCATGGTTTGGCTCAGCATGTCATCCAAGCTTTGAGCCAGGATTTAGCTCTCTCCAAACAGACCATGAGCTCATACAGGTTTGCTCTATAGTTTACAGCTTGTGGAGAGAGTTAAAGCACAAGCCCAGGTTTGAATGACCCTCTAACCACAGTTTAGCTAAGCATAGCAGCAAAGTGAGCAGGGAGGTGTAAGGCAGCCATGATCTCCTCTCTGGAAACCTGCACATTTGCTTATTTGCACCATACCACTATTTGGCTCAGGGTTACATACAAATGGGGAAAATGTGGGTTTCAAAGAGGTCTGTCTACAAGTTTTGGAAACCAATATCACAAGAAGGGAACCCCAACTATACATGCAAGTCCTGGTTTAAGTGGGCTGTGGTGATGGTCTACAGTCTCACTAACTGCCAGCCCATTACAGAAAAAATAAATGATAATAATACTTATAATGATTCCTGTTTTCACTGGCTCCCCTTATTTTTCTAGGGCCCAGGGGCCAAATGTGGCCCTCCAAGCCTCTCTATCCAGCCCACAGGACTCCTCCCCAGGCCATACCTTCTCCTCAATGCCCATCTCTCAGCAGCACTGCCCTGTGACTTTTTCAAGTGCTTTTGCCTGAATCGTATGTGACATTGAATTGTGATTATTCCCCTTCCCTGGATGGAGGATGTTGAAAGGTATGTGTGTGTTTAGAAACCTCTCACTTCTGCAAAGCTGGAATGGAGCCTACTTTTTGCCTCTGGCCACACCCACTACTAGCGTGCATCTCTAAAAGGGATGCCCCTGAGGGGAAGCATCCCTTGAGCTGGAAAAGCTTCATCACTCCTGTAATACTGAGTGTTTAATGGAGACTGTCACAGTCAGGGACACGCTGCAGCCCTGGGTGACAATACTTGAATCAAGACCTGCATAATGTATTCTGTGGCTCAGGAACCCAGGCATCAGTATCTTAAGCTGGGAAAGATGGAGAAAGTATTTATATCAAATCTGGACAATCCAAAGGCTTTGTACTGCTAGTCGATCACTGCTGCTATTCCTTTCTGTGTCTGAAGAGGGCACTGAAGCCTGGCTACACATACAATCCACAGCCCCGGGGTTCCTGGCAGGCAATTTGTTTCCTATTATAAAGAAGATGAGACATTTTCCTACCAGTTCCAGCATTAATAGTGGAAGGAGAGCTCTCTTTGTCCTGCTTCACAGCTGTCACTCCAATGCCGTATTCTGTTCCTGGCCTGAGACCTAAACAACAACAGCAACAACAGAAATAGCTCTTTATTCATGTTGCCATTTGATTAAAGAAGTTTCAATTAATTATATGTTCTTAAATCAATCAATATATTAAACAAGTATACATTTTCATAGGAATAAAACCTTAGTTGTGAAGATTTTAAAAGTGCAATTATTTATCTTTTATATTAAACATATATGTTTTGCCATCTCTGTCAGTCAGAAAGGTGTCCCCCTCTTTTATTTAATAAAAGAGATTAAGAACTTGTGAATGCCACAGCATGATAAGATTTGTAGTCTTATAACTAGCCCTGCATGATAAGATTTGTAGTCTAAGAATGCAATTCAAGCCTGAGGCCATGCAACTTATATAGACATTTGGTCCAACAGTAACTTGACTACCTTTCAGGTGAACCATACCTGTGAGTGTAGCTTTGGTTGTGGCTTGGTCACTTCTGGGTACTGTGACTTCAGCATGATCTCCACCAGAAATGGGGGCATACTTAATTCTGTAAGCTTCCGGTGTTGCTTGGCTGTTCTTCCATTCCAGGGTGATGGTGCTGTCTGTCTGAGACAGGTGTTTCAGATTTTTGGGAGCATCCAGTTCTGGGCAGAAGAAGGAAGGTGGTTAACTGTTAGCAAAGTTTGTGTATGCAGAACTGCAGGGGAAGCTTTGGGCTTAACAAATGTTAGGACATGTTCCCCATTAGTGATGGGCAAACTTCCTTCTGCTCTGTTCAGATTTGGTGCAGCATTTATGAACTATCTCTTTCTAACAGCACAGTGGTTTCTGCCCAATGCCAAGCCTACTCACAGTAGACTCATTGGCATTAATGGACATGACTAACAGGTTCATTCATTTCAGTGGGTCTACCCTGAGTAGAACCTAGTTGGATACAACCCAATACTTTCAACCTTGGTATGTTAGCATAGATAGGAAATCTGTAGCCCTTCAAGTGTTGCTACACTACAATCCCAGTGAACACTAACCATTAGCCATGCTGGTTGGTACTGAAAGGTATTGGCATTCAGCAACATCTGCAGACTGCAGGACTACAAGTTCCCCACCCTTGTGATAGAGCAGCGGTTTCTGGATTAAATCCCAGGGTGCCTTGGTGTTCCTCAGAAGATTCTCAAGAGATTCCTCAATGTAGTGGCACACCAGTATTCCCAGTACTCCCAAGCATTTCCAGAGAAGTGTGTCTGCAGATGCACTTTGGGTGAGCTTTGGTGCACATCTGCAGTTCATGTGGAGCAATAGTGATGCTCAAAGGCTTAACTAGTACACTGAATGTGCCCCGTGGATTGCTCCATAATGTTCTGCAGTGCACCATGGTTCCAAGGCAGTTATTTGTTGTCAGAAAAGTAAAAAAAGGATTGAATCAATTCTCCGAAAGTAGATAGTTTTAAAAGTAATGGATTTGGTACTTGGTAGAAGTCTGCTCTGAGCTTGCAGAGCTCAAGGGCAACACGCACTGGCCTCTACAATCAGCCAATAGACCAAGGCCCGCTGGGGGGCTGCTCCCCCTGTCTCCCAGGAAGAACGACATGTCAAGAAAGAGTCTAGCCTGGACCCATCCACTGGCTGAAGCAGCTGCTGCTGCTTTGCCAGAAAAGGACACCCTGCTCCAACTACCTGTTGGAGTTCTTGAACTGGAACTGTAGAAGCAGGTAATGGAAAAGAACACTCTGGTCCCAACCATTGGCCAAAGGAGCAAAAGTCATCAGCTGCTATTCAGGCAAGAACTCCAGCAAGAGAAGACCAGCCTGGTCCCAACTTGTAGCTTATGGTTTGCCAATTTGCTCTGATCATACACTTTGCTCTGCCAAGTGATCTGGGAGAAAGTCAGATCCAGTACAATTAATACAAGACCTGACAAGCACATAGAGCTGAAAAGGGAAGTCGAAAAGTGTGTCTGTCTTCCAACTTCCTCCCCCAGCTCTATGCAGTTCTTAAGGGATGAAAAAAAGTAAATTCCTCACCACCTCATGACTAAAAGGGCATTGAGTGAGAGGGAGCTCAGTGGGTCTATTGGCACCAAAGTTATAATTCAAGGACACCATTGCATCCATCACTGCCACACTGGAAACCATGGTAGGTAGGTAGGTAAGTAGGAAGGAGAACTCTGACCACTTATTACCTGTGACAAAGGTTTCCGTCACAGGGTCACTCTCCATATCCCCACGTCGGGACACTAGGGTCACCTCATATTCGGTATGTGGTTTCAGATTCCCAATAGAGTATTGGCTATCATCCTTTGAGAGGTCGATGGTTGTTCGGTCCCCTGGGACATCCTTGGGCCCAAAAGTCAGCTCAACACCATCAATCTCAGCCAATGGTTTGAACCATGTGATCAGTGCTGTAGTGTCTGTAACATCATTTGCCTCGATCTGGCTGGGGGCATCAAGCTCTGTTGAGTACGAAAAAGGATGAGACAGGGATTTAGAATATTTGGATACCATACAACTCCTTGATGAATAGGCTTTTTAAAGGGTGCAAAAATAAATTTGAATGAATTGCAAAAATTATCTGGGGTGGGGGTGTGCAGAGACCATACATCTCCATCTCAAAACAGTCTTCATTTTCATTTAATTAATTAATTAGTTGGCTAGTTAATTTACCACATTTTCTAATTTTCTCTGTACTGTATCTAATAAAACATATAAAACTTGATAAAATGTTTTCCACATGTGGTGAGCAGCTATCCAATCTGACAGTTGCTACAGGCACATGCAGAGAGCCCCCCCTTCAGTACTGCTGCCCACTCACTAACCCTCTGGGGAAATCCATATTCTTTTTGCAGCAGCAACGAGAACTGCAGTGACATAAAGTGCCTTTATTGTTCCTCTTTACTGCTGTAAGAATCTAGACACAGCAGGAAGGTGACCCAACAGAAATACAGAGAGATAGTTTTTTCAGCGGATGGCTCTACATCCTCCACAGTTCCATTGTACTCTTCCTTTTCCTATCCCAATGTGTGTCAATATTATGTCACTAGTCTCTCCAACAGTGTTGGCTCCCAGTTCTTGTGGGGCATCTGGAAGGAGGCTGTCAGTGGGCCCCCAGCCCTTGCCTTTCAATTAGGCCTCCTCCCCACTATGAAATGAGTAGCCATCCTGTTAGATGCAGCCCACACTATGTGAGAGGTTAAAGGTAAAGGGACCCCTGACTGTTAGGTCCAGTCGCAGACGACTCTGGGGTTGTGGCGCTCATCTCACTTTATTGGCCAAGGGAGCTGGCATGCAGCTTCTGCGTCATGTGGCCAGCATGACTAAGCCACTTCTGGCGAACCAGAACAGTGCACGGAAACACCGTTTACCTTCCTGCCGGAGCGGTACCTATTTATCTTCTTGCACTTTGACATGCTTTCGAACTGCTAGGTTGGCAGGAGCAGGGATCGAACAATGAGAGCTCACCATGTTGCAGGGATTCGAACCACTGACCTTTCGATCGGCAAGCCCTAGGCTCTGTGGTTTAACCCGCAGCGCCACCCGTGTCCCACCTATGTGAGAGGTTAGGTGACTGCAGTTCTGAGAAGCAAATTATCTTTCCAATTGCTGCCCGTTACATTGTGGAGGTGAGGAGGGAGGACATGTGAGAAAGGTTTCAACTCCCATGACTTGCTCCTTGGCTATCATGCCCCAAACCAAGAATCCTCATGTGCCAAGTGGTCCTACCACAGGAGTTCCAAGGAGGAGACTTGGTTCTTCCCATGTGGACCTGCTGCAACCAGATCCCTCATCTTGTTCCTTGAGCTCTAAGGAGATTCCTGACCAATGGGTGAAACCTGACCAGTGGGTGGACCAGAGATTCCCCAGAGGATCAGGAAAGACTTGAGGAGCTTTCTTTAAAGAAAGAAGGGAGATGGGTATGTTCAGAAAGAAAAGACTGAGAGGTGAAATGATAGCCATCTTCAAATATTTGAAGGTCTGTAACATGGAAGGTGGACCAAGCTTATTTTCTGGTGCTCCAGAGGGTTGGATCTGAACAAACGGATTCATATTACAAGAAAGGAGAATCTGACTAAACATTAGGAATAAAGTTCTGGTGGTAAGAGCTGTTTGACAATGGAATGGACTACCTTGGGGAGCCATGGGCTCTCCTTCATTTGAGGTTTTCAAACAGAGTTTGGATGGCTATCTGTCAATGAATCTTTAGATATGATTCTTGTGTTGCAGGGGGTTGGACTAGTTGACCATTGATGTCCCTCCCAACCCTACAGTTCTATGATTCTGTAATTCTAAGTCCCCCAGCTTGAAACTTTGCTGCGCAGAAGACACCAATGTGCACAGAAAAGTAACAGGCCCTTTAAATAAGATTATACACCAGTTATCCAACTCCTGAATTCTAAAATGAACTGCTTTTGGGCGGGCTAAGGCTTTCACTGAGTCAGATAAAGACAGTCTCATATTGCCCAAGTTTGAGTTGGGCTATCTGGAGTGTTCTGCAGCTGTTGAGGGGCAGGGTGTCTGGTGAGAAGAAGGAGCTCTTGTTGCATGGGCCCTTTCCCAGCAGTGGAAGTTAAGAGGAAGAGGTTGGTTTAACTGGTTTGCTTTCTCCCTTCCCTTTCACAGCACAGACTCTAGTGTTTGCTGTCATACCTCGGCATCTCATTTTCTCACTATGGAAAGAGTAGTGATTTTTCAGTATTCTGCAATTGCAGTCTCTATTGGGAAAAATAGATTCAAATCAACTAAGTAGTCTTTAGTGTTAAAATGTTCTCCAGTGATAATGCTTGTGGTTTGGATATAGAGTACTTCATTATGCTTTTGTTGATGACCTTGCTCATCCTTTGTTTGGTGAGAAGCCTCTTGAAGATTGCAGCAACTATCAGTTTTGACAGTTGCTACAGTCATCCACTGCAAATCCCATCCATTCTAGCTTCTCCCAGCATTGCTGCTTGCTCACCTTCCCAGGGTATTTATTTTCTTCTTGCAACAAACAAGAGAAGCAACTCACTAAATAATCAGACTAATAACTGGCACAGTCATCTAGAGGCTGATCGCATTCAGTTGCTACTTACTTGTTGTTATTACCCTGGAGAGGCCAGGTCCTCTGGTTTGATTCTTCACAACATAAAGAGACACATTATATTGTTGTCCTGGTGCCAAGCCTGGCTGCAGATACGATGTTTGAGGCTTCTTTAGACTGTTCCTGATTCCCACATTGTCTTCCTCCTTCTGCAGTGCATAAGTTAAACAATTGGAATTTAAAGAAGCAAGAAATGTAACCAGGACCCTTCACATCACAAGGGACCCACTCATAGGTCATATCTTTCCTTACCAGGCTGTTAAAAACAATCTCCCATCCACTGAATGGGATGTCCAGCGGGTCCCACTCCACCTCTACTGATGTCTCTTTAATAGATTTGAACTTCAAGCCATCTGGAGCAGGCAAATCTGGAAAGCAATAGCAGAAAGCAGATGCATGAGGCATGGCTTCAGCATTCAAACCATATTCATTTAAAATATATATAAAAATACCCCAACACTATATGCTGGAACACTACTTGAAAGCCAGTAAGCTACAAAGAAGAAATCCGACATACTGGGAACACACTATCAAATTTCCCCCCTGTCATTCTTGAGGAAGGCCCAGGATTTAGGACTGAAACAAAGCAGTTCCTCCAAATCCATCAACTCATTGGAAGGTTGCAAAGGGCCACATTCCTGTTTGCAATGTGGGGTGGGGTGTGTCAGTACGCCTTTCAGCCGATGTCAGTGACTGGGCTCAATAACTGATTCTGCCCCAACTGGGCTAGGCAACTGGAGCACTTTCAGAGACCTTCCAGTTCTGGAAAGCAGGTCTCAGTGCACTGGACTCACAACTGTGCATTGTGAGCACCAGACTCAGCAGAGAATAAATAACGCGGAAGCTAGCTGTGAAGCATAACTTCTTTTATTTCTAATAGCTACTGCAAACTAAAGAACTTCTGGCTTGCATGAGTGTTACAGCTCCCACTCAGCCACTACATAGATAAGACTCTCTCCACACACAGAGTCAGGCAGGCAGTCAGGAGTGGAAGAGAAGAGCAGTTTCCACCTCCTCTTTTCTGAAAACATCAGATCAGGAGATTCTTGCAATGGGAGGGGATGAAAATATCAACAGGGCAGGAGGGGGGGGGCTGTAAAAATGGCTTAAATCTTTCCATGCTCTGCTCCTTGGCCCATTTCCCCCCTTTGCCTACATGTTGTCATTCCAGAGTAAGAGCATTGCCTTCACTCAGGTTTGGCTTTCTGATGAAGCGCCTTCCTGCTTGGTTCTGCAAGGGGCAACACAGAGAATTAGGAGGAAGAAGCTGATAGGCAGTTCTACCCTCTGGGCTGGTCCTAAGTAAAAAAGGTAGGCAGGTGAGAGCTGGCAGGGCAGTGTCAGGCCCCATTCACCCTACTGGACCAGCCTCCTTTTCTAAATAAGATGTGTTTTGCACTTGGCTAGTATTGGAGAAAGGATTTCTGAACCAGGGGAAATGATGGTTGCCCCAACTAGTACCCACTTAATTACATCTATAGGAGTATAGCATCTAGATCAAGGGAAGTAATAGTGCCACTGTATTCTGCTCTGGTCAGACCTCACCTGGAGTACTGTGTCCAGTTCTGGGCACCACAGTTCAAGAAGGACACTGACAAACTGGAACATGTCCAGAGGAGGGCAACCAAAATGGTCAAAGGCCTGGAAACGATGCCTTATGAGGAACGGCTAAGGGAGCTGGGCATGTTTAGCCTGGAGAAGAGGAGGTTAAGGGGTGATATGATAGCCATGTTCAAATATATAAAAGGATGTCACATAGAGGAGGGAGAAAGGTTGTTTTCTGCTGCTCCAGAGAAGCGGACACGGAGCAATGGTTCCAAACTACAAGAAAGAAGAGCCAGACACTAGTACCAAAAGAGCTTTAGAATTAATTCAAGTATTCGGCCAGGTCGCAGAATTTAAGTTGAACAAACAAAAAACCAAGGTACTGGAAAAAAACTTAACAAATGTTGAAAGAGAGAGATTCCAAGAGGAAACTGGGTTAGTGGTGGCAAAGAGTGTAAAATACCTGGGGATTAACATGACATCTAAGAATGTAAACTTATTTAAGGATAACTATGATAAGTGCTGGACTGAGATAAAGAAAGATTTAGAAATATGGTCAAACCTGAAGCTTTCCTTGTTAGGTCGAATCGCAGTAATTAAAATGAATGTATTGCCTAGAATGTTATTTTTGTTTCAGACATTACAATTTGTTGATAAACTGGACTGTTTCAAGAAGTGGCAGAAAGATATATCTAAATTTGTCTGGCAGGGCAAAAAAGCCCAGAATTAAGTTTAAGATACTTACCGATTCTAAAGAAAGAGGGGGGTTTGCCCTGCCGGACTTAAGACTCTACTATGAATCGGCAGCTTTCTGCTGGTTAAAAGATTGGCTACTTCTTGAAAACGCAGACGTTCTAGATTTGGAAGGATTTGATAACAACTTTGGTTGGCATGCATATATCTGGTATGACAAGGTTAAAGTGTATAAGGGTTTTAAAAATCATATTGTCAGGAAAGCACTATATAATGTTTGCATACGGTATAAAGATTTATTGGAAAATAAAACTCCCAGGTGGCTCTCACCTATGGAGGCCAAGGAGGTAAAGAAACTTAATATGAGAACTAATTGGCCGAAATATTCTGAAATTTTAGAACAAGAAGGTGGTGAATTTAAATTACAAAGTTATGAGAAAATAAAGTCCAAGGTACGAGATTGGCTCCATTATTTTCAAATAATGGAGGCTTACAAACAAGACAGGAAAATTGGTTTCCAGGTGGAGAAATCGAAACTAGAAACAGAACTGTTAGAACCCAATACTAAGATTTTATCAAGAATGTATAACTTGCTGTTGAAGTGGAATACACTAGATGAGACAGTGAAGTCAGCTATGGTTAAATGGGCACAGGACATAGGTCATGACATTATGTTTGCTGACTGGGAGCAGTTATGGACCACAGGTATTAAATTCACGGCATGTAATGCCTTACGAGAAAACATTATGAAAATGATTTACAGGTGGTACATGACCCCAGTCAAGCTTGCGAAGATTTATCATTTGCCCAATAACAAATGTTGGAAATGTAAAGAGACTGAAGGTACCTTTTTCCACCTTTGGTGGACCTGCCCAAAGATTAAGGCCTTCTGGGAAATGATTTATAATGAAGTTAAGAAAGTGCTTAAGTGCACCTTTAACAAGAAACCAGAGGCATTTCTCTTGGGTATGGTCGGCCAGCTGGTTCCGAAGAAGGATAAGAATTTCTTTTTGTACGCTACTACGGCAGCAAGGATTCTTCTAGCAAAGTATTGGAAGACACAAGAGCTACCCACGCTGGAGGAATGGCAGGCGAAAGTGATTGACTTTATGGGACTGGCAGAAATGACTGGCAGAATCCGCGACCAAGAGAAAGAGACTGTGGAAGAAGATTGGAAGAAATTTAAGATGTATCTTAAGAACTATTATATAATTGAGGAGTGCTAAAATGCTGAGGGAAAAGAAGACGTAGAATTGCAGCGGCAAATTGTGTTTAATTTGAGGGTGGAATTGAAAAGGAGAATGAATTTATATTCAATTGGTTAAGAAGGGTTGCTGAATAATGGTTTAAAATTAAGGATGCAAAAAGGGGAAGGTATGGGGAAGTCCGGGAAAAGAGGGTTATGGAAATAAGGTTAAGAAAATATGACTTTATGTGTTTGTTTTTATGTTGTTTTTGTTTATGTTAAAAAATTTGGAAATTAATAAAAAATTTATTTAAAAAACAAACAAACAAACTACAAGAAAGAAGATTCCACCTAAACATTAGGAAGAACTTCCTGACAGTAAGAGCTGTTCAACAGTGGAATTTGCTGCCAAGGAGTGTGGTGGAGTCTCCTTCTTTGGAGGTCTTTAAGCAGAGGCTTGACAACCATATGTCAGGAGTGCTCTGATGGTGTTTCCTGCTTGGCAGGGGTTGGACTCGATGGCCCTTGTGGTCTCTTCCAACTCTATGATTCTATAATTCTATTATTTTATCTGGGCTCATAGCATAGAAGCAATAACATAGAAGCAAACAGCAGTGCACCCATGTATTCCATCCTGATTTTACAGGAAGGTAAGTGTTTTGTAGACAAGCAAGTTAGTTGAATGGCTCAGCTGGGCTTTAATGTACTTACAAGTGGCTACACGGGCACTAATTGGGATGCTCTTCTTGTTCTTCAGGATGGCAAAAACACGGATGAAGTATTCCACACCAGGCTCCAGCTCTCGGATGGTGGCTGACGTATGGTTCCCAGGCACTCTAAACTCAAAGTCTAAGCCACCAGTTCCGGTAGGGATGTAGGTGATGAGGTATTCAGTGACCACATTTTCATTCTTCCATTCCAGGTTGACAGTCTTGTCAGTCACATCTGTAACTGTCAGATCTTTTGGAG